>NC_072475.1:52472694-53912694 GCF_027574615.1 Eptesicus fuscus | reverse complement strand
CACAGCAAGAATATTCACAATTTGGTACAGCCAAAACAGAGGATCACCAAGAGATCCTCAATTTAGAAATTATTTACCTATAGACTATATATCTATAGATATATCACACCCAGTTATCTAAGATTTCCCTGGTTTTAGTGGAAGTTCCATTGAGTCTTAGCCAGCAGTTACAGCTCTGCTTTATCTAATGGCATATTTTTCTCCTCCTCCAAGTTTTAGATTTTCTACGGCTTCTGTGTCTTCAAATGTAAGGCTTTCCCTAGCACCTTTATTATCACTTACTAGGTATACAGGAGGGTCTCTAGTGTGTCTTGAACAAAAAAATTTTAGTGAATGATCCAGTTGCCCCTTACTCACTAGTCCCACGCTTTCTTCCCATTTTTGAGAAGAGTGGGAGATGGTACCTCCTAGCACCATGGAATTAAAAGCCCAGAAAACTGAGCTATACGTGCATTTTAGGGAGCACTTGCCAGAAACACTAAAATAGAAGCACTGTTTCTGTCCATTATCTTCTTGGATTCAATAACAAAGTTATGCTACAGATTGAATTTTGAGCCATCCTGCATTAAGAATGCAAATCTCTCACTAAGACCACCACTTTGTCCAGAATAAGTTGAGTACACAAACATCCCAGAGAAACTCTAAATACCGTTAGGAACTGCTTGAGAAACACCTTAAGCAAATACCCCCAAATTGACTTCACTCAAGTACCCAGCCCACCCCCATCCCTAACCCCCCCCCCCCAAATTTAATTCCTTGATTAACCTCTCTGAGTAAGATGGGAAGTGAGGTTTAAAAAATGACATGAAAAATGTTTAAAAATACAATTAGTGAAGACATGCCAGAATTGGACATCCCAGATGTTTAAAACGCATTGTTCAAATTGAACTCACACAAAGCATGCACAGAGCCTACAAACACTCGAGTTTCCAGGAACAATCAATACCTACTTGAAAACAGACTTTTGTTTCTTAAAAGGTTTAAAAAAAAAAAAAAAAGAAAAAGACACCAGATACTTAGAAATTGTTATCAAAAGGAAAACCGTCCTAAGAAAAAGATTCTTAAAGGAGTAAATAAAATTTTGTCTAACAGATTCATGCCAAAACTTGGATGGAAGCCCTTCAAAGTCATGTTAGCATAAATTGGTACCCATCTCTCTAAATCTATGACTAGATTGACTGCTTCCCAGTTACCTTTCCAATTTGAAGAGAGAAACATAGGAAAGTAACAAGTTTCAAGTCCCAAAATGGGTAAGATAAACAGCCCCTACTATAAGCTTACTACTCATTAACTAAAAAGTGGAGGTCACACACTACTTTCATTCTAATTAGCAGGTAAAATGAGATTTTCTGGTGGCAATGGTCACTCCATGTGAGGTTTAACTTACAGGGCAATAAATTATCAAAGTTATTCAGAGCATATGATTAATGTAAAAAACCTATTTATATTATGAATCACACCATTTAATTTATTGACATTTTTCATTATTAAGAACACAGAAGCTTTGAGAAAGCATACTGCAGAACGATTTTGTTGAAAACAGCAACATATTCAACTGAGCATCAACATTTTGATGTCATTAACTTGAAATAGATCCTGGTGACAATGTACTCTAAAACCAGTGACTTTGATAGGAAAGAAAAGCAGAATGGCAGGGAATGGTTCCAGATCAAGAATCTCTCCCTTATCAGTTAAAATGCCCATATTGAAGCCATGAAAAAAGCAAATAAAAAAGATTTTAAGGAAGAGAGAATTCAATTCCAGGTCAGAATTTATCTAATGATTTGAAATGTTTCCCATTTTATTTACCACATTTAATAAAATGAATGATTCATGGTAGGCTCAGTTAGATTAATAAGTTATTTTAATGGAGATAAAAGTTTTATGTTCAATCTAGCTTAGCTTGACTTACTCTTATTTGAAAACCCAAGTGACCTTATAAGGGATATAAATCTTAGGGCATTTTGATCTTTATAGAGGAAATACCAGTAAGCAACAAAATCTTGCTATCTGTTGCAACAAAATTAAGTACAAGGTAACTTCCCATATTAATAGATTAATATGTGACTGTGCTTAGGCAAAATACTACCATTAGTATTTGTATCTCTAACCCTATAAGTAAATGTGGTTATTTTTTGAAAATACAGAAATGCTAAATTGTTTTATTAATGTAGTTCGTAATGGATTACCCAACTCTACTTTCAGATCATGTGTCAGAGAAAGGCCTGTACCAAAAATCACGTTCATGAGAATGACTGAGGTCCTACGCAATAATACAAGAGCATTCTGCAGGCCAAAAAGGGGAGAGGGATGTCATGGAGCTAGCCATTCTATATTTGGAATAAAAGCATTCTTAAGTAGACAGAAAATGAGCTATAAAAATGATGTTTGCCTCAAAATCTTCCTTTGTATATTTATAAAAGTTAAAATGTTACCATTAAAAGAGAAGTGAATTTCTTAAACATAGCCAATTTTATTAAAATCATGACTAATTTTCAGAGAATGGATGTTGAAAAATTAGGAACAGAGAATGAAAAAGTATAAAAGGGTTAAAAGAGTTTCTAATTAAGGGTTCCACATCATTATATCCAGTAACTTTAACCACAAGTTCACTTCAACGGGAAAACTACCAAGGTAATCATAACCTCTATGAAAAATACTCTTGATTCTAAGTGGCCTCTCTAGCAGGACTGACACACAGATGAGTCAAAGATCAAAATAACCATCATTAAAATATCAAATTTCTCATAACAGGAGAAATCAACATATTGGCTTGGTATTCTCTGCTGGTTACTTTCAGGACTAAAGAATATTCTTGCCACTATTCTAAAATGTGTACAGTGCAATTAAGTTTCATGACAATAACTGAAGTGCTAAGCAAGGCAAATCAATAAAGTTGAATAGTCACAGTACATAGATGTCTTTAAGTAGCCTTTTCATCAAGGCATCTATTTTTGGAAAACGGCCATGTTCATCAGAGGGTTGATTCTTCCCACTCTCATTTACTTTTTTACACATTACTTATTCATTAATCTGCACCCTATATTTACTATTAAGTAGTTAAATGAAAGAGGGCAAGAAAGAGGGAATGACACAATAGAGATACACTGTGTGGGATAAGAAATATTTGTAAAAGTCAGCCTAACTGAATTTGAAAAAGTTCTTTCTGCCAAAAGTAAGTCAATTTTACAACTAACACAAATCGATTTCCTAACAATGGCTCAGTGGTAAAGTGTAAGCACACAGGTAAAATAAAATTTAACTCTGGTGTCAGAGAAATATTTGGTTTTCATTAATCACATTTTAGTCATACTCAACTATGTACAGGAATACTGCATTAAGTTTTTTTAAATTAATGAATTGTGTTTAAAAGATCATTACTAGATCTATAACCATTATACTCTCCTTTTTGGAGATTTCAGTCAAGTGAGGTTAGTTATTAGGCAAATGAAACCTGGACACAGAAAAAAAGCAAAGGAACTGATTAGCAAGTATACTTTTAATTAACCTAGGGATAATATATAATAAAGAGGAGAGACTAGAAGCATAAACTTTTGGAGTGGAAAGGACTTCAGAGATAATCTAATTCAGTGTTCTACAATCTGTGGGTTCCTAGAGTTTCTGCAAGAGTCTGCAATTCCATATGCACATTTACATTTTCTCCATCAATGAAATAAATGATATTAATACTCAACTCCACAGTTCCCCACCTCTGCCAAATTTTAAAATCACAAGTTCTTTTACTTGAACAGACTAAGAACTCTTGATCTAGTCCAATATGCTGTGAAGTAGTAGCAGAGCTATTACCCAAGTGCACTTATACCTACATACAGTGCCCCTTCTGCATATCATATAATATATAATATATATTTAATTTGTACCTGGGTAGAGAAATTCAATCTTTCCTTCACTTTTCAGTTGCTAGTGACTCCCTCTAGTATTTTCCTAAGTGTTCAAGTGAGATCCCTCCTAGCTAAAATTTTAGCCCTGGGAATCAGTAATCCTTTCCTTTTTGTGTATTAGATATGCCTTACTGACAAACGTCATGCCCTAAGTAGTTACAAAAGTTGCAACTAAAGAATACAGGTGAGTCAAAAGAAAATGAGCTACAGTATTTGCCACTTTTCAGTTTTACATTTTTGTGAAGACTGTCCTAACTAAAGCGTATACTATTCATTCCCCTTTCTAAACGTCTTTTGCAATGATAGTTCAGCCCCAGAAATGTGAGCATTTACAGTTCTCCAGTTATCTCATGTGTAGTGTGTCTCTCCAACTGGGTAAAACAGGCAGGAACTACATCTTAGATTTCAAGATGTTTCCAACTTTGATTAAAAACTCAATAAATTACTGGCTTACACAGTCAAGGAAGAAGAATTTTACAGAATATTTTAAAAGATATACATAAAAGGATTTAATAATCTGGCATAGGTGGGATGCAGAAAAGATAATTATGCCTTTTCTGAAAAGTTGTTTAAAAAAGATAAAATCCTTTTTTACCTTTCTATTTATTCTTAGCAAATAATGCCACATAATTATTTTCCTTTCACATTTTTATCAGTCCCTCAAAATAATGGTGTAAATGGGAATTTATAGGCATAGCAGCAATCCCACCAGCTTTAAGGAAACATAACCAAAGGATACTTTACAGAGCCAAACAAAAGAAAGGTAACTTTTTGGGCTGATGCCCCTGTTGGAGGAGACAGCAGTCATGCCCTAAGTAGTTACAAAAGTTGCAACTGAAGAATACAGGTGAGTAATACAGGGAGTGAAAAGAGCATGGACTCTGGATGCCAATTTTGATTTTGCCACTTACTAGCTGTGACATCCCGAACAAGTTCTCTGAACTTCAATTTTATTTCTTATACATAAAATGGGGGGAAATGTGCATTTTGTGGAGTTCTTATAAAGATTAAATGTGTACAAGGTAGCTACTACATGCTAATTACTCAAAATTAGATGCATGTCTTCCCTCATTTGACTATTCTTTCTCTTCTCTGGTTTCTTCCTAAATCAATTTCAAAAGAGGTTTCCTGTCACCTTTCCCCCCACTAGTTTTCATTTTATCTCCCTGTATTTGTCACATCATTTACTCTCAAAATCTACCTTGTTCTTTTTCTCCGTACCTTTTATCTCTTTCAAGCTGTTTCCAATACCTACAAGGAATTACTATTTTAAACTAATTTTTAATTATCTTACTAACCTCATTTAATCTATTCAATAAAACTTCTCTTCCAAAAAGCAAAGGAATTTACAGAGAAAATAAGACAAATTAGAGGAAGTATACTCTCTAAGTGGATTAAGTTCTTGAGTAAAGCAATATTCCTTATTCACTCTTCCCATGTACAATCTATAATCCCTCCGTCCCATTGGCCTCTATATCAAGCCCAGGATAATTACATTCCTGCCTCAAAGTAAAATAAAATCCTTTAGATCTTATATTCTAAACACCCCAGCTGTCTCTAAGTTGAGTCAGTATCTCATGCCCCATTTCTTTAATATGCTTACTTAAATCCCTTTATATATATACTTGGTCATTTCACAGTTGAAAAAGTCACTTTGGTTTCTCATGCATGGATATGCTAGGGCTGAGCTTATCAAAAAGAACTATATCCTATCATTAATGGACATGTTGTCTCAGGTTCCCTAGATATGTTTTATAAAGAGAAGCTAATAGGTAAAAGAATAAAATAGAGTCCTACAGGGAAAGTTCTTGACTTCACATTTTTGACAGATTTGGGCTTTAGCTGTGACTCTGCTGAGTGGAGACAGGTGCCATCATAGCACCCAAAGTGGGCGTACCCTCACTTCTTACCCTGTACCTCCCTGAATTTTTAGATTCTTGACCTTGTCTACTACCAACAGTCTTTTTACCTTCTAATGCATCTTTGATAGTATACAGCTCTATTCCTTAGATAGTAAGTCTATTACCCAAGTTCAGATACAATTAAGGAATTAACATGAAAACCATAATTCCTCAATAATTCAGAAGCTGCTAGTTAGCCTCAAGAGCCTATGAAAAAACACCAAGTGGTATTACTCAGTCACCAATCTAAAGAGAGAACTTTGACTCAAGATATAAATGAAATTGTAATTATATAAATATATTTATAAATATTTATACAATTATATACTTATACATAAGCACTTACACACACTTAGAAAAAATGTAAGAACATTCATCCAAAAGGACTCACTGAAGAATAAACAGAATTTTCCATGATTTCCTTGAGGAGAAACATTACTCGTTCTTTAGGGTGGGTCCCTCGAAATTCAACCATTAGAAATCATATTCTCTAATTAGTACTAGCAACACATAAGCATGTTTTTTTAAAATCCCCTAGTTACCAAGTGAATGATCTTAAAATAGATGGGAACTTAAAGGTCTCTGAGCAATAGCAATTTATGTTCCTCAAGTAGAAGGATCAATCAATCTAAATCCCCAACTGATTAAATAAGGTCCATTTTATATTATGGTTTTATAGCAAGTTAAAAGTTCTGATTTTGCCACCAGAATCACCACTACCCCATCAGAAGACTAAAGCTCAAAATAAGAACTAAGCATATAATGAAGCTGGTAAGTTGAGTGGTGTTATGGAGATTCAAGGTGGCATCTTCTAATCTAAACAATACTGAAAAAAGCTTTCACCAACTACAATTTGAATGTGGCTTTTGTAGGCAGAAAAAAAACCCCACAATATCTGAAGACTACTGGCAATCTTCCCCACCTCCCTTACTAAATGTTGTCTTATGGATTTAATTTAAAGGTTTTCCCCTTAGGCTTTCAATTTTGAGACCTTTAGCAAGAAAAAGCATGAGGATTTAAGCTCATTTAGTCACCAGAGCCTTTTAGAGACTGTTCAACCAGGGGTAATAAATGAATCACTATTTCTAACCAAAGGAACATGGTTAGCTACTCTCAGCTGCATCTTTTTCTTTTTCCCCCAGGATATACATAAGTATGCCTAAAGCACATAGGACAATCAATAACCATAGTGGTTCAACTACAAGCCACTGTATTGCATGATTATTGAATAGCTGCCTTCCTATAGATCACTTGTGGACCCAAACAATGGAAGGGCCAAAGGAATTAATATGCCATACTGGCAAAAACAGCAAGCACCTTCCTATCCCAGTCACCACAATATGCTCACTAAAGGTCCACTCTGGGACTAGCAGGATCAATATAGTTTAGAGTAGTAATGAAGAAAGTTGTCTCAGGCTAAGTTATTGAATGCCAACCCATGCTACTCACCCAACTTCATTTAACACTCATTTTGCCAATAACACATCTCATGGAAATAATTCTAGCTTGGGAGGATGGGAATCCTTCAAAATGATTTTTAAATGAGATGAATAATAATTATAAGGGATACTTTTTCCATGTAAATAAAAGCCTGGATATCTGTTGTGATATTTCTTACATGAACAACAAAACAAAACATGTTAGAGAATTTCTTTTCCCTACTAAAAACAGGGCTTACAAAAAAGGGAGGTTGTTCTTATTCTGAATCTAGCCATTCCTTTACCAAAGGAGTCTGAGAGTAGTAACATTATCATTTGATCCCGAAAAAGTGCCATGCAAGAGACCACTTATTGGAACACACATTTCCTGCTGCCAGTACTAGGAGGTGTTATCCTTATACTTCCATTTGGTCACCTGATTAGGTAAGAAAGAAAGAAAAGTAGGAAAAAGATGAAAAGAGGAGAGGAGAGGGGAAAGAGGGGGTAGGAAGTGAAAAGGACTTGTAGGAGAGAGCAAGGAATAAAAGAGAAGGCAGGTGACTTGCTTGCCCGACTTTGGCTCTATGGTCCTATGAACCAAAATGCATACTCAGTGACATGGTATCTCACAGGAAAAGGGAAAAAAAGGGGTAAGCTGAGAGAGGTCAGGCCATGATGTTAATTTCTTTCCTGTACAAAGACAGTCTCTTGAGGACAAAGGCCTGCCTCTTGTAATGTAATGTCATAGTCCAGATGAGAGAGTTTCCTTCGAGGGAAGTTGGTGAGAAGTTCAAAACGTTCATTTGGATATCCTTTAGACTGGACATGCTTCACCAAAGCCTATGAAAAACAAAAGAAAGACAAGACTGTTAGATGGAAATAGAAAGAGCATATTAAAGAATTACATATATATCATTAATTTAAAAAAATAATTTTTATATATGTTTTCATTGGCTTTAGAGAGACAGGGAGACAGAGATAGAAACATTGATGAGAGAGAAACATCGGCTGTCTGCCTCCTACAGGTTCCTGACCTGGGATCAAGCCCAAAACCTAGGCATGTGCCCTGACCAGGAATCAAACTGGCGACCTCTTAGTATTCGGGTCAACACTCAACCACTGAGCCAAACCAGCCAGGCAACATAACATTCTTTTTAAAAAAATATGTTTTATTGATTTGAGAGAGAGGGAGAGGAGAGAGAGAAACAGAAACATCGATGAGAGGGAAACATCAACATGGATTGGCTGCCTCCTGCAAGTTCCCTGTTGGGGATTGAGCCTGCAACCCAGGCATGTGCCCTGACTGGGAATCGAACCCTGACCTCCTGATTCATGAGTTGATGCTCAACCACTGAATCACACTGGCCAGGCTAACATTCAGTTTTATCACATTAGATAAAATATGAAGTTTAAGGGCCAATATAACACTTTGGATGGAGAGATAATAAACGTACATTAAGTGATACTGAAATATACAGGGTTATTACTAGTTCCTCAATAACAAACCCACTATCTATTTATAAAATTATTGTCCTTGGTTTTAAACATTTGATTAGTTTTCCCTTCCATCTTTTTATTGGCAAAGATATGTCTTTCATTCTACCTATAGCCAATCTTGCCACCTGTGTACTAAATCTCTTCTTGCCTTCTCAGAAATCATGCCTCTACTGAACATCCCTGCCTTTTTTTTATTATTATTATTGATTTTTTTACAGAGAGGAAGGGAAAGGGATAGAGAGTTATAGACATCGATGAGAAAAATCAATCAGCTGCCCCCTGCACACCCCCTACTGGGGATGTGCCCGCAACCAAGGTACATGCCCTTGACCGGAATCGAACCTGGGACCTTTCAGTCTGCAGGCCGACGCTCTATCCACTGAGCCAAACCAGTCAGGTTGAACATCCCTGCTTTTATAGGTATTATCTACATCTCCCTCTCTACAGATGCTTCCCATCAGACTTTAAACATGCTCCGTCTCTCCTTCAATCATTCCCCCCCACTGTGATTACTGCATACTCCTCTCTAGCTTCACAACCAAGCTTCTCAAAAAAGTGCTCCATCCACTTTCTCATCTCACATTTCCTTCCATATATGAGACCTGGGAAACAGTCTGTGTATCAGCACCAGCAGTCAGATCCGACTTGCATTCCAGTCACACAGTCTTCAAGAATCACACTCTCTCTTGCGCCACAGAAAACAGCCAGGTAAAAATACCTGACCCAAAGGGGATTCATCCACAGGTATCTGATAAAAAGATGCAAGGGACTCAAAAAGCTAGTCAGACTCATTCTCTTTTCCAGGAGTTAAAAACAACAGAGAAAGGTCCATCAGCTGTGAACTTTAGAGGAAAAGCCCCTCAGCATCACTATGTCGTGGACCATGTACGCACTCAGAGGTAAACAAAAGCCACCAGTATACAGAGAGAAGAATGGTATGAAGCAGAGAATTACAGTGGAGATACTGAACAGGCCCCAGGACAGAAACACAAAAAAACAACTGCCGTGGTTCTTAATTATTTTGTAGGTCTAGCTACAAGAAAGCCAGAAGCCCCATTATAGTCTTCACTCCTTTTTTCCAGGTAATAATTTCCAGTTGGAAAATGAAATGCAGCCATGGAATAGAACAGCCTTGTCTGGAATAGACCCTATGTGACTTGTCTAAGATAATTCAGGAAGGAAATATACTAATTAGGATTCAGATTAACTGTTAAATTTCCTTAGAGGTCAGACTGAATACCTAACATTTATTTCAAAGAACAAGCCAATTATACCAATTAATTAGTTTCTCTCCTTTAAGCCAGTGCTTAAATTAGATATACTTACTAGCAATTTAGCTTGCTCTGGAAGAGTGATTTGTTCCCTTTTTCCATCTGGATACCGCAACATCAGCTGTGCTTTTGGTCCTGGGGTTAAAAAAAAAAAAAATACAGGAGTTTAAGATGGAAGACTAATTTAAACAAATAAATATATAAATATACATCCCTTCAGTAATATCAAGTTTCAAGTAAAGTAGGTCTAGAACATAACTCACCATTTACATCTATGCCCTCCACTATTCCATCTGATTTTTCAGGTGACATCTCTAATATTTCTGAATCCATGACTGACAATCCTTGGTGGTTTGTGGTTGTTCCAGGCTCAGTTCTGGGTGGGGGCTCAGTTAGCAGCCTTCTGTTTTCCTCTTTTCTATGCCCCAAATCTTTATGGGGAGACTTTCTGGACTTGGCAAGATTCTCTATCTCCTCTTCTTCATCAGAGCCACAAACAGATATAAATTCCTCACTGCCAGAAAAGAGTTCAGATTCCGATTCTTCATCCGAGCGACTATCCTGTTTTGTCTGTGATGAATCAAAATGTGTCTCTTGCAAGGAGGCTCTGATGGCAGCTTCTAGCTGGCTGTCTTCACTTGCATCTATAAGGCTCTCCTGCAAGACGCAGTCATAAAACACGGGTGCAAAGAGAAAGAAAACAGTTAAACCAAAAAATAGTCAAGCCAGACAAGGCACAAGAAATATGATAGTTAGTTTGCCATTATTATTTTCTACTAAATGTATCTCTTCTACTAAATTTTCAGCTAGTTGAAGGCAACACTTTGTCTTACACAGCCAAGTTGGAATGGATAGTTTAAAAATAAAAATGAAAACTGTCATACCACCTGGCATAATGATGTTGCAAGCATAGGGGAGTTTTTTACATCAAAATGAATAAAATTAAGAAAACAGAATACTGACTGCCCAGAAAAAGACAGGAATTAAGGTTTTATATATAAAGCAAAACAATTAGTCTTTAACATGACTATATAAAGAAGCATGTCTACCTTGTTCACCATTATATTCTTCAATTAGCATTGTTTTGCCACATTGAATATCAATAAACAGCTCAGTAATTATAGTTTTGCAAAAAAAAAAAAAAAAAAAAAACCAACAAAAAAAACCTAACAGATCTCTAACATTCAAAACAAAATACCATACAATAAATTGGGAAAAACAACTATATTTTCCCAAGCTTAATTACAGTAAGATTTTCATTGTGATGATGAGAAATGCAAATTTACTAGTTTTCCTTTTGGTAAAGTTCTAATGCCACAGATTTCATTAAACTTATTCAGTCACAAAATATGGGTTGTTTGCCAAAGCAATTTTGACAAAGAAGAAAAAAACTGATGGTGTCATACTCCCCAATTTCAAACTGTTTTCCAAAGCTATAGTACTTAAACAGTATGGTGCTGGCATAAAAACAGACACACAGAACAAGAGAACAGCACAGAGAGCCCAGAAATAAACCCATGCTTACATGGTCAGTTAATCTACAACAAAGGAGGCAAGAATATACAAGGGGGAAAAGACAGTCCCTTCAATAAATGATACTGGGAATACTGGATATCCATATGCAAGAAAATGAAACTAGACCACTTTCTCATACCATATACAAGAATAAATTCAAAATGGATGAAAAACTTAAATATAAGACCTGATATATCAGATAAGGGGTTACTATCCAAAATATATAAGTAACTCATACAACTCAACATCAAAAACACAAATAATCCAATAAAAAACGAGCAGAGGACCTGAACAGACAGACATCTCTCCAAAGAAGACATACAGATGGCAAATAGACTAAATCATTAGGGAAATGTAAATCAAAACCACAAAGATTATTACCTTACAATTGTCAGAATGCTATTATAAAAAAGACAATAATAAAGAACAAGTGTTGGCAAGGATGTGGAGAAAAGGGAACCCTCCCGTGCATTGTTTGTAGGATTATAAACTAGTGCGACTACTACAAAACAGTCTGGCGATTTCTCAAAAAAATTAAAAATAGAACTACCATGTGACCCAGCAATTCCACTTGTGGGTGTTCATCCAACAAAAAATAGAAAACACTAATTAGACAAGATATATGCAATATATACAATGATAGCCAAACCCCACCAACTGCAGCATTGTTCACAATACCAAGATATGGAAGCAATCTGGGTATCCATCAATAGAATGAATGGATGAAAATAATGTGGTACATACACACAATGGAATATTACTCAGCAATAAAAAATAGTAAAATCTTGTCATTTGTGATGGGCTTAGACAGTATTATGCTAAGTGAAATAAGTCAAAGACAAATAGCATATGATTTCACTTTTATGTGGAATCTAAAACACAAATAAAAGCAAGCAAAACAAACTCATAAATACAGAGAACAAACTGATGTTTGCTAAAGGGGAATTGGTGAGAGGATGAGCAAAAAGAGAGAAGATTAAAAAGTACAAACTTCCGCCGAAACCAGATTGGCTCAGTGGATAGAGCGTCGGCCTGCGGACTGAAAGGTCCCGGGTTCGATTCTGGTCAAGGGCATGTACCTTGGTTGCAGGCACATCCCCAGTAGGGGGTGTGCAGGAGGCGGCTAATGGATGTTTCTCTCCCATCGATGTTTCTCACTCTCTATCCCTCTCCCTTCCTCTCTGTAAAAAAATCAATAAAATATATATTTTTTTAAAAAAGTACAAACTTCCAGTTATAAACTAAGTCATAGGTATGTAATATATAGCATAGAGCATATAGTCAATAATATTGTAATAACTTTGTATGGTGACAGTTAGTAGACTTATTGTGGTGATCATTTCATAAGGTATATAAACGTTGAATCAGTATGTTGTATACCTGAAACTAACAATGTATGTGAACTATAATTTAAAAAATTTTTAAATATATTAAAAATTTTAAAATAATAAAACAAAAACTAAACAAGCAAACAAAAAAAAGCATTGTTTGGGTAGAAATTATTTAGATTCTAACTCAAACAAAGCTATACAAAATATAAAATCTGTGAGATAACGAAAGTTGAACACTGGATATCTCATGATGTCAAAATTATTAATTTTTAAAGTGTGTGTTAATGGTATTGTGATTTTTTTAATGTATTTTTATTGATTTCAGAGAGGAAGCGAGAGAGTGATAGAAACATCAATAATGAGAATCATTGATCGGCTGCCTTCTGTACACCCCCTACTGGGGATCGAGCCCACAACCTGGGCATGTGCCCTTGACTGGAATCCTTCAGTCCGCAGGCTGACGCTCTATCCACTGAATCAAAACCCTCTATCCACTGAATCAAACCGGTGAGGGCTTGTGATTGTTTTTTAAAAAGAGCTTTTGTCTATAGAGAACAGGCTGACAGCTGTCAGAGGGGAGGAGACTGAGTCATGGGACTGGGTGAAAAAGGTGAAGGAATTAAGGTGAAAAAAAAAAACACACCTAAAAATCTCATAGATACCAACAACAGTATGGTGATTACCAGAGGGAAAGGGAGGTGGGGGAAGGTAGAAGAGGGTATAGGAAGGATAAAGGGTGATGGAAGGAGACTTAACTTCGAGTGGAGAACACACAGTATTATAGAATTGTATTCCTGAAACCTAATTTTATTAACCAATATCACCCCAATAAATTCAATAAATTAAAAATATATAAAACTTTTGCCCTAACCAGTTTGACTCAGTGGATAGAGCGTCAGCCTGAGGACTCAAGGGTCCCAGGTTCGATTCTGGTCAAGGGCATGTACCTTGGTTGCGGGCACATCCCCAGTAGGGGGTGTGCAGGAGGCAGCTGATAGATGATTCTCTCTCATCGATGTTTCTAACTCTCTCTCTCTCTCCCTTCCTCTCTGTAAAAAATCAATAAAATATATTTTTTTAAAAAAAGATTGTCACCTTGGCAACTGCTGGCTTCCTACTCAATATCCATTCTCCTGATTCCTTACTTACAGAATCCTAATAATGTGCATAAAAGAAAACCTATCAAGCTAAAAATGTCCATTTACCAGTTTCCCTTGTAGCTAGAAAAAACTTGTGGTATGGAGCTAAAGCACTTACAGAGAAAGTATAGAACTAACTGCCTATATTAGAAAAAAGTAGTCTCAATTAGTTCCCTGCTTCCATATTAAAATTTTAAAAAGTGCCCACATAGAATAAGAAGATAAAATTAAACCCAACTACACAGAAGGAAAAAGAGAAAAGACGGAAATCAATCAATGACCTAGAAAACAAGAAAAATTCAACGAAACCAAAAGCTTTTAAAATAATAAAATTGTCAGGGGAAAAAAGAAGCCACAAATTACTATAACAGGATTGAGAGAGGGCACATCACTATAGACACTGTAGTCATTAAAGGAATTACAAGGAAATATAATAAATAAATTTAAGTCAATATATATGACACCTTTGGTAAAATGGACAAATCCTTAGAAAGACACAACCTAATAAAACTCATTAAAGATAGATATCTAAGCAGTCCTATATCTATTAATTAAATTAAATATTTAGTTTATAACTTCCCACAAAGAAACTCTAGGCTCAGGTAGTTTCACTGGTGAATGTCATCAAATATTAAGGAAGAAATAACATAAATTTTACACAAACTTCCAGGAAACATAATGGGAGAAAACACTTCCCAATTCATTATAAGGCCAGCATTAACTTGATATCAAAACCAGACAAAGATATTACAAGAAAAACAAAACAATCATACAAAAAACTACCGACAACATCTCTCGTGAACTAGACACAAAAATTTTTGACAGAAATATATTAAAAAGTAATGCATCATAACCAGGTGGGTTTTAGCACAGTAATGGAAGGTTGGATTACCATTAAACACCCAAACAATGGAATTCACTAAAAATAGCAATCTGTATGATCATCTCAAAAGATGTGACAAATCATACGACAAAATCCCCTTATAATGAAAATTCAGCAAACTAGGATTAGAAGGAAACTTTCTCAACCTGATAAAGTGTATCTTTAAGAGCCCTCGCTGGTCTGGCTCAGTAGATAGAGCATCGGCCTGTGGATTGCAGGGTCCCAGGTTTGATTCCGTGTTGGCTCAATCCCCAGTGGGAGGCAGGCAGGAGGCAGCCAATCCATGATTCTCTCTCATCATTGGTGTTTCTCTCTCTCTCTCCCTCTCCCTTTCTCTCTGAAATCAATAAAAATATATTTTTTAAAAAGTTTCCACTCTACAAGAAACATATAGCTAGTATCAATTTTTTTTAATCCTCACCTGAGGATATATTTCCATTGATTTTTTTTTTTTTAGAGAGAGTGAAAGAGAGAGGGCAAGACAGAGAGAAATATCGATGTGAGAGAAACATATCAATTGGTTGCCTCCTGCACGTGTCCAGACCAGGGCCCAGGGCGGGAGGAGCTGCAACTGAGGTATGTGCCCTTGACTGGAATCAAACCTGGACCCTTCAGTCTGCAAGCCAATGCTCTCTATCTACTGAGCCAAACTGGCTAGGGAGCTAGCATCAAATTTAATGGTGAATGACAATACTTTCACCCCAACACCAGAAATAAGGATCTCTAATATCTTCCTGCTTTTAACTTTGTGCTGGAAGTCCTAACTAAGAAAAAATAAATAAAAGGCAAGAGATTGAATAGGAAGATATAAAGTAAGTCTATTTGTGGACAACATGACTATTTCTATAGAAAATTCAAAGGAAATCAACAAAAAACTATTAGAACTAATTAGTGAGTTTAGCAAGATTGCAGGCTACAAGCTCATTATATAAAAACTATAAAACACTGCTAAGAAAAATTCAAAGCTTACATAAATGAGATATACTATATGCCATGTTCACGGATCTGCGGACTCAATATTGTTAGGATGTAAATTCTCTCCAAAATTATCCATAGAGGCAATGCAATTCCAATCAAAGTCCTGGTACCTTTCTTTGTAGAAAGTGACAAGCTGGTTATATGCAAAAGACCTGAACAAAACAAAACAACTACAAAGGTGGAGGACTTAACTATGACATTTCAAGACTTAATAAAGCTACAGTAATCATTAAGACTGAAATACTGGTATAAATACTGGTATAAAGAAAGATGTATCAATCACAGGAAAGAACAGAGTCCATAAACCCAACGTATATGATCATTTTTTGATAAGGGTTCAAAGGCAATTCAATGGGGAAGGGATAACCTTTCCACAAATAATGCTGGAACAAGTGCATAGCCATGTGCAAACAACCAAAAAACCCTAACTAGAACCTACCCTAACACCATATACAAAAATTAATTCAAAGAGGATCACTGACTTAAGAGCTAAAAATATAAAAAAAGATTTATCACATAAGACAAAAAACAAAGAATATAAAAGTTGATAAATTGGATTTCATCAGTAATTTAAAATTTGCTCTTCAAAAGACACTATTATGAAATGAATAAGTAATGAACACTGGGAGAAAATTATCTATAAACTCCATATGTAGACTATAAAAAGAACCCTTATAGACCTGGCCAGGTGGCTCAGTTGTGGTTGGAGCATTGTCCCATAAACCCGTGGTCGGCAAACTGTGGCTCGCGAGCCACATGCGGCTCTTTGGCCCCTTGAGTGTGGCTCTTCCACAAAATACCACGGCCTGGGCGAGTCTATTTTGAAGAAGTGGCGTTAGAAGAAGTTTAAGTTTAAAAAATTTGGCTCTCAGCCGAAACCGGTTTGGCTCAGTGGATAGAGCGTCGGCCTGAGGACTGAAAGGTCCCAGGTTCGATTCCGGTCAAGGGCATGTGCCTTCATTGCGGGCATATCCCCAGTGGGGGGTATGCAGGAGGCAGCTGATCGATGTTTCTCTCTCATCGATGTTTCTAGCTCTCTATCCCTCTCTCTTCCTCTCTGTAAAAAATCAATAAAATATATTAAAAAAAAATTGGCTCTCAAAAGAAATTTCAATCGTTGTAATGTTGATATTTGGCTCTGTTGACTAATGAGTTTGCCGACCACTGCCGTAAACCAAAAGGTTGTGGATTCAATTTCTGGTCAGGGCACATTCCTATATTACAGGTTCGATCCCTGGTTGGGGTGCATACAGGAGGCAACTGATTGATATTTCTCTCTCCCTTCCCCTCTCTAAAATTAGTAAAAAACATATCCTCGGGTGAGGATAAAAAAAAAAGAACCCTTACAATTCAGTAAGATGACATGCAACCCAATAAAAACAAGCCAGAGACCTGAATTGACACTTCATCAAAGGAGATAGCAAAAAAGCACATGAAAAGATACTCATATCAAAATTTGTCAAATTTTAATTTTTAAATGTGTTCGGTTTATTGCACAGTAATTATAAGGCTATAAAAATTTTAATATGATAAACTTAAGGTTAATTCATCACACACACAGAAAAGCAAGCAGATGTGCCCACATGACATGCAACAGCTTGGACAGACTGCAGATAACACTATATACCATGTAAGTTGATTTTAAAGAATAACACCATGATGAACACTGCTAGTTTCCTATCTCTCATCCAGTCTTCTCTGCTTCCTTATTAACAGAGCCTCCGTTATATTTGTGCAAGAAAATGTGCCCAGTTAAAATAAGCAACACTCTTATCCGTGGCTATCTGTTTACCTTTGTAACAGAGTCAACACCCCATTTCTCCTTGTCATGCTTGCACCTAAGAGCATAGCATCTAACTGACCATGAGGACAAAAGCCAATAAACACTAGGGATGGAGGGGAGAAAAGAAGAGGAAGAACCTGGTTCCTTGATGACATAGACAAAGTCAATCCCTAGACTGCTTGCTTCTGGACTTCTTGCTGAGAAAAGTCGACGTCTTCCTCGTTTAAGCCGTTATTTGTTGATGTTTCTCTTGCACACAGTTGATCAAAATTTATAATAATCAGATAATTTAGTATAGTAAGTAGAGTCTGAGGTACTAAGGAACCCAAATCATCCCTATGTATTTGTCCAATTTTTATGGTCCCACTATTTTCCATTAATTCCCTTAATTTTTATAAGAGAGCATGTAAGGTTGTAAATTCAATTTATGTTGAAATTCAGCAACTCTGGTTTTTTACAATATCAGCCTTATGACTGCAAAAGATAAGGAACTCTCTTAGGACAATTATAGAAACTCTGGATTTTTTAATGCCTTAAAAAAGAATTATAGGTAAGTAAAACTCTTAGCAATGAAAAAAACACACAAAGAAATAGTCTATAGATAAAAGTGAAACAATGTTTTAGTTCTGCTCTGTTGTGTGTGAGTTATTGGGTGGAGGGGGGTTCTATACCACCTCTTGGCAAGTATCCATATAGTCTTTCATTAAATGGGTACTTTATTCTATGTGATTAGTTAAGAAACTTTCATCACTGCATGATATGGACTATTAAACTCTTATCTTTGAAAACTAATTTTATCCTTATTGACAATCAAACCCTAACAGCTCCTACAACCAATGTGAAATTCTGATATCTTTGTAGGTCTATGATTTCCAATTAATATTTAGACCAATTATCAAATAGGTCTGCCTAATAATAGCATATTATAGAAATTAAGTATAGAAGTAATCTCAAGGTGGGCTAGAGAGCCAGGCCCTAAAGCTATATAACCAGTAATAATGACCTCCTATACCATGAGAGTTTTCTAGCAAAAATACTTTTTTTTTTTTTTTTTACTGCTGCTTAGACCTGGCAATGCTGCCCTTGAAAGAAGTGGATTCCTTCCTCTATCACCGGGGCTTGCTAAATCAGTTCCCCTCCTCACTGCTACATATTCACATTGCTTACTTCTAAACCCAGGTCTTAGGTCACATGACTGCAAGGGAGACTGAAAATATGAATCGTCTGATTTCACTGAGAAGACAGAATCCGCATGTGGGAAATTATCAAAATATAAGAAGGGCATCTTAAGATGTTGTACAGCCACAAATTAACTGTCCAATACTTACATTAATATCTTTAAGATCTTTTTTTTTTTTAAATATATTTTATTGATTTTTTACAGAGAGGAAGAGAGAGGGATAGTTAGAAACATCGAAGAGAGAGAAACATCGATCAGCTGCCTCTTGCACACCCCCTACTGGGGATGTGCCCACAACCAAGGTACATGCCCTTGACCGGAATTGAACCTGGGACCCTTGAGTCCGAAGGCTGACGCTCTATCCACTGAGCCAAACCGGTTTCGGCTAATATCTTTAAGATCTTAACCTCAAACATTTTACACAAGACATCTATATACAATTACATTTAATTGCTCATCATCACATCTTAGTCATACTTACTGAACGGGCACATTTTTTGGGGGGACTGCTAGAAAGTCCATCCAGTTGCCCATGTTCACCAAGAAATCCCGTCACTTGGTCTAAGAAAGAAGATACGTCTAACTGGTGCCACTCTACTAGCTTCTGACCTAAAAATAAAAAACCGGGATATATAAATATAATAAAATCAACATATCTTACCAACATTCTCCTTAAGTATTTTTTTGGCATTTGCATAATTAAAATTCTAGGAACACATATTCCCACTTGTTAGGACTCAGGGCAATATAGTCCTTAATGGCCACAGGAGAACAAAGACCAAGAACTTGTCCAAGCTTCCCGCCACAGGAGGACAAAGATCAGGAAAATTTGCTGGACACCAGGAATCAGACTATATAAGGAATTAAAACTGTCCTAAAAACGCCTGATCGCACATCCACATTCCAAGCCCACCAACTCAGCCTCCCAGACCCACTGTGACAAGAGCTTCCCACCACTGACTGCATATAAGGATGAAACTCCAGCTCCTGGGACACACATCATCAACCCAATATCCCCTTGGCTCAGTGCTTTGCAGCCCTTCCCTTTGGATATCTCTTCCCCCACCCCTCTTAAATAAATTCAATTTTTCTTTATCCATCATCTGAAATGGCTATTTAGCCTGCCCAAGTACCACCATGTTAACCTTTCACCCACCCTTCACCAGTTTAAATTACATAGTGTTTTCATAACCCAAAGAATTCATCAATTATAGCCAACCTAAGATTCCCAGCCATCTGGCAACTTCTTTATCTGCTAATATCACTTATTGGTATTTAGAAAGAAGAGATTCAAACAAAGCAAAATCTTGATAAAACTTAATTCATTAATAATAAAACCAGTTCTACCCTCCATTTCTCCACTGGGATTACAACCAGTACCTGAGCAATCTTAATATTTTAATAATAGAAAACCCAAGGGGATCCCTTAAAATATGACAAGGTAAAGCAGTTAGTTTTAGAAAGTACAGAGCTGCAAAAATATAAAATACTATCATCTCCCCAAATTGTCAGAAACAGACTCCCTAACATATTTCAATAGATGTTTAAATAATTCTAAAGGACCTGAATAAAAACCCTTCATCTAAATTATTACAAAGAATTCTGAAACTGAATCCAGTCAAGTATTAAAGATAAAATATTTAGGTAACTGAAAAATAAGTTATAGGTCAATTGCTGTAAACTGATATAAAATAAATATTACCTGTCCGTGGATCCAAGATGGAAACATAGGGGAAATCCCCTAGCTTATAAAACTGTATGTATCTCTGACCTTCCTCACTGTCATGATAAACCTGTTAAATCATTGATATAAAGAAAAGTCAACCTCTAAAAAAGTATCAACTGTATCCTTGTCATATACCAACAACAATTAATTCTCCAAATACACCTTTAGTATATGTTAGGATTCATTCCTACATTAAAGAGAAAAATGAAAGTAATCTGGTGTGAACTACCTCAACTTCCTGTCCTCAGTCCCTGTGAAAACTTATATATCAATTCATTTTTCCTCTCTTTCCAGTTCAGAAGAGATATTGCTCTTTCTGATCAAGTTATCTGTCCACCTATATTATTCCAAACTCTATCATATACATCTTTTTTTTTTTTAAATATATTTTATTGATTTTCCACAGAGAGGAAGGAAGAGGGATAGAGAGCTAGAAACATCGATGAGAGAGAAACATCGACCAGCTGCCTCCTGCACACCCCCCACCGGGGATGTGCTCGCAACCAATGTACATGCCCTTGACCGGAATCGAACCTGGGACCCTTCAGTCCGCAGACCGACGACGCTCTATCCACTGAGCCAAACCGGTTTCGGCTATCATATACATCTTAATAAATCACTACATATTGAGATGATAAGCTTGAGTGGCTAGCATACTGCTAGTCAAAGAGATGCTCAATCAATAGCTGCGGAAGAGCCCAGCTGGTGTGGCTCAGCAATTGAGCATTGACCCAGAACCAACAGATCACTGATTCGAATCCTGGACAGGGCACATGGCCGGGTTGTGGGCTCTATCCCCAGTAGGGGGTGTGCAGGAGGCAGCTGAACGATGATGCTCCTCTCTCATTGATGTTTCTCTCTCTATCCCTCTCCCTTCCACTCTTGCTATTAAAAAAAAAAATCAATATAAACATATTAAAAAAAATAGTTGCAGAAGAAAAGTTTACCATTCAAAAAAATATTGAATTTAGAGAACCTGTAAAACATGAATGAATAAATTAATAACATTAACAGCGCCCTGACAGGTTTGGCTCAGTAGATAGAGCATCGGCCTGTGGACTGAAGGATCCCAGGTTCGATTCCAGTCAAGGGCATGTACCTTGGTTGCCGGCACATCCCCAGTAGGGGGTGTGCAGGAGGCAGCTGATCGATGTTTCTCTCGCATCAATGTTTCTAAACCTCTACCCTCTCCCTTCCTCTCTGTAAAAGAATCAATAAAAAATATATTTTTTAAAAATAAATAACATTAACAGCATATCTTACAGAGGAAAAAATTAAGTTCATTCAGATGTTTTTATTTTCTAAATTTTTCATAAAAAACAACAACAATTAACAAGATTATCTAACCTTAGCTTGGTAATTTACATAAAAAGAAAATAGAATCAGCAAGATTAAATGACAAGCCTAAGAAATATAAATAAAAAGTATAAAACTCAAGCTAAAATCCAATTCTTAGTCAAATGTTTTTCCATTACTCAAGATCTTCTACATTCACACTGTCAATTATAACAACCACTACAACACGTGCTATTGAAGTACTTGAAACGTGGCTGGTCTGAACTGAGCAGTTCTGTATGTATAAAATATACACACCACATCTTGGAAACTTCACACATACACAAAAATCAAAACATCTCATTAAGATTTTAATATTTGTTTGATATTAGATATATTGATTTTAAAACATTAAAATTAATTTCACCTGTTTCTTTTGACCTTTTAAAATGTGGCTACTAGAGCATTTTTAATTAAATATGTGGCTCACATTATATTCCTACTAGAGGCCCGGTGCACGAGATTCGTGCATTGGGGGTGAGGGGGGGGTTGTCCCTCAGCCGGGCCTGCGCCCTCTCTCAGTCCAGGACCCCTGAGGGATGTCTGGCTGCCGGCTTAGGCCCGACCCCCCTGGGGGCTCTCACAGTCTGGGACCCCTCGCTCCTTACCTCCCACCACTGCCACTGCACTCGCCAGCCATGAGCCTGGCTTCTGGCTGAGCAGCGCTCCCTCTGCAGGAGCACACTGACCACCAGGGGGCAGCTCCTGCATTGAGCATCTGGCCCCTGGTGGTCAGTGCACATCATAGCGACCAGTCGATTTGCATATTAGGGTTTTATTATATAGAATTGAATAGTATGGTTGAACACTCTATCAAGATATTTAAGGTCATCTGAGATATGAATATTATATAGTTACGCAGCTTGGTTCTTTCTTTCCTTCCCTCAAGAGTTCTTCATTGTTGCCCTAATTTTCCCTTGTCCTTACTATTTCAGCCATTATGTGTGGTTTTACACCTTTACATAGATCATCATTTAACTCAGTTACTAAAATTTTTACAGTTTATTACTGAATTCCTCCTTCTCAACATCCCATACTACAAAAGTAAAATGCTACTAAAACCTTAACTCTCCTCACCTGCCAGAAAATGAAATGTTCCCGGATAATATTCTTCACAGCATCATTGCTCCATACATCACGGTTGAGGCACTGGCATGCAAAGTCTTGTACATTTTGAATGTTTATCATCAGCCACTTATTCTGCATCTGCCCACACTCTTTGGCCTATGAGAGTAAAGTTATAGAACACCTGTTAGAAATAATTTCTCCTTGGTAACTGATATGTTTCAGAGTTCAGAAACTGTTATCTTTTCATTTAAATTCTACTAAGTTTTTCCCCTCAAGTATAACATCTAGAGTTTTTGGTATATATATATATATATATATATATATATATATATATAAAATTTACATTAATTTGCATAGATATATATAATTATACTGTCTATTTTCAAGCATTTTTCAAATTTAAATAAACTGTTATTGTCATAATGGCTGGACTTTTATTGTACATTTAAACATCTGAAAAAAATTATACAAACTTAAGGTCAAGTCACAAAATTCTATCACATTATCTCTTTCAACCCCTATTAGACATGTACTATTTTATAGGATCACCTTAAATATTTCTGTAAAAGTTGCTAAGGGTTTTTTTCTTAGGGTTGTTTTCCTAGGAGATTTCAAAAAATGAGATTATAGGATCAAAGAATGTTTCAGAATGATTTTTAAAAGACCCCCCCAATTTATAGCACAAATATTAATCATGAGTGTGTACTTTTTACCTAATAGTTCGTTGTCACCATAAAAACCTAAAAAGTTGCTGAATACAAAGATTGGCAGAAAAGCAAATGAGCAAGCAAATGCTTCCTTAAACCTTTGTATAGGAACAATGAAATGAAAGCCATAGTTTGGAGTAATTTTGTCTTGGAACAATATTATTTCCCATACCAGACTGACATAGATCTTCAATTAACTCAGATTAATAACAGTTGAAAAACACATCATTTTGGAGGTGTTGAACAATGTAAGACTATCTTCTGCTTTAAGAAGGTTTACACAGTCTTACAGATAACTGTTATCCTTTTTTTTTATATGGATCCTCCAGAAAAAATCATTTTCTAATATTTAATGTTGATTCCACAGGTGAAAACTCAAGTTCAAAAAGGAATCCCTGAGTTGAGCCAGAAAGCTGTATATAACTAGTCAAAAGCTTATTTTTAAAATACATAAATACTAGAGGCCTGGTGCACAAATTTCGGGGGTGGGGGGGGTGGTGTGTGTGTCCCTAGCCCAGCCTGCACCCTCTCCAATCTGGGACCCCTTGAGGGATGTCCGACTGCCCATTTAGGCCCGATCCCACCGGGCCTGCAGGGGAAGGCAGTTCATAGACCAGGGTATGCAGTTAATAGCCCAGGGTATGCAGTTCACCCCTAACTGTCCTCCCCTGCAGGCCTGATCGCCCCCAACTGCCCTCCCCTGCAGGCCTGGTCACCCCCCAACTGCTCTCCCCTGCAGGCCTGGTTTCCCCCCCCGAGCTGCCCTCCCCTGCAGGCCTGGTTGCCCCTAACTGCCCTCCCCTGCTGGCCTGGTTGCCCCTAACTGCTCTCTCCTGCTGGCCTGGTCGCCCCCAACTGCCCTCCCGTGTAGGCCTGATCGCCCACAACTGCCCTCCCCTGCTGGCCATCTTGTGTCCACATGGGTCAGCCATCTTGTGTGTTGGAGTGATGGTCAATTTGCATATTAGCTCTTTATTATATAGGATAATAAAATTATTCCTTACTCCTATAAAGTAATAGTGTTCAACTTACTTCCTTACCTATAGCATGCACACAGATTTGATAAATGAGTGATAAATGTATACTTATATACCTTAACTGAAGAAAAAGTATTTGAGAGGGGAAAATTTAACACACATTTCTATAACAGGGTAAATGTACATAAATCTGCCTAAAACTACAACACAGAGAAGAAAAAATAGTCAAGAGTTTAAAAATGATGGTTATTTGCTTTTGTTTTTAAAAATTCATTTATTCACATTTATGCTTTAATTCAAATTCAGTCTTTCAACAAATAAACTTACTGAGTACCTATCATGTTTCAGGTAGAGCTATAGATGCTGGAATTAGAGCAGTTACCAAAACACAAAAATCCCTGCCTTCATGAAGCATACATTGGAGAGAAACCTTATATCAATCAGTATAAGACACTAAATTACTGCTGGAAGGAAAAGGCCCAAAGACATGAATTTTATGCAAAGCAACAATGTTTAGAGGGAATATAAGAGAGTCTTACACAAATGATGAACTTTCCCTCTTGGAATCTATTAGATTGTTCAGAATCAACATTCAAAAGCCATTTTATGAAGACCCAAGGACAAGTGTGGCTACATCAAATAGAGACGTTTGTGATATGACTTATCTGTGACAAGGAGGAAACAGTGAGAGTATCTCTCCCAGTCCCAGACAGATCAGCAAAGTAAGAAAGATAAAGAAAAAGAATAGCCCTAGCTGGTTTGGCTCAGTGGATAGAGCATCGGCCTGCGGACTGAAGGGTCCCACGTCCAATTCAAGGGCACATGTCAGGGTTGTGGGCATGATCCCCAGTGGGGGGTTGTGCAGGAGGCAGCCGATCGGTGATTCTCTCTCATCATTGATGTTTCTTTCCCTCTCCCTTCCTCTCTGAAATCAATAAAAATATATTTTAAAAAAAGTACAAAGGAAAAGATATTTTATAATAATAGATATAAAGTCAAGAAGAAAATATATTAAAACTAGAGGCCCTCGCCGAAACCGGTTTGGCTCAGTGGATAGAGCGTTGGCCTGCGGAATCAAGGGTCCCAGGTTCGATTCCGGTCAAGGGCATATACCTTGGTTGCGTGCACATCCCCAGTAGGGGGTGTGCAAGAGGCAGCTGATCGATGTTTCTCTCTCATCGATGTTTCTAACTCTCTATCCCTCTCTCTTCCTCTCTGTAAAAAATCAATAAAATATATTAAAAAAAAAAAAAAAAACTAGAGGCCCGGTGCAGAAATTCGTGCACAGGGGTGTGTCCCTCAGCCCAGTCTGCACCCTCTCCAATCTGGGACCCCTCGAGGGATGTCCAACTGCCCGTTTAGGCCCGATCCCGGTAGAATCAGGCCTAAACGGGCAGTCGGACATCCCTCTCACAATCCAGGACTGCTGGCTCCCAACTACTCGCCTTCCTGCCTTCCTGATTGCCCCTAACCGCTTCTGCCCACCAGCTTGATCACACCCTAACCTGATCACTCCCCTGCCAGCCTAAATGATGCCTAACTGCTTCCCTGTCAGCCTGTTTGCCCCTAACTGCCCTCCCCTGCAGGCCTGGTCACCCCTAACGCCCTTCCCTGCAGGCTGGTCACCCCTAACTGCCCTCCCCTGCAGGCCTGGTCTCCCCCAACTGCTCTCCCCTGCAGGCCTGGGTCCCCCCCCCGCAACTGCCCTTCCCTGCAGGCCCGGTCACCCCCAACTTCCCTCCTCTGCCAGCCTGGTCACCCCTAACTTCCCTCCCCTGCAGGCTTGATAGCCCCCAACTGCCCTCCCTTGCAGGCCTCGTCCCTCCCAACTGCCCTCCCCTGCTGGCCTGATCCCTCCCAACTGCCCTCCCCTGCTGGCCATCTTGTGGTGGCCATCTTGTGTCCACATGGGGGCAGCCATCTTGTGTGTTGGAGTGATGGTCAATTTGCATATCATTCTTTTATTGGATAGGATAGGGGCCTGGTGCACGGGTGGGGGCTGGCTGGTTTGCCCTGAAGGGTGTCCCGGATCAGGTGGGGGTTCCCTTGGGGCGTGGGGCAGCCTGGGCGAGGGGCCTGTGGTGGTTTGCAGGCTGGCCACGCCCCCGGCGACCCAAGTAGAGGCCCTGGTATCTGGGATTTATTTATCTTCTATAACTGAAACTTTGTAGCCTTGAGCAGAGGCCAGGGCAGGCCAGGGCGGGCGGAAAGCTTGGCTTCCTCCATCATCAGGGCAACCCAAGCCTCCTGCTTGCTCTGTGGTCGCAGCCATCTTGGTTGGGTTAATTTGCATACTCGCTCCTGATTGGCTGGTGGGCATGGCTTGTGGGTGTAGCGGATGTACGGTCAATTTGCTTGTTTCTCTTTTATTAGTGTAGATATGCACAGTACTTTTTAATGGAAATTGTGATTTTATTCTCCCCCCCACTGGTTTGCTATATTTGCCAACTTTGAATAAAACTAAATATAAGCTATGTATAAAGTTTATTTTTTAAAAGTTTATCTTACATATTTTGTTACTGAATTGGTTCTTTATATTTTTAGCTAAAATATTTTTACTTACTAGCAGGACTTTTTTTGTGTGGCAATTATCAATCTTTTATTTTTTTTATTTTTTAATTTCTTCATTGATTAAGGTATTACATATGTGTCCTCATCCCCCCATTACTAGCAGGACTTTTAAAATTAACAAAGTATTCTTAGTAATTACAACTAGGTACATGTGAATTAAATGATAACAAATAAATATGCATTTATAATGAAAATAAGGACTATTATGGAAATTGTTCTGATTCTTTCGGTACCATATACTCCAGATTATGCCATTCAATCATTTAAGAAAGATTTATTGAGGGCCAATTATGTGCCCAAAGCTCTTCTAGGCATTGAATACAATGACAAATAAAACAAAGTTCCTGTGTTCATGGAACTTACAAGCTACATGTTCCCTTGCCTAGGTAAGATCATTCATCCTAAGTGGGTCACTCAGCTACAGCTATACTGATTTCCTTGGCTGTACCAGAAATATACCCTAGTTCCTTTCAGCCTAACTATCTACTGTTCCTCCTGACGTTCCTATGGTCCACATTCCTTCACTTCACTTAGGTTTCTGCTCAAATCTCATCCTTCAGAATCTTCCTTGATCTTCCTATCTAAAACAGTCTTCTCTCCTCACAATTACAAACATATGTGAAACCTATGAAATCAACCCTGCTTTTAATTTTGCTTAAGTATACATGCATCTTAGTGGCTCTAAACAACAAAAAATTGCCCTCTTTTTCCCTTATTCTATTTTATTTTTTAAAATATATTTTTATTGATTTCAGAGGGGAAGGGTGAGGGAGAAAGAGATAGAAACATCAATAATGAAAGAGAATCATTGATCAGTGGCCCTCCTGTACACCCCACACTGGGGATCCAGCCCGAAACGTGGGCATGTGCCTTGACTGGGAATCAAACCGTGACCTCCTGGTTCATAGGTCGATGATCAACCACTGAGCCACGCCGACTGGGTCTCTTATTCTATTTTAGTTTATTTTCTCCCACTACATACTATAACCTAAAGGTACACCCTATCTCTCTATACTGTATATACATACACACACACAAAAACATGTTTTACATATATGTATATACATTTGATTTTTATTTGTTTATAGTCTGTTTCTCCCTCTTTTTTATAAACCTTTTATGGCAAGGACTTTGTGTAATTTGCACTATCTCCCAGGGGCAGAAACTGCTTATAGGTACCAGATATCGATTTTCTTCTAAGCACCTGGATTTCCTAGTGTCCCTTGCTGTAGGTGTAAGCATATTACCAAGTTCTGGTCAATGGGATGTGAGCAGAAGTGATGTATACAACTTCTAGGTTGTGCCTTTAAAGGAAAAAGGTACACCCTTCTCAGCCCCCTCCCTCCTTCATTCTGGCTAGAAAGCAAACATGGTGGTAAGCCACCTTGAATCATGTAGACAAAGGCAAGCAAGACCTAGGAAATAGAAAAAAAAAAAGACAAAGAAAACTTGTGCTAATAACTTCCCTAATAGCCTGGACTTCTATATCTTGTTTAAGCTACTATTTTTTTTCTTCCTGGTCTCTCTCACATACAGTAAAATCTATCCCAACAAATATAATCCCTATTACATAGAACAAGGCCTTACAAAAGGAGGCCTCGATAAATATTAAATGAACAAGTAAATTAATCAGTCTCTTCAGAACCCTTGAATATGGTCTACCTCTAGTTACACTAAGACAGTCTAGTTTCTAAACCTGTAAAACTATGGCTCAGAGCTACATCTAATATTGTGCCCAAACCTATGGGCCCTGCCTGAGCAACCAAAGAGAGTCCATATAATTTTTAACATTCACCTCTCTAAACATCAATGACTTAATTTTGCATATGACCTCCCTAATTTATATAAAACTAATAGATATATCATTAATTATAATGAAATGCCTATTTTTTCTGGGAGTGTTAATATCATTTAAAGATTCATTAATGATAAAGTTTAGTATTAGTGAAAATATGAATAGATTATTGCAAACAATGCAGGTCATGAAATACAAAGAAAAAAGGTGATGTAACTTTAAAAAAATGAACAAAAAATCAGACAGTAATTTCAAAAAAGATTCACAGTTTACTTCAATGAGTCCAAAGTGACAAGATTAAATCAAGCACAGAGTTATTTGTTAAACCCTAGAGCAACTCAAAAGCTAATGAAAAGGAAAACATGTCAAAACAAACTCAGATCATTTTTGTCTTTCACACTGCTGCTACTCTCTCTCAGTGGCTATATTATCACCAGAACATTAGAAAGGATAGGCAGACAAGCACCTGGAACACTAGAAAGTATAGGCAGCTACCATGTTAAGATCATGAGGGAAGGATGAAGAAAACTGAGAAGGTATCTAACCTGACATATTTGAGCTGATAAACACCAAAGACTCCCTCAACTCTAGACTTTTTTACGTGACAAAAAGAAATCGTTTTTTTTTAAATCCTCACCAGAGGATATTTTTCCTTTTTTTTTTTTTTTTTTTTAAGAGAGAGAGTATAAGAGAGAGAGAAATATGGATGTGAGAGAAACACATCGATTGGCTGCCTTGAGGGCCTGGGCCAGTGGGAGCCTATAACCAAGGTACATGCCCTTTACCAGAATCAAACCCAGGACACTTTGGTCCGCAGACACTCTATCCACTGAGCCAAACCAGCTAGGGCAAGAAACCCTTTAAAAAAAAAAAATGTTTTGATTTCAGAGAGGGAGAGAGAGAGAGAGAAACATCAATGATGAGAATAATCTATTGGCTGCCTCCTGCACCGCTCCTCACACCCCCACTGGGGGTTGAGCCTGCAACCTGGGCATGTGTCCTGACCAGAAATCAAACTGTGACCTCCTGATTCATGGGTTGACGCTTAACCACTAGGCTACACCAGCTGGGCAAAAGAAACCTTTGTTTGGTCAAATCACCATCATTTGGATCTTCTGTTACATGCAGCCAAACACTTTCAGGTTTTCCAATTCAAAAAATTAAAACTGAAGAGCAAGCTTATGGTTAAATTTCTTACCCTAAATACTTAATTTAGGCTAGTGTAAGAGTATGTCAAGGAAAACAAAACAAAACATTTTTTAAACAATCATAATTCACTTTCAAATATGTAGCTGTAGCTACCAACATCATTTTTATGGTTATTGTTTGGCCTACTTTGTTCTAACAGATAAGACTTAATCTTAAATGTAATTGATTTACATCAATGCAAATGCCATTCTAATGCAAAAGAGCATTAACAAGCTACTTAATACACAAAAGCGAGCTGTTTGAACACCTCAACAGAAGAATATTTAAAATCCTAACTAAATTCAGTCATTTAACAAATACTAGGTCCTATTAAATGCCAGAGACTAGGTCCCAAGATTTACCAAAATAAAAAGATGCACATTCTCCCTGCCCTTATTAAGCTTATAATTCAGCAAATAATCAAATAAACTTGCTCTGGGAAGTTTTTCTTTGGAATTAACCAAGTTAAAGCCAAGAAGTAAGTCAGAATGTATTCTGCAACTACAGAGATATTCTTTTAAAATACACTGCCCTAGCTGGTTTGGCTCAGTGGATAGAGTATCGGCCATCGGACTGAAGGGTACTGGGTTCGATCCAGTCAAGGGCACATTCCCAGGTTGTGGGCTTGACCTCCAGTAGGAGTTGTGCAGGAGGCAGCCAATCAATGATTCTCTCTCATCATTGATGTTTCTATCTCTCTTTCCCCTCTCCCTTCCTCTCTAAAATCAATAAAAATGTATTTTAAAAAAATACACTAAGAACCCCCTAGAAATGTGGGCAAAAGATACCTACAAACAATTCACAAATAGCCAACAAACACATGTACACTATTCTCAGTAGTAATCAAAGATATGTAAACTGTAAAAAAGTAAGATAATAAAAGAACTATCAAAATGGCAGATTCTAAAATGATACCACACAGGCTAATAAAATGCTTTCATCAAGCAATCTCATATACTGCTGGTACAAATATAAATTAATGTAACCTTTTAGGTATCTCTCATGTCATACTTATTAGGATGCCAATTCTCTATACAGTATACTGAAAACTTTTTTTTCTCTTAGAAAAAAAATGACATTGAAAATGCAGAAGAATTCATAGCTAAAGCTTAGAATTTCCAACTACTTACTGTTTCAAAGCTGCCCTTATGCATCAAATCAATGGGTGGCCGGAATAGATCTGCCAGGGTAGTTAATTTCTTATCTATGGCTCCTCCATTTCTTAACTCTTGTTCTTGCCGAACTGAAACACAGAAGGATGAGAAAGTTTCAACTAACCATAAAAGGAATAAATCTAACAATATAAAAACCATGTATCAATTGCAAGAATTACTGAACAATGTGCTTGACCTCAAATTGCAATTATTAAATGCTAATTCTGAAAAAAAATACAAAGCGAGGTAGGAAGGGAATTTTAAAACTTGGTGGTGGCTTTCTCCCCAAAGATAAGGATAAAAGTAGAAATTTATATTAGTTTCACAATCAAAGTATTTCCTTCACATATTGAAAAATAACTTTATTACAGGAGAAAACTTTCAACTCCATTTATCTAGTTCTAAAAGTGATCTTAATGTACCTGTAGTTTCCAGCTGTATTCCCAATCCTCAAAGTCTCTGGCAATAGTAAGAATGACCACTGCTATCACCTTCTCCTGGCAGGGCACAGGAGTCCCTGCAAGACCTGAGTCAGTCTGGGTTCCCCTTCAACACTCTCCAAAGTTACAAGACCTACTTGTGCTCCAATGAGCTCATTATAAATCAACTACAAAATCAAACATGGTCCAAGAATTTCTCAAATATTCCCTCAAACGTAACTGTCCTTTTCTTTAGTTTCATTGCTAAATCAGTACTAATTCCTCTAAAAGTTTAAGGTCAAGACTCTCATTCTAACTTATTCCACAGAAATATATAAACCTATTCTAAACAACTGTAGCCAAAATGTTAATACTCGCTGCTTTGGGTGGGGCTTTTTCTTCTATTTTTCAATTCCCCATTGTGTTCACTGACAGATACTAGGATCTGGAGGGTAATCAGTTTTTTATTATAGTCAGTATTTGCGTACTCATTCAAAAGCTCATTAAGTTTGTAAATTAACTAATTTTTTTACATTATCTCCATCTCTTATTATTCCATCACCGAATAGGTTAAAATTTAAAACAAATCAGTCTGGAAGAATTAATAACAATCACAGACTGAATTCATAATTTTACTTTTAAAATAAGGTGATTCTTCAAAGTAATTAGACCTCATATTAATCTTTTTCTTTTTAAGAAAAAGTATATAGCCTATATACTATATATTTGCCAGTGGTCGGCAAACTCATTAGTCAACAGAGCCAAATATCAACAGTACAACGATTGAAATTTCTTTTGAGAGCCCAATTTTTTAAACTTAAACCTCTGCTAATGCCACTTCAAAATAGACTTGCCCAGGCCGTGGTATTTTGTGGAAGAGCCACACTCAAGGGGCCAAAGAGCCGCATGTGGCTCACGAGCCACAGTTTGCCGACCACCAGCCTAGCAAGTTTGGCTCAGTGGATAAAGTGTCAGCCTGCGAACTGAAGGGTCCTTGGTTCGATTCTGGTCAAGGGCATATGCCTGGGTTTCGGACTCGATCCCCAGTAGGGGGCATGCAGGAGGCAGCCAATCAAAGATTCTCTCTCATCATTGATGTTTTCATCTCTCTCTCTCCCTAAAATTAAAAAAAAAAAAAAAAAAAGAAGTATATAAATGAAACTAAGAACTCGACCTGTTAGGGAGTGTATAGGAACTTTTCCACTTTGTGGTTTTATGCGTGGGAGAGAGAGGGAAAAGGAAAGGAGGGGAAGACAAGGAGAGAGAGACAGAGAGACAGACAGACAGACAGACAGAGGGAGGATAAACTGATTCATAGATACCTACTAGTTTCAGTTTGAAAATCCCGAAAACCATCAAATATTGAACGTGCAGGCCGCCGTCTTTTAGGAGCTTTAAGGGGTAAAAACAGAATTATACAAAAATTTAAACATTAATTTTGAAACAATTCTAAAAACTTCCTTATCTATAAGTATTGGTTTTAAAACATTCATAGATTCACAATGGTGCCCCCCTTAAAAAAAAAAATGAAGTGTTTTAAAAACCTTCAAATAATTCATACATAATTAACTCAACCATCTTCAGCCCAATGATTTTGTTTTACAAATGAGAAAATTAAGGTCCTGTTAAAGAGACTTGACCAAACCTGTGTAAAAGACAAGAAGATTTTGAGGATGATTCCCCATGGAAATGAAGCTGCAAATGTTGCCAATATCTAATTCAGGTTAGCCTAAGGCAGTGATTTTCAACCAGTGTGCCACAAGAATTTTTAAAATATGCAATGCTTATTTAATTTAGTGAGGGGCACTGACCTCTTTTCCCTTAGACTGTCAAGTGACAACAATAGCCCTAGCCCGTTATGCTCAGCAGAGTGCTGGCCCTTGGACTGAAGGATCTCAGGTTTGATTCCAGGCAGGGGCATGTACCTCCGTTGCAGGCTTGACCCCAGCACTGTTTGGGATTGTGTGGGAGGTAACCAATCTATGTATCTCTCTCTTATCCATTTTTTTCCCTCTGGCTCTCCCCCCCGCCCTTCCACTCTCTCTAAAAAAAAATAAAAATAAAAAAAACCAATGGAAAAAATATCCTCAGGTGAAAATTACCAAAAAAAAAAAAAAAGACAACAGCCCACCCAGTGTGGCTCAGTGGTTGAGTGTCAACCTATGAACCAGGAGGTCACAATTCGATTCCCCATCAGGGCACACGCTCAATCCCCAGTAGAGGTCGTGCAGGAGGCAGCCAATCAATGATTCTCTCTCATCACTGATGTTTCTATCTCTACCTCTCCTTTCCTTTCTGAAATCAGTAAAAATATATTTAAAACAAACAAAAAAATGACAATAGCCAACAAAACAATAGCCATCCAGTGTGAATCAAACTATACCTATTTTTTTGTCAGATTGGCAAAAAATATATTTTTTGCCACACCACAGAATTTTAGTAACCAGTTTATGTGTGCCATAAGATAAACAAGGTTGAAAATTGCTGGCCTAAGGCAGTGGTCGGCAAACTCATTAGTCAACAGAGCCAAATATCAACAGTACAATGATTGAAATTTCTTTTGAGAGCCAAATTTTTAAAACTTAAACTTCTTCTAACGCCACTTCTTCAAAATAGACTCGCCCAGGCCGTGGTATTTTGTGGAAGAGCCACACTCAAGGGGCCAAAGAGCCGCATGTGGCTCGCAAGCCGCAGTTTGCCGACCACTGGCCTGAGGGATCTGACTACCCTTTGGTATAACACTTGAGTAACTAAGTTCTAAATAATAATACTTGAAAACTACTTAGTAAATGGATATACATGTAAAATTATAAATACCAAAAAACATTTTTAATTTTGGAAGAAAATTTTTTTCCCACAGTTACACAATGATTTAGTAACAGAAAAGCAAATAGAACCATCTTCTGATACCTCTGTACAGTGCCTATTACCCAATCCTGAAGTATTTTACAGGTGAAGTCTAAAAAGCAATAGTCAAAATGTTATCTTCCTATACGTGTTCTCAAACCTAAAAAAAAAATGCCAGATCATTTGTATACATTACAATAAATAAGGACATTTAAATGACTCTCTCAATATGGGTAATAGTCACTGTTGGCTTATCGCATTCCTGGCCAACATGTAACCAGAACAATGTTCCATGTTAATTAATGATGATTAATAGTAAGATTAGATAGAAAGTATAAAAGTTCCCCATCTCATGTCAAAGCTTCTTTCCCAACAACCTGTGTTTGCTATCATATAGGATAATTCTAAGAACTATTGAGAAATAAACAAACAAAACAAACATACAGAACCACACATTAAAAATCTCATTTTCCTTTAAAGCATTATTGGGCTGTGTATCATTTATGCACATACACATATCAGTATTTTTATTTAAAAAGCACCATATCTCGCCCTAGCCGGTTTGGCTCCGTGGACAGTGTTAGTCTTTGGACCAAAGAGTCAAGGACACATACCTTGACCGGGGCCCTGGTCGGGATGCGTGCAGGAGGCAACCAATCAACGTGTTTCTCTCACATCAATGTTTCTCTCTGTCTTTCCCCCTCCTCTTACAAAAAATAAAATAAAATAAAAAAATCAATATCCTCAGGTGAGGATTAACAAAACAAAATAAGGACAGTATCTCTAGCAAAGGGATTTGGTTAAAAAAAAAAAAAAAGTAACTTTCATGTTTTAGTTTTGTATTAAAACTTTTAATTTAAATTGAATTTTAGTTGCATTACATTTATTTAAATTGAATTTTTAAAAATTTAAATATTGCGCCGAAACCGGTTTGGCTCAGTGGATAGAGCGTCGGCCTGCGGACTCGAGGGTCCCAGGTTCGATTCCGATCAGGGGCATGTACCTTGGTTGCGGGCACATCCCTGGTGTGGGGTGTGCAGGAGGCAGCTGATCGATGTTTCTCTCTCATCGATGTTTCTAACTCTCTATCCCTCTCTCTTCCTCTCTGTACAAAATCAATAAAATATATTTTTTTAAAAAAAATTTAAATATTGCATTATTTTTCCCTCCCTCCCTTAATTAATAAAGAATCAAGGAATGTCATTCTTTTCCATCTTGAAACTATTTTTGATCAAGAGTTCCTATGTCAAATATATGTTTCTAGCAGGAATAATCTCTCAAGAATGCCTTCTTAAAACTCATTATCAGATACATTTTAAGCATAATTAAGGAAGTAAGAGTATCTTAGGATAAGACAGAATAACTACCTAATGTAGCATCCTACTATTGGTAAGGTAGTACATGAAGGTAGTTTTCTTCTACTTTTAAATTGCCAAAAGCAGCCCGGTCAATATTCTACGCATTTTCTCTGTCTCTCTGTCTCTCTGTCTCTCTGTCTCTCTCTCTCTCTCTCTCTCACAGCCTCCTTCCCTTCCCTCCCACTCTCTCTTTTTCCCCTATACCACCCACCCTCAATTTAGCCCTTCTCTTTCAGGCTCTAGATCTCCTAGTTCTCATTATGAGGGATTCTCACTAGTTCCTCTTATTGCTAGTTTTCTACCCAACCCCTTTTATTTCTTAGGTTATCTCATAACCTGTTTCCCCCTTATTTATCCTAAGTCTAACCAAGAACCTCCCAAGGCCACAATAACTCTAGCTCTACAACCATTACTCCTGCCTGCCTCTTCAGTACAAGGTTTCCTGGCTCTTCCAGACCATCTGCTATAAAGTAAACATCAGTCCTATGTACTCTCACTCTGCTGCCTACATAATGGGAGTGCTGGTCACTGAGGCTAAAGAGACTAACCTACAAAGAGCTAAAAGGAGCTTCATATTTAGGAGAGTGGGGCAGGTGAAGAAAAAAATTTAGTGAGAAGAGTGAACTGTTTCACATTTTCACAAATCTGTTAATAACTGCTTATTCTATTCTACAATCTGCTGCTATTCCTTTAAATTATATGAAGAAAATTAAAATTCAACCTTGCATAGACATGTAATTGTAAAGAGGACTATTTTAATAGTGCACCAAAATTCAACCAGTGGTTGCAATTTAGAATCTGATTATCTTGTTAATGAACTTTTCATATTCTGCTCCATTAAAGTCCATAGGCCTATGGAGTAGGCAGTCTCTAAGACTGCTCCCAATTATCTCTATCTCCTCATAGTCATAACCTGTGTGTGGATATCCTGAGATGAGCAGGATCGAATAGAATGTGGCAGAGGTATGTCACTTCCAATATTAGATTTAAAAAGATAATGGTGGCTTCCATCTTGGGAAGCCCTCTCTGGCTTTCTCATTTGTTCTTTGGTAGGGATCTGTTATCTCCAACCAACCAACAGCCACATGAGTGGACTCAGAAAGAGAGATCTTCCTCTATTCAAGCTATGAGATGAGTGTAGCCCTATCTGATACCTTGATTATACCCTTGTGAAAGACCCTAACCAAAGGCACCTGGCTAAGATACACCTGGATTCCTAACCCACAGAAACTAAGAAATAACAAACGTTTGTTGTTTCAGAATGCTAAATTGTGGAACAATTTATTACACAGCATTAGATATCTAATCTCTCTATATACATATGCAATCCAATGGGAGTACATCTTTTGCCTATGTACAGTTTTATATCATCACTAGAGGCCCGGTGCACAAAATTTGAGCACATGGGGGCGGGGGTCCCCCTCAGCCCAACCTGCACCCTCTCCAACCCAAGACCCCTTGGGGGATGTCAGACTGCCGGCAGTCAGACATCCCCTCATAATCCTGGACCGCTAGCTCCTAATAGCTCACCTGGCTGCCTGCCTGGTCGCCCCTAACTGCTCCCCCCTGCAGGCCTGATTGCTCCTAAATGCCCCCGCCCCCCGCCGGCCTAGTTGCTCCTAACTGCCACCCCTGCCGGCCTGGTCGCCCCCACCTGTCCCTCTCTGCCGTCCTGGTTGCCCCCAACTGCACCTCCCCCCCCCGGCCTGGTCACCAGTAACTGCCCCCCCACCGGCCTGGTTGCCTCTAACTGCCCCCCCCTGCTGGCCTGGTCCCTCCCACTGCCCCCCCCCCCCGCCAGCCTGGTCACCCCTCGCGCCCCACCTTCCCCCCCCTGCCGCCAGCCTGGTCGCCCCATGAAGCCTGCTGTTCAGTCGTTTGGTCGTCCCTCACTAACCCCCCTGCTGGTCTGGTCGTCGGTAGCCATCTTGTGAGGGTGTGGGGGTTAATTTGCATATTACCACTTTATTATATCAAATGTATTGATCTTTTGGAATTATCTATTCAGTCCTAACCAGTTTGGCTCAGTGGATAAGAGTGTCGGCCTATGGACCGAAGGGTCCCAGGTTCGATTCTGGTCAAGGGCACGTACCTTGGTTACAGGCTCCTCCCCAGCCTGGGCCCTAGTCAGGGCTCATGCAGGAGGCAAGTAATCAATGTGCTTCTCTCACATCGATCTTTCTCTCTGTCTTAACCTCTCTCTAAAAATCAATGAAAAAATATCCTCAAGTGAGGATTAACAAAAAATTAAAAATATGTTCACTGAGTTATGCAAACAATTCAAATATTAAACATTTCATTACACAATATTTTAAAAATCACCAATAATCTCATCAGAAAGTCTTTAAAAAGTGAGGCACACCCTGGCTGGTTTTGCTCAATGGATAGAGCGTCAGCCTGCGGACTGAAGTGTCCCAGGTTCGATTCCGGCCAAGGGCACATGCCTGGGTTGCAGGGCTCGATCCCCAGTAAGGGGCATGCAGGAGGCAGCCAATCAGTGATTCTTGCTCATCATTGATGTTTCTCTCTCTCTCTCCCTCTCCCTTCCTCTCTAAAATCAATAAAATATATATTTTTTAAAAAAGTGAGGCACTATTAGGCTCACAATCATGGATATAAACTTCCTAAATTCCAATTTCTGACTGAAAACTTTTTTAAAAAATCCTCAACTGAGGATATTTTTTCCACTGATCTTTAGAGAAAGAGTGGAAAAGAAGGAGGAGGAGGAGGGGGAAGGGGGGGGGGTGGGGGGGGAGAGAGAGAGAGAGAAACATCAACGTGAGAGAGTCATATTGATTGGTTGTCTCCCACACATGTTCCAACTGGGGCTGGGGATCAAACTTGCAACCAAGAGACATGTCCTTCATCAGAAATTAAACCCAAGACTCTTTGGACTAACGCTCTAACCACTGAACAAACCGGCCAGGGCTCTGCTTAAAGCTTTTTTTTAAAAAAAAAAATCACTGGTAACAAATAATATCAGTTGTTTGCCTTGAAGCAATAACAGGCTTTGTTCATATTTTAAAAAATGTCTGTCCAATATCTAAATCTAAATAACCATAGTCTGTACAAAGGAAAAACAAACAAAAACAAATGGACTATATCAAACTAAAAAGGTTTTGCACAGCAAAGGAAACCATCAACAAAACAAAAAGACAACCTACTAAATGGGAGAAGCTATTTGTCAATGCTACATCTGATAAGGGGTTAATATCCAAAATTTATGAAGGACTCATGTAACTCAACACCAAAAAAAAAACCCAAACAATCCAATTAAAAAATGGCAGAGGATGCCCTGGCTGGTTTGGCTCAGTGGATAGAGCACCGGCGTGTGGACTGAAGGGTCCCAGGTTTGATGTTGATCGGGGGCATGTGCCTGGCTTGCAGGCTCAATCCCCAGTGGGGGGCATGCGGGAGGCAGCCGATCAATGATTCTCATCATTGATGTTTCTATCTCTCTCTCCCCTCCCCTCTCCCTTCATCTCTGAAATAAAAAAACATTTTTTTTTAAAAAGGCAGAGGACCTGAATAGATACCTCTCCAAAAAAGACATACACATGACCCACAGACATATGAAAAGACATACTCAATGTCACTAATTGTCAGAGAAATGCAAATTAAAACCATAATGATATATCACCTCACACTTTTAAGAATGGCTATCAATAAATACACAAACAGCAAGTGTTGGCGAGGATGTGGAGAAAAGGGAACCCTCATGCACTGTTGGTGGGAATGCAGACTGATGCAGCAGTATGGAGGCTCCTCAAAAAATTAAAAATGTTGCCCTGGCCAGTTTGGGTCAGAGGTTAGAGCATCGGCCAGAATACTGAAGGGTCATGGATTTAATTCCAGGTCAAGGGCACATTCCTCAGTTGCAGATTCAATTCCCAGCCCCAGTGAGGGCACAAGTGGGAGGCAACCTATCAACGTGTCTCTCTCATGATGATGTTTCTCTCCCCCCGCTCCCCATTCTCTCTAAAAAAAAAAATCAATGGAAAAAATATCCTTGGTAAGGATTAACAAACAAACAAACAAAAAAATCCCACAGTTTGTCAGCAATTAAGTAAAAATAATGTCCCATAAAAAAAAAGCAGCTAGTTTAGCTTGCAACTCAAACAATTGTACAAGAACTTTTCCTTAAAACTACAGTACTTCAATATGCAGAAGTGTTTTGTGCACACATCCTATTTCATCAAACAGAATAGTTTAAAAATATGTATTCAAGGGTTAAGATTAAATGAAATTAATTTTTACTGCTTCATCAAGAATTATTAAACAAAATTGTCTTTTTTTAAAAACTGCAAGTGTGTGGCAGTGAAGAATTTAATGAGTAGTAAGTAGTACAGTTTGGTGCCACTACCCTGATTTAATTAAGATGCAGCAGTTTAACCCATCATTACTTTTTTAAAAAATATTTTTTATTGATTTCAGAGAGGAAGGGAGAGGGAGAGAGTGAGAGAAACATCAATGATAAGAGAGAATCATTGATTGGTTGCCTCCTGCATGCCCCCTACTGGGGATTGAGCCCACAAGGTTGCGGGCTCAATCCCCAGTAGGGGGCATGCAGGAGGCAACCTTGACAAGAATCGAACCCGGGACCCTTCAGTCTACAGGCCAACGCTCTATCCACTGAGCCAAACAAGCTAGGGCCCATCATTACTTTTGAGCCATCAATCCAAATATCAACACCGTGAAAAAAAGCAAATAACTTCTTAGCATTATTATAAAAATAGTTTTGATCTTACAGACTTCCTGAAAGGGTATTGGGAACCCTTGATCACACTTTAGCCCAGCTGGTGTGGCTCAGTGGTTGAGAATCAACCTATGAACCAGAAGGTCAGAGTTCAATTCCCCGTCTGGGCAAATGCCAGGGTTGTGGGCTTGATCCCCAGTGGGGACATGCAGGAGGATGATTCTCTCTCATCATTGATGTTTCTATCTCTCTCTCCCTAAGGTCCTCTATGAAATCAATAAAAAAAATATATTTTTTTAAAAATCACATTTTAATACTGTCCTAAAAACAAATAATTCTCCGAAGACCTTCCTTAATTTATAATAAGGTCCAATAGTAACAGTTCAGACTGAATTCCCAACTGTATAAAGTCATTCTCATCCCCTTCCTAATGTATATCAAACCAGAGGTAAAAGGAGGAAAGTGAGATTTCAAATGGGAACTCTTTTGCCTCTGTTAAACAGCACAAAATCTATTTCCTGTTGTCTCTCTCCACTCAAAGATCTTGCCTTCTTCCTTGCAATAAAGAAAAGATAGAGCTCCCAAGGTATTACTCCTTGGCCCTAAAAATCTATTCATAACATTTATATTTTTAAAAATTATTACTTGCTTTATTCTGGTATATTAACAACACAATGGCTAAATCAAACAACACAGAAAGCACATATTATACTTCAATATTCAGATCTTATCATTTTCTTCCTTCCATCTCTATTTCTGAATTGAAATAGTGTATTATTTTATTTCTTACTACAGTAAACTCCAAAGTTAAAGATCAATCTTTAAAAAAAAACACAAACTCTCAACTAAGGTGCTTTTTCAAATCAAAAGATATGGCCCTGGCCTGTATGGCCCAGGTGGTTGGGCATCATCCCATGCACCAAAAGGCCGCAGGATGGCCCTAGCCGGCTTGGCTCAGTGGATAGAGCGTCAGCCTGTGGACTGAAGGGTCCCAGGTTCGATTCTGGCCAAGGGCACATGCTGGGGTTGTGGGCTCGATCCCCAGTAGGAGGCATGCAAGAGGCAGCTGATCAATGATTCTCTCTCATCATTGATGTTTCTATTTCTCTCTCCTTCTCCCTTCCTCTCTGAAATCAATAAAGAAATATATATTTAAAAAAAAAAAAAAAAGGCCGCAGGATGGATTCCAGGTCAGGGCACATACCCAGGATGCTCACTCAATTCCCAGTGAGGGGCGTGCAGGAGGCAACGAATCAATGGATGTTTCTCTCTCACACTGATGTTTCTCTCTTGCCCTCTCCCTTCCTCTCCCTCTAAAATCAAAGAAAAACATTAAAAAAAAAAATATATGGTTTATATAAAACAAACAAAATAGAAACAGACTCATAGATACAGAGAACAGACTGACAACTATAGAGGGGAGGGAAGAGGGGACCGAGTGAAAAAGGTTTAAGTAAAAAAGGATTAAAAAAACACACACAAAAACAAACAAACAACCCTCATAGACAGATGATGGGGAGAGATAGGAGAGTGTAAAGGGGGGATAAGTGGTGATAGAGACTTGACTTGGGGTGGTAAACACACAATACAATATACAGATGATGTATTATAGAACTGTACCCCTGAAACCTTTAATTTTATTAACCAATGTCACCCCCATAAATTCAATTTTTAAAAAAATATGGTTTATATGCTTTTCTTTATCCCTGTCTATTTTTTTCTCCTTTAGTCTAATTTACCTATAAAACTTTTCATGGGCCTATTTCTCTGCATTACTGTCCTCAGTATGTACTATATAGATTTCTATGCATTTGTCTACCCAACTAGATTACTTTATCTTCAATTTTTTAATATACCTTTTAATGTCTACAATATTTGGCTCCCAGAAGGTAAATAAGTGTTTATGAAACTAAAACTATAAATTTTCTTTACATCTGATTAAACATCCTATTTTCTACCATATTTTCTTTGCACCCAGATAATTTTTTTTTATATGGATATGGTATCATTTCCTCTGTTCAAAATAGGAATAGCTTGTCTAGAAATTAAGAAAGAGTGAATGTAAGGCATATCAAGACAGTAAGATTATGACAGTCAGGTAGGTATAAAACATAAAAATAATTGGAATCTTTAATGAGATTGACTGGTTTCCATTATAAGGCACAGTTCTTTTTGCTAATTTTACTCCCTTTGGCTTCCTGTAACAAATATCAACGTTTTAATCTGGTTCACTCCTTGGAAAGATCAATTGTAACACTTTCCTGAGAAGAGTACAGAATTACAAGATAAGAATTGACTCTATACTTGAAGTAACAATCTGAGCAAGCCTTCACATCTTTTGATTGCTTCATTAAAATCCTAGAAACAACAACAAAGTCAAACAAAACTAAGGAAAAAAGGGAAACTTACCACCAAACAAAGGTTCTGGTTCTACCAATATTTCCTGCTTTTGAGGAATTGGGGCACGAACTTCTTCTCTATTAAAAAAAGTGGAAAAATATCAAAATGAAAATGTTTTTTTGCTACCTGTTCCCACTGTAACTATTGTGAATGCATTCAAATTAATAAGTAAAATGAATACCAATCTTAGTGAATTTTAGGAACCACAGTGATAAATGATTGTTAGATTGTTTCCATATAGAGATCAATTGGAATAAAGTACATGGCACAGATATCTCAAATAATTTACAAAGAGAACAAACAAAAGTAAAAAGTATTTCCCCTTTCCTCTCAAGTTCTCTACCCTAAATTCTTTCCAAAAAAAAAGAGAGGGAATTAAAAAAAAATTTAATTGAAAAATATTGGCTTAATAAAAGCACTATTACTACCATATAAAATAATTAACCTTTTGCACTCGGATGTCAAGTGTGACTCGACACAGTTAGCATCGGTAGCAGCTCTTTTTATACTCTTAGAATGTATCAATAATTTGAAATATAAAAAAAATTCAAATAAGTTTGTATGAAAAGAAACTCCAGTTTTTTATTCTACTGCCGCGCTTTGTAAAATCTGGGGTATTTAAAAAATTAAATCCCGAGTAGAATAAAGGAATCGAGAAAAAAGCAAGCGAGTGCAAAGGGTTAAATTACACAGATATAGTAAAATAAGCTTAAACAAACATGCAGTGAATTTGAGTTTTATGCCAGTTATGAAGATGGCCAACATAAGTATTGCCCTGAATTATTTATTAAGTAGACCCTACTATACACAAAACAGAAAAAGTAATTACTCCTGTTATAAAAGCCTATAAACTCTTCAAAGTTTACCTCTAGAGGGTTTACTAATAATCTACTTCTTCCAGTAAAAAAATACTTTAAACATACTGTTAAAATGGTATATGTTCCTTTAAATATCAGTTTATTTTATAGTTTTAACCCAAATATTAAATTCTGCTGATTTTCATAGCAAATAGTAAGTTCCAAATTTATTATCTTCCTGTTTACAATAAATGTTAATTTAAGTTAGGCCCTATGTTTTTCATTCAGGTGTGTCTAATAACAATAGCTGAACTGAAGGCCCTGTTTTTTGATATCTGAGAGTTGAAAATCCAAAACATACTTTATGAAATAAGGTATGTATATTCATTTGTCAACAAGAACTAACATCCTGTAATCAAATAACTAGACAAAGAAATATGCAATAAGCCAAATGACTGAAGAATAAAGAATAATTCAAAATTATGTTAATACTTTTTCCTACTAGATATCATTCACTGCTTACACATAGAATTTCATTGATCTGAAGGAAGGAACAATGTGTCTGTAAGAGGAAGCTCTATTAATCCTCTTCCATCAAAGAAAAATAGGTCATTATCTTAAGAAAACTAATAATTTAAAAAACATCTTTTACCTAAATAAATCTTTCCATTATTAGCATACCTCACTTTTATATATATATAATTATTTCAATCAGTAGTAGTCCCTACACAGAAATACTTGATTACTACATATTTGAGGGTATCTGTCCCAAATTGTTAACTACCTAACAAGATGGAAGAATGGAACAGAATAAGGTGAACTGTAAACAGTGAAAATTAAAGTTTAAGAATTAGGAGCCACTATCAAATGTTAACCAATTAACAATACAAATAATCTAAATCAAATTATAATGTAATTCAATAGGGAAAAACATTCATTTATCAAAACTATTTTTAAACACAATTAAGGTATTTCCCAAATCTGCTGTGAATAACTGTTACCCAAGTTTCTATAAAATAAATAACGTTTTCATATTGATTTACACACTAAGTTCAGAGAGAATGGGATATCACACCTGAACTATATGGCCAACATTGAGAGAAAAAAGAACCTTATAAAATATTAATAATGATCTCTAAAGTTCATGCTTCATGTGGAAACGATATTACTCTGGAACCTAGAACTATATCAATAAAAGAGGCAACACCCTAACCGGTTTGGCTCAGTGGACAGAGCGTTGGCCTGCAGACTGAAGGGTCCCAGGTTCGATTCCAGTCAAGGGCAGGTACCCTCATTGCCGACACATCCCCAGTAGGGGGTGTGCAGGAGGCAGCTGGTCAATGTTTCTCTCTCATCGATGTTTCTGGCTCTCTATCCCTCTCCCTTCCTCTCTGTAAAAAATCATTAAAATATATAAAAAGAAAAAAAATAAAAATAAAAGAGGCAAGAATGCCCTGAATGTTATTTGGCCTCTTAAATTTATATCTAATTTGGTAAAAATAAAATCCATGTCTTCTGCCTATCCCTATTTAAGGAGATTCCTCTATTTTGTATCTCATCTTATAAACACTGAATTATAAAGGACTATGAGTAGTAAAGTCTTACTTAAGGATCTTTTACATTTTGTGTGGGTTTTTTTTTAGTCAAACATTTTTCCTTTGAGTAACATTCATTTCTAATATTTTCCAAAGACTGTTGGAATTTTGCCCAAAAGGTATTCATTTCAAACTCTCATTGGTATCAAATGTAAAGGGCAAAAAATAACAAATCTACTTCACATTTATGACTATTCTCTATATAGTATGGTTCCATATACTGTAGGTGCTTCTAATAACATGTAACTATTTAAGGCAGTGATGGCAAACCTATGTCACGCGTGTCAGCACTGACACGCGTAGCCATTTCTGATGACACGCGGGCGCTGAGGCGGCCGCATGCCAAGGATGAAACATTTGCTGCTCCTGAGGATGAAACATTTGCGAAATAATTTTTTTCCTCAAAGTGACACACTACCCGAGTTATGCTCAGTTTTTTGGCGAAGTTTGACACACCAAGCTCAAAAGGTTGCCCATCACTGATTTAAGGTATAAAAGACTAGAATTATTTTTCAAAATTTTTTCATGGCAGCTCAAAACTTTCCTAGGACAATGTAAGAAAATCCAGAATTGGGAAACCTCAACTTTATTGGGTTTTACTTTCATATCTGCTACTTAAATGCTGTGTGTAACTTGGGAAAACAGCTATGCCTCTGTTTCCTCAGCTGTAAAACGTGGCTAATAATGCCATCCTACAGGATTCTTTTGAGGATTAAATAATAGATAAGACATAACAGTGCTTTTGAGAATTTAAAGTGTAAAAAATTTCTATTTGACACTTTTTCAGATGCTCTCAACTATAATTTTTTTTCAAATACCGAGAATTAACCTGATAAAAATGCAGCTACTCAATATAGGCAAGGGGGTGCTCCTAACAAGAAATAATAAATTCATACTCAGTGTGTGGTCTAACAGTGGAGACACTTGCTGAACTGGTACTGGGCTCTTCAGCGATTCCACCACCATCCAAAAACATTGTGACTGCCATCTCCAGATTATTGTTGCAGGCTTCAAGCATATGTTTCCCTACACTTTCACTTGCACCTGAAATAGCAGAAAGGTTAAAGGTTAAAAAAAAAAAGACACCTTTTTATATTCAGTTCTTAGAATACAGAATTCCCCAAAACAGTACATTTTCCCTTTAAGAATGAATGACTTAGCCCAGTTGGTGTGGTTCAGTGGTTGAACCCATGAACCAAGAGTTCCCTGGTTTGATTCCCGGTCAGGGCACATGTTCAGGTATAGGCTTGATCCCCAGTAAGGTGTGTGCAGGAGGCAGTCAATCGATGTCTCTCTTTTATAGATGCTTCTATCTCTCTCTTCCTCTCTCTCTACAAATCAATGAAAACATATTTTAAAAAAACACAAATGTCTTTAAAAAACCCTGTTTAAACTTCCACACTGTTGGCACATTCTCCCTCTCTGGAGCATACCTATGCCTTTCCCTTCCCCCTCTTCTTCCCACAGGTGTGCATTTCCCAAACTCTAAGGGTCGCCACAAGACTTGCAACCAGGGGAGCAAATGGGCAGCGGCTGCTCAACCTGGGCTAACTCCCAGAACCTGTATCCAAGGCCCTTTTCTCTAACTTTCCAGTGAGCCAAAGCAGCCCCACCTAGGCTCTCTCCTGTTGCTTATTCTATCTTAAGCACTTCCCTGTTTCACTGTCCCCAGCTTTAATAAACATAATCTCAAAATAATAATTATAAAATAAACAAATTTCTACACTGTTGCTATATAGTGGCATATACAGAGCTGGAAAAGAAAGTAGCCCTAGCCGGTTTGGCTCAGTGGTTAGAGTGCTGTCCCATGGACTGTAGGGTCTTGGCTTCGATTCCTGGTCAAGGGCATGTACCTTGGTTGCTGGCCCTGGTTGAAGCACATGCTGGAGGCAACCAGTCAATGTGTCTCTCTCACATAGATGTTTCTCTCTCTGTCTCCTCCTCCTTTCTACTATAAAAAATCAATATAGACAAATATGCTTGTGTGCAGATTAACAAAAAAAGAAAAGTAGCAGCATTAAAAATTTTCCTTCATAATAAAAAACTAAAGTATTTACCTGACATTTCTTTAAATGGTCTGACTATATATTTGTTAATAAACTGAAAAAGATAAAGAAAAATCAAAGACTACATTCTAGAAAATTGGAAAATTAAAGAATACATTTCAGTTAGTTTTGTTGTTTTTTTTTAATCCTCTCCTGAGGGTAAGTTTTTATTGATGTTAGAGGAAGGGAGAGAGAAGCATCAATCAGTTGCCTCCCATATGCACCTTGACCAGAGATCAAACCCACAACCTGGGTTTATGCCCTGACCAGGAATCGAACACACAAGCTTTTGGTGTAAGTAAGTCACTCCAGCCAACAGTATTTCACTTCTATTAAAAAGGAAGCATATTTCATAACAGTGGGAGAGTAGTGAGATAAAACATTTTTGTCGAAGATATAACTAAGTCAAAACCTGGTAAGAAATGTTAATCTTCATCATTTAAAACTGGCCCTATCACACACAATTGTAAAGTCAGCATAGTCTTCCAGATGCAATATAAATTAGAAAAATAATTTTAAAATATGTATCAAGAAACATAAAAATACTCATTCCTTTTTTGACCCAGTAATTTGGGTTTATAGTAAAAAGATGTATTCTCTATTATTTACTCTACATAATACATACATAAACATATCCAGTATATTGCCGAAACCGGTTTGGCTCAGTGGATAGAGCGTCGGCCTGCGGACTGAAAGGTCCCAGGTTCGATTCCAGTCAAGGGCATGTACCTTGGTTGCAGGCACATCCCCATTAGGGGGTGTGCAGGAGGCAGCTGATCGATGTTTCTCTCTCATCGATGTTTCTAACTCTCTATCCCTCTCCCTTCCTCTCTGTAAAAAAATCAATGAAATATATTTTAAAAAAAAAATAAAAACATATCCAGTATAACTTCAGTTAATATGAAAAAATGGAAACAACATAAATATCCAATAGTAGAATCTGATTTATAGAATCTATTTGATAAAACATATTGTAGTCATTAAAAAGCATCACAGGGCCCGGTCAGTGGGGCTCAGTGGTTGAGCACTGACCTATGAACCAGAAGGTCACGGTTCAATTCCAGCTTGGGGCATGTGCCTGGTTGCGGGCTCAATTCCCAGTTTGGGATATGCAGGAGGCAGCCAATCAGTGATTCTCTCTCATCATTGATGTTTCTCTCTCTCTCCTTCTCCCTTTCTCTCTGAAATCAATAAAAATATATTTAAAAGGAAAAAAAAAAGTTTCTCAGGCTTTCCATTGGGATGACTTTCCTTCTACCTGAATGCTGTCCCTTAAATCTACATCAGTGAGGTCTGCTGGTTGTGTGTGTAGGGGGAGGAGAGGGTCTGAAAATGTCTTTACTTTGCTGTCATTTCTGAAAGACAGTTTTACTGAATACATGTTCTATTTTCTTAAGGCTGACAGCTATTTTCTCTCAGTACATTGAAGACAGCATTCCAATGTCCTCTGGCTTCTGTTGTTGCTTCTGGGAAATCAGTTGCTAAAGAAAAACATTTGTATAGCAATCTGTTGTTTCTCTCCAGTTGCTTTTAAGATCTGTCTTTGGTCTGCATTTTCACTCCAATTTGTCAGGGTTTATTTCATTTCTCCTCCTTGGGATTCACTGGACTTTCACGATATATAAGAACTGTTATCTTTTATCAATTTTGAAAAATTCTCAGCCACTTTTATTTAATAACTAGCGGCCCAGTACATGAAATTTATGAACTTGCGGCGGGGGGCGGGGGGGTGTCCCTCAGCCCGACCTGTGTCCTCTGGCAGTCCGGGAGCCCTCGGGGGATGTCCAACTGACGACTTAGGCCCTAAGCCAGCAATTGAACATCCTTAGCGCTGCCGCAGAGGTGGGAGAGGCTCCTGCCACCGCCGCTGCACTCGACAGCCATGAACCTGGCTTCTCGCTGAGTGGAGCTCCCCCTGTGGGAGCACACTGACCACTAAGGGGTAGCTGCTGTGTTGAGCGTCTGCCCCCTGGTGGTGAGTGCATGTCATAGCAACCGATCGTTCCGCTATTGGGCTGAAACCAGCTCTCCAACATCCCCCGAGGGGTCCCAGATTGCAAGAGGGCGCAGGCCAGGCTGAGGGACCGCACAGGTGCACAATCAGGGCCGGGGAGGGATGCAGGAGGTTGGCCAGCTAGGGAGGGATCGCAGGAGGGCTTCAGGGCATGTCCGGCCCGTCTCGCTCAGTCCCGATCAGCCAGACCCCAGCAGCAAGCTAACCTACCGGTCGGAGCATCTACCCCCTAGTGGTCAGTGCACGTCATAGCAACTGGCCGACTGGTCAACTCTCTGCTCCTTGGTGGTCAGTGCACATAGTAACAAGTGATTGAGTTGCCTTAGCATATCACTAGCATATTACACCTGACACGTAGCATATTAGGCTTTTATTATATAGGATTATCTTATTTCTTTCTGCAACTCCAATTAGATATATGTTACAACTCATTTTTTTGTGTGTTTTGTTTTTTTTTCAGAGAGGAAGGGAGAGGGAGAGAGAGATAGGAACATCAATGATGAGAGAGAATCATTGATTGGCTGCCTCCTGCACACCCCATACTGGGAATTGAGCCCACAACTGGGAATCAAACTGTGACTTCCCAGTTCATAGGTGGACACTCAACCACTGAGCCATGCCGGCCGAGCAAATATATGTTACAACTCTTCACTCTAGGCTGTGCTAATCTGTTTTGTGTGTTGTTTTTTATCTGTTCACTGAACTTTTAATTTCAGTTAATTTTTTATAATTAGAAGTTCTGTTTTTATTTTTTCCTAATCTGCTTGGTTGTGTCTAAGAGAGCCTTACTTCATACTCAATGTGTCAATATTAATTAAACTTACTGGAATTACTAAGACAAAATATAAACTTTCTGCAGTCTCTAGGGGTCACTGTCTTATTTCTGCTGGCTCTTGCTTACTGTCCCATGGTCTTTTACATTTTGTTATTTTTTAAAATTTTGTTGTTGTTGCTGAGATCTCATGTGCTTTGGAATTTTAACCTGTAAATTTTTGAAGCCTGGGTTGAAGGTTCCATTCCAAAGAGAATATGATTTGATAGATTTTGTAAGGCACCTGTGGGCACTTCAAATACATTCTTGACTTGAAATTTTACAAGACAACATGGGAAATGTGACCCTGAATGGACCATTGTTATAAATTCTCAATGAAGCTATCTCCTGCCACTCTCCAGCTACCCAGGCTGAAACAATAAAGTCTCAACTTCATAAAGGAGCAGTGGTCTTCTTTCAGACTCCTCTCCTTAGGAAAGCCACAAGCTGTTTCCTGTTTCTTATGCCCTAACACACTATCAAAAGAGGTCAATGCCAATCAGTTTGGGCAGATTCCATCAGGATAAAGGCTTGCTTTAAATCTAGCTAACAACTGCATTCCCATTTACATTTTTTAGTCTCTGTGTATTCCTTACTTTCTTGCCAGATCAATGATACATTCTGTAAGATTTTTTTAAATCCCCCTTTTTTTCCCAGAATTTTTTTCTCAACAGGAGAGTTATCCATGCTCTCTCTCTAGTTTAGTCCTACTGCCAGAAGGAGAAGTGCTGGTTCTACTCTTAATATATCTCTCATATGCTTTCTCTACTACTATCTCTGAGGCTTTCTTTTTCTTTTTGTAATACCTTTAAAGCAACCCCTTAATACTTCTTACTTGAATTACCACATTAGGCTTCTAACTAATCATCATTCTATCTTCCACCTGGCTGCTGAGGTTGTGTTCCAAAATACAAGTCTGATTGTATCATACCCCAATTTAAATTCTTTAATGATTTTCTGACATCTACAAAGTCCTTATGATCTGAAAAACCTTTGTGATCAGGTCTCAGCTCTTTGCCTCTCCTCTTCCAAATCCTACACAATTGAATATACTAAAATACATGCTTGGAATATCTTTATTCTCCTCATACCCCCTTCTCTCTTCTACTTCATCTGGTTCATGTATGCTCAACAATCTCCCTAAGTGTTACTGTGCCAATTTGTGTGCTAAGCATTCTCTACACTACCTCCTCATTCCTATCCCTTTGACACTCTCTATAATCTATATATATAAAAGCCTAAATGACCGTCAGACTGGTAGCTATGACGTGCACTGACCACCAGGGGGCAGACACTGAATGCAAGAGCTGCTGTGCTGCAGGGACTTGGCAGCTACAGTTCTCGGGAGAGAGCCAGATTCTGGGGTGCATCACCCGAGAACTGCCCTCTCACAATCTGGGACCCCTCGGGGGATGTCAAAGAGCCGGTTTTGGCCTGATCCCTGCAGGCCAGGCCGAGGGACCCCACTGGTGCACGGGCACTGGGCCTCTGGTATAATTAATATACATGGATATACTACTAAGCAGTAAATGTTGGTTTACTTTCTGGCTCCTCCAAAAGAAAAGCTTCTTAAACATGGGGACTAATTTTTTGCCTTGGTATCCCCAACATTTAGCAAGTTTGCTTGCATGTAAGCAATGTCTAATAAACTGACTTAGCCCTACCTCATAGTACTCAGCTCACCAGTTATTACACCAGGGAAGGGCCAGGCTTCAGCCAAAACAACTCTTCTATATATCCTTTGAATTTTATACTGTCTGCATATATTCATATTTTAAATTTCATTTATAAAGCAATATGGTTACCCTACAGAAATCACACACTGCAAATGGATACATAGGATAAATGGAGGTAAGATAAAATTTCCAATGAGAGCACCATGTACAAATTTTAAAAGAGCTATATCTCAATGGAAAGTGAAAATCATATGCTCAAAAAACTGTCAGATGACATAGCTTTGTCTGATAGCTGACAAAGACATATTCCTATGATATGAATGAACAAAATTATTTCATGAAACCTGAGTGGAAAAAAGCATTAATATACAATATTATGATTTAAGCAGAGGCCCAGCGCAAGAAATTTGTGCATGGGTACGGTCCCTAGGCCTGACCGACGATCAGGGCCATCTTCCCTGGCTGCCGGCACCTGGCCCCGGCCCCGCTGCCACCCATCCCCGGTTCCCCGTTCACCATTGGGCGATCAGAGCCTGCAGGTGGGGGGGGCGAGCGGGGGCGGGACTGAGAGGTTGGCTGTTCCCACCTGCTCACCAGCCCCACCCCCCACCTCCCAGTTCCTTGTTCCCATCAGGCAATTGGGGCCTGCGGGCTAGGGGCAACTCCTGCATTAAGTGTCTGCCCCCTGGTGGTAAGTGTGCGTCATAGCAACCAGTCGTTCCACCATCCGGCCAATTTGCATATTACCCTTTTATTATATAGGATGTTAATTAAACATATTATAGCCCTAGCTGGCATGGCTCAATGATTAGAGCATTGCACTCCATTCCCGTCAGCACCAAAGGGACTCACGTTAAATTCTCAGTCAAGGGCACATACCTGGGTTGCAGGTTCACTCCCCATCCCAAGTTGGGCAGTCAGGGCAACTAGTCAGTATGTCTCTCTCACATCAATGTTTCTCTCTCTCTCTCCTCTCCCTCTCTCTCTCTCTCTCTCTCCCCTCCCCCCTTCACCAATACCTTTCACTCTCTCTGAAAAACAATGAAAAAATATCCTCATGTGATACAAAATAAAACATATTACAAATAAAGCATCTGACCATTTCACTTAAATCTCTAAAAAATGACATATTTGTGTTGACCAAAACAATCTCCTTGGGGAACTGGACAAATATAGAATTGCCTTTTATTTGGTATTTGCCTTAGATATGGGTATATGTAGGGAGCGGTTACAGGGTCAAGCCTTGGACTGACCTGTGGCAGAGCCACATACAAGTCGCAGCTTGGAGGGCAAAGCCCTCCTAGCACAATTAAGCTTGACCTTATAGTCCTCCCCTGTTCCTAGGTAGCTAATGGGCTGTGAGAGGTGCAGCAAGTGCTGCCAAAACAAGGCTTGAGTAACGAAATAGATTTGAAACTCACATGAACGTTGTAAACATGTTGACCACTCCCCTTGTTTTGCTTTGTGTGATCTGATGATAAAATAAAGCTTCAGCTTACAGGCTGGGTCACTGTTTCCTCATCCAGGCAGTGATCCACCTGGTCCCAACTGTCTTCTCTTGTCTGTCTTCTTTAATCCTTCACCGCCCCTCCTCTGGTTCACCCCTGGCCGTGCTGGATGCGTTTCAGATATATGGTTAAGGACCAGGAATGTTTTTGTCCTTTTAAAGGAGCTATATATATTGCTAAATATGAGAAACTTTCTTCAACTCTTTTTTCTCCTTCAACTGTAAACATCCCATCAATCAAACAACAAATCCTATAGTTTCCATCTAATCCTATCCATTCTGTCCTTTCTATGCCCATTGCTATAGTCTTGGTTCAAGCTTTCAACATCTCTTACAAGAACTATCTCATCTCTCCACTCTTGGCTGTATTCGCTTTGATATACCTCCTACACTGGAAAATAATGTAAACTTAATCATCTCCCCTGTTGAATAATTCTGCATTGCTGGCTGGAAAAGTTTTCATCTCTCCTGAGCTACATCCAAGATTTGGTCATTATTTACTGCTCCCATTTCAGATCCCTATGCTCTCATCTCACCTCTATCCCATTCCCTCCAGCTACACAGGTCTATGCAATTTAGGGAGATCCCTTGGTGGTACTTGACCATGCCATGTCTTTGCATGATGTGGATAGTGATATCAGTTGCCTCCTTTTTCTTGACGACACACCAAATACCCACTTTACAGCATTGCACTCCATTCCCGTCAGCACCAAAGGGACTCACGTTAAATTCTCAGTCAAGGGCACATAGTATTAAGTATTAGACCAGGGGTCCTCAAACTTTTTCAACAGGGGGCCAGTTCACTGTCCCTCAGACTGTTGGAGGGCCGGACTATAGTTTAAAAAAAACTATGAACAAATTCCTATGCACACTGCACATATCTTATTTTGAAGTAAAAAAACAAAACGGCAAAAACACCCGCATGTGGCCCGCGGGCCGTAGTTTGAGGACACCTGTATTAGACCTTCCTCCTCCACCTCCACCCTACAATAGATACAGGAAAAGATATACCCTTTTCCATGTGGTCTTAGTCTCTATTGTTGTCTCTGCTACCTTTTCTATCTTGCAAACTTTAAAAACATGATCCCTGGCCGGTGTGGCTCAGTTGGCTGGGCATCGTCCAATGCATGGATAGGTTGCCAGTTCAAATCTGAGTCAGGGCACATGCCTGGAGGCTCGATCACCAATTGTGGTCGTGCAGGAGACAGCCAATCTGTGTTTCACATCAGTGTTTCTCTCTCCCCCTTCCTCTCTCTCTAAAAATCAATTTAAAAAAACACACAACTCACGGAATTGGCCCAGTTCTCACTTTTCTCATGCTATATTTTTTAGTTGATTTCAGAGAGAAAGAGAGAGGGAGAGAGATATAGATACATCAATGATGAGAGAGAATCATTAATCCGCTGCCTTCTGCATGGCCCCTACCAGGGATTGAGCCCGAAACATTGGCATGTGCCCTAGACTGGAATCAAACCAGGAACCCTTCAGTCTGCAGGCCGACGCTCTATCCACTGAGCCAAACTGGCTAGGGCTTTTATTTTTTAACCCCCACTTGATGTTTTTCCATTGATTTTTTATTTCATTTTTTAAAAATATATTTGTACTGATTTCAGAGAGGAAAGAAGAGGAAGAGAAACATCAATGATGAGAGAGAATCATTGATCGGCTGCCTCCTACACGGCCCCCTACTGGGGATCGAGCCCACAACGTGGGCATGTGCCCTGACCAGGAATCAAACCAGTGATCTCTTTGTTCCTGGGTCGATGCTTAACCCTTGAGCCATACCATGCTGAACTCTATTGATTTTTAGAGAGAGTGGAAGGGAGGAGAGACAGAGAGAGAGAGAAACATCGATGTAAGAGAGACACATCAACTGGTTGCCTCCTGCATGCACCGTGACCAGGGCCAGTAGCCTGCAACTGGAATCAAACCTGGGACCCTTCAGTCCACAGGCTGACAATCTATCCACTGAGCCAAACTGGCTAGGGCCTCAAGCTAGTTACCTTTCAAATTCTCAATCAAGCTAAACCAAAAGTTCTCAGGTTCTAGTATGAACAAATTTACATTCTCATCAGAAAACACACTTTACAGAAATGAAATCCCAAAAACAAATGCAACTTTTTAAGGGTATAAAAATTAACAGAAAGGAACCAAGATGGCGGCAAAGTTAAACAACTAAACTGCTGCCGCGCACAACAATTTCAAAAATACAACTAAAAGACAAAGCGTCAACCACCCAGAACCACAGGAAAGCTGGCTGAATGGTAGATTTACAACTAAGAAGGAAAAAGAAAGAAGAAACGCGGAAGGGCTGAGGTACGGAGGCGCGTGAATCGGGCTGGTGGCGGGCGACAGGACGCACGGCTTTTTTTCCAACCCGAAGGGAGATAAGCTCCCGATGACTCTGAAATCCAGTTTCTGGGGACGCGCAGGGGACCAAGACACCTACGGGGAGAAGCTGGATTCTCAGCCATCGTGTAGGAAAGTGAGAGTGACTTTCTTGCAGAGGTCACCCAGCAATCAGTGTTTACTGCGCTGGAGCACGGGACACAGGGACTTGGAAACGGGAAAGGCAGAAAAGGCAGACTAGCAGCCATTGCTGTTTGCCATGCCCTAGCCTAGTGACGCCCTGAGACCCCACCCCACCCTGAGACCCGCCCCGCACATTCTACAAACCCGCCCAGGCTCCAAACAGCAGCTTTTGCATATAAATGGCCTGCCCTGTGGCAGCTTAACCAAATAAACTGCAGCTCCAGTCAGACTGCTCCAAAACCACTCAAGCAAAGAGGAGAAAACTGCAGTTTTTGCTGTAACTCCTGCTGAGTGGCCTCAGACAGTAGCTGACCTGCACCCCATTGGAGACCCAGAAACGAGGGCATCTAGTGGTCGGTGTGAGATGACACCAGATTTCAACCACTTGCATAAGGGACACATTCAAGAGGCAGACTCAGTGAGCGCCAAAGCCCTACTGCAACAAGTCCCGGCCCATAAACGTGTCTCCAGCACAGCAATTCTTCCTTTATAGACACAGCGGGTCCTCACAGCCAATTGGACTGGAGGTCAATTCCTCCCAGTGACACCAACAACAATCAAGACTTAACTACAACAAGGCTGTACACACAGTCTAAAAAGGGGTGCACCAAGAGCGTCCACCTCAGGTAACTGGGAGGCTGACCCGTTGAACCAATAGGACACAATAGGACACAAAGCTACCCTACCAACTCAGGGAAGCAGCAAAAATGAAAATGAGGAGGCAAGGAAACAGATCACAAACAAAAGAAATGGAGGAGAACAAACGAATGGACATAGAGTTCAAAACCACGGTTATAAGGTTTTTCAAGAATTTCATGGAAAAAGCCGATAAATTTAATGAGACCCTCGAGGATATGAAAAAGGTCCAACTAGAAATTAAACATACACTGACTGAAATAAAAAATATTATACAGAGACCCAACAGCAGACTAGAGGAACGCAAGAATCAAGTCAAAGATTTGGAATACAAAGAGGCAAAGGACACGCTTCCAGAAAAGCAAGAAGAGAAGAGAATCCAGAAAGTAGAAGATAGTGTAAGAAACCTCTGGGACAACTTCAAGCGTACCAGCATCCGAAATTTTGGGGTGCCAGAAGAAGAGAGAGAGCAAGACGCTGAAAACCTATTTGAAGAAATAATGACTGAAAACTTCCCCCACCTGGTGAAAGAAATAGACTTACAAATCCAGGAAGCGCACAGAACCCCAAACAAAAGGAATCCAAAGGGGACCACACCAAGACACATCATAATTAAAATGCCAAGGGCAAAAGACAAAGAGAGAATCTTACAAGCAGCAAGAGAAAAACAGTTAGTTACTTACAAGGGAGTACCCATACGATTGTCAGCTGATTTCTCAACAGAAACTATGCAGGCCAGATGAGAGTGGCAAGAAATATTCAAAGTGATGAATAGCAAGAACCTACAACCAAGACTACTCTACCCAGCAAAGTTATCATTCAGAATTGAAGGGCAGATAAAGAGCTTCACAGATAAGAAAAAACTAAAGGAATTCATCACCACCAAACCAGTATTATGAAATGCTGAAAGGTATTATTTAAAAGGAGGAAAAAGAAGAAAAAAGTAAAGATAAAAATTATGAACAACAAATACATACCTATCAACAAGTGAATCTAAAATCAAGTGAATTAAAAATCTGAAGAACAGAATAGACTGATGAACATAATAGAATCAGGGGCATAGAATGGGAGTGGATTGATAATTCTCAGGGGAAGGGGGTGTCTGTGTGGGGGGTACGGGAAGAGACTGGACAATATCATACACCTATGGATAAGGATAGTGAGGGGGGGAGGTAAGGGCAGAGGGAAGGGTGGGAACTGGGACGAGGGGAGATATGGGGGGGAAGGAGAAACAATTGTAATAATCTGAACAATAAAGATTTATTAAAAAATTAATTAAAAAAAACCGCTCTAAAGTGGAATTGGGAGGCCAGAGGGGGGAAACTCTCACACATACCACTCCATGTCAATTACAGGAAGAATTATCTATTACAGACTCCAACAAAAGAAATCTTCAACAGCCCTGCTCAGAGGGGCTAAGTTAGTTTAGTGTTGTCCCATGCACTGGTTGGATTCCAGCCATGGCATATGCCCAGGTTACTGGTTTGCTCCCCAGTGTGTGTGTGTGTGGGGGGGGGGGGGGGGGGGAGGGGGGCGCGTGCAGGAGGTAGCAGATGAATGTTTCTATCTCTCTCTCAAATCAATAAAAACTTAAAAAAAAAAAAGAAACAAGAGCCCCCGCCAGTTTGACTCAGTGGATAGAGCATCGACCTACGGACTGAAGGGTCCTGGGTTCAATTCAGGTCAAGGGCATATACCTCAGTTGCAGGCTCCATCCCCAGTACCGGTCAGGGCACATGGCACGTGAGGAAGGCAACCAATTGATGTCTCTCTCTCTCTCTCTCTCTCTCACCCCCCCCCCCACTCTCTCTGAAAAATCAATGGAAAAATATCCTTGGTTGAGGATTAACAAAAACAAATAACAACAACAAAAAGAAATCTTCAGGAAAAATAGATTACAGACCCCAACCGGAAAACACGTACATTGCACATTGCATCTCCTATAATAAATCAATTACGGGGGTAGGGCAATGGGAAGAGATTAACCAAAGAACTATATGCATATATGCATAACCCATGGACACAGACAATAGTGTGGTAGGCCCTCGGAGGGGCGAGTGGGGTGGAGGAGGGTCTATGGGGTGTGGGAGAAAGGGGCACATCTGTAATACTTTCAACAATAAAGATAAAATTTTTTTAAAAATTGATTACCACAGCAACTCTGCCAACAAAAATCTTCATGTCTTTGAACTGTCATCTTCCTGATTTATTGCTTTTCTTTAATGGACTTTCAAAACAACCCCTCTCAACTTTCTCCTTTTTTCTCCATAAAATAGCTTTCCACTGTTTGTAGCACTTGCCTGTGGCTTTTGCTATAGCATGCTTGTCCCAATTTGCAAGTCTCTTCTGTGCCCGAATAAACCCATTTTTGCTAATTAATAACTTTTATTTTTAAGGTCAACAAAGGGAAGGAGAAGTTCACATAGCCCAATAACCAACTTTATGTTAGACTAGATGCCCGGTGCATGAAATTCATGGGGTCCCTCAGCCCAGCCTGCACCCTCTCCAATCCCGGACATCCCTCTCACAATCCTGGACTGCTGGCTCCTAATCGCTCACCTGCCTGCCTGCCTGGTCGCCCCTAACTGCCCCACCCCCCACCCGCCGACCTGATCGCCCCTCATTGCCACTACGTGCCGGCCTGATCACCCCAACAGCCCCCCCTGCCAGCCTGGTCGTTCCAACTGCTCCCCTGCTGGCCTGGTTGCCCCCAACTGCCCCCCCCCCCGGCCTGGTCACCCCACGCAGCCTGTTGTTGTCATTTGGTCGTCCCTCACTAACCCCGCTACTGACCTGGTCACCCCACACGGCCTGCTGTTCAGGCGTTTGGTCATCCCTCACTAACCACCCTGCCGGCCTGGTCGCCCCACTCAGCCTGTTTGTTCAGTTGTTTGGACGTCCCTCACTAACCCCCCTGCCAGCCTGGTCGTAGGCAGCCATCTTGTGAGGGTCAATTTGCATATTACCTTTTTATTATATAGGATAATTAAATACAAACCACTGGACAAAAGTAGCACAAATTCAGTGAACAATTTCAAGATTCATGCGCTTCCATTTGTCAGAAAACCTGAGATTGTAAATGCTTCCCTAATATTTTTACACCATGTCCAGTTATACTGTGCTATCCTACCTAATAAAAGAGTAATATGCAAATTGACCCTAACTCCGCTACACCCACAAGCCATGCCCACAAGTCATGCCCACCAGCCAATCAGGAGCAAATATGCAAATAAACCCAACCAAGATGGCTACAGCCACAGAGAGCAGGAGGGAGGCTTGGGTTTCCCCGGCAACAGAAGAAGCCAACCTTTCCACCTGCCCTTGCCGACCTAAGCCTCCACTCAAGGCTACAAAGTTTCAATTATAGAAGGTAAACAAATCCAAACAGAAATGGCGGCAGCTATGGAGCTGGAAAGAGCAGGAGGCTAGGGTTGCCCCCGGCAATGGAGGAAGCAAAGCTTCTGCTGCCCTGGCTGACCTAGGCCTCCGCTCCAGGCTACAATGTTTCAATTATAGATATACATAAATTCCAAAAGAAATGGCTGCCGCCACAAAGCAAGCAGGAGGCTTGGCTCCGCACAAGGCTACAAAGTTTCAATTGTAGAAGTTACATAAATCCCAGATACCAGGGCCTCTGCTTGGGTCACCAGGGGGCGTGGCCGGCCTGCAAACCACCACAGGCCCTTCACCCAGGCCGCCCCACACCCCAAGGGAACTCCCAGCCTGATCTGGGATACCCTTCAGGGAAAACCAGCTGGCCCCCACCCATTCACCAGGCCTCTATCCTATCTAATAAAAGAGTAATATACAGATTGACCATCACTCCAACACACAAGATGGCTGCCCCCATGTGGTCAAAGATCCTGACCCATGTGGACACAAGATGGCCGGCACAAGATGGCCAGCAGGGGAGGGCAGTTGGGAGGGACCAGGCCTGCAAAGGAGGGCAGTTGGGGGCAATCAAGCCCACAGGGGAGGGCAGTTAGGGGTTACCAGGATGGCAGAGGAGGGAAGTTGGGGGTGACCAGGCCTGCAGGGAAGGGCAGTTGGGTGGGACCCAGGCCTGCAGGGGAGAGCAGTTGGGGGGGACCAAGCCTGCAGGGGAGGGCAGTTAGGGGTGATCAGGCCTGAAGGGGAGGGCAGTTAGAGGCAAACATGCTGGCAGGGGAGCAGTTAGGCATCAATCAGCCTGGCAGGGAAGTGGTTAGGGGGTGATCAGGCTGGCAGGCAGAAGCACTTAGGGGCAATCAGGAAGGCAGGCAGGCGAGCAGTTGGGAAGCCAGCAGTCCTGGATTGTGAGAGGGATGTCCGACTGCCCGTTTAGGACCGATCCCACCAGGATGGGGCCTAAACGGGCAGTCGGACATCCCTCAAGAGGTCCCAAATTGGAGAGGGTGCAGGCTGGCCTGAGACATCCCCCACCCCCGCCATGCACGAATTTCATGCACCGGGCCTCTAGTATTATTATATTTCCTAAATGCTAGTCTAAAAGTTCAGTGTCTATTGTACTCCACCATTTTCATTTATTTATCTACACAGCAGCTTCTCCAAGATAAAATATTGCTATAGGTAGACTGTTCTGGAAGCTTGTTCTAGCACAGAGATCATGAACTGTTACATTTGCCTCATGATGAACCCTAAAACTAGCCTCTCAAGGCATGTGTTGGTCTTTTTTTTTCCCCCAGAGAATTTTTTTTTAACTTAATAAATCTTTATTGTTCAGATTATTACAATTGTTTCTCCTTTTTCCCCCTATAGCTCCTCTCTACCCGGTTCCCACCCCACCCTCTGCCCTTACCTCCCCCCCCCCACTGTCCTCATCCATAGGTGTACATTTTTGTCCAGTCTCTTCCCACACCCACCACACCCCTTTCCCCCTGAGAATTGTCAGTCCACTCCCTTTCTATGCCCCTGATTCTATTATATTCACCAGATTATTCTGTACTTCAGATTTTCAATTCACTTGATTTTTAGATTCACTTTTTGATAGACATGTATTTGTTGTTCATAGTTTTTATTTTTACCTTATTCTTCTTCTTCCTCTTCTTAAAGAATACTTTTCAGCATTTCATAATACTGGTTTGGTGGTTATGAACTCCTTTAGCTTTTTCTTATCTGTGAAGCTCTTTATCTGACCTTCAATTCTGAATGATAGCTTTGCTGGGTAATCTTGGTTGTAGGTTCTTGCCATTCATCACTTTGAATATTTCTTGCCACTCTCATCTGGCCTGCATAGTTTCTGTTGAGAAATCAGCTGACAATCATATGGGTGCTCCCTTGTAGGTAATTAACTGTTTTTCTCTTGCTGCTTTTAATATTTCTCTCTTTGTCTTTTGCTCTTGGCATTTTAATTATGATGTGTCTTGGTGTGGTCCTCTTTGGATTCCTTTTGTTTGGGGTTCTGTGCGCTTCCTGGACTTATAAGTCTATTTCTTTCACCAGGTGGGGGAAGTTTTCAGTCATTATTTCTTCAAATAGGTTTTCAGTATCTTGCTCTCTCTCTTCTTCTGGCACCCCCAAAATTCGGATGCTGGTACGCTTGAAGTTGACCCAGAGGCTTCTTACACTATCTTCAACTTTTTGGATTCTTTTTTCTTTTAGCTTTTCCAGTTGATTGTTCTTTGCTTCTCTGTATTTCAAATCTTTGACTTGATTCTTGCGTTCCTTTAATCTGCTGTTGGGTCTCTGTATAATATTTTTTATTTCAGTCAGTGTATGTTTAATTTCTAGTTGGTCCTTTTTCATATCCTCGAGGGTTTCGTTAAATTTATCGGCCTTTTCGAGGAAATTCTTGAAAAACCTCATAACTGTGGTTTTGAACTCTATATCCAGTCGCTTGTTTTCCTCCATTTCTTTCGTTTGTGATCTGTTTCCTTGTCTCCTCATTTTTGCTGCTTCCCTGAGTTGGTAGGGTGGCTTTGTGTGCTAGGTATCCTATATGGCCCAGTGGCTCGGCCTCCCCAGTCACCTGAGGTGGACACTCTTGGTGCTCCCCTTTGTGGACTGTGTGTACAGCCTTGTTGTAGTTAAGTCTTGATTGTTGTTGGTATCAATTGGAGAAATTGACCTTCAGGCCAATTGGCTATGTATATCAGCTGTGTCTATGCCGGGAGACCTTCTATATTGGAGACAGCCTTGTAGGACCAGACTTGCAAAATTGCAAAAGCCTCTGTGCTCAGCTTGGATGGGGTGGAGTCTCAGGGCTGAGCCGACAGTCTTGGCTTCCTGTCAGCCCTGCCCTTGCACACACACCTCCTTCCGTGGCTCCCCTGAGTTTCCGCCTGACAGTCCAGAATCCCCCTGTAAGAGCGTGGGTCCCCCAGGGGCTCACCTGGAACTGGGTTTCAGAGCAGTCGGAACTGGGGTTCAGTGCAGTCAGAGGCTTCCTTTCCCCTCCCGCCAGCCAGGCACTCGGCCGCCCTTCCTCTCTGCACACGCATCTCCAAACCCCTGCCCGCCGCGGCTCCCCCGAGTCTCCGAGTCTCTGATTCTCCGTGTGCCTTTCTCTACAGTCCAGACTCCACCCGTATGAGCCTGTGTCCACAGGCTTTCAGCCGGAACTGGGGTTCAGTGCAGTCGGAACAGGGGTTCTGTGCAGTCGGGGACTTCCTTTCCCCTCCTGCCAGCCAGGCACTCAGCCGCCTTTCCTCTCTGCACGCACGTCTCCGTACCTCAGAGCTTTTTGGTTCCTCTGATCCGTGAGCTTTTCTCTTTCCTTCTAGTTGTAGAATTTCCACTCAGCCAGCTTTCCTGTGGTTTTGGATGATGTCCGTTCTGTCTTTTAGTTGTTGTTTTGAAATTGTTGTGCAAGGCAGCAGTTTAGGTGCTTACCTAGGCTGCCATCTTGGTTTCTCTCTTTCCCAAAGAATTTACTAGCTGAATTCATACCATTTTGGCTCTTGTCCTTGTGTACTCACACTGCACTAAAGCACCACAAAAAGCACAAAGAACATGCTGATGGACATTGAAATTCCCTTCTACCACAACAGCAACCAATGCTGGCTGTTTTCACTTCTTTGTAAATTTATTTGTTCATACGAAAATTCAACTTAAAAATGACCAAAGCATACAAATAGTTGCTGTCCACTACCCTCCAACCATGAGAACTCCAATGCCACTAAATTGGAACCATCAAGAGAATTTGTGAGTTGTGAAATAAAAGATGCTATGAAAAATCAAAACCTTGTTAAGTCAATCCTCAGGCAAGCTAGCCTGTCAACAATATGGTCTGCCTATCCCAAGTCTTTTCTTAACTGCCTAAATTTTTTCCACTTTATTAAGCTGCCTAACATGCTACCATTTAAGACTGAGGTGGAGAACCTTTTTTCTGCCAAGGGCCATTTGGATATTTATAACATCATTCATGGGCCATACAAAATTATCAACTTAGCCAGGCCAGCATGGCTCAGTGGTAGAGTGTCAACCTATGAACCAGGAAGTCACGCTTCAATTCCCAGTCTGATTCCCGGTCAGGGCACAAGCCTGGGTTGCAGGCTCAATCCCCAGTGTAGGAGGTGCAGGAGACAGCCAATCAATGATTCTCTCTCATCATTAACCTTTTGCACTCGAATGTCGATTGTGACTCGACACGGTTAGCATTGGTAGCAGCTCGATGAAAAAAGCAAGCGAGTGCAAAGGGTTAATGTTTCTATTATTCTCTCCCTCTCCCTTCCTCTCTGAAATCAATAAAAAAATTTTTTTTATTATCAACTTAAAAATCAGCCTGCTATTATTTGGTCAAACATTTAATTAACTCATCCCTAATGACATAGCAGGGCCAGACCAAATGATTTCTCAGGCCTTATATGGGCATCATAGACCCCTAAATAGAGAGATTAATTTGGGTAAGCAGACATCCTTTTTAAAACTGTAAACATATGCCCTGGCCATAAGTGGTTAGAGCCCTGGCTCTGAGCACCAAAGGGAAGGGTCTCAGTTTCAATTTGCAGTCAAGAGCAGGTACCTGGGTTGCAGGTTTGATACCTGGCCTAGTCAGGACGCATGCGGGGAGCAGAAGGGACGGACAAGGAAGAGGTGTACTTAGAGCATCAAAAAGACACAAGGTACCCTGGAGATAAAGATACCAAACAACTGGAATGAAGGTATCAAAATTCTCCCTCTGGCCAGTGCTATACCCAGTAATGAAGAGAAAACATTCTTCATATTATCATCTGTTCTCTGGCTAGGGAGTTATAGATAGAATAAACATTATGAGTCTGGATAGTACTCAGATAAACCTGAGTTTGAATTTTGTCATTCACTAGTTGTATGGTTTTGAGATAGTTACTAATTTATTTAGCCCTCAGTTTCCTCAGTTATAAAATGGGGATGTTACCAACTTCATGAAGTAGATTAAGAAAATTCACATTAAAGATGGCAGCATAGGTAAACACCTAAACTGCTGCCTTGCACAACAATTTCAAAACTACAACTAAAAGAGAAAACTGACATCATCCAGAACCACAGGAAGGCTGGCTGAGTTGAAATTCTACAACTAGAAGGAAAGAGAAAAGCACACTGAGACTCAGAGGAGCTGCAGAAGCGCATGTTCGGAAAGGGCTGGCAACTGAGTACGCGGTTGGCTTCCTCAATCAGGAGGGAGACAAAAGCTCCCGACTGCTCTGAATTCCAGTTCTGGGTGAGACTCTGGGGACCCAGACTCATTCGAGGAGAAACTGGACTGTCTGGCAGCGGGCAAAACTTCAGGGTGGCTTTCTCTCAGAGGTGCTTGCAGCGATTACCAAGGGACACTGAGACCCAGGGGCGTCTTAGGGCAGGGCTGACTGGAAGCCATTCCTGTCTGCTCCACCCTGAGACTCCGCCCCATCCAAGATGAGCACAGAGGCTTTTGCAAGTCCTGTCTCATAAGGTGTCTCCAGCACAGAAGTTCTCCCAGCGTAGACACAGCTGATGCTCACAGCCAATTGGCCTGGAGGTCAATTCCTCCCAGTGATACCAACAACAATCAAGGCTTAACTACAACAAGACTGTGCACACAGCCCACAAAGGGATGCACCAAGAGTGTTCACCTCAGGTAACTGGGGAGGCTGAGCCACTAGGCCCTATAGGACACTTAGCACACAAAGCCACTCTATCAACTCAGGGAAGCAGCCAAAATGCGGAGACAAAGAAAAGGTCACAAATGAAAGAAATGGAGGAAAGCAAATGACTGGATATAGAGTTCAAAACCACAGTTATAAGGTTTTTCAAGAATTTCCTAGAAAAGGCCGATAAATTTAGCAAGACCCTCCAGGATATGAAAAAGGACCAACTAGAAATTAAACATACACTGACTGAAATAAAAAATAATATACAGAGATCCAATAGCAGACTAGAGGATCACAAGAATCAAGTCAAAGATTTGAAATACAAAGAAGCAAAGAACAATCAACCGAAAAAGCAAAAAGAAAGGAGAATCCAAAAATATGAAGTAGTGTAAGGAGCCACTGAGACAACTTCAAGCGTACCAACATCAGAATTATGGGGGTGCCAGAAGAAGAGAGAGAGCAAGATACTGAAAACCTATTTGAAGAAATAATGACTGAAAACTTCCCCCACCTGGTGAAAGAAATAGACTTATAAGTCCAGGAAGCACACAGAACCCCAAACAAAAGAAATCCAAAGAGGACCACACCAATCCTATCTAATAAAAGAGTAATATGCAAATTGACCATCACGCCAACACACAAGATGGCTGCCCCCATGTGAACAAAATATGGCCGCCACAAGATGGCCAGCAGGGGAGGGCAGTTGGGAGGGACCAGACCTGCAAGGGAGGGCAGTTGTGGGCAATCAGGCCAGGAGGGGAGTGCAGTAGGGGGGGACCAGGCCTGCAAGGGAGGGCAGTTGGGGGCAATCAAGTCTGCAGGGGAGGGCAGTTAGGGGTGACCAGGCCTGCAAGGGAGGGAAGTTGGGGGCGACTGGGCCAGCAGGGAAAGGCAGTTGGGGGGGACACAGGCCTGCAGGGGAGAGCAGTTGAGGGGACCAGGCCTGCAGGCGAGGGCAGTTAGGGGTGACCAGGCCGGCAGGGGCAGGCAGTTAGGGGCAATCAGGCTGGTAGGGGAGCAGTTAGGTATCAATCAGGCTGGCAGGGGAGTGGTTAGGGGGTGATCAGGCTGGCAGGCAGAAGCGGTTAGGGACAATCAGGAAGGCAGGCAGGGGAGCAATTGGGAGCCAGCAGTCCCAGATTGGAGAGGGTGCAAGCTGGGCTGAGGGACACCCCTCCCCCTGTGCATGAATTTCATGTACTATAATTAAAATGCCAAGAGCAAAAGACAAAGAGAGAATCTTACAAGCAGCAAGAGAAAAACAGTTAGTTACCTACAAGGGAGCACCCATACGATTGTCAGCTGATTTCTCAACAGAAACTATACAGGCCAGACAGGAGTGGCAAGAAATATTCAAAGTGATGAATAGCAAGAACCTACAACCAAGACTACTCTACCCAGCAAAGTTATCATTCAGAATTGAAGGGCAGATAAAGAGCTTCACAGATAAGAAAAAGCTAAAGGAGTTCATCACCACCAAACCAGCATTATATGAAATGCTGAAAGGTATTCTTTAAAAGAGGAAAAAGAAGAAAAAGGTAAAGATACAAATTATGAACAACAAATACATATCTATCAAAAAGTGAATCTAAAAATCAAGTGAATTAAAAATCTGATGAACAGAATAAACTGGTGAATATAATAGAATCAGGGGCATAGAAAGGGAGTAGACTGACAATTCTCAGGGGGAAAGGGGTGTGGTGGGTGTGGGAAGAGACTGGACAAAAATCGTACACTTATGGATGAGGACAGTTGGGGGGAGGTAAGGGCAGAGGGTGGGGTGGGAATCGGTTGGAGGGGAGCTATGGGGGGAAAAAGAGTAACAATTGTGATAATCTGAACAATAAAGGTTTATTTTAAAAAAATAGAAAATTCACATTAAAATAACTTGGTGCAACTCCTCACTGGCAAATAGTTGGCTATTAATAAAAAAATTAAAAGACTGCCCCAAGTTATATGGTACTCAAGATATATATCAATGACAAATGAAAAACACTGAAAGTATTTTTGTGTAGCTTATGGAGATCCACACTGTCAGATAATGAACAGGCAGAGTAAGACATTGCAGTTTTCTTTTTTTTTTTTTTAATTTATTTTAGAGAGAAAGAAACATTGATTTATTATTCCATTTATTCATGCATTCATTGGTTGATTTCTGTATGTGGCCTGACCTGGGATTGAACCTGCAACCTTGGCATCCTATCTAATAAAAGGCCAATATGCAAATTGACTGTCACTCCAACACACAAGATGGCTGCCCCCATGAGAACACAAGATGGCCACCACAAGATGGCCAGCAGGGGAGGGCAGTTGTGGGCAATCAGGCCTGCAGGGGAGGGCAGTTAGGGGTGACCAGGTTGGCAGAGGAGAGCAGTTGGGGGCGACCAGGCCTGCAGGGGAGGAAAGTTGGGAGGGACCAGGCCTGCAAGAGAGGGCAGTTGTGGGCGAACAGGCCAGAAGGGGAGGGCAGTTGGGGGGGACCAGGCTGCAAGGGAGCGCAGTTGGGAGGGACCAGGCCTGCAGGGGAGGGCAGTTGTGGGGAGTAGGCCTGCAGGGGAGGGCGGTTGGGGGGGACCAGGCCTGCAGGGGAGGACAGTTGGGGGCTACCAGGCCTGCAGGGGAGGACAGTTAGGGGCGACCAGGCCAGCAGGGGAGGGCAGTTAGGGGTGACCAGGCCAGTAGGGGAGGGTAGTTAGGGACAATCAGGCTGGCAGGGGAGCAGTGAGGCGTCGATCAGCCTGGCAGGGAAGTGGTTAGGGGGTGATCAGGCTGGCAGGCAGAAGCAGTTAGGGGCAATCAGGCATGTAGGCAGGTGAGCGGTTGGGAGCCAGCAGTCCTGGATTGTGAGAGGGATGTCCAACTGCCCGTGGGATCGGGCCTAAATAGGCAGTCGGGTATCCCTCAAGGGGTCTCAGATTGGAGACGGTGCAGGCTGGGCTGAGGGTCAACGCCCCCCTCCCGTGCATGAATTTCGTGCACCAGGCCTCTAGTATTGAGATAATGCTCTAACCAACTGAGCTATCTGGCCCACCAGGTCATCAGTTTTCTTTCCCTCATTCATCTGATGCTATGAACATGTGTTTCACTCACGTTAAATGCTTTTACCTCATTAAAAAAACAACTATATTTACTTAGAAGCATTCAGAATGTCAACAAAATAGCTGCAAACTTGTTTTTGCAATTAGAGTGGTATTCAGTTAACAGAACAATTATTCCATATAAGCTATATCAGAGACCTGAAGATGAAAAACTACCATCCCCATATATAACTAATTTGTTCTGCATACTGCAACAGGCAAGATTAGCGGCTACTGAAAATAGCACCAGGACAGGACTATTTAAAGACACATTCAGTAGTGTTTTAACTATAAAAAAAAAGAGAGAGAGAGAGAGACACTGTACAGTTTAAAAACAAACCTTACACACCTTACATTTTTTAAAAATATTTTTTATTTTTTTAAATATATTTTATTGATTTTTTACAGAGAGAAAGGAAGAGAGTTAGAAACATCAATGAGAGAGAAACATCGATCAGCTGCCTCCTGCACACCCCCTACTGGGGATGTGCCCACAACAAAGGTACATGCCCTTGACCAGAATCGAACCTGGGACTCTTCAGTCCCCAGGCCAACGCTCTATCCAGTGAGTCAAACCAGCTAGGGCCACACCTTACTTTTTTTTTTCTTTAAAAAAGGAGTTGTGTACAAAGGGATTAAACGCTTTATAGGCAAGAAAAAAACTGCACTAGAACTAACATTCATCATTATCATCTTCCTCATTTTCCTCCTCTTCCTTTTTTTTTTTTGCTTTTTTCAGCCGTGATGACTCCCTTTTTGCCACATAAGGCTTTCCTTTAGCTTGTATTTCTCCTTCAGCTTAGCAGTCTTCCTTTCACCAGGCCTGTCAATTCCAGGAGTGTTATTCCACATCTCTCCCAGCTTCTTTGCAACATCACCAATGGATAGGCCAGGATGCTCTTCTTTGATTTTGGGGCGATACTCAAAACAAAACAAGAAAAAGGCTGAAGGCCTCTTGGGTGCATTGGGATCCTTGAACTTCTTTTTTGTTTCCCCTTTAGGAGGGATGTAAGTTTTCATTACTCTTTCATAATGGGCCATCTTTGCCATGTCTTCAAATTTTCCTTTCTCTTTAGCAGACATGTCTGCCAGCTCTCTGAGAACTTAGAAAACTCTGAGAACTTGACTGAAGCATCTGGGTGCTTCATCTTTGTGCTCCACCCAGAAAGTCTGCACAAAGAAAGCATATGATGACATTTTGCCTCTCGTGTCTTAGGATCTCCTTTGCCCATGTTTACTTATTTTTCCTCAGTGCTCATCCAACTCACACTTGCCCCAGTGCTGTCTCTATGGAGCTCATTGTACTGCAATGTCTGTGAGAGCAGGGGCCAGATGCTAAACATGCATTTTTTAAAAAGTAGGAATGCAATGAAAAAAACAAAAAGAATATTACTCTAGAAAAAAGTGAATGTTATGGATAAAATGTAAAATGATACATGAAAGGGATCTGCTCCAAAATTTGTGGCAACTAAATAGCATTCCAGTACAACTGAGAAGCATCAAGAGCTGATATACAGCCTTGGTCAGGTAGCTCAGTTGGTTGGAGTGTTATTGTGGGTTTGATTCCTGGTCAGGGCACATACCTACATTTCGGGTTAGATCCCCAGTCGGGGCGTGTAGAGGAGGCAACCAATAGATGTTTCTCTTTCTCTCTCTCTCCCTCTCCTTCTCCCCTCCCCTTCCTCTTTCTCTAAAAATCAATAAAAAAAAAACATATCCTTAGGTGAGGATTAAAAAAAAAAAATTCAACCAATATTATGCATAAATAAGTGGAACAATTCTAAAAAAAAAAGTTAATATACAGAAGCAGCAGACAATTTAAAAGTGTATTAAGTATTCTAAAATTTTCAAGGTTCACAGGTCTATTGAACTATAGATTAAAATAGGATTTGTGAGATTTTGGGGGCAGATAGTGTCAATACTAGAGGCCCAGATTCCCATCCTATGTACACCATTTATTTTATTAAATAAAGGCAAATTATCTGTGCCATTATCAGTCATTCTTAGTGTATCACTTGTTGCATCACTTAGTGTATCATTTTAGAAACAGAAGATAACAGAAAGGTAATTAAAATTACCAGTGGTTCTTAAGGTCCAGAAGTAGTAGAGACATTTAGTAATGTGAAAGACCACTTTTGATGTTTCATGAATTGGGGGTCAGGGGCATTACTGGCATTTAGTGGCAAGAAGCTAGGGGTGATGTAGTGGATTCAAAAATGTCCCATCTTCCCCCAAAGACTGCACATGCCTTCATTACAGACTTCTGGCCTCCAAAACTGTAAGAATGAATGTGTTAAGCCATGCAGTTTGTGGTAATTTGTTTCAGCTGCCACAGGAAATTAATACAAGTGCTAAATCTTCTGCAATGGATGGAATAGTCCTATGCAACAAATAGTTGCCCTAGCCCAGTGGTCAGCAAACCGCGGCTCGCGAGCCACATTGGCTCTTTGGCCCCTTGAGTGTGGTTCTTCCACAAAATACCACGGCCTGGGTGAGTCTATTTTGAAGAAGTGGTGTTAGAAGTTTATGTTTAAAAAATTTGGCTCTCAAAAGAAATTTCAATCGTTGTACTGTTGATATTTGACTCTGTTGACTAATGAGTTTGCTGACCACTGCCCTAGCTGAAATGCCAATAACACTCCCACTGAGCTAAACAGAGGAATATGAAGAAGTGAAGGTTAACTGAGAGGACAGAGGAAAAGGAGGGCTAAATGACATAGGGAAAAGGAACAGTGATAGTTACAAGTTTTACCTAAATGTTAAGAGGCAATAACAATTTTTGATGGGTCAGCTGAAAAAATTGAACTTCTATTATATATATATATATATATATGTATATATATATATGTGTGTGTGTGTGTGTGTGTATGTGTATGTATATGTATATATATATATTTAAATGGGGGGACTAATAAGTTTGCAGATTTAAACTATCTGGAAACTTGCTTAAATGGGCTTCTTTTGAGGTTACAATATTATAGGTAGCAGCAGAAGAGCTTAATCTAACCCAGTGTTCTTAGTTTGTTCAGACTGCTATCATAAAAATACTATAGCCCGGCCAGTGTGGCTCAGTAGTTAAGCATCAACTCATGAACCAGGAGGTCACGGTTTGATTCCTGGTCAGGGCACATGCCCAGATTACAGGCTTGATCCCCAGTAAGGGACATGCAGGGAGCAGCTGATGGATGATTCTCTCTCACTGATGTTTCTATCACTTTCTTCCTCTCCCTTCCTCTGAAATCAACAAAAAAACATATTTTTAAAAAATACTATAGATTGGGTGGTTTAAACAACAAACATTTCTTTTTCACAGTTCTGGAAGCTGGACAGTCCAAGATAAAGGCTCCAGCAGATTTGGTGTGTGGTACAGGTCCACATCCTCCTTCATAGACTGCTATCTTCTGTGTCCTCACATGGCAGGGACAAAAGAACTCTCTGGGTTCTCTTTTTTAAGGACACTAATCCCATTCATGAAGGCTCTATCCTCATGACCTAATCACAGCCCCCCCCCCCCCCCGCAAAGCCTCAGCCACCTGATACCATCACATTAGGTGTTAGGATTTCAAAATATGAATTTGGGGGAAGGGGGACACAATCCATAACCCATGGCAGGAATCCCACTTTACTCTTTCTCAACACATGTACCCTTTTTATTTATCCCTTATCTTTTTTTCTTTCCATCTCTTTTAAGTTTGCTAATGGCACCAAAATAACATTTTTTAACCCAGCTTGTGGCACACGATTTATCAGTGGCTATTTCCTCCATGCTGCCTCTTAGTTCACACTCTCTCTCCATTAACGATGATACAGGAAATAGCCCCAAACCTATACTGCAATCCCTGTCTCTACCACAGCTGGAAGAATCAAGATTTAATAGTACCTTATGTCTAGTCTTACACTACTTTCAGTGCCCAAAGAACAGTATCTTCACTACTATCAAGGAACCAAAGCATAGCAGTCACAGAGTTGAAAAGGAAGGAAAAAAGGAAAGAAGGAAAATTCCTCTACAGACCCCCTCTGGACCCAAAGGGCTAGAAAACAGAAATGACAGACACAAAGAGGTTACTTTTTGTGTGTCCCTACATTTCCCCAGAAATGATAACACAGTAAGCTAGACTGCCCATCAAGGAAATGGGAGTGGGTGATAGTTTTAAGAAATAAGGTGAACGTTTAACCTCCTCATCAGTCTCTCATCATGGAGTTGTTAAGCATTCAGGAGTAGAAAACATTAAAAGAAAAAATAACCTTATATGCAGAAAACTAAGTTTATTAAGTACAAGAGGAATTAGATATTATTTAAACAAAGCTAATTTTATTTGGGTCAACAAAAGGAGCCTATAGAGAGGGAAAGGGGTAACATGGAGGAAAATGCATGGGCCTGGGAGTAAAGACAGCGGAGCTCTAGTCCCTGTTCCACCATTACCTAGACCAGTGCAGAACAGCTATCCATTACTAGCCCATGACAAAAAACAGAAATTCCAGTGTAAGAATTTAAAAACTTTTACAGAAACAGAGTAATTTTATGTCTGTTGAACCTAATAATTAAAAAGTTGGGGCTTGAGCCCTAGCTGGTTTAACTCAGTGGATAGAGCATCAGCCTGTGGACTGAAGGGTCCCAGGTTCAATTTCAGTCAAGGGCACATACCTCGGTTGCGGGCTCCTCCCCAGGGCGCATGCAGGAGGCAACCGATCAATTTGTTTCACATCAATGTTTCTCTCTGTGTCTTTCCCCCTCTCTTCCACTCTCTGAAAATCAATGGGAAAATATCAAATATCCTCAGGTGAGGATTAAAATAAATAGTTGGGCCTTGAAAGATTTATGGATGGCAAATTATCATATGAAAAAATGACCAATATTATTAATCACCAGGGAAATGCAAATGAAAACCACAATGCCGCCCTGGCCGGTGTGGCTCAGTTGAGAAGCGTTGTCCCATGCACCAAAAGGTCGCTGGTTGGTTCCCCGTGAGGGCACTTGGCCCAGTTGCAGGCTCGATCCCCAGTGGGGGGCATGCAGGAGGCAGCCAATTAATGTTCCTTTCTTACATCAATGTTTCTCTCTATCTCCCTCGCCTTTCCTCTCTCCGTAAAATCAATCAAAAAACATTTTAAGAAAAAAAAAACAGACAACTCAATGTCATACCATTAGGCACCTATTAAAACAGCTACAAAAAATTAAAAGTACCAAATGGGCATCTGGAACTCTCATACACTGCTGATGAGAATGTAAAATGGTAATCATGACTTTGGAAAACTGTTCAGCTATTTCTTAGTTATGTACCTATTTGGCAATTTCTTAATTATATATGATCCAATAAGCCCATTCCTCTGTATTTATCCAAAGGGAAATAAAACTTATATTCAAACACTTATACACTAATGTTTTTAGCAGCTTTATTTATAACCCTTCAAACTGGAAACAACACAGTCAGTCAATCATTTAATGAATGGATAAACAAATTGTAGTATACCCATACAATGGTATACTACTCACCAATAAAAAGGAAGAAACTATTCTTAACACAACATGAATGAATTTCAAATATAGTATGCTAAGTGAAAGAAGCCAGACTCAATAGGTTAAACATTGTGTTTACATTTATGTCACATTCTGGAAAAGAAAAACAATAGACAAAAAGATTAGGCTACAGGTGGGGGGAGGGGTTAACTACAAAGGGGCAGGAGTAATTTTTTGAGAATGATACTAGAAATGTTGTATATGTTACAGGTACATAATTGTATATGCTTATCAAAACTCATAACTATACACTAAAAAGGGTAGATTTTATTGTACGCAAATTTTTTCTTCGTTTTATTTATTTATTTTAATATATTTTATTGATTTTTCACAGAGAGGAAGGGAGAGGGATAGAGAGCCAGAAACATCGATGAGAGAGAAACATCGATCAGCTGCCTCCTGCACACCCCCCACCGGGGATGTGCCCACAACCAATGCACATGCCCTTGACCGGAATCGAACCTGGGACCCCTTAGTCCACAGACCGATGCTCTATCCACTGAGCCAAACCGGCCTCGGCTTTTTCTTCATTTTAAAATAGTGGGCTTATATGTTTCCTATTTTTATTTCATGTTCAAGCAATTATTTTTTGTTTTTTACAAAAATGTTGGTCCATGATGATTGAAATTTTAAGTCCTTTTCTACAAATAAGTTTGAGAAGCACTGACCTAAATCAGTTTTTTTTTCTGGGCCTTTAATGTCTCATTTGATAACTCAGAAATGGGTTGAAATGGTTTCTATGACTATCATCCAGCTCGAACCAAAACAAATACAGAATATATTTATATTGCCGAAACCGGTTTGGCTCAGTGGATAGAGCGTCGGTCTGCGGACTGAAAGGTCCCAGGTTCGATTCCGGTCAAGGGCATGTACCTTGGTTGCGGGCACATCCCCGGTGGGGGGTGTGCAGGAGGCAGCTGGTCGATGTATCTCTCTCATCGATGTTTCTAGCTCTCTATCCCTCTCCCTTTCTCTCTGTGAAAAAATCAATAAAATATATTTAAAAAAAAAAAGAATATATTTATATTCTACTAGTGGCCCGGGGCACAAATTCATGCACATTGAAATGAAATTAATTAGAAGAAATATTTCAATATCACTATTCGCCCTTTCTCTGTAATAGAAGTGTCAACCAAAGTCGCAATTGACAAGACAGATGGAAACACATGCTTGTGATTGGCGCCAGCAAGAGCTTTATATGTATCTTGCATGCACACGTCATCTTAGCCTTTTATACAGAATAAACTACTTTATCCAGCCAGTGAAGCACCCCAACTTCTCTTTCAGGTAATTGTCAGCAACACAGAAGTAAATATAAACACAAAGCAGATTATTATTGTAGATCACTCAGGGAGAACAAAGGGTAGAATATTTAACTGCAGCAATGTTTGAATATAGTCTACGTAGTGAGAAAACCTGAAGTCATTTTCAAGGTCCACTATTTCTTATTTCTTTTCAGTTGGGTCAAGTTTCTAAGCTTTCTAAATCTCCACTTTCCAGCTAATGAAAAGAAAATAGGATTCCACCGAGTCTCCTATCTACCTACTCCAGGACTTCTGTGAGGATCAAATGAGATGAGGCAGGAAAACATTTCACAGACATTTGGTTACAGTGTAAAATGTTTCCACCTGGCTATAAAGCAAGTCGTGTTCTTGGGCTGAAGAAACCCCAAGGAGGCTAGTCGCAAGGGAGAGGAAGCCGGGTGTTGCTACATGATGTCATTACCTGGACAGACACTTGGCATATTAGACTTTTATATATGTAGACTAGTGACCCAGTGCACAGATTCCTGCACATTGAAAGGAAACTAATTAGAAGGTGGCTGGCCTTAACCAGTTTGGCTCAGTGGATAGAGCGTCGGCCTGCGGACTCAAGGGTCCCAGGTTAGATTCCAGTCAAGGGCATGTACCTTGGTTGCGGGTACATCCCCTCCCTGGTGGTGGGGGGGGGGGGGGTGCAGGAGGCAGCTGAATTATGTTTCTCTCTCATCGATGTTTCTTTCTCTCCCTCTTCCTTCCTCTCTGTAAAAAATCAATAAAATATATTTTTTTTTAAAAAAGGTGACCAGCAGGGAGGGACTGGGTGAGATGGGCCGGACACACCCTGGAGCCAACCTCCCACAGTCCCTCCCTGGCGTCTGCAGAGTGAGCGGGGTCCCTCTGGCAGGTGTTGTCCCTTGGCCTGGCCTGCAGGGATCGGGCTGAAACCGGTTCTCTCCAACATCCCCTGAGGGGTCCTGGAGTGCAAGAGGGCACTCTGCAAAGTTGCTGTCGTACAGGGTGTGAAACGCAAACACAAGTGTGCAGTAAACCAGGTTCAAGGCCAACAGTGCCCTAGCAACAACATAACCCACGGCTGAAGCTGGAATTGCACAGCCCCACAAGGAATCAGGCTCCCTCCTCTCTGGTTTCGGGGTGCGTCACCAGAGAACTGCTGCTGCCAAGTCACTGCAGTTCAGCAGCTCCTGCATTGAGCGTCTACCCCCTGGTGGTCAGTGGGCGTCATAGCGACTGGTTGGACAGTCGAACACTTAGCATATTAGACTTTTATATATATACATGATTTCTGGTTTCCTAAAGTGTCTATATATTTGAGGTATTTCCATACTCCTGATGTTGGAAGTACCATCACACTATCCCGGTTTTTCTCCATCTTTGGTTTATCTTTGCAGTCTGTGTCAGATGTTAGTGTTCCTTCAGCTTTGCATTCTGGAGCCTAATATTTTCTCACACTACACTCTCCCCTGGCAAACTGCCATCCACTTTTAAAATTTCAATTGCCATCAATATGACTGACTCCTCAATCACTACTCCTTCCAGACCCAAATATTCATTTGCTTATTAAACAGCTCCAATTTGAAGTCCCACAGGCAGCAACTAACCTAACACTGAACTAATCATCTTCTCCCCACCCAAACTTCTACTATCCCACACCTTCATAAGTGGCAGCATTATATACCTAGATGTCCAAAATAGAATCCTGAACTTCATTCTGACTCCTGACTCTTCCCATATCTTTCAGAGTCCACTTTTCTACCACTAACTTATTTCAGGACACCAGTTTGTCTTTCCTGCACTAATGCAACAGTCTTCTGAGCTCTATACCTGCCTCTTCTCCACTATGGCAAGTAGCTCTTTCTAAAACATCCAAATCTGATTATGTCACTCCCCTAATTAAAACTTCATGGATTAGCCCTAACCAGTTGGGCTCAGTGGACAGAGCATCAGCTTTCGGACTGAAGAGTCCAGGTATGATTCCGATCAAGGGCACGTACCTCGGTTGCAAGCTCAATGCCCAGCCCTGGTCAGGGTGTGTGCAGGAGGCAACTAATCAATGTATCTCTCTCACATACATGTTTCTCTCTGTCTCTTGCCCTCCCTTCCACTCTCTCTAAAAAAAAAAAAAAAAAAAAAAAAAAAAAAAAAAAATCAATGGAAAAATATCCTCAGGTTAAAATTACCAAAAAGAAATTAAAAATAAAAAAATATGGAGCATTTAATCTAGTAAAAAAAAACACAACACAAAACAACTTCATGGATTATAAACTAGTAAATGAAGGTCAGATATCAGATTTGTAAAATAAGGATTCCAGTCCCTAGGGGTGGGGAAGAGGATATTACATTTTGTATACACTTCAAAAAGTTAATCCCCACATATATATTTCTTAGTTTTAATTAAAATGTTGCGATATAAAGAAAAAAAATAAAAACTTCATTGATTCCCACTACATTCAGAATTAATCCAAGATTTCTTAACATGGGTTTCAAAGCCCTTCCTAATCTGGCACCCAATTAATCTATTCAGCTCCATTTATTGCATCTCCCACTAGCTATGCTCTACTCATTTGGAATTATCAATTCCCTAAACCTATTGTCTCTGTTTTTGTTTTGTTTTTAATATATTTTATTGATTTTTTACAGAGAGAGGAAGGGAGTGGGATAGAGAGTTAGAACATCGATGAGAAACATCAATCAGCTGCCTCCTGCACACCTCCTACTGGGGATGTGCCCACAATCAAGGTATCGAACTGGAATCGAACCTGTGACCTTACAGGCTGATGCTCTTTCCACTGAGCCAAACCAATTAGGGCTCTGCTTTCTTGTTTCTGTATGTATATATGTCTGTCCCTATCTCTTCCAGGCTTTTGCACATGTCCCTCCTGCTAGGAATATCTCTCCTCTAGGTTTTATTTTATTTTTTAAACATTTTATTTATTAATTTGAGAGAGAGAGAGATTTGTTGTTCTACTTATTCATGTATTCATTGGTTGATTCCTGTATGTGCCCTGACCGGGGATAGAACCCCCAACCTTGGTGTACCGGGACAATGCTCTGACCAACTGAGCTACCTGGCCCAGGGCTCTCTTCTAGGTTTTAGCTAAGAAGTTATTTCTTCTGAGAAGCCTTTCTTGACCTCTCGCTTTTGTGAATCTTACCATTTCCCCACTGTATTACAACACTGATGTATGTATCTGTATTTCCGTTAATCTTTATGCTTATTGAGGACATACACCCAGTCCTGCTATGCCAGGGTTCAAAACATTTTATAAAACTATACTTTTGGCGTTACCTTCAGACCCAGCAGTACATTTTTTCCTCATATTTGGGAACTGATATGACTTTTTTTTTTAAATGACTTTAGATTTTCTTTTAATTAAGTTTATTGGAGTGACATTGGTTAATAAAATCATATAGGCTTCAAGTGTACATTTCTATGATACATGATTTGCACATTGCATTGTCAGTAGTCATTCAAGGCCATGTATAACGAATACCAAGTTATAAAATGTAGTAGACTATAAAGCAGCATAACTGGTTTTCTATGTAACTTCAATGTGATTAATTCAAAGACCATCATTTCCCTTGGCTACTTGCTTATCAAAGAGTTTGGTCACTGCCCTAGTAAGTTGCTCAGTGGTTAGAGTGGACTGAAAGGTCCTTGGACTGAAGGGTCTCAGGTTCGATTCCTTGTCAAGGCACACACCTCGGTTGCGCATGCAGGGGGCAACCAATCCATTGTTTCTCTCCTATCGATGTTTCTCTCTCTCTCTGTCTCTCCCCATCCCTTCCACTCTCTCTAAAAATCAATGGAAAAAATATCCTCAGGTGAGGATTAACAACAACAAAAGGAGTTTAATAATGAAAAAAATATATAATGTTAACTAAAAGTTTCAGAATTCTACTCAAAAAATCAGAATTCTAAATTATGTATCCTATGACCCACAATGTAAAAATAAGGAAAATAATAATAAAAGTCTGTAAACAAAAATTGGAAAATAAAATGTAAAATAAATATTGTTTTGAGAGTGGATTTGTTTTTCCTTTTTCAAAAGTATGTCATGTTGTGATATCTTTTTAATAATTTTTAAAATCATAGTCATTACTTCATACTCACATATCATACAGAGAAATTTGTTCTATTTAGTGAGAAATAAGACTTAAAATTCTTTCAATATTCTATTCTATTTCTAAATGCTACAGAAAAGGTAAGACTCACTTTTTTAACCCTTTGCACTCGCTTGCTTTTTTCTCGATTCCTTTATTCTAATGCTAACCATGTCGAGTCACACTCGACATCCGAGTGCAAAAGATTAAAATGGATTGGTTTTACCAGAATGCTGAGCTTCCAGATAAATAAAATCTTTTTGAAATCAGAGCATAAGCTCTTAAGGTTAGTTTAATTCATCCAGCAATGAATAAATATCAAATACTAGAGGCCCGGTGCACGAAATTCATCCACGGGGGGCGGGGGACCCCTCAGCCCAGTCTGCACCCTCTCCAATCTGAGACCCTTCGAGGGATATCCGACTGCCCATTTAGGCCCGATCCTAAACGGGCAGTCGGACATCCCTCTCACAATCCAGGACTGCTGGCTCCCAACTGCTTGCCTGCCTGCCATCCTGATTGCCCCTAACCACTTCTGCCTGCCAGCCTGATCACCCCCTAACCACTCCCCTGACAACCTGATTGATGCCTAACTGGTCCCCTGCCAGCCTGTTTGCCCCTAACTGCCCTCCCCTGCAAGCCTGGTCACCCCTAACTGCCCTTCCCTGCAGGCACGGTCACCCCCAACTTCCCTCCTCTGCCAGCCTGGTCACCCCTAACTGCCCTCCCCTGCAGGTTTGATCACCCCCAACTGCCCTCCCTTGTAGGCCTGGTCCCTCTCAACTGCCCTCCCCTGCTGGCCTGGGTCCCCCACAACTGCACTTCCCTGCAGGCCTGGTCGCCCCCAACTTCCCTCCTCTGCCAGCCTGGTCACCCCTAACTGCCCTCCCCTGCAGGTTTGATCACCCCCAACTGCCCTCCCTTGTAGGCCTGGTCCCTCTCAACTGCCCTCCCCTGCTGGCCTGGGTCCCCCACAACTGCACTTCCCTGCAGGCCTGGTCGCCCCCAACTTCCCTCCTCTGCCAACCTGGTCACCCCTAACTGCCTTCCCCTGCAGGCTTGATCGCCCCCAACTGCCCTCCTCTGCAGGCTTGATCCCTCCCAACTGCCCTCCCCTGCTGGCCTGATCACCCACAACTGCCCTCCCTTGCAGACTTGGTCCCTCCCAACTGCCCTCTCCTGCTGGCCATCTTGTGTCCACATGGGGGCAGCCATCTTGTGTGTTTGAATGACAGTCAATTTGCATATTATTCTTTTATTTGATAGGAGGACTAGATAGGATAGAGGCCTGGTGCATGGGTGGGGGCCGGCTGGTTTGCCCTGAAGGGTGTCCCAGATCAGGGTTAGGGTTCCCCTGGTGTGTGGGGCGGCCTGGGTGAGGGGCCTGTGGTGGTTGGCAGGCTGGTCATACCCCCCCCCCGGCGACTCAAGAGGAGGCCCTAGTATCTGGGATTTATTTAACTTCTATAATTGAAACTTTGTAGCCTTGAGCAGAGCCAAGCCTCCTGCTCGCTCCGTGGCCACAGCCATTTTTGTTGGGATTTATTTATCTTCTATAATTGAAACTTTGTATCCTTAAGCGGAAGCCAAGGCAGGCCAGGAAGCTTGGCTTCCTCCATCGCCAGGGGCAACCCTAGCCTCCTGCTCTCTCCAGCTCCGTGGCTGCCACCATTTTTGTTGGGATTTATTTATGTTCTATAATTGAAAATTTGTAGCCTTAAGCTGAGGCCAATGCAGGCCAGGGCAGGCGGAAAGCTTAGCTTCCTCCATTGTCAGAGAAACCCAAGCCTCCTGCTCTCTCTGTGGCCGCAGCCATCTTGGTTGGGATAATTTGCATACTCGCTCCTGATTGGCTGGTGGGCGTGGCTTGTGGGTATAGCAGAGTTACAGTCAACTTGCATATTACTCTTTTATTAGATAGGATCCTTTTACCATAAATACTACACTTTAAAAATATATGTGGTCAGAACCCCAAATTTTATTACGATACATGACAAAGACTAAGAAAGTCAATCATGTTTCTAATAGTTCATCACTATTTGTAAAAAATAAGTTTAAAAATCCCCAAAAGCTAATAGACATTCATAATACATTAAGAACAATCTAAGGTATTTTCCCTTTTGCAGACTTACAGATACCATAGTCTACTGAAGGTCTCCAACTTGATTCAGAAATAGAAAAGCCTGTGACCAAGAAATAAGCCATGTAGATAGCAGACAGAAACAGAATTAAAGCAATTAAGTGAGTCACTGCATCTCACCACACTCTAGGTTTTGTCTCTATCTAACAAAAATGTTGTACTAGAAGAAACAATGTGAGGTTAAAACAATCTGAGTTCCTTAAGGGGTGGTAGGATAGCATAAAAACTGAAATTAAACAGGTAGCATATTAAACCATCTCTAAAAAAACTGAATAAAAGATTAATAATCTTCAATATCTGATTCACTACAAAGATTTTTCTATATAAACATAATCAACAATATGTATTAACTTATATACACAATAATTTTATCATTTTCTCAATAACAATGATCCGCTTAACCACTGGGAAATCCATTACATCTTTAATCACAAAAGTTTTTAAATATCAAGAAAAGTTATTCCACTCTTCATCCCAATTTAATTACAAATTTTACTTTACCTACTCTGACATGATGTTTCATACCCACAGGCTAATGCATCAAACACCTAGCTATTATTAAAAAGCAAAAAATAAATAAAACTAGCTTTAATTGTAAAACAGCAACTTGCATACAACCTGCAGTAGTTAAAACAATGTAAAACTTTATTTAACCAGATCTTGCACCTCAAACACTACCTTGCATTAACAGTGAAGCTGTTCTCTGCATCTAAGAAATTACCAGATAAAGGATAGATCTCCTAAGGAAAAGAACTAATATTCTGACCTCTTTCCAAAATGACAAACTAGAACGGCAAAATTATACTCGGCACACGAAGTACACTTCTCTCAAATCACTCCACAGAGAACTTCATCATTTGCTCCGCCCTCTAATAACTCATGCAAAAAAAAAAGTTCAGCACCATCAGAGAGAAACAAGTCAGAGAGAATTCACAGAATGGCTTGGGGCCTTTCCTCCAGGCGGTTAGAGGTTCTGCGTGTGGCCTTTGCAAGGGTCCAAAGGAAAATAGAAACCGAGAGTGTGGGGAATTACTGACAACCAGAAACTGATTTTCTCTCCAAGAAGTTTCTGCCGCCATCCCTATTTTATCAGCAGGAGGCCCCGGCGCCATGGTCTCGGTCTCGATTTTATTATGGGGAGGTGGGAAACGCCACCCAGGATTCCTCCAGGCCTTCCCTATTAAGTTGGGGGGGGGCGGGGGGGTCCCTCATTCTTCTCTTAAAACCTCAGACTTGAAGGTACTCCTCAGGAGCCCTCCCTTTCTGGCGGCCTATCCCGCGGGATCGGTTAAGGCGCTGCCGACACCACCAGCGTCGCCGTTAGGACGGGAGGCCCCAGACACTCCAGGGCCACAAGCGGTGGTTCCGAGGGGCCCAGGAAAGGGAAGGGCAGGCCAGGGATAGGGAGGGAGTGACCTGGCCGAGGAAGAAAGGAAAGAGGTAAGGGGATGCACTGCACCCCATGGATGCACAGAAAAGAGAGGATGATGATGATGAAGAAGAAGGAAGAGGGCGGTGGCCCGGGTGCGGCCCCCCACCTCCACCGCCCCCAGGTCCCTGGGCCGGCGGGGGCGAAGGGGCTCGGCCCATTCTCCGGGTCTGGGCTGACAGGGGGTGGGGAGTCTCCCGCCACACTACAAGGAGACCGAGAACGAGCGTTTGGGGTGCGTGGGGGGAGGGGGAGGCGGCCCGCCGCCTGAACCCGGAGACCCGACGCCGTCGTCGCCTCTTCCTCCGGAGAGAGGACGGGAGCGGTGGGGAGAGCCCGAGGGAGGAATGCATGAAGGGAAGGGGAAGCCCGGGGCAGACCTGCCGCCCGCGCCAGGCCCCACTCTCCACCTTCCGGTAACCGCGTCTCTTACCGGTGATGGCGGTGAACTGCTGGATTAACCCCTTCAGCGCCGAGGACGCCGCGGAGCCCCCGTGGGCAGCCATCTTACCGCCGCCGCCGCTGCCGCGGAACAACAACACAGACACACACGGACCGCCCTCCCCCACCTCGCCGTTCGGCCTGCGCAGGCTCAGAGGCCGCCGCCGAGCTCCGCCTCTCGCTCCCCGCCCCCCCGCGATGGTCGGCGCAAGCGCACTTGCAGACGCGTCCGAGAGGGGTCTCTGCGCCGGCTTCGCCGTTCCGTTGCTCCCTGCGGCCGCAGTCTTCTTTGCATCCTCTGGTGCCTTGCTCTCCAAGCTCCGAGGCCCTTCTCCTAGACGCGGTGTTGGTTTCTGGTTCCCGAAGGAATTTTCGGGCTTGGCAGGTAGTAGGCTTTTCTCGTTTCGGTTTCACAAGCCTTATTGGCAGACCCAACTGCCCATGACATTTTTTTTTTTTTTTTTTTGCAGCTCCATAGCCTTCTGCTTAAGTCTCCTGTAGCTCCCATCAAAATACAAATTCTACATCATCGCACCAGCCAGCAACCCAGACATGTGCCCAGACCGGGATTTGATTCATGACCTCCTGGTTCATAGGTCAACACTCAACCACTGGGCCACACTGGCCAGCTTTATTGATTTTTTTTTTTAGAGGGAGAGGAAGAGAGATTAAAAAAAAAAACCATGGATATGAGAGAGAAACATGCACATTCCAACTGGGGTTCAAACACACAATCTTTTGGTGTATGGGACGATGCTCCAACCAGCTGAGCCACCTGGCCAGACCTTAGTATTTTTAAAAACAGTTATAGGGGTACACTCAAATCTGATGATCTCCCACCTTGAGAATAAAGTTAAAGAGACTCAGTTTAGGTTTTAGCTTCCCACCTCCTAACCCCACCTACATATTTTGCATCTAAATATGAAATGGTCCAAGAAAAGATGGGATGAGTCATTTGGAGAATTGATCCATCCTAAGAGTCTGTAAATGTGCTATTGGGGTGAACAAAGAGATAACAAAGTCAAGGTAACTATAAGGTTATGTCGTTTCAGGAAGATATGACCGGTGTATAAGAAAGCAGATTCCTGCCCTAGCAGTTTCGCTCAGTGAATAGAGTGTCAGCCTGCAGACTGAAGGGTCCTGGGTTCAGTTCCGGTCAAGGGCACATGTCCCCGTTGTGGGCTTGGTCTCCGGTAGGGGGGCATGCAGGAGGCAGCTGATCAATGATTCACTCTCATCATTGATGTTTCTGTCTCTTCCTCTCTGAAAACAATAAAAATTCAAAAACTAAAGCAGATTCCTAATCAAGAGCATTGCCAGTGAAATGGCAAAGATTGATCCTGGCACCACCTTTCAGGTTGCTGCAGTTCCCTGTGTGGGTTTAGGAATCCCAGGGACCAGGCATGGGTTTGGGAAGCTGTTTGGTTAACATTGGCACATAGGTGCAAAAAGAGGGGGAAACCAGAGCAAGACACAGTGTGATCTCTTCCTTCCTAAGGCCTTAATCCGAAAGGCTGTGTCAGTATAGCCAAACATGCAAAATCAGGTTCCAAATAAAATGGTGTAATACCATTGACTACAATAACTAGACGCAATTATCACTGCACCTCCATTAAGTGGAGAGGCTAATAATGAGATCTGTATGTTTATTTCCAAGTCTTAAAATTCAAAAATACAGATTTTTATTTATTTTTACCCAAGAATTTAATATTTTTTATAATTTTTTATTGTTGAAAATATTACATATGTCCCCGTTTTCCCCCCATTGACCCCCCTCCAGCCTGCCCACCCCCTCCCCGCCCCCATCCCAGGCCTTCACCACCCTATTGTCTGTGCTCATGGGTTAGGCATATATGCATACAAGGTCTTCAGTTGATTACTTCCCACCCACCCACCCTCCCCCACCTTCCCTCCAAGATTCTGCACTCTGTTCCATGCTTCCATGTCTCTGGATCTACTCCGTTCATCAGTTTATTTTGTTACTTAGATTACACATATGAGTGCGATCATGTAATATTTGTCTTTCTCTTACTGGCTTGTTTCACTTAGCATGATTACTCCCCAGGTCCCTCCATGCTGTCTCAAAGGGTAAGAGATTCTTCTTTTTAACTGCTGCATAGTATTCCATGGTATAAATGTACCATGGCTTTTTTATCCACTCATTTACTGATGGGCACTTGGGCTGTTTCCAGATCGTAGCTATTGTAATTGTGCTGCTATGAACATAGGGGTGCATATATTCTTTCTGATTAGTGCTTCCAGTTTCTTAGGATATAGTCCTGGAAGTGGGATTACTGGGTCAAATGGCAGTTCCATACTTAATTTTTTGAGGAAACTCCAAACTATTTTCCATAAGGGCTGCACCAGTCTGCATTCCCACCAGCAGTGGACTGTTTCCCTTTTTTCCACATCCTCGCCAGCACTTGTCATTTGTTGATTTGTTGATGGTAGCCATTCTGACAGGTGTGAAGTGATACCTCATTGTCATTTTAATTTGCATCTCTCTGATGATCAGTAACTTTGAGCATCCTACATATAAAAAGGTAATATGCAAATTGCATCACTCCGCCACACCCACGATTGGGCCAGCTGGAGGCGCAGGGGGCGGGACTCAGGGTGGCTGATTGGCTGGCGGGAGGAGCGGGGGGCGGGGACTCGTGGGTGGTAGGAGAGCATACAACCCTAAAAGGCCGGCGCTGTGCGAGGACCGGAATTCGGGGTGGCCGATTGCATGGCTGCCGGAACCAGTTTTCAAACAGCACCAGTTTTCCTCTGGCCACCGAAGGCTGGGGGCAGGACTCAGGAGGCGCTCTGATCGGCCGGGTGGCCAGAGGAAAACTGGTGCTGGCGGAAAACGTGCTGGCAGCCAGGTGAAGGAAAATCTATTGCACGAAACTTCGTGCAACTGGCTTCTAGTTTTTCATATGTCTCTTGGCTATCTGTGTGTTCTCTTTGGAGAAGTGCCTATTTAGGTCCTTTGCCCATTTTTTAATTGGATTGTTTGACTTCTTTCTGTTAAGTTGTATGAGTTCCTTATATAGTTTGGACATTGACCTTTTATCAGATGTATCATTGGCAAATATGTTCTCCAATGTAGTGGGCTCTCTTGTTGCTTTGTTGATGGTTGCTTTTGTTGTGCAGAAGCTTTTTATTTTGATGGAGTCCCATTTGTTTATTTTCTCCTTCGTTTCCTTTGCCTTAGGGGATGTATCTGTAAACATATTGCTACAGAGATGCCTGAGATTTTGCTGCCTATGGTTTCTCCTAGGACTTTTATGATTTCACGACATACATTTAAGTCTTTTATCCATTTTGAGTTTATTCTTGTGTATAGTGTAAGTTGGTGATCTAGTTTCATTTTTTTGCATGTATCTGTCTAATTTTCCCAACACCATTTATTGAAGAGACTGTCTTGACTCCATTGTATGCTCTTGCCTCCTTTGTCAAATATTAATTAAGCATAATGGCTTGGGTCAATTTCTGGGTTCTATGTTCTGTTCCATTGATCTATATACCTGTTCTTGTGCCAGTACCAGGCTGTTTTGATTACGGTGGCTTTGTAGTGTAACTTGAAATCTGGTATTGTGATTCCTCCAACTTTATTTTTCTTTCTCAAGATTGCTGCAGCTATTCAGGGTCTTTTTTTATTTCATATACATTTTTGGAATATTTCTTCTATCTCTATGAAACATGCCATTGGTATTTTAATAGGGATTGCATTGAATCTGTAGATTGCTTTGGGTAGTATGGACATTTTAATGTTGATGTTGATACTACCAATCCATAAGCATGGTATATTCTTCCACTTGTTTATATCCTCCTCTATCTCTTTTTTTAATGTCCTATAGTTTTCCTAGTATAGGTCTTTTGCCTCTTTGTTTAAGTTTATTCCTAAGTATCTTAATTTTTTTTATTGCAGTGGTAAATGGGATTATTTATTTAGTTTCTCTTTCTGATAATTCATTATTGGTGTATAAAAAAGTCATCGATTTTTGGGTGTTAATTTTGTATCCTGCTACAATGCCAAATTCATTTTTCAAATCTAGTAGTATTTTGGTGAAGTCTTTAGGGTTTTCTGTGTGCAATATCATGTCATCTGCAAATAATGAGAGTTTTACTTCCTCCTTTCCAATTTGGATGCCTTTTATTTCTTCTTCTAGTCTGATCGCTATGGCTAGGCATTCCAGTACTATGTTGAATAAGAGCGGTGAAAGCGGACATCCCTGCCTTGTTCCTGTTCTTAGGGGAAATGCTTTTAGTATGATGCCCATTGAGTATGATGTTCACTGTAGATTTGTCATATATGGCCTTTATCATGTTAAGATATGCTCCCTCTATTCCCACTTTGCTGAGAGTTTTTATCAAAAATGGGTGTTGGATTTTGTCGAATGCTTTTTCTGCATCTATTGATATAATCATGTGATTTTTGTCTTTCAGTTTGTTTATGTGATGTATCACGCTTATTGATCTGCAAATATTGTACCAGCTTTGCATCCCTGGAATAATTCCCACTTGGTCATGGTGTATGATTTTTTAAATATCTTGCTGGATACAATTTGCTAATATTTTGTTAAGGTTTTTAGCATCTATGTTCATTAGGAATATTGGCTTGTAATTCTCTTTCTTTGTGGTCTTTATCTCGGCTTAGAATTAGGATAATGCTGGCTTCATAAAAAGAGTTTGGAAGTGTTCTTCCTCTTGGATTTTCTGAAATAGTTTGAGGAGTATAGGTGTTAGTTCTTCTTTGAATATTTGGTAAAACTCCTCTGTGAAGCCATCTGGTCTTGGGCTTTTATTTGCTGGGAATTTTTTTTTATTATTGCTTCTATTTTATCAGTTGTTATTGGCCTATTCAGGTTTTCTGATTCCTCCTGATTCAGTTTTGGGAGATTGTATTTTTCTAAGAATTTGTCCATTTCATCCACATGTCCAGCTTGTTGGCATATAGTTGTTCACAGTATTTTCTTACAATCCTTTGTATTTTTGTGGTGTCAGTGGTTATTTCTCCATTTTCATTTCTAATTTTATTTATTTGGGTCCTCTCTCTTTGTTTCTTGATGAGTCTGGCTAACAGTTCATCAATTTTGTTTATCCTTTCAAAGAACCAGCTCTTGGTTTCATTGACTTTTTGTATTGTTTTTTTTAGTCTCTATGTTATTTCTGCTCTAAGCTTTATTATTTCCTTCTACTTACTCTGGGCTTTTCTTGTTCTCTTTCTAGTTCTTTAAGTTGTAGGGTAAGTTTATTGTTGCTTTTTCTTATCTTTTTGAGGTATGCCTGTAATGGTATGAACTTCCCTCTCAGGACTACTTTTGCTGTGTTCCAGAGATTTTGAGTTGTTGTGTGTTCATTTTCATTTGTTTCCAGGAATTTTTTTATTTATTTCTTGATCTCCTTGGTGACCCATTCATTGTTTAATAACATGCTATTTAGCCACCATGTGTTTGAATGTTTTAGGGTGTTTTTACTGTAGTTGATTTCTAATTTAATTCCACTGTGATTTGAGAAGATGCTTGATATGATTTCAGTCTTCTTAAACTTGTAGAGACTTGTTTTGTGTCCCAACATGTAATCTATCTTTGAATGATCCATGTGCACTTGAGAAGAATGTATATTCTGCTGCTTTGGGGTGAAATGTTCTATAAATGTCAATTAAATCCATCTGATCCAGTGTGTTCTTTAAAGTCACTGTTTCCTTATTAACTTTTTGTCTGGAAGATCTATCCAGTGAAGTCAGAGGGGTGTTAAAAGTCCCTTACTACAACTGTATTGTTGTCGATCTCTTCATTAAAATCCTCTAGAAGTTTTTTTATATATTTAGGTGCTCCTATATTGGGTATATATATGTTTACCAGGATTATATCTTATTGTTGGATCGATCCCTTTAGTATTATGTATATGATCTTTGTTGTCTCTTGTGATGGCCTTCATTTTGAAGTCTATTTTGTCAGATGAGTATTGCTACTCCAGCTTTTTTTTCTTTTCCATTTGCATGAAAATTTTTTTTCCATCCCTTCACTCTCATCCTGTGTGTGTCTTTTGTTCTGAGGTGGGTCTCTTCTAGACAGCATATGGTTGGGTCATGTTTTTGTATCCATTCAGCTACTCTATGCCTTTTGATTGGAGTATTTAATCCATTTTCATTTACTAGTAGGGTTATTTATTTTTATTTTTTTAAATAAATCTTTATTGTTCAGATTATTACGGGTGTTCCTCTTCCCCCGCCCCCCCCCCCATAGCTCCCCTCCACCTGATTCCCCACCCCACCCCATGCCCTTACCCCCCGCCACTGTCTTCATCCATAGGTGTAAGATTTTTGTCCAATCTTTTCCTGCACCCCTCAGGCCCCCTTCCCCCTGATAATTGTCCGTCCCCTCCCTTTCTATGTCCCTGATTCTATTATATTCACCAGTCCATTCTGTTCTTCAGATTTTTTATTCACTTGATTTTTAGATTCACTTGTTGGTAGGTATGTATTTGATGTCTTTTTGTTGTTCATAATTTTTACCTTTACCTTTTTTTTTCTTCTTCCTCTTCTTAAAGAATACCCTTCAGCATTTCATGTAATCCTGGTTTGGTGGTGATGAACTCCTTTAGCTTTTTCTTGTCTGTGAAGCTCTTAGTCTGACCTTCAATTCTGAATGATAGCTTTGCTGGGTAGAGTAATCTTGGTTGTAGGTTATTGCTGTTCATCACTTTGAATATTTCTTGCCACTCCCATCTGGCCTGCATAGTTTCTGTTGAGAAATCAGCTGACAGTCGTATGGGTACTCCCTTGTAGGTAACCAACTGTTTTTCTCTTGCTGCTTTCAAGATTCTCTCTTTGTCTTTTGCCCTTGGCATTTTAATTATTATGTGTCTTGGTGTGGTCCTCTTTGCATTCCTCTTGTTTGGGGTTCTGTGTGCTTCCTGAACTTGTAAGTCTATTTCTTTCACCAGGTGGGGGAAGTTTTCTGTCATTATTTCTTCAAATAGGTTTTCAGTATCTTGCTTTCTCTCTTCTTCTGGCACCCCAAAAATTTGGATGTTGGTACGCTTAAAGCCGTCCCAGAGGCTCCTTATGCTATCCTCACACTTTCGGATTCTTCTTTCTTTCCGCCTCTCTGGTTGGGTGTTTTTTGCTTCCTCATATTTCAGATCTTTGGTTTGACTCTTCGGGTAAGGTGATCTACAGTTGAGTTTCTGTATATTCTTTATTTCAGACAGTGTATGCATAATTTCTGACTGGTCCTTTTCCTTTTTTTTGGTATTCTCATTAAGGTCCTTGAAGGTCTCTTCAAGTTTCTCAGCGGTTTTTAGAAGATTCTTGAGTAACCTTATAAATGTGGTTCTGAACACTGTGTTGTCCATTAGTTTACTTTCCTCTATCTCTTCTATTCGTGACATACTTCGGTGTCTCCGCATTTTGGCTGCCTCCCTGTGTTGATGGAGTGGCTTTGTGTGGTCAGTGACCTATAGGAGCCACAATCACCCTAGGTGGTTGCTCTTGGTACACCCCTTTGTGGGTGAGTGGAAAGTCTTGGTGTAGCTAAAAGCCTTGATTGCTGTTGGTACACTGGGAGGAATTGACCTCCAGGCCAATGGGCTGTGAGGACCTGCTGTGTCTATAATGGAAGCACTGCTGCACTGGAGACACGCTTGTGGTACAGGGCTTGTTTGAGTGGGGCTTTGGTGCTCACTGAGTCCGCCTCCCGAATGTGTCACTTATGGATGTGAGGAGTTGAAATCTGGTGCCTCACACTGACCATTAGGTGCATTGGCTTCTGAATCTCCAATGGGGTGCAGTTCAGCTGCTGTCTGAGGCTACCCTGCAGGAGCTACAGCGAGAACTGCCGTCCTCTCCTCCCTGCTTGGAGCTTTGAGTCCTTGGAGCTGTCTGTACCGGGTTGCAAGTTTACTAGTTTAAACTGCAATAGAGAAGGCTATTCATATGCAAAAGCCGCTGTTAGGAGCTTGGGTGTGTTTGTAGATTGTGCAGGGCGGAGTCTCAGGGCATCACTAGGCTAGGGCATGGCAAACAGCAATGACTGGCAGTGAGGCGCCTCTGACCGCGTCCTCGCCGCCTTGCGCCCCGGCGCAGCCAACAATTCTGCCTCCACGCAGCTCTGCTAGTAAGCCACCCTCACTCCGACCCAATGGCAGACAGTCCAGTCTCTCCCCAGAAACTGGATTTCATAGAGATTGGGGCTTGTCTCTCTTCGGATTGAAGAAAGCAATGCCCACCTCCAGCTGGGCTCCGCCACCAGCTCATATCACCCGTGTGCTCCCCTGTACCTCAGTTTTTCAGCGTTTGTGCCCTGATTGCGCTCGTCTCTTTCGGTCTAGTTGTAGAGTTTCTGCTCAGCCAGCTTTCCTGTGGTTCTGGGTGATAGACGTTCTGTCTTTTAGTTGTAGTTGTGGAAATTCTTGTGGACGACAGCAGCCCAGATATTTATCTACGCCGCCATCTTGGATCTCTCCTAGTAGTAGGGTTATTATTGATAGGTACTTATTTATTGCCATTTTAATTCTGTATGCCTAGGTTTCTCTGCTTCTTCTTCTCATTACAGCAGTTTTTGGGTTTTTTTTTGCATTTTTTGTATTGCTGGCTTGATGGTGATATACTCCTTTAGCCTTTTTTTGTCCGGGAAGCTCTTTATTTTACTCTATAGCCTTCCTGGATATAGAAATCTTGGTTTCAGATCCTTGCTTTCCATTGCATTGAGTACTTCCTGCCATTCCCTTCTGGCCTTTAAGTTTCTGATGAGAAATCAGGTATCAGCCTTATGGGAGCTCCTTTGTAGGTAACAATTTGCTTTTCTCTTGCTACCTTTAAGATTCTCTCTTTGTCTTTAATTTTTGTTATTTTAATTATGTGTCTGGGTGTTGTCCTGTTTGGGTTTTTCCTCCTTGGGGTTCTCTGTGCTTCCTGAACTTGTGTAACTTTTTCCTTTACCAGGTTAAGGAAGTTTTCTGCCATTATTTCTTCAAAAATGTTCTCTATTCCTTTCTCCCTCTTCTGGCACACCTGCTATTCTAATATTGTTATGTTTCACATTGTCCCACAGCTCTCTTAAGCTGTCCTGTTTTTTAATTGTTTTTTCTTTTTGATTCTCTGATTGATTTCTTCAACCCTGTCTTCTAATTCACTGATTCAATTTTCAGCTTCCCCTAATCTGGTGTGTATTCCTTCAATGTATTCTTTATTTGTGCTATGTCATTATTTATTTCTGTTTTTATATTTACTGTATCTTTTTTCATACTGTTGAACACCTTTACCATCATTACTCTGAACTCTGTTTCAGATAAATTTCTTATCTCTGCTTCATTTATCTCTTCTTCTGGAGAATTCTCTAGTTCTTTCATTTGGGGGTTGTTTCTTTGTCTCCTCATTTTGGCTTTCTGTTTGGATTTGTGACTATATATTAGGTAGATCCTCTACACCACTCAATCACTAGTGTAGGACAGTGTCAAATGCTATTTCTAACTAATTAGATCAAGCAAAGACTCAGTGCCTCCAGAGACTGCCCCTGCCTACAGACTGATGTGATTCCTCTTGAATTTCCCTCAGGAAATTGTCCTCAGGTGTAGTGAGAGTTTTTTTCAGCAGGGTGGGGCAGTTGCTTACTGCCTGGAGGCTAATTGTTATTTTTAGTGTCTTAAGTGGCCTTAGGGCAAGGTGTTTTCCAATAGGGTGGGTCAACTTTCTTCTCCAGAGGCAAGGCAAATGTCTGTGGGGGAAAGATGTACTCTGCTGCATGAGGGGATGACTCAGCACAGGAAACCAGGGGTGTCTGCCTTCTGAGCTCTAAGACCTGAGTCTCCAATCCTGGCTTCTGCTCACACAGCTCCAGTCCACTCTGCCCTCCCTCTGCCAGAGTACAAGGTGGGTGGCTCCATAGGGAATTTTGTGCATTGGCCCTTTAAGAGAGTGCTTGAATTTCCATTCATCTCTCTCTGGCAGGCAGCAACCCCACTGCTTTTCACAGCCATATGTTATGTGGGTATCCTTCTCAGTTCTGGAACTCTCTGCTGGGAGGCCCAGCTTGGGGATTAGAGCTCAGAGTTCTCAGTGGTGACCCCCCACAGTTGAGATATCTCTGGAACTTCAGTCGCTGTCTGTGGGAGCCCATCCAACCAGTGTTGCGCCTCCACCTGTCCTACCAGTGTCTATGCAGACTCCGCTTTCGGTGCTCAGGTATCAGGGTTCTCTCCAGTGAGTCTTTCGTTGATTATTCAGGAAGTTTTTCTGCATTTTAGTTCTACAGTGGTGTGATTTTTAGATTAATCTTGTAAAAAAATAAGGATTGTGGCATCAAACAGTGACCTCCTGGTGCATGGGTCTATGCTCAACCACTGAGCCACACCGGCCAGGCAATAAGGTGATTTTTAAATTCAGGAACAAAGAAAGGATAAACAATAGTCAAGACACTTTTGAAGTAGAATGAGATGGAATTTTTCCCTACTAGATATCAAGAATTATTATAAAGGTAGAGTAAGACTGTGTGGCATTTGTGGAGCATAGACAGGTAGAGTATAGAATAAGAGAGTCCAGAAACAGACACAAACATATATGGATACTATGACAGCAGTGACATTACAAATAATTGGAGGAAAAGATGGACCAATGGATCTATGACACTTGAACCAAATAAAATTGGACCCAGACCCCCATATGATATACAAAAATAAATTATAGATAGATTTATTTATTTATTTATTGTAATCCTCACCTGAGGATATTTTTCCCATTGCTTTCTAAAGAGAGTGAAAGGGAGGAAGGAGGGGGAGAGAGAGAGAAACATTGATGTGAGAGAGACACATCAATTGGTTGCCTCCCGCACAGCCCCCTAACTAGACGCCATTACCACTGCACCACCAGGTATATGCCCTTGACCAGGGAACCTGCAACCCAGGTACATGCCCTTGACCAGGAATCGAACCCACTGACCAGGAATCGAACCCACTGACCCTTCAGTCTGCGGGTCTAACCACTTAGCTAAACCAGCCAGGGCGTAATTATAGATTTATTAAAGGTTTAAATAAGAATAGCAAAACGTTACAACTTTCAGATGAGGCTATAAAATGGGGGTGATGGAAAAACAAAATTAAATATTTTGTTCAAAACAAACAAAAAATAAAAGAGGGAGGGAGGTGGAGAGAGGGGAAAGAGAGAAAAGGAGTGAGGCAAGTGGAGAAAGGGGGAGGGAGGAGAGTGGCAGAGAGGGAGAAGGAATTGAGAAGGAGAGACAAAGAGAAAAGAAAATAAGTCAAGAAATAACAGATCAGACATAAGAGATGAAGAAGGAAAATGAAGGGCAACCTCAGTTTTCAAGTGTAGGAAGAGAAAGAATTGTGGTTTCTCTCAAAGAAGTCTAAAATAAAAGTGAATTTTCAGAGAATGACCCTGAGTATGATTTAGAGCAGCAATTTTCAACCTTTTTTCATCTCATAGCACACACATACTAATTACTCAAATTCTGTGGCACACCCAAAAATGTATTTTTTGCTGAACTGGCAAAAAAAAAGTATAATTTTGATTGATTTACTACTAATAATAGTAATTACCTATCCTTTTTATTCCAAAGTAACTTTTTAAAGGATCAGGTGCTGAGAGATTAAAAATGGCAGCAGAATAAGTGGATGTTGCACGGACATGCTCCCAGGAACAAACTGGTATTATAACTAAAATACAGAAAAACTTCCTGAATAATCAACAAAAGACTCGCTGAAGAGAACCCTGACACCCAAGGACTGAAAGTGGAGACCGAATAGAGACTGGTAGGAGGGGCAGAGGCATGAAAGGGCTGGCCGGGCACTCAGAGATAGCAAATGAAGTCCAAGAGAGATATCTCAGCTGTGGAGGTTGGTTGCCATTGAGAACTCTGGGATCTAATTCCCAAGATGGGACCCCAGCAGAGAGCACCAAATCTGAGGAGGGTACCCACATAACATCTGGCTGTGAAAAGCAGTGGGGTTTCTGTCTGCCAGGGAGAGACAGATGGAAATTCAGGCACTCTCTTAAAGGGCCAATGCACAAAATTTCCTGTGGAGTCACCCACCTTGTGCTCTGGCAGAGGGAGGATAAAGCGGACTAGAGCTGTGAGGGCAGAAGCCAGGACTGGGGACTTGTGGAATAGAGCTCAGAAGGCAGACACCCTAAGTTTCCTGGGCTGAGTCATTCCCTCACTCAGCAGAGGACATCTTTCCCACATAGACATCTGCCTTGCCTGGGGGGAAAGACAGTGACCCACCCTATTGGAAAACACCTTGCCCTAAGGCCACTTAAGACACTAAAAATAACAATTAGCCTCCAGGCAGTAAGCAACTGCCCCACCCTGTTGAAAAAAACTCTCACCACGCGATGATTGCCTGGGGCCAGTTCAAGTCAGAATCCTATTAGTCTGTAGACAGAAGTGGTCTCTGTAGGCTATGAGTCTTTGCCTAATCTAATTAGTCAGAAACAGCCTTTAACATTGTCCTGCATAGAGATTGAGAGGGATAGAGGATCTACCTAATACAGTGGTTGGCAAACTCATTAGTCAACAGAGCCAAATATCAGCAGTACAACGATTGAAATTTCTTTTCTTTTTTTAATTTAATAAATCTTTATTGTTCAGATTATTACAATTGTTCCTCTTTTTTCCCCCTATAGCTCCCCTCCACCAGGTTCCATCCCACCCTCTGCCCTTAGCCCCCCCCCCACTGTCCTCCTCCATAGGTGTACACTTTTTGTTCAGTCTCTTCCCGCACCCCCCACTCCCCTTTCCCCCGAGAATTGTCAGTCCACTCCCTTTCTATGCCCCTGATTCTATTATATTCACCAGTTAATACTGTTCATCAGATTTTTTATTCCCTTGGTTTTTAGATTCACTTGTTGATAGTTACGTGCTTGTTGTTCATAATTTTTATCTTTATCTTCTTCTTCCTCTTCTTAAAGAATACCTTTCAGCATTTCATATAATTCTGGTTTGGCGGTGATGAACTCCTTTAGCTTTTTCTTATTTGTGAAGCTCTTTATCTAGCCTTCAATTCTGAATGATAGCTTTGCTGGGTAGAGTAATCTTGGTTGTAGGTTCAGTCTGAACTTGTAAGTCTATTTCTTTCACCAGGTGGGGGAAGTTTTCTGTCACTATTTCTTCAAATAGGTTTTCGAGTATCTTGCTCTCTCTGTCCTTCTGGGACTCCCGTAATTCTTATGTTGGTACGCTTGAAGTTGTCCCAGAGGTTTCTTACACTATCTTCAATTTTTTGTATTCTTTTTGCTTTTTGCTTTTCCGGAGGAGTGTTTTTTGCTTCTTGGTATTCCAAATCTTTGACTTGATTCTTGCGTTCCTCTAGTCTGCTTTTTAGGTCTCTGTATAATATTTTTTATTTCAGTCAGTGTATGCTTTATTTCTAGTTGATCCCTTTTCATATCCTCGAGGGTCTCGTTTAATTTATCGGCCTTTTCTAGGAAATTCTTGAAAAACCTTATAACTGTGGTTTTGAACTCTATATCCAGTCTTTTGCTTTCCTCCATTTCCTTCAATTGTGGCCTGCCTCTTTGTCTCCGCATTTTAGCTGCTTCCCTGAGTTAATGGAGTTGCTTTGTGTGTTAGATGACCAGTAGCTCAGCCTCCCCAGTTACCTGTGGTGGACCCTCTTGGTGCACCCCTTTGTGGGCTGTATGTGCAGTCTTGTTGTAGTTAAGCCTTGCTTATTGTTGGTATCACTGGGAGGAGTTGATCTCCAAGCCAATTGGCTGTGAGTATCAGCAGTGTCTCCGCTGGGAGGGTTTCTGTGCTCAGCTTGGATGGGGGGGAGTCTCAGGGTGGTGCAGACAAGCTTTGGTTTCCCGTCAGCCCCGCCTTAAGAGGGTCCTGTTCTCCGTGTCCCACAACAATGGCTGCGCACCTCTGAAAGAAGACTGCTCTCGAGTTTCACCTGCTGCCAGACAGTCCAGTTTCTCCCTGACCAGAGCTGGATTTCAGTGCAATTGGGAGGTTTTGTTATCCTCCCGAAATAGAAAGCTAGCTGCGCGTTTGCTGCCCGCCCTCTCCGCGCGCTGCGAGTAAGCCAGCCACGTATTCAGCTGCCCGCCCTTTCCGCGCTCACGAATCTCTGCACCTCCACAGCTCCTGAGGCTCAGTATCCTTTTCTCTTTTTTTCTAGTTGTAGAACTTCCACTCAGCCAGCTGGTTTTGGATGATGTCTGCTCTGTTTTCCAGTTGTAGTTCATTTTATTTTTTTCATTGATTTCAGAGAGGAATAGAGAGATAGAAACATCAATGATGAGAGAGAATCATTGATCGGCTGCCTCCTACATGCCCCCCACTGGGGATTGAGCCCGCAACCTGGGCATGTGCCCTTGACCAGAATTGAACCCGGGACCCTTCAGTCCGCAGGCAAATGCTCTGTCCACTGAGCCAAACAAGCTAGGGCCCCAGTTGTAGTTTTAAAATTGTTGTGGTAGGCAACAATTAGGTGTTTACCTTATGCCGCCATCTTGGTTTCTCTGAAATTTCTTTTGAGAGTCAAATTTTTTAAACTTAAACTTCTTCTAATGCCACTTCTTCAAAATAGACTCGCCCAGGCCATGGTATTTTGTGGAAGAGCCACACTCAAGGGGCCAAAGAACCGCATGTGGCTCGCAAGCCGCAGTTTGCCCATAACTGACCTAATATATAGTCACAAATCCAAACAGAAAGCCAAAATGAGGAGACAAAGAAACAACCCCCAAATGAAAGAACTAGAGAATTCTTCAGAAGAATAGATAAATGAAGCAGAGATAAGAAATTTATCTGAAACAGAGTTCAGAGTAATGATGGTAAAGATGCTCAATAGCATGAAAAAAGATATAGTAACTATGAGATAAAGAATGACAGAGCACAAATAAAGAACACATTAGAAGGAATACCCAGCAGATTAGGGGAGGCTGAAGATCAAATAAGTGAATTAAAAGACAGAGTTGAAAGTATCACTCAATCAGAAAACCAGAAATACAAAACAGGAGGACGGCTTAAAGGAGCTGTGAGACAATGTGAAAGGTAACAATATTAGAATAGCAGGTGTGCCAGAGAGGCAGAAAGGGAGAAAGGCAAAGAGAAGGTATTTGAAGAAATAATGGCAGAAAACTTCTCTAACCTGGTAAAGGAAAAAGTTACACAAGTTCAGGAGGCACAGAGAACCCCAAACAAAAAGAACCCAAACAGGTCCAGACACATCATAATTAAATTCCAAAAATTAAAGACAGAGAGAATCTTAAAGGCAACAAGAGAAAAGCAAATGGTTACCTACAGAGGAGTTCTCATAAGGCTGACTCCTGATTTCTCCTCAGAAACTCTACAGACCATAAGGGAATGGCATGAAATATTCAAAGTAATGGAAAGCAAGAATCTGAAACCAAGATTACTATATCCAGCAAGACTATCATTCAAAATAGATGGTCAAATAAAGAGTTTCCCAGGCAAAAAAGGCTAAAAGAGTATATCACCACCAAGCCAGCATTACAAGAAATGCTAAAGGTATTGCTGTAATGAGAAGAAACAGAGAAATAAGTCAATCAAATTTTGTTTAATGGGTAAATAAATTTGCTACAGAAAAAATAAAAAGAATCAGGTGCCTATACTTGTATATAATGATTTTTGATACCAAGAATTAACCGATCAGACACAACCTTATTTTGTGACATGACCAATAAGATTCAACTCTATTATATTACCTATATATTTATGGTTGAAGACAAGGCATTTATACCAGATGGCTATTGATGTGTTGACTGTTGTCATTTTTTTAAGTTTGACAATCTAAGGCAGGCGTCCTCAAACTACGGCCCGCAGGCCACATGCGGGTGTTTTTGCCGTTTTGTTTTTTTACTTCAAAATAAGATATGTGCAGTGTGCATAGGAATTTGTTCATAGTTTTTTTTAAACTATAGTCTGGCCCTCCAACGGTCTGAGGGACAGTGAACTGGCCCCCTGTTTTAAAAGTTTGAGGACCCCTGAAAGGGAAAAGAGGTAAGTGTCCCTGACTAAATAGTCAGGTATTGCTAGTTTTAAAAATTCTTGGGGCACACTGGTTGAAAATTGCTGATTTAGAGTGATAGTAAGACATTAAAGTGTAAGAAAGGAATAACATTTTCAGTCAAATGAGAGCTACCATATAGTAAGTAAAAATATTAGTGCATAAACGCAATAATAAGAAATGTAATTTTATTTTTCTACAACTCAATTTAACTATTATCATTTCCAGACCAGGGAATTTTTATGTAGTCTGGGGTAGCCTGCATACTAGTCACCAATTAGCCTCTTAAATCTATTGTCCATACCTTGAGGTTATTTTTTTTTACCACCCTGAGGCCTAGGGGTTTTTTCTTTCTTTCTTTTTTTTCCTAAATATGTTTTTATTGACTTCAGAGAGAGGAAGAGAAAAGGAGAGAGATAGATACATCAATGGTGAGAGAGAATCATTGATCAGCTGCCTCTTGCACACCCTACACTGAGAATCATGCTGACAACCCGGACATGTGCCCTCACCAGGAATTGAAACATGACCTCCTGGTTCATGGGTTGATGCTCAACCACTGAACCACAGTGGCCCAGCTCGGCAGCTAGGTTTTAAATTCAAAAGCTAAGAATTGGCTCCTTTTGTTTTTCCTCTTTCCTACTATATCATTGACATTTGTTAGGAATGCTTTGGGCTGTCAGTAACAGAAAACTTGAATACCAGTGCTTTAAGTAATAGTTGTTTCTCATACATAACAAGATGTCTAGGGGAAGGCAGGCTGGTACTGGTTCAATGAAGTCAGTACTTGGCCTTTTACTCATACTTTCAAGATAGCTTTTGCAGCTCCAGCCATCACAACTATGTTTGAGACAAGAAGAAAAGAGAAGGGGCGGGGGGAGGGAATTTCCCAGAAACCCCCAGAAAATTTCTGCATTTTTGTTCATTGGTCATGATTATGTTTTAGGGCATAATTGCAAAGAAAATTACTTCTCATCCAAAAGTCCCTGACCTTCATGATTATGGGACCTGGGTATTTATCTTAAATTAGATTTTATAGGACAGTAACTCTCTTACAAAGCAGCTCAGGATTGTGTTCATGATATTATGTGATGATTTTTAAAAATCTACAAATACTTTGCCATGTTTCCCTTCCAAAAAATGACACCTAATTCTTCTCCTCTTCGGTATGAACCAGACTATATGGCTTGTTTCTAATGAAAAGACTGTAACAGAGTGACAGCATGAGACTTCCAAAATGAGGTCATAAAAGGTATCCCAGCAACCTTGCTCCTTCTTGGATCACTTGCTCTGGAGAATACCAGCTGCTATGTCATGAGGACACTGAAGCAGCTCTGTAGAGAGACCCACATGGCAAGGAACGGAGGCCTCCTGCCAACAGCCAGCACTGACTTGTCAGTTCCAGTCAAGCCTTCAGATGACATCTTGTCTATAACCTGATAAGAGCTCTACCCAGAACCACCCATCTGAGCCACTCCAGAATTCCTGACCCACAAAAAGTACGTGAGATGATAAATGTTTGTCATTAATTTTTGGAGTAATCTATTATGCAGTAATAGTTAACTAATGCCACATTCCCTCTGGGCTCCTTGGGTTCTCGGTAAGCCTAGCTCCAGGGCAATGTGCTCACCGGCATCGATGTGGATGATACCTCTTTGGTATCCCCTGAAGAGTCTTCCTACTGGAATATTGGTTCCATTTCCTCTACTTCCCAGAGTTGTGGCCTTCCTCAGACTGGTCTCATACAGCTAGGAGGAAGGGTGGAGGCACTGATTTGGTTTAAAGGCAGCAGGATTCAGCCATGTCATCTGCCATCTTTTTTTCTCAGACAATATAGGCTTCTGAGGCCTTGGGTAGCTACCTGAGAGGGAAAATGTATACTGACACAATTAGGTATTGTGGAGATTCTCTGGTCGTTTCCTGGCTCTGAGACACTGTTTTCCCTAAGGCCTGACTTAGCTTCTGCATTATTAGCGGAAGGTTCTCTTTGTGAATGTAGTTGTCCGTTTTTACGACGTAGTAGTAGTAGTAGTAGTAGTAGTAGTAGTAGTGGTGGTGGTAGAGAAATGCTTGCACTTCCCTAAAGTCTTAGCAACAATATTAAGGTCCTAAATAATCAAATAATTTGTCCCCTGGCCACTGGGAGCTGGACAGTGCTGGGGAGAGTAACTCATCCTCCAAAACGTGGTTTCTCCCCACATACCCAGGCCCCCATTTTTACAACAGATTAAGAGGTGTGCCAGTTTTGGAAGGGTTTTGAGGGCTTCTCTACTTTGGCAACTGAGGCTAGTGCCATTGAAATTATTCTGCCTTTCCTAAAAAGAGGCTCAGTTTTTTAAAAATGCACCCTAGGACAAGGGCATTATAATGACTTATTAGTTTCCTCCGGCTGCCACAAGATATTACCACAAACTGGGTGGCTTAAAACAACAGAACTGTATTCTCTCACGGTTCTGGAGACTAGAAGTCCAAAATCAAGTAGTCATCAGGATGATGGGAAGAATCTAGGGAAGAATCTATTCCATGCCTTACTCTTAGCTTCTGGTGTTATCAGCAATCTTTGTAGGCATTCCTTGGCCTACAGCAATATAACTCTTGTCTCTGTCATCATATTGCATTCTTCTTGTGTGTCTGTATTCTCACATGGACATTTTCTTATAAGAACATCAGTCATATTGGATTAGGGGCCCAGCATAATCCAATATGACCTCATGTTAACTAATTATATCTGCAATGATCCTATTTCCAAATGAGGTCATGTTCTGAGGTAATGGGGATTAGTATTTCAACATATCTTTTTTTTTGGGGGGGGGCATACAATTTATAACAATGACTTTATTCATCTCTGATTTAGAAAAACTTAATCATGAATGCAAACTCTAACAAGGGTGCTTCACATACACCCCTCCCCCTTTTTTTTTAGAGAGAGAGGAAGGGAGAGGGAGAGAGAGATAGAAACATCGATGTTGGAAAGAAACATCAATTAGTTGCCTCCTGCACACATCCCGACCGACCCGGGATCAAACCCACAACCAGGCGTGTGCCCTGACTGGGAATTGAACCTGTGACCTTTCAGTGCACAGGACGACGCTCAAACAGCTGAGGCACTCTGGCCAGGGCATTTCACCCTCTTTTATCAGTCGTCCTGTATCTGTCTAGGGCAGTGGTCGGTAAACCGCGGCTCACGAGCCACATGCGGCTCTTTGGCCCCTTGAGTGTGGCTCTTCCACAAAATACCACGTGCGGGCGCGCACGTACAGTGCGATTGAAACTTCGTGGCCCATGCGCAGAAGTCGGTTTTTCGGCCTGGGCGAGTCTATTTTGAAGAAGTGGCGTTAAAACACTCAAGGGGCCCAAGAGCCACCTGTGGCTCGCGAGCCGCGGTTTGCCGACTACTGGTCTAGGGGATTTAATCTTTCTGTAGGCCTCTTTCATACTTGGTCTCATCACTATGTGCTGGCATTTCGGAAATCAGCAGACTTTTGAGGGGTCACGTCAGCAATACACAGCACATTTCCAGCCAGATCACGGCCTTTGTGTCAGGATGACTTGGCTCTCATCCTAGTCTAGGGTTAGACTATACCCTCGAGCAATATGGGCTACCTCTGAATTCCAAAACATCTGGATGAGCTCTACAAACAGGCGATACTAATCTTGAACCAGAAGAACTTGTCCAGTAGCTTTACTCTTCCTTAATTCAATTTAATTTCTACTGTGAGCCCCTGATATCTGGGGTGGCAAAATTTAGTTTCCGTTAAATTGGCTTCCTCATGCTTTATCGGAGTTGTGCCTAAGTTCTAGGGGTCTTGCATTAGGCTCCCTAGGGAATGCACATGATCCTTGGTTGTTATCTATTCACACCAGCACTGTCTATCCGGTGCTTAGTGGCCACCCAGCACCATCTGCAGGATTTCTTTGGGTCCAAAAGCTCTCTGAGCTACATGTCTATGTCACCATTGAGCATACAGAAAATGCTCTACCGCCCTCAGCCCACAGTGGGGCAAGGGAAGCTCTAAGGTTGTTGATGGTCGTCTGCTCTGTTTCTTTGTTGTCTTAGAAGATCTTTCAGGGACAGGCAGGGGTCTGGGGCACAGGGTCTCCCTCTCTAGGGACCTATATGTATTACACGTGAATTTGTAATGCTTCCCCTCCCCCTCTACCAGCCTATAGATTCTTCATTTGGTTTGAGATCAGGGAAGCCTGTCCTTCTCATGTAGGGGAGGAAAAGTACTTTTTTCTCTTCCCTCCTAGTTCAGTTGTTGTGGCCATGAAAATGAAACTGATGAAATACAGATTAATAGGAGGAAAAACAGAGTTTATATGTGCCATGCATACACATGCAGGAGAATTCAATGAGAAGTAACTCAATAGAGGGGTTAGAATTTGAAGCTTCTATACCATCTTAATAGGTGAAGGGGAGGAGAGAGAAAGGCATTTACAGGAAGATAAATGACATTTTGAAAAGATAAAAGTTTTGGGTGTATTCTGAAGAACAAATAGACAAGAAGGTTGTAATATTTGCACAGGTATGAGTGGTCTCTCTGTCTCCTTCTGACCCATAAAATTCCCTGGTGAAGGAAATTGAGGTAGGCTTTATTTGTGTTCTCCTTCCTGGAGGAGATAGACCCTGAAGAGGAATTTATTTCTTAGATGTTGTTGTTTTTTAGTAATATAAGGGAAGCTTTGAGAAAGCTATTTTTCTGCATCCGTTGAATCTCAAATGTCTTCCATCCTATCTAATAAAAGAGTAATATGCAAATTGACCATCACTCCAACACACAAGATAGCTGCCCCCATGTGGTCAAAGATGGCTGCCCCCATGTGGACACAAGATGGCAACCACAAGATGGCCAGCAGGGAGGGACAGTTGGGAGGGACCAGACCTGCAGGGGAGGGCAGTTGGGGGCGATCAGGCCTGCAGGGGAGGGCAGTTGGGAGTGACCAGGCCTGCAAGGGAGGGCAGTTAGGGACAATCAGGCTGGCAGGGGAGGGCAGTTAGGCATCAATCAGGCCAGCAGGGGAGAAGTTAGGGGGTGATCAGGCTGGCAGGGCAGAAGTGGTTAGGGGCAGTCAGGAAGGCAGGCAGGGGAGCAGTTGGGAACCAGCAGTCCTGGATTTTGAGAGGAATGTCCGACTGCCTGTTTAGGCCGTATCCCAGTAGGATCAGGCCTAAACAGGCAGTCGGACTTCCCTTGAGGGGTCCCAGATTGAAGAGGGTGCAGGCTGGGCTGAGGGTCACATACCCCCGTGCACGAATTTCATGCACCGGGCCTCTAGTTTAAAATAATCTTTTTTTAAAACTTGATATCAAGTGGTCTATTTGGAGGTGACATATTCTAATCCCCTTCACTCAACATCAGATTGTCTTACAACTCTATTATTCTTGTGTTGTAAGTTCTATCTGGAGCTAGATTTCCCAACTCAAAAACCTAGAACTAGCTACTGCTGCTTCTTCCCCTTCTTCCTCTTCTCCTCTGCTTTTCCCTAGGTGAACCTTCTCTGAAAGAATAAATATTGAATAGCCCAGCTGACTAAATGTGGGATGGACCGAATAATGCAAGGGCATGGTAAACTCATGGTTACTATTTCAAAAACTTGTCCTGCCACACATGCTGTATCATTTCATTGTCTCAACAACTCTGTGAGGAAGATTTTATTGTCTGTTTTAGTTGAGGAAACACTCAGAGAAGTTAGGACTACACAGCTAGGAGCAAAATTTGAATCCACATCTACCTGATTTTAGAACCTAGTCTTGCCATCTCACCATACACTGTCTTTAGGCATGCATCGCCATGGAAGTGCCACCTGAATCCTCCAGGCCTTATCAACCTGTGGGTGCAAATGAGGTCACATTAGCACTTATCCAGAATTGTGCCAATAGGTCACTTGTTCACACAGGATCTCAGCCTCCTTTAATGTGTCTCCCAAGAAGATTCTCGTAGATATTCAAGAACAAGTTCTCTTGTCTCTTCTCCTTGGCAAGAACTGACACAAAAATGACACTCATGCTGCATATTGTGCCATGAATGATAAGGTTCCTTTTTTCCTGACCTAGGAATCTCAAGTCTTTTGTCAGCATCTATGAAACAGTAATAGGCTAACTTCTGAACTTGTAAGCAGGATAAAATCAAATCCCAGACCTGACACCTGGCATAGGCTTGAGGTCAGGTGCTATGTGGTAGCAGCCACTTGAGGCTGTTCAGAGTCCAGGCAGAACTGGTTGCTGTAGCAATGACTGAAATAAGGGACAGGTAAAGCCAAGGGAATCCAAATAGGTTGTAAAATAAGTGAAAATATAAATAGAGCCACTTTAAAATGGAGTCGAAGTTGCCATCCCAGAGGAATTGCCTTGCAGGTCTCATGCCTCAAATGTTTGCAGCGTTAAAACTGGGCAAAATGACCTTTGGACTAAAGCAACATGTGTCCCAAAGAACTATTTGCAAAGATAATAAGAAAGCAAATATTGTGACTACCAGATTGAAAATGAAAAAGGTTTAAAATTAGTGTCACTGTGTTAGCGTATCTGCACCTATAGAAATACCTTCCTTCTATTGATGTAATTGTTCCCCTTCCCTTTCTCATAAATACTCGCTGTCTTTGTCTCCTCATTGGAACTCTTTTGGGGTTACTGCCTGAATCAGTGCTTCCTGAATAGCCACTCCTTGTGATCTCAAATAAATGCTTGTTGCCTCTCACTTTGGCCATTTATATTTTGGTTAACAAGGTGATGGAAGTGTCCCTACAATGTTTTTCTCTCCTCAAATCGTGTACACTCACTCTCCACTAAGAATGGGAAAATTGGAGCCATCAGGCAAGAATTACGACCTGTGGGCATAAACCTACCAAATCTTTTAATTTCATTCATCCTGTTCCCTCTTTCCCTCTCACAACAAAAAAAGCTATCTCGCCTGTTCATTGTTGCTCAGTGGTTGAGCATCAACCCATGAACCAGGAGGTCACCACTTGATTCCTGGTCAGGGCACATGCCCAGGGTTATGGGCTCAATCCCTAATATGGGGCATGCAGGAGGCAGCCAATCATTAATGTTTCTATCTCTCTGTCCCTCTCTCTTCCCCTCTGAAATAAATAAAAACATATTTTTTTTTAAAAAGCCATCCCCTCTTATGCAGGACTTATCCCTTTTTTTTGCCTAGGTGTGTATATGAAAATGTTCCTTCTTCACTGGACTCTCTCTATTGACACTTTTAAAATATATATATATTTTATTAATTTTTTACAGAGAGAAAGGGAGAGGGATAGAGAGTTAGAAACATCGATGAGAGAGAAACATTGATCAGCTGCCTCCTGCACACTCCCTACTCGGTAACATGCCCACAACCAAGGTACATGCCCTTGACCGGAATCGAAAGAGGGACCCTTAAGTCCGCAGGCTGACGCTCTATCCACCTAGCCAAACCGGTTAGGGCTCTATTGACACTTTTTAAAAAAATTTTTGAAGTACATTTTACATTCAATATTATTTTGTATTAGTTACAGGTGTACAGCATGGTAGTCAGATAATCATATACTTTACAAAGTGTTCCCTCTGATATTTCCAGTACCCACCTGGCACATTACATAGCCATTACAATATCATTGAGTAGATTCCTTATGCTGTACTCTACATTCCCATGACTGTTTTGTAACTTCCAATTTGTACTTCTTAGTCCCTTCACCTTTTCACCCAGTCCTTCAACTCCCTCTCTCTGACATTTAAATATGCCCAAGTAGCTACACCCTAATCTCTCTACCTAACCCCACAATAGCTACACCCTAATCTCTACACCTTCTTTCAGAATCAAACTTCTCTGCATTGTTGTCTGTACAACCATCTCCATTTCTTCCCTCCCATTCAAACTTCAGAACTCACTCCAGTCTGATTTCTGCTCACACTGTACCCAGTGCACTTTTACTGGGATCATCTAAGACAGTGGTTCTCAACCTTTCTAATGCCGCGACCCTTTAATACAGTTCCTCATGTTGTGGTGACCCCCAACCACAAAATTATTTTCATTGCTACTTCATAACTGTAGTTTTGCTACTGTTATGAATCGTAATGTAAATATCTGTGTTTTCCGATGGTCTTAGGCTCTACAGCAGTGGTTCTCAACTGCTAGCAGGGTCGCCTAAGACCATCGGAAAACACAGATATTTACATTACGATTCATAACAGTAGCAAAACTACAGTTATGAAGTAGCAATGAAAATAATTTTGTGGTTGGGGGTCACCACAACATGAGGAACTGTATTAAAGGGTCGCGGCATTAGAAAGGTTGAGAACCATGGATCTAAGACCTCAAAATTGTTAATTCCTATAGACATTTATTCGTCTTTATCCCAACTGACTTCTCAATGGAATTTGGCATTTGCTCACTCACCCTTCTTAGAACAGTCTCACTGTTGGCTCCCACACCAGCTGATTTTTCTCCTCTCTCTCTGACCCTTTCTCCCCTCCTCTGCAGCATATTGTTCTCTACCAACCACTCTCTGTGTCCTCAGGCTGGCCCAGGCCCATCTCTTTTCTGCTGGAGGATAGGAAATCTTACTATCCCTCAACTTTAATCACCAGAAATAAATATGATTTACAAATTTCAGGTATAATACAAGTGTATTTAACCCTGATATTTTTAAAATCTAACATATTTAAGAAGGCAGTGCATTTTGCTTGAAAGAACATGGACCTTGGACTCCAATCTGGACACACATCCTGGTCTTTTCCACTTACTGTCAGAATCCCCTTGGGAAGTGTCAACTGGCCTGGTCTCAAGTTCTTCCTCTATAAAATAGGGCATACCATCCCTTTATTAAGTGTTTAGAACTGTGCCATCCCTCCCTTTTCCCCTTATAAATCATATCCTGGATTACTTCCTTTTTGAGTAGAATAGAGTAGTAAGTCTGAGTTCAATCTCTAGAGTCAAATCCTGAATCAGCCTCTTGCTATCTGACCTTGGGCAAATTACTTAATCTCTTTGAGTTTCCATTTTTGTCATCTGTAAAATAGATGTAATAATAGTGTCTACTTCATAGAATTGTTGAAAGGATTAAAGGTGATGTTAAGCACATAGCGCAGTCCATAGTTAGTTTTCAATATATGTTAACTCTTGGAAATGTTATCATCTCATACCTTTGGGCAGTCATATTTTAGTTTTCATTAGTTGGAACTCTATAGTTGTCCCCAAACAAGACATAATTTAGAGGTGATGAATCAAATTGAATAGCTTGAGGATCTTGACATACATTTTACCGAAGTGAATATTAGAGTAAGTTATAACCGTAAATGTGATTCATAACAGTACCTTAATTCAAAACCCAGACATTTGATGTTTATAATTGGGATTTTTTTTTACATATAATAACTTAATTTCTTTTCTTTAGAGTGAGGGTGGAAGAATTTAATAGCTTTTAAATTTAACATCTTTACATTTATACCAAAAAGTATGTGATACTTTATGGGCTGGTGTGGCTCAGCATTTGACTGTCAACCTATGAACCAGGAGGTCACAGTTTGATTCCCAGTAGGGGCACACGCCCTAGGTTGCAGGCTTGATCCCCAATGTGGGGTGTGCAGGAGGCAGCCGATCAGTGATTCTCTCATCATTGATGTTTCTGTCTCTCTTCCTTTCCCTTCCTCTCTGAAATCAATAATATATGTATATATATTAAAGTACGTGATATTAATAGTGCAGTCTTTGACTAATGTCCAAGTTATAAAAGACCAGTACATGCACAACATCACACAATCTCTTTTTTCCTTGACACTGCATTCCTCCTGCATCCCTCCTCAGCTAGAGCCCTATTACTACAGGAAGCCCTTCTAGACATTTAGGAGAACCTAGGAATGCAAAAACAGGAGAGGTGTTTTGAAAACCTGAGACAATTCTGGAGAAAGTGACTTGAGAGGGAGAGTGAATGCCGGGATCATCCCAGGTAAGGTCATTTTTCAACAGCATTTTCAGAAACGTTCTGAAAATATGTTATTGAAATTAATAAAAAATATTTTGGACACAATAGGTACTCACATAATAGTACATGTGAATGGATGTCCTTTCCTCCTTACTGGTTGAAAATAGCTAAATGAGGGATAATAGAGAGTAGAAGAAAGAGATAATAGTCCCCAAATTTAAAGACTGCCATTTACTGAGAACCAGAGACAGGAAGAAGAAACAGCAGCACTCATACACAATAAAATATATATTCTTTAGAAATCATACCTTCAGATTACAAACTTTTAAAAATATACCTTTATTCAAGACAAATATGTGGAACCAGCATAATAACGTGAGCAAGCTGTGAAGGTTTTAGGTTTGTTCTCTCTGTGACGTATTTTTCTTGTGGTTCAGGGATCTCTGGAGACATTAGGAAGCATGTAGGCAGGGATCTCTTGTGACATGGGAACTAAGCAAAGGATCACTGAGTGACCTACGGGAACCAATGGGCATGGGTCACAGATTTCAAGGACTAGTTTTATTTTATTTTATTTTTTTAAAATATATTTTATTGATTTTTTACAGAGAGGAAGGGAGAGGGATAGAGAGTCAGAAACATCGATCAGCTGCCTCCAGCACACTCCCTACTGGGGATATGGCCGCAACCAAGGTACATGCCCTTGACTGGGAATTGAACCTGGGACCCTTCAGTCTGCAGTCCAACGCTCTATCCACTGAGCCAAACCAGTTAGGGCTCAAGGACTAATTTTAAAAGAATCAACTTTATTGCTCAGCCAGTGTAGTTCAGTGATTGAGCATCAACCTATAAATCAGGATGTCACGGTTCAATTCCTGGTTGGGGCACATGCCTGGGTTGTGGATCCCCAGTGAGGGGCATGCAGGAGGCAGGTGATCAATGATTCTCTCTCATCATTGATGTTTCTATCTCTTCTTCTCCCTTCCTCTCTGAAATCAATAAAATATATATTCTTTAGAAATCAACTTCATTGAGACCTGGCCAGGTGGCTCGGTTGTTGTGAGCATCATCCTGTACACCCAAAGGTTGTGGTTTTAATCCCTGGTAGGACATGTACAGGACGCAACCAATTGATGTTTCTCTCTCCCTCCCTCTCCCTAACAAAATAAATAAAATATAGCCTTGGGTGAGGATTTTTAAAATTTTAATTTTATTGAAGTATAATTAACACAATAAAAATGTACCCATTTTGGAAGGTGGGGGTAGCTGGAGGAGGTTAGTGGGGGGGGGGGAAAGGGGGACATATGTAATACTTTCAACAATAAAGATTTTTTAAAAATGTACCCATTTTAAGGGTACTGTTCAGTTAACTTTCAAAAAATGGGGCATTTCCATGACTTTTAATATTGGGTATGCTTCGCCATCTAGCTAACAGTATCAGTCAGGGGCCTGGTAAGAAATAGAGGGCTCAGATAAACTGGATAATTTGATATTTACAAAGGCGTGGGCATAGTGTAGGGAAAGCACAAGATGGTTCTGTGTAGCAATGCCAGAGAGCTGTTACCACGTCTAGAACAGGAGTAGAGAGAAGGAAGCCGATAGCCAAATCTGGAAAGAGGGGCTGTGTGGGGAGCACTACCTACAGGAGTTAGGGTTTTCAGTTGCGGGCACAGCCAGACACAGACTGGGGTCATCCCACAGAGGAGTCAGGGAGAGAAACACTGCAATCTCGTACTCTCTGATTTCCTGCTAGGCCTCCCCTTGTCATAATTCAACCAGAAGTCAGAGGGTAAGGGAGCCCCTTCATTCAGTCCTTACAGGCTATCCTCTTAGTTCAGCTCTCATCTTTTTGGCTGCTTTTATTATGCAATATTAAAGTTGCCACTTCTTCCTCCCTAAAGACATAAGTCTTAGGTAATTATGCCTTTTATCTATTTTTGTTGTGTGACTTGTTCTTATTGGCTCAAAGGAAAATTTCTTCTTCTAAAAATAAACCAGTTAAATTCATGTGATCTTAGCCCTAACCGGTTTGGCTCAGTGGATAGAGCGTGGGCCTGGGGGGTTGAAGAGTCCCGGGTTCGATTCTGGTCAAGGGCACATGCCCAGGTTGTGGGCTCCATCCCCAGTAGGGGGTGTGCAGGAGGCAGGTGATCAATGATTCTCTCTCATCATTGATGTTTCTATCTCTTTCTCCCTCTCCTTTCCTCTCTGAAATCAATAAAAATATATTTTTAAAAATTCATCTAATTTTAGCTTTATACAAATAAAAGCTTTAAGTATGTTTCCTAAGCATTTGCCAATAGAAGGAATCAAAATACATGGTATTTGTTGTTTACAAGGTGTTTTGCCAGATAATCATTCTTGAGATCTTGAGATTTTTAAACATAGTTTTCAATTCAATAAACTTAGAATACAGTTGTATAAATTACAGCTTGGTGGTGACTGGTTTTAGAGGTTGCTGCGTGTTTCACCATTGATCAGATTTTACCACTAAGTAGCCATTTACTTTCAGAATCTTGTGTTGGTTAACTTTAGATGTTTGTGCTTTGTTTCATGTGTCTGTGGGGAAGTGTCCTTTAAAAGGAGTTTGTAGCCCTGGCTGGTGTTTCCCAGTGGTTAGAGCATCAGAATAAACACTGAAGGATTGTGGGCTTGATTTCCAGCCAAGGGCACATACCTGGTTGGTTCGCCCCCCCCGCACCTCCCTTCCCCAGTCTGGGCATATGGGGGAGGTAACCAATTGATGTGTCTTTCTCATATGGATGTTTCTCTCTCTCTCTCCCCCTCCCTCCCTTTCATTCTCTCAAAAAAAAAAAAAAATCAATGGAAAAAATATCTTTGGGTGATAATTAACATAAACAAACAAACAAATGGCATTTGTATCCTTAAGGTGCTTAAGAAACTGTAAGCTGCAGCATTGTCCATTTCCCATTATTGTAGAACTAGAGGCCCGGTGCATGAAATTCGTGCATGGGGGGAGTTGTCCCTCAGCCCAGCCTGCACCCTCTCCAATCTGGGACCCCTTGAGGGTTGTATGACTGCCTGTTTAGGCCCGATCCCACCGGGCAGTCTGACTGCCCATTTAGGCCCAATCCCCTAAACGGGCAGTCAGACATCCCTCTCACAATCCAGGACTGCTGGCTCCCAACTGCTCGCCTGCCTGCCTTCCTGATTGCCCCTAACACCTTCTGCCTGCCAGCCTGATCACCCTCTAACCACTCTCCTGCCAGCCTGATTGATGCCTAACTGCTCCCCTGCCAGCCTGTTTGCCCCTAACTGCCCTCCCCTGCAGGCCTGGTCACCCCTAACTGCCCTCTCCTGAATGCCTGGTCCCCCCCCCCAACTGCTCTCCCCTGCAGGCCTGGGTCCCTCCTAACTGCCCTTCCCTGCAGGCACGGTCACCTCCAACTTCCCTCCTCTGCTGGCCTGGTCACCCCTAACTGCCCTCCTCTGCAGGCTTGATCGCCCCCAACTGCCCTCCCTTGCAGGCCTGGTCCCTCCCATTTGCCCTCCCCTGCTGGCCTGATCGCCTCCAACTGCCCTCCCTTGCAAGCCTGGACCCTCCCAACTGCCCTCCCCTGCTGGCCATCTTGTGTCCACATGGGGGCAGGATCTTTGACCACATGGGGGCAGCCATCTTGTGTGTTGGAGTGATGGTCAATCTGCATACTACTCTTTTATTAGATAGGATAGAGGCCTGGTGCCCGGGTGGGGGCCGGCTGGTTTGCCCTGAAGGGTGTCCCAGATCAGGGTGGGGGTTCCCTTGGGGCATGGGGTGGCCTGGGCGAGGGGGCTGTGGTGGTTTTCAGGCTGGCCACGCCCCCTGGTGACCCAAGAGGAGGCCCTGGTATCTGGGATTTATTAATCTTCTATAATTGAAACTTTGTAGCCTGGAGCAGAGCCAAGCCTTCTGCTCGCTCTGTGGCAGCAGTCATTTCTGTTGGGATTTATTTATCTTCTATAATTGAAACTTTGTATCCTTAAGCGGAGGCCAAGGCAGGCCAGGAGTGCAGAAGCTTGGCTTCCTCCATTGCCGGGGGCAATCCTAGCCTCCTGCTCTCTCCAGCTCCGTGACTGCCGCCATTTTTGTTGGGATTTATTTATCTTCTATAATTGAACATTTGTAGCCTGGAGTTGAGGGTGTGCGGAAAGCTTGGCTTCCTCCATCGCCGGGGAAACCCAAACCTCCCTCCTGCTCTCTCTGTGGCCACAGCCATCTTGGTTGGGTTAATTTGCATACTCACTCCTGATTGGCTGATGGATGTGGCTTGTGGGTGTAACAGAGTGATGGTTAATTTGCATATTACTCTTATTAGATACGATATTTTATTCATGCCTGTGTGTTTCCCTAAAGTACTAATTGTAGAAAGAGCTGCTCATTGGTACATCACTAGTCATGAAACATTTTTGCTAGTTTCAATCAAGTCAATGCCCTTTAATACATATTGAAAAAAAGGTTAAAAAAACAACTCTTTGGAAGTGGATTCTTACATGTTAAAACCAAATTGACTAAATATCATCTCAGTGTCTCTTGCTAACATTACTTCCCAATTCCTCTGTCATCTATTTTTTTTTTTATTTTTTTTTGCAATCTAGGTTCACTCTGGAGAGTTACTTCATTATGATCTATTTCAATTACTCAATTGCCCTCCTTTAAATCTTGTTCTCTTATTATTTCTGGGACACCCTCCTAGGAGCTCTGGGAATTTAGTGATGATGCCCGATGCCTTAATTTTCCATAGAAATTTTCTAAGAAATTTCAGAGAAGGGTTCTTTTCATTCCCATAGGTGAGGAATTGGAAAGTGTGTAGGGACTCAGGGCAATGATGGCTTTAGTTGATTATTAATCTGTGTGTGGGATGGTGCACAAACCTTCTTGTGAAGCATCAGCTCCAGACAAGATAGGGACACTAGGGTATAATCAGGGCAATAGAAACTAAACAACTGGGGGGGAGGGGTTTCTACAGGTACCCTGGAGGGTTCTCTACAGTTTTCTCCCATAGATCCTTAATGAGGTTCTGCCTCACCTGGGCATGTTTAAGCACCATTTTCCCACACATATTACCCCTCCATCTTGTCAGGAGGGTAGCTTTCCAGGTTTTTGCTTTAGAAATGGCAATATCTTAGTCCTAGAATCCATTAAAGGAAAACATCGTGGTGATTTTCCCCACCTGTTTCTTGTCACTCAGATCCAAGCTTGACATGCCAAACTTTGCTTCGATATAAAAAACACTTCCCAGACTCCTTTGTCAGTACGCTCCCTATTAAGTTTTATTAATAAGAAGTACTAGGAGGAAAGGGAAAAAGGGACAGCTTTTTTTTTTTTTCTGTTCATCAGTGTTGCCTCAGGAGTGGCAGTTGACTCCAGCTACCAAATTCTTCCAACTCTTCTAGAACTAGACTCACTAGGCCCTGCCAGAGTACCAGCATCTGGGAGGTGCTTCCTTCTCAAAGGTCTGAACACCAGGTCTGCAGGGTCCACTCTCCCCTACTTCCTGAGCTCTTCATTCTAGTAACTAAAACCCAGCCTTAGGGGTTGGTAGTCAAATCCTGCAGCTGTCATCTTTGGGTTTGGTGCTCCCTTACCTGTCTAACCAATTCTTTGTAGGACTGCATACCCTCTGCTGAAACACCTATTGTGTTTTTAACTGGACCCAATCAATACACCCAGTATTTGGTGTATAACTGAGCAGGGAGTGGGGTTCTCATCCTGATTCTGGGGCTCAAGAGTTAGGTCTAATCTGCAGTGAAAAACAGACACCCCAAACTTTTTATGGATGATCACTAACTGAAAGCCTTGTGAACTGAACTAGCTCCAGGGAGAGAGCCTAATTGTGGCAGCCTCGGAGCACGAAAGCCAAGTGGAAGAGAAATGTAAAGTAAACTGTAAAGAGAAGGGTCCCCTCAGTTGAACTCAGGGCCCATGTTGCTCTAAGTCCTGCCGCCTTCTTAGGCATAATATTCTGTGGAAAAAGAAATCAGACTCCAACTTTAAAGTCATCCTTGTTTATTAAGATCTTTACACAGGAGTAAGTAATGGGTAAACATACAGTAGAGGTTCAACTCCCTGGTCTCTTTCATCTTTTTAGTGTTTTATATGCCTTTATGCAAACCAAATGTGTGGAACTAGTATAGGAATTAGAGGAAGCCACGAAGTATTTCTGAGAATTGGTTTCCTCTGGGGCCAAGATCTCTTGTGACACAGGGAGCTATGGACACATCTGGCAGGGGAGAGGTGAGTGGAGTAGACACAAGTTAATTGCAATTTATTTATACCACATGGGGTGAGGGGGGGGGACTTAAGAGGGCACGAAGCACTAAATGAAAGTGGACTGGTGGATGGGGTGAGTAGCCAGGAGGAAGAAACTATCCCTTAATTTTCTTTTTGACTCAGGGTCTATGCCAGGTGCTCTATGTATATTACTAAACTCTTATAGCAACCCTGCTGACATGATTTCCATTTACAAAATAAGGAAGTGAGGTGATGCAAGTTAAGTAGCTCACCTATCTTCATACAGGTAGAGACTAAGAAGGGAATTTCTTCCTACACTACATGTCCTTTTTTTGATGGTCCAAAACTTGCACAAATTACTGGGTCAACAGTTCAATTCCTTATGGATTAAGTACTTGTGAGCTAAGGAATCTAAAGGCTATTTAAAGCCATTCTTGGCTCATAGGCCCCACAAAAATAGGCGGCATACAGGTTTGGTCCCTAGAATGTAGTTTGCAGACCCCTGTTCTAGGGCTTTGAGACCCTGGTGTGTTAATAGGCTTCCCTCCCTTGGTAGGTACCAAACTTTACTCTTTTTTGATTAGCACTGTAAGCCTGATGACAACTCTGCTTTTCAGAGGTTTTTAGCCTTTTAGCCTCTGCCCTCAAATTTCAAAGCACGGAGATTATCTTGGTGGGAAAACTGGCCTTGTGTTTAATGACCCTCAAAACTCAAGCTTCATGAAATGGCCAAGATTCTGACATTTTCTTTGTCCACTACCAGCAGCCCTGACTCTCATCCTGCATTCAGAATAGGCACATGCTACCAGTAAAAAAATGATTACAAACCAATTCACCTCTCTTAAGTTTCCACTTTGTAGAACCTTAGCCTCTACATTAGTTATTGTTTCAGTAGCTGATAGTTTTGACAATTTTACACTTATTTTTTAAAATATATTTTTATTTATTTTAGAGAGGAAGGGAGAGGGAAAGAGAAACATCAGTGATGAGTATCATCTATCGGCTGCCTCCTGCACACTCCCCACAGGGGACCGAGCCCGCAACCCAGGCACATGCCCTTGATCAGAATCTAACCAGAGACCTTCAGTCTGCAGACTGACGCTCTATCCACTAAGCCAAACCAGCCAGGGCCAATTTTACATTTTTATGTGGCTTTCCTCAGTGTTCTTGGCCATGCTACCTAGAAACCTAAGTTTTTTTTTTTTTTATTTCTTTATTGATTAAGGTGTCACATATTTGTCCTCATCCCCCCATTCCCATCCCACACCCCTCCCCACGGATGCCCCAACCCCCTGTTGAACTTAACCGTTGGATAGGCTCATATGCATGCACACAAGTCCTTTGGTTGATCTCTCCCCCCTCCCTCCAACCTCCCCTATCCTCCCTCTGAGGCCCGCTAGTCCGATCGATGCCTCCTTGTTTCTGGTTCTGTTCTTGTTCCTCAGTCTATCTTGTTCATCATTTCCCCTAGATGAGCGAGATCATATGTCACTAGATATATACTTATAAGAACTGAATGTGAGACGAGCAATAATAGTTATGCTGACAGGCAAATGAATCAGTCTGTAGTGAGTTTCTTTCTGGACCAACAGTTCTTTTGAGACCCAACTTCAATGTCCACCAGTTCCTTATGTGTACATGTCAGCACTGACCCCTCAGCTCTGGATGGTGGACAAATGGTGGTAACGGAGTTCCGACTCCCTCTGGTTTGGTCTCGGCCGGACCCAGGGGCACGGCTTCACCCGGACTAAGGGGCTAGAAACCTAAGTTTTGCTTTTCAAGTAATTTTAAAATAGTACATTAAAGCTAAATAAATTCAAATTCACTCACTTGTGCTATTTCCAAAAATTAACAATACTATTCTTTTTTTAAAAATCCTCACCCAAGGATATGTTTTCATTAATTTGAGAGGAAAGGGGAGAGATGAAACATCATTATGACAGAGAAACATCAATCAGTTGCCTCCCATACACGCCCCAACCAGGGATTGAACCTGACACCTTTCAGTGTATGAGATGATGCTCCAACCAACTGAGCCACATTGGTCAGGGCACACAATGCTATTTTTTCATGCTGAAAAAAACTTTCCTGAATTATGATGCTTTAAATTTAAAGGCAAAAAAGGACCATCTAGAATAGTACAGGCTGAAATGTATAAGCTTCCTTTATCTTGCAGTTAAGAACATTAAGGTTTTTTTCCTACTAGATGATATGTTCAGTATGACTGAAAATTCAAAAAGTATAAAAACATAGTGAAAAAGCATTCTTCCACTCCTATCATACGGCCACCCAGTTTTTCTCCCTGCTGGAAGAATTGTTTCTCCTTCTAGGAATATTTTATACAAATCCTATCTAATAAAAGAGTAATATGCAGATTGACCATCACTCCAACACACAAGATGGCTGTCCCCATATGGTCAAAGATCCTGCCCCCATGTGGACACAAGATGGCCACCACAAAATGGCCAGCAGGGGAGGGCAGTTGGGAGGGACCAGGCCTATAAGGGAGGGCAGTTGTGGGCAATCAAGCCTGCAGGGGAGGGCAGTTAGGGGTGACCAGGCCTGCAGGGGAGGGCAGTTAGGGGTCAATCAGGCTGGCAGGGGAGGGCAGTTAGGCATCAATCAGGCTGGCAGGGGAGCAGTTAGGCATCAATCAGGCTGGCAGGGGAGTGGTTAGGGGGTGATCAGGCTGGCAGGCAGAAGGTGTTAGGGGCAATCAGGAAGGCAGGCAGGCGAGCGGTTGTGAGCCAGCAGTCCTGGATTGTGAGAGGGATGTCCGACTGCCCATTTAGGCCCGATCCCACTGGATCCCAGATTGGAGAGGGTGCAGGCTGGGCTGAGGGACACCCCCCTGCCCTGTGTACTAATTTCGTGCACTGGGCCTCTAGTACATATATATATGTTTCTATTTTTTGGACAAGTTTGCACACTACATATGCTATTCTACATCTTGTATTTTTTATCTAACTCTGTATCTGATAGTTCTTTTCATATCTGTAAAGTGATTTATTTATTTTTTTAACTTTTTTTTTTATTGAGGTATTATATGTGTACATATCTTACCATTACCCCCCCCCCCCCCCCCTGTAAAGTGATTTATTTTTGTTTAACGGCTATATAGTCCTCCATTATGCCATCATTTACTCAGGGTCCACTGATGCAACATTATGGTTGTTTCTAAGTTTTGTATATGTCATTCTACACATATGTGAAGACAGCTTTCAGAAATTCCTAGAGGCAGAAATGCAAAGTTTACCTCCAAAGTGATTTAAACTTTTCCATTCATACCAAGGAACATGTAAGAGTGCCTAATTCCCTACACCAAGCATGTCAAACTTGGGGCCTGTGGGCTGCAAAAATATTTTACAGCCAATATAACAGTATGTAAGAAACGTTTTAATAAAAAATTCGTAACTTAATTTTTACAATATCCTGCTATACATAATTATTAACGAACAACGTCCGCTAATGACTGATTACTATAATCCTGTTGCATTCATTTCCCTTACACGCCTTACTCACAGGCGCACCATTTCTCCCCACTAATACTAGCAGCGAATATTTTAGCAGCCGATGGCCACATCACTAGTCTTGGACTAACTTGTTTGGTGTGCGCAACAGGAAATGTTTCACTTTTGGAGAAAAAAAAAAAGGTTTATTTGCGTTACGCTTATTAATGTGTGCAGTTATTCAGTGTCTGGTAAGTTAATGTTCAAGAAAATATTTTTATTAAAATGTTCTATTATTTTGAGTACTTCATTGTATTCAGCATGTCTCTATTGAAATAAACTTACGTTTCTATGAAAATTAAAGCTTTTGTTTCTTTTGTGGCCCACATAAACTTAAACCTTGTTTATTTAGCCTATGTTAGCCTTTTGAGTTTGACATGCTTGTCCTATACTCTTGCTAAGATTTTTAAAAACTTTACACAAAAACAAAACAAAACAGCACTTTTATCTCTACTAACCTGAAGAGTGGAAAAATGTATGAGCAAAATGTAAATGATATCATGCACCTTTTCACATATTCAAGAAACATTTGTATTCCCTTCCTGGGAACTATGTTCCTTGGGATCAAACTTTTCTAACCTTCCTTTTGGGTTAGTAGTCTTTTTCTTAATGTATTGACAGACACTTTATATAAAGGAAATTAGTTTTTTTGTAATGAAGTGCATCTATTTCTTCCCTAGTCTGCCATGTCTTCCAATTTTCCTTTATGGTAGTTTTTGTAAAATATACATAATACTCCATTTTTATTTTTAATATTTACATTTTCCGATTCTCAACTTCTGCAGTTTTAGTACTCCTGGAGAAATTAAAAGCTCTCATGTCCCTTCTACAAAAGAGGAAAAAGTAGCAATACATTCTAATTACTGACACAAAAAATTTGTTAGTTTCTAACAAAAAGGCATATACATAGGACTATCATTAAGACTAATACAGAAATTTAAATTTATCTTAAAACCAACTTTAGTCAGGAAGACTTCTTCACAAATAAGTGGTTAAATATATAAATCCTATGTACATCACAGTATCCCCCCACCCCCTTTTTGGTCACGGAAGATTTAATTATTTAACTTTTCATTTGTGAAGATCCAAAGTCTTCCCTAAAATGTAAAGTGAAACCACTCTTAGAAAAGTATCAGAGCCAGGTGGAGGGGGGAAAAGCAGGGGAAATGGAAGACATCTCTAATACTGTCAACAACAACAAAAAGACAAAAAGCCACTAGAGTGGCCCAGTGGCTGAGTGTTAACCTACACATCAGGAAGTCACGGTTCGATTCCCAGTCAGGGAACATGCTTGGGTGTCAGGCTCAATCCCCAGTAGGAGGTGTGCAGGAAGCAACTGATCAATGATTCTCTCTCATCATTGATGTTTCTATTTCTCTCATTCTCCCTTCCTCTCTGAAATCAATAAAAATCTATCTTTAAAGAAAGGCAGAAAAATATCAGTTTGATAATAAATTTTAGTATATTTTTTACAAATTTTATTAGTTTCTGACTACACTTCATTTCAGCACAATCATTACTCAGAAGGCAATTACTTTTATTTTTTTAGAAAGGACAAAAGTAAATTTTAAATCAGCATCATAATTCTACCCCTAATTATCTACCCAATAAATATTGAAGTAGATGGCATCAAGATTAACCTTTTGCACTCGGATGTCGAGTGTGACTCAACACGGTTAGCATTAGAATAAAGGAATCTAGAAAAAAGCAAGCGAGTGCAAAGGGTTAACAGAATTTCAGTTACAACATCTGGAGGAAAGAATTTTCGAAAATGTATAAAAATATTACCAAATTAAAGCTAGACTTTTGCTGTAAGACATTTTATTATATTTTTACCTTAAAAGGATGAATAACTAAGCATCATCAGAAATGCTATTAAAACTTGTTCATTGCTCCAAGTTGTTCATATTAATGAAACATAGATTAACATTCTTTAAGTTAACTTTCACAAAATGGAATCACAGCCTCTGATTTAACTTTGAGAGGGCCAACCCAAGTACCACACTATTTCTGTCCATAAACAAATAAAAATCACTACCAATGCAAATAAGGAAATAAATACATGGTTATTTATGTCTCAGGTTCTACAACATAGTATATTATAATTTAACTTTCCTCCAGTAAATTTCCATTTTTTCCCCTAGAGTAGCAGATTAATAGAAATGTGAATTTCCAAAATTTCAGGTAATGTAGTAACTAATTATTTTAACACCAGTTACTATCGTGTGACAGGCTATAAACCCAAATGTTTTCTGTGTCATTTAGCAAAGAAAAAATAAGGAAGAATGCTCTGCTACTCCATCCCGGACCCAGTTTCTGATCACCCACTCAGTTTTAATGCATCCAAATGATCAGTTCACTCTATTCAGTCTCACCCCAACTAACTCCTTTTGCATCAAGAGATGAGTTTCCGCCCTGACCGGTGTTCTCAGTGGTTAGAGTCAGCCTGGGCCCCGAAGGGTCTTGGATTCAATTCCTGATTGAGGGCACATTTGATAATCTTAATTTTCCAGAAAACTCTGACTTTTCTGTTTTCACATGCTTTTAATCCATTTTAAATAAAAGAAAATGCTATAATGCTTAAAATAATTATAAAGATTAGATTACTTTAGTGTTATGGAAGATTTCAAGTGATCTACAAATACATGGCAAAACAGCAATAAACTCAGATTTTAAACCCGATTCCTTAACTATTTGGTATAGTATAATCTTGCTTTGATCACTAGTCAGAACAAGAAGGTGAGCAAAGGCCATACAAAAAGCAGGCATTTTTGAGGAAAGAGAATGGCACCTGAAGGTTTCTTGGGAGCTGGCCCAGGCATTTTTCTATCTATTACCTATAAGGATTGTCAAATTTAGCGTATCAGTTATTCATTAAGAATTGAGACTCTGGGTTATCACTGACTTTGGCAGAAGTACATTTGTATATTCCTCCCTTGTAATCACACAGTCCTTCAATTAGAGGCAATGAGTGTGCCCACAAGCAGAATAAGTTTTATAAACATTCCATGATAGAAAAGAGCATCAAATCCAGCTTTACCAGTTTCTAAAATACTTCTTCCTTTACCCACACATTACTTTGTGTATCTCTGAAACATCTGAAAAATACTTTTCTGTGACTTACTAGGCTGTAGGGAATCAACACTTTTAGATACATTACAATGATCTCTAGCAGAATTTGGCATCTTTCTTCCATTAACATTAACTGAATGTCTCAACTGGATCTTAAAAGAAGGTTGGCAATTTTCAGTTTTTGGGCCTCTTTGAGGTTTTGAATGCTCTATATCAGCTTGTCTTTTTACATTCCTATTTTTGGATTTCTTCCTTTGTCCATTTAGCAATTTGTCTGGAGGTGAGGGCGTAGAACGTAAATGATATTCATCTGGGGATCCTTTCTGTCGGTTTGGCTTCATTTGTTCTTTGTCCACCTCTTTTTGAATCTGTAGTGCTAATAACCTGTCCTGTTCTTCTTGCTTATGTCTCTCAAAAAGCAGCTGTTCCAAATCTAACAGTTTTTGAGTAAAGCTGGTTTCTGTTTCCTCTTGGTCTGAGGAAGATTCGGAGGACATTTTCCTTCTTTTTGCAGAAAAGCATGGATCCCTGACTGCTTCAAAAGAGGACTCCTGATTTTTTCTTTTGCAAATACCTTCTTCACTGATCAGTAGGCAAGACTCTTCATTTTCTGTCTCAACTGTGTTATTTCCAATTATCTGTGTCATATATGATAGAGCACATCCACTCTCTGTTTTGCCACAAGGCTTAACTGCAGCTTCTCTAGGGTAGGGGATACTGGCTTCAGGTCTCTCATGATTTATGGCACTTAATTCTTTATCATGATTGTTTGGTCTCATTTTGACTTCTCCTTCAAGGCACCATTCTGTATCACTGGCACATAACTGAGGCATAGGTGACTCTATTGAAGACTTTGCACCTTGTTCTTGAATTTCAAGGGATATTTGTGGAGACAGTGTTGGCATATCTTCCTCCACGTCTGTGTCTTGCCACACAGGGCTCTTTACATTGCTACTATCAGTTTCCTACAGAAAACAGAAAAAGACTCAGTGAAACAGTTATACATCAAGGCTTACATATGTCTTACACTGATACCATAGTTGAATTGTCACTATTAGGTAGTTATTACTATCACTACTAATAAGGTATATTGATTTTAATAGCATTTTTATTGTGTGCCAGTTGAGATTAAGGCATTCCCTCATTTTTACTCCCAAGAAAACCTACAGATTAAAACCCACAAACTAGTCCTAGCTGGTTTGGCTCAGTGGAGAGAGTGTCAGCCCATGGACTGAAGAGTCCTGGGTTCGATTCTAGTCAAGGGCACATACCTCGGTTGCAGGCTCAATCCCTGGCCCTGGTTGGGGCGCATGTGGGAGGCAACCAATTGATGGGTCTTTCTCATATTGATGTTTCTCTCTGTCTCTACCCCTTCCTTCCATGCTCTCTTAAAATCAATGGAAAAATATCGTCAGGTGAGGATTAACAACCCTCCCCCCCCCAAATAAAAAACTAGAATCTCTATATAGCCAATAGCTGGCAGCATGACCTCACCTCTTTTTTATCTTACAAACTTCCAGTAGCCCAGGGATTTTAAACTCCTTTCTGTACCACGAACTCTCCTCCCTTAGGCATTTTTGTGACGCTTATAGACCTCCTCTAAGAATAGTATTTTAAAATATAAGTATGTAGGATCACAAATAAAACAGTTTATACTGCAACACATTTATTAAAATGTTAAAAGTTATGATGCAATATGTATCTATAAATAAGATCCAGTGGCAAGTCTAATAACTTATAATACTGACATAAGGATGAGTATAAATGATACTTCAAGAGATTTTCAACAAATATGATTAAAAAACCCATCCTTTCTACTGATGACAAAGTCATAGGTACCATTAAATGTATTATAGTTTGCTGTCTACATTCATAATGAAAGAAAACACTAAAATGAGAGCTCAGATAAAGTAAACTTTTTCTTCCATCTAAGTTCATATGTACGCTCTGGATTCTAACCATAGACCTTAGGTTGAGAACCCTTGCTTTGGCCAATATAATTCTTCTCACTTATAGGTCTTAGGCAAGTCAAGATCCAGGATTAGTTTTGACCATGGGAAAGCCTTAAGAAAGTCTTCAATGAGAATTTGTCTAAGAATAAAAATGATTCCTTGTTGGAGACATTCTGTTCTTTTAACTTCTTTATTCCTCACCCCAGGATATTTTTTCCATTGATTTTTAGAGAGTGGAAGGGAGAGAAGGGGAGGGGATAGACAAAAAGGGAGAGGGAGACAGAAAAGGAGAGAGGGAATGAGGGAGGGGGAGAGCGAGAGAAAGAGAAACGTTGATAGGAGAGAGACACATCGGAGAGACACATCGATTGGTTGTCTCCTACACACAGCCCTGGTTGGGCTGGGATTGAATCTGCAACCGAGGTACGTGCCCTTGATGGAGAATCAATCCTGGGACCCTTTGGTGCACAGGCCAACACTCTTAGCTGCAGAATCACGCTGGCCAGGGCTCTTTTACCTTCTTTGCTTTTGTATTTATCATTCCTGATAACATTTCTTATAAACCAATGTGGATTGGATTGAACAAATTCTAGGCTGCTTACCTAGTTTTCCTGTGAATATGAACAACAGGGTAGAAAAAATATCCCTGCCCTACAATGCCTCTTCCATCTATCCTCAATGCAGGTACCAATCAGACTATCTGGACTTGACTCCTCCATTACCTCTACTTTAAGGGACTTTGGGCAAGTTTCTTATCTCTGTGTGCCTCAGTTTTCCCAGCTGTAAGATGGGCACAAGAATGATACCCACATTACAGAGTTGAGGGTTGTGATGAAGATTTAAAGAAAACACACACATTATCTGGCACAGTAAATGTTCATAAAAACCACCTACCTGAATTGAAAAAAATAAAGAAGGAACCTGTGAGTAAAGGGTTAACAAACCTTTTATGCAGGAAAGAGACCTGGGTGTCAGCTCACCTTTCCTAGTTCTACTTACCTAGAAACCTGATAAAGGTGAAATGTCACCTGTGTTATTAGGCCACATAGCTTATGGTAAAAATGACCCTTACTGCTGAACTGCATTTGAACTAAAACTGTAAGTGATCTACAACACCTACCAGGAAGTCAAAGCGTGGGGCTTCTGTAAATGACTTATAACTCCTCTGGGTGTGTTTCTGATGGGGACTCCTGGAAGTTACCCCCATAGGTTGTTACAATAAATGACTTTCAAGGGTCACGAGGCTTCTAAGCCAGAATGGTTACCACAGTCCTCTGTGTGGTATCATTTCCAGGCCATCACTTAAGAGCTGTGCAGTGAGGACTCTTACTGAATTATGTGCCTGATGGTACCCTACTAGCATGCTTTGTTTCCTATCCTGTAATCTTTAATGTGAAGTTGGTACCAAGGATAGCCTATTCAGTTCTGTGAGTTTGATTGCCTAGACTGAGGATCCACAAACTGTGACCCATGAGCCATTTTCAGCCTGCTGTTTTTGCAAATAGTTTGATTGGAACAAAGACAAGCTCATTTGTTTACATGACAACAGCATAATTGAATTGTTGTGACTGAGACTATAAGGACCAAAAGCCTAAAATATTTACTATCTGGCCCTTTACAGAAAAAGCTTGCTTACTGACTCCTAGTCTAGGTAAGCGTAAAATGACTAAGAAATGCTGTCCCATGTATTATGGTGACTTAAAAAAAAAAGTTAGGAACCTACAAGTATTTGCAATCTATAGCATTAGTAAACATGCCAAACTAAGAACATCTTTAGCATCCACATACCTTAGACATGGAGTTTTTTTTGCCTTCTTGTACAACTTCAGACTGTGATGCTGACCCAAACTGAGATTTAGGTGACAAATACCTTTAAAAAAAAGTTTGCCAAAGTTTGAATGCTTTGAAAGAGAAGTGGTATGTACCCAACATAATAAAGGACTAGCTATTTATGCTGAAGGTGGTCTGGTTGCCTGAATGATTTATCAGAAAGAGCACAGTCTATCCCCTTGTCTCAGATATTTTAGTCTAACTCCAGAGCATAACTTAAAAAGTTGAGTATTGGTATCTTAGGGAAAAAGAGCAGAAAAGGAAGTAAAATCTAAAAATTTCTTAACTCTCAAAAAACTTAAAAAGGTAGATAGCATCAAACAACCAAGACTGTATAGTCTTACCAAAAGTACTGGAAATAACATTTCAATCTGAAGAAAGGATATGTTCAGTTTCTGTTTTTTGCTTTTAATATCAGAAAATCTATATATTTTTTTTTATCATGGAAAAGTCCATGATTAGCTTCTTTACCATGTTGGTATATATTTTTGTTACATACACATTCTACTTAGGGACAAACAGATATATCAACATATCAGCAGAAGATTATTTCTCAAAATTTCTAAGCATTTTTAACAGGCTGTTTACCACTAAAAATATAAAGTTTATAATATAATGGAAAATGCTGTAAAAGAAATGGGAATAAAAGGACATGTAATGAGCTGGTAGGTATATTTAAAAATTGTAAAAATCCAAACACATATACAACTATGCTTAAACATGGCAGAAATCTCCCAAAATGTTGGATGTCTTTAAGTAGTGGTGACTTCGGGTGATTTTCAAAGAGCAGCTAGCTTTCATTTTTAATAAAGAAAACAATGAAAAAAAAGGTCTGATTGCAAATAATATATACAACCAGAGTTCCACTGCGTAAAAAAGCACTGAGTAGTATATAGAATAAAATAAAACCTAGACAAAAATCTCATATAAAGAACAAATAATAAATATCCCTTATAAATAAACTAGAGTATTTAACCCACATATTTAATTACATCAACCTAAATACTCTACACACTTATGAGAACAAGAATCACCTTTTCAGTTGATAAGAGAAAAACAGGAGTCCAGATTTAGTTGCATTTTAACTGTTTCCCAAAGCTGAAGAATCCCTTCTGCCAAAGTTGGATATTAGTCATCAAGTATATTAGTTCCAAGTAAGAATTATTACAGCATAATAGTTGTTTTGAAATCCATAAGCAAAGAACAAAACAAGATGTGATCAGATACTTATCCAACTTGATCAGTGAAGATTTAGGAACTGTCCTGGATCTTCTTTACTTATAATAACCATAAAACTAAACGGAAACGTAGGAAATATAGGTCATCATCCCTTTCCATGCCTATTTGCTTCCTCATATATAACCAATTTTTTGTTAATTGTTTTTTTGTTGTTAATCCTCACCTGAGGATAGTTTCCCTCCCATTGATTTTTAGAGTGGAAGGGAAGGGGAGGGTGGAGGAGAGAGAAAAACAACGTGAGAGACACATTGATTGGTTGCCTCCCACATGCAACCCAGGTACATGCTCTTGACCGGGAATTGAACCTGCAACCCTTCAGTGCAAGGACCAACGCTCTACCCATTGAGCAACATGGGCAAAGGGCTGTAACCACTTTTTAAAAAATGTTTATTTCTATAGAGTACACATCTCTTTTAAAGGAATCCTAATTATCTGAGATTTTTCTTTTTTTAAAAAAATCCTCACCCAAGGATATGTTTTTATTGCTTTTTTACCGAAGAAGGGGGGGGGGGGTGAGGGGGGGTAGGGAGGGAGGGAGAGGGAGGGGGAGAGGGGGAGAGGGGGAGAGAAACACTGACATAAGAAACATCGATTGGTTGCCTCCCATATGCATCCTGACCAGGGATAGAACCCGAAACCTAGGTTATGTGCCCTGACCCTGACCAAGAATTGAACCCACAATCTTTTGTTGTATGGGATGACGCTCCAACCAACTGAATCACCTGGCCAGGGCTGAGATTTTCTTTTTTCACTGTGTCATAAAGATCTAAGAGAGCCTACCTCATGAGAACAAATAGTTTTGGAGAGAATAGTTACAAAATATATGTAACATTCACAATATGGGGGTGGGCAAAAGTATGTTTTCAGCTGTTCATATGGAAAGAGACATGGAGCCCGGCAAGCATGGCTTGGTGGCTGAGTGTTGACCTATAAACCAGGAGGTCACTGTTTGATTCCCAGTCAGGGCATATGCCCGGGTTGCGTGCAGGAGGCAGTTGATCAATGATTCTCTCTCATCATTGATGTTTCTCTCTCTCCCTCTCCCTTCCTCTTTGAAATCAATAAAAATATACTAAAAAATTTACAAGATCACAAGAACCCTTATACTAACAATCACTGATTTTAAAATCCCTATGGGGGGCCTCCTCTTTGTCTCCCATTTCAGAGATGATTATCCTGAGTTATTTATCTCTCTTTAAAAAAATATATTTTTATTGATTTCAGAGAGGAAGGGAGAGGGAAATGGAGATAGAAGCGTCAATGATAAGAGAGAATCATTGATCGGCTGCCTACCATACGCCCCCTACTGGGGATTGAGCCTGCAAATCAGGCATGTGCCCTTGACTGGAATTGAACCCAAGACCCTTCAGTCCGCAAGCTGATGCTCTATCCACTGAATCACACTGGCTAGGGCATGAGTTATTTATCTCTTGCTTTAAAAAATAGTTTTACCACACACCTGTATCCTAAACACCTTATTGCTTTAGTACTGCATAATTTGAACCTTATGTATAGAGAATCATACTACATGTCTTCTTCCACAACTTGTTTTTTTCACCCAACGTTTTCCTGAATCATGCATGTTTTCCTTAGCTAAAATTCATTTTCACTGTTGGATAATACTCTGTTCTACTGTTGGAATATGGGTGCTTCTGGCTCTTTACTGTTATGAATAGTACTGCTGGGCACATTCCTGGACGTGTCTTCTGGAGTTTCTTTAGTGTCTATACTCCAGTTATAGAGTATCAATCTTTTAAACTCCCCCGAAGCATGTTAAGTGCTTCTTATCCTCTATAACACTTAATATTGCTAGAAAGTTTAATTTCTAGCTTTTCACTTAGCATGTTTCTGAAGTTCATCCAATTATAGACTGTATCAGTATGTCATTCCCCTTTTCTAAAAAATATATATGTTTTAATTGATTTCAGGGAGGAAGGGAAAGGGAGAGATAGAAACATCAATGGTGAGAGAAAATCATTAATTGGCTGCCTCCTACATGCCCCACACTGGGGATTGAGCCTGAAATCCAGGCATGTGCCCTGACCAGGAACTGAACCATGACCTCCTGGTTCATAGGACAACACTCAACAACTGAGCTACGTCGGCCAGGCTGTCATTTCCCTTTTCACGGTTGAATAATATTCCATTCTATGGATATACATTTTGTTTATCCATTCATCCCTCAATGAACATTTGGGCTGTTTCCACCTTTTGGCTAGTTGAAGTGCTGACACTAACATTTGTTAAAAACCTGTTTCTAATTCTTTTGGGTAAATATCTAGGAGTTGAATGCTGACTCTCATGGTAAGTCTATTAAACTTTCTAAGGAACTGCCAAACTGTTTTCCACAGTGGCTGCACCACCTGATATTCTCACCACCAATGCATAAGATCCCAACTTTTCTACATTTTTGCCAATATTTGTTATTTCCTCCTTTTTTTGGATTATAGATATCCTAGTGGGTATGAAATGGTATCTCATTGTAGTTTTTACATTTCCCATAAAGACTAATGATATTGAGCATCTTTTTATGTGCTTACTGGCTATTTGTGCATTTTTAAAGAAATATCTATTAAAGTCCATTTATTGTCTTATTGTTGAGTTATATTAAGAATTCTTTATATATTCTAGAGACTAGACCTTATCTGTTTTAACTTTATTTTAACTTTTTTTTATTAAATTATTCTTTTTAAAATACATTTCTTCTTATTGATTTCAGAGAGGAAGGGAAAGGGAGAGATAGAAACATCAATGATGACAGAGTATTATTGATCGGTGCCTCCTGCACGCCCCCTACTGGGGATCGAGCCCATAACCTGGGCATGTGCCCTTGGCAGGAATAGAACCCAGGACCCTTCATCCGTAGCCCGACGCTCTATCCACTGAGCCAAACTGGCTAGGACTTTATTTTAACTTTTAATCCACCAGCTTCTCAATTCCTGCTTTTAAATTCACCAGTTTATTAAAATTTGTCAGTTTATTAGGTCCATTTTTTCTATTAATTTTTTATTTTTGTGTATTTCAAAATATATATTTAGATGCATGAAGATTCATGTTATTTGCTTTAAGCAGAATATTATGTAATTATGCAATCCCTCTGCTTTTCTCCTATTAATGGTTTTTCTTTTGGTTTCTACTTTGCATAATATCAGCATTAACAATATTGATACTGCCATATTTATTTATTTTTAAAAAATACATTTCTATTGATATCAGAGAGGAAGGGAGAGGGAGAGAGAAAAACATCAATGATGAGGGAGAATCATTAATTGGCTACCTCCTACACGCGGTCCACTGGGGATTAATCCAAAACCTGGGCATGTGCCCTGACCAGGAATGGAACTATTACCTCCTTGGTTCAGAGGTCGATGCTCAACCACTGACCCACACTGGCCGAGCTAGTTTTTCTTTTAATAGCAGGCACTCCATTTAACTCTGCCCCCCCCCCCCGCCAAATCCAATTGTCCAAACCCCAAATCCAAAATTTCTAAGAATTCCGCAAGAATTCTGCACATATTGTCTCAGCTGAACCAAAAGCCATTATGTTTCTGAAGTCTAGATTGTGTTTCTTAAACTTTTTAAACTATGAATTATGATGGGAAAGCTTATATACTCATAGTCATCAATTCTACCTGATGCTGGAGGGGTGTTGTGGGGAAGCTAAACCATTGCTCCACTGTTGACTACATGACTCATACCTTTTTAGAGTAGAGAAGAAATATAATGCATAAACTGGGAAAAAGTGGGTGAATGATCTAGATGCCAAATTATAAACTCCTTCAGTGAGGAAGACCTAAACCAAGGGGAAAACAAAATCCAACTGGTTAGTTTTTAAATCTTTTTTTTGGTTAATCCTCTCCCAAGGATATTTTTTCCATTGATTTTTAGAAAGTGAGAGGGAGGGAGAGAGGGAGGGAGGGAAAGAGAGTGAGAGAGAGAGAGAAAGAAAGAGGAAGAGAAAGAAAGAAACACCAATATGAAAGATGCACCAATAGGCTGCCTCCTGCCCTCCTGCAAGGCTGGGCTTGGGCCTTCAACCCTTGACTAGGAATTGAACCCGGACCCTTCTGTCCAAGAGCCAATGTGCTGAACCACCAAGCTAAATCGGCCAGGGCCCAATGGTTAGTTTTGAGAAAATGGGAACATCATGGAAACCCTCAGCAATCAAGATTAAAAAATAATTCATATCTCTCTTCATGCTAGCCAGGAATATAAGCTATGTGAGTAGCTCTCTTATTTTCATTTTATATCAATCTCAGCCCATCTGCAGGGTTTTCATGCAGAGTGCATAGACCAAATTTTGACAGTTAGTGAACTACATGAACAAAAAACACTGGCATACAGTAGGTGGTCAATAACTGATAAACAGCCATGTTCACTTACTTCTGAATATCTCCAGTATTTGTTTGTTTATTTTTACTTTTCTTTTGCAACTTGCTTGTGACTGGATCAGATTTTCTGGAATTCATGGGAGAAGCCAAGACTTTTTTCTCACAGAAGTTGTTCTTTAACAACAGAAAAAGCATAAAAGACATTATTAAAATAAATTTATAATAAAATAAGCTATTAATTCAACTAACTCAATTCACAACAAAATTTTTCAGGAATTATGCTTACATTTAAATTCTACACACCCTCTGAATGAAATTATGTAAAAATTAGTATAAACAAGGTTAAGTCCAAAAACAAAACAAAAAAGATTAAGTTCATCCAAGTTGATCTAAATTAATTATATTTTTACTCTACATGAAAGAGCACAAAAGGCATAACGATACTAATCTTATTATATGACTAGAGGCCTGGTGCATGAAATTCGTGCATGTAGATGGGGCGGGGAAGAGGTGTGTGTCCCTCAGCCCAGCCTGTACCTTCTCCAATCTGGGATCCCTCTCACAATCTAGGACTGCTGGCTCCAAACCGCTCACCCCGCTTCTGCCTGCCTGATTGCCCCTAACCGCTTCTGCCTGCCAGCCTGATCACCCCCTAACCACTCCCTGGTCAGCTTGATCAACGCCTAACTGCTCCCTTGCCGGCCCGATTGCCCCTAACTGCCCTCTCCTACTGGCCCGCTAACCCCTAACTGCCCTCCCTTGCCAGCCTGGTCACCCCTTAACTGCCCTCCCCTGCCAGCCTGGTCGCCCCCAACTGCCATCCCCTGCAGGCCTGGTCGCCCCCAACTGCCCTCCCCTGCTGGCCTGGTCACCCCTAAATGCCCTCCCCTGCAGTCCTGGTCCCCCCCCAACTGCCCTCCCCTGCAGGCCTGGTCGCCCCCCCAACTGCCCTCCCCTGCAGGCCTGGACCACCTAACTGTCCTCCCCTGCAGGCCTAGTCCCTCCCCTGCCGGCCCAGTCACTCCTAACTGCCCTCTCCTGCAGGCCTGGTCGCCCCTAACTGCTTTCTGCTGCTGGCCTGATCACCCACAACTGCCCTCCCCTGCTGGCCATCTTGTGGCAGCCATCTTTGACCACATGGGGGCTTCCATCTTGTGTGTTGGAGTGACAGTCAATTTGCATATTACTCTTTTATTAGATAGGATAATTTGTTAATATTTCTAATGAATAGTTTCACATAACTACCTTTATCTATAGGGGTAAATTCAAAGAGGTATAGATATACCTGGAATAAAAGTTAGTTTTATGTATAAGTAATTTAACTTGGGGACTTACGGTCATACCAATAAATAATATGAATATTTACTTGCTGTAGTCTCATAAGTTTCTTACCACACTACTGGAAAAATGAATATAACTGGTGGTGATAGGCATTTGACCTTGGACCACCCAACTTGCACAATTAACAAAAATTACCCTAAAATATAAAAAAATCTACTCTATAATCCCATGTGAAAACAAGGGTTAGAATAACAGACTCTTAAAAGACAGGTAAAGATTATCCTCTTTGAATTACTGGGCAGGCAAAAGTATGTGTACATCTGTGAGCATGCAAAACAGCTATGCGGCTAGGGCTATATCATTTATTAACTACTGTATTATTTATCTGTATTATGTAAACCTATTTTGCCCACCCTTGTATTCTCTTTCTTATCCTATTTGTTATTCTATCGGTCAATGTCTTTACTTCTTATTGTGTACCTTTATAAAGCTATTTTACTTAAATTTTAAAAAGAAAGTATATTAAAAAGGGCATACAATCTAAAACTTGAATATATTAATGGTAGACCTCTCAAAAATGAAAAAAAAAAAAAATCCCAACTCTGGATATAGTTCTTTTTAGTAAGTGTACTTTAACATATTTATTGTTTGAAAGCAGAGGAATTGTTTTTAGAGGCTCTCAAACCTGAATATACCTCAGACTTCCCTAGATGCCTCTGAGAATGGTATTCCCTAAGTCCCATCCCCAGAGATTCTGATTCAGTAGATATAGAACAGTTTATTTTTTTTTTTAAATCCCAGGGTAATTCTGCCAGGTTCTTTCAAATAACTGGGTCCCATTGTATTCTTTAGTCTTAAAGTATGCGTTTTTACCCTTTCTTTCATTCATTTCCCCTATGCAGTAATTTAACTACAGCAAAATAATAAAATTCAGCTTTAATATATTAAGAATTTAATGTGCTTCACTTTCTAAAAATGATCTATATCAATACAATGGAACAGTATAACACTCTTTAAAAGAATTAGAGTATATGTAGTAATACACACACAAAAAAAAAATCTCTAAGATATATCAAGTGAAAAAAGGCAAGAAAAAAATAGTATAACTGATAAATCTTTTTTAGGCAAATAAGAAAAATAGTTTTAAGAAATGGTTAATAGTGCTAAACTTTGGGACTGATGTAATGGAAGAGAATGGGAGTGAAGAGGTGGAGGGGGAAAAGGAAGCTCTCATTTTTCATTGAATAGCTTTCCTGCATAATTTCAGTTTACTAATAATATAAAAGTTTTTTCAAGTATACTTGAATTAGCGCAAATATTAACAATATACGAAAACTGAAAGAAGTTTTCAGTAGAACAAATGTCAGCAATAGCTTGTAGTTATGGTGAACATTTCTTTGAAAATTACATAGTCAAAGCAATAGGAATGTTAAAACTTCCAAAATTATCTCCTAAAACTTACAATATTAATGCTTAGCTTTCTTGCCAGTTCTTCATCACTTTTTAGTTGTTCTTCCATCTCTCTTCTCCTTTTTTCTGCCTGTCTCTTTTCTTCTTCCTCCTCCTCTGCCAATAGTTTCTGTATGTACTCTTCACTGGCTTTGTTTTCTTCTTCCTCACTGGCCCGTCGCTCTGCCTCCACCTTAAAAATAGTTAATAGAGAACAATTCTTCTCTGAACTTTTTAATACTCTTGCAATATCTATCTATAATAATAAAAGCATAATATGGTAATTAGACTGGACATCCTTCCGGACGACCTTTTGGACGAAGCCAGGCTGCAAGGGAAGCCTGGGTCCCGGGTGCCAGAGGGAAGCCAGTGCCGGCAGCCGGAGGAAGGAAGGCCTACTCTTGCATGAATTTTGTGCATCGGGCCTATGTCATGTCCTCATGAATAGGATAATGGGATTAGTACCCTGATATCATGAGACACAAGAGAGATGCTCTCTCTATCTCCTGCTGTCTCTCTCCTGACCTCTCTCTCTCTTCTCTCCTCTTTTTCTCCTTTTCCCGACTGGATCTACCAAATACCTTGGATCTTGAACTTCCCAGCCTCCAGAACTATAAGAAATGTTTGTTGTTTCAAGCCCGCTAAATCTTTGGTATTTTTGTCTTAGCATCCTTAATGGACTAAAACACCCATAATCTACCACAATATTTCTTCCTTTAAGCTCAAAGCTTCAGGAAAATGAAAATGATTAGGAATAACTATCACATAAGAGCACCAATAAATTAAAGCTAGTTTGTAACTATTGTGAACACATAAAAAATGGAGCCTTTATAAAGTACATTAAAATTACATTTCAATATATACTATTTATATAAGCACATAAAACTACATGTAAAATGTGAAAATGAAAACACAACAGACAATTTTCCAAAAACAGAATAACTATTTAATTCCTACCTTGCTTATCTCCTCTTCATATTCTCTTCTCAATTCTCCAGGTTTACTTAACAGGTGAACTGGCTGATAGTCATCAACTGTTCCAGATTAAGAAAAAAAATAATATAAGAGGCAACACAAAATTTTATGGCTAGCTTTGTCTTCCATTAAAACTGTATTAATATAAAAACCCAGAATTAAAATAAAATGTACAATTATTAACAGCTACAGCAAAATCTACTTTATGGAGTTCCATTTTAAAAGAAAAACTAACTAACTAATAAAAGAAAAGAACAACCAGAGGTTCAAAATGCCACATGAATATGTACACTTAAATCTTTCTCCAGACTCCATTAAAGGAATACAAAGAAAGTAACCCTACACAGCAAAGAGATTAGTAGACTGTCTCAGTAAACAACAAAAAAATTAAAAATTTGTGGAAAATTCTTCTTCAATCCCTTTGTTCCAGGATACCCCATGGATACCAAAAACGAAGGATGTTTACATCCTATCTAATAAAAGAGAAACATGCAAATTGACCGTACCTCTGCCACACCCACAAGCCAATCAGGAGCGAGTATGCAAACGAACCCGACCAAGATGGCAGTTAATTTGCATATTCAGGAGCAGAGCGAAGACAAAGACAGCATAGAAGGAAGCTAAGCGCTGCAGAAGGGAGCGAAGCTGCGGAGAAGCAAGCGGGGTGGTGGAGAAGAGAGGGAAGCAGGCGGGCGTCAGAGATGGCCGCAGGAAGCCCTATTCTTGCAGGAATCTTCCTGCAACAGGCCTCTAGTCCCTATATAAAATACTATAGAGCAATGCATACTATTGGCCCTCCAGATCAGCTGACTCCCAAACTCGAACTGAAATAGCACAAGTACTATTTAAAAAAAAAAAAAAAAAGCTGCAAATAAGTGGACCCATGCAGTTCAAACCCGTTGTTCAAGGGTCAACTGTACATTGTTGCTGGGATTAGAAAATACAACCACTTTGGAAAATGACCTGGCAGCTTTTTATACAACCAAACATACTCTATCACTGAGCATTCCACTAAGTACTTACACAAGAAAAAAATGAAAACATAAGACCACAAAACAAACTTGTACAAGAATCTTCACAGCAACTTTATGAAAATGGCTGAGGTGCCATCAACTGGAGCACAGCTAACCAAGTATGATATAGTCAAACAGAATGATATTTAAAAATAAAAAATTAATAAACTAGCAATACCCATAATGTAAGATGAATCCTGAACTTGGCACTGAGTAAAAGAACCTTGCACAAAAGAATACACACAGCAGGATTGCTGTTATGAGTTGAATATAGAAGTCCTAACACCCTGCACCTAAGAATGTGACCTTATTTGGAAACAGAGTTGTTGTAGATGTAACTAAGTACTGAATGTAAGATGTACTGGAGTAGAGTGGGCCCTTAATCCAATATCACAGGTGTCCTCATAAGAAAGCAGACAGGCCGAAACTGGTTTGGCTCAGTGGATAGAGCGTCGGCCTGCGGACTGAAGTGTCCCGGGTTCGATTCCGGTCAAGGGCATGTACCTGGGTTGCGGGTACATCCCCAGTGGGGGGTGTGCAGGAGGCAGCTGATCGATGTTTCTCTCTCATCGATGTTTCTGGCTCTCTATCCCTCTCCCTCTCTGTAAAAAATCAATAAAATGTATTTTTTTTAAAAAAAGAAAGCAGACAGAAAGAAGATGAGTATGTAAAGACAGAGACACACTGGGATAGGCCATGTGACTTGGAGGCAGAGATTGGAATTATGCAACTGCAAGCCAAGGAACACCATGGAATAAGAAAAACGTGTGGAACAGACATATGAAAAGATGCTCAATGTCAGTAATCATCAAGAGACATGCAAATTAAAATCACAATGAGATATCACCTCATACCTATCAGAATGGCTATCATGAGTGTTGGTGAGGATGTGAAGAAAAGGGAGCCCTCATGCAGTGGTAGTGGGAATGCAGATTGTTGCAGCCACTATGGAAAACAGTACGGAGGCTCCTCAAAAAAGTGAAAAATGGAGAGGCCTTGCCCTGGCCACTGTGGCTCAGTTGGGCATCATCCTGTGCACTGAAAGGTTGCCAGTCAGGGCACATGCCCGGAGTTGCAAACTTGATCCCTGGTAAGGGGTGTGTAGGAGGCTGCCGATGAATGTTTTCCTCTTGTTTCTCTCTGAAATTAAAAAAAAAAGGAACGGCCTTATGCCCCAGTGATTCCACTTCTAATTTATCTCTGAAGAAACGTAAAACACTAATTCAAAAGAATATCTGCATCCCTATGTTCACTGTAATGTTATTTCCAGTAGTTAAGATATGAAAGCAACCCCAAGTGTCCATCAGTAGATAAGTGGATAAAAAAGCTTGGTACAGCCTGGCCGGTGTGGCTCAGTAGCTGAGCACTGACCTATGCACCAGGAGGTCACGGTTCGATTTCCCATCAGGGAAAACACCTGGATTGTGGGCTCCATCCCCAGTGGAGGGGCATGCAGGAGGCAGACGGTCAATATTTCTCTCTCATTGATGTTTCTACCTCTCTAATACTCTCCCTTCCTCTTTCTCTAAAATCAATAAAACATTTTTAAAAAATCAAAAAATTCTCAAAAAAAAAGGTGAAGAAATTGAGAAGTAGATTGATAATATTGGTAATTACAAAATAGTAATGAGGATGTAAAATACAGCATAGGAAATATAGTCAATAATAGTGTAATAACTATATATGGTGCCAGGTGGGTACTGGAAATATTAAGGAAACACTTTGTAAAATACATGATTGTCTCAACACTATGCTGTACACCTGAAACTAATACAAAATAATATTGAATATAAACTGTAATTAGAAAAAAAAATTAAAGAGAACATGTCGCCCTGATTTGGTTCAGTGGATAGAGTGTCAACCCACGGACTGAAGGGTCAAAGGGTCCAGGGTTCGATTCCTGTCAAGGGCATGTACCTTGGTTGCAAGCTCAAACCCCAGTAGGTGGTGTGCCGGAGGCAGCCTATGAATGACTCTCTCATAACTGATGCTTCTATCTATCCCTCTCCCTTCCTCTCTGAAATCAATTAAAAAATATTTTAAAATATGATTAAAATAGCACATTGTTATATATATTTACAATAAAAATAATTCCAACACAAAAAAAGGCAAGCACTCCAGAGCACAGACACCACATTTAAGACAAAAAAATTTTCATAGCTTAATGATCCACATAAGTGATCAAAATGCTACAGTCAAAATTGTTCCTTTTGGGTCATTCTCAATAGCTGCTGAGTCCACACTGTGGAGGACTTTGCATAAAAATGGCTTAACCAGAGGGAACTGGTTTAAAAAAAAGCTAGTTTAGGATCACTGCGTGCTTAAGATGGAGATGTATAAGCACGTAAGTTAGAGAAAGTAAGTGAAAGTAAAAGAAATATTAACACAGGAATCCAGTAGTTTCCTTATTTCTGCTGTTACTATACTACCACTATTGCTCATCTGAATATTTATACAACTTTCCATAAGAATAAGACTCAAATTCTTGTTTTTTCTTTTCATTTTTAACCCAACAAACACTAACTGAACAGCAGCCTGAGTATTATACCAATGAACGAAATCTTGTCTCTGACTTTACCACCGCTAAATAATTTAGACAAATACTAATTGAGCTTTCTCTTTTTTTTTTAATCCTTTAAAAAATGGATTAGCAATGATTCTTTTTATTATTCATTTTTTAAAGGATTTTGGTTTTTTTTTAGCCAACAAACACGCTGGGTTTTACTCACCGGTTTCTTCTAATTCTTGCCCTGAGACTCGAAGTTTGCATTCCTTTGGGTAGTGTTTTTGGATTATCTCCCACAGTTCCCTATTGATGAGAGAATTTCTTCGAGTATGATACCGGGTCCACGAAGAGACCCGACGACGACAGAAGGGACAGCACAGGTTGGCCTTCTCCACAGTCGACTGGAAGCATGCATTACAGAGCGTGTGATTACAAGGCAGCGTCACCGGCTCGATGAAGATTTCCATGCAGATCCCGCACTGGCATTCCGACAAGGAAGGGACGGCATCTTTGGGCACAGCCATTTTAATATGCTAAAAAGACATATTCAACATCAACGCCCGAAAGACAAAGAATAAACAGTACTTCCGGCCCAACCAAAGAGAAATCAAATGAACGGTTTTGTGTTTAAATATTACGCCCAGCAGCGTATCCGAATTCGTAGGCGGTTAGCACCAAACGGTTGAAGCAAAAGGCGCTCTGCGGGCCAGGTAAACAATACCACCCTGAGGGCTGTGTGTTCGTCCCCGTTTAAGACAAACGCCCGGTAAGAAAATAAAGGAACGCTCCCGTCCTGAGACCGTGGCAGCTCCAGAGGCATTACTACAACCGCTTCCGCAGCGCAGCTGGTGGGCTCCCGCCCTCCGGCGTGGGGGCAGGCGTGTGACAAGTTCCCCTCCTGCCTCTTACCAGGTGAGGATGCTCCCGGCGCCGCCACGGCAGCCGCCTCGGGGCCACCGTTCTGGAAAGGACCCGGCTTCCGCGGGGGCTTCTGGCTCCGCTGGAGCAGGACTTCCGTTTTACCATCGCAGTGGGGTCAGCGCACGAGCCCCCGCGTCCCAGCTTTCCGGCATCTGGAGCGCTCGGAGGCCGCCTCTCCCCTCTCTAGAGGCAGTCAAATTGCTACATCCTTACGGTGAAGCCGCAGCAACCCAAGAGCTAGTGACGTCACAACTGCCCGCCGAAAAGAGCCCCGCCCTCCCAGAAGCCGCCCAATAGCAGAGGCCAGGAACGCTATGCAAGGCGGGACTTCCGGGGCCTGAGCGCGCCCGTCTCGCTCCACCGGGGGCGGGGGGGAGTGTGGTGTGTGTGTGGACGTCCCTGCCTCAGCCTTTTAGCCCCTCCTACTTCAGCTTGGGACTCGGAGTCCGAGTTTCCCCCGCATTTTTCTGCTCCCGGAGGCTGCGGTAACAGGGAGGCTTATCGTCCGTGGTCAGAAAAGGGGAACCTCCAAACAAATTCTAAAAATTCTTCCAGTACTCTTCAAACTACCTTTCTATTTCTGTCAGTTTGTAACTAAGCCTCTTAGGTTGCTATCCAACGTTTTTAGAAAAGCAGATCTGAGGTTGATCTCGGGGAAAGGTTGTGATCAGAGAATCTGCAAACTTGTATAATTTATAGAAGCATTTACTGTTCCCTCCGTAGCCTAGCCCCTTCTCAAATTTTCCTTTCATAGGTAGGTTCTTTTAGGGTTGCCGGGCGCAAGGCTGCTTCTATCCTGAGGCTCAGCAGTCGTGTGCATCGTATATAATGTAGTATTTTATTATTAAATCAATCTAGAACAGTCAAAATTATTAGGAGGCCAAAGGCAAAATAGTTTAACATCTTGGCATTAAGTTCTTGTGCTGACAACTGATCCTATGGTAGGCAGTTAGACGAGAGCAGAGAAAAGGAGGTGGGCCAGGTACAGAAGGTCACCAGAGTGAAAAGCCCTGGGTGCCTAGGAAGGGACAATTGTAGGGTGGGACCTCATTCCCTAGCATGCAGTTAGACCTCCCTGACCTTTCATATCACTGGTCATTCAGTTTAGACCCTCTGACCTTTCCTCCCTAGAAATAACTTCTAGGCCTCAGTTGGATTTTAGCTCCAGGACCAAGAAAAGCAGCAAAACCAGAGAAGCAACACCATGGCTGGCCAGCTGCATTGAATAATGACCTGCTGCCCTGGCGCTGACCAACCAATCAGTGGAGACCTAGCCCCTGAAAGGACACACCTGGAAAGCTGATGAATATTCTATTGAAATCCTCCTCTGGAACCGCCCTAAGATTTCTACACTTAAAACCCATAGGAGGAGGATGCCAGTCAGCAATCCCTTCCTGGATCAAGCCAGCCCCTTTCCCTATCACCTCCCCGCCCCCTGCCCTCAGGCAAGTCACCTTTACCTACCTCACTTCTAAGCTTCAAAGGCCCTTCCTTTGCCTCTATAATTGGTTCCTAAACCCATTTCTACTAATTACTTCTACCTCCAGGATTTTCCAAAAAATGTTCTCTTAATGTTTGAGTCTTGGCTCTGAATTCTTTCCTAGCCAGAACTCAAGTACTGAGGTTGATGAACCCAGGTCTGGGCTAACACGTGGTGCCATTCCTGCTGCCACCAATAAGCCTAGTGAATTGATTGCTATAAAAAATATATATATTTTAGCTGGGAAAATGGCAAATTAAATTAAATTAAAATGGCAAATTAAATTAAAGTACTCCTTAGTACTTTAGGACCAAGCCTCTGGACAGAAAAGTTTTCTATGGAAAGGAACCTCATAGGGTGATCTGTTTCTAAATTCCTAATGCAGGTCCTGGTGGGTGGTCACACCTGGGGTATATATTTTTTACTAAAAGGTTTTATCTTTGCTTTAAGCAATGTCCATTGTTTCTGTGCTTTGAGATTAACACACCTTTGAAATAGCTGTAACTAGAGCACATAATCTTGTTAACTCCTGTAATACAAACATTGCCTTGCTTTCTCCCACCTTCAGGCAAGCTTCCTTACTATTCCTTTGTTAATTTCAAATGCATAAAAGAAACTCAAAAATTATTCTCAGGAGCATTTGTGATCTTGTACCTTGACATATGTTGTCGGTTTGGGTCAAATAAACTCTTATAAAAGTTTTCTGCAGGTTTGGATGTTCTTATGGTAACACCTCCTAGAGACAGAAAGTAGAATGGTGTTGGGATAGTTATTGTTTAATGGATATTGAGTTTCAGTTTTATAAGTTCTAGAGATGGATGGTGGTGATGGTTGCACAACATTATAAATGAAATTTTAAAAAATATATATTTATTGATTTCAGAGAGGAAGGGAGAGGGAGAGAGAGATAGAAACATCAATGATGAGAGAATCATTGACCGGCTATCTCCTGCACACTCACACTGGGGATTGAGCCCACAATCCCCATGTGCCCTACCAGGAATGGAACCGTGACCTCCTGGCTCATAGGTTGATGCTCAACTACTGAGCCACGATGGCTGGGCATTTATGAATGAATTGAATACCAATGAATTGATTATTTGAAAATAGTTAAGATGGTAAATTTTATGTGTATTTTACCACAATAAAAAAAAATTGGGGGGAAGAAAGAACCAGACCTGAGTTTTTTGAGAAAATCAATTGTAAAGAAAGAGAAAAGAAAAATCACTGGGCATGAAAATAGTCTTTAAGGTTTTGGGACTTTGCTGAAGTCATTCAGGTTAGAGAGATTGGTTGTTTCCAGAGGGAGCCAAAACAAGGAGGTACTGTTGGTCTTTGGTAGAAAGCTTTTTTTTTTTTTTTAATAATTTTTTTAAATTATTATTTTTTATTGATTTCAAAGAGGAAGGGAGAGGTAGAGAGAGAGAGATAGAAACACATCAATGATGAGAGAGACTCACTGATCAGCTGCCTCCTGCACGCCCCACACTGGGGATCGAGCCCACGACCCGTGCATGTGTCCTTGACTGGAATCAAACTCGGGACCCTTCAGTCCACAGGCTGACGCTCTATCCACTGAGCCAAACCAGCTAGGGCTTGTTTTGCTTTAATATGGTTCAGAAACCTTTGTTGCCATCGAGTTGTCCATCGTATCAATCCATTAACCCAGAATTCCAGCTCCCTAATAGGGTTCCAACCTACTTTTCCCATGGAATCTTCCATTATTCTTTGAAACATTCAACTATTCTCTGTTTGCTGTCATCTTGTGCTTTCAGGTCATTGCTTTCTCAATTCATCCTAAATGAGTTGGTTTCTGGTTTGCCTGCTTCGAGGATCAACCAATGCACTTTTCCAAGAAGTATTTCTCCATCACAAAGTGATACCCCTCCTCTGAAATCACCCAATCATATTGAGACAGGCCAGTAAGCCAGGACAAATGGAATAGGGAAATTGAGACAGATAGCTGAATAAACTAGCAAAGCAATTTACAGCAGATCCATAAAAATAACATCTAGGCCTCAGTTGCATTTCAGCTCCAGACCCAAAAAAGCAGCAACCAGGTGGGCGACATCAGGACCAGCTGTGATGCCCTGACATTGACCAATCAGTGAAGACCACAGCTCTGAAGGAGCACACCTAGAAAATTAATATTCTGCTGAAACTCTCCCCTGAGAACTCCCCTAAGAGTCTGGCCGCCACCTTTGAGAAAGAGATAAAGCCTCAACACAAAGGACCCAGCTGGACAGGTGTGGCTCAGTGGTTAAGCCTCAACCTATAAATTAGGAGGTCACGGTTCAATTCCCAGTTAGGTCAGGACATGCCCCAGTTTCTGGCTTAATCCTGAGAGGGGAGCATGGCAGCTTATCAATGATTCTCTCATTATTGATGTTTCTATCTATCCCTCTCCTTTCATCTCTGAAAAAAAAAAAAAAAAAAGACAAAGGCCCTAGCTGGTTTGGCTCATTGGATAGAGCGTGGGCCTGAGGACTGAAGGATCCTGGATTCAATTCCGCTCAAGGGCACATGCCTGGGTTTCGGGCCCAATCCCCAGTAGGGGGTGTGCAGGAAGCAGCTGATAATGATTTTCTGTCATCATTGATGTTTCTATCTCTCTCTCCATCTCCCTTCTTCTCTGAAATAAATAAAAATATATCTTAAAAAAAAAGACAGCTCTAACTGGTTTGGCTCAGTGGATGGAGCGTCGGCCTGCAGACTGAAGGGTCCCAGGTTCAATTCCAGGTCAAGGGCATGTACCTTGGTTGCGGGCACATCCCCAGTAGGGGGTGTGCAGGAGGCAGCTGATCGATGTTTCTCTCTCATGTTTCTCTCTCTATCCCTCTCCCTTCCTCTCTGTAAAAAATCAATAAAATATATATATTTTTAAAAAGACAAGGGACTCAGAGCAGCCCCCATCATTCCATTTCCCCTCTTCTTCCCTACTTTCCCCCCATAGGCATGCATCTCCTAAACTCTAAGGGATCCCACCAGACTTGCAACCTAAGGAGCAAAGGGCAGCAACAGCTCATTGCAGGCTAGTCCCCTGAACCTGCTCCCAAGGCCCCCTTTTCTCTGACTTCCCAGAGAGCTGAGGCAGCCCAGCCTAGGCTCTCCTGTTGCTTCTTCTATGCTAAGCCCTTTCTTGTCTTACTGTCTCCAGCTCTAATAAAGACTCCCATAGTCATCTGAACTCGTGTTGTGAAATTTTTCCTGCATGAAGTCAAAAACCCACACACTACCGGCCAGCCCTAGGCAGACCCACTCAGGGCCAGGTTCCCTTTCTGGTAACAATATATCCCCTAGGTATAGTAGTTTTTATCATACTTTTATTTAATTCTTTAATTTTGAGCCCTGGCTGAGTAGCTCAATTGGTTAGAACAGTGGTCGGCAAACTGTGGCTCGCGAGCCACATGCGGCTCTTTGGCCCCTTGAGTGTGGCTCTTCCACAAAATACCACGTGTGGGCGCGCACGTACAGTGTGATTGAAACTTCGTGGCCCATGAACAGAAGTCGATTTTCGGCTCTCAAAAGAAATTTCAATCGTTGTACTGTTGATATTTGGCTTTGTTGACTAATGAGTTTGCCGACCACTGGGTTAGAGCATTGACTCGGTATGCCAAGGTTATATGTTCATCCCTGTTCAGGCACATACAAGAATCAACCAATCAATGCATAAATAAGTAGAATAACAGATCAATGTTTTTCTTTTCCTTCCTATCTATAAAAATCAAAACATTTTTACTTTTATTTTTTTCCAATATATTTTATTGATTTTTTACAGAGAGGAAGGGAGAGGAATAGAGAGCCAGAAACATCGATGAGAGAGAAACATCCATCGATCAGCCGCCTCCTGCACACCCCCCACAGGGGATGTGCCCGCAACCAAGGCACATGCCCTTGACAGGAATCGAACCCAGGACCCTCCAGTCCGCAGGCCGACGCTCTATCCACTGAGCCAAACTGGTTTCGGCTTAATACATTTTTAAATTATTGCATTTGATTTCTATTTTTAGAAATCTTCTGTAATGGATACATTTTATATACTTCTTCAGATTTCCTTGGCCTTGTCCCTAGGTCTGCCTGAGGGACATTCTTGAAATCTCTGTCTCCTGCCACTTGTGGACTCCTGTGAAACACTGCACTGAACAATGCAGGCTCTGACTTGCCTGTGGCTGCTGGGAGGGCTTAGATGATGCCTCCTGGAAGTATGGGGTGTCACTCCCATGGAGCAAACTTTGGCCAATTGAAAACATAGAAATTTTCTTTTTTCCAAGGCATGGCTCCTTCAAATGGTGTGTTTGGGGAAGGACCAGATTGAGCAGATATATCTGCCAAGCAACCTGCTGTATCTCTTGTGGCTCATTTTCAAGGAGGAACCAGCAAGGTAACATATCACTTTGTATTATTTCTTATCTTTCTCTACCTAGCATCCTTCCAGAGTGTTACCGGAGTCTCACTGTCCTGAATTTGTACCTCCCAAAAAAGCATCAGCATTTAACATTTACCTGGAGGCCAGGACCCACATTTTTTGTTGTTGTTAATCCTCACCCAAGGATATTTTCCCGTTGATTTTTAGAGAGAATGGAAGAGAGAGGGAAAGACAGAGAGAAACATTGATGTGAGAGAAACACATCAATAGGTTGCAAACCCTGACCAGGGCCCGGGCTGGGTAGGAGTCTGCAACCAAGGTATGTGCTCTTGACCGGAATCGAACCTGGGATCCTTTGGTCCACAGGCTGACACTCTATCCACTGAGCCAAACCGGCTAGGGCAGGACCCACATTTTTAAATGTTTTTGTTGTAGCACCTAGCACATGGCTATTGGTGTTCAATAAATATCATAGATATATGATCAATGGGTGTGAGTTCCCTTTCTGGTATAAATAACTGTGATACTGTACTAGAGAGAAAATGTACATCAACATACAATATAAGGTATTTTTATTGTTTTGTCTTTTAATAGATAATACATTTACATGGTTCAAAATTCAAAATGTATATATGCATTAACAAGATTTCTTCCTATCTTTGACCCACTAGCTTCTTAGTTTTCTTCCTTAAGACAGTCAATGTTCTCACGTTCTTGTATCTCTCTGAAGAAGTTTATGGATATATTAGCTTATGTATGTGTATATATGCATATGTGTTTGTCCCTTTTTCCATTTAACAATACATATTGGACATAAATATTTTATTTTTATTTTTTAAATATATTTTTATTGATTTCAGAGAGGAAGGGAGAGGGAGAGAGAGGGAGAAACATCAATGATGAGAATCACTGATCTACTGCCTCCTGCACGCTCCCTACTGGGGATTGAACCTGCAACCTAGGCATGTACCCTTGGCTGGAATCGAACCTGGGACCCTTCTGTCCACAGGCAGACACTCTATATACTGAGCCAAAACCAAAGAGCTTCTTCATTCTTTTATATGACTATACAGAAATATCCATTGTATCTATTTATCATAATTTCTCTAATACTCTCCCAAATTTTGCTATAAAAATAAGTCCATAGCAAAATTGTATATACATATTTTTTTCTTATTTGCAAGATAAATTACTGGAAGTGGAATTGCTAGGTCATAAGGTAACAGGTTAGTTTTTGACAATTGGCATCAACTCTTTTAGGGATGACTTTTGCTCTTCAGGGGCTGTCACTGCTTTCCCCTTCTCAATGAGCTGGACAGCCATCAGCAAAGCATTCTGCAGAGCCTGGTTCTTTACCATGTTGGTGATCATGAAAGTGACATCCCTGATGTACATCTGTCTCACTTTGGCACTGTAGTGTTCTGCCTTGTTGCCATGTGCAATAAAGAAGGTACAAAGTGCTGTGGTATCTCCTTCTTGCAGCCCACACTCCTCCAGGACAGATTCCCATACGACTCTAATGCGCTTGTTCTTGACTTTTCTTCTAAGGACAGAGGCTAAGGTAGGAAGACTTCTCACCAGGTCTGGCAGCTTCTCAAGCACACGAGTGTGCAAGCAGATGAGTACTTCACTGACATAGCTGTATATAATATTTAATTCCATTGAAGTGAACCTACAAATAAGGGGAGAGCTTCTAAAGCAGTAGAATACTCTATGTTCAAATATAAATAAATTCTATTAGGATAGCTCAAAGAAGTACAAACCCACTAGGAGAACCAGCTGTTGTATTTTAGAAAATACTTTAGAAATAAGACCTGTGCTAAACTGGATACCTAGTTCTCCAGCCACCCATACTATAAGTTTCTCAATGGCAGAGGAGTTATATTATCCATCTCTGTGTTAGTAAGATTTTGGCAAACAAGAAACTGTTGATGAGTACTGCGGTGCCTGGCATATAAACAGGTACCCAAATGGATATTTTTGGAATAAATGAACCTAAGCATATGTAATTTCTTCACAATCCATTGCTGGAACCACATTAAGAAATTCAATTTTAGAAGGACCATGCCATTCTCACAATGCCACAAAATTCCACTGATTTCTCATTGGATACTCACTTGAGTGCCAGAACTGCTGTCCACAGCTCATCTTGGGCTGCCTGGCTTGCCAACATTTTGCTATGATGTTCAAATTTCTGTGTCAGATTATCCTTGGTGAAGTCCAGTTCTTTAAACTGTGCTTCTAAAGCTTGGAGTTTGTGGTCTACTCTATAGGATAAAAGAATCAAGGGTTGGTTTAAGTCAGGGGACAAAATTAAGGTGTTGCCTAAGATAAGAATGTATTATTTACAACCACAACCAAAGTTGGGTAGCTATTTGCCATTCTCTCTATCCATCATCCTAGTTCTTACATTCCTTATATTGCCAAACTTTTGAATCGTCTACTTGAATTCATTTGTCATGTTTTATCTTCTTATTGTACTTTATACTTTAAAAAGTATTTTATACAGCCCTTGGCCGGAGTAGCTCAGTTGGTTGAACCTTGTCCCATGCACCAAGGGGTCACTGGTTCAATTCCCGATCAGGGCACATGCCTTGGTTGGGGGCTCAATACCTGGTGGTGGGCAATAGGGGACAGCGATCAATCAATCTCTCTCTCTCTCTCTCTCTCTCTCTCTCTCTCTCTCTCTCCATTCTTCTCTAAAATCAATAAAAACATATATTTTTTAAAAAGAAAAAAATAGTATTTTATACAAGCATTACTTTGAGTCTCACAACCACCATAGGAAGTGAAATAGTCATTTCTACTATTTTACAGATAAAGATATTAAATATCAAAAAGATTGAGACCTGCCTGGCCAGTGTGGCTCAGTAGTTGAATGTCAACCTATGAACCAGGCAGTCACAGTTCGATTCCCAGTCAGGGCACTTGCTCGGGTTGCAGGCTCGATCCCCAGTGTGGGGGCGTGCAGGAGGCAGCTGATCGATGATTCTCTCTCTTCATTGGTATTTCTCTCTCTCTCTCCCTCTCCTGCCTCTCTGAAATCAATGAAAAAATATATTTTTAAAAAGATTGAGACCTAATGTCATATAGTTAGCTAGTGCTGGAACCAGTATTTAATAAGACTGCTTTCTCTGTCCTATTCTGACTGTTCGAACCCTATCCTTCCTTTAAAGATAAGCTCAAAGTCCACGGCCTGCTTGAATCTCTTTCTACCTGAAGATCTCCTCCCTGCATACTTTTTTCTCACAAGAACTACCTCTGCCGAAACCGGTGTGGCTCAGTGGATAGAGCATCAGCCTGCGGACTGAAAGGTCCCAGGTTCGATTCCGGTAGGGGGCATGTACCTTGGTTGCGGGCACATCCCCAGTGGGGGGTTTGCAGGAGGCAGCTGATCGATGTTTCTCTCTCATCCATGTTTCTAACTCTCTATCCCTCTCCCTTCCTCTCTGAAAAAATCAATAAAATTAAAAAAAAAAAAAGAACTACCTCTATCACCTGTCACTCCCCACCTACTGCTTTATTTTGAGTTAGTTTTTCATGAGCAAAATTGTACACTCTTGCAGGGAGGGGTTCAGAGTCTTTTTCTTGTACTTTTTTTTTTTTTTTAGAGAGAAGGGAAGTGAGGGAGAGGAAGGAAAGAGACCTAGGATTACACAGCTTAGCTGGATCCATGCTATCAATTTCTGCAACCTCCAATCCATCCTCCAGAAATATGCTCCTGAAACACACTTCTGATCATGTCCTTCAACTTTTTATGCCACCCTGACTTGCCCAAGCTGTATCTCCTCAGCAGGAAACATAAAGTCCTTACCCTGTGCTCCCATCTTCTGCCACTCCTCTCACAGCCTAGTCACCAGTCCTTGAGACATCTAGCTGCTGACTGAATACGGTATGTGATGCCAAGCTTATATGGCTTACATATACTGCTTCTCCAGTCTAGAGTTCCCTTCCATATTTTTCTTATAAACTCCTACTCACACTTTAAGATCTAGCTTAAATGTTCTCTATGAAGATTTCCTTTTCCTAGTATCAAAGGCAAAATTAATTGATCCTCTCTTCATAGCCGTTTAGGACCATGACCATTATATGGCCAATCACAATAAATTTTAAGTATTTTTGAATACTTTTGTTATCCTTACAGGCTGTGAGTACCTTCAGAGCAGAAACCACATTTCATTTATTTTTGTATACCTACCATATAGCACATGCACTAATTTAATGGAATTCTTGCACCTGGGAGTAAATTTTTTCTTTTTTATTAACTTACATATTTTTTTTAACTTGGAAGACTTAAACCACTTTAACAGACACAGAAGTCTAATTGGCATGTCTGTAGTTCTTTGCCCATTTTTAATCCTTATACTTCTTTAACCCATCTTCCCAGTAAATAAGGCCTATACCTGCTCCCTCCCTATAGCCCTTAGCAACCTTTCCATTGTTTCTTTCAAGGATATCAGGGTTGCGGTTTCATTGTTCATCTTCTTAAGGCAAAATGAAAGGAAACAAAAACAAAACAAAAGCCCAATAGAGGTTTGAATCCAGGATTTCCTGCTGTCTTCCACTCAGCAACAGGCAGCACCAGCGTGAGTATTGGATCTAAATTCTGCCTGAAAGGTCACTCAGTACAAGAAGCTTTTAATAGCTTGTACATCCAAATATAGTTTCAAAGAAATGACCGTGTGGACACAGGTGTCCTGGAATGCACTATCATGTTTGCCTTTGAAAAGTGAGCTGTAGTACATCAACAGAGCACAAAAACCAGATGTAATTGTAGTTCTAATTATATTCTTGTAAATGTATATATGGATGCACAAAGGTAGACATATACTAGAATTAAGTTTGATGGAAATATAACTCAAATTTTAACATTATTCAATTATCACCTAAGTTAGGTTTAAAGAAAGCCCCAGACCATTTATTGAGAGCTTCTAGTATTAGGTTAGGTATTTTAAGTAAAAACAGGCGTAGAACAGGATTCTGGAATTTAAGGGATTCCAACTCTAATTGGGGAGATAGGACTTTACTTAAAAAGAAAATGTGGCCCTGGCTGGTGTGGCTCAGATGGCTGAGTGTCCCCCTATGCACACAGGTCACTGTTTGATTCCCAGTTAGGACACATTCCCAGGTTGCAGGTTCGATCCCCAGTGTGGGGCATGCAGGAGGCAGCCGATCAATGATTCTTTCTTATCATTGATGTTTCTATTTCTCTCTCCCTCTCCCTTCCTTTCTGAAATCAATAAAAAAAATTTTTTTAAGAAAATGTGTATAGCCGAAACCGGTTTGGCTCAGTGGATAGAGCGTCGGCCTGCGGACTGAGGGGTCCCAGGTTCGATTCCGGTCAAGGGCATGTGCCTTGGTTGCGGGCACATCCCCAGTAGGGGGTGTGCAGGAGGCAGCTGATCGGTGTTTCTCTCTCATCAATGTTTCTGACTCTCTATTCCTCTCCCTTCCTCTCTGTAAAAAATCAATAAAATATATTAAAAAAGAAAAAGAAAATGTGTATAAAATGTGTGCTAAATAGGTACAGAACATAAAAATAATAGAAGATGAGAGCAGGTCACTGAAGGCTTGCGTAATTCAGAAACGCTCACATTGAAAGTAGGATTTGGGCTTTGCCTTAAAGGAAACATAAGTCTTTAGTTATCAGAAAGTAAAGAGAAAGGTATTACAAACTGGAATAATCGTGTGACCAAAATTACAGAGGTGGCAAGGTAAATAATGGTTAGGGAAAATTGTGTGGGTATGTCTTAAGCATAAGATTCATGTAAGAAAAAGAAAAACAGCATTTAAACGGATAAATCCAGATCATGGATTTATTTATTTATTGATTAATTTATTCACTTGTTCAATATTTATTCAATATTTACTGAACACCATAAATACCAATGGAATGGATAAAACCTAGGAATGATCAGCACTATTCCAGGTATTGAGAATACAATGATGAACAAAGCAAAACCCTTGCCGTAAGGAGCATACTAGTAAGAAGAAAAAAACACAAGGATTACAAAAGAATGAATGGTTCTAGATATCCTGGTAGGAAGTTTCCCAGTCAGGACATATAGGTAAGATGTAGGTTCTATAAAGTTAATCAGTGGTGTTTAGGATAGATCTGAGTGGGAATAAAACCAGAGGCAAACATGCCCCGCTGAACACTGCTACAGTCAGATATGAGGTGATGAGGGAGTAGATTACAAAGAGTGGAAAGGCAAAGGGACAGATATGAGAAACATTCTAATTCCCCCCATGGACTCCTGGGGGTTAGAGTCAGTAAGTCTCACATAAATGTTTAGAAAACTTTGGGAATCAAGTCCCTCCTTGCCTCAGTGGGAAAAACCTTGCTAGGGTCTCTCTCATGTCCTACCAAATAGCCATTCTCCCCTCCTCCCACCCCATCTACTTTTATCTCATCAACAGAATCCAAGTTTTGTTCAAGGACTGGGAAGCCACGTGCTTCAGGAAAGGCTGGGCCTCTCCCCAGTCACAGGGGAGTGAATCTTAATTAGACTAAGCCAGTGGTCGGCAAACTCATTAGTCAACAGAGCCAAATATCAACAGTACAACGATTGAAATTTTTTGAGAGCCAAATTTTTAAACTTAAACTTCTTCTAACGCCACTTCTTCAAAATAGACTCGCCCAGGCTGTGGCATTTTGTGGAAGAGCCACACTCAAGGGGCCAAAGAGCCGCATGTGGCTCTTAAGCCGCGGTTTGCCAACCACTGGACTAAGCCAATCATATTAATTTTATTATTGTTGATATTTCTATTGGTTTGGGAATGGGCAGGTGGCAGAATTCTGGCCTATGAAATGTGAGAAGAGGTCTACTGTGGGGCTTCTGAGGTGTTTGTTTGTTTTTTTAAATTGTGATAAAATATACATAACATAAAATTTACCATTTTGGTGAAGGTGGGTAAAATGTACCAAAAAGTACAAACTTCCAGATATAAAAAAGTCTTGGGGATGTAATGAACAGCATGAAGTCTATAATTAATAATACTATACTATATATTTGAAAGTTGCTAAGAGTTTTTTTTCTTATTTTAAAAAAATATATTTTATTGATTTTTTTAGAGAGAGAGTTAGAAACATCGAGAGAGAAACATCTATCAGCTGCCTCTTGCACACCCCCCACTGGGGATGTGCCCGCAACCAAAGTACATTGCCCTTGACTGGAATCGAACCTGGGACCTTTGAGTCCATAGGCTGACGCTCTATCCACTAAGCCAAACAAGTTAGGGCTGCTAAGAGTTTTCTTGAAAATTTTCATCACAAGAAAATTGGTAGTTCTTTGTGGTGATGTATGTTAACTAGATTTATTGTGTTGATAATTTCTCAATATATACTTTTTTATCAGGTCATTACGTTATAACCCTGAAAATAATATACAGTAGGCCCTCCCCCCCTTATCTGTGGGGGATACTTTCTAAGACTCCCAGTGGATGTCTTGAAACCTCTAATAGTACTGAACCCTCTGTAACTTTTTCCCGGAGTCCATACAGCTGAGAGGGAGGGAGGGAAGGAGAGGGAGAGAGAGAGAGAGAGAAACATCCAGTTGTTGTTCCACTTATTTATGCATTCATTAGTTGATTCTTGTAAGTGCCCTGACCAGGTATTGAACCAGCAACCTTGGTGTATAAGGATGATGCTCTAACCAACTGAGTTACTTGGCCAGGGCTACCTCTGTCTTTCTAAATAAACTTTGGTTGTATTTGAGTTCCTTGGCTCTGAGTTCTTTTCGGAGCTGAACTCGAGGACTGAGGTCTAACATCTGGTGCTGTTCCCCGTCAAAAGAATCACCTCACAAAATATGTGTAATTCTCTCCTTAGGCCCTGCTTCTGGTGTACATCAAATTAAGACTTACACGTACTTACAGCAAGATCAGCCATTGACCCCAATATGTGTTACTTTCACATTTATTATATATGTATAGGCATATTCACAGACAGTGGGGTTCTTATGGGAGCTTTCATTAAGGAACTGGTGAAAGCTCCCATAAGAACTACCTACTTATCAATCTATTGAATCATTTAATTTATTTATTAATATATTTTATTGTTGATAGTATTACAGATATCTCCCATCCCTCCCGTTGTCCCCATTCTCTCATCCCCTCCCTTCCTCTCTCCCTCGCAGGTCTTCACTACTCTATTGCCTGTGGCCATGGGCTATGCATATCCTATATAACAAAAGCCCAGTGATCAGAACGACTGCTTGACCAGTCACTATGAGGGGCACTGACCAGCTCTTGGTCCCTTTCCCCAGCCGGCAGGCTCTGATTCGCCGATGGTGAATGAGAACCGGGGTGGGTGGCGGGGGATGCAGGTGGCGCCAGGCCAAGACCCCCGCCCCACCAATCGCCCCACACACAGAGGGCGACTCGCGGCGGGGGTGGGGCCGGCGAGTGGGCAGCAATGGCCAACCTCTCGGTCCCTCCTCTCCTTCCCCCCCCCCCCGGCTGTTAGGCTCCCATCGCTGGATGGTAAATGGGGAAATGGGGTGGGTGGTGGCGAGATGGCCCTGATTGCAGGCTAGGCCTAGGGACCATACCAGCGCACGATTTTGTGCGCCAGGCGTCTAGTAAGTATATAAGTTCTTTGGTTTATCTTTTCTTGTCCCCCTAACCCTACATCAGGGTATATCAGTCTGTTCCATACCTCCATGCTTCAGGTCTTTTGTTGGTCAATTCATTTTGTTCATCAGATTCCACAAATAAGTGAGATCATGTGATATTTGTCTTTCTCAGATTGGCTTATTTCACTTAGCATAATATTTTACAGGAACATTTAAAAAATAATAACCATTTCCAAAAATGGAAGTATTTACAAACTTAATGTCAGTGATGTGATATAAGAAATTTATATTTGGTCTTTGTTATGGTTCTTGGCACAGGGCTTCTAAAACACTTGTAACTTTCTAAGTGATAAGAACAAAAGGAACATCGTTTGTTATATTTCTTTGTCCCCAGCTCCAAAAACAGGTGAAAGGAGCATCTTTTATTATATTTGGTTTTAATCCTCCAGTTAAAAATAGCTCTGAACTGATCAAAGTGAGTGTCCTTTGTTATTCATAACCAGCCCCTTTCAAACACACCCAAGTTTATATTAATGAGGCAATTTTTAGAAAGCCCCTAAGGATGTGGGGCTGGTTGCCAGAACAACCTCATGATTAGGTTGGAATTTTCAGCCCCATCCCTGAACCTCTGGGAAAGGGGTCAGGGCAGGACACAAGTTTAATCACCAATGGCCAATGACTTTATCAACCATGCCTACTGTAATGAAGTAGCCATAAAAACCCATACCCAAGGGGTTTGGAGAACCTGAAGTTTGGTGAACAAGAACACATCCACATGCCGAGAGGGTGGAGTACCCCCAAATCCACAGGGACAGAAGCTCCTATGCTTTGAACACTTCTAGACCTCACCCTATGCATCTCTTCATCTGGCTATTCATTTGTATTCTTCAATATATCTTTTGTAATGAATCAGTAATAGTAAGTAAACTGTTTCCTTGGGTTCTGTGAACCATTCTAACAAATGATCAAACTTGAAGAGCGGGTCATGGGAACCCTTGATTTACAGCCGGTCAGTCAGAAGTATAGGTGACAACTTGGGACTTTTGATTGGCATCTGAAGTGGGAGCAGACTTGTGGGACTGACCCCTTAACCTGTGGGGTCCAAGGTAACTCTGGGCAGTTAGTTTGAAAATTGGGTTAAATTGTAGGATACCCAAATGTAATGTCTTCTGAGAACTGGAGAATTGCTCAATGTGAAAAACCCACATATCTGGTGTCAGAAATATTGAGTGTGGAGAGGAAATGATGTGTTTTCTTTTAATGACTTATTACAAAGTGAATACACTCATGTAACCCTAACCAAAATCAAGAAACAGAATATTACCAACTTGCCAGAATTGGCATAGCACCTGGGACTCTTCCTAATCATTGTTCTCCTTATCTTCTCAAAAGATAACCACTATGTCTCATTATACATTAGTTATTAGTTTTGTCTGTTTTTGAACTTTTTGTAAGTGGGATCAGGCAGTATGTATTTTTAACAGCTTTATTGAGATATATTTCATATATCATACAATTGACTCATTTTAAATATAAATTTCAAGAGGTTTTAGCATATTTACCATCATCACAATCACTCCCCATTCCTTCCTAATTGCTTTTCCCTGTCACCAGCACTAGCAACCATTTACCTACTTTCTGATTCTATAGATTTGTCTATTCTGTACACTTAAAAAGATGCATATATACAAAGAAGGCTGAAAAAATAAGTGAGTTAAGTGTTCATCTTAAGATGTTAGAAAAAGAATTAAACCTGAAGATGATAGACTGAAGGAGAAACAGAAAATAGCTAAATAATAGAATCATCAAAGGCAAACACTGGTTCTTTGAAAAGGCTATTACTATTGAAATGCTCCTGAAAAAAAAAAAAAAGGAAAAAAAAAAGACTACTGATAAGACTACTAAAAATGAGAAACCAGATAAGCAATAACAGGATTGAAGAAGAGCACATCACTATACATGTAAACAGGTATTAAAAAACGAAAAAAAGGATATATTTTTAAATAAAACGAAAAAAAGGATATATTTTTAAATAAAGTCATATTTTATTGATTTTTTTAGAGAGAGAGGAAGGGAGAAACATCAATCAGTTGCTTTCCTGCACACACCCTGACCAGGGATCTAACTCATAACCTGGGTATGTGCCTGATTGGGAATAAAACTTGTGACCTTTGGGTGCATAGGATGATGCTCAACCAACTGAGCCACACTGGCCAGGGCTAACGCTAAGAAGATATTATAAACAAATTCATGCAATAAATTTGAAAATCTGTATGAACATCCAAGTGGCTGCATATACCAACAGTTTGTTCCTTTTTATTCTAAGCAGTATTCCATTGAGTGGATATTATCACAGTTTATTTAACCATTAACCTGTTTAAGGAATCTGGGCTGATTCTAGTTTGGGGCTATCAGAAATAAAGCTCCTATAAATATCCATGTACAGGTTTTTATGCGAACATATGTTTTTTTCATGGGATAAATGCCCAGGAGTGCAATTGCTGGGTCATAAAGTAGTGGCATGCTTAGTTTTGTAAGAAACTTGCTAACCTCTTCAGAATGGCTGTACCATTTTACATACCTACAAGCAATAAATTATAGATCTAGTTCTCTAATCCTTACTAGCATTTCGTGTTCTATTTTGTTAAATATTAGCCATTATGACAGATGTCAAATCAATAAAAAATATATAATCCAGATTTTAAATATTTTTGAAGGGTGAACTGATCTGTAAATATTTTTAAATTCTTTATTGTTGAAAGTCTTACATGTCTTCTTTTCCCCTCATTGAGCTCTCCCCAGTAGCTCCCCCATCTGTAAATATTAAACCTCTATAACTTGTACTGATTCAGATTTTTGAGAGATAGGACCCAGGCATCTAGATATATATTTTTAAATTCTTACCTGAAGACATACTTATTTTAAAAACAAACATTTTTTATTGATTTCAGAGATGAAGGGAGAGGGAGAGAGAATTAGAAACATCAATGATGAGAGAGAATCATTGATCAGCTGCCTCCTGCATGCCCCACAGTGGGGATTGAGCCTGAAACTCGGGCACAGAATCGAACCGTGACCTCCTGGTTCATAGGTGAACATTCAACCACTGAGCCATGCCAGCCGGGCTGGATTTCATTCTTGATCCCAAAGTTTCCTATTGATAATGTGACTAGTTTCCCTACCTAGCTACCTTAGAATTTATACAGAAAAATCCTCTGTGCTTCTCCAGAATACCTTCTTTCAGAGCAAGCTATTTGTTCCAGCCTTGCTGTTTCCCTACACGCCCCAGCAACATCACTCCTAGTCTTTTTTTTAAATATATTTTATTGATTTTTTACAGGGAGGAAGGGAGAGGGATAGAGTCAGAAACATCAATGAGAAAGAAACACCAATCAGCTGCCTCCTGCACACCCCCGACTGGGGATGTGCCTGCAACCAAGACACATGCCCTCGACAAGAACCAAACCTGGGACCCTTAAGTCCGCAGGCCGACGCTCTATCCACTGAGCCAAACCGGTTTCGGCTCACTCCTAGTCTTAACAGGAAACGCTAAAGGCCACTAAAGAGGATTTCTGGGACATTATCTACAAGTCCACGCACTCAAGCTTCAGTGCTGTGTATTTTTAAAATAAAAAATTATTAGACTTCTAGGATTTGTTATTTTTAATTATTATACTAAAATTACTTTAGTATAATGATGCTTTAATATCAAACCCAGTATTAGGCATAGACTTCTTAGAACTCTTATGCAACTATAAAATCAAAACAAATCTACATACTAAATACAACCCAAGTTACAACTAATAAAATTCAATTGTCAACATTAATGTATTATGATGGCTGATGCTATTTTGCTGATACTAAATAACTTCTCACATCATGGATTTAGCATTAACTGCTTTAAAGAAGGTTCTTTTGAATTTGGCAAGTTGATACTACGTTGGGCAGAGTTATGACTCATACACAACTTTTCTCTAAATGAGTTACATCCATCACTTGGTTTATGCATTCTCAGTTTGTAAATTTTAGATTAAAATAAATCACCTGCCATTTATTTTAAAACTTTTATATTTTATGAATTTTTTCAAACCAAAGATAGCATATACAGGGGTCCTCAAACTTTTTAAACAGGGGGCCAGTTCATTGTCCCTCAGACCGTTGGAGGGCCGGACTAGAGCTTAAGAAAAACTATGAACAAATTCCTATGCACACTGCACATATCTTATTTTGAAGTAAAAAAACAAAACGGCAAAAACACCCGCATGTGGCCCGCGGGCCGTAGTTTGAGGATGCCTGATATAACATGTCATAAAAGATAAATTCTTCCTGTTACTTTTGCTACTGCTATTGATGAGTGGAAAATTGATAATGGGACACTGGGGAGAGGATTTATTGACACTTTTTTTGAATGACTCTTATTGGGTTTGGGGGACCTGGGTCTGCCCAGTCAAAACTCGTTTGTATTATTTCTAATATCCTAAGTTAAAAATTTTTTTTCTTAGTCTTCACTCAAGGATTTATTTTCCCATTGATTTTTAGAGAGTGGAACGAAGGGAGGGAGGAGGGTGAGAGAGAGAAACATCGGTAAGAGAGAGACACATTAATTGGTTGCCTCCCACAGACACAACCCAGGTACCTGCCCTTAACTGGGAATTGAACCTACCACCCTTCAGTGTACAGGTTGATGCTCTAACCATTCAGCAACACTGGCCAGGGCCTAACTTTAATTTTTAAAATTCATTTATTAATGAGAGAGATGTTTGTTGTTCCACTTATTTATGCACTAGTAGCCCTGCGCACAAATCCGTGCGCCAGTAGCTCTCTGTGGGACCTGGCCGTTCTGCGCCTGCTGCCCAGAGGCTCTCTGAGGCCCAGAGGCCCATCCGCGGCCGGGAACGGAATGCTTGCCTCGTTGCCATGGCGATGAGGCAAGCATCCCTCCAGGCCGCTCACACTGCCTGTTCTCAGCAGCCACCCCCCCCCACCCCGCCGCCCCTGGGACTGGGGGCCTCTGGCGGGGCTGAGGACTGGGTGCCGCCATCTTTGTGACAGAGTGATGGTTAATTTGCATATTACCCTTTTATTAGATAGGATTCTTGGCTGATTCCTGCATGCCCTGACCGGGGATCAAACACTCAACCTTTGTGTACTGGGACAATGCTCTAAGCAACTGAGCTACATGGCTAGGGCCTAACATCCTAACTTTTAAACTACAAAAATAAAGGGTGGAAAAAGCATTAAGTTGTTAAACCTAAGGAAAAATATTCTTATTTTAAGTGAAAAATTCGTAGTGATAAATCTAAATAAGACAAATATTAATGATGTGAAAGCTACAAATCTTCCACATACAAGGGCACTGAGAGGTAGTAAGTTTGGAAAGAGCACCAAGACACTTGTCTTGAGACTTACTTTTATAACAGCAGCCTCTAAAAAAATCAGTTTAAGGTGTACAACATATTGATTTGATAGTTATATTGTGATGATTGACATTGTCGTGTTAGCTAACACCTCTATTGTATTACACAATTATAATTTCTTCTAGTGTTAGAAACAACTAAGATCTTAATCTAGTCTCAGCAAGTTTAATATTTATAATAGTTTTTTTGTCTATAACCACTGTAGTGTATTAGGTATCCAGGATTTATTAGTTGCAAACATGTACCTTTAAACATCTTTCCCATTCCCCCACACCTGGGCCCACAGTAACCACTATTTTACTCTTTGCTTTTACAATTTCGATTTTTCTAGATTCTACATGAGGTATCATACAGTATTTGTCTTTCTCTGACTTATCTCACTGAGCATAATGTACTGAAGGTCTATCTATGTTGCTGCAAATGACAGAATTTCCTTTTTTCATAGCTGGGTAGTATTTCATTGCATGTGCCCGTGCGTGTGTGTGTATCACATTTTCTTTATCCTTGCACTTGATGACAGGCAGTTAGATTGTTTCCATATTGTGGCTATTAATAATGCTGTAATAAGGGGGAAATATGTAATACTTTCATCAATAAAGATTTTTAAAAAGTAATAAACATGGGAGTGCTATGTCTTTATTTTAATATATATTTTTTATTGATTTCAGAGAGAAAGGGAGAGGGAGAGATAGAAACATCAATTATGAGAATCATTGATTGGCTACCTCCTGCACGCCCCATGCTGGGGATGGAGCCTGCAACCCAGGAATGTGCCCTGATTGGGAATTGAACATTAATGCTCAACCACTGAGCCACACTGGCCAGGCCATATGTCTTCATTTCCTTTGAATATATACCTAGAAGCAAGATTGCTGGATTGTTTGGTAGTTTTAATTTTTAGAGAAATCGCCATACTGTCTTTCACAGTGGCCGAACCAGTTTAAAACCTCATCAACAGTGCACAAATGTTTCCTTTTCTCCACATGTACACCAACACTTATCTTGTCTTCTTGATGGTAGCATTTTTACAGGTGTGAGGTAATAATTGGTCTTGGTTTTGATTTGCATTTCCCTGATGATTAGTGATGCTCAGTACCTTTTTATGCACTGTTAATCAGTTGGATATCTTCTTTGAAAAAATGTCCTTTTTTTTTCAGCTTAAGGTTTTTTTCTAGAGTTGTATGCATTATTTATAAATTTTGGATATTAACCACTTACCCAATATATGGTTTGCAAAAATTTTCTCCCATTCTGTTGGTTGCCTTTTCATTTTGTTGAAAATTGTTTCTTTGGCCCTAGCTGGTTTGGCTCAATGGACAGAGCATTGGCCTGTGGACTGAAGGGTTCCAGCTTCGATTCTGGTCAAGGACACATGCCTGGGTTGTGAGCTTGATTCCCCCACTAGAGTAGGGGGCATGCAGGAGGCAGCCAATCAATGATTCTCTCTCATCACTGATATTTCTCTCTCTCTCTCCCCCTCCCTTCCTCTCTGAAATCGATGAAAATATATTAAAAAGATTGTTTCTTTGGCCATGCAGAAGCTTTTAAGTAGGGGTATGCAGGAGGCAGCTGATCTCTCTCCCCTCTTCTCTAAAAATCAATAAAATATTTTTTTAAAACATTCTGCTCCTCTGGTTGGGATATGGCTTATGTGGTGGTGGTGACAGTAGGGTACCTTGTTTACTCTCCCACAATATCACTCTGGCAACTTACTTTAAAATTAACCTCGATAAAAAAAATATTAACTTTAGCACAGTGGAAGGGGTGATCTTCCCCACTGGGAGCACCCCACAGGAAGAGGGTTGGCTACAAAGGAAACCCAGCTCTGCTCAGATCCCTGACTGAGCCACAAAGTCCCACTTGGCCCCAGACTTTCACCTCCACAGCCTTGCTCATGGCTTAAGGGCCTGTCTCCTGCAGTTGTAGCTCCTATCACCAGACTAATGAGAGAGGGTGGTATTAAGTCACAATTGGGTGGTTAAGAACAAGAATGTGAATCAGTATGATATGATATCAGTATCTAAGAATATGATATCAGTATCTAAGTTTTCATTTAAAAGTGGCATATCCCCTTAGGGAATATCTAATTTCACCCCTTCACTTTCAAATAAGGAAACTAAAGCCCAACATGGCCAAGAAAGTTGCCCAGTGCTGGGATTAGAATCTTGTTTCTGTCAGTACTCAAGCCAAGGTTCTTTGTCAATAAATTTTTTAGGGCCAAGATATTCTCCTTTCTTTAAATTCCAAGCGAAATCACTAAACAATATTTACTGATTGCCCATTTAATGGACTCCTTTAGTTGTAAGTTAAAAAATCTAGCTCAAATAGCTTAAGCTTAAAAAAAAAAAAATAGGCTCCAGGAATACACTTTGTTTTAGGCATGACTGGTTCCAGGCTCAAAATTACTGTGAGGATTCTACCTCTTCACCTCTAAGAAAGACTTTCCACAGGAGAGGCATATAGACTGACATCCTATCAGCTTAGCTACCCCAGTAGTACATGTCAGCTATCATTGGACTTCTCAGTTATGTGAATCAATAAATTCCTTTTTATTCCCTTAAACCAGTTCAATTTTGAATTCTGTCACTTGTAACAAGTGTTCTGACAGAAATGAAGCTTATCAAAGGGTTCTCCTCAAACAAGGATAATGGTAACCAATCAGATTCTCTCTTCAAAACTTTGAATGTAAGAGTAGGATGTATAAGCAGAAGCCGAAGACAGCAATCCAGGCCATGAAAAGAAGTTTACTATTGATACTCTATCTTGGCCTCTATTTTCTACCTCTTCTTTTTTCTATCTTATATCTTGAGCTTATTTGTGACTTCAGTTTATTTTTGGTCCTACCTGCATCATGGCCAGGACTGCTGCATAAAATACTAAACTGATTTGATTCTAAAACCCTCTTCTTAGAAACAGCAAAGGGTAAATTGTCACTAAAGCCTTCTGGGCTTTACACAGAACAAACAGTAACAGGTTTCCTCTTCCAGCCTGGTAAGGCTCCGCATAGCATCCTAGAATCTGAAATAACTATGTTCTAACTAGTGTAGTGACCACATTTGGGTCAGGATGTGGGCTTCCCTAAGTTAGGAGGTACAGACAACTGAGATCCTTTGTAGGCAAGTACTGTACCTGCAAATTTCCTGGGTTTTCAAGTTACTTAACACCTCTGAGTCTCAATTCTTGTGCCAATAAAATGGGGGAAATCATTGATTTGGAATAAAAAATGAAATATACATAAAATCACTGGTATATGTTCAGTACTGAGCTAATATTAGTTCACTTCCCCTAAATTTTAGTGTCACTCACTATATGAAGTATTATCCAATTATCTTCTTTTGCTCAAATGTCTTAAAATTTATACAACGGAATGGTATTATTCTACATGTGACAAACAGTTTAAACAAAGAAACAAGATTTTTTAAACCTAAAAAGTTGGCTGCAGTTATTCAAATGTTTTTATTGGATTTAAAATTCATTTAAGGGATACACAGATATGCAACTAGTTTGATCAGCTACTAATATATTTTGGCAACCCTTTATTTTTGTACTCAAGAGCCAATTCACTTTTTCTCCATGTTCAATACTTAGCTTTGGTAAAATTTTGCCCTGTTCCTCATGTGTCACTGAAGTATTAGTGTTTCCACCCTGGTTGGTATAAGTTGCTCTTTTAGTGCTTTTTCTGTGGGTATGTTTTGTAGGACTCTTCTGTTTTTTCTCAACTTCACTGCTTACATCCCACATCATTACCTTCCCATCATTCCCTCCAGTAAGCAGCAAATAAGATTCTGGCAGAAAGCAGACCTGGGATACTCCCAAAGTGTGGCCCTTAAATCCCAATTCCTGTTCACACTTGACTCCCATTACCCTAAAGATTCGAATCTTTCCATCTTCTGCACCACAACTAAAAATATTGCCACATGATGCCACAGACACAGAATGGGCTAGAGCAGGGTTTAAAAGCTGACCCGGTGACTGTAGGCTCTCCATTTCTTCTGTTTCATCCTCCTGTAAATTGGTAATCCAGAGTGGCCGGGCTTTCTGAAGGTTCCATAGCATCACCTTTAAACAAAAGGATGTTACACAGTCAAATAAAGTTCTAGCCATCTTGCTAAACTACTATGCTTATTCTGCTTCTAATAAAATCATCAAAATAGTCTGAGATTGATTAGTAGGATATATTTCCAGTAATATTAAGAAAAAATTTAAAGGGCACTACAATATGGCACTAGAATGCTACCGTGGTGCCAAAACTAGAATGCCAATGGGCAGTAAGATAGAATTTAGAAAACAAGATCCTGAATAACTTTCGATTAACAAGACTATTAAAATGTAATCCAAATTATTAAGCAGTTGCCAGTTTTCTTTAGGTCATTCTACCCTCATCTCTGCAAATAAAATTAAAGATTATGAAATTTATTAATCTTAGTCTATGCTGGTTACAAGTAAAAATCAACAAAACAAACAATCTGGGTTATATCTGAAATAATTTGTATCTGGAATGTTTTCCTTTCCTTTCCCATTACCCAGATTATCCATTCTAGGGACTTAGCTCAAGTCCCTGTCTCTGCAAGCAGGCTTTCCTAACTATTCCAGCCCGCTTTTCTCTTTCCCATATTTAATTCCTATTCTATTAACTAACATTACTAGCTTGTCAGTTTTTGAAGATTTAATACATCTTTGATAATGCTTAGTATAATGCCTGGAAAAGAGCAGAAATTCCAAACCTATCTGTTGATTAATTTGACATCTTGGTATATTTGGCTTTTTGTTGTTCCCTACCACGATCTCACCTACTAAATTTATTTAAATGAAGTGCTAATTAAAATGAAACAATAAGCTTTGTGAATTGATTTCACTCTATAGTGATTCGTTTTCTTCCTGCAGCAACCAATTTGAAAAGGAAAATATTTTTAATACTTTGAGAGAATATACAGCTTTATTTTACCATCTAGTACAGTGATGGCGAACCTATGACACGCGTGTCAGCACTGACACGCGTAGCCACAGCGGCCGCATGCCGAGGATGAAACATTTGCTGCTCCTGAGGATGAAACATTTGAGAAATAATGTTTTTTCCTCAAAGTGACACACTACTCGAGTTATGCTCAGTTTTTTGGCAAAGTTTGACACACTAAGCTCAAAAGGTTGCCCATCACTGTATGTATTATCCCTGAATTATGACTCACAATTTAAAATGTATACTAGGATAAGCAAGACTTTGTTTAGTCAAAACCATAGATCTGAATTGATAAGATTACTACTGCTCTATTCAAGGTTAACTTCCATCAAGTCTACTTTCCAAGTAAGTTAAATACAGTAACATTTATTTTCTGCTACTAGTAGGAAAAGAACTGAAAATCCTTTTGGATTCGATTTATAACATTATACTAAGTGGACAGTAATTGCTATTGGGATGAAGCCAACATACTAATAAATTAAAGTAACTTTAAGTATAATAAAAAATATCAGAAAATATAACAAAAAATGAGTGAGTACTAAAACTTGATGTGGAAATAATCTCTCTCTCTCTCTAAAAAAAAAAAAAAAAAGCCTGGCCAGCATGGCTCAGTGGTTGAGCATGGACCTATGAACCAGGAGGTCACCATTCGATTCCTGGTCAGGGCACAAGCCTGGGTTGCAGGCTCCATCCCCAGTGTGGGGAATTCAGGAGTCAGCAGATTGGTGATTCTCTCTCATTGATGTTTCTATCTCTCCCTCTCCCTTCCTCTCTGATATCAATAAAAAAAATAAATAAATAAATAACACATATACACAAAACAACCAATAACAAAACAAAAAACAAAAACCCCACCCTGAACAAAGGAAAATAAACATTCCAGAATCTGCTAGCTTAACTGTATTTGCAGTTACCCCCAAGTTCTTTCTCACACAGGCCCCATAATATCTGGATTATATTTATTGTCCTCCTAAGACATCCAAACATGAACTATACCCTAAGTGTTTTCAGAAGCTTAAACATTTTGTATTAATTAAATCATCTACATGTGTTAATAACCATCCCAGTTTCTACCAATTCAAGAATCATTTCCAAGTACTGAAGATTCCCAAATTGTTCTTGTCTGTACATTCTCTTTATATTTCTTTGTTCTTCCTAACTGCTAAAGATTCCAGAGTATTTTACAATTTCTCAACCACTGTTCAAGCTGTATCACCTAAGTAGGAGAGCTAGAGATAATGAAGAAAAAAAATACAAGAGTTTGGGGTAAAAAAAAAAAAAGAGCCTGGAGGTTATCTATACTAATAATAGAGGAATATGCAAATTGACCAGGATGCTATCACAGTAACGACCAAACAGCAGGCTCTGTGGGGTGACCAGGCTGGCAGGGGGGTTAGTGAGGGATGACCAAATGACTGAACAGCAGGTTGTGTGGGACAACCAGGCTGGCGGGGGGGGGGGGGGGGGGAGACACGGGGGGACGGGGGGGTGCAGTTGGGGGCAACCAGGCCAGCAGGGGGGGCAGTGAGGGGAGACCAGGCTGGCAGAGGGGGGCAGTTGGGGGCTACCAGGTTGGTGGGGGGGGGGCAGTTGGGGGTGACCAGGCTGGTGGGGGGGCAGTTAGGGGCAACCAGGCCAGCAGGCAGAGGCAGTTAGGGGTGATTAGGCTGGCAGGGGGGGCAATTAGAGGTGATCAGGCAGTTGAGCAGTTAGAAGCCAGTGGTCCAGGATTGTGAGAGGGATGTCCGACTGTGGGTTTAGGCCCGATCCCTGGGATTGAGCCTAAACCCAGAGTCGGACATCCCCCGAGTGTCCCGAATTGGAGAGGGTGCAGGGTGAGCTGAGGGGACCCCCCACCCCGTGCACAAATTTCATGCACCGGGCCTCTAGTAGTCCTTATAAAACACTAATAGGAAGAGAAAGTGGACAACTGGCCAATGTTTAGAAGTGAATGTAATCATATCAAAGTGACCCTGATCAAAAATTTCTCCCCCTACAATAAAAAAACACACACATGCACACTATTTCTTCCCCTACAAAAAATATTTCTTTCCACATAAGAGATTCATTTATCACTTCTCAGCCTTTTGGCTAAGATCAAGTGGAAAGATTAATTTTAAAGGAAAAAAGTCTCCTCTATCATCCTGATCCTTGTCTGATCCTTGTGTTAGTACTAATAACCTTTCAAACTCCAGGAACAAGAACAAACCTTTAAACCATTTATTTCCAGGTGTGGATATGGGGGTGTTGGGGTGGGGGAGGAGTCATGTATACTATAGAAATATATGATGGTTTCAGATTTCCAAAGAAAAAACTACTTCATTCTTTTTTTTTTTCCTTTTGACTTTGAGAGTACAGTATGTTTATTAAAGCTGGGGATAGTGAAACAAGGAAGGGCCTTGGATAGAAGCAGCATCAGGAGAGAGCCTAGGTGGGGCTGCTTTGGTTCTCTAGAAATGTTATAGGAAAGAAATGAGTCTAGGTGGGGCTGCTTGAAAGTCAGAGGAAAAAGGGCCTTGGAGACAGGTTTGGAGGGTTAGCCTGGGACAAGCTGCTGCTGCCCACTGCTCCTGTAGTTGCAAGTCTCATGGGGTCCCCTAGAGTTGGGAGATGCATGCCAGTGAGAAAAGATGGGAGCCTGTAAGGGAAGAAGAGGGGGGAAGGGAAAGACTGGAACATACTCCCAGTGCTCCCGGATGGAGAGCATGCCTATTTAATGTTATTCTTTATACCTTCACATATACTATGATTATTACTTGTACCTATCTACACTAATAAAAGAGAAAAATGCTAATTGACCGTACCTTCGCTACACCCACAGCCAATCAGAGTGAGTATGCAAATTAACCCAACAAAGATGGTGGTTAATTTGAATATGCTGAGGGAGGGAGGAGTGAAGACTGAAGACAGCATAGAAGGAAGAGGGAGGGAAAGCACAGGTCAGCGGTGGCAGGAGGGAAAGTGCAGGGGGGGGCAGCGGCTGCAGGAGGGAAAGCGTGAGGTGGGGGGCAGAGATGGCGGGAGGGGAGGGAAAGCACCGGGCAGCGGCAGGAGGGAAAGTGCAGGGCAGCGGTGGCGGTGGGAGGAAAAGCGCGGGGGGGGGCGGCGGCTGCGGGAGGGAAAGTGCAGAGGGTGGGGGGGGGTGGCGGTGATGGGAGGAAAAGCGTGGGGTGGGCAGTGGGGGGCAGAGGCAGTAGGGAAAACGCGGGGGGGGGGGGCGGCTGGAGAGCCGGAAGCCCTGTTCTTGCAGGAATCTTTCTGCAATGGGCCTCTAGTTTAATATAAAATTAAGTGGTCTCCAGTGTCTTAATTAATCACAGTTTGGACGCTCAAGATTATACTTTCAGGGATCATTTCTACAGTTTGTTACTAGAGAAATCTCTGAACGTGTGGAACAACTGAAACCACGAGGAGGAGGTGCAGTGTTCTCTCCTGAGTGTGAAACTGGCTTTTGGTATTGCTTTTGCAATGCTACTGCCCATTGATGATCTTCTCTTCCTTTGGGAGAGCATGGGTTGGAGTGTTAAAAAAATAAATAAATCTGACTCTCTGAGTATGCTTGCCTAGTTAAACCTATCTAAATCAAAAGATATAATTTTTATAATTTCTATAATAACAAGGATAGGTGTGTTAAACATATCTACTGTGTGTGGTAGTAATTAAATTTCTGCCTTGAGATAAAATACATTTGCTCAGAGAGAAATAACTCAAAATTAACCTGATATGAACTTTCTCCCACTATTATAACTATATTCTTAGACTCCCCTAATATAGGCTGGATATTCTTTTTTTTTTTCAAGTTTCTTTGGATTTTTTAATTATAATTATTATTTTAATAACAACCTGAATCCCAGAACTTCCAGATACTGTCCATATTCCCTCCCCTGGGCAGAGAAGAGGGGGCACTTCCAGGGAATAAGGTGAGGATGGGTGTCTGCCAGGAAGCCTCCAACTCCCTCAAGCCATCTACTGCTGGGGGTCCCAGAACACTGACACCTAGGGAGGGAGACGGGAGCTCCATCTAACACGCCGTCCTGAAGCCCTCTCCTCCATCAAGGCCTGGGGATGCCCCAGCCCAGTCCCTGGGCACTGTGGGGAAATGGAGGAAGGATCGGGGGACAGGCCAATTCTGAGCCTTTAACTCCCACCCCTAGGGATCAGGGGGAATTAAAGCTGCATAGGAAGAGGGGGCAGGCAGCTGGCGCAAGGCCTGGCAGCTGTGGCAGCCCCCAAAGGCACATTGTGAGGGAAAGGAGGCTCAGACGGAGGGCCCATTGGGCGCAGGGGGCCCAAGCCGAGGGACCCCTGAGGACGGCAGCTGGGCCAGCTGCTCAGGGCTGGCCAGGGCACGCAGCAGTCATTCTCTTGCTCCAGCGCAGCATTCCGCTCAGCCAGGTCCCGGATCTGCTCCTTCAGCACCTCCACCTCCTCCCGGACTGCAAACATGAGGTGGGACTTCACCAGGTCCATGGCTTGTTCGATCTTATTGTCAATGCCAACCAGGCTTCCGGAGCCACTATCATCATCGCTGTCCAGGTGGCCACTGATGGCCAGCATGGATCGGGCCAGGCTGAGGCTCTGGGCTGCTGCTGCTCCGAAGGGGTCTGGAGACTTGTGAACCAGACTGGCATCAGGGAAGAAGTAGAGGGCCGTGGAGCTGGGGCGAGAGTCGAGGGGGGGGGTACCTGCCCCATCTCCTCTGGAGCAACCAACTCCATCCTCAGTCGCAGGGCTCCATCCTTAGTTCGGGACAGTGGAGGAGTTCCAGCTGTCGAGCCCCTGGTCTCCACTTCCACCCTCAGGGAGGACAGGGGCGTGGCAGCCCGGGATGTGCCCACGCTATCTCCAGCCCCAGGCTCTGGGGGGCGCTGCTGGGGTGGGGAAGCTGACAAAGGGGGTGTTTCCACCTTGGCCTTGCGAGGCACTGCCAGCTGGCCCAGCCCCCCAGTGAAGGACCGGGCCTGAGGTCCAGGGGAGGTGGGAGGAGGGAGAAGCCAGGAGGTTGGACCCTGAGACAGGCCTGGCTGTGGGATAGGGGCTCCCAGGCCCAAGCTGGCCAGCTCCAACCTGGAATCCAAAGATCTGCCCCCAGCACCCCCTGAGGCCCCTCGAATCCCCTCCAGGAGCCGGCCAAAGCTGGGGGGCTCCAGGTCTCTCTCGTAAACATCCACACACGTCCAACGGCCACGGCGATAAGGCTCTCCCAGGCCCTGCGGCAGCTTCACCACCCGGAAACGGGAGGCCGGGGCCCCAGGCGGTGGGGAACCATTCCGGGGGGTGCTCTTGCCCCCTGGCTCTGGGTTGGGCTCACCGTTGGGCAAGCGGGGTGGGGGCCCAGTAGGGACCGGCAGGGCAGGGGACTCTGGACCTCCAGGGTTCCCGGGGCCCTCATAGTCCGTGGTGACGCTGGTGATTTGGAAACTACTTTTCTTCTTGCCCCCACTCATGGTCCCTGGGGCTCAGGATGGGGCCAAAGTGGGCGGGGGACCGGGCGGTAGTGGCTCTTCGAAGGGGCTCAGGCACCCCTGGAACAGGGGAGCCACATGGCGGGGACATCAGGGCCCCTGGGGACGTCTGGGTCCGACATGGTGGGAGGGCCTTGCAGGAACTGGGGGTGCCTGGCTGGTGAAGGGAGAACAGGGGAGGGGAGGCGGCGAGAAGGGGGAGCAGGGGCAGGTTTTTCCTGCTGCTGTCGCTGCCGAACTCCAGAGCTGAGTTTGCAAACTCTCGGCCTCGGCCAACAAGCTGGGCCGGGGGTCCGGCCGCCTAAGATGTCGGGCTGTCGTTCCCCGGGGCCTCTTGGCCCCAGCAGCACGGGGGGGGCGCAGGCAGCGATCAGAGACGGCCCGGTTCTCTTCAGGGGCCGCACCTCACCCCCGCGAGGCATCTCCGTGGAAAGTTTGCGCTCCGGAAAAGAAGGAGCCCCCGCCTCCTTGGTGGAGCCCAGGCGCGGCCTCTGAAGCCCCAAGTGTCTCGGGGCTGATGCGGGAGGGGCGGCTCGGCCCCCTGGTCCTGCAGGTGGAGCCACTTCGGTGGTCGGGGCGAGCGGGTCTCTCCAGTCTCCTCCCGCGTGGCACCAATGGGTCTCCTCGCGGCTCAGCTCCTTCTGGTTCGGTCTCACTGCCTGCCTCTTTCTCTAGGCTGGATATTCTTAAAGTATAATGCTGGATAATCAGGTTTTAAAAGGTAAATTGTGCAAATTAGAGCTTCACCTTCAGTAAGGAAATAATTTTTTAAAAGCATGGTTGTGTTGTCTTAGCCACTATTCTACCCAGTGCAGAAGGTAATCTACAGCAAACTTTTAACAATTCTTAGCAGTCAAGCAATGACCTAAGCCTCCTTTTCATAAAATATTTATTTTATATACTGGTCTCTAGCAGTTGCCTGCCACTAAAGCTTCTTGCCTAGAACTGGATGCAAAACAGTAAATTCTGGATGCCCACACTTTTCTAATCTGAAGAATACAGGTCATTTTGCATTATTGTCATGCCTAGTCCTATATAATAAAGAGGTAATATGCAAATTAACCTTCACACCCTCACAAGATGGCTGCCTACAACCAGGCCAGCAGGGGGGTTAATGAGGGACAACCAAACGACTCAACAGCAGGCTGCGTGGGGCGACCAGGTCAGTGCGGGGGGGGGGGGGGGGGGGTGACCAGGCCCGGTGGAGGGGGCAGTTAGGAGTGACCAGGTCGGTAGGGAGGGGGTAGTTGGGGGCGACCTGGCCAGCAGCGGGGGCAGTTAGGGGCGACCAGGCCGGCAGGGTGGACAGTTATGAGTGATCAGGCAGGCAGGCAGGTGAGCGATTAGGAGCCAGTGGTCCAGGACTGTAAGAGGGATGTCTGGTTGCCGGTTTAGGCCCAATCCCTGGCAGCCGGACATCCTCCAAGGGGTCCCAGATTGGAGAGGGTACAGGATGGGCTGAATGCACGAAATTCATGCACCGGGCCTCTAGTAATTAAATAATGAACCAGTGATTGGAAACTGATAAGAGGACTAGTCAAAGAGACACTGTACAATCTGCCTACTTAAAACAGATATCCACCTGGTTGTGTAGATCTTTCTGCACAACCAAATAGGCAGGTTATCACCACTACAGTAGAAAATTGTAGTTCTTAGAGGGCTTGATCAAGACCTAGGACGAGAGCCCCAGCCAGTGTGGCTCAGTGGGTTGGACGTCGTCCCTTGCAGCAAAAGATTGCTGGTTTGATTCCCGGTCAGGGCACATGCCCAGGTTTTGGGCTCAATTCTCTCACATCAATGTTTCTCTCTCTCCCCCTCTCTCTTCCTTTCTCTCTAAAAATCAGTAAAAATATTAAAAAAATAAATAAAAAAGACCTAGAGTGGAAAAAAACTTTAGAGGTTATAGACTTACTGTGCCTGATAAGTTTAGGATAATTCTAAATGGTATTTTGGGTAGGAGAATTCTTCACTGTTTAGGGACTGTCCCAGGACTGCAGGACATCCACTGATTCTGCCTACTAAATGCCAGTAGCCTGAGAGAGGGGAAGTGGTAGTCACAATGACAACAAAAATCAGCTTCATCTAGTTCTAAATTCTGAAGGGGTGAGGAGGGTAGAGGAAGGAGTAGCAAAGATCACTGGCAAAGAAAGTGGAAAGACAAAATATTTGATGTAATTAACAGAATCACAGCATCTCAGAAGAAAGATACTGTATATAGTTGAAAAAGTAGATGAAATGCCTAGAATAGTGGTGGGCATATAGGTCATTTAATAAACAATGGTTCTTTTTCTGGAAGTGATGTGTTCCCAAACCAAAAACGTTTTTTACCATTATTCATGGTATTCTGCTTGAAATATCATGCAGATAAAATATAAGCTTTGGAGCCAGAGAGATTGTGGTTTGAATACCAAGTCAGGCAGCTGTGTGAACACTAAATTTTAATCTATTTCCTCACGTATAAAAAAGAATAGCTATCTAGCAGGGCATAATTAGAATGAAAGCTAATATATGTAAATCACTGGTAAGTACTAAGTGCTCACCAAAAAGAAGCCATGATTCTTCTCACTCCAGTGATATGAGATTTACTCTCAAGAGAAAGCACATCTGCTATGGGAAAGTTCAAGCTATTTGGCTATTTGAAAGTGTTGGGTTTTTTTCTCAATCCTCACCTGAGGACATGCTTCTATTAATTTTAGAGAGTAAGTGGGGGGTGGGGGGAGAGAACATTGATCAGCAGTCGCCTACTGGGAATTGACACCTTTCAGTGTATGGGACAGTGCTCTAACCAACTGAGCTAGAGGTGCCAGAGTGAAAGTTTTCTTTAATTAAACCAAAATCTGTTTCCCTATTACTTCTATTTAGACTTTTCCCCCTCATGAAAACCAAAATTTAAACACCTACAGTTCCAGACATAATGGGGTTTCTAGATATATCTACTCTCCTCTGAATATGAGCTGATTTGTGACATTCCTTTCAAAACTCAGCATGAATATAATGCTCCAATCCTGGTCACCAATATACAATATTTCAATTAACATACTCCAGAATTTTTTAAAAAATATGTATTAATTTATTGATTTCAGAGAGGAAGGGAGAGGGAGAGAGAGAAACATCAATGATGAGAGAGAATCATTGATTGGGGCCTCTTATTACACCCCCTACAGGGGACAGAGCCTGCAACCCAGGCATGTTCCCTGACCAGGAATTGAACTGTGCCCTCCTGGTTCACAGGTCAATGCTCAACCACTGAGCCACACCAGCTGGGCAATGCACCCCAGAATTTTAAAGTAAACAACAGATCCACCCTGGCCAAACAAAAACAAAACAAAACAAAACAACAGATCCAGTCCCTCCAACTTTTTTTTTTTTTTTTTTTAGAAAGTGGGAGATTAACTCTGCCTTCAGCATGTCCCTTTTTTAAACAAATGTTTAGAATCAAAAATTTGAATTGTCAGATATTAGGAATGTATTAAAGCACAGAGAAAAGACTAAATAATTAGTGATTACTTTGTGAATAAAATCTAACAGGCTTTGTCAAGTTAGCATAAAACATGCATTAGAAGTAAAGCTTTTGGCTCATGTTAGTAGAAAATAAAAAATTCAAAGATATATTTAGTCTGTTCAATTTGATTATACTAACAAATCCCATTTAAAATTACCCAAGTATTATTTGCAAAGCATCACCTGCATATCCAGTCCACATGACACCAGGCTCTGAGGCCTTTGAGGCCGAAAAGCCACAGAAGAACAGATATTGGAATGTCTCTTCAGCGATCTGCTAACTTTCTTATTTTCCAAGTCTAGGATTTTGATTGCTCCGGAGTCATCAGCAGAAGCCAGCAGGTTTTCAGTTTCATTTAATGAAAGGCAATTTATTTCTTCTTCATTCACATGAAAATGGTCCAGGGAACCTTTGAGGGATCTCACATCCAGTATACTAATAGTTTCTCCATGCGAGGCATAGAGCTTGGTGGGGCAGGAGGGAGAGAATAAGACACAGGTAACGTCGTTGGCCCCTTCAAAGCGTGTGTGTCCCAATGGAGTCCCATCTTCACCCCAAGCCATGAGATCTCCACCCTCTGCTCCAGAAGCCACTAGTCCTTCTGAACTTGCATTCAGGCAGAGAATAGGAGAAGAATGTCCACCAATCCACTTGACAGCCATAATGGCTGAGAAGACTGTGAAGGAGGAAAAAACTATAATGTCATATTTTACTTAAGAACTTAATGGTAGGAGACAAATGCAATAAGTAGTATTTCATTAAATATTTTTTAAAAGACATCTAAACAACTCAACAACAAAAAGACAATTGAAGATCAAGTCTACAAAAGCCTAGCTGAACAGAGTTGTGGGCACACAAGGCTGGAACATGCTGAAATGGGCTTCCCTTGCAATCAGGAACCCAGGTAAGCCTGGTTCTCCAGCCTTTGGTGAGGCTCACATAAGAATAAACACTAAATATTTTTACTTTAAATTAGGAAAAATTATTTTTAAGAAAGGGCTGCACAACCATCAGGTAATATTTTTTATCAGAATAATGTTTTAGAGAGTGAGCTCTGGAACTAGTCTCTGGGTTTGACTAGTTCTACCACCTACTAGCTGGGTGACTTTGGGCAAGTTACAGAACCTCTTCTCTGTGACTCACTTTCCTTCTCTATAAAATGGGGATAATGATAATAATGATAACACCCATTTCATAGAACCAGAGAGAACTAAAAGAAGTAATATATGTAAAGCACATAAAATAGTGCCTGGTAAATAATGAGTGCTCAACAAATATTACCATTATCCCTTTTTTCATTTTTATTAAGCTGGTCAAAGTGGCATCATATATATTACACCAATGATCCTCAAAGTATGGCTTCCAGACTAGCAGCATCAATATCACCTAGGAACTTGTTAGAAATAAAAATTGTCAGACCTCGCCTTAGGCCCACTGAATCACAAACTGGAGTTGGGGTCCAGCTATATGTTCTAACAACCATCCCCCCTACCCCAGATTATTCTGATGCATGTTAGAATTTGAGAACCTGTACTACACCAATCATTTGGGAAACTGGTTAGAAATGCAGACCCTAAGGTCTTGTCACCAGAGACTAAATTAAAAGGTTATTTATTCTTAAAACCTTTCTGCTTGGCATTATTCCTTTTTATAGATAATAAAACTGAGTTTCAGAAATGTTCAATAATTTGCCCAAAGTCTCCTGGCCCTTAAAATTTGTACAGGGACCCAGTATAAAGGGATACCAAACTTTTAAATAAATAATGAAGACCAGGCCATGGGTGGGTAGTTCATTTGGTTAGAGCAGTGGTCGGCAAACTCATTAGTCAACAGAGCCAAATATCAACAGTACAACGATTGAAATTCCTTTGGAGAGCCAAATTTAAACTTAAACTTATTCTAACGCCACTTCTTCAAAATAGACTCGCCCAGGCCGTAGTATTTTGTGGAAGAGCCACACTCAAGGGGCCAAAGAGCTGCATGTGTCTCGCGAGCCGCAGTTTGCCAACCACGGGGTTAGAGCATTGTCCCAGTATGCCAAGGTTGAGAATTCCATACCTGGTCAGGGCACATACAAGAATCAACCAATAGCCCAGCCTGTGTGGCTCAATGGTTGAGTGTCAACCTATGAACCAGAAGATCATGGTTCGATTCCTGGTCAGGGCACAAGGCCAGGTTGCTGTCTTGGTCCCCAGTGGGGGGTGTGCAGGAGGCAGCCAGCCAATCAGTGATTCTCTTTTATCATTAATGTTTCTAGCAGCTCTCTCTCCCTGCCTCTCTGAAATAAAGAAAAATATATTTAATTAAAAAAAAAAATCAACCAACCAATGAATGGATAACTAAGTGGAACAACAACTTGATTTTTCTCTCTCTCTAAAAATAAAAATAATTTTAAAAAATCAATAGAAATTTTACAAAATTTATTTAAAAAACTTATTAAAAACAGTTTGTTAGTATTCTCCCTCCCTCCCCCCATATTTTTACTGATTTTAGAGAGGGAGAGAGAAACATCAATGATGAGAGAGAATGCCTCCTGCATGCCCCACACCTGGGATGGAGCCCGAAACCTAGGCATATGACCTCACTGGGAATTGAACCATGACCTCTTGGTTCATAGGTCAATGCTCAACCAGCGAACCACGCCAGCTGGGCTTGTTAGTATTCTTTACCAGGTAAAGTACAGAAAATGACTAAAAGATACTAATAATTCATTACTGCTTTTAAATGTACTTGTTGGGGGCAAAAATAGAATATTGAGAACTAGCTATATTTATAAGAAATATTAAGTATGTTCTGATTGCCTTGTTCTGATTAAAGAAAGGACATTCTAATCTGGCTGGGAGTTGTGCACGCCCAGGAATCTGGGAGTCAACCTAGGAATGCAGACCAGTCTCATTTAATAACTGCCTATTATCATGGACGGATTAACAATCAGGTTGCCCAAACAATGGGAGTCCAGCCCATCACACAATGCCTACTTCCCCATGCCTGTAATACCCACTTTGCATACCCATTCTTATTCCTTTTGTCTACTTCCCCATGTAATCTTCGTCCTACCCAATATAAGCAGCTTGCTTATGGGGGGGTTTCAGAGCAGATTTTTGTGGATGACCTGCTGCTCTCCCATACTGCCAGCATTATTGGAATAAATACTCATATATGATTCAACCCTGTCTCTGCTTAATTGCCTCAAGTAGTGACAGACAGCCCGGACCCATTGTCAGTTTATTAATGTAAAAATGTTCAAAGAATTTTTGTGAGTTTATTTGAGCCAAACTGTCAACAATTGACAATTGCCAGTAAGCTGAATCTCAATGGATTGGGATAATGCTCTGAAAAATGGTGCTTTATTTTTTTTTTCAAGAAAAACAATTTTAGATATAACAATGTTACATGCAATAAACATTAATATTTCAAGGAGAATGGCAGTTTTTCATCTATTTTTATAGGTTGCAATCAAAGGAGGAGATGAAATGAAACCCATTGGTGATAGATTAGAGAGGCAGGAGAAAGCAAAGGGTGGGGGGAAGTCTGGGATTGAATAACGAGTAAAATGATAGACACATACTTCTTTTACTTAGGTGGGTACAGGATAGTTAACAGTCAACAATCTATACTAATAAAAGGGTAATATGCTAATTAGACTGGGAGATCTTCTGGGAGACCTTCTGGACAAAGCCATGGTGGTGGGGCCAAGGCAGAGGCAGTTAGGGGTGATCAGGCCAGGAGGGAAGGGCAGTTGGGGGTGATTAGGCTGGCAGTTAGACATCCCTTTCACAATCCGGAACCCATACAGCTCCAGCCGCAGCTCTCTGAAAATGTGCTTCAGGTGCACGAAGTTGTGGAATCCACCTTGTGTACACTCTCCCATTTCATATTGGCGGCAACAGGCTTCCCAGAAGTCGGTCACAGGGGGAAAGGTCAGCTTGTATGGGCGGCCCCGTTGAACCAGCAGCGGCTATTCAAGTCAATCACAGCTTTCTCTGCATCTTCACCGCTAAACTTCACGTTTCCTACGAGGTGATCTCCAAGATTATCACAGATATTCATCTCCCCTACGAGGTGATCTCCAAGATTATCACAGATATTTATCTCCTCCACCTCTCCATACTTCTCCTCCATTTCTGTGAAAACCTCCTCAAAAAACTCCTCATAGGGTTCCTGCATCTCGACATTGCTCACAGCACATCGCAGAGTTTTGAGGGTTACGGTAAATGTTCAAGAGGGCAATGATGTGGCTAAAGGACGGTTTATTGTACCATCCAAAGGCATCTGTCTCCATGACGACATGCTCCAATTTTGAAATAAAATGAAGTTGACTTTGTCCTTCTCAGTGCCAAAGATGGAGGCCAAATACTCCGTCATTTCCCGCCCACAGCCTCCAACAGCGCTGCTGAGGCGGCCCACCCTCGACTTTTAATTTTTTTATGTGTATTAACATTGAAGTCTAGAAATCTGCCCTCTACAGCTTTAGGATTCTTTATTTTATTATTTAACGTCTTTATTGATTTCAGAGAGAGGAAGACAGGGATAGAAACATCAATGACAAGAATCATTGAATAGCTGCCTCCTGCACACCCACTACTGGGATCAAGCTCCAAGCCCTGCATTTGCCCCAACCGAGAATTGAACCGTGACCTCCTGGTTCATGGATCCATCCATGCTCAACTACTGAGCCACACCGGTCAGGCAGCTTTAAGATTTTGTGTGCATATAATTTTGGATCGCTGATGGGATTTTAGGTTTTCTCTAAGATACGAATGAGGCAGTTTTTCAAAGGGGACTTAAATAAATGCTAACTGGAGAGACAAAAGTTTTAGCAGGTTTTTTCCTAATACAATTATTTTCTGGAAAAGATTAATTCAATTTAAAAAATAGATTTGGTTAAGCTCCATGCCACAGTGTGAGGTCAGGCAATGCAATAAATGGATTTTGCATTAACAGGATTATTACCCAGCCGACTGATGATTCTCTCTCATCATTGGTGTTTCTATCTCTCTCTCCCTTCCTCTCTCTGAAGTCACTTAAAACATATTTTTCAAAAAAACAACAGAGAATGTGCTAATTTTTTTTTAAAAAAGGGATTATTGCAAGCAACAACATAGCTCCTGTAAATTTTTTCCACAATAGAAACAGTAGTAACTCTCAGTTTACTAATCTCATAAGACTAAAGTCAGCTATACTTTAACCTCTATGCACCAGAGTAAAAAAAGTTTAACTTGAACGCTGACTGGAGGGGAAAATGGCACTGAATAAGCAAATGTGTCCCGAGCCTTAACCTGGAGCAGATAGAATGAGCATCTAAATTGAATAACATCCACCCAGAATTGGCTAATTAGACACAGCTGGTGAGACAATTCACGCCGGGAAGGGCAGAGGATGCCTGTGTTGTGGAGCGGATGCGAGTGAACGACCACTGGAGCCCAGATCAAATTAAAATGTAGGGAGCCTTTATTAGCCGGGTGGCCAGGCGACCCGGCGACTGCTCTGCCATTCTCCACGCAGGGAGACCAGAGAGCAGCAGCGACCCTTTGTGTAGGACCGCTTTTAAGCACATTAACCACATCCGGTTTTTGCAGAACAAGTAACCCAAGACAAAACAGTTTTTCCCAAGCAACGTCAGGATCATGCCAATGACAACTATGTTATTCACAGGGTCATCCTGTTCTTCAGAAAGCTGACAGTGTTCTATGAAAGAAGGCTACGTGCTGGGAAGGGGCCATGAGACCATATCTCAAGGCCTGGCCTGGTGTCAGCACTGACAACTCTATCTGGGGCATAGTCCACGGCCTCTCTGGAATGCTCAAAAATTCCCACTCTCCAACACCTGGAGAACGGTAGGATTGGGGAACTGGGTTGGAGCGAGTTGTGAGACCACCAAGCTGAGAGGATCAGAAGGAAGCTGCCCAGCACCAAGTCTGCATCCCTTGGGGAAAGGTGTAACATTCAACTGTGGAAAGGAAGTCCACAGGGCTGCTGGCAGCAGGGGATTCTAGATCTAAGTCCACAGCTGCAAGAGGCTGAGCCCAGAAAGGCGGCCTGAAGAGCTGTCCTAGCAGTTCCACGGTTGTTTTGCCCGTTTTGTTTTTGCTTTTATTCACTGAACCCAGTGCATAGGACCTTTTAAATACAAACACTAACCTGTGGCTGCGGAGCAGGTGGAGGTGTGGACTTGTGGAGTCTGAGGAGAGGTAACCAGGAATCTGGCACTGAGGCATTCCTGACCCTCCAGACCTAAGCAGCCATTTTTCTCCTGAAGAGCCAGCCCTCTCAGCAGCCTCAAGACAGCTAATACAGCCACACCCAGACTACACCCTGAGCTATACAAAGAACACAAAAACTCTGAATAGTCATGGGGAGCCCTCAGGGACTGGGTTGAAGAGAGGTTATTCAGTCTTGGAAAGTGATACCAGGCCCACCTTTAGCCCTGTAAGAAACAAAGGCTTGAGAGATTAAGACTGTCAGCAGGCAGACAGGCAAAGTGGGCAGATTGGCCCCACCTGCTTGCAGCTAAGGTTGTGGAGATAGACACAGAGGAGCGGTGGATCGCTTGGAACTTCAACATGGTGCTGACTACCTAACAGGAAACAGAGAAGTGGCAGACAAAAGAGTGAGGTCTTAAACCAGCCCCCCTGGGGCTTTAAAATTTAGCTGAAACAAATGACACTTCACTTTTTAAAAAATCTTTTATTAAAAATATTTTTTTTCATATTTTCCCTTCATTTTTATTTTGTTATTTTACCCCCCCACATCCTTTTCTCCTTCACTTCTTCCTTTTTCATCCTGTTTCCTCTTCTCCTGTCCCGCTTTAGTTTCTCTTTCTTTTTACCTTGTTAAATTGATCTTTATCTGTATTGATGTTATTATTACTGTGGTCTCTGTTGGCTTACTCATATATCTAATTTCCTCTCCTCTGCTCCAAGTCCAAGCACCCTATTTTCTCTTTCTTCACCAATTTTTTTGCTTGTTTTTCCTCTCCTCTCTTGCTCTCTTCTTCTCCTAATTAATTAGTATCACTCACTAAACTCAAGCCTACCTGGCTCTTTCCTCTATTCTTTTCCCAAAATGGATGAATAAGTGAAGATAAATTTTTAAAAATTATTTTTGTTTTATCTTTGATTTAATTTTTAAAATTTCTTTTCTTCTTATTCATTCATTCTCTTTCTTCCTCCTCTATACTGAACTGAGGTCCTTCTGCTATTCATTCAACTCCTTAACCTTACTTTCTGTATATACTAGGTGTACTGGTTAATAATAGCGGATTTTGTAATCAAAGAAAACACAATTTCAAGAGAAACTTCAAAAATGCTTTATTAAAAGTAATGTCCATCGCTAGCTACACATTTTCCCATCTTTCAGGTAATTTGTGGATACCGTCCCAATAGAACTTTTCTTGTTTTGAAGCAAACCACTCAGAGACCCAATTTTCTACTTCTTTGTACGTTTTGAATTGCTGCTCAGAAAATGTGTGTGCCATCGATCAGAACAAGTGGTAATCTGAAGGAGCAAGGTCTGGTGAATACAGCGGGTGGGTTAATACTTCCCAGGCAAGATCTTTTAATGTGTCTTCAACTGGTTTTGAAGTGTGTGATGGTGCGTCATCATGAAGCAAAATTACTTTGCCATGTCTTCTGGAACATTCTGGTCATTTCACGATCAAAATGTGGTTCAAATGGATTATTTGTTGTCAGTAGTGATCAGTATTAACGTGTCACCGGGTTTTAGAATCTCATAATACACCACATCTTCCTGATCCCACCAAATACAGAGCATTTTCTTTCCGAAGCAATTTGGCCTTGCAGTCGATGTTGATGGTAGACTTGGATCAACCCATGATTTTGTGCATTTGAGATTCTCAAAATAAATCCACTTTTCATTGCCAGTCACAATTCAATGCAAAAAAAGACTTTTTCTTTTGTGCCGTTGAAGCAACATTTTACTGATGACTTTTCAGTTTTCCATTTGTCTTTCGTTCAGTTGATGTGGCACCCATTTTCCTTCCTTTAAAATCTTTCCCACTGCTTGTAAACGATTGGAAATTGTTTGCTGAGCAACGTTTAATCTTTCTGCAAGTTGTTTTAGAGTTTGACACTCATCTTCATCCAATAATGCTTGTAATCCTTGGTCTTCAAACTTTTTCGGTTGACCTAGACGTTCTTTGCCTTTCACATCGAAATCATCACTTTTAAAGCTTTTAAACCAGCGTTCACAAGTATCTTGAGATGAAGCATGTTCACCATAAGCTTCTCGAAGTACTCAGCAGCACTTTTCTTAAAAATAATGAATTAAGGTTCCCGCAAATGCTCATTTTTTGGCATGAAATTCGACATTTTTAAGCATAAAAATACCTATGATATTAACACCTTCAGCAAATTTGACATATGAAGTTTTGAAGCTTGCTGTCAATACTACTAAATAGCATACCTATCAAATCACATATGTATCAACATATGTGTAACTCCAGCTATTGAAAAAAAAATCCGCTTTATTAACTGGTACACCAAGTAAGCTCTGCTTCTACAGATCCTGCCCTCCAGCCCCCTTTTTTTCTGGGTGTTTGTTGTTTGCATTTTTTGGTTTATCTATTTACTTTGTGATGTTTTTTCCCTATATATTTTTTCTTCCTTTTTCTTCTCTTTCTTTTCTCTCTCACCTTTTTCTTCTTTTCTCTGTATCAATTTTGCTCTCTTTTCTCTCTCCTAATTCTCTTTTCTCTGGTGATCACTTATATTGGGGTTATCCGTGTTGTGAGTCCATTTGTGTTTTGTTCCTTGTGTCATGACTTGTTGAGTTGTATTTTGGGATGTTTGGTAAATGTGGTAGACAGTGAGCCTCATAATCAGACACCCTGCAAGGAGACTCCATCCACGAACAGGACAATAACACTCAAGACCCAACTACACCAAGAGTACCCAAATATCCAAACTAGGGGGCATCCCTAGATTACCCAGCCCAGGAGACTGGCGAGATTGCACTACTGGGTCCCACAAAACATCTACTATATAAGACAAACTCAAAAAATCTGGGTGGCATGACAGTTTGATACCTAGAAACAATCACAAAGGAACAGCAAAAATGGGAAGACAAATAAACCACCCCTATTTGAAAGAAAAGGAGGCATAACCAGAAAAGGAAATAAACAAAATGGAGGCAAGCAGTTTGTCAGAGAAAGATTCAGAGCAATGGTTATAAGAACGCTTAAAAGGATGGAAGACAAATTCAACAACATATGTAAGAATCAAGGAAAAATGAAGAATCAAGAGGAAATAAAGAATGACATAGGTACAATAATGAACACAATGTAAAGTTTCAAAAGCAGACTAGATACAGCAGTCGCCAACCTTCAGACCACTGGTTGGCGACCACTGCTCCAAAGGTTTCCTTAAACCAGTGGTCGCCAACCTTTCGGACCTCACAGACCACCAGTGGTCTGCAGACCACTGGTTGACGACCCCACTGGACTAGAAGAAGCTGAGGACCGCATCAGCGAGTTAGAAGACAAGTGGATAAAACCACCCAAGCAGAGCAGCAACTGCAACAAAAACTTAAAAAGCAGGAGGAAAGCCTAAGGGAGCCTTGGGATAACACGAAATGAAACAACTTCCACATAATAGGAGTGCCAGAAGGAGAGGAAGCTGAGCAAGGAATAGAAAACCTGTTTGAAGAAATAATGACAGAAAACTTCCCTGATGTTGGGAAGAAAAAAGCCACACAAGTCCAAACAAGATGAACCAAAAAAGACTGACAGCAAGACACATCATAATTGGCAAACATCAATGACAAAGTAAGAATCTTAAAGGCTGCCAGAGAGATAGAAAGTTACCTACAAGGGATCTCCCATTAGACTATCAACTGATTTCTCAACAGTAACACATCAGGCCAGAAGGGAATGGAATGAAATATACAAAGTGATGCAAAGCAAGGGACTGAATCCAAGAATATTATACCTAGTAAGGCCACCACCATTCAAAAGTCAACGTGAAATTAGAAGCTTCATGGACAAAAAAGGGCTAAGAGTTTATTACCACCAATTCCAGCAATGCAAGAAATGCTAAAGGGACTGCTGTAAAAAGAAGAAATAGAAAGGGAAGAAGTTACATAGGCATAAAAAATAAAATGGCGACAAACAAGTACATACCAACAACCTTAAATTTAAATGGTTAAATGCTCCAATCAAAAGACATAGGGTAGCCAAATGGATAAGAAAACATGGCCCATATATTTGCTGTCTACAAGAGACCACCTCAGAAAAAGGACTCACACAGACTGATAGTGAAGGGATGGAAAATTTTTTCAGGCAAATGGAAATGGAAAAAAAAAAAAAAAAAAAAAAAAAGCTGGGATAGCAATACTTATATCTGACAAAATAGACTTCAAAGTGAAGGCCATAATAAGATAAGGAGGGCCACTTCATAATACTAAAGGAAGCAATTCAACAAGAGGATATAACACTGGTAAACATATGCACCCAATACAGGAACACCCAAATACATAAAAAAACTTCTGGAAGCTATCAATGGAAAGATCGACAGCAATACAATCATAGTAGGGGACTTTAATACCACATTGACACCACTGAATAAATCCTCTAAACATATAATCAGCAAAGAAACAGCAATCCTAAATGACTCACTAGATCAGACGAAACTAATCAACATCTTCAGAACATTTCACCCCAAAGCTACAGAATATACATTCGTCTCGGGTGCACACGGGACATTTTCAAATATAGTCAACATATTAGGACACAGGCAAAGTCTCTTCAAATTCAAGAAGATAGAAATCATATCAAGCGTCTTCTCAGATCACAATGGCATAAAATTAGAAATCAACTACAATAAAAATAATGAAAAAATTCGAACACTTGGAGGCTAAACAGCATACTATTAAACAAAGATTGGGTTACCAAATCCTACATAATAAAAAGGTAATATGTAAATTACCATCACTCCACTACGCCCACGATTGGGCCAGCGGGAGGCGCAGGGGGCGGGACTCGGGGTGGCCGGGGTGGTGATTGGGCCGGCAGGACGCTGAGCTCGCGTTGCGTTGCGAGCTCAGCGTCTGCGCCGTGGCTGTGCTGCGGCACAGAAGGGGCCTCTGGGCCCCGGCTGACGAGGCGGCGCAGGCGGGCGGGTGGCGCGGCTCCCGGGGGAGGAGTCTGGCGGTAGTTGGGCCGCAGGAGGACGCGGTTTTCCCTCGGTAGCTCAGGCCGGCCGAGGGAGGGCTCATGAGGAAGCCGGAAGGCAGAGGAGGCGGCTGCGGCCCCAGCCTTCCTGGGCGGGAGGCGAAGGCAAGACCCTGGCCTGGGCTCCGGCCGCTGGAGGACCACGCCCCCACCCCGCCTCGCCCTAGGGGCCCAGGGACTTTGGAGCTGCCGGCCACACCAGGTCCCGACCAGCGGACAGACAGCCTACACGTGCATGATTTAATCATGCACTGGGCCTCTAGTAAGAAATAAAAAACATCCTGGAAACAAATGACCTTGAAAACACAACAATCCAAAATCTATGGGACACAGTGAAATCAGTCCTGAGAAGGAAGTTCATAGCTTTACAGGCCTACCTCAAAAAAAACAGGAAAAGCCAAAACCGGTTTGGCTCAGTGGATAGAGCGTCAGCCTGCGGACTGAAAGGTCCCAGGTTTGATTCCAGTCAAGGGCATGTACCTTGGTTTCGGGCACATCCCCAGTAAGGGGTGTGCAGGAGGCAGCTGATCGATGTTTCTCTCTCATCGATGTTTCTAACTCTCTATCCCTCTCTCTTCCTCTCTGTAAAAAATCAATAAAATATATTTTTAAAAAAACCAAAAACTTCCAGCAAACAAAAGCCCTGGTCCAGATGGCTTCATAGGGGAGTTTACCAAACATTCAAAGAACTAAAACCTATCCTTCTCAGACTATTCCAAAAAATTCAAGAGGAAAACACACTTCCAAGCTCTTTCTATGAAGCCAGCATTACCCTAATCCCAAAACGAGATAAAGACACTACTAGTACAAAGAAAGAGAATTATAGGCCAATATCCCTGATGAACATAGATGCTAAATTCCTCAAATCGGATCCAGCATTACATTAGAAAGATCATACACCATGATCAAGTGGGAATTATTCCGGGGATGCAAGGCTGGTAGGATATCTGCAAATCAATAAACATTATACATCACATAAACAAATTGAGAGAGAAAAATCACATAATCATATCAATTGATGCAGAAAAAGCATTTGACAAAATACAACACCCTTTCTTGATAAAAACTCAGCAAAGTGGGAATAGAAGGATCATACCTCAACATAATAAAATCCTTATATGACAAACCTACAGCCAATATCATACTCAATGGGCAAAAAATAAAACAATTTCCCTAAGAACAGGAACAAGACAGGGATGCCCACTTTCATCACTCCTGTTCGACATAGTACTGGAAGTGCTAGCCATAGCAATCAGACAAGAAGAAATAAGAGGCACTTAAATTGGAAAAGAAGTAAAACTGTCATTATTCACAGTTGACATGATATTGTACATAGAAAACCCTAAAGACGCCATTAAAAAAATATTAGACTTAATAAATGAATTTGGCAATGTAGCAGGATACAAAATTAACACTCAGAAATTTATACAGCAATACTGAACTCACAGAAAGAGAAACTAAAAAAACAATCCCATTTACCATTGCAACAAAAGAATTGAGATACTTAGGAATAAAATCAACTAAGGAGGTAAAAGACCTGTACTCAGAAAACTACAGGATGTTGAAAATGATAGAATCAACATCATTAAAATGTCCATACTACCAAAGCAATCTATAGATTTAATGCAATCCCCATTAAAATACCAATAGCATATTTCACAGATCTGGAACAAACTGTCCAAAAATTCATGTGGAATAAAAAAGACCCTGGATAGCCACAGCAATCCTGAGAAAGAAGAACAAAGTTGGAGGGATCACAATACCAGATATCAAGCTATATTACAAAGCCACTGTTCTCAAAACTGCCTGGTACTGGCACAAGAACAGACATATAGACCAATGGAACCGAACAGAGAACCCAGAAATCGACCCAAGCCATTATGCTCAATTAATATTTGACAAAGGAGGCAAGAGCATACAATGGAGTCAAGACAGTCTCTTCAATAAATGGTGTTGGGAAAATGGGACAGATACATGCAAAAAAAATGAAACTAGACCACCAACTTACACCATACACAAAAATAAACTCAAAATGGATAAAGGACTTAAACGTAAGATGGGAAACCATAAAAATCTTAGAAGAATCCATAGGCAGCAAAACAGCAGACATATGTTGTAGCAATATCTTTACCAATACAGCTCCTAGGACAATGGAAACTAAGGAGAAAATAAATAAACGGGAATACATAAAAATAAAAAGCTGCTGCACAGCAAAAGAAACCATCAACAAAACAAGAAAGCCCAGTGCATGGAGAACATATTTGCCAATGTTATCTCCTATAGGGGTTTAATCTCCAAAATTTACAGGGAAATCATACAACTTCACAAAAGGAAGATAAATAACCCAATCAAAAAATGGGCAAAGGACCTGAATAGACACTTTTCAAAAGAGGACATACAGAAAGCCAATAGACATATGAAAACATGCTCAAAGTCACTAATCATCGAGAGATGCAAATCAAAACGACAATGAAGTACCACCTCACACTTGTCAGAATGGCTATCATCAACAAATCAACAAAAGACAAGTGTGGCGAGGACGTGGAGAAAAGGAACCCTTGTGCACTGCTGGTGGGAATGCAGACTGGTGCAACCACTGTGGAGAACAGTATGGCATTTCCTCAAAATATTAAAAATGTAACTTCCATTTGACCCAGTAATCCCACTTCTAGGAATATATAAAAAAAAACAGAAACACCAATCAGAAAGAATATATGCACCCCTATGTTCATAGCAGCACAATTTACCATAGCTAAGATTTGGAAACAGCCTAAGTGCCCATCAGCAGATGAGTGGATAAAAAAGCTGTGGTACATCTACACAATGGAATACTACACTGCTATAAAAAAGAAGGAGCTCTTACCATTTGCAACAGCATGGATGGAACTGGAGAGCATTATGCTAATCAAAATAAGCCAGCAGGAGAAAGATAAACATCATGTGATCTCACTCATTTGTGGGATATAATGAACAACATAAACTGATGAAAAAATAAAGCCAGAGACATAGAAGCATCGAACAGACCATCCAACCTAAGAGTGAAGGCGGGGAAGGTTAGGGGGTAAGAGATCAACCAAAGGACTTGTATGCATGCATCTGAGCATAACCAATGGACACAGATAGTAGGGGGATGAGGGCATGTGCTGGGGGGTGAAAGTGGCCAGGCAGAGGTCAATGGGGGAAAAAGGAGACTTATGTAATACTTTAAACAATAAAGAATTTAAATTAAAAAAAGTTTAATTTGTTTTTTATAATCTCTATATAACATGGATAATATTTATTGATTACCTGGCTAGTTAGAATGACCAGAGACCTAATACAGGGAATGTTTAAAAAAGTTGGGAAAGCCCCAGAAATTCATACACTGGAGGCTTTTGATTTTAGACAATCAACATTTATCACGCAGAGTATTAATCCATAACTCAACCAGAGTCCCCAAAATTACTTTATTTGAAACATACCCAAAGACCACCATCAAAAAGTTTTAAACAATGAAACTGCTATAGTAAAAGGTAGTGGGGAAAATTTTAATTAAATCTACATTGAATCAAAACAATCTTTTAGAAATAAGTTGTCAAGCCAAAACCGGTTTGGCTCAGTGGATAGAGCGTCGGCCTGCGGACTGAAGGGTCCCAGGTTCGATTCCGGTCAAGGGCATGAACCTTGGTTGCGGGCACGTCCCCAGTAGGGGGTGTGCAGGAGGCAGCTGGTCGATGTTTCTCTCTCATCGATGTTTCTGGCTTTCTATCCCTCTCCCTTCCTCTCTGTAAAAAATCAATAAAAAAATATATTAAAAGAAAAGAAAAAAGAATAAGTTGTCAAGCTACTGTTTCTTGTTATTCTCTTATGAGGACTGGAAAGCCCACCAGAAATAGGTTAAGTGCCACTATCCCCACATTTAGGTTTCAAGTCAACAAACCTCTTATACACAGATGCCTAAAGGGTCAAGCACAATTAATCATATCCTACTGTGAATTACTTTAATTAGATAATAGATTCCTTCCAACACCTAATGAGATCATAGAGTGGGTTGGGAAAGGTGGGGTACTTTGAGAGCATTTTTAGAAAGGGTGGAGTGCAAAAGTTGGCAGTTCTGAACAACCAGAGAGAATGAGGTTGAACATGAAGAATGGGACATGGTCAGGAGAGTGATGAGCAGGTGAAAGATTTGTATAAAGAAAAGGAGGCATGATAAAGAAATATTTTCCTATTTTGAAATTCTACTTGGGCCACGGGGGCGGGGGGTACTCTGCCACACACACACACACACACACACACACACACACACACACACACACACACGTCACCTCACTGACTGGACTAGATTAGCATCAGAATCACCTGATCAGAGCCTTGAAAGGCTCAACTTCACCTACAGTGTAAAAAACAGGATAAAGGGCAACATCTTTAATAACTGAGTGATCTCTATGAGGCTGGGTCCCGGGCCCGGGTGAGGCCGCGCCCCTGGGTCCGGGCGAGACCAAACCAGAGGGAGTCGGACCTGCATTACCACCATTTGTTCACCATCCAGAGCTGAGGGGTCAGTGCCGACATGTACACATAAGGAACTAGTGGACATTGAAATTGGGTCTCAAAAGAACTGTTGGTCCAGAAAGAAACTCACTACAGACTGATTCATTTGCCTGGCAGCATAGCTATTATTGCTCGTCTCACATTCAGTTCTTATAAGTATATTTCTAGTAACACATGATCTCGCTCATCTAGGGGAAATGATGAACAACATAGACTGATGAACAAGAACAGACCCATGCCGAGACCGGTTTGGCTCAGTGGATAGAGCGTCGGCCTGCGGACTGAAGGGTCCCGGGTTCGATTCCGGTCAAGGGCATGTACCTTGGTTGCGGGCACATCCCTGGTGGGGGGTGTGCAGGAGGCAGCTGGTCGTTGTTTCTCTCTCATCGATGTTTCTGGCTTTCTGTCCCTCTCCCTTCCTCTCTGTAAAAAAAAAAAAAAAAAAAAAAAAAGAACAGACCCAGAAACAAGGAGGCATCGATCGGACTGTCGGGCCTCAGAGGGAGGGTAGGAGAGGGTGGGGGGAGGGGGGAGAGATCAACCAAGGGACTTGTGTGCATGCATACGAGCCTAACCAATGGTTAAGGACAACAGGGGGGTGGGGGCATCCGTGGGGAGGGGTGTGGGATGGGAATGGGGGGATGAGGACAAATATGTGACACCTTAATCAATAAAGAAATTAAAATAAAATAAAATAACTGAGTGATCTCTAAACACTCTGCTCCAGTCATACCGCCATACACCCAGTTGTCCAAGTATCTGTGCCTTTAAAACTGTTATTCGGCCTGGTTCTTTGCCCCCTTCTCAAGTGTATCAATTCTACATATCCTTGAAGGTTTAAAAGAAAAAGTTAAGCGTCTTCCCAGACAAATGCTGGTCTTCCTCCTCGGACGTCCTATGGTTGAGAGCTGAAAAACGAGTAAAACTCCAAAGACTGAGGTTACGCTACCACATAGTCATTATCACTGTAGTAAGTATAGGCCAGCTTTTCTTCACATGCTTGGGTTTTCCAAAGCTGCTCTTGATGTGGAGAAGCTGGTTAGCAGCCAAAATGACTAAAGAGCTGTGCCACTGGCACTAGCAAGAATGAGAAGAATCTGGGTTACTAAGAGTGTTGGAGAAGAAGAAAAAAAAAAAAAAAAACCTGGAAAGAAGGGAACGCAACTAGTCCTTTTATTTTTACTGGCAGACAAGAAGTGGATTATACACAGCAAGGGAGTTTCAGGAAAGAACTCTTACTACATAAAGACGAGACAGTGGCACTGACTACTAAAGAAATCCAGGAACCCTGTTATCGTAATTATTACCTCGGAGAGTTATTTGAGAATTACATAAAAACCCCCATCAAGGACCCGAGTAGAGTGCCTGGCTCACAGGATAGCTAGTATTTTCTCTAACTGAATAACATTTGAAAGTTGTCAGAAAACCTTTTGTCAAGTTTTCAACTAAGAAGACAGTATGACCAAATAATGACGTTCGTTCCCTTCCAAGGAGGCCTCTATAATGACGTCTCCAAGTCATTCTCCCGTTGGAAAATCTAATTAAATGAGAACACTCTGCCTCAATCCTCCCACTAATCAATCGTTTAGTTTGTAGGGAAGCCTGGGAAAGGCTCCCTTGTCGACCAAAAGAATGTAGCACTCAGTAGTTAACCAAACGCTGGGGAGAGGGAAGTTCAAAAGCAGCGGCCTTACTTTCCGAACACACGCTGGGCCACACGTTCTGAAGAGAACCCAACCAGGAAAAGACCCCCGTAGCTGCCGAAGGTGGAGAACGAAGGTCCAATTCGGCCGAAGGCGACGGCGCCCGGGAGTGGCTAGCTCGGCGAGGGAAGTTTCCAGCGTGAGGGTGGCGTCGGCCACGGGGACCTCGCTGACACAGAGAAGTCTAACAGGAAGAGAGGCCCGGGAAAGCCGTTGTGGACCGCTAAGACCCAAAAGAGGAAAAGGCGCGGTGGGCCAGTCTCGAGCCCACCGGCGCCACACTCCTTCCTACCTGCTCTCCCTGCGTCCCTCCGCGGCGCCTCGTGATGACCTCACCCACCGGCGCCCAATCCCGTGCAGCGCAGGGCGCGAGGCGCCTCGGCCAAACGGTCACATCCGGGGCGAGAGGAAGCGCGAGCGAGCTGGGCGTGCGCCCTTGCTTCGTGCCCTCAACCCGCATGGCGGGGCCACGGGCGCGCCTCCGGGAGGCCTCGCGAGTCGGGCGGTTCCGACGCCCGCGCTGAACCGCGGGGGAGGGGCGGGGACGCCGGTGTGCGGGCGCGTCTGCCCTCAGTGAGGCGGGGCGGTGGCGGACGCCCCCGGGCAGGGGCGGGAGTGGCGGAGGGGGACGGCGGTGAGCTGTGAAAGGGGCGGTGAGCGCTGCCCCGGGTTCTAGGCGAGGCTTGGCCTCCCCAGCTGAGACGGGGGGAAGCGGCGGCGGCGGCGGCGGCCCTCGGGCCGGCTGGTGAGGCGATGGCGGCGCCGGCCCCGGGGGCGGGGGCAGCCTCCGGCGGCGCCGGCTGTAGTGGCGGCGGCGGCGCGGCCGCCGGCTCGGGCTCTGGGTCCGCGGGCACCGGGGGCCGGCTTCCCAGCCGGGTGCTGGAGTTGGTGTTCTCCTACCTGGAGCTGTCCGAGCTGCGGAGCTGCGCCCTGGTGTGCAAGCACTGGTACCGCTGCCTGCACGGCGATGAGAACAGCGAGGTGTGGCGGAGCCTGTGCGCCCGGAGCCTGGCAGAAGAGGCTTTGCGCACGGACATCCTCTGCAACCTGCCCAGCTACAAGGCCAAGGTGAGGGAGCTCAGGGCCACGCCGCCGCCCCCAGCCCCGCTCTCAGTGCTTCTCATCTCCGCTTGAGTCGGCCGCCTCGCTTCACCATCCCGCCTTCCCAGTGCACCAGTCAGTGCCTTCCCTCTCCTTCCCCTCCATAAACATCTCTTTGGATTGAAGTTCTGCTCCTTAACCCACTCTACTTCCGTGATACTTTTTAAAGGACCAGATGGTATCGTTTCCATCACTCGTTCTACTTTTCATAGTCTTTCCCTTTAAAGACAGACCACCCTATTGTTGTTCCTTCAATACTCGCATCTTTTCTCTCTCTCTCTCTCTCTCTCTCTCTCTCTCTCTCTCTCTCTCTCTCTCTCGGTGCCCTCCAAATAGGCTTTATTAGATCTTCCTGCTTTCGTACTTCGGTTTTCACGCTCACATTCACCTAACCTTTCCCAAAATCTGATTTATAATCATTTTTTTTTCTTTATTTTCACCCGGGTTCTCTAATTCTTTCTGCTATGTTTCAGGCTTATAGGAGAGTGTGGTCCTGGGCATTCTGCTACCTCTCAGGATATCAATCGGCATCGCTTAACCATCAAAATACTGCCTTGTCCCACTATTATTGGCCACTTCCTTGCCAACTTCTTCCTAGTTCCATCTTGATGGTGTGTCTCTTTAGTTCTATTTGTCATAGAATTCCGGTTTTGTTGCATTCCCCCCTCCTCCCTTAGCTTATTGTGCATATCCCTGCATATGCAAATAAAAAATGTCAAGTAACAGGTATGGTTGGGCTGAGAGGACACTGGCGCTCTGAGTTTGAGTAATGGAGAATTTGACCTAGGTAGGGAGGTCAGGGAAGGCCTTCTTTCAAGAAATAATGATAAACTGAGACTTGAAGGATAAGGATGTGTAAGCCAAGGAGTGAGAAGAACCTGCTAGGGGAGAACCTGCTGAGTATGAGGTACAAAAATACATCAGTGTGGCTGGAGTACGGAGAGCAAAAGTGAGGCAGGTTTGAGATAAGATGGAAGAGGTAGACTGGGGCTAAACTATAGGGAAGTCATTTTGAACTGTAAGCAAGAGGGGGTTAGGCGTGTGGGGATTGATGATATGATTAGTTTGCATTTTTTAAGAGGTTATTTCTAACTTCAGTATGGAGCACAGGTTGGAGGGAACCTTAGAAATATGGGTAGGTCAATTAGGAAGTAGGTAGTGGAGCAGATGAAGAGAAATTAAGGAGAGATTTCGGAAGTAAAATCTACAGGACTTAGCGGTAGATGTGAATTAGGGGTGAGGAAGAGGGAGGTGCTAAGGATGACTCCTAGATATCTGGCTTACATAATATAGGGATCACCTGGGCTAGATTTATAGGACTAAGAATGAGTTCAGTTTGGGTAGAATAGAATTGACTGTATTTGAGATATCCAAGAGATTTCAGATAGGCACCGGTTACAGTTTGGAGCTTAGAGGAGAGACTAAATTAAAAAATAGTTTAATTTGATTGGATTAAAATAGTGGGCAATATGATTGTAAAGGTCAGCTGAAGCGAGCTATATCATGGAGGTCCTTGAAATATAGCTTTGAGTCTATATAGTTTGGGCTTTGTTATACATTTGGAAACCACAGATGTTTGAATGGAGGAGTAACAAAAGAAGAGCTGTGCTTTAGGAAAACTTGGCTATAAGATGAATTGGAGAGGACAGGGGTTAGTGCCTATACCAGAGGTACTTAAGTATATAGAACAAATGTATAAACAAGTGTATAGAGGAGAGAAAGGGATGGTTGGGAGAGCTATTGCAGAGAACAAATCCACGTAAGTGGACAGCTAGTGGACTGGCTGAGTGAGATGAGGAAGAAGGTGGAGTCAGGATTTCCAGGGAGCCTGGTAACTGAAAGAAGGATGGGAACAGGCTTGGGATAATATAAAACTGGAAAGTATTTCGAGCTGTTAGTCTATTTAGGATTTGTCTTCTTTTTTCAAAGTTCAGATTTTCCATGTCACCTAATAGCATCAATTATTCCAGTCATACTTAGCATCTAACTATAATTCTTTAAGTTTCAGACTTAGATCCTAAAGTAGGTCTTAAAGCTGATAGCCATAATGTACAGTCCATGTTGTGCATGAGACTGGGACAGGAACTATATATTATTTTATTTGTGTATTTTTCCATTTCTGAATTTTTGGTATCCATCTCTAAAAGATAAGGACAGTTAACATAGCACAATATCATTACATCTCTAAAGTATAAAGAAACTAACAGTAATTCCTTAATATAAAAAATGCAGTGTTCAGATTTCCAGTTGTCTCATAAATGTTAAATATTTATTTTTAATTTTCAGTTTATTTAATCAAAATCTATATAATGTTCCAATGGCAAACAGTTGACATGTCTCTTAAGGCTATAAATTCACCCTCCATCTCCCCACCTCTCATCCCTGCAACTTATTTGTTGAAGAAATCAGGTCATGCCCTGGCTGGTATGCTAAGTGGTTAGAGCGTCGGCCCTTGGACCTAAGGGTCTCGTGTTCGATTCCTGGTCTAGGTCATGTACCTGGGTTGCGGGTTCAGTCTGACCCCGCGGGCTCATGCAGGAGGCAACCAATTGATGTGTCTCTCTCCATGTTTCTCTCTCCCTCTCCGTCTCCCCATCCCTCCCTCCTTTCACTCGCTCTAAAAAAAAAAAAAAAAAAATCAATGGAAAAATATCCTCGGGTGAGGATGAACAAAAAAATACAAACAAACAATGTTGTCAAGCCCTGGCCAGTGTGGCTCCCTTGGTTGAGTGTTGTCCCTTGAACCAAGAGGTCGCCGGTTGGATTCCTGGTCAGGGCACATGCCAGGGTTTCAGGCTTGATCCCCAGTAGGGTGAATGCAGGAGGCAGCCGATTGATGTTTCTTTCTCTGCCTCTCCCTTCCATCTGTCTAAAATCAATGAAAACATCTTTAAAAAATCAGGTAATTTACCATGTAGTTTCCCTTGGTCTGAATTTTGCGTATTTTATTCCCATGGTGTTGCTTAACATGCTCTTCTGTCCTCTGTATTTCCTAGAGGTTTGATCAGTTTAGGTTAGATTAAACATTTTGCAAAGTAGTTTTTACTAGAATCAAGTGGTTGGGGTGTGTTCAGAATTGTGTTGTGTGATGCAGACTATAGTGGGTAGGAGAGAGAGAGAGAGAGAGAGAGCAAGAGAAAAGTTAGGGAGATTGGGTGATCCCAGTTAAGAATAGCTTCATGAAGGTGGTAAGATTGGGGCTGATCTTAGAGGATATGTGGGAGGAGGAAAGCAGGTATGATATTACAGACAAGGAAAATTAACACAGAATTAGAAAGAAAAATAGGAGGAACCAGATCTGGAGGGCTTTGAAAGCCAGACAGACGAATTTATAGTTGATATGGTCGTCAATATGGAACTATCAAAGGTTACTGAACTGGGATGAGATGTAATAAAGATGCTATTTTAGAAAGACAGGTCTGGCCCTGGCCAGTTTTTGTCAGTGGTTAGAGCATCGGCCCATGTACTGAAGAGTCGAAGGATCTATCCAGGTCAAGGGCACGGACCTTGGTTCCTTGGCTGTGGGCTCAATCCTGGGCTCCAACCAGTGTGGGGATGGCAACCAATCACATCGATGTTTCTCTCTCTGTCTCTCCCCCTCCCTTCCAGTCTCTCTAAAAATCAATGGAAAAGAAAGTATCCTCAGGTGAGGATTAACAAAATAAGTGAGTAAATAAATAAATAAATAAACTAGCTTCCCTTTCCTATGAAAAAAGAAAAGTCTGGAAAGAATTCAGGTAAAGAGTTAAGAACTGAGGCTGGAAAGATTGGGAGGGGTAGAATGGTCACCAAAAATGTTACAATGAATGATCAGTCCTGGGTAGTAGGAAAATGTCATATAATTTTGAGAAAGAGGTTGTCAACAGTGTCAGTGTGACGAAGAGAATAAGGATAGAGAAAATGAAATGGGTATTTACAAGAATTAAGGATAGGCATAGTTGCATATTAATGAAATGTTTTCTAATGAGTTAATTGTCTTTATAGTAATCTCGTGAGTTATTTGGGCAATACTTAATATTTTGGGGATGCTTGACTCCTTCTTTAATCCTGTTTTGATATTTCAGGTTTTTAAACGTTGGTTATAAATAGGAACAGGTAGAAAAAAATATAGGAATACTTCAGTTTTACAGTCTCTAAGGAAACATGGGATATCTGAAATAAGCAGGTTAGTTTGTTTTTATTAAATCTCTCTGCTCTGGAATACAACAGTAAAACCTGAAGTACTGGCTGCTAATAGTAAATGAACAGTAGATGAGGGGCCTGGATACCTGACTTCTCTTTGGGGCCCTTTCTCTAATTAGTTATTTCCTTTTAACTGATTTATTTAAATATTTTATTTATTTTTTAAAATCCTCACCTGATGATATACCTCCACTGATTTGAGAGAGAGAGAGAGAGGAGAGAAAAACATCGATCAGTTGCCTCCCGAACCCACCCCAACTGGAGGTTGAACCCACAATCTTGGTATGTGCTCCAACTGGGAATTAAACCTGTGACCCTTTGGGTTGACACTTTAAGCAACTGAGCCACACCAGCCAGGGTGTCTAGCTATTGACTTTTATGTGAGTTGGACTAGGTGACTTTTAAGGCCCTTCCTAATGCTGAAATTCTGTGATTCTGGAATTGATTTCTCAGGTTAACTAAAGCAATAGGTCCCAGCCTTTGGCTGCTTTTGGGTAGTTTGAACAAAGTAGGAGATTTATTTGTTATAAAAAGCCAAAAGCGGACACATATGTAATACCTTAATCAATAAAGAAAATAAAAATAAATAAAATAAAAGGGGGTGAGGGGAGCCAAATGCTTTAAATTATTAAAACATGAGAAATTGTTATTATTTATACAGAAAAGCAATTTTTATGCTATCTTTATTTTGGAAGCTTAAAAAAACTGGTAATTACTGAAGGTTAACTAACCTTTCCTACCAGTGGAAGCTATTCTGAATAGCTATCTCTTTATAAGTTTTAGTGGTTGAATTTAGATGCTATCTAGGGGGATTATTTGATTTGGTAAAATGAGAGTGGTGCTGTCTCAGTGTATGAGTAATACCTAGCCAGGAGGCTGGGGATCTAATATCGTTTGTGGTTATTAAAATTTTTCATAAACTTTAGAGCTGCTATGACTAAGTTCTCTCTTTTACTTAAAATATTCTTTTTAGTTGACAGGATTGCCAACATAAAAACTATGCATCACTTAATTTTTTATATAAAAATAATTGAATATAAACTAGAGTAGAGAAAATAGTTTAATGAACCTCCCTATACCTATTACCAAGCTTTACCAATGATTAATTCATAGATAATCTAGTTTCGTGTTTACCCTACCCAGTCCTATTCCAACCCTGGATATTTCAAAGCAGTTCCCAGATAACATTATGTTATGCATAAACATTTCAGTAACATCTCTAAAATATATGGATTCTTTTATATAACATCTTTTGATATTTTAAGAAGTCTATTTGGAGAAATACCACGGGTTAGAATTTTGGTCAGAAATGAAATAGTTGGCGGTTATTTTAAATGTTATGTTAGTGGCCCATCCTGAAACTAGCAATTTTTTTGAAATGTTTATTATATTACTTAAAAATATGTAACTTTATTATTTAAAAACACATAGCCTGAGGTTTGGGTACTTTTAATTTTTATTCCTCACCCGAGGACCTGCATTGCTTTTAGAGAGAGAAGGAGGGAAGGAGGGAGGAGGGGGTAGAGAGAAAAAGAGAAACATTGATGTGAGACAGAACATCGATCAGTTGCCTCCCATACATGCCTCGACCAGGGATTGAATCTGTAACCTACGTCTGTGCTCAAACTGGGACTCGAACCCGCAACCTTTCTGTGTACAGAATGACACTCCAACCAACTGAGCCACATCAGCTAGGGCTGGGTACCTTTTATATTTAAGAAAAATCAAACTTCTATTTTTTGGTCTGTTTTTTCATCTTTTCAGGTACGTGCTTTCCAACATGCCTTCAGCACTAATGACTGCTCCAGGAATGTCTACATTAAGAAGAATGGCTTTACTTTACATCGAAACCCCATTGCTCAGAGCACTGATGGTGCAAGGACCAAGATTGGTTTCAGTGAGGGCCGCCATGCATGGGAAGTGTGGTGGGAGGGCCCTCTGGGCACTGTGGCAGTGATTGGAATTGCCACAAAACGGGCCCCTATGCAGTGCCAAGGTTATGTGGCACTGCTGGGCAGTGATGACCAGAGCTGGGGCTGGAATCTGGTGGACAATAATCTACTACATAATGGAGAAGTCAATGGCAGTTTTCCACAATGCAATAATGCACCAAAATATCAGGTGAGAAATTAGTTATTTTCTTAGATGTGGGCCTTTGTCAAATCATGCCTTAATTTGTTTTAAATTTGCAAAATTTTATATAGTGGCTTTGTATGTCCTTTTTGGTAATTTTTTATTAAATAGTGTAACTGGCCTTTTTTTGCTATTCTAATAAGTTTTTAGTATCTCAGTATTTGTTTCCTAATACATATTCAACCTTGAGCAGTTCATCTTTGCTCTAAATCAGGCATTGGCAAACTTTTTCTGTACAGGGCCAGATAATAAATATTTTAAACTTTGTGGTCTGTATGGTCTCTGTCACAACTATTCAATTCTGTTTTTATAGCACAAGAGCAGCCATAAATAATATGTAAATGAATGAGCATAGCTGTGTTTCAATAAAACCTTATTTATAGGCTGTAGGCTAGATTTGGCTCAGGGGCCATAGTTTGCCAACTTGTGCTCTAGATTGTCATTTTTCCTTTATGGCACCTCCAAATCTGCTTTTTCTAGACATCTCACCCCCATGAATGCACCAGTGTGCATGCACACACATATCCTCTGCTACTTAGTAATCTGTGGATTCAAAGCTCTGGATGTGTCAGTAATTTCTATAAAGACTGGCAAGCTCAGGCAAACTTCTACATTTTAAAATTCTTTTCATCTTAGCCTTATATCATATTTATGTTAGTTTAGGGTCAGAATTACAGTTTCTATTTGTAAAAGCTATATGATTCCCATAGGTCTAAAACATAGTAATCTGATAAGAAATTATAAATTTAAGGAATTATAGATTGCATATTTCAGGAAAACATGTGGCTTGAAAGCTCTAGCCTCAGTAATAACCTCAAGTCAGGGATACTAAAGTAGAAGAACTGAAAAATATATTCAGTTTCCTGAGGTAGAAAACCCTGGAAGGATTTTCTTTCATAGAATTCTTCACTGTGCTTTCAGGCTCTAAGGAGAAGAGTGTCTGGACTTTGGCGATAAAATCCTGTGACCAACCTTGTGGTGATTTTGTAGTGAAAAACTTAGGGTCTTTGTTTTTCAGAGAACATACTCTGTATGATTTCAATTTTTTAAAATTTATTGAGACTTGTTTTAGTCCCAGAAAATGATCAATCTTGATGAGTATTGCATGTGTGCTCGAAGAGAACATATTCTGTTGTTGTATGGAATATTCCACAAATGACATTTTGGTCAAGTTGATTGATAGTGTTCAATCTTCTATATCCTTACTGATTTTTCCTTCTACCTGTTCTATCATTTATTGAGAGTAGAATTGAAATTTCCACTATACTTGCTAATTTTTTTTCCCCCCCAGTTCTGTCAGTTTTTGCTTCTTGTGTTTTGGAACTCTCTTCTTAGGTGCACATACATACATATATACTTATCATTGTTATATCTCCCAGTTTGATTAACTATTATCATTATGAAATGACCTTCTTTGACTCTAGTAATACCCCTTGTCTTTTTTTTTTTTTTTTTTTTACTTTTAGAGAAAGGAAGGGAGAAGCTTAGAGAGATAGAAATATCTATGAGAGAGACACTTGGATCGGCTGCCTCCTGCATGGCTTCTACTGGGGATTGAGCCCAAAACCCAGGCACATGCCCTAACTGGGAATCGAACCAGGGACCTCTTGGTTCATAGGTCGATGCTCAACCACTGAGCCACACCAGGCGGGCAATATTGCTTGTCTTTAAGTCTATTTTTCTATTTTCTCTGATATTAATATAGCCACTCCAACTTTCTTACACTTACTAATGCTTACTTGTGCAAGGTGCCTCTTTTCCCCCATCCCTTTACTTTCTTTTTTTAAAATTTATCTTTATTGTTGAAAGTATTATAGATGTCCTCCCCCCCATTGACCTCCCCCCTCCACTCCACTCCCTTCCCCTCCCGAGGCCTTCCCTGCACTATTGTCTATCCATGGGCAATGATTATATGCAGGTAAGTTCATTGCTTAATCTCTTCCTACTTCCCCTCCCCGCCCCCCACCTTTTCCAAAATAGGTCAGTCTGTTGCATGTTTCAATGTCTCTGGATCTTTTTTGATCCTCAGTTTATTTTGTTTATTAGATTCCACATATAAGTGAGATCATGTGATACTTGTCTTTCTTTGACTAGCTTATTTCGCTTAGCATAGTACTCTCCTGGTCCCTCCATACTGTCTCAAAGGGTAAGAGATCCTTTTTTTATAGCTGCATAGTATTGCATGGTGTAAATGTACCACAGCTTTCTAATCCCTTTATCTACTGATGGGCACTTGGTCTATTTCTAGATGTTAGCTATTGTAAATAATGCTGCTATGAACATAGGGGTGCATATATTCTTTCTGATTGGTATTTCGGGCTTCTTAGGATATATTTCTAGAAGTGGCATCACTGGGTCAAATGGCAGTTCCATTATTAATTTTTTTGAGGAAACTCCACACTGTTTGCCATAGTGGTTGTACCATTCTGCATTCTCACCAGTGGAGTACCAGGACTCCTTTTTCTCCACATCCTTGCCAGCACTTGTTTGTTGATTTATTGATGGTAGCCATTCTGGCAGGTATGAGGTAGTACCTCATTGTCATTTTAAGTTGCTTCTCTGATAATTAGTGACATTGAGCATTTTTTCATATGTCTCTTGGCCATTTGTATGTCCTCTTTGGAGAAGTGTCTATTCAGGTCTTCTGCCCATTTAAAATACATGTATATATTTTACTGATTTCAGAGAGGAAGAGAGAGGGAGAGGGAGGGGAACATAGAGAGAGAGAGAGAGAGAGAGAGAGAGAGAGATCAATGATGAGAGTGAATCATTGATTGGCTGCCTCCTGCATGCCCCAGGCATGCAACTCAGGCATGTGCCCTGACTGGGAATCAAACCGTGACCTCCTGGTTCATAGATTGACACCCAACCATTGAGCCACCCTGGCCGGGTCCATTTTTTAATTGGGTTGTTTGTCTTGTTTTTGTATGAATACTTTATATACTTTGGAAATTAACCCCTTATCAGATGTATCATTGCCAAATATGTTCTCCCATACAGTGGGTTCCCTTTTCAATTTGATGATGGTTTCTTTTGCTGTATAGAAGCTTTTTATCTTGATGTAGCCCCATTTGTTTATTTTTTCCTTTGTTTCTCTTGCCCTGGGTGATGTATCAGTAAAAATTCTGCTACATGAGATGTCTAATATTTTGCTGCCTATGCTTTCTTCTGGGATTTTTATGGTTTCATGAGTTATATTTAAATCTTTTATCCATTTTAAGTTTATTCTTTTTAAAAATATATTTTTTATTAATTTTTTACAGAGAGAAAAGGAGAGGGATAGAGTTAGAAACATCAATGAGAGAGAAATATTGATCAGCTGCCTCCTGCACACACCCCACTGGATATGTGCCCGCAACCAAGGTACATGTCCTTGACCAGAATCGAACCTGGGACCCTTGAGTCCATAGGCCAACGCTCTATCCACTGAGCAAAACCGGTTAGGGCTAAGTTTATTATTGTGTATGGTGTAAGTTGGTGGTCTAGTTTCATCATTTTGCATGTATCTGTCCAATTATTCCAACACCATTATTGAAGAGACTACCTTGACTTCATTGTATATTCTTGTTACCTGACAAATTGTTTGCCTTCATTTCACTTAGTTCCTTTTCTGGCAATTCCTTCTTTTCTTTCATGTCAGGGTTGTTTCTTTGTCTTCTTATTTTTGCTGACCCTTTGTATTTTTTTCCATGTATTAGATCAAACTGTTATGGGTCCCAGTGGGTTGGTCTTACGTAGTAATTGCTTTGTGGGACCCAGTGATTCAGTCTCTTAGATTTCCTGAGCTGGGTGCTCTAGGAATGTCCCTGTGTGAGTTATTTGAATTCTGTTGTAATTGGGTCTTGAATGTTGTTGTCCTGTTCTTGAATGGAATCTCCTCTCAGGCTGGCTGACTGTGAGGTTCACCCCCAACCACATGGTGCGAGCTCTGGTGGAGGTGCTGAAAGAACAGAACAAAACACAACAAAATAGCCCAAGCCAGTTTCTTAGTTGTTAGGGCATTGGCCTGCAGAATAAAGGATCTCAGGTTCAATTCTGGTCAAGGGCATGTACCTCTGTTACAGGTTTGATCCCCGGCCCCAGTAGGGCACGTGTAGGAGAAACCAGTTGTGTCTCTCTCACATCGATATTTCTCTCTCTTTCTCTCACCTTCCCTTCCATTCTCTCTCAAAAATTAATGGGAAAAAATATCCTTGAGTAAGGATTAACAACAGCAAAAAACACAACAAACAAAATAAAAACATACACAAGACCCCTACAAAAACAATAAAAGGAACCACAAAAGAAGAAAGAATTAGGTAAGAGAAAAGAGAGCAAGAATGATAGAAGAAAACCAAGAAAAAAATATAAGGTTAAAAAAGGGCAAGAAAAATGAATATGAAAGGGCAGAGATAAAATAAAGAAAATCAGAGTAAAGAATAGGGGGAGGATAATGATATAAAAGAGAAAAGGAAGAAATATATTTGAAAAGGAAAATAGAGGAGAGAGCAGATAGACCAAAAAATAAGAAAAGGAAAAAAGATGAGAAAGCAGGAGGAAAGGAAAAAAAAAAAGAAAAAAAAAAATATGAAAGAGAAAATAGAGACTAAAATAATAACAAATAAATAAAGCAGAAAAAAAAGATTGAAAAAAAAAAAGGTAAAAAGAAAGTGAAGTGGCATTCATCAGCAGAGATTAGTGCCTCCTGGGAGCTCCCTTTGTATTCTGCTTTTCTGATGATTGCAGCTCACTGTGTTGTCTGCCAATTCTGAGCTTCCTGGGAGGTACGTAGGTGCTAACCACTGTCAGAAACTCTGATATGGCTGCCAGTCAGCTCTGTGCTGGGGGAGGTCTCAGTATAGGAACAATTACCCCTGCAGGCACCCCTGTCTGGGAGAAAGGTCCCCTCCACACACACTTCTTGCTCTGATGCCAGACAATCCAGTTGCACCCTAGATACTTCTAGATCTCCCTGAGCCGTTGCCCTAGCGCTGGAACTCAGAGAGCGGACTGAAAGTTTTTGCCCCTGCCCTTAGGAACTACCGGGACTTGGGCAGCCTCTGTATCACTCAGGCACAATCTCTGCTGGTTTGTACAGCCCAAAGTTACAGGGGACTTCTCTTCCCAGCTCTGGAACCCTGGGCTGGAGTCTGGTGTGGGGCTGGGAGCCTTGCTCCTCACAGGAGGCCTCTGCAGCTGAGATATCCCTCCCATTTGGAAAAAAATGCCACATGTGGGTGTGGGACCAGCCCATTTTGCCACACCACCCCTCCTATCAGTCTCTGTGTTCTTTCTTCTTTACTTCTCTAGTTGTAGGACTTCCATTCAGTCAGCTTTCAGGTGGTTCTGAATGATGGTGGTTGTTTATTTTAGTTGTAATTTTGATGTGGTTGTGGGAAGTGGCGAGTACTGCCCGTTACCTATGCCACCATCTTGGTTCTTCCCCTATTGACTGCTCCCCCTAACCCCCAAATAGGAGTTACACTTTCCTGTTTTCATATCCACCAATCTTCAAATTGAAAACTGGATATTGTAGGTTATATGCAGTGATATCTGGAATGTTTTATTCCTCTAGACTTGCTTTGTCTAAAGAATGTAGGCTTTCTTGTTGTAGCAGGCAGTTAACTCAAACTGTAAACTCTCTCCCCATAGTGTGCAGCAGCTAATGGCTTTGTTCAATTTTATTTTTTTTACTTCTCGTTGCTACTTTTTCAGCCTAGTTCCTTAGAGGTTTCCTCTGTATCTGTGTAATAAGAGCGGTCACAAGAATTGGGCAGGGTTTATTCTCAGATTGTGGGGCTCATCCTCTTAGTGGTTCTGTTGCTTCTAGAGCTCCCACTCTAAGGTTCCAGTTATTCTATCTCCAAGTTTTGCCCTCTGACACCTGAAGCTAGTAAGACTTCTGCTTTCTGCTCCCTTTGCTGTGTGCATGCTATATGCTCAGTCAAAGTTGCATATTTCACCAGGAGGGATACTGTTTTTTTTTCATCTTCTGTAAAATAGGGATAACATATAGGATTGATATGCAAATAAAGCACACAACAAATACCCAACAAAATATTAACTTTTCATTTCTATTTTTTATTGTTCATGTTTGGTTGGTAGTAATGGTGATGATAATTAGGATGTGTTTAGGTCCATTAAATGGGGTGATGGGCAAAGGGAGGAAAAAAGCAGATGTTAGTTATTTGTGATAGGAAATACAACAAAGGGAAATATTAACAGCAGGAATTACCATAATTGGGAAGTATTAAATTGCTATTTTTTATTATAAATGTTAGGGCTTTCTGCCTCCAAGTATATAGGGGCAACAACTTTTTTTTTTTTTTAATATATTTTATTGATTTTTTACAGAGAGGAAGAGAGAGGGATAGAGAGTTAGAAACATCGATGAGAGAGAAACATTGATCAGCTGCCTCTTGCACACCCCCTACTGGGGATGTGCCCGCAACCAAGGTACATGCTCTTGACCGGAATCGAACCTGGGACCCTTCAGTCCGCAGGCCAACGTTCTATCCACTGAGTCAAACCAGCTAGGGCAAGGTGCATATTTTATATGGATGAATAATACCTGTGTATGTGTGTGTATACTATAGTAATTTGAAAAGGTTACTTAGATAGCCTTTTTTAGGTAAAATATGATACCAAGTTATAGATTTTAGTGATATCCTTCTTAAGAAAAGCCTGTAAACAAAGAGTAAATAAGATTAGAGGACTGTTCTAGGGGACATTGAATTTTCAGTATTAAATGTATATTCCATATAAGTCTTAACTGAAAACAAATCAAGCAGTTATGATGAAAATGATATATATTCTTCTAGATCAGTGATGGGCAACCTTTTGAGCTTGGTGTGTCAAACTTCGCCAAAAAACTGAGCATAACTCGGGTAGTGTATCACTTTGAGGAAAAAACATTATTTCGCAAATGTTTCATCCTTGGCATGCGGCCGCCTCAGCGGCCACGTGTCATCAGAAATGGCTATGTGTGTCAGTGCTGACACACGTGTCATAGGTTCGCCATCACTGTTCTAGATGTTTCTCCCTGACTAGAAATCTTCTCTTTTGGTTTTTCTAGGTAATATATCCTATCTAATAAAGAGGGAATATGCTAATTGACCCTCAAGCCGTCGCAAAGATGATGGCACCCACAGCCAATAAGGAGGGAATATGCTAATTGGCTGTCATGCCCTCAAAGATGGCGGCGCCCACAGCCAATAATGAAGTAATATGCTAATTGACCGTCACACCCTCAGATGGTGGCACCTACAGCCAATAAAGAGGGAATATGCTAATTGACTGCCCCACCCTCAAAGATGGCGGCACCCACGGCCACAGATGGTGGTGCCCAGTCCCCTCAGCCCTGCCGGGGTGGCGCCTGCCTGCCTCCGGAGTTCCCCAGTACCCTCAGCCCCCCAGCTGCCCAGGGCTGGCCCGAAGCGCAGGCAAGCCTTGGATGGCGGCTGCCCAGCTAGCTGCCCAGGGCCGCCCAAGGCTCAGGTAACCAGGGCTGGCTGAGGCTTGCGCTGCTGGCAGTGGCAGCAGCAGAGGTGTGATGGTGCCACTGAGGGCTCCCAGACTGTGAGAGGGGGCAGTCCGGGCTGAGGGACCCCCCCCTCCACTGTATGAATTTTCATGCACTGGGCCTCTAGTTAATATTTTCAGCCTGTTCATTTGTGTTATGTTTCTATTAGCTATGCACTTGGTTTTTTTTCTCTAATCTTCTTTTGATATCTGTTTGCAGATAGGAGAAAGAATTCGAGTCATCTTGGACATGGAAGATAAGACTTTAGCTTTTGAACGTGGATATGAGTTCCTGGGGGTTGCCTTTAGAGGACTTCCAAAGGCCTGCTTGTATCCAGCAGTTTCTGCTGTGTATGGCAACACAGAAGTGACTTTGGTTTACCTTGGAAAACCTTTGGATGGATGACAGTGGCTTTCTTGGGATGAAAGACAGAGTAGAGGAGATATCTGCTTGTGGAAAGTAAAATCATGAAGTGACAGTGTCATACATGCATGTCCAAGAAACATCCTGAAAAACACATGAAAATGTTAACTGTAGAAGCAACTCTACAGCAAAGATAATCTTAGAGTTTCCTCTTTCTACTGGGCCAGAAAAATCCTCAGGGTTGCAGTTGGTTGGGCAGTTGACATATGCATGTTGCAACAGAATTTGTCTCTAAGCAAGCAATGTGTTATTTCCAACTTTTAAGGTGAGATCTTAGAGATGCTGTAAAAGGGATAAGAAGGAAATAGCAAGATTTTAAAGTAGTGTGTTTTTGAAGAAAGACTGGTACTGTTTTACAACTGCCTGTTTTTTTTTCAGACCCTTTTCCCCCCAGCCAGCTTGACTATTAGAAAAGTATGAAACTGGTTGGGTTTTATTTAATATTTTTAATATATTGAGAAGCATGGTCTGCTTGGACTGCACTTCTCTTAACAGTGAGATGTAAAATTGTGCAGCTATTTTAAAAGTTGTATATACAGTATGTGTGTAAAAACAAACAGGACAAAGGGGTTGCTTTGTTCTAGTTCAATTTCTTAAAAACCACTACATGGTACAAAATTAAAATAACATTTAGGGACAATTAGGTAACTACAAAGAAGAGGATTTTAAGAGGAGGTATGTTGTATTGGCTCCTTTTGTGTTAGATTTTGTTTACAGCTTCCATAACTATTATAGTCCTTTTTATTAATGATCAAAATTATTATAAAAATATTTTAATATACTGGATAAAGATTGAGGGGAGACAAATTTCTTTCTAATTATATATATAATAATGTCCACCTTATAGTATCTGGGTTTGTTTTTTGTTTTGTTTTGTTTTTTTGGCCTTCTGAGAAAGTGTCTCATAAAAACACAGAATATTGCTATTTGCTCTTGTAGGCCTCAAATATGAAAGCTGTTAGTCACAGATCTTAGGAAAAGAATTGATTAATGGTCCTTTTATTTTGTAACTTTATACTGCTGTAGATATTATAATTTTTAAAAAATTTCATATTGTTTACAACATGCAACAATCTAAGCCTCAAACTCTTCATTGGGTTATCAAGAAAATGTTTACTCACCCACCTGGAACAGTGCCAACCTGAACCCAGGTTAAGAATGTTCTTAATCTTATTGTAGTAATTGCCCCCATGGGACTTGAAATAAAACACCTTATGCTGAAAACTTCAGGTTGGCAATATTTTGAAGGTTTCATTGTAGAAGAGCTCAACATTAATTCCTATTCAGAATTTTTGACTAATAACTGATTTCACTAATACTCTTTCAAATTAATAATCTAACATATATGATTTGATATTTTCTTTTGTTAGAAGAGAAACAAGCATCTTTCTGTATGAAAGTATATATTGTATGGTTTCAGATAAATCTTTGTGATAAGAATTGACTAAGGCAAGTGGAATCTTTGTACTTTTTTAGGTTATGGTTGTATGTATATTTTGTCTTAAGTCTAATAAAATTAGGGACAGCAAGCAGCTGGCTGGGGGTCTTGGGTTGCTGCTTGAGAGTTAAAGTTATCAATATCCTATGAAGCAGGGGATTTCAGTCATGAACACAAAGATTTATTTTTGTCACGTGACAGGCTTACAAATATTTGTTGTGTGTTTGGTATATTGCTTAAAGATAAAATCTGTTACAGATTCTTTTCCATATCCATGTCAAGAAGAAATCTGGAAACCATTTTCAATAGTACAAAGCAAAATTATTTTACATATATTAAAGAGTATAGCTGCTACAGAAATTGATTTTTCTTGCTGTGGAATGAATCGATTTGGTCAAGTGTTTAAAATTTAATTAAAGAAGACAACTGGTCACGATGAAAATTGAACTAGTTAGAAAATTTAAAAATCCTTTAAGTACTTGTTTCTTTTTCAGATTGTGATACAGCCAATTCCAAGAGCTTTTGCTGAAAGTTTTGTTTATAACTTCTGTTTTGACTTATTAGTAAACATTTATTTTGTAACAAAGTTTTGAAGGTGCTGAATGGAAAACAGAAACACATGGTTATTGCATATCAAAGCTAGAATCAAATAATTGCCTAAATATTTAACAACAAGCTATTCTTATCTCAAAGATTTAAATTCACTAATATCCCATTTGCAAATTTTATAAAATGGAGGTTCATATTTAGCACAAGAATTGGGGGAATGAAGAGCCTTCATTTATAACCTGGTAAATGAATTTGTTACTGGAGACCAATAGTAGCTGTACAGAATAGTAAAACAAACTACTACAATGTTCAAGGAAATGGAATCTCTTTTTCATTGGTGCTGAGCAGTTAAGTAGAAGACAGTTGCATGAATCATCTAAACCAGTAGTCTCAACCTCAGCTGTACTTTGGAATCATGTGTGTTTTGAAAATTTTGATACTTGGATCTCATACCCTAAGATTTTGATGTTGGTCTGGGATATGACATTACCATAAGGATTAAAATAATTCTAGATGATTTTCAAATATGTTGCCAAGTTGGGTTCAAAATTAATGTTAAGTTTTCTCATCTGCCAAAAACAAACAAAATCTTTGCTCCCTCTCTTCACTACCTTACACGAGTATTGAGGATAGAGAAAATAATGTCAAAAGGCTTGTATGATGGATAAGAGGTGCTATTGAAAGGCAAAGTAGTAGTTGTATTTCAACTGAAACTATGAGCAGGAAAAACGTGTAACTGAATTTGCTTTGTTGACTTGAGAAACCAGGAGCATTCTCTAGCTCTTTAGTGAAGCATGCAGATGTGTAAGCAGACATTACTAATACTCTCATTCAGACTCTGGTATTCTGTCATACTTGAGATAGGCAGTTTTCATTATCTGCTTTTACATAGGAAAGAAGAAATATTAAGACTTAAAGTCTGTAATGGTGAATGGCTCATAATTAAAACATTTCATACAAAGAAATCTGTGGTTAGTATATATCATTTCACTGTTGCCATTTTTTCATCATCTCACTTTTGAATGTTAAGCCATTTATTTCATCTCCTTCATTTTATTCATGTAAGTTTAGGTTTAGACTTGAGAAAGCACCTAATGCAAGTAGGTTTTGCCCAGTTGAATACTTAAAAGTCATGGCTCAATAATTAGGCATCTTCTGCAATTCAAATATGGTCTTACCTGGGAAAGAGTTTAGAAAATAACAGAGCCCTAAACCATATAGTAGGTGTTATAATTAACTTTTAATTTAAGTACCCCAATTGCTGTTTATATAGACAGCAATATTAATATTTTTGATCATTTAAAAAAATGAGCAGTTTGAAGAGATAGACAGGTAAGGAGTTTTAAATTAGCATTGAGAAGATTACACTCCAGAAATCAAGGCCACCACATTCAGAACCACTTTGAAGCCTTTGAAGGACCAGTCCATTCCCAACCCAAATACTATCCTCACAAAGCATTCCTCAGTTGCAATAGCTGAATGTAATCTCTTCTTCCTTGAAATTCCCCTATTTTTATATTTTATCTATACTTAAGCTGTATTACTTTATACCTCGTATAAGTTTATTTATATTTATTGATTATTTGTTGGTGTCTTATCTCCCCTGAACATCTTAGGACAGGATCACTGATGGACTCTTCTTTATGTCCACATCATCTCAGCCCAATAGGCAGGTGCTCGCATATTTGCTGAAGGAACATATAAAGAACTATGTAGGAAGACAAAAGTTACTCTGAAATTACAGTCTACAGTATCAAAAGATAGATGAGAAAGAAATTCTATATCCTGTCCAAGTGAAGCACAAAGGAAAATGATGCAACTCTGAGGCTAATAAGGAAGAAATAATGACTGTGAACATTTTAGCCATTTCCCTTTATTCTTAAATATTGGTAAACTCTGATTTTTAGTTATTGGTGTAGATTTAATATTTGTTTAGAATTAAAATCCTGTATTTTAATTTTTGAAATTCTGTTATTTTGCTTTGGTTTCATAATAAAAAGTTAAAAAAAAATTTAATCACCTGTGATTGCTTACATTTAAAACAAAGAACTTCTTTATACATTAGTCAGAAAGAAAAACGGGAACCTTAATAATCAAACCTAATGGAATTTACCTACAAATTCCATGGCGCTTAATACTGGAATCTACATTTCCCATGTTTAGAGTGGAACGTAGATAGGGAGTAGTAATTCACTAGGATCCTGTTCACCTATTGTCTCCACCCCCAGCTAACAGTTGTTTGACAATGTGGTAGTTTGCCAAGAGTAATAAGAGACTGGCATGGCTGAACAAATGGCTCCTGTGATCCAAAACCTTATGAGAGAATCAGTTGATCATGTTGCTCAAAGTTGCTTGATGTATTAATATGCTAAAATTTATGCAAAGGGTTTTAATTTTCTACAAGAAAAGTGTAAAATTTCTGTGTCTTTTTGTTCAGGGATAGCTTTACCAGTCTGTTGTCCTATTTTCTTTTTTGGATCCTCCCCCGAACCATTTGCTTTATATTTAATGTATTCATTAAAATATTGTTGAGAGCAATGTGTTCTCTTTATAGTTTGTTAATAGAAGCAGCCCCTCAGGATTTAAGATTTTTATTATTCAGCTTGTATGTTTTGGATTTCATACTGAGCGACACAAGAAATAAGAATCATTTAGGGAGTTTTCCTTAGATCATCCTGTTGATAGTCCTTACTTTCTGTTTCTTTTTAAACAAGAAAACACTTAAGAAAAAAGAGAATCCTGCCTAACCTATGGTATGATACTTAGTAAGTTATATTGTATTTCTGCTCCCTCTCTTCCGCTACAAATAAAGTGGCGGATGACATTGAGTAATGATGATTTGAGGTTCCATCTCCCTTGAGAAAGTATTTCTGAAATAATATTTTAAATGCTGATTTCCACCCAGCTGGTGTGGCTCAGTGGTTTTTTATTTTTAATTTATTTTTTATACTTTTTTTATTTTTTTAAATTTCAGAGAGGAAGGGGGAGAGAGAGAGTAACATCAATGATGACAGAGAATCATTGATTGGCTGCCTCCTGCATCCTGCCTACTGGGAATTGAGCCCACAACCCAGGTACATGCCCTTGACCAGAATTGAACTCTGGACCCTTCAGTCCGCAGGTCGATGTTCTATCCACTGAGCAAAACCAGTTAGGGCTGTGGCTCAGTGGTTGTGCGTCAACCTATGAATCAGAAGGTCATGATTTGATTCCTGGTCAGGGTACATGCCTGGATTGAGGACTCGATCCCCAGTGTGGTGGGGGTGCAGGAGGCAGCTGATCAATAATTGTCATTGATGTTTCTATCTGTCCCTTTCTCTCTGAAATCAATAAAAATATATTTTTTAAAATGCTGATTTCCAAAGTTAGATTAGAGGCCTATTGAAATGGGAATAGGCCCAATATTTTTGTTTATTTTAATGTAACTAACTTGTCACATCCCCCAACCAATGTTTTAAAGGTCTTTTATTCATCTGTGCCCCTTTATTGATCACCTTTATCTTTGAAGGAAAGAATGCTTGGAATGAGAGAAGTCAATGAGTCCTCTCCCTGCTTCACCAAGCCAAAGAGCAATACAATTCATGACCAAGTTTCCCAGGGCAGTGAAGAGCATGGATGGATGGCTACTTGCTGAAAGGCACATTGTTAAGGGACACTGGCAGCATTTAGTTTGGGGGAACAGCCAAATGCATCCACTTTTCCAAGCACAATCTACGGGAATAGTGAACTTAAAGCACCTATGGATGGAGCCACATGGAATGAATAGTGACTCCCTATACCACTCTGGATTTTAGGTGGCCGTAGCTGAGCCATAGCTTCTGAAATTGTGAGGATCTCCCTACCCACCCAACTGCTAGTCACCCACTTAGCAGGTTGTGGGTTAGAAGAATGAAAGTGCAGAGAAGGTAATTCATAATTCACCAAATATTTTTAAGCACCTATATGTACCAGGATTTTGCCAAGTCTTAGGGATATAGGGATGACAAGAACCCAAAATGGTCTATTCTAAAGTTGTTCACAAGCTAGTGAGAGAGCAAATGTGGAAACAGACTAGCATGAAACAGTGGAATAGTTGCTTTAATGGAGTTATGTACAAGTTCAAGTGTGACATAGAAAGAGGGAGTATTTAACTTAATCTGGAGTGATACTTAAATTTGAGCCTTAGAAGACGAGGAGTTAGGTTAGATCCACCATTCTAGGCAGATGGGATAGCAGGAACAATGATAGGGAGGCATAAGTATATCCAGTATATTTGGAAATGGTACATCCTGGAAGAGTGATGGGAGAGGATAAGGAACAGGAGTATTGGGGCCAGATTATAATTGTCATGCAAAGGAGTTTGGGTTTCATTCTATTTTTCATGGGGAAGCCAAAGGTTTTTATTTATTAATTTATTTTTATTTTAAAATATATTTTTATTGATTTCAGAGAGGAAGGGAGAGGGAGAGAGAGAAACATCAATGATGAGAGAGAATCTGATTGGCTGCCTCTAGCACGTCCCCTACTGGGGATTGAGCCCACAACCCTGGTATGTGCCCTTGACTGCCCTTGACCAGAATATAACTCAGGACCCTTCAGTCTGCAGGCTGATGCTCTATCCACTGAGCCAAACCAGCTAGCGCGAAGCCAAAGGTTTTTAGTGGGGGCATGGCATGATCGGTGTATTTCTCAATGATTACTCCAGCTGCACAAGACAGTGATAGAAAGATGGAGGATGAGTCAAGAGGTCTAGGCAGAAAATGACGAGGACCTAAACTCAGGTCACCATAAGGATGTAGAGAAAGGATGTATTTAAGAGATATTCAGGAAGATAAATGGACACAATTTGTATGTAGAAGATGAGGCACTTCGTGTGTGTGTGTGTGTGTGTGTGTGTGTGTGTGTGTGTGTGTGTGGACATTTGGGAGAATAACGGTACGCTTTATTAATATAGGGAACTGAGAAGCAGGAATGGATTGGAGTAGGGGGTCATGAGTTCAGTTTTGTCCATGTTGAACCTGAGGTAGAAATACTCAAAAGTGTTGGAAATAAGTCAGGGGTTAAGGAAGGATTTAGCCAATAGGCCACTAAACAGCAAGTGACAGCTGCTGATGTGTTCTTTCCTCACTTGCTCTACCTTCTCCACTAGACTCTACTGCTCAGGGGGCAGACAGATGGAGGATATGCCTGGAGTACATTGAAAGGACAATGAACTGCCCCTCTACATGGTGACTAGGCTGTGTGTGTTTTTGTCTTAGTTCTCATGCCCTATACCTCTGAGTAACAATCCTAACACTTCAAATGTTTCAAATGCCTCTTAAAATTTTTGGGGGGAGCTCAGTAATTTTCTAGCATTTTGGTTCTAAGATAAGATCAGAAGAATAGTAGTTCAGGAGTCACAGGTTCTAAATCCTAGCAGTGTTGCTAGCATGACTTGATTCCTGAGCAGATTTCTTCCCTTCTAGGGCTGTTTCCCTATCTACTTAAAAGAGGAGGTTGACCCAACTCAATGGTTCTCATTTGGGGATGCCCATTAGAATAATCTGAGAAGTTTTAATTTTTAAAAACAGCTTAATTGAGATATAATTGACATACAATAAGCTACACATATTTAAAGTGTACAATTTTATAAGGTTTTAAAAAATAGATTTTTATTGATTTCAGAGAGAAAGGGAGAGGGAGAGATAGAAACATCAATGATGAGAGAGACTCATTGATCAGCTGCCTCCTGCATGCCCCGCACTGGGGACCAAGCCCACAACCCAGGAGGCATGTATCCCTGACCTGAATTGAACCTGGGACCCTTCAGTCTGCATCAAGACGGATTTTAAAAGATAAGATGCCCAGACAAATTCGATGGAATAGGGGAATGGATTCAGGCATCAGTACGTCTCGGTATGTATATTTTAAGTCCCAGATAATTCTCCCCTGAACTAGAAGATCACCATTCAAAACTGGCTTCTGAGGAGCCTGAGAGAAGAAGCAAATTCTCTGTTTTATGACCAGGAAGAATAAACCTTGAGTCCTAGACCAAGAGCAAGTCAAAGTCATAAGTAGAACCTATGACACTTCATATCTCCTTTTAGGTGAGCTAAATTTCTGCCGTCATTAAAAGAGGGAAGTGTCCTTATCAGGATTTGGTGTCCTTAGCAGTGGGTTTGATATCCTTCCTGAATCAGCAAGGCAATGAAATTTGAGTGCAAAGCCAAAGCTGAGAAGCTGCATTTGTGGTTTGCCACACTTTAAAATCAAACCTTTTTCGTCTTTGGAAAAAGAAAAGAAAGAAAAAAAGATAACATAATCATTGAAAATTGCTGCAGGAAAGAAAACCCGATGTTATGGGTTGAATTATATACCCACCCCCAAATTCACATGTTGAAGTCCAAACCCCCAGTCCCTCAGAATGTATCCTTTTTTTATTTTTTTGGTCAATCCTCACCCAAGTATATTTTTCCATTGATTTTTACAGAGAGGGGAGGGAGGGGAAGACAGAAAGATAGAAACATCTATGTGAGAGAGACACATCGATTGGTTGCTTCCACAGGCGCCTGGACCAGGCCCAGGGATCGAACCTGCTGCAATCCAGGTACGTGCCCTTGACTGGGAATGGAACTCGAGACCCTTCGGTGTGCAGGCCGATGCTCTAACCACTGAGAAACACCAGTCAGGGCGGAATGTGTCCGCTTTTTAGAAATAGGGTCATCATAGACTAATTAGTTGAGGTCATACTGGAGTAGGTTGGGCCTCTCATCCAATTGCTTAGTGTCCTTATAGAAAGTGCATATTTGAACACAGGAGAATGCCACATGAAGATGAAGGCAGAGATCAGATGATGCAGCAGAAGCCAAGGGATGCCAGAGAGTGCCAGCAAACCACCAAATGCTAGGAAAGGGGCCTGGGACAGATTGCTCCCTCATGGCTCCCAGAAGGATCCAACTCTTTGGTCTCGGACTTCTGGCCTCCAGAACAGTGAGACAATAAAGTGTTGCTGCTTAAGCCATCCAGTGTATGGTATTTGGCTATGGCAGCCCTAGGAAACTAATACACCTGGTAAGTTTTCTCTCTACAAATTCTTCTCTTTCTCTCTGAAGGTAACTTCAATACTGTGTTTTGTTAACTGGAACAAGAGGTAAGGCCAGGAACTATTTCAAGGTGTTATAGATTTGTTGGAAGTTCTTTTGTCAGGTTGTATTTGTAACCCAGTGTTTGTAAAGTATATACTAGTAGTATTGTGGATAAGGGCATGGATTCTTTAGTCAAGACTGCCTAGTTTCAAACCCCTCTTCTACCACTTATTAACTCTGGGAAAGTGATTTCTCTGTGCTTCAGTTCCCTTACCTGTAAAATGGGCGAATAGTGCTATCTACTCTAAAGGATGTTGTGAAGATGAAATGAAAGGCACATTGAGCTTCTTAGAACAGTGCCAGGAACATGGTAAACACATTTCTCATTATTATTACTGAACTGTTCTACAACGTGTACATAACATTAAGAACCAACCATGAGAGGAAAGCATTGTGTGTGTGTGTGTGTGTGTGTGTGTGTGCACGCGCACTCTTCTGTTATGTCTGAAATATAATTTAACTCATTTGATCCAAAAATTAAAAATAGGAAACATTTTTTTAAATATTCAAAACAGCCCTGACCAGTGTGGCTCAGTTGGAGCATTGTCCCATGTACCAAAGGGTCCCTGGTTCAATTCCCGGTCAGGGCACATACCCAGGTTGCAGGTTCAATCCCCAGTCAGGGTGCATACAGGAGGCAACCAATCAATGTTTTTGTCTCACATTGATGTTTCTCTCCCTCTCCCTTCCTCTCTCTTTAGAATCAATGAAAAACATGTCCTTGGTGAGGATTAAAGGGGGAAAAAATGGAAACAACAGAAGCTTGGGGTAGTTTAAGCAAAAGGAGTTGATTATGGAAGTACAGGGATATCTCACAGAGGTCAATGGCAAGAACGCAGTTGAACTGTCCCTGAGATGTCTCTTTACTCTTTCCCCAAGCATTCCCTTTAACATAGTCCCATTGTAGGCTACCTATACCTCTCCTTCTTTCAAGAGGTCAACCCAGGATGAGATTGGACTCTGAGCCCAATACCAAATTTCAAAGATAGGGACTCCACTTCTCACTAATGGTCCTATCAGCTGTGGTCATGTCATGAGATGGGGAGTGGGTTCACACAGTACCTATGAAGTCACCAGGGTTCCAGTCTGTGACCTTGGCTGAGGGGTGGGAGAGGTGGGAGGCAGTGACAAAGAAGAGTGGCAGGATACTGCACAAAGACACTAACAAATGTGCAAAGTGTGGCCACATAAAGAGCAGTAGTACTTTTAGGGAATCTGCGAGAAGAAAGACAAAGAGGCTTAAAGGTGTGAGGAGAAAAAGATATAGAGGGGAGAACTGGGCAACCCCATAGAGCAGGGGTGGGGGACCTTTTTTCTGCCAGGGGCCATTTGGATATTTATAACATCATTCGAGGGCCATATAAAATTATCGACTAAAAAACTAGCCTGCTATATTTGGTCAGACCTTTAAATAATTCACCTCCAGTGCCTTGGCAGGGCCAGACCAAATGATTTCATGGGCCTACTAGTATACTGCCTGTGGGCCGGATGTTCCCCACCCCTGCCATAGAGGGATGGAGACTCATGGCAGGACAGCAACCTGAGGGAGAGGACCCATGTTTCAATGCCAGACTCCGCTCTCAGAGGCAACAGACACACCCGGGGGAGGGGGGGGGGGGGTGGGGAGGGAGAGAAGGGGTGTTGCCAAATTAAAGGCAAGAATAAGAATCTCAAGGTTTTTTGGATTAAAAAAAAAAATAAAGATGCTTCTTGCCTCAAGCTTCTGGTCTTTTAAGAGAGAGACTGAAGGATGGTGAGGTTTGAAGTTCAAAGGAAAGCCAGCTCAATGGTCTGCTTTTTGTTTGGCTGATCTGGAATCATTGACAACCAGCTGCTCACTCACTGCTCATTTTGAGCATTAAAAACAAGGGTAGTTGGCACTGGCCGGTGGGCTCAGGGGTCAAAGCGTCAGCCTGAGCACCAAAGGGTCACAAGTTCAATTCCCAGTCAAGGGCATGTACCTTCTTTGCCAGTTCCATCCCCAGCCCCTGTCTGGGCAGCGGGAGGCAACCAATCAACATATCTCTCTCACATCGATGTTTCTCTCTCTCTCTTCCTTCCTCTCTCTCTAAAATCAACAAATTAAAAAAAATCCTTTTCTGGAGACCCCATAGTTTAATTTTGATTGCTGTTGGGGTACTAAAGTGATCTGAGGGTCACAGCCTAGGGGGGAGTTTGGTGATGAGGTAAACTGAGGAAATATTTTAGGGAAAAGACCGGGTCTTAGCTCAGGCTGCTATAACAAAACACCATGAACCAGAAGCTTATAAACAACAGGAATTTATTCCTCACAGTTCTGGGGGCTGAAAATCCAAGGTCAGGGTGCCAGCATGGTCAGTTTCTGGTGAGAGCCCTCTTCCAGGTTGCAGGCTTCGGACTTCTCATCGCATCCTTACATATCTGAGAGCAGAGCAGAGCAAGCAAGCTCTCAGGACTCTATTAAGGGCACTAACCCCACTCATGAGAGCGCCACCTGTTTGACTTGATCTATTCCTCATCACCTCCCAAAAGCTCGCCTCCTAGTGCGGGGTTTGTAAATAGGAATTTTGTGTGGACACATTCAGTCCACGACAGATAGCAAAGGAATTTAATGTTCAAATCTTCTACTGCTTCAACCAAAGAAAATGTTCCTGCTTGCTTCTCACAGAGTGAAACTTGGAGCTACAGGGTTCTAGATAGACAAGAAACTCTTGTAGGAAGAGGGAGCCAGTCATCTGCCCACGGGGGCTTAGGAAGACCTACCGTACCCTCAGCACAGCCCCCTGCCTAAGCCTTTATGTGTCTCCTGATTGCATGACCTTTTGTGGCCTGCCACCCTCACACCCAAGTCCCTGACTTGGGGATCCCCACAAGGAATGAAAGGATCTTCCCTGCAGGAGTCCCTCCCATGAGGAAGCACAGGATATGGTCAAGGACAAGGGTATTACCAGGGCTTGTCCTCTGTGCATCCCTCTTTCAGAGCCTTATCAGAGGTGGCTAGTGGAAAATTATGATTGAGGCTTTCTTATCTCTTTTTGCATTAGAATCATGACTAGCAGCAAGAGTAAAATATGAAGAGCCTCTAGTCTAGAGAATCAATATAGAGCTCACACTCCTTCCATTGTTCACTTATCTCTCCATCTAAGTATGGCATAGCATGTACAGTGTGGTGTTAGGACTACGTCCTTGCACTCAGTCTTCTTAGATGTTACGTTTAGTATTTCTGAGCACCTACTGCATGCATTACCTTCATTATCTCATTTGTTTATTACAACTCTGGATGGTACATGTTCTGCAAGAGGGTAAGCTGAGACAGAGGATAAGTTACTATAGTCACACAGCTTTAAGTTTCAGAGTCTGGATTTGAGCTCAGATCTCTGACTCAAAAGCTCGGTCACTTTCCACTCAAGAGGGAGGCAGACATGTCAACGATAGATATCCTATAACAAGATAAGAGCTCTTGAAGAGGCAGACAAGCGTGGTGGTGGGGTGTCTGACTTGCCTGGAGAGCCAGTGGGGACACTGACCACTGTTTTATTCATCAGCACTAGGGAGACAATGGGAACAACACCTGTCCCTGCCCTCAAGCCACATCGGGCCTGGGCCAGCTCCTCTCTGCTTCCCTTCTAACCTCTGTGAACTATTCCCTCTTAGCCTGCCTATTACTTATGATCAGCAATAACTATACAACCTCAACCTATGTCTGGATTGCCAGACAAAATACAGGATACCCAATGAAATGCGAACTGGAGATAAATGATTTTTTTTTTTTTTAGTATAAGTATGCCCCAATGTTGCATGAGATATACTTTTATTAAAGAATTATAGTTTGCCCTAGATGGTTTGACTCAGTGGATAGAGCATCAGCCTTGGACTGAAGGGTCCTGGGTTTGATTCTGGTCAAGGGCACATGCCCAGGTTGTGGGCTCGGTCCCCAGTAGGGGGTGTGCAGAAGGCAGCCGATCAATGATTCTCTCTCATCATTGATGTTTCTCTCTCTCTCTTCTCTCTCTCTCTCTCTCTCTCTCTCTCTCTCTCTCTTTCTCTCTCTCTCCCCCTCTCCCTGCCTCTCTGAAATCAATAAAAAATATATTTTTTAAAAAGACACATCCGTGCCTTCCCTTAAAATAAAGAATTATAGTTTATCTGAAATACAAATTTCATTGAGTGTCCTGTATCTTTATTTGTTAAATCTGGCAACTCTAAAACCCAGCCAGAAGCCTCTTGTCTAGTCCTGACTGTCAGCAGCCTTACCCTTTTCAACCCTTGGCTTTTTTCTCCCCTTTTCCATGTAGCATCCTGATAGCAGCCTGGCTGTAGGCTCCTGGTCCCGCCCAAGATCTCCTCATCTGCTGCTGTACGGGCCCCAGCGTGAGAGCTGGGTCTACTGCTGCTGCAGAGAAAAGCTTTCATCATATTTTCTTGCTTTGCTTCCTCTGAGAGCACCTCCCTAGCACCACACTGGTAGGCTGGCACCGTAGGCAGAGCCTGAAGGTAAAAATTGGCAGAACATCATCTCAAAGGAAATGGCCTATGAGGGGAAAATGTTGAAATAGCAAAAGTCTGTGGCCTAAAGTCAAAGCACAGACTGTTATAAATATCCTTCACTTTGCAAACAGACGTTCTTAGTTTGATCCTTTCCTCAGGATCCCTGGTCTCCTTTCTCCTCTCCTCTGTTCAGATCCTTCCTAAGGATCTACCTTGAGCACCATAGCACCAGGCAGGCGGAGATGACAAAAACTTTGTCCTGAAGGATCTCATGGCCCAGCAAGGAACTCAAGACCTGGCCAAATAGCTGTACCATATGGTAGAAGATGGTAAGGGAAGTGGAGAGACTCCAGAGGAAGAAGAGGGCATTTTGAGTGAGGGAGGAGTTCAATCCAAGCAACTCCATGGAGGAGGTGTCTTTTGAGCAGACCCTCAAAAGACAAGTCGTGTTTAAACATCTCTCAATTTTCTAAGTAACTAATTGTTGAACACTAATTCATTAATAGCAATTGTACCAATTTGTCAAATGACCCGCTCATTAAAACTTTGTTTATTTTATTTTATTTTATCTTATTGATTTCTTTATTTTAAAATAGATTTTTATTGAGTTCACAGAGGAAGGGAGAGGGAAAGAGAGATAGAAACATCAATGATGAGAGAGAATCATTGATTGGCTGCCTCCTGCACATCCCCTACTGGGGATAAAGCCCTCAACCCAGGCATGTGCCCTTGGCTGGAATTGAACCTGGGACCCTTCAGTCTGCAGGCTGATGCTCTATCCACTGAGCCAAACCAGCTAGGGCTAACTTTGTTTATTTTAACTATTTATATAATTTATGGCAATTTTTTTTTACCAAGGCTTTCAAAGATTCCGTTTATTATTATTTTTAAAAAGTCTCAGGGGATGTTCATGTCCCAAATGTCAAAAAATGTGATAAGGTTGCCTTCTCTCTTCTACCCAATTTTAAACCCATCGTGCTGCCTCCATGGGCTTCTGTGACTCCACTGACTTGATTCCCACAGGTGGCCCCTTCTGCAGACACCAGTGTGAAGCTTTCTCTGTCTTGTGGCTATTCCTTTGTAATTTTGACATTTGTGAAATAAGCAGAAAAGTGAGAGAATAATAACAAACACCCATGTGTCCACTGTTCAGCTTTAACAAATCTTAACATTTTGCCATATTTGCTTCATATCATTTTCTCCCAGAAACAAAACATTATAGATACAGTTGAAGCCTCTTTATATCCTCACCTGTGATTTGATTCCTTTCCTTTCTCTTTCTCTCCAGAATCTGATGCTTCTCACTCCCATGCTTGGTTTTTAACTTTTTTACATATGCATGCTTCATAAAACAGCATTGTGTACAGGAGAGGGACCTCAAATTTCCTGTTGCCTCACACATTTATAGAGGAATCTTGAGGAATCAGGATCATCTAAAAAAAAAACTGGCTTTGAAATTAAGGCTTCAATCTTCCTAGCATGAAAAATGTGTTAGGGAAAGCCCACTAACTGAGAGAATTTATAGACCAGAGGCTTTGCAGCCCTCCCTGAAGAGCCGGCTCATTGCTAGGCTACCTGAAAAAGTTCACAATGGTCATCCATTTGACCAACTGGTTTATCTCTCTACATGACACCTCTGACCCTGGGGGCTTGTTAAACAGAGGCCTTCCAACTCAGGGCTACATTAGTAGACAGCATTGTGATGAGTTTGCATCAGAGGCTATGAAAGACAGGAAAGTTATTTGGGAACTTCTTGTCTATATCTGTAATACAAAGGAAGCAAGAGTATTTAAAAAAATTTTTTTTAATATAGGTCTTTCATCTACCTAGAATATATTTCTTGTTATAAAGTAGCAATTTTATTATTAAAAAATATGATTGCCGGGCCAGCATGGCTCAGTGTTTGAGCACCTGCCTATGAACCAGGAGGTCACAGTTTGATTCCCAGTCAGGGCACGTGCCTGGGTTGCAGGCTCAATCACCAGTGTGGGGTGTGCAGGAAGCAGCCGATCAATGATTCTCTCATCATTGATGTTTCTATCTCTCTCTCCCTTTCCCTTCCTCCCTGAAATCAATAAAAAAAAAACAAGAATAGATCCAGAGACAAATGGCAGGGGAGGGGAGGGGGATTAGAGAGCAACCAAAGGACTTATATGCGTGCATATTAGCATAACCAATGGACACAGACATTGGGGCGGTGGGGGCTTGCCCGGGGTGGGAATGGCTGGGAGGGGAGGGGGTCAATCAGGGAAAAAGGAGACATATGTGAAACTTTAGACAATAAATAAAAAATAAAATAAAATAAATAAATATTTTGAAAAAATATGCCTAACATGTTTTCCTAGTACTACTTATTGAAAAGTTTATGCTTTCCTCCATTGGTTTGCATGCCCTCTTTGTCACCTACCAAGTTTGCATATATACATGGGTCAGTTTCTGGGCTCTCTGTTCTATTCCTTTGGTCTATTTCTCTATTCATAGACTTAAACCATAAACTCTTAGTTGTCCTTGCTTTTCATCAGTCTTCATTTTTGAAAGAGCAAGTCCCTTAACGTTGTGATTTTTTAAAAAGTATTTTGGTTATTCATGGCCCTTTGCTCTTTCATATGAATTTTAGAGCTAACTTGTCACGACCTGAAAATTCTGTTGTTATTTGTATTAAAAACAGAAAATATAAATCAATATACATATTGAATTAACAGATTTGGAAAGAAGTGATATCTTTATGATAAAGTGTATTCTTATCTGTGATGATGGTGTATCTCACTATCCTTTATATCTTTCAATATCATCTTTAAGGGGACAATAATTAGATAGAGTTCCTCACTTGGGATTGGAATAAATTGAGAAATACAGGAGTTGTATCTGGGAGGCCAAAACATTACCTTTACCGATGATAGAGATCAGGATACAGGACGTGGCTTTAAGTCAGGTATCCAAGTGCTTGGTAGATCAAGCCAATGAATATTAGTAAGCATTCAAAAGATTTATACAAACAATATAATAGATATTGCTATATATAGGGCTCTGTAGGTAGTTTGCTCCCCAAGAAGAAGATAAACAGAATTGAGCCTAGCATGCCCAAATTATTCCTCCTAAATTTAGTAACTAACATCACTCTGTCTTCCGTGGAGCAGAATGAGTAAAGGAGAGGAGAGTCACACCAGTAGAGCTCCTTTCAAATGCAAGGTCATCTTACAAGTAGGAAAGAAGTGTTCTTTCCTTACAGGTACCTAAGGTGTTCGTTTTTAAAATGGAGAATGGAATTTGTTTTCCACTACATTCTTTTATTGGTTATTATGGGTATAAAGGAATTCTACTGATCTATCTATGATGACCTCATTTTCAGCAGCCTTAGAACAATCTTATGAGATACATACTATTGTCATTCCTCTCTCTCTTGTTTTAAAATCCTCATTCAAGGATATGCTTTTTTTTATTTTAGAGAGAAAGAAAGAAAAAAACAACACATTGATGTGAGAGAGAAATATCGATCGGTTGCCTCTTGTACGCATTCCAACCAGAGATTGAACCCACAACCTAGGTATGTGCTCTGTCTGTAAATTGAACTCACCACTTTTTGGTGTATGGGATGATGCCCCAACCATCTGGCCAGGGCTATTATTGCTCTTTTAATATGTTTTTATTGATTTCAGAGAGGAAGGGAGAGGGAGAAATAGAAACATCAATGATGGGAATCATTGATCAGCTACCTCCTGCACACCCCTACTGGGGATCAAGCCTGCAACCTGGGCATGTGCCCTGACTGGGAATCAAACTGTGACCTCCTGGTTCATAGGTCCACTCAACCACTGAGCTATGCCGGCCAGGCTATTCCTCTTATTTTATTACTAGAGGCCCAGTGCACAAAATTTGTGCACTCGGGGTGGGGGTGGAGAGTCCCTCAGCCCGGTCTGTGCCCTCTTGCAGTCTGGGAGGCCCATGATCGAGCCCCGCAGAGGGAGGCCCCATCCACCCGCCGCAGTGCCGCTGGCTAGGTAACCTGGGCCTCCCTCTTTGGGGCAATCACAGAGCCCCCTGATCGATTGCACTGCAGAGGGTGGCCTGGGCCTCCCTCTGTGGGGTGATGACAGGGTCCTCCGACCAATCGCATTGCACCCACCTTGGCTGGCCTGGCGCCAGTGTGTGTCATAGTGTGGTTGTCTGGATGGTCGTTCTGCTGTTCAGCCATTCGGTCGATTTGCATATTATGCTTTCATTATTTATTTATTTTTATAGCAAAGGAAATTTATTGAGAAACAAGCACAGGCTCCCACATGGGGAGGGGGAAAGGGTCCCCTATTGCTCTTTTAGATGAGGAAACTAAGGCAATGAAGAGTGTAACTTCATTCCTTTTTATGGCTGCATAATATTCCATTATTATAGATACCACATTTGTTTATCCATTCATCAGTTGATGGACATTTGGGTTTCTAGTTTTTAGCTACTACAATACTGTTGTGAACATTCATGTCCATGTTTTTATCTGAACATATGCATGAATATATGCTTTAAATTGCCTTGAGTGAAATTTCCAAGTAGAATTCCTGGATCATATAGTAACTCTATGTTTACATTTTTGAGAAATGGCCAAACTGTTTTCTACAGCACCTGCACCATTTTACATTACTCCAGCAGTGTATGAGGGTTACATTTTCTCCATATCCTTCCCAACACTTGTTTGGTTGTTTTTAAATTTAATCATCCTAGTGTGTGTGAAGTGGTATCTCATGATTTTTAAATGATGTTGAACATCTTTTTATGTACTTATTGGCCTTTGTATAAGCTTTTTGAAAAATGTCTGTTCAAATAATTGTCCATTTTTTAAATGGAAAATTTGTCTTTTTATCCTTTTTTTGGGGGGGGGGGTCAGAGTTTTTTATATACCCTAAAATGAGAGTGTCCTTTTGAAGTGCCAAAATTTGTTTTTAATTTGATGAAATCTAATTTATTTCTTCTTTTGTCATTTAGTGTCATATCTAAGAAGCCATTGCCTAGTCCAAGGTCACAGATTTACTCTTGTTTCCTTCTAAGGGTTTTATAGTTTTAGCTCTTAGATTTAGGTCTGTGGTTATTTGGAGTTACTTTTTATTTGTTGTGTGAGGTAGGGGTCCAACTTAATTCTTTTGCATGCAGATATACATGTAAACTACTAATTTTCAAAAACTTATTCTCCACCATTCTATTTTTTTCTCCTGAGACTTTAAAAGAGATTAGATTAGAAACTAAATCTATTCTTCATGTCACTTGGCTGCTGTTACTTTTGTTTTTTCTTACTTAAAAACTTTTTTATAGTGTTTACTCCTCTGTCATCTTTTTTTTTTTTTAATCCTCACCTGAGGATATGTTTATTGATTTGAGAAGAGAGGAAGGGAGAGAGAGAGAATGAAAGAGAGAGAGAGAGAGAAACATCAATGTGAGAGAGACCCATGGATTGGTTGCCTCCCACATGCACCCCAGCCAGGGCTGGGGATTGAGCCTGACCAGAAATCGAACTTATGACCCTCTGGTCTGTGGGCTGACGCTCTCACTGCTGAGTCACACCAGCCAGGGCTAATCTTTTCTTTTTTTAAATATGCTTTTACTGAATTTAGAGAGAGAGAGAGAGAAAGGAAGAGGGAGAGAGAGAGAAACATTGATGAGAGAGATACAACAATCAGCTGCCTCCTGCACACCCTGCACTGGAGATCAAGCCTGAAACCTGGGCATGTGCCCTGACTGGGAATCACATGGCAATCTCTCAGTGCATAGGGCAACGATCAACTAACTGAACCATACTGGCCAGGGTGAAACCTACATAATCTTATTAACTAATGTCACCCCAATAAATTTAATTAAAAAAATAAACTATAGCCCTCGTATGGCTCAGTTGGTTGGAGTATTGTCCTGTGTACCAAAAAGGTTGCAAGTTCAATCCCCAGTTTTCTCTCTCTCTCTCTCTCTCTCTCTCTCTCTCTCTCTCTCTCTCTCCCTTCCTCTCTCTAAAATCAATGGAATCATATCCTTGGGTGAGAATAAAAAAAAAAGTGTACAAATCATAAAAAAATAAACTTGTAGCCACACAATATAAAAAGTAAAAATAAAAAAGAAATAAACTATTTCATTACTTTATTAGTTTTGAATGTGCAATATAGGCACATTTGCACAAAATTCAAAAGTTATAAAATATAATAAATAGGTTATTGGGTTTTTAAAAATACTTATCTGTTTTTATTTCAGTTTTGTTTCACAGTTTTGTGTCTGTATAATGCATATTACTCATAGAGCTAGGAGAGAAGCATTGACACTGAAATGACGGTGGGAAGGGAAGAGGGAGAGTTTGAGAATGATAAACAGTTCAGTTTGACCAGAGTGCAGCCTGTGAAAGGAAGACTAGCAGGAGGCGAGGCTGAAAAGGGAAGTTGGGATCAATCTGAGGACTTAGGAAAAAGAGGTGAGAAAAAGATGGATGAAGATATGCTCAATATTCTTTGAGCTATGTAGTCCTAGAGAGTTTTACCCCCGTCCTCCCAACTCTGGCTCCTGTTTCATGGGCACAGAATTAGGAATTGAGACAAACTGGATTCTTGAGGGTTTGGGGGCTATTGAGAGGTAACACAGGACATAACTGAGTGGGACTATTTGGGGGGACTTGGCTCCTAGTCTGTGTGTGAGGGAAGGGGTTTCTTTCTTTCCCTGGGGCCGAGAGAGAGAGAGAGAGAGAGAGAGAGAGAGAGAGAGAGAGAGGGAAAGAGAGAGAGAGAGAGAGAGAGAGAGAGAGAGAGAGAGAGGGAAAGAGAGAGAGAGAGAGAGAGAGAGAGAGAGAGAGGGAAAGAGAGAGAGAGAGAGAGAGAGAGAGAGAAGAGAGAGAGAGAGAGAGAGAGAGAGAGAGAGATCTACCTCCAAAACCCAACGAGCTTTAGGAAGGTTAATACATTTCAGGTTGGCCAAAGGGAGAAGATGGGTAGTCCAGGTCTCATGAAAACCTTCTCTCTCAGGTGGGTACTCGCTGCCTTGCTCTGCCTTGATCTCTGTTAGCAGGCCTATAGGCTGATGATAAGCCAGATGTTTCAAATATTTCCTGCCAATATTAATTTTTGTGTCAAGCTGTATTTAAAATACTTGGTTTTGTTGCCTACTTTTTAGAGCCCACCCTCTTCTGCCCCTGACGTGGAAAAGGGCCGCCTCCAAAGGTCTCCACCCCTCTGCCGGGTCCCCCAGTGTTCCTGCACCAGAGGGCAGCAGCGGCACACTTCGGGTGTCCAGGGGAGGGTGGGGTGCTGTGGGGTGCCCGTGGGGCGGAGCTTGCGGGAGGAAACCCGTAGAGTGGAAAAGTTAACTAGTTCCTCAGTTCCACTTCAGAGCCAAACCCACACCCTATGGTGAGCTGAGCCACAAACACCACGTTTCCTGTAAAGCTGACAGAGTCTTTTCTTCGGGAGGGAAGAGGATGACTTTTGAGGACCTGGTTTTGTGTTTTTTTGCTTTTTCCTAATTCTTTATCCTCTGCTGTTACCGGTGAAAGTTCTAGTTCCTCCCATTTTCTTCTTCCCATTCTTTCATTTCTTCCATTTTTCCACCACTGTGATGTGATCATGGGTCAATCTAAATAGTCACTGCATTGACACCCAGTCACGGGGTGGGGGGTGAGGAGGTGGGGGGGGAGAATAGGGGATGAAGCATGAGGGAGGGGCAAAGCTGGCTGGACCCCGGCCACCCCAGGGGCATCACATTTGTCTTAGAGACTCTAATCACCTCTGGTCAAAGCCTCTGGAGATCTCTTACCCGGCTTCACGTTCTCACTCACTTACCGGATCCTCTGCCCAGACAGGATGAGCACATGGGCACCCACCTGCAATCTGGCCACTAACGTGATCCACACCTGCATGCCATGTGGTGAAGTGATCCCGGGGACAGAGCATGTGGGGTGGGGGGCCAAAGCACAGTGATGGGAATCTTTTGCAAGGGTCCCGAGAGAATGTGGCCCTAGTACCTTCTCACCGCTTTCCCTCCAAACCCACTGTTACAATGCCCAGATATACTACTCTCTGCACTCTGTCGGATTCCTTTAGAGGCAGTGTGGTATAGGAGAAAGCATGTGGGAGCCTGTCACCCCAAGCCTAGCGAGACTAGGCCACAGGCCATACGCTTGACTTTTACTGCTGTGTGGTTTTAAGCAAGTCACTTGCTTTTGAGCCTCAGTTGTGTTTTTTTTTTTCATCTGCAAATGGATATTAATAATGCCCTCCGTAACTACCTCACAAAATTAAGATATTCAAATAAGGTAATGATGTGAAAAAGTTTTATAAACAATAGGATGCCTTCAAAACATCATTTATTTTATTTTTTAATATATTTTATTGATTTTTTTATAGAGAGGAAGGGAGAGGGATAGAGAGCTAGAAACATCGATGAGAGAGAAACATCGACCAGCTGCCTCCTGCACCCCCCCCACCGGGGACGTGCCCGCAACCAAGGTACATGCCCTTGACCGGAATCGAACCTGGGACCCTTCAGTCCACAGGCCGACGCTCTATCCACTGAGCCAAACCAGTTTTGGCCAAAACATCATTTATTGTGAGTATTTCTTTTTTTTCTTTTAATTTTTTTTTTATTGAGGTATTATATGTGTACATATCTTACCATTAGTGAGTATTTCTTTTTTAAGAGTACTTTGGCTCCTGTTTCATGGGCACAGAATTAGGAATTGAGACAAACTGGATTCTTGAGGGTTTGGGGGCTATTGAGAGGTAACACAGGACATAACTGAGTGGGACTATTTTGGGGGACTTGGCTCCTAGTCTATGTGTGAGGAATAGGTTTCTTTCTTTCCCTGGGGCCTAGAAAGAGAGAGAGAGAGAAGAGAGAGAGAGAGAGAGAGAGAGATCTACCTCCAGAACGCTGGGCCCGGAGAAGAACACTGAAGAGCTATTGACCTTAGACCATTTCCTTGCCTCTCACCTAAGGCTGCATGTAAACCACCCCAATGGATAAGAAAGAATATGGCTTATTATCTGTTTAAGTGTTTCCGAGGAAATTTCATATCCTCTCCCAATAATTCAAAACTAAGTGTCTTTTACAGTGACTTCTTTATACTTAATTTTTCACCTTTGGGCTGCCTTTAAAGGTTTGGAATGCTTTGAGGGCAGGGAAAGCATCTATTCATCTTCATATGTCATCTAAACCCAGCGCAAAGTAGCCCTGGGGTCCGGTTGGTTGACCTGAACTGTATTGTTCTGTCCTCAACAGAACTAGGGGAATATGCTGGTCACTATACTTTGCCAGTTGTTTTCTTTCTTTCTTTTTTTTAATTCTCACCTGAGGATATGTTCATTGACGAGAGAGAGAGAGAGAGAGAGAGAGAGAGAGAGACAGAGAGAGAGAGACAGAGTCACACTGGCCAGGGCCTTTGCCAGCTTTTTTTTTTTTTTTTATTTTATTGATTTTTTACAGAGAGGAAGGGAGAGAGATAGAGAGTTAGAAACATCAATGAGAGAGAAACATCGATCAGTTGCCTCTTGCACACCCCCTACTGGGGATGTGCCTGCAACCAAGGTACATGCCCTTGACCTGGAATCGAACCTGGGACCCTTCCGTCTGCAGGTCGACGCTCTATCCACTGAGCTAAACCAGTTAGGGCCTTTGCCATCTTTAAATACAGTATTGGCAAAGTTCAAAACGAACTTTGCAGTAACAAGCTTCTCTCCTAACTCTCCGTCTCTTGGGGACTGACCAGGATGGGGTAGGACCTGTAAAGACTGAGCTCCCTGTTTCTGGTCAAGGCCAGGCCCCGAATGATGGCTTGGCAGGGGCTCCCGCACTTTCTTTATCAGATGAAATCTGCCACTGAAGGAAATTGGCTTCTCCGGAGTGAGAGAAACAGGAAGCAGCACTGAGAAGCAGGGGCCAGGAGGGGAAACCAGAGAATTAGCTCAAGGCCCAGCCCAGTCAGTGCCTGGCACCTGGGATGCTTTCCGACAGCTCAGTCTTGTTCTCACCACCTCCAGCCCCACCTACCCTTTTCCTGGGTCCTGGCATGTGAGGCTGAAAGGGACTGTAGGAGCCATCAAGGCCAGCACTCCCACATCTTCCAACCTCCATCTGACACTTCCTGAGGTGGGAATTTTCCTGCTTCCTCAAGAAATTCGCTCCATTTTGCCTTTTATCCAGCCATTTCTACTGGCCCACCATGGACTCTCTCCTCCATAGCCCTTCAGATGCCCGCCCCCCCCCCCCCCCCCCCGCCACACACACCCCAGGAGGTCCAAATAAAGGCATGCGTTTATCAGAAACTTACAAACCCAAAGGAAGTCAGGACTGGAACCTCAGTGGGAAGGAAGTGCTAAGAACAAAGGGCTGTTAGTGGGCCCTTTCCTTGCCAAGGAGAAGCATGTGGTTCACCCTGATGTTTACTACGACCTTGACATACTGCCTTTTCCCCTCCTGTGTGCCCAGTGTCTAAGGAGAGACTTTCTCCCCAGTCCGTTCACTTTTTAAAAAAATATATATTTTATTGATTTTTTACAGAGAGGAAGGGAGAGGGATAGAGAGTTAGAAACATCGATGAGAGAGAAACATCGATCAGCTGCCTTCTGCACACCCCCTACTGGGGATGTGCCCACAACCAAGGTACATGCCCTTGACCGGAATCGAACCCAGGACCCTTCAGTCCGTAGGCCGACGCTCTATCCACTGAGCCAAACCGGTTTTGGCCCCAGTCCGTTCACTTTATTAATTTTTGCTAAAATATTTAAAAGTATATTTCAAGGCATAATGACATTCCACTCCCAAGTACTTCAGTATATATGTTTAAAACTTAAGAATATTTTCCTACAGAGTTCAAATCAAAACATAATATGGAACAAAGTTAATTATAATTTTCTGATATTATCTAACACTTAACCCATATTCAATGTCTCCCCAATTGTCCCCAAAGTGTCTCTCTGCTATTTTGTCCAAACCAGGATCTGATCCAGGACTATGCATTTGTTGTATTGTACCCCGAATCTCACAAAGGACGCCTCAAGAAGTCGAATTATGGAGTCATTTATTAAAGGCCGGCGGCATACGAGGGGCAAAAGTGCTCCAGACCTTGCAGCGCTGAAAAGCTTGCCGCATCGGGCTTATATTGGCAGAATATCACAAAGGTATCGATTACATCTTTGGGTTTGGAATGAGGAACCTGTTTTGCACAAAGCAGTTACAGAAGCGAAATTGAGCAAATTAGTTATCTATAAAGATTAAGTATAGTTTTGGGTCTACGGATCACTGAATCAACAGAAACAGATCATTGTTTTGTTTTGTTTTTCTGATCCATTGTGCCACCGAGGCAGTTTAATAATCGTGCTGTCCAGATTCCGGGACCACTGAGTCAACCGGAATGCATTATCTGTAGCTACTGAGGCAATTTAGGGTTAATTGTGCTGTTCTGATTCTGGGACCACTGAGTCAACCGAAACTCATTATCTGTAGCTACTGAGACAATTTAGGGTAATTGAGCTGTCCTGGTTCCCAGAAGAATGTGCTTCGATAACTAGTGAGATCACAATCAATGGGATATTCAAACCAGCATCAATGGAGTATTCAATCGATTGGGATAGCATACATAAGTTCAGAAAATCAAAATAACTTTTCTATTGTTTTAGCAAGCAAGTAAGTACAGAAGCCAAACATCAGGGTTCAAATATTAAACAGCAATTTTTACCCAAGCATGGCTGCTACCATGCTTCACATTGCATCTAGTGTGTAAGGCTCTTTTCAGTACAATGCTGGTAAGTGGAAGGAGTGTCCCATCTTCTGGATTTATCTGACTGCTTTCTTGCAATGTTCTTCCAGCGGGTTCTTTTATGCCCTTTGTTTTCTATAAATAGTGAGTTAGATTTCGGGGTTTGATTCAATTCAAGTTAAACATTTTTAGCAAGGATATATTCTCGATGGTGTTGGACTTCACGTTGCCTCTCATGGGGAGACATGTTTGCTTGTCCTACCATTAGTGATGCTAAGATTAACCCCTGGACCCGGTGTTGGTAGTTTGACCCCTTCGTTGTGATTTTTCCTCTTGTGATCAGAAAGAAATTTGTGTGGTTGTTGTATTATAGCACCAGACAAATGTATAAATGTCAAGTGATGTGTATTTTAAAGTCACAATGGATCAGAAAAAAAAAAAAAAAAGGCAAGGGCTGGGATGGATGGAGGTTTCCTCTCTGCTACTGTGTTCTGTTCTTATGTAAATCATTTAACACCCAGGGTCTTAGTTTTCCTGGCTTAAGATAAAGGATTTGAACTAAAAGATCTCTAAGGTTCCTTCCCCCTTTAAACTTCTTTTACAAAATTCTTCAATTGTGGCCTCAGCCAGTGGCTCAGTTGCTTGGAGAGTTGTTCCTGTACACCAAAAAGGTTTTGGGTTCCATTCATTCTGCCTAGTATTATAGCCAGCTTTTTCTAATTGTGCATGCAGAAATTAATTTAAAAGTAACAAAGGATACTCATCTTGGCCATCTCAGTGTTAATGGGAGGCCTTGTCAGCCTGGAAGGTGTGATTACCTGTGTTTATTTTGAGATCTGTAGGGTCTGAACACACTTTCAGGGAAAGCCAGCCTTTACATTACATGTACTTCTCCTATGGGGCTGCTTTATGCCCTAGAGAAAATTCTCCCGCAGGCAGCCCCACGAAGATTCCTAGCCCCCTAAGAGTACCTGAACAAGGGCCAGGGAGAGGTACCAGATGCTGAGATGCTTCCTAAGGCTTGGGCCCACTCTCAGGCCCCTCTCTCAGGGTGAATCTGTGGCAGGATAGTAAGAAGCGAGAGATGCTCCTTGACAGGTGGAATAAGGGAAACTGAGACAAAATAATCAAATAAGGCCAAACAATTTGAGCAATTTACAGCCAGCTAATGAATCACAAGGCTTTATCTTCTCTAACGGAGGACACTTAGCAAATAGTTTACACATTCCAGACCGGCCATCCCTCTTCTGATAAAACCCCTCTCATTTTCTTTAGGGTACCACTCCTCCCTCTTTCCCATTTAATTCATGTAGTTTGGATGGAATTTTAGGTATAAGCATGTAACCCAGTCGAAAAACATCCGCACATTCAATCTTCCAGCCACAGTGACTGGTGAGGGGAGATGCATTTGACCCCAGGTCGCACCAAGTAGGTGCGTGTTCACAACACACATAGATAGACACACACAGACAGACTCTTGCTGGCTTATTTTGAAAGAGGCCCTCTTTCCCCTGGGATTGCTAACCTAGTAGGATATTGGCCTGGAACTGCCAGCATCCATCCTAGATGCAACCTGGGAAGAATCTGCCGGATGGTGGAGCCAGACAGAGGTGAGCAGGGCTGGGAGCTGGAGAAACAGATTTTTGAAAGCCACTGTTTGAACACCTGGATCCAGGTTTGCCTAAAATCAGACTTTTTAGGTATGTGAGCCAATAAATTCCCCTTTTTGCTTAAGCCAATTTGAGTTGGGTTTCTATCACTAATAATTAAAAGAATCCTGATTATTCCAGATTGTACTTTAAAATATTTATGTAAATGATCTGGAGGAGGGTATGAAACTAATGAACAAACAGTGAGGCTGAAAAGTCAAACAGAATAATTCTTTTTTTTTTAACATTTAAAAAAATATTTTTATTGATTTTAGAGAGAGAGAGAAAACATCAATGTCAGAAAAACATTGATCGGCTGCCTCCTGCATGTCCCCTACTGGGGATCAAGCCCTGACTGGGAATAAACCCGGCAAACTTTTTCTGAAGGGAACGTGTGTGAGACCATGTTAGAGGTAAGAAAAGTGACTTAATTTGGGGTGCGGGTGTAAGCAGATGACTGTTCATGGTACCATAGACAGTCGGTTGGAGCACTGGGGAATCTCCCCCATGGGCCAAGGTGGTGCAGGGGCGGTTTTTACACTGAGCTCACCAATAGCTAGAAAGGTGAATGGATAGGGTGCAGCCAAAAGCTGGCAGGATGCTTGGATAAAAGAAAGCCCCCCTCTCGCTATCCCTATGAGAGCCACAGGCTTGAGCAGGAGCGGGAGACGGTCTTTGAGGTGGAAGGCCACCATTCTTCCAGGTTGCTCGGCTCTTTCCTTTTGCACCAGCACCTGTCTCCTGAGTTTGGCTTTTGTTGGAGCAGGCAGCCAAACCTGCATTTTTCGGTTGCAGTAACACAAATAAGAAACTATAATTTAAATTCTGTTTATAGTATGACAAGTTGCAAGACAAAAAAAATGAGAGGCATTAAATGCTCTTTAAGAACTACTGTGCCAAGCGGGGTGGGGAGAGGTAAGAGAGGGTTTAGGGGGAATAAGTGGTGGTAGAAGGAGACTTGACTTGGGGTGGTGAACACACAATACAATATGCAGATGATGTATCATAGAATTGTACACCTAAAACCTATGTAATTTCATTAACCAATGTCACCCCAATAAATGTAATAAAAAATAAAACTATTGTGTTAAATGCTGCTGTTGCCACAATTTTGGGAAAATATAATAGAAAAAAAACACACCCAGTTAATAGTTAACATGATTCCTTCCATCCTGTGTAGAATGCCGGATTTATTCCGTTTGACTTTCTGGATCCACTCTCCACCCTTGTCCATTCTGCTCTCTGCTCAAGGCAGCTGACATGTCTGTATTGACTACATCAACAGTTCCTCTGTCCTTTAACTTCTAGGTGGGATCCCTGGAGATTAGAGGCAAAGAGGAGAGCGCAGTTGGGGTATTTATTCTTCTGGCTCCCTTCTTTCAAAGTATATTTAGGGTGGCTGCTTCCCTATATCAAAGGCCCTCTCTGTGTCATCTTCTGTGTTCTGATCATCATTGCCTCTCCTCAGACCTAAGGGCATTATCAGCTCTTTTTATTTATTTATTTATTTATTATTTATTTATTTTTTTAATAAATCTTTATTGTTCAGATTATTACAATTGTTCCTCTTTTTTCCCCCCATAGCTCCCCTCCACCAGGTTCCTACCCCACCCTGTGCCCTTACCCGCCCCCAGTGTCCTCCTCCATAGGTGTATGCTTTTTGTTCAGTCTCTTCCTGCACCCCCCACTCCCCTTTTCCCCTGAGAATTGTCAGTCCACTCCCTTTCTATGCCCCTGATTCTATTATATTCACCAGTTAGTACTGTTCATCAGATTTTTTATTCACTTGAGTTTTTAGATTCACTTGTTGATAGTTACCTATTTGTTGTTCATAATTTTTATCTTTATCTTCTTCTTCTTCTTCTTAAAGAATACCTTTCAGCATTTCATATAATTCTGGTTTGTTGGTGATGAACTCCTTTAGCTTTTTCTTATTTGTGAAGCTCTTTATCTGGCCTTCAATTCTGAATGATAGCTTTGCTGGGTAGAGTAATCTTGGTTGTAGGTTCTTACAATTCATCACTTTGAATATTTCTTGCCATTCCCATCTGGCCCGCATAGTTTCTGTTGAGAAATCAGCTAACAATCGTATGGGTGCTCCCTTATAGATAACTAACTGTTTTTCTCTTGCTGCTTTTAATATTCTCTCTTTGTCTTTTGCTCTTGGAATTTTAATTATGATGTGTCTTGGTGTAGTCCTCTTTGGATTCCTTTTGTTTGGGGTTCTGTGTGCTTCCTGGACTTGTAAGTCTATTTCTTTCACCAGGTGGGGGAAGTTTTCAGTCATTATTTCTTCAAATAGGTTTTCAGTATCTTGCTCTCTCTCTTCTTCTGGGACCCCCATAATTCTTATGTTGGTACGCTTGAAGTTGTCCCAGAGGCTTCTTACACTATCTTCAACTTTTTGTATTCTTTTTGCTTTTTGCTTTTTCAGAGGAGTGTTTTTTGCTTCTTGGTATTCCAAATCTTTAACTTGATTCTTGCGATCCTCTAGTCTGCTTTTAGGTCTCTGTATAATATTTTTTATTTCAGTCAGTGTATGCTTTATTTCTAGTTGATCCCTTTTCATGTCCTCGAGGTTCTCATTTAATTTATTGGCCTTTTCTAGGAAATTCTTGAAAAACCTTATAACCCTGGTTTTGAACTCTATATCCAGTCTTTTGTTTTCCTCCATTTCCTTTAATTGTGGCCTGCCTCTTTGTCTCCGCATTTTAGCTGCTTCCCTGAGTTGATGGAGTTGCTTTGTGTATTAGGTGTCTTAGCAGAGCCCAGTAGCTCAGCCTCCCCAGTTACCTGTGGTGAATCCTCTTGGTGCACCCCTTTGTGGGCTGTAGGTGCAGTCTTGTAGTTAAGCCTTGCTTGTTGTTGGTATCACTGGGGGGAAGTTGATCTCCAAGCTAATTGGCTGTGAGTATCAGCAGTGTCTCCGCTGGGAGGGCTTCTATGCTCAGCTTGGATGGGGCGGAGTCTCAGGGTGGTGCAGACAAGCTTTGGTTTCCCGTCAGCCCCGCCCTAATGTCCCTCGGTGATGGCTGCTGGCACCTCTGAGAAGGCTGCTCTCGAGTTTCGCCTGTTGCCAGACAGGCCGGCTTCTCCTCTACTGGAGCTGGGTATCAGGGCGGTCGGGAGCTTTTGTTTTTCTCCCGAACGAGAAAGCTAGCCACTGGGAGGGCTTCTGTGCTCAGCTTGGATGGGGCGGGGTCTCAGGTTGGTGCAGACAAGCTTTGATTTCCCGTCAGCCCCGCCCTAAGAGGGCCTTGTTTTCCGTATCCCACTACAATGGCTGCGCCCCTCTGAGAGAAGGCTGCTCTCGAGTTTCGCCTGCTGCCAGACAGGCCAGCCTCTCCCCGACCAGCGCTGGATATCAGTGTAATAGGGAGGCTTTGTTTTCCTCCCGAACGAGAAAGCCAGCCGCGCACTTGGTACCCACCCTCTCCGCGCACTGCGAGCAAGCCAGTTGTGTATTCAGCCGCCCGCCCTCTCCGCGCTCACAGATCTCCGCACCTCCACAGCTCCCGAAGCTCAGCGTCCCTTTCTCTTTTATTCTAGTTGTAGAGCATCCGCTCAGCCAGCTTTCCTGTGGTTCTGGACGATGTCTGCTCTGTTTTCCAGTTGTAGTTTCAAAATTGTTGTGGTAGGCAACAATTAGGTGTTTACCCTATGCCGCCATCTTGGTTTCTCCCTATCAGCTCTTTATGGCCAATCTTTTCTGCAATACCCTGCCCACATCTTTGTACTAGTCCCTTTATTAAACCCTTCTCAAATTGCCTAATTTGCATGTACCAAGTCTTTGCTTCTGGGATCCTATTTGTTACACATAACATGCACATGGGAAAATACATTTGGTTGTGATTGCTGAGCCTCAAAACCGCCCCCCCCAAAAAAAAAAAAAACAAAAAAACAACAAAAAACCCCCAACAAAGTAGGAGAAGTCTACAGGAGGGGAACAGAAGTGATCAAGAGGGTAGGCGTGAGAGAGAAGTCATTTGGGGACAAATCACAATCTGATGCCTGAGCATAAAATCCTAAGTAAATAATTTATAGATTAGATGATAAAATAGTAGTATTGGGAGCACATCTTGAACTTGAAGATATACCTTAAATAAATAAAATGAAGTATTACTTCACGCAGAGTATTGTACAATTGTGAAATTCATTACCCAAAGAGGTGGTATAATTTGAAAGTAATATTCAATTACAAAAGTGGTTTGAATACAGAAATCAAGAAATTTTAAGCCATGAAGGGAAACTTGAATTTTAAGGTTAATATTGAGATATGATAGAGGGAAATGGGGTGGCTGAAATAGAACTGACTGGGAAATTATTGTTTTTAATAATAAAATAAAATGTGAACATAAATAAAACTTAGAGTCAGCTTTTTATTTTCCACTCTAGTTAACCCTTCTGAAAACAAATACCTTTGATAGTACTTTTACCTTTTTTTAAAAAAAATTCCAAACTTTTACCTACTACCCCTTCAGGACTTGGTGACCTGGGGTCCATGGACCCAAAGGGTCTGTGGATTAAATTCTATTTCAATATAGTTTATTTTCTTTATGATCCTATGCATTTTATAATCTTCGTTTAAAAACATGATTCTGAGGAGGCCAAAGGCTTTTCCAGACTACTAAAGTGGTGTGTGGTATTGTGGTATAAGGAGAGTTTCTGTTCTTGTGGACCAGGGTGTAGCAGAGAAGCGCATTGTCTTGCTTCACATCTCTGGCAAGAATCCTGCTTACCAGGGCACTTCCCTGGGAGAGGCAGAGAACTCCTGGGAGAGGCAGAGAACTCCACTCTAGTCTAGATGCAGAGGGCACAGAGGATGGAGCAAAAACTGGTAAGGAACCAGTGTAAGGGGCTGATTAGACAGGATGAAGGCAGGATGGTAGGATCTTGCTTCCTGGCAGAGCAGCAGCGGCCACATCCCTTCCTTGGTTGCTGCTAACAAAGCCTCTCTCCTTGGCTCCCTTCCCTGACCTCATCTTGCATTACTGGACACACTTTTGGGCCATCACACTGATGTTGGGACCGCTTCGTCCTTGTCCTGATCTTTGGAAGCTACGCAGCCTTGAGCCAGCCTACTTAGCCAGTCATTGCTCTGTCCTCAGCGGGTAACCCTGCATGACCCAGATTGATGGCTTTGCATCCCTCATCCAAAGGTGCTCCTAGTCACGTGGCCCAGGGGCCAAAGCCTCTGCCAAGCCGAGAACCACACCGTAGAGCTGTGCTGGGTCACTGAAAGAGCACTGAGCAGAGGGGAGGAGTAGAGGCTGAAATCTAGCCTCTGTGTTACCTGGGGGCTGTCTCGGCTGGAGGGGCATCTCTTCGAACTCGCATGGAGACACAGCAGAGGCCCTGGACCTGAGCTGCTGGTGGTATTGCCTACCTAGTAACAAATCCCTCTGCAGATATTCCATCATGCATTTTAATCTTCATAGAGTCATAGTCTCAGGGTTAGGGGGTTCTAAAGTTCTGAATAATTACTTGGCTTATCCCTTATCCCACTATGTCCAAATCCCTTCTGAATAAAACATGGTATTTTGAGCACCTCCAACTTCACCCTCCCTTTATACCTTCAGGTTCTTACATTATGCCTACAGCAATCTCGCTTCTCTTCTCTCTCTTGTCTTCTCTCGTCTTCTCTCTCCCTCCCTCCCTCCCTCCCTCCCTCCCTCCCTCCCTCCCTTTCTCCCTCTTTCATTGCTTGCAATATCCTCATGGATTAGCCAAGAAATAGATATAAAGTATCTTTAACCTTTTATCTAATTCATAATGAATATTACTGGCAAACACAATCAAAATAAAATAAAACTGGCAACTGCTTATACGAAACATTTTTAAAAATTGTTTTTAGCTAAAAATTAAAAAGAAAAATAGAATCAGAAAAGTTGGACTTGATAGAAATGATAGCCATAAAAAAATGGGTGTATCAGCTAAGGCATTTTCTGTTGCAAGGAAGAGAAAACTCAAGTAAATTGGCTTAAAAAAAAAAAAAAAAAAGAGGACTGGGAGGGGACTGAACGGCTCCTGTAACAGTAAGTCCATAAATAGCTCTTTCAGATGTAGTTTGATCAGGGCTTCAGATCAGTTTCCATGGAGTCCTCTCGGTCTCTGTGTGGTAGCTTAGCTTCCCTCATGGCAACTAAATGGTTGCAAAGTTTCCGGGCTTCACATCTTCATCCCACACCGGCCTAATGAAGAGAAGGGAACTGCTTTCCCAGAAGCCCTTGCCAAAAGTCTTTTCTAACCGCATTGGCCTACTCCCTGCAATAACAACCGTTCCCCGCAGGTGGGATTTTTCTGATGGGCCGAGGCCTGCGCCGTGGTCCCTGCGTTAGCCAGGGTGAAGCTGACTTTCCTGAAAGCCCTGGATTGCCTGGTGGAAGTATAGTTATTGGCCAAAACACTGGCATAGTCACCAAGAATAAGGAAATGGATATTGTTGGCGGGAGGGGACAAGCACAATGTCTCCTAGTGAAAAATATTTCATTTGGAAAAAATGAAAATGGGTAAAAATGGAAATGTTTCAAGTGTTTGTCATAGAGAGACCGTGAAGGAGTTCAATTGACTTAGTGGTGTTTGTTCCAGAAAACACATTCCCGATGAAAATGAATCAATGTTGGTGTAATTCGTTTGAAATGTTTGTCTTGAAATCGTCCTTGGGGACGAAATGGCAGGGATGGAAATGTTCTCCCACTGGCCTTTTGAGGTGCCCACCAGCCCTCTCGTAAACAATCCATTTTGCTTCTGGGACTCACAATAAATACAGCGGCCTGTGGCGTGTGGCATTGAGTTTCCTCACTGGTTTAAAAATTGTAGTAAGTACCTGCCTCCAGAGTTCTGTCCTTTAGACAATGCCTTAAGGGTGATTCATTTGCAAGTCTCCTCACACTCTGGAAAATAATTTGTTCTGGTCAGATTCCTGGAATTCATACAAAGACCCTGAAGTTGCCTCTCGTAATATTTCTCCCACCTTGGGTTAACGTTTCCTCTGGGCGTTTCTGTTCTAAGAACATTCCCTCTGACCGAAAAAAACAGAAGCAAAATACAAATTGAGGAGTTCTGCTTTCTCTTTGTCACCCACCAACATGACAACATTGACCACAAAGATCGTATCCCCTTTTTGCTTTGAGTATGACTTTATGAAGGTCTTTGTGGGCCTCAATTCAATGGGGGCTTTCACTTTCTCAAAACTACATTAGGCACCCATTCCATCTTCTTAGGGTCATCAGTGGTTATGTGCCTCTCTGTCCATCTTAGCTTACTTTCTCATATGATCAAATAAACAAACATCAATGTGTCTGTATGATTTTTTAAGCCCTTCCCCTATTTCACTGACTTAAGATTTCATAGGTAAAGAGAATGTTCTTAAGAAGTTATTCAATTCTTGAGCATTTTTCTAAAGCCTAAAGCCATGGTATTAATATTCTTTCAACGGGTATAATCTAGGGGATCCATTTAATTGTGCCCTACTGTTTCTCTCACTATCACAAACTTCAAGAAGACACAGTTGCTTTCTCCCAAGGTTCCTACCACTTCCACTCTGCCAACCAATTCCTCCTTTTGGCCAAATTTAGGTTCAGAGTGGCAGTTCCCCTTATTACTTCCTCTACTCTCTGGAAGATGAAATTGTCAGCAAGCAATAATAATAGCTAAGGTCTATTGAATTCTTGTTGTGTGAAAGGCACCTTTCCTAGGAGGAAACTGAGACCCAGAGAAGCTAAGTATCTTGCTCAAGTTCATCCGTCTGGAAGGTCGTAGAGCAGGGACATTAAAGCCAGAGTCTGGCTCCAGAGCCAAGTTCTGTCTCTAGTTAACAGAGCTTGTCGTTACCAGAGGGGAAGAAGGGTGGGAGGTGGACAAAGAGGGTACAGGCAGTCAAATATACGGTGACAGAAAAAGATGAACTTCAGTGGTGAGCACGCAATAGAGTATGCAGCTGTGGTATTATAAAGTTGTAGACCTGAAATCTATATAATGTTATTAACCAATGCTATCCCCAATAAATTTAGTTTTAAAAAAAGAGAGATGTTGTTGCACTGTCTGGCTGGAGCTGGACAGACTTCCAATAGGCCTGAGGATGTTACTATCTTCCGTCAGCATCCCCAGCCTCTGGGCCGCTTTTGGGGTACAGAGCAGCTTGTGGTGTATTTCCTGCATCTGGTTGTGGGCGCTGTGGTAATCCTGCTGCAACATCCTTTCTGGATCTCTCCTCTCCTTCCACCCTTAGCTTTTGATTCTCATGACCTACAACCCAACACCCTCTCCACTCCTAAGAGGGTTTCTATGGTTACCTCCCAGAATGTCTTCCCTGACAAGTCACAGAAAGAAACTTTTCTTTAACACTTTTGCTTCCTCCTGCCTGTGAACCATCTCGCACTCATTATAGACATGGCTGGCATAATGGTGGCACACCTCTGTGGGACACTTGAGGTTAGTGATTGGTTACCAAGTAGAATGGTTACCTCTGTGGAACCTCCTCTAAACAGTTCTGCTCTCTCTCTTTTTTCCTGAAAGTTAGATAAGTTTTGGGAATGCCATTTTTTTTAAAAGTTATCTTGTTTTTATTTTTATTTTTTTAAAGTATATTTTATTGATTTTTTTTACAGAGAGGAAGGGAGAGGGATAGAGAGTTAGAAACATCAATGAGAGAGAAACATTGATCAGCTGCCTCCTGCACACCTCCTACTGGGGATGTGCCCGCAACCAAGGTACATGCCCTTGACTGGAATCGAACCTGGGACCCTTCAGTCCGCAGGCCGACACTCTATCAACTGAGCCAAACCTGTTAGTGCTCTTGTTTTTGTTTAAAAAAATATATTTTTATTGATTTCAGAGAGGAAGGGAGAGGGAGAGAGTTAGAAACATCAATGATGAGAGAATCATTGATCGGCTGCTCCTGCATGCCCCCACACTGGGGATATATCCCACAACCCAGGCATGTGCCCTGACTGGGAGTTGAACCCGGGACCCTTCAGTCCACAGGCCAACGCTCTATCCACTGAGCAAAACGGACTAGGGCCTGCTTTCCTTTCCATAGTCATTGAGAGTACATCTGACTTTACCTCAAGTAATAAAAAGCCCAAGCATTACAATAAAGACAACTAACACTTATTGGGCTCGCTGAGAATCATCCAGTTTGCACCTAAAATAGAACAAAGCCTATATGTATATGTTTCTTTCACAAACTTTCTATAATATATATTTTTGTTTATTTATTTATTTATTTTAGAGAGAGGAAAAGAGGGAGGGAGAGAGAGAGAGAGAGAGAGAGAGGGAGAGAGAGAGAGAGAGAGAGAGAGAGAGAGAGAGAGAGAGAGAGAGGAGAGAGAGAGAGAGAGAGACTGATCTATGCATTTATTGGTTGATTCTTGTTTTTTTTGTGGGGAAGGAGGGAATTGATTCTTGTATGTGCCCTGACTGGGGATTGAATCCACAACCTTGTTGAGCTACCCAACCAGGGCTACAGTATAACATTATCAAACAATCTATATGATTGAAGGAATCTTAAGATTGAAAGAAGTATTTCATTGAAATTATTTTATTTTATTATTATTATTTTTAAAAATATATTTTATTGATTCTCTACAGAGAGGAAGGGAGAGGGACAGAGAGTCAGAAACATCAATTGGAGAGAAACATCAATCAGCTGCCGCCTGCACACCTCCCACTGGGGATGTGCCCGAAACCAAGGTACATGCCCCGGACCGGAATTGAACCTGGGACCCTTCAGTCGCAGGCCGACGCTCTATCCACTGAGCCAAACCAATCAGAGCTCATTGAAATTATTTTAAATTCAATATTGCCAAATTTAAGTATAAACCATTATAAATTTAAAAAGTATTATTTTCTTGTCAGTAATTCCAATTATAATATTTATCTTCCCCTAGCCCGTTTGGCTCAGTGGATAGAGCATCGGCCTGCGAACTGAAAGGTCTCAGGTTCGATTCCAGTCAAGGGCACATGCCCAGGTTGTGGGCTCAATCCCTAGTGGGGGACTTGCTGGAGGCAGCCGATCCATGATTCTCTCTCATCATGGATGTTTCTATCTCTCTCTTCCTCTTCCTTCCTCTCTGAAATCAATAAAAATATATTTTAAAAAAAGAGTTGGTGTAATATTTATCTTAATTTCATAGAATTGGGATTTCAGAATAGCTTTAACAGTAGTTATAACCTGCCCTGCTGGTGTGGCTCAGTGGTTGAGCATTGACCTATGACCCAGCGGGTCACTGTTCAATTCCTGGACATGGCACGTATCCAGGTTGCAGGCTCAATCCCCAGTATGGGGCATGCAAGAGGCAGCCAATCAATGATACTCTCTCATCATTAATGTTTCTATTTCTTTCTCCCTCTCCCTTTCTCTCTGAAATCAATAAAAAAATTTTTTTTTAAATATATTTTATTGATTTTTTACAGAGAGGAAGGGAGAGGGATAGAGAGTTAGAAACACCGATCAGCTGCCTCCCGCACACCCACTACTGGGGACATGCCTGCAACCAAGGTACATGCCCTTGACCAGAATCGAACCTGGGACCCTTCAGTCCGCAGGCCGACGCTCTATCCACTGAGCCAAACTGGTTAGGGCTAAAAAAAATGTTTTTAAAACAATAATTACAACCCAAACTGCAAGTATTTCTATCACATAATCATAAGTGAATTCTCTCAATTATTATTTTTAAATATGGTCTGAGATTATTTCACCTATAAAAACTTGGTTTATTAATGTTTCCACTCATATTTTTGGCTAATATTTTAGCTCTTCTTATATTATTACCAAGTTCTTTGGCTATCATTTAACTCCTGTTCATTTAAATGTTTTCAGGCCTAACCTATCCTAAGTATTCCCACAAAGAAACACTTCAGAATATCAGACATTACTGTCTCTGAAGGATTTCTCACTCTGTTACTGGTGACTTAGTTCCCTCTAGGGTGGTGGGCTGGAAGTTGTTACTTGTGCCAGTTGAACTGCAGTCCTGGTTTCCCTGGGAGTCCAGCAGCTTTGCTCAGAGCTGCAGGGTCTTACAAGACGTGTTGCTGTCATTACTTCCTGCTAATTCCAAAAAAAACCCTTATTTTCCCTTTCCAAGTCCCAATATCTCCTTTCTTCCTCTGCCTCTCTTTCTCCCATCGTCTTTTCAACTTCAGGAGTTTTTTTGTACTTTTCTTTTTCCCATTTGGAGAATGAGTCAGAGTTTTTGACTACAATCAACAGCAACTGCTTCTGGCTCACTTGAGCAGGAAAGAAAAGGAATTCTTGGAAGGATAGTAGGTAGATGTCAAAGTGAAGGCTGGAGTCCAGATGAGCAAATGGGCAAAACCATGGGGAGGTGGGCAGCTGTCACTGCAGCCATCATCAGCCTCCTTGGAAGGCTGTGTCACCGTGGCTGCTGAGCACTGTCCCTGGCACTGTTGCCACCACTGCCTGACATTAAACCATAAGAGGGCTTGGATGCGGAGCACCCTTCAAAAACAGCCCAGCAAATATTGACTATTACAGATCCAAGCCCTAGGTACATCATCCTCTTTTCCCCAAACAGATGAAGGGACCAACCTCTGTTTTCAAAGTCAATAATACACTTTTCTCTTTATTCATTTTTAAATACTTTTATTTTATTTTTTTATTCTTTTCATAGAGGAAGGGAGAGGGAGAAAGAGATAGAAACATTAATGATGAGAGAGAATCATTGATCGATTGCCTCCTGCATGCCCCCCACTGGGGATCAAGCACACAACCTGGATATGTACCCTTACCAGGAATCGAACCGTAATATCCTGGTTCATAGGTCAACCACTGAACCATGCCAGCTGGGCCCCTTTTCTCTTTAATAAGGAATACCAGCTGCCTGAAGTTTTCTGATATATAATAAGACATAATTAATTGATATATAATAAATAATAAATTTATATATTCAAATTATGTAAATTTATATTTACTATATTCATATTTGTTATTTTTATATTGTATTATCTATCCTATCTAATAATAGACAAATATGCAAATTGACCATACCTCTGACACACCCACAAGCCACGCCCACCACCCAATCAGAGCGAGTATGCAAATTAACCCAAACCAAAATGGCTACAGCCACAGAGAGCAAGGTTTCCTAGGTAACAGAGGAAGACAAGCTTTCCACCTGCCCTTGCCAGGCCTAAGCCTCCACTCAAGCTACAAAGTTTCAATTATAGAAGGTAAACAAATTCAAACAAATGGCGGCAGAATGGAGCTTGAGATAGCAGGCCAGGGTTGCCGCCGGCAACAGGGGAAGCAAAGCTTTCCGCACACCCTGGCCGGGCCCACCCGCTTAAGGCAACAAAGTTTCAATTATAACCCCAACACAAATGGCTGCCGGCCTCAGAGGGAGCCCCAGGCTTGGCTCCACTCCAGGCTACAAAGTTTCAATTGTAGAAGGAGAATAAATTCCAGATACCAAGGCTTCCACTTGGGTTGCCAGGGGGCATGGCCGGCCTACAAACCACCACACGCCCCTAACCCCAAGGGAACCCCCACCTGATCCGGGACGCCCTTCAGGGCAAACCAGCTGGCCCTCACCCCTGTACCAGGCCTCTATCCTATCTAATAAAAGAGTAATATGCAGATTGATCATCACTGCAACACAAAATATAACTGCCCCCATGTGGTCAAAGATCCTGCCCCCATGTGGACACAAGATGGCCACCACAAGATGGCCAGCAGGAGAGGGCAGTTGGGAGGCACCCGGCCTGCAAGGGAGGGCAGTTGAGAGGGACCAAGCCTGCAAGGGAGGGCAGTTGGAGGAGATCAACCCTGCAGGAGAGGGCAGTTAGGGGTGACCAGGCCGGCAGAGGAGGGAAGTTGGGGGCAAACAGGCTGGCAGCAGAGTGGTTAGGGGGTGATCAGGCTGGCAGGCAGAAGCGGTTAGGGGCAATCAGGAAGGCAGGCAGCCAAGCAGTTGGGAGCCAGCAGTCCTGGATTGTGAGAGGGATGTCCGACTGCCCGTTTAGGCCCGATCCCAGTGGGCAGTCGGACATCCCTCAAGGGGTCCCATATTGGAGAGGGTACAGGCTGGGCTGAGGGACAACCCCCCTCTGTGCACAAATTTTGTGCACCGGGCCTCTAGTATATATATAAAAGGCTAATATGCTAAGTGTCCCTCCAACTGTCTGACCAGTCGCTATGACATGCACTGACCACCAGGGGGCATATGCTCAACACAGGAGCTGCCATGACTTGCACTGGCCATTTACAAATAAATGGCACCTCGGACCTGGTGCTGACAAAGCAACACTCGGCTTACCCCAAGTAGGACACAGGCCCCACCACCACCCTGGAGCGACACCCCACCAAATTGCAGCCAATGCTGCTGAGACCCCATGGCACAAAATGCATCCCACAGCCCAGCCCAGCCTGGAAACAGTCACTGTGGGCACCAGGTAATGACGTCATGTAGCAATGCAAGGTTTCCTTTCCCTAGCAACCAGCCTCCTTGGAGTTTTTTTCAGCCCAGGAACATGACTTGCTTTTTAGCCAGGTGCAAACATTTTACATTTTAACCAAGTGTCTGTGAAGCATTTTCCCATGCCTCATCTCATTTGATCCTCACAGAAGTCCTGGAGTAGGTAGATAGGAGACTTGGTAGAATCCTATTTTCTTTTCATTAGCCAGAAAACGGAGATTTAGAAAGTTTAGAAACCTGACCCGACTGAAAAGAAGTAAGAAATGGTGGACTGCTGAAACCGGTTTGGCTCAGTGGATAGAGCGTGGGCCTGTGGACTGAAGGGTCCCAGGTTCAATTCCGGTCAGGGGCATGTACCTTGGTTGCGGGCACATCCCCAGTGTGGGGTGTGCAGGAGGCAGCTGATTGATGTTTCTCTCTCATCGATGTTTCTAACTCTCTATCCCTCTCCCTTCCTCTCTGTAAAAAATCAATAAAATGTATTAAAAAAAAAAAAAAAAGAAATGGTGGACCTTGAAAATGACTTCAGGTTTTTTCACTGCACAGAATATAGTCAAACACTGCTGCAGTTAAATATTTTACCCTTTGTTCTCCCTGTGTGATCTATAATAATAATCTGCTTCGTGTTGATATCTACTGCTGTGTTGCTGACAATTACCTGAAAGAGAAGTTGGGGTGCTTCACTGGGCTGGAAAAAGTTAAGCTGCATTAGAAATCAGGCCTAATTAAGCAAGTTTATTCTATATCTATAAAAGGCTAATTTAACTCATGCATGCGTGATAGATATAAAGCTCTTGCTGGCACCAATTGCACACATGTGCTTCCATCTGTCATTATCGATCGTGAATTTGATTGACACTTCTATTATAGAGAAAGGGCAAATAGTGATATTTAAAATATTTCTTCTAATTAATTTTCTTTCAATGTGCACAAATCCATGTATTTGGCCACTACTACTAGTATCTATAATAATAAAAGCATAATATGCTAATTAAATTGGACAGCCAACCAACCTTCCAGATGTCATTCTGGACGTCCTTCTGGATGAAGCCGTGTTGGCAGGAGCCGAAGCAAAGGTGGTTAGGGGCAATCAGGCAGGCAGGCAGAGTGGTTAGGGGAGATCAGGCAGGCAGGCAAGTAGTTAGAGGTGATCAGGCAGGCAGGCAAAGTGGTTAGGGGTGATCAGGCAGGCAGGCAGAGTGGTTAGGGGTGATCAGGCAGGCAGGCAGAGTGGTTAGGGGCAATCAGGCAGGCAGGCAGAGGTGGTTAGGGGTGATCAGGCAGGCAGGCAGGCAAGCAGTTAGGAGCCAGCAGTCCCAGATTGCGAGAGGGATGTCCGACTGTCAGTTTAGGCCCGATCTTGCAGGCATCCCTGCGGAATTGGGCCTAAACCAGTGGTTGGACATACCCCAAGGGGTCCTGGGTTGTGAGAGGGTGCAGGCCTAGCTGAGGGGACACCCTCCCCCGTGTACAAATTTTGTGCACCGGGCCTCTAGTTTATATTTATAAAAGCCTAAGCGACCGTTACAACCAAACGACTAGAATGACCAGAACAACCAGCCGACCAAAACACTGACCAGTAGGGGGCAGACGCTCAATGCAGGAGCTGACCCCTGGTGGTCAGTGTGCTCCCACAGCAAACCTCCCTGGCCCCTCCCCTCGGCCGGCCAATGTCCTGCGGCCTTGCCCCTCCCCTCAGCCAGCCAACCTCCTGCAGCCCCTCCTCCTGGCCAGCCAACCTCCCGTGGTCCCTCCCCCTGGCCAGCGGCCCCCCCAATAGGCCTCAATCACTAGCCAGGCCAAGGGACCCCACCCATGCACAAATGTGTGCATTGGGCCTCTAGTTATATTATAATATATAAATATTATTTAATTTATATTAATAATCTCCTTAGCAACAATCTCCAACATAGAATTAAGGATAATTACATTTTAAGTAAAAAATCTATAACTTCAAAATCTTTAAAACATTAAAAAAATTTAAACAGATGTTAAAGGGAGTCCAACAGCAGTGAAATGTTTTTACGTTGAAAATCTAAGTATATATACATGAAACAACAGCTACAAATAGAAACTACACAAATTCAACAATAAAAATGGTGAAAATGCTATGTCATTCTGGCACTTAGTATGTTTTCAAGCATTATGACCTTGATAGTTGTTCTAATATCCTATCTGCTCTAGATTGCAATAGTTAGGACATGAGATGTTTTACATAAATGTATTTTCCAGAGAGTATCAATTTAAGCAATAACTTTTTCATTCTGACTTTTAAAAAATAGTTAAACAAATTATATACTTCCCTTTCTCACATAAGAAACCGAGTCTACAGATTCTGTTCTTTTTTTCCCCCTCTAGTTTAGGTTTATTTTTATATAGAAGCTTTGTTGAGCTGTAACTCATATTACCAAACACATATGAAGTGTATGATTCTATGTCTTTTTAAGAGCATATTCACAGACTTTTGAAACATCACTATATCAATTTTAGAACCATTTCATCACTTCAAAAGGAAACTCCATACCCCTTAGCAGTCTCTCCCTAACTTTCCCCAAACCTCTAGATTAGGTAACCACTTATCTTTTTGTTTCTATTGACTTGTCCCTTCTGGATTCTTCATATAAATAGAATCATATTATATACTAATGACCCGGTGCATGAAATTCATGCACATTAAAAGGGGATTAATTAGAGGAAATAATTTAATATTGTTATTTGCCCTTTCTCTATAATAGAAGTGTCGAAGATGAAAGAAAATTAGTAAAATGTATATGAAAACCTTCCTCCTGTCAGAGTCTGGGGCTCACCACAGGACCCAGAGTCAAGTCCCGCCCACCCACATGCACCTCAAAATCACATGAGACCCAGACCCGGCCACCCCCTCCCCAATTGGGCTAGATCCAGACCCAGCCAGTCCCACCCTTGTCAAGCCCTGCTGGGCAGGAGGCATAGCTCAGGTCCCCTGGCCCAGCGCTAGGATGGGGGGTGTGGCCTGAGGCACCCAGCCCAGACCAGCGGGGGGGAGGGGGGCATGCCTTGAGATCCTCTGTCAAGCCCTGCCAGGTGGGGGACACGGCCTGAGAACCCCTGTCAAGCCCCGCTGGGTGGGGGGCATGGCCTGAGGTCCCCCGTCAAGCCCCGCAAGGTAGGGGGGACACAGCCTCAGGTCTTCTGGCCCAGCACCAGGAGGGGAGCGCAGCTTCAGGTCCCCTGAAAAGCCCCGCTGGGCGGGGGTGCGGCCTGAGTTCCCCTGACCCAGCACTGGGGGTGCACCTTGAGGTCCCCCGTCAAGTCCCTCTGTGTGGGGAGCACGGCCTGAGGTCCCCTGTCAAGCCCAGCCAGGCGGGGGTCGCAGCCTCAGGTCCCCTGGCCCAGTGCTGGGGCGGGGGTGCGGCCTGAAGTCCCCTGTCAAGCCCCACCTGGTTGGGGGTGCGGCCTGAGGTCCCCCGGCCTGGCGCTGGGGAGGGGGGAGCAGCCTGAGGTCCCCTAGCCCAGCACCAGGACAGGAAGCGCACCTTGAGGTCCCCCATCAAGCCCCGCTGGGTGGGGGGCGCAGCCTGAAGTCCCCTGTCAAGCCCCATGGGGGCGGGGAAGGTTGTAGCCTCAGGTTCCTGCTGTTGCTTGTTAAGGCTCCTTATGGGAACTTGGTCTCAGCTGTGGGTGCAGCCATCTTTGTGACAGAGTGATGGTCAATTAGCATATTCCCTCTTTATTAGATAGGCTGGTCTTTTGTCATGGATTCTTCGGCCTACCTAATAAAACAGTAACATGCAAATTGACCACACCTTCACTACGCCCAAGCCACGCCCACCAGCCAAAGCCACGCCCACCAGCAAATCAGGGTGAGTATGCAAATTACCCAACAAAGATGGCGGTTAATTTGCATACACTGAGGGAGGGAGGAGTGAAGACTGAAGACAACTTAGAAGAGAGAGGAAAAGCAGAAAGCAAGGTGGCTGCCAGAGGGAAAGCCCAGGTGGGGTGGGGCGGGGCGGGGTGGGGTGGGAGGCAGTGGCAGCCGAAACGGCAGCGGCAGCGGCAGCACATGCGGCTGCAGCGGCCACTTGCAGGATTCTTCCTGCAAATGGGCTACTAGTATAAATATAATCATATAACATATGGTCTTTTGTCACTGACTTATTTCACTTAGAATGTTTTCAAGATCTCATCATGTTGTAGCATGTATCGGTACTTCATTCTTTTTATGGCTGAAAAACATTTCATTGTTATGTATTTTGTTTATCCATTCATACCCTTAATGGGTATGTGGGTTGTTTTCACTTTGGGCTATCATGAATAATGCTGCTATGAACATTCATGTACAAGTTTTTGTGTGGATATGTTTTCATTTCTTTGGGGTATCCAGGAATAGAATGTCTGGGTCATATGATACCTTCATGTTTAACCTTTTGAAATACTGCCAATACAGTTTTCCAAAGTTTCTGCACCATTTTGGATTCCTGCAATGGTGTATCAGTATTTGTTATCTGTCTTTTTTATTGCAGCTGTTCTGTGGGTATGAAGAAGTATCTCACTGTGGTTTTGATTTGCATCTCCCTGATGACAAATTATGTTGAGCACCTATATCCATTTTTTAATTGGGTTATTTGTCTTTTTACTATTGAGTTATAGGAATCTATATATATATATATATATATATAAAAGTCTAAGCGACCTTTGGACCGGTAGCTATGATGTGCACTGACCACAAGCGGGGCAGATGCTCCAACCAGTAGGTTAGCTTACTGCTGGGGTCCGGCTGGTCAGGACTGAGCGAGATGGGCCAGACACACCCTGGAACCCTCCTGTGGTTCCTCCCAGGACCCAATTATGCACCAGTGCGAGGGACCCCACCAGTGCACAAATCCATGCACCAGGCTGCTAGTTCTTTATATGTTAGTCTATTCTTATGAGCGTCAAGGACTGAGATTTGCTGTGCTACAGTGGAGTGCTCATGGGCTATAGACCCATGCAGGGCTGTCAGCAACACGAGCTGTCAGGAAGAACTAAAAAAAAAAAAAAAACAGTTACAAGAGCCTGTCTTCGTATATTTACATATTTCTTTTTTTTTTTTTTTACTTTCCCTGCTATCACCCCTTGTTCTCACAGCTCTAAATATTATTACTCTAGGTAGAAGTGGAAGGTGACTCAGCTTATCCCATGAATGAGGTGCGTGGGCTTTGAGACAGCTTTCTGATGTGTTCTGGGTAATTATAGTTGCCAGAAATCTGATTCTGAAGGAGTTAGGTGGCACTTTACATAATTAGAGGTAATAAGTTGAATAGGATGGGATTAATTGGGGTGGCTTTGGGGTGAGTTTTCAGTGAAATTCCCAAGTGGGAAGTGACAATAACTTGGCAGAGAAGTGGAGATTCCCGTAGGAGGGAATTTTCAAGATGTGTACGGAAATGCATCATTGGTTCCACTGATCTTGGTAACTACAGGGAGAAGTGGTGAAAGGTCTAAATGCAGCCTTTGAGCTCACTGCTAGGCTGCTAATAGGTCTGAGAGGTCAATCTTCTTTTGGCTTCCTGAGGTGAGAAAAAAGAAGATCACTCCACCCTGTTTCCATCTTACCAGCCTCCCCCCGCTACCGACCCCACCCTGCCCTCAGCTTGTGGCTAAACTGCCCAACTGCCAATTAAAACCCACACTTCCCAGCATGCCTTGCACCACCCAGAAGCCCAGTCCCCACCATTCAGTCTGCTCCCCAGCTGAAAGGGCTCCAGCAAATCACCTTCCAGATTCAGGGCTCCCGCTGCAGGGCCCCTCGCTCTTTGGAGGCCTCTCCCCTCTACCTCCCCTGATTGTGGCTGAACTTGCTACCACTTGACAGCAAACCACATTTGACAGGAACAGGAAGGAGGATGGGCCCCACTGCCCTGGGCTTTCTACTAAATCAACAAGGTTGTGCTCATTCTCCTTCCACAGCAGGCTGCTTCGGAGTCTTCCACCCTCTTTCCTCTCTCCCAGGGTCTCAGGAGGCCCAGCAGGGGCTCCTGTGGTGGCCTTATCCTGGACATGCAGAGCTTCTGGGGGTAGGTGGATGTGAAATGAACATGGGAGCTTCTGACCTGTGCTTTGTGGTAGTTTGTACCTTGCTCCACGGCCAAGGCCTCTCTGGTCTTAGTGACCAGCAATTCCTCCTCCCCAGGCACTCCCTCACTTCTAAGGAAATGCTCCTTGTTCTACAGCTGACCTCCAGTCCTGCACCCTTCCCAGTTCAAGGAATCCCACAACTGTTTTTTTCCTTCTTTCACCTCCCTGAGCAGCCAGAATCTTGCCTTGTGGCTATGCCTTTCTGCTGCCATTCTAGACTGTCACAGCTGTGGGAAACATGGTCAAGCAGTGGGACAAGCCAGCTTCAAGTCCTGACATGAGTCCATAATTCTGAAATCCACAAAGCTCTAAAAACCAAAGGTATTTTTGATGAGTTTGGCATAAACTCATTTGGTTACAAAACCTGACCTGAACTGACAAGAGCCTATTTTGTCCCCTTTTTCTTTTACCCGTTTAATGTGAATATTCATTATTGTTGCCGAAATATTTATGTGTTGATTTTGGGGTGTGGTTCTAGACTTTGTTTAAGGAATTATGCAATATGGTATATGCATTATATTGCCTTTTTAAAAAATATTTTTTTTTATTAATTTCAGAGAGGAAGGGAGAAGAAGAGAGAGATAGAAACATCACTGATGAGAGAGAATCATGGATTGGCTGCTGCCTGCATGCCCCACACCGGTGATCGAGCCCACAACCCGGGCATGTGCCTTGACTGGGAATTGAACCATAACCTCCTGGTTCAACCACTGAGCCATGCTGGTTGGGGGTATGTTGCCTTTTAAACCATGAAAAATTATGATTTTTTAAACACTTCTGGCCCCAAAATTTTAGGGTAAGGAATTTTGGACTTATACTATAATGCCACACAAAAGAGGACAGGAAAATTAACTATAGACATTCAAGGGACAGAATATGAAACTAATCAAAAGCATGTCCATGTCCTGACTGGTTTGGCTCAGTGGATAGAGTGTCAGTCTGCAGACCGAAGGGTCCCAGGTTTGATTCTGGTCAAGGGCACATGTCTGGGTTGTGGGCTCGACCCAATGTGCAGGAGGCAGCCAATCAATGATTCTCTCTTATCATTGATGTTCCTATCTCTCTCTCCCTCTCCCTTCCTCTCTGAAATCAATAAAATATATTTAAATATAAATATACTAGAGGCCTGGTGCACAAATTCATGCATAGATGGGGTCCCTCGGCCTGGACAGAGATCGGGGCCAATTGGGGGGGCCAGCCAGCCTGGTGGAGGGGTGGCGGGAGGTTGGCTGGCTGGCTCCCCCAATTGGGGCTGATTGGGGGCCAGCCGGTTGGAGGGAGGGACTGAGGGAGGTTGACTGTGGGAGCACACTGACCACCAGAGGGCAGCTCCTGCATTGAGTGTCTGCCCCTGGTGGTCAGTGCGTGTCATAGCAACTGGTCATTTGGTCATTTGGTTGTGTAGGTTTTTATATATAGAGATATTGCATATGTATAGAAAAAGCTTGGAAGGCAATACGCCACAGTGTTAACAGTGAGTTGTCTCTGTACTGTGGGTCTGTGGTTGATTTTCTTCTTTTTAGACCTTTCAGTGTCTATGTAATCTATATAATAAAAGCCTAGGTGACCATTACGGTGGAACCACCAGAATGAGGAGTCACTATGATGCACACTGACCACCAGGGGCAGACACTCAATGCAGGAGCTGCCCCCTGGTGGTCAGTGTGCTCCCACAGGGGGAGCGCTGCTCAGCCAGAAGCCGGGCTCACGGTTGGTGAGTGCAGCGGTGGTGGCAGGAGCCTCTCCTGCCTCCGCAGCAGTGCTAAAGAGCAACAAGGAGTAGGTGGGTGGTAAGGAGTGAGGGGTCCCGGACTGTGAGAGGGATATCTGACTGCCGGCTTAGGCCTGATCCTTGGGGATCAGGCCTAAGCCAGCAGTCAGACATCCCTCAAGGGGTCCCAAACTGTGAGAGGGTGCAGGCTGGGCTGATGGACCCCCCTCCCAGTGCAGGAATTTCATGCACTGGACCTCTAGTACTTTTATAATGAGAAAAACATTTTTTAAAACCAGAACTGTTGTTACTAAAAACAAATTGATATTGACACTTTCTACTGTGTGGCCTTGGACAAAACATGTGATCAATAAGAGCCTGATTTTCTCTCTGGTAAATGGAGACTATTAGTACCTGCTTAATGGAGTTGTTGAGGGGTAATGTATGTACCGTATTTTCCGGCGTATAAGACGACTTTTTAACCCAGGAAAATCTTCTCAAAAGTTGGGGGTCGTCTTATATGCTGGGTATCATCTTATAGGGCGGGTATATCCCAAACTCTATATTTTAACTGGAAAAGTTGGGGGTCGTCTTATACGCCCAGTTGTCTTATACGCCAGAAAATACGGTACTTAGGCTTTCTCCTCTTGCAGGCCTGGCTGCCCAATGTCATACAACAGTGCAGGTCAAGTCCCACACATTCCTGTTGTATTACAAGTGGATCCTTGTAAACAAGGATGACCAACAGTCCTTTCAGCTCTGTCTTTTCCTCTCCCTATCACATGGCCTTGACTTATACCACACACAAAGAGTTTGCTGCTTTGTCAAGGCTAACCCCACGAACGAACTTGATTCCATTTCTACTTACCTCTCCCTGACCTGTTCTGCCAGGGAAAATAGATACGTTTACACGGTACTTCACATTTTACAAAAGGTATTCACATATTGATGACCTCGTGACCTTATATCTTGAACTAGCAGTTGTTTCTCCCTTTGTTTCTTTCTGTACACCTGGTCACTAATTAACCAACACCTGACAACCTGACTCCTGACCCTACCACTCTACTGAAAACTGCTCTTTTTAAGATCATTCATTCACTAATGCATAGAGTCCACATAAATTTATAAGTGCCCAGGTTGTATCAGGCTCTGCTCTGAGCACTGGGATAGAGCAGTGCATAAACAAATTTCGTTCCCTTAAGAGTGCACAATTTAGTTGGGGAGGCAGACAGTTCGCAAGTAAATATATCATAAGATATCAAGCAGTGACAGGAATAAAAATATTGCGAAGGAAAAGGCAAAAGAAAGTAATAGGGGTGTGCACTATTTTAGATGGTGTGGTCAGGGAAGGTCTCTTTGAGGAGGCGACATTTGAGCAGAGCCCTAAGGGAAGTTATGGAGTGGGCTGTTTTGATATCTGGGAGTTGGGAAAGCATTCTTGGCCTAGAAAAGATCAATGGCAAAAGCCTGCTTAGCTTAAATGAGGAGCTGCTGTTTAAATGAGGACTTCATGCTTTGAGTGGAGTAAGTGAGGTGGAGAGTGATAGGGTATGAAATCAGAGGGAGCAGAGCACTTGAGCTCATGGTAAGGATTTGTGCTTATATTTGTCAGTTATGAAAAAGGATTTCTCAATGGCCAGCCATGGACTTTTCCCAAGTCCTTAACCTCTTCAATTGCTCTAGAGCAAATGACACTTTAATTCATTTAAGAAGCCTTTGCTGGGCACCCTGTAGGTGCTAGACTAGGTACTGCTGGGGATACATGCAATGTGAACAACTCTGAACAAATCATATTCCCTCCCTGCCAAGACTCACTGCCACGGAGGAAAGGCAGAACTCTCACCTGTTAACAATGTTGCCCCTTTGGGCAACCTGGACAGAACCATGAACTAAGTCCTAAGGGGACACAAGGAGATGCATTCATCTCTCCCAACGTCTCTTCTCCTTGAAGTGTTTATCTCAATTCATCATCTTCCTTATCTCTTCTTCAGTCATCAACCCCACGCCCAGTCCCAACTCTGAAGATTCATATCAGATGCCACCTCTTCCAAAAAGCTCTTCTTGAAGTCTCCCACCAGTTGTGCTCTCTTCCTCCAGGACTCTCCCAGCACCTCGTTGCTGTTTTACCAGGATTCCCTTCCATTTTTCCCTGAACGGAACCATGCTTAGTTGTATGTGCCCCTTCCCCTGGATGTCCCACTGCCAGTCATGCCCTGGCACTGACAGGATATTTCTGTAAGCATCTTGTTATCTTTGCACAGCACCAAATCTTTGATCATATGTTGATTACTGTCAGTGTTTACAGAAAAGGAAGAGGCAGTGTCCCCACAGAGTCCACTCACAAGAGGAACTACCTGCTGAGGGAGGGCCTGGGCTCATCCTGGGTGAGCTTTGTGAGTTGCCTGGGCAACAGGGAGCAGGAGCAGCTGCCCTCCGAGACCCAGCTCTTTCCCCCCAGATGGTTAAAGAAGAGGAGTGAAGAGGGCAGGAAGGATCGTTAGCCAAGCCACTCTCACTTGCCCTGCATTCACCCCTCAGTTTTGCCAGGCCTGGCATCACGAGGGATTGAGTGGTATCAATGTACGTGGTGGCCTCTCCTCTTTCAGTTCTTTGACTTTTGATTCTTAAAAACTACATCCCAAATGAGGGAAATGAAACTACTAAAGACTCTCCCCCAGGAGCCAGCTGACGTGGGGCAAGAGAACAATTCCCAGTTAAGGCCCCAAAGGAAATCCCCTCCCTGTCATGTGCTGAGGCTGGAGAAGTGGGGAAGGCATTAGTTCACTGCTTGGCCAGGCCCAGCCACCAAGGTGAAGGGCCAGGATGGAAGGACTGCCCTGTCTGTGGCCAGGAACGGAGAACCCGAGGCAGAGTAAGGAACATCACAGGTGACAGTGAGAGGACCAAGATCTCAGACCTAGAGTGAGCTGCAGGTTCCAGAGGTAGACCCTGCCACTCCATTCTAGTGGGGAAGAAAAGGGGCCACATACTGCACCTGACAAGCTCAGGGGAGGCCTGCATGGTGGGCTTATAAACTCAGAGACCAAAAGTAACCACACAGGATGGCATGAACATACAAATTCCCAACTGAAAATGAGTCATGGTGGGTAGACACATCCTAGACCTGTAGCTTCCTTGACAAAGGTTAATCTTTACCTTAACTGAGCCTGTCTATGGTCTTTTTTGCATCTAAGATAACAAACCTTTGAAATGTCAGAGTAATCCCCTTTTTCTGGACTCCTCAGGGTACGACCTCGCCCCAGAGCATGAGACCACAGAACTCCTCATTGTAATCTTGTTGCCTGAATATCCTCTATGAGCTGTAAACATTCACCGTTAACTGTCCTGCACCCACCAATATAAAAGAAGTACCTGTCTCTCTGTTTTACTCTTAATTCAGTCTCAGAGATTTTCTTGATTTGCTTTCTCCCACCCCCTTAATCTACCACCAATGTATAAAATAAGCTGTAAAACTGTTATTCTCTGGAGCATTTTCTCAATCCGTTGAGATTTTGCTTCCTGATAATTGTCATCAGTTTGACTCAAATAAACTCATAAAAGTTCTCTGCAGATTTGTAAGACAGTCCAGTAAACCATGGCTGGCTCTAGGCCAGTGGTTCTCAACCTTTCCAATGCCGCGACCCTTTAATACAGTTCCTCATGTGGTGGTGACCCCCAACCATACAATTATTTTCGTTGCTACTTCATAACTGTAATTTTGCTACTGTTAATGAATCGTAATGTAAATATCTGTGTTTTCAGATGGTCTTAGGCTCTACAGCAGCAGTTCTCAACCTGTGGGTCACGACCCACAGGTTGAGAACTGCTAGCAGGGTCGCCTAAGACCATCGCTGCTCTAGGCAGACCCACTCAGGGCCAGGTGCCCTTTCCCGTAACATCTGGACATTTCTTACATTGACACTGGGTACAGTGGACTGTATCTTCTCTCACAGACCCATCTAGAGGAAGTAAAGTGCCCCTCCCTCTCCCCCCCTCATTTCTCCTTTTGGAGCCTTTGCATACCACCTCCCCCACAACTTGAAATGTCTTCCTTCACAGTCTCTGCTGTAGGTCTCCTCACCCCTCAGTCCTGAATAGTTGTTTGCTTATCATCTGAAAAAGCAGTGGGAAGGGAGACAGAAGCACAGTCCCTTTGATCTCTTTGGGAGACTGAGACCTCCTACCAGTGACAAACTATTGTAAAGCTTAGTTTAGAAGCAAACAAACAAACAAACAAACGCATCTCAGGCAATACTTAAAGAATCATGGACAAGGTAGGTTTGCTGCCTTCCTTTCTTTTTCCTCCTCCTCCTTCCTTCCTTCTTTGCCTGAGCCCTTTGGAATAACACAGGACCCCTCCCCTCAGAAGTTTGTTTTTTTTTTAATATATTTTATTGATTTTTTACAGAGAGGAAGAGAGAGGGATAGAGACTTAGAAACATCGATGAGAGAGAAACATCGATCAGCTGCCTCTTGCACACCCCCTACTGGGGATGTGCCCGCAACCAAGGTACATGCCCTTGACCAGAATCGAACCTGGGACCCTTGAGTCCGCAGGCCGATTCTCTATCCACTGAGCCAAACCGGTTTCGCCCCCTCAGAAGTTTTTAGTGTAATTGGAGAAACTCGACAAAAATCCTAAAAGTTAAACCACAATACAAGGGATGTCATGAAGCCCCGGCTGAAATGGCTCAGTTGGTTGAGCATCATCCCACGAACTGCAAGGTTGCTGGTTTGATTCCTGGTCAGGACACAAGCCTGGGTTGGGGGCTTGATCCCCAGTAGGAGGCATGGAGGCAGCTGATCAATGTTTCTCTCTCTCTCTCTCTCCTCTCTCTCTCTCTCTCTCAAATCAACAAAAACATATTTTTTTAAAAATATATATCATGTTAAAAGAGAGAGAGATGTCATGAAGCCAGTGGATATTGTAGACACTTGATGCTATGTGTTCAGAGGAAGAAGTAGAGGCTTTGCAGAGGTGAGGGAGCCCAAGCCATGCCTTCGGATGGAAAGGGTTGTGGTAGGCAGAAAATAGGCCACTTCAAGCAAGGGAACCCTCTGAGGGAACCCTTTGACAGAGGAAGTGCAGCGTGGGGAGGTTTGTTCTGCGTTTAGGGAAACTTGAGCAGATCCGAGTAGATGAAACCCACCTGTGGACCACGATGAAACGAGGCTGGAGGCAAGATCAGGCTGGATAAGGCACGTTCTCCTCTAGCTGGGGACTGCTCACCTCCTTGCTTTCACCTCAGATGTCCTCTGAGATCCTGTGTGCTGCTTTGCACTAAGCTCTGCTTAAGCAGGGGATGTGTACACATTTCCCAATACGTGGAGCAAGCTCGAAAAAAGAGGGGCGCCGTCCCCCAGATGTGCCCTGCAGTGTGCACCGTGGGCTATGTTCCGGAAGTGCCCGCAGCTCTTTTGCCTTGAGCAGCATGGTCGGGTGAAGAAGCACAGCCCCCAACCAAGCTGGAAAATCCTGAACTGTGCGCCAGGGTTACAGCCTGGCTGGCGCACGAGAACCGTTCTGTTTTCAGTTGTAAATCAACATTGGTTTTGGCTGCAAGTCTTAGGTCCTCCCTGCCGAGCCAGCCCGCTGCTAGCAGGCGAGCCGCAGGTGCTCTGTGCCAACCAACTGGCGCGTCCCCACACGTTCATCAAGATAATTGGTTTCCTAAGTTTTTTTTGTGTTTTTTTTTGTTGTTGTTTTGTTTGTTTGTTTGTTTTTTAGGGTAGCAGCTGCCTTTCTCAAAAGAAATTCTATAGAGCCCTAACCGGTTTGGCTCAGTGGATAGAGCGTCGGCCTTCGGACTGAAGGGTCCCAGGTTCGATTCTGGTCAAGGGCATGTACCTTGGTTGCGGGCACATCCCCAGTGGGGGGTGTGCAGGAGGCAGCTGATCGATGTTTCCCTCTCGTTGATGTTTCTAGCTCTCTATTCCTCTCTGTAAAAAATCAATAAAATATATATATTTTTAAAAAAAAGAAATTCTATAGAGAACCTCAATGAATAAAACACACAAAAGTGGAATTGCTTGTGATAAGGAGGGGATAGAGCAGACAATGTGCTGGATGTTTGGAGCAGGAAGGACTTGCTCCTCTTCTCCTAGGATGGCCATGCCAAGGGTAATAATGCAATAAAGCATCGCAAGTCAACAGGCAGCAAGAGATGCGAGCCAACCCTCCAGGACACTTGGACGCCCCAGATCCGATGGGAAAGGGCAGCAGCACTGGAGATCCCTTCTCTGCCGCTCCTAGTACCATTGTCCTCGCTCAGCATGCGGCTGACTGTCCACATGTTACCTTCCCCACTAGATTGTGAGCTCCTAGAGTGTACAAGCTAGGAGATAATGCAAATAAAGTTCTTAGCATAGTGCCTGGCAGCCTTTTTGATGGTAACTATCATTAATTCGATTTTTTTAAAAAAATTCTTGGCGAGAGCTAGCAGGGGATTTTGTACACATCAGGTGCACAATTTTATCCAGTCTACGATCAATAAGCTCCCGGCACTCTGACAGTCCACCACAAAGCAGCTTCCATTTCTTTTTCCTGTGTTTGATGTGCTGGACCCATACAGGGAGATTATTAATAAAGATCGGCTGGCTAGATGGCTCTTCCAGGAGGTGGACTTGCTCCCAAGTGGAAAGAAAACCTGTGTCCTACCCATTTCCAAAGTCTGCCCCAGCCTTGACGCTCGGACGTAACCTCGGGGCAGCGTTTTTTGAGTCAGCAGAGCTCACAGACAGGGGCCCTCCAGCTCAGAATCGCGAAGGCAACAAAGCCCGGGGAGCCTTGGCTAGCACTGCTGGGGGACCTGACCAATACCTGCCCTCCTTCTCCGCTAACCCAGCAGGTAGTCCTGGGGCCGCCGTTCCCACCGGCTGCCCTCTCCCTTCCCCCCTCACCACCCACCCGAGGGGGCAGTTCCTTCTCTGATGCCTGATCGCCCTGAGTGCTGAGTTGCAGAGCAGCGCGCTCTCCATGTGACTTCAGTTTCCGTCAGTTCCTTCCGCAAGCGCTAAAATAATCTGATGCTCCCGAGAGAGGAGGCAGCCCAGCCCTGTGTTGGGCTGCTGTCGAGGAGGCCGGAGCCCTGGGAGAGGATGCGCTCGGAGGAGCCGCCTGGGCCTGCGGGAGCCGTGAGTATTTCCTGCGTGGCGGGCTGCCACCCTTTTGGAGGTGGGCGAGCGCGGCCCACAGCTGGGGGCTGTCGGGGAGGCAGTGGCTTGCTGCATCCAAGCGCCGCCGCTGTTGTGCCCAGTGCGGGGGCTACAGCTCGGGGGTAGGTGGATTTGCGTCCCTAAGGAGCGCTGAGACCTGAGCAAGGTGGTGTGGTGTAGGTAGGGGAACCCACACGGGCTTCAGGTTCCTGGTGTGAGAGCTGGATGACTGGCCTTGTGAGGAGAGTTCCCAAGCCTCAGTTTCTTCATCTGCAAAATGGGAGCAAGAATGCTTCCTCCTGGGTTGGATGAATGGATGCAATTAGACTGCTCTGTGAGCACTTCAGCATGTTGGGGTGCTTGGGTCTTCTTTCCTGCCCCACAAGTCATAGATGAAGACACTGCTACTCACTGACAGCAACACATGCTTACGGATGCCTTCCGCCCGCAGGCCGGCTCTGGGTGCTGGGAACAGAGCTGTGAAGGACACAGGCAAAGCCCCTTTGCCACATAGTGCTCTCGGGAAATTCACTAGCTAATGGTCTCAGAGGGAGACCAGATCCCAGGCCTTTCTGATCTTTGCCCAGCGCTCTTCCTCACAGCCTCCATGTGGGCTGGATTCTGGAGGATTCAGCACGTATTCCCATGCACTCGGGAGCCGACCTACGTCAGGAGCCACTGACTCGGCCCTGACTCTGTACCGCCTTCAGGATGGGCGCCAGCTCACTTGGCGCCTGAGAGACGGTGACCACGTGCCCAACCGTGGCTGCGACTCAAGGAGGCTGAGGCATGGGCCTGGGGATGGAGCTCACGGATGGGGCTGCTCTGGGGTGGTGCACTTCCAGGAGAAGCGAGAGGAACCCTTGGGAGGTTTCTTCCGTGATGGGTACAGCCTGTTGGGAGCTTGGACAGTAGACATAGTTTGAATTTATGAAGCTGGTCTTCTGTCCTCCTTTCACCCACTGTCGGCACTGCACAGACTGTTTCTGTGGGTTTCACAGCCCTGAGAATTAGTTATTTGCCTCACACACCCCATAGGTTTTTACAGGTATGTCTGAGAGTTCCTAGAGGGAATTATAGAATTATGGGCCCAGAACAAAAACAACACACAACACACACATACACACACACACACACACACACACACACACACACACACAAACACCAAACAAAAATAAACAAACAAAAAAAACCCCCAGCTCAACTCCTGCCTTTAGGTTAAAAAAAGAAAGAAAAAGAAAAGAAAAGAAACAAAAAACCTGTTTCACCAAGAGGGTGCTTTCATCTAATGGGTAACCTCATGAAACTTCATGAAAACCCATAGAAACCTGATCCCACATAGTGTTTCAACCCATCACCCAAGAGCGCAGCCTCCCAAACAGACAGCAGCGGGCTCCTGGTGTCTTTGTCCTGGGGCCCGAGTGAGGAATGCACTGACCTGACTGTCTCTGATCTCTCTTTGTCATGGAAGAGTGACGCCAGCACTGATTGTAACCTGCATCCTGGTTACACCTCAGATCCACATTATAACCACATAAGTTAGGGGAGGGGCGGCTCTCAACCGTGACTGAAAAACATCACCTTTCTCAGGGCAGGCTTGCTGTGTGCTCAGCGATGCTCACCGATGTGTCCACACACTAGTGACAAATACTTCTGCCTTTAGTAAAATTTCTTCATTATACTCACTTCCCTCCCCTCCTAAAACCATTCTTCTCAACTTCATCACTGAACAAATTGTCCTGGCTCCCTGTGTGGGACGCTCTGGGTTAGGTTAAGTGATGATCTCTGAAAGCTGAGAGAGTTAAGGAGAGGAAAAAAGGACAATGATACTTTTTTTAAAAAAAAATACAATTTTATTGATTTCAGAAAGGAAGGGAGAGGGACATAGAAACATCAATTATAAGAATCATTGATTGGCTGCCTCCTGCATGCCCCCTACTGGGGATTGAGCCTGCAATCCAGGCATGTGCCCTGACAGGGAATTGAGATGCTCAACCACAGAGCCACACCAGACTGGCCAGGTGAGTTTTAGAGAACAGTTATTAAAACTGGGGACAGTGGAACAAAGAAGGGCCTAGAATAAAAGGAGAGGTACTAGGTGGGGAATGAGCCTAAGCTGCGTGGCTTTGGCTCACTAAGTCAGAGAAAAAGGGGGCCTTAGGGATGGGGGGGGGGGAGTGTGTTGCCCAGGATAAACTGCTACTGCACATGCTGCACTGGTTGCAAGCTTCTCTGGGGTTTCTTAGAGTTTAGGAGATGCAGGCCTGTGGGGGAAAAAGAGGGAGAATTAGGGGAATGGGGAGGGTGTGCTCCATGGAGGGAGAGCCCACGACAATGATACTTTTATCTTATCAAGACTCACAAGTAATTGTAAATCTGAGTTTAGGGGTCTTTTAGTTACAAATGACAAAAACCCAATTAGCTTGGCTTCAGCAAAAAAAAAAAAAAAAGTAGAAAAAAGTGAACTTATTGTTCCAAATAACCAACAAGTCTATGGAAAAAAGCTTCCGGCATGGCTAAATACAGGTGCTTAAACATTGCTAGGAATCCATCTATCGCCATTCCTCAGCATTGCTTTCCTCTGTGTAGGCTTCATTATCAGGCAGGTACTAAAGTTGGTGGCAAAGATGGGTGCCTGCTGCACCAGGCTTAATTGTCACCAGTTTGGCACCTGAAGCAGGAAGAGAAAGCCTTCTTTCCCAAAAGTCTAGCAACAATCCTTGGATTGATTCTCATGGGCTTGGCTTCGTGAACCCATTATAAACCAATCACTGTGGTTAGGGAAAAGGAGGCTCTGAGGGGCCCAGGCTTGTTCACAGGCCTCTCCTTGGAACCAGGAGTGAAGGTCAAACTCAACTGAACGTGAGCTTCTTCAGAAAATAAGGGGGTTGATTGCATGACAATGTAAATGCACTTAATACTACTGTGCTCTACACCTAAAGTGGTTAAGATGGTAAATTTTATGTTATGTCTATTTTACCACAATTAAAAATTAAAATAATAGCCCCAGCTGGTTTGGCTCAGTAGATAGAGCGTCAGCCTGCGGGCTGAAGGGTCCTGGGTTCGATTCTAGTCAGGGGCACATGCCTGGGTTGTGGGCTCGATCCCCAGTGTGGGGCGTTCAGGAGGCAGCCGATCAGTGATTCTCTCTCATCATTGATGTTTCTATCTCTCCCTCTTCCTTCCTCTCTGAAGTTAATAAAAATGTATTTTTTAAAAATCAAAATAATAAAGAAAGAAACTGGTGATTTCCTCAAAGGGGAGTTAAGGAATTGTTACCAGAAGGAGAAATGAATGTGGGTAGGCAAAACCAACTGATTTCCAGAGCAAATGGAGTCAGGTGCTGAGAGCAGACCACATGTGTCTTCTCACTTTAATGCATGAGAAGTTTCAAGACTGAACAACGGGAATAAAGGAGGAAGTAGAGACTCTGTCATGGTTCTCACCATCGAGGTGGGCAAGAAGAGCAAGGCTGGTACCAATAATGGGCTAAATGTGGCTACAAAGCCCTGAGGACACAGGGATTCCACACACAACCTAGAAGGCTGCCTTAGTCAGGTGCTGTGCCATGTGTCTACACTACTTTCTGCTGCCAAGAAAGAAAGAAAAGAATGGGCAGGGGACTTCTCTTCAGGAGATGGCATCTGGGGCTCTAGCTATTCACCCTGGCTCTTCTCAAGCAGAAAGTGAGTGAGGCAGCCCAGCACCCAAAGTGGCCAGTAGAAGCTCATCTGAGAGTACACGTCGTGTTCTTCAATAACCTCATGTCACTCCATTTTAAATGTCAGGCTGGACACTGGCTCCTCCTGATCTTTCCTACTGTCCTCTCCTGGGCCAGCCACGATCCCTTAGGTCTCTCCTGCCTTTCCGTGTCTCCTCTCAATGGTCCCACCAGACGCCAAGGCTGAAGTCCCTCCCTCAGCCTGCAGGGTCAATGGCAAATGAGTCTTTCCCTGACTAGCCCTGGGCCACTACTTCAGCCTCAGACATGTTAATGGTCTCCTTATTTCTGCCCAGCCTGGTACCCTGTGACTTCCTCATGGGCCTCCCCCAATGACCTTTCTCTTGTTCTAGGTTCTTGCATCCTTCCTCGGGTTCCTAAGCTTCCATCTTAGCTAATAATACTGACTTCTTTTTCCCTTCTATATCCTCTGTTTTTTAGGCTTTCTGGTTTCTTTTGCAGAACCTCTAACGATCCTCATCTTTGTCATAAGTACAATCCATGGTGTCAGTAGGTTGCCTCATCCCCACAGAGATCATGAACCCATGAACACTCAGGGGTGCTATTTAGAATATCAGACACCACATGGTAGAGGCACTGACCAATCAGAATGAACATTATCATTAGAAGCAGGGTCCTGGGTTGCTGGATCATGGTGGGAGCCTTGAGAGTTCCAAGACAGTGGCTAGGCTGCTGTGGTGGGATTCATGGGGTAGCTGTTTACCAATAAATACATATCTATGCAATCCAGTTGAACATTCATTCAATGTATAGTCCTCTCAGACAGGTTCACATTGAGCACTTCCTACCTGGGTCAGAACTCAGATTTGGTTTTGGCTTCACTGTCTACAAACTATGTGACTTGAGCAATTCACTTTTGCTTTTTTGAGTCTTGGGTTTCTTATCTGTAAAACGGAGATAATAAGCAGGGACTAGAACATAGATGTTTGTACACTAATGTTCACAGCAGCATTACTTACCATGATCAAAAGGTAGAAACATGCCCAGCTGGCATGGCTCAGTGGTTGAGCGTCGACTTAAGAACCAGCAGATCACGGTTCAATTCCCAGTCAGGGCACATGCCCGGGTTGCAGGCTCGATCCCCAGGGTGGGGCTGCAGGAGGCAGCCGATCAATGATTCTCTCTCATCATTGATGTTTTTATATCTCCCTAACCTCCCCCTTCCTCTTTGAAATCGATAAAAATAGATATATTTAAAAGGTGGAAACAACCCAACTGTCCATTGATGGAGAATGGATAAACAAAATGTGGTGTATACTTACAATGGAATGTTATTCAGCCATAAAAAGGAATGAAATTCTGATACATGTTATACAATGGAGTGACCTTGAAAACATTGTGCTAAATTAAATAAGCCAGCACAAAAGGACAGATGTTACATGATTCCACTTATATGATTCTACTTACATGAGGTACCTAGAATAGGCAAATATATAGCGAAGAAAGCATAGTGGTTACCAGGAGCTGAAGGGAGGGAAGAATGGGGAGTTACATTTAACAGAATTTCAGTTTGGGATGATGAAAACTATTGGAGATGGGTAACGGTAAGGTTGAATGACAATGTGAATTTACTTAATGCTCCTGGAAAGGCATTAAATTGGTAAATTATATGTATATTTTACTGCAGTAAAAAATAAAAATAAAAAATGGACATAGCCTGGGCTGGTGTGGCTCAGTTAGTTGGAGCATTGTCCCATCCACCAGAAGGTGGTGGATTTGATTCCTGGTCAGGCTACATAGCCAGGTTTTGGGTTTGACCCCAAGTTGGGCATGTGCGGGAGGTAGCCAATCGATGTTTCCCTTTCTCCCTTCCTCTCTAAAATCAATTAAAAAAATTTTTAATGGAGAGAATAATGCCTACTTTGTAGAAGTGTTATGAGTATTACTAGAGGCCTGGTGCATGAAATTCGTGCACGGGGGAGGGGTCCCCTCAGCCCAGCCTGCACCCTCTCTAATCTGGGACCCCTCGGGGGATGTCCGACTGCCGGTTTAGGCCCGATCCCCGGGGATTGGACCTAAACCGGCAGTCAAACATCCCTCTCACAATCCTGGACTGCTGGCTCCTAATCACTCACCTGCCTGCCTGCCTGCCTGGTCACCCCTTACTGCCCCCCTTGTTGGCCTGGTAGCCTCTAACTGTCCCCCTCTCTGGCCTGGTTGCCCCTAACTTCCCCCCTCTGCCGGCCTGGTCGCCCCTCACAGCCTGGTCGTCCCACACAGTCTGTTGTTCAGTCATTTGGTCATCCCTCACTAATCCCCCTGCTGGCTTGGTTGCCCCATGCAGCCTGCTTGTTCAGTCATTTGGTTGTCCCTCACTAAACCCCCTGCCGGCCTGATTGTAGGCAGCCATCTTGTGAGGGCATGATGGTCAATTTGCATATTACCTCTTAATTATATAGGATATGAGATCAAATGTCTGTAAGAAGCCTTTGCAACCTCAAGTGCTATTTTTATTAAGCAATAGCATTAACCTTTTGCACTCAGATGTCGAGTGTGACTCAACATGGTTAGCATTAGAATAAAGGAATCAAGAAAAAAGCAAGTGAGTGCAAAGGGTTAAGTTATAATTCAATTGCCTTGGATTCATTCAAGGATTTCCTAAAAATCATTATTTGGGGGGTAGGAAAGGATATTCCTCTGTAAATTCAAATAAGTTAAAAAAAATCAGCCTTAGAATAGCCACGTTGCCAGTATAATTTGAGGGATTTTTGAAAGGGCAAATTTATCTCCCCTACCGTTCTGAAACTATACCATGAAACTTTATTATTTTTCATTATTATTATATAAATAACTATTAAAGTATAATGCATGAAAGAGGATATCAGTCATTTACACTTCAGTATGAAATGCTTTCCTCCTAATTTTGGCTGAGAATAGTAAGATAGTGATCATCAAGTTCTTTTTTTTATAAGACATAAATATTTTTCCCAAATAAAACACCTGGCTTTGCAATCGCAATTAAGTTGAGATTAAATTAATTATATTGATCTGGAAGATTGAAAACATAGGAATTTTAAAAATTATTTTATTTTATATTTTTATATTTTTTTATTGATTTCAAAAAGGAAGGGAGAGGGAGAGAGAGATAGAAACATCAATGATGAGAGAGAATCATTAATCAGCTGCCTCCTGCATGCCCCCTACAGGACCCTTTAATCCACAGGCCAACACTATCCACAGAGCCAAACCAGCTAGGGCAGGAACTTTTTTTTTTTTTTTTTTTTAATTTTTAGGTACTTTTGTTTGCTCTCCATGAGGTCTGGTTAGCATCCTTTTTTAAAAATATTTTATTGATTTTTTACAGAGAGGAAGAGAGAGAGGGATAGAGAGTTAGAAACATCGATCAGCTGCCTCCTGCACACCCTCTACTGGGGATGTGCCCGCAACCGAGGTACATGCCCTTGACCGGAATCGAACCTGGGACCCTTGAGTCTGCAGGCCGACGCTCTATCCACTGAGCCAAAACGGTTTCAGCTAGGGCAGGAACTTTTAAATTAGATCACTTGATATGCATTCTGAACTACTTAGAGGGAAGTGTATTGATGACTGCATTCTATTTTGAAATGCATCAAAAAATAAGATGGATTGAAGGATGGATAAAAGGATAGATGGATAGATATGTGATAAAAACTAGTAAAAAGTTAATAGTAGTCTTGGCTGGTGTGGCTCAGTTGGTTGGAGTATCATCCTGGACACCAAAGGGTGGTGGGTTTGGTTTCTGGTCAGGGCACATGCCTAGGCTGCAGGTTCAATCCCCGGTAGAGTCAAGTATAGGAAACAGCTGATTGATATTTCTCTCTCCCTCTCCATTCCTCTCTCTAAAGTCAATAAAATTCTTTTTTTTTTTAAATTGAAGGGTAGAATCTAGGTGATGGGTACATGAGTGATCATTGTCAAATTCTTTCAACTTAGCTATATGCTAACATTTTTTATAATGAAAAGGAGGAAAGTTAAATTACTGACAGGAGCTACTCATATTCATTTTCACAAACATAGAAATCAAATAATAATAAAAAAATCTTCAAGCTGTGGCTGGGCAGCTCAGTCATCCCAATACACCAAGGTTGTGAGTTCAATCCCTGACCAGAGCACATAAAAGAAGCAATGAATGAATACATCAATAAGTGGAACAACAAATCAATGTTTCTCCCTCTCCTGCCTTTCTCTCTCTAAAAATCAATAGGAACTACATCTATAATATACTAGCATATTATATGCATTATTGAACAATTAGGATGTGATGAGGAGGTAACATATGCACTGGGCCTTGAAGGATGAGTAGGAGTTAGACAGTTGGAGAAGACCAGGAAAGGGGCCTTTTCAACAGAGGAATCAGTATGTGAAAATGCATGATTTTTAGTCAAGTATAGCCAGCATCCTGGGTGGCTGGGGCTTGTGGTATTGAGGTTGAGCTTTGCTGGACTCAACCACAGGCTAAGTTTGAATTGCTGCTTTGACATGCTCTCTAGCTCTATGGCCTAAACCAGTGGTCGGCAAACTCATTAGTCAACAGAGCCAAATATCAACAGTACAATGATTGAAATTTCTTTTGAGAGCCAATTTTTTAAAACTTAAACTTCTTCTATCGCCACTTCTTCAAAATAGACTCGCCCAGGCCGTGGTATTTTGTGGAAGAGCCACACTCAAGGGGCCAAAGAGCCGCATGTGGCTCGCGAGCCGCAGTTTGCTGACCACGGGCCTAAACCTTTGCAAGACTCAATTTACCACCTGTAAGATGGGGATGATAAAAATAACCTGCTAGGGTTTTGTGAGGACCCTAATATATGTAAAGCATCGGGCATAGCGCTTATCCCAAGATGAGCAGTCCATAAACTTTAGCTATTATAATTACGAACCAGGAAAGCAATCTGGGAGCTTGAATACTATCCCATTTAGCTGGTCAGTAATCAGGAATACTTATCATTTCATTTCCCAGGTGTGCTCTTTCTCTAGAGAACCAAGGTTTAGGGTGTGGGGGTGATATATTTCCATCTGGGCAATAAGCCTCGGTTATCGCCTAAAACCCCTATCTTGCCCATAGTCTCCCACAGGCTCTGGGTGGTCTCACCCTCTCTGAACACCCCCAAGTCCACATCCTGCGGCTCCCACGGACGGAAGGAGATACTGCACCTGCTCTGTTTCATTTATTTCAACACCAGCTCCCGTTTGCACAGAGGATCTCTGCCTTCCCTTTAATTCTGACACTACTTTTCTTACCAATGAAATCCACAACATTTCCTTGTACTGACAAAGCCTTTTCACACACACACACCTCTTATTCAGTCTCAGCACAACCCGGTGAGGTTGGCAAGGCCGGCGTTATTGTCACCAGTGGCCACAACCGGAGAGAAGTGACCAGAGAGAACAAGCCTGTGACACTGAAAGGAAATGACAAGTTTGAAACGAATGCATTATGGGTTGGGTGCCCACCCACAGGTGTTATGTGGGTCTCTCATTGACAAAGGTGACACCACAGAGCTGCCACCAGCCACGTAAAAGCAAGGTGTTACCTCCCCAGGGAAGCAGATGTGCACTTGTAAAGACCTGTGGCCCAATGCAGCCTGTGGCCATGGGACAGAATGAGTCGAATGACCTCTGTTGGTTCTCAGGGCTGACCCTGACCACAGAGGGAAACCAGTTGACTCATTCGAGCAGGGTCGTGCTCTATGCGACACTTCACACATTGGCTGCCCAGAGTGGTAGTGGGGAGAGTCCCAGGGGAGAAGAGCTGCTGTGGCCTCCAGCCTCCCTCCAGGAAGAGGCAGCCTCTGCCATTCCCAGATGAGACTCTTCTCATGAGCCCGGGGGGAGCCCTGGCTGACCAGGTATGCTAGGCGTGGGGTGGGAACAGCGCTTGGAGACCCCTACACGGCGTTCCCTGTGGCACCTTGTTCCTATCATTTCACCTCTCTGGCCTGCGTATTCTCACCTCCAAAATAGTGGTCTGTAGTCCCTTCAGAAATGCTACAGTTCTTCTCAAAAGGATGGTCAGTTACTGCATTTGAATGATAGGGCATTTGCCAGAAAAGTCACTTGCAACAGAACTGTCCTTTCTCGCACAGATTCTCAGGGACATACATTTAATTAGCATTCCAACAAATTTAAAATGATACAACTCCTCACTTGTTTGTCCAGGCGTAGAGGGAATCCAACTTCTAGAGGCAAATGTCAAGGGACCCAGCGGTACAACCAGCCGCTTACAAAGCAGGGAGCTCCCACCCTGGGTGTGTTGAAGCACCTGCTGTGGATGAAGGCGCTGTAATGATGACAAAAACAATTTTTTGCGTGTTCCTTTAAGCCTTATCTGAATACAAGCTCTATGATTCCCATTTTAGTTGAGTGATGTACCCAAGGTCAGAGCTAGGCTTTGAACCTGTTCCGTCTTTTCCCTTAGCCTGGGCTCTTTCTTTACCTTTTACTGCTGCCTTTCCAGGGGCTAAGAATATGCAATCTCAAATCTAAATCCCTGGACCCTGAAAAAAAGAAAGTAATGTCTATAATAAAACTTACTTTAGTAACTAGTCAATGATATTTTTTCTTCCAATAACTCCAGACATGATCGTTTTAAGCATACTCACAATAATTTCAATCTAAATACCTATAAGAAATTCTCTGTTTCAGTAATATTTATTAGGCTCTCATTATGACATATATTTTAAGTAATGATAGATAGATTCTATTATTTTCAAACTTGTCTTAATACAGTCATTGAAGTGGGTTGTTGGAAAATTTGAAAATATTTCTATAAAAATACTTTTACATATATTGTACCCTTAGGATAAATTCTAGAAGTGTAACTACTGAATCAAAAGTAGCCTATTATGTCAAGATCTTTGATAAATTATGCTAAATAGTCCTTCAGAAAAAGTGTGTAAATTTCCTCTCCCACCTGCAGGATATGAAACAGTTATTGGGAGTCAAGGACTCAAAAGCCATTCTGTTGTCTATATTTTAACAACATCATCATTAAGAGAGAAAGCCAGAGAGGCAAATCATGAGGTCTGAGTGCACACATCACAATTCTAAATGCTCACCTGGCCAGGTGGCTCAGTTGGTTGAGTGTTGTCCCATACATAAAAATAAAATAAAAGATTGCTGGTTCGATTCCCGATCAGGGTGCATACCTAGGTTGTGGGTTTGATCCCCGGTCAGGACGGGTATGGGAGGTGAGCCATCGATGTTTCTCTCATACATCAGGTGTTTCTCTCTCTAAAAATCAATAAAAATATCATTCGGTGAGGATAAATAAATAAATGCTCTGTCACCCCAATCTTCAATTTGCAAGTTCTTTTTTAATGCATCCACCATTTAAATATGATTCTTTGCAAAATATATGAATATATTACTTTGAACAAAGAATATAACTGGTTCTTTAATTTTATAACTATTTTTTAAAATTTTCTTTTATATGTATTTCCAAAATCATAATTGAAGAAATACTTGGATTTAAATATTTGGATTATACATTTTTTTTTTGAAAGGCAAAGTATCATTTATTCATATTTTATTTAATTCCATCCTTTTTTTAATTTAAAAAGCTCTAATCAAATATCTGCCTGGTTCTTGGGCTGAGGCATAGTCTATATTATGTTTTCTATCTTGTTTGGTCTGTAATACATTTTTCTACTTATTAGTTTCACCAGTTAGTCTGCCCACTAAGGACAACCATGAATATTTTTGCATGGCAACATTGCTGATTAAAGAACTGCCAACAGTCAAAGTTAACTGTCAAAAGATTCGCCAAAGTAATCCCACCATCACTTTAGTTGTGAGAGGAAGCAAAGCCTTGTGGCTTGGGATAAATGATCATTTTATTTTAAAAGTAATTTTCGTTTCTTAAGTTATAGCTCTATTTCTGAGACATACCCACTCTGAGCTTCTTATTTCTAGCAACCTTACCTTTGATCCTCTCCAGTTACTCCATTCCCAGGGTCACATCCTGAGCCACCCGAGACAGCTTAAATAGCCCTTCTGATCACAGCCCTCATCCTTCCAAAAATCTCATTCCATTGCTCCTGATACATTTTATCTTTGAGCTCATTCCAATGCTCTGACCACCTCTATTTTCTTGTGGTTTTCATCCACGCTCCAAATTCCTTTCAATCCTGCCTAGATTTTATTTCAACAATTTTTTTTTTACCAGAATCAATTCCCCTATGCTCTAATCCTTGTGATTAAAGACCTTTCTCAAACCTATCATTTGCCCTCTATACTTCCTATGCCCAGTTTCCTGACAACTAATATAGACATCACACTAAAAATATACGGCCTCTCATCTCAGCTAAGCTCCTGGGGTCACAAAGCCACCCTTTGGTTGGGTGTCTTTTCCAATTCCTTCAGTGGCAGTCCCTCACATCTATCATTCTCTTTTTTTTTTTTCTTTTTTTTTTTTTAATGAATCTTTATTGTTCAGATTACAATTGTTTCTCCTTTTTCCCCACATATCTCCCCACCACCCAGTTCCTACCCCTCCCTCTTCCCTTACCTCCCCCGCCCCCGCTGTCCTTATCCATAGGTGTATGATTTTTGTCCAGTCTCTTCCCATACTCCCCACACAGACACCCCTTTCCCCCTGAGAATCATCAATCCACTCCCATTCTATGCCTGATTCTATTAAGTTCACCATTTTATTCTGTTCCTCAGATTTTTAATTCACTTGACTTTTAGATTCACTTGTTGATAGATATGTATTTGTTGTTCATAATTTTTATCTTTCTTCTTCTTTTTCCTCTTTTTAAAGAATACCTTTCAGCATTTCATATAATGCTGGTTTGGTGGTGATGAACTCCTTTAGCTTTTTCTTATCTGTGAAGCTCTTGATCTGCCCTTCAATTCTAAATGATAACTTTGCTGGGTAGAGTAGTCTTGGTTGTAGGTTCCTGCTATTCATCACTTTGAATATTTCTTGCCACTCCCGTCTGGCCTGCATGGTTTCTGTTGAGAAATTAGCTGATAATCGTATGGGAGCTCCCTTGTAGGTAACGAACTGTTTTTCTCTTGCTGCTTGTAAGATTCTCTCTTTGTCTTTTGCTCTTGGCATTTTAATTATGATGTGTCTTGGTGTGGTCCTCTTTGGATTCCTTTTGTTTGGGGTTCTGTGTGCTTCCTGGACTTGTAAGTCTATTTCTTTCATCAGGTGGGGGAAGTTTTCGTTCATTATTTCTTCAAATAGGTTTTCAGCATCTTGCTCTCTCTCTTCTTCTGGTACCCCCATAATTCTGATGTTGGTTCGCTTGAAGTTGTCCCAGAGGCTTCTTACACTATCTTCAACTTTCTGAATTCTCTTCTCTTCATGCTTCTCTGGAGGAGTGTCCTTGGCCTCTTTGTATTCCAAATCTTTGAGTTGATTCTTGCAATCCTCTAGTCTGCTTTTGGGTCTCTGTATAATATTTTTTATCTCAGTCAGTGTATGTTTAATTTCTAGTTGGACCTCATTGAATTTATCGGCCTTTTCCATGAAATTCTTGAAAAACCTTATAACTGTGGTTTTGAACTCTATGTCCAGTCGCTTGTTCTCCTCCATTTCTTTGGTTTGTGATCTGTTTCCTTGCCTTCTCATATTCTCTGCTTCCCTAAGTTGGTAGGGTAGTTTTGTGTACTAGGTGTCCTATTGGTTCAACGGGTCAGCTTCCCAGTTACTTGAGGTGGACACTCTTGGTGTACCCTTGTGTACTGTGTGTCCCCCAGCAGGAGCTATAGCAAGGGCTAGTTTTCTCCTCCTTTGCTTGGGCGGTTTTGGAGCAGTCTGACTGGAGCTGCAGTTGGTTAAGCTGCTCCAGAACAGGCCATTTATATGCAAAAGCAGCTGTGTGGAGCTGGGGCGGGTTTGTAGAATGTGTGGGGCGGGGCCTCAGGGCGGGGCCTCAGGGCTGGGTGGGGTCTCAGGGCGTCACTAGGCTGGGGCGTGGCCAACGGCAATGGCTGCCGTCAGCCGTCTCTGCCTTTCCACGTTTCCAAGTCCCTGCGCCCCGCGCTCCAGCGCAGTAAACAATGATTGCTGGGCGCACCACCGCAAAAGTCACTCTCACTTTCCGACCCGATGGCCGAGAGTCCAGCTTCTCCCCGTAGGTGCCTGGGTCCCCTGAGTGTCCCCAGAAACTGGATTTCAGAGCGATCGGGAGCTTGTCTCCCTGCGGGTTGAAGAAAAGCCGCGCACCCAGCCGCCCGCCGCTGCCGCCGCCGCCGGCCCGATTCGCGTGCCTCCGTACCTCAGCTTTTCAGCGATTGTGCTTCTTTCTCTTCTTAGTTGTAAATCTTCCACTCAGCCAGCTTTCCCGTGGTTCTGGGTGGTAGACGTTTTTGTCTTTTAGTTGTATTTTTAAAATTGTTGTGTGAGACAGCAGATTAGTTGTTTAACTATGCCGCCATCTTCTGGATTATACATTTTTGACATTTCTCCAAAAATACATAGAGATGGTCAATAAACATGTGAAAAATGCTCAACATTATTACTAATTAGGGAAGTGCAAATCAAAACCACAAAGAGACAGCACTTTATAACCATGAAATGGCTATAATAAACACGACAGAAAAGAGCAAGTGCTGATGAGAATGAAGAGAAATTGGAACGTCGTAATGTTGCAAACAACATGCTCCTTTTCCTCTAAAAAATTCAGTGTATATTTTCTAAGAACAAAGGTAGACTCTTAAATAACCACAGTGCAATGATCAAAATCCAGAAATTTAACATTGACATGATATTATTATTTCATCCATTATTTGCCAAGTACCCTAGTAAGGCCTCTTTAGTAATTTGATCATTTGGTTAAAGAGGTGTCTGCTGGTTTTTCCACTTATAAAGCTATTATTTAGAGTGTGCAAATTTAACACACTATGTTGGCAACTCTTGGGCCAGCTGCTGGGGTGGTGATGGTGGTGAGGTGCTATCAGAAGGAAGCATGGAGCTTGGGAAATGGCCCTGGCCCTGTAGAGAGCTGTCAGGAACCCCAAGAGGCCGCCTTGGCGCTTGTTCTCTCCACCCTCTCTTCCAGGTCCACCCTCTTGTCATTCTTTCGTCTTCTCTGATCTCTGCCCTCTGTTCACTATTTCATTATTTGGTATCTACCTCATAGCTTCTATTCCTCAAGGCAAGATCCCTCAAAAATTCAATTCCACTTCCTCTGTGCCTCTTAGCTCCAATTTCCACTGCTAATTCTCTCCCTTGTCTCTATGCACTTGGATCATTCATAGGGTGCATGTAAGAATTGACTTCCCGTGGTGAGGTGCTTGACCAAAATTCCGCCAGCCAGGTGGAGGTGGAGGTGGAGGTGGAGGTGGAGGTGGAGGTGAAGGTGGAGGTGGAGGTGGAGGTGGAGGTGTTGGTGAGGTCCTGTGCTTCTCCTGAGGGCTACCCCTCCAAAAGGACTGGGAGTGTGAACAGAGCAATTGACCTGGACAGTGGAAGTCACATTAATGCATCCATCATATTTCTTGAACCACATCTGGACACACAATCTAACACTTCTGTGCTCCTTTCAGGTATGAGAAACTTTCCGGAAGCTCTAGTTTCAATGTCAAAATGGCAAAAATTCCAGGATATTTTAAAGATTTATGTGTATATGCATTTTTAATTTGAAGTTTACTGAGAATCTTTCTGAAAAGAATATTTGAAAAATGTATATTCCTGGAAATTTTGGGACAAAAAGGTTACTATAATTTCCCCTCTCCCTTTAGAAACTCCAACAATTATTTAATTTTCCTCATAGTTTTTATTTTAAAAAGTTTCAAATTTACAGGAAAAAATTAAAAAGTACAATACTAAATTTACCAGTTGGTAATATGTTACTTTTTTTACTCTCCATTTGAAAGTAGGCTACATAAATTGTAGAAATCATGAAATGTCACCTCTAAATACTCAGCATACACTTCCTAAGAATAAGGGCATATTCGTACATAACCAAAACATTATCATACTTAAGATAATTAGTGATAACCTGATAATATAATATAATTTGTACATAATACCATCTGAAAACACATTATTTAGTACACATGTAAATTTCTCCAATTGTCTCAAATTCTTCTTTTAGAGATTTTTTTAAAACCCCAAAATCCACTCAAGGTACATGCATTCGACTTGGTTATTATGCTTCTTGATCACCTGTAATCACACACACACACACACACACACACACACACACACACACACCATTTAGGTTTTCTCGTTTTTTTAGGCTTCAGGGCAAATATTTTTGGCTAGGGTACTACCGAGATAGAGCTCTGTGTTACCCAATGCATTGCACCTGGAGGCCGAGAATGCAACTGGTCTCACCATGGGAAATGCTAAGTTTGAACATTTGGTGGAGGTTGAGTTCACTTTATTTATTTATTTATTTATTTATTTATTTATTTATTTATTTATTTATTTATTTATGCTAAGAATCAAAGAGACCAAAGCTACTTGCCTGAGGCTTTCAAATACTTCTTGGTGGTAGGGATTGTTTGATGTGGTCACAGACTGGGGTTTCTGTTTTTTGTTATCTATTCTCTGTGGTCCCTGACCAGCTGCCCTTCCCTTTCTCCCAGGGTCTGGGGTAGGATTTGCTCTTTTTCTTTTAAACAAAGGCAGCCGCCCTTTCGGTGGAGCCCTCTATCTAGCACCTGTGTGTTTGGTGTCTCCAGTGGGTGTCACCCGCACACATGCACACCCTGCTGCGTGTGGGTACTCTGCTTCTAGAGAGTCCCTCCCCCACACCAGTGTACAAATATTTGTTTCTAACACCAATCACCTCTGCGAGTTGCCCACTTTCTGCAAAGACCTCTTTCTTTTTCAGCTTACTTTGAGGGGAAAATTCTCAATTACATGCTAATATCTGTATCACACTCTTAACTCTTGCCAAAAAGCCTGTAGCAAAAAGGTTGCTTCCCAGCTCTGGTGGCAGCTGCTGTAGTAGCAGCTGGAGAAGGCGGGGAGGTGAGAGTGGGGAGTGCAGAGGTGATAGTAAGGGTGCCCCTGAATATTAGAAATCCAGCAACCTTTCCTGAAAATGAATCCAAAACCCTAGCAAAACCTAACCAGAACTCAGATCAGAGTTACTTCTTAGTATTCCCATAGTTTGAGTACGAGGACAACTTTTTATAGACAAAAATGCCTGAGATTGGTCCTTACAGCTGATTAAGACATTGCATCACAATAGAAATCTACTTGGAATTAATAATCCTTTTAAAAAGAAGTTATATTTTATTAATATAGGTAAATCTACACACATTTGGGGGAAAAATACTATGCATATGTGTTTGTGACAGGGCCTAACTGAGGAAAAAGGAATGCTACTGCACTCCTGAACTATTTTGATGGAAATTTCAGGTCTTCAGAGAGCAGAGACCAGTCAAAAGAGTTCACTTAGCTTTCTTCCCTGTCCACTGCAAAAGCTAGTACCACCCACATGTCCCCTGCACTGAAGCCACTCCTTGGCCTGTGTGTGGCCATCTTCTCCCACCCAAGCATCCTGAGCCCATGATGCCATGGGAGGGGTAGGGAAGGGTGCCCCATGTTACAGCCAAGCCACCACCAGCAGGATCAGGAAGCTCTTTCTCCAAAAGGAGCAAATAGTCGCATCCCTTTCATTGTTCCACACACAGCCCACAGCCACCAATCAGTCTTCTGTACCTTGCTTGGGTCAATGAAGCAGGAGTTTCTCCCTATTCTTTTGTGAAAATAGAAAAAGCAAACAAGCATAATTTTTAAAACAGAGGAATGTTTGCAACCAACGTGCATTCTTCTTCCCCCTGTTCGTGTTCTCTTGTTTCAGGATAACGTCTCCATTCATGTTGTTTTTATGAGATGAATCTGTTTTCACCACTTACTTGTTATGACTAGATCCGAGAGAGAAAAGCCAGACAAAAAGCCATATTGTCGTTCTGCCTTAAAAGGGAATACTCTTTATAGATGAGGGACGGAGATGGGGTTGAATCTCAGGTTTCCCTGATAACCAATTAGAATTCAGAGTCTCAAGATTAATGGCTACATACGAGATGCAGTTAGCATTTGAGATCCTAATATTTTTAAGAACCAGCAAGAACATTTTGTGATGACTAGACACAAACAGGATAGCCAGAAGATAAACGAAAAACATAAATGATACACTAAGAGGACTTCACTTTGACATGAGGTAGGATTTATAATTTTAATATCTCCAAGTCCAAGTGTTACAGACACAGTACAGAATCTTGTCTCCTGCAGTACCTGGGTCAATGGTATCTTGTTCTTCAAAGCTTTTCACTAATTAGAAGCTCACAGTCTCTCGTGTTATTCATAATCATAATAACCACGAATGGATAAAAGATATAGAGAGGCTTTATAGAAATTGCTAACTGAAAAAAATTTAGGATTTATAGACTGTATATAAAAGAAAATGGGACTCCCTGGCCAGTTTTCCTCAGTGGTTAGAGCATCAGCCTGTGGACCAAAGAGTTGTGGGTTTGAGTCCCAGTCAAGGGCACATATCTCGGCTGCAGGTTCCCCAGCCCTGTGAGGGGCTCCTTCGGGAGGCAAACAATCACTGTGTCTCTCTCACATCGATGTTTCTCCCTCTCTCCCACCTCCCTCCCTCCCTTCCAGTCGCTCCATAAATCAATGGAAAAAGTATCTTTGGGTGAGGATTAAACAAACAAACAAACGAGTCAATAAATGAATACAAAGAAAAATGGGACTTACCATTTTCTAGCTCCGCACTTGGAAGGAACTCTTCAAGTGGTTTAGCCCACGAAATAGGAACCATTAATCCAGTTCCTTTTCATTAGAATGAGGGGAGGTTCCAGGTTACCTCATTTAAAATTTTAATGCCAAGCTATAAAAATTCGTGATGGAAGAGGCTGAGATGTCAACCAGGGAACAGAAGTCACCCCAGAGAATAGGAACTTCAGAAGGCTGTGAACTCCTCTGGGTAGGATGATGATAAAGGGAGGAGGGTGTTACCAGAACCTAGGAGTCACCCAAAGAAGCTCAAGGACTTCTCTGTCCAAGGCAGAGAGGGAGAGAAAAACCCTGGATTCTCTCCTCCTTCTAACTTCCCAGTAGTGCCTTCCATTGACCAAACCTGCTGGAGGCCAACTGACACCTGAACTTGGGAAGAGAGCCTTCAAAAGTCATCCCCTGCAAACCAGAGCAGGGTAGAGAATGGATAAACCGTGGATCTGAGGACAAACAGCTCTCAACCAGCATAGTTCCCGGGATTAGCCTTGTTCTGAAATTTATTAATGTAGAATTTTTAACCCAACCTTCCCTCATATTATTTTAAATTTATTTTATTTCCCCCCTCATATTTTTCACACAGTTAATGTGACATATTTATTCTTCCAGCCAAATTATTCATTATTTTATTTTATTTATGTATTTATTTTGTTAATCCTCACTTGAGGATATTTTTCCATTGATTTTTAGGGAGAGTGGGAAGGAGGGGGAGACGGAGACAAACATCAATGTGAGAGAGATACATTGATTTGTTGCCTCCCACACACCCCCCGGTAGGGATTGAGCCTGCAGCCCAGGTATGTGCCCTTGACTGAAATCAAACTGGGATCCTACCAGTCTGCAGGCTGAGTAAACTCAATGGATACTATCCACTGAGCCAAACCAGCAAGGGCCAAATTATTCATTATTTTTTCTTTTTTGTGTAATTGCTGAATTACATTGGAGGTTGTATCTAGGAATAATGGCCACACACAACCAGCTCACTGGTGTTTTGAACTCATCCTATATAATAAAAGGGTAATGTGCAAATTGACCCTAACGGCAGAATGACCCGTCACTATGAGGTGCACTGACCACCTCTCGGTCCCTGCCCCTGGCTGACAGGCTCCGATCGTCCGATGGCGAACAGGGAACCAGGGGTGGGTGGTGGGGGATGCAGGCGGCGCCAGGCCAAGGCCCCCACCTTGCAGGTTGCCCCCCACACAGAGGGCGACCTGTGACGGGGCAGGGCCGGCAAACGGGCGGGAACGGCTGACCTCTTGGTCTTTTTCCCTGGCCGGCCAGCAGGCTCTGATCACCTGATGGAAAATGGGGAACCGCAGGTGGGTGGCGGCGGGGGGCAGGACCGGCTGTAGGCAGCCAGGGAAGATGGCTCTGATCGAAGGCCAGGCCTAGGGACCATACCTGTGCACGAATTGCATGCACTGGGCCTCTAGTCAATAATAATTATGTTATATAGTTATGTTACCTTCATAGTTAACAAAGCACTTTCACATATGCTATTTGATTCTCATTGAAATCTGAATGGTTATTATTATCTGCATTTTTAGAAGGATTAACTGAGTCTAGGAGACTGTATGTGAATTGCTCAAGGACAAATAACAAATACTGGAGCCAGAATTCAAATCCTGGTCTGTTTAGTTCTAAATTCCGTAATCTCCCCAGGCTATCTCACGATAGGAGTTGCCCAGAGGGTACAAGAAAAGTTTTTCTGGGCTGTTTGATTGAGTTTAGGAAGAAGGAGAATAGATATTTTAAATTTAAAAATTGTCTTGTTGACCCAGAAATTAAAATTACACTCTGGGCATTAGTGACATGATGCCTATCTAGCATTCCAGTCTGAGTTACATTCTCCCTGAAGAAATTCCACTCTTTCCCCAAACACCATCTAGATTCAGTATTTCAATATATGGAGCTGGTTGTTCTAGAAGGGTCAATGTCACAACAAGTACCATCCCAAATCTGTTTTTAAAAAATATATATTTTCATTGATTTCAAAGAGGAAGAGAGAGAGAGAGAGAGAGAGAGAGAGAGAGAGAGAGAGAGAGAGAAGCATCAATGATGAGAGAGAATCATTGACTGGCTGCCTCCTGCATGCCCCCTACTGGGAATCAAGTCAGCTATCCAGGTATGTGCCCTGACTGGGAATCAAACTGTGACCTCCTGGTTCATAGCTCATGCTCAACCACTGAGCCACAGCAGCTGGGCTACCCATCCCAAATCTGACAGAGATGGTGAAAGAGGAGAGGAGGGAGCAGGTCCATGGTTCCCAGTCCCTGTCTCTTCTCAATGAAATACAGGACACTCATTGAAATTTGAATGTCAGATAAACAATGAATTTTCTTTCTTTATTTCTTTAGTATAAGTATGTCCCAGATATTGCATGGGACATATTTATACGAGAAAGTTGTTTGTTTTTAGTATAATTTGCTAGGTCTAGCAACCTTATTTCAAGGTGAGCAGTGATTCCAAGGTTTCAGGGTTTCAGGTGTGTGTGTGTGTGTGTGTGTGTGTGTGTGTGTGTGTGTGTGTGTGTTGGGAAGATACTGAGAACAGGAGCCCATATGGCTCTGTGTTTTGCCACCTGTGCCCTGCACACGCCAAGAGGTGGTAATTCCTGCACAGGTGCAGAAGTGGAAGGAGAGTCTGGGAAGAGAATCCCCAGTTTTGGGCAAGAACTGATGAATTCTGAATTATTCTGAATTGGAGGTCTCCTCTGTGGTAAGGAGAGCTGACCTGACCTGAAGTGAAGGTTGAAGTTGATTTACCCGGTTTCACTTAGTCTTTCTGTTAGTCTGTTTTCACTAGTGAGTATTCAAATCTAACCAGGAAGTTAAAATTAGCCTTAGAGATTATGTAAACTCATTCAAAGAAAGGAAAAGAGGAAGGGGCCCTAGAGAGCTGAGATGTGTCAGGCAGAAGGGTCCATGGAACAGGTGAGGAGGTTCATGTTAGTGCTGGTGCTGCTGGCCCAAGAGCAGACCCGGCGGTCTTTCCCAGGTAGAGGTCAAGGAGAGCATGGGGCGGTTGGAATGCTGGGGCCAGGCACTTGCCTCCGATTCTGACAAATGCCGAGGTGGGAGGCGATTCCACCCACCGGTCTATAAACTCTTTCAATTGGAGGGTTCAATCTAACAGCACCTGCAGTGAGAGTAATTAGTCTGGTTTCTTGTCCTGGAGCTCAGGGAAGAGGATCTGCCAGCTGTTACGAGCCGTGCCCTAAGTTGATCTTGAACCTTGAATAAGCCATTATTATTTCTTTGTGTGTTCACCTGTAAAAATGTGATGTTGGAGGATATATTATATTTCCATTAGGTTCCTCTTAGTTCTAAAATTCTGTTGGTATATATGTAATTTTAAGCATTCTCATGACTTCTGTTTTGTGCTCACTGGCATGATAAGAGGGCTGGCAATCATAATTCATCAATAATCCACATTATACTGAAGATTGCTTTTTCATTTTCCCCTTAGCTTTTCCCTTATCCAGGCAAAATATCAAAGTCCTATTTTCAAAAGGCTATATTCAAATGAGTTAACCAATGCGATCTACTCTTTTTTAAAGCCTCATGTCAGCAATTAGTAAGTCTATGGGACCAGGGGCAACAATTAACATTTCAATTCTAGTTCACTGTTCATTCATTCAAAACTTATTTATTGAGCTCAGGTGACACACCTGGCAGATTTGAGCTTTGGGAAGAAAACTTCAACAGAACTAAAAAACATGACAAACTCTAGGTGACCTGAAACCTGGTTCCTCAAATCTTTTGCTTCTCACTTCTGTTGCTGGACTCAGTGTTCAGCCACCGGTCCATCAGATGGTAGGGGCAAAATGCAAGTGAGTCCTTGCAGTAAAAGGTTGAAAGTATTGGTTAACTTGAGGTATGTGAAGTGTCTGTGGGTTTCCACCTGCCTGAAGTGATGGGCTTCCAAGACCAGACGCCACTGGGAACTGGCTCCTTCTCCTGAGAGTGCAAAGCAGCCCTCTGGGACGTCCTTCTCTGACGGTGTTTTCCTTGCCCTCTGTCCACAGTGCTGCACTTGAGATGGAGTTATTGCCTCTCTGGCTCTGCCTTGGTTTTCACTTCTTGACCGTGGAATGGAGGACCCGAAGTGGAGTAGCCACAGCTGCTTGCCAAAAGTGCTGCAAGTTGGTGAGTTTTCCCGGGAACTCTGAGTTGTCTGTTGTTCCTGTGCTGACAAGGTTTGGTCCATTTGGAAAGCTGATGGATTGTCAATCATGGAGGGCAGGGAATGAATGAATCCGAATCGCTCTTTACCTGCCTAGCATGATGCCATGTGCAACCTGCTCTTTAACCAAAGGTTAAGATGATGCCTAGGAAAGGCTCTGCCCCACCTTTTTCGTACCCACTGAAGGCACGAGGCCTCAGGGACAGGCCTAAGGGAGCCACTGGGAACAAAAGCACCTTGTTAAAAACTGGATGATTGAGCTCCACTAATGCTATTGGGATCTGATAACTGTGAGGCATATTAAAGTTGAAGAAGCCCTGCCTCAGAGTTTATGTTTGAGTTGATAGCAATTACTTGAAAAGCTATACTGAAGCCCCGGGCAAGTGGCTCAATTGGTTGGAGTGTTGTCTCATACACCAACAGGATTGTGTGTTCGATTCTGGTCAGGACAGATACCTAGGTTGTGGGTTCAATCCTTGGTGGAGGCATATATGGGAGGCAACTGATTGATATTTTTCTCTCACACCAATGTGTGTTCTCTCTCTCTCTCTCTTTCTCTCTCTCTTCCTCTCTCTCTAAAAAAAAGAAAAGAAAAGAAAATCAATAAAAAGATATCCTCAGATGAGGATTTTTTTAAAATGCTGTACTGAAGAGCATGCTGCCCACGGGCACTGCACAGCAACACCCCTGACCATGCTTAGGTTAAGACAATCCAGGAAGTAGATACCCAAGCTTTTGCGGTCTGCTCTCTTCAGGGCTTTCAGCCTGTATGTAGAAACATAACAACTATGCACATTCCTAGAAATTTTCCCCTTTGCCTGTAACTCAGTGATGTAAAAATCTGCCTGAGAAACAAACATTTAATAAACATTCCTTGAACTCTATTATAACCCAGGCACTGGGAAGACTAATTGGATGTCAGGGTTAATACTTATATTAAAAAATGTGTTCTTAAGGCTGATTAATCTTAAAAACCCAACTGGTCATAGTTCTTAACCACTTTTGGTCACCGCTAACCACTACACCGTAGCATACTCCAGCGTGGGGTAGAGGTTATGAGCCAAACCAGGTTTAAACCCCAGTTCCACCACTTACTAGCTGGTGACATGGGGCCAGTCTGCCTCAGTTTCCTCATCTGTAAAAGATAGAGGTGTTAATAATGCCAAGCAATCATACCATAACACTGGGTTGTAATGATGATTAAATGAGTTAATGTACGTAAAGCTCTCAGAACAGTGCCTTGAATGTGGTAAGTGCTATGTATTTTATCCATTATTATTGTTGTTGTTAGTCTCTGCTACACAGACTTCCGTTATTCCATTACGGAGGCGATGAAAGATGAACTTCGCAGTAGCTAATTCAGGAGTTACCAGGCATAGAAAGAGGAGGGAATAAAGCATGCGTTCTTTGACCGTCTTTCAGGGTTCAGGCTAGACTCTCTCTAGCCTGGCGGGAAGAAGTAGGGACTCAGCTCCAGTCCCAGTGAGTTCAAGGAGTGGATTTCCTGTGGCTTTTCTGAATAGGGTGAGGGTTTGGGAGTCCAGGTGCCCCCATTGTCCCTCCTTGCATTAGCCATGTGATGTTATAATAAAATGGAATGAGGAGGTTTTCTTGGGCTCTGACGGCCCCGTGGGTCCTTTTGGGCCCCAGGGAATTGCAGGGGTGTGACGCCCATGGCCTCCACAGCTGGGATAAAACAGGGTCTCACACCATTTGGAAAGCCCCTAACCACAACATTCTCCAGAGAGTCCCTGTGTGGGGGAGACCAACACTTACTCAAATAAAGAAATACATCTTGTTTCTGCATGGGGAGATTTAATTTTACAAAGATGTCAGTTCTTCTCCAAATTACTCCATGATTGTAATGCAACTCCTATAAAAATTCCAAAGATTTTTGAGGTAAGGGGAGGTGTAGAAAGAACTTCACAAATTCATCTGGAAATGAGAAACAACTCAAACGCTCTATAAAATTAATTGATTAAATAAAACTTATCATTATAGCTAACATTTATTAAGCATTTATGTGCCAAGTTCTATATTAAATGTTTTACATAAATAATCACAGTGAATACTCATTAAGAAGAAAAAAAAACCCTATGAGAAAGTTACAAGTATCATTTCAATTTTACAGGTGGAGTAACGAAGGTCCCGACAGGTTAGGTAACAAGATCAAGATCATCCATTTGTTAAAAACTAGAACCAAGATGCACTGACTCTTGCTCTTAACCACTGTTCTATTCATGTAACAAACTAATAGACAGTTGCTAAACAGAAGATGATCAAATTTATTTTATTGCCAGGGCAATATGTCTATTACATATTATTGAGGAGACAGTAGATAACTAAACAGTTTGTAGAGTGAAGACTCATTTTAAAACAATTTTTTTTAAAGTTTTTATTTAGTTTTTTGTTTGTTTTTTTTTGTGTGTGTGTTTTTTTTTTAAGAAAAGGTAGATAATATCATTAGGAAAGAGTCCAGAAGGAGAGGTAACAAAAGGTTATTGGTGTTTCTTTGAGGAAGAGGCTGAGGTTACTGATGAGTTTAATTTTCTGTATTTCTATATTATATCAATTTTTAATTATTAGAAGGTTTTATTTTAATAATCGGATAAAGAACTTGGGGCTGTGAGAGGTTAATTCCTTGTCCAGGGCCCAATGCTAACACGTGGCAGAGCTGAGATTCAGACTTGAGTCTGTCATCTCTCCAAACTGGTGCTGCTTCTTCTCTATCAGATTTTTCTCCTTTTTCCATTAGTCCTCTTGCCCCCTGGGATTGGGCCCACCGTTTTAGGCAACCACAGACCTTGTCCTACTGGCCAATCTGTGCAAAGGAAGCCATTACTCCCCTTTCTTATCACTTAAAACTTTTTCCCTAGACACCTAATTGACATCCTGTGGCTGATAGTTTTTGCCAATCTTGTAAAACATTGGGCTGAGTTTATCCTGAGGCTTGAGTGACTTCTGCAATGAGACCAGGGTCGTCCCATCCCTCCCGCCTCCTCATGTAGCACAAGGTAGAACCGTGTCCAGGAAAAGCACTGAATTGGGCATTACGAGCTCTGGGCTGCAGTCCCAGCTCTGCCACTGACTCTCCATTTCTCTCTAGACCCCGCTCTGCTTTTCTGTGCAGGTCAGGGTGGCAATGAGCTCTGAAGTCCTTTTAAGCTGAGACATTTATCAAGTCCGCATGTAGAGGAATGTTCAGACAAAACTTCTTTGGTTGAAATGAAGATGCCACAGCACTGCCGGTTGTTAGGCAGTGTCCCTCAGACTCCCAGGTGCAATGGTATAGCGCTCACAATGCAGTGGTGACAGGTGGCATTAATAGTGCCCGCTGTGTGCCAGGCCCTTGCCGTCTCTTGTCTAATCTCACTGCAGTCCTCTGACATAGGTGCCCTCTTTATCTCCATTTTTCAGAGGAAATGACAGACTTAAGTTAAATTATTTGCCCAAAGTCACATGGAAATAAGTGGCAGAGGCAGGATTCAAGTCCAGGTAGAGACCTGGCTCTCAGTTCCTCTCATAGCTAACACCAAAGTGCAAATACAATTGTGACCACTCAGCACCTGATGGACAGGTGCTCAGATCTTCTCTCACATGCGGTGTGTTTTAAACGAGGCCTGGAACTCAGCTCCCAGCTGACTAGTTTAGTGTGAAGGTAAAGGACAAAGAAAAGTCCCCCTTTTTTCTACAGTGTCTGATCCTTTTTTTTAAAAAAATTATGATCTCTAGAGCCATTCCTCAAAGTTGCAGGAACAGGCTGATGACTGAACTAAGTTTATGTACCCAAACCTCTGCCTCAGAGGCCTCCTCCTGCTGACCAGTGTGTTTTTGGACCTAGGTGGATGGAGTCGCTGACTGTCGAGAGCAGAATCTGGCTTCGGTGCCCAGCAATCTCCCTCCCCACTCGCAGACGCTCATCCTAGATGCCAACCCTCTCAAGACCCTGCGGAATCATTCCCTCCAGCTTTACCCGCTCCTGGAGAGCCTCAGTCTGCACAGCTGTCACCTGGAGCGCATTGGCCGTGACGCCTTCCTGGGGCAGGCCCGCCTGCGCAGCCTGGCGCTGCCTGACAATTCCCTCTCGGAGAGCTACAAGGAGACGGCAGCTGCCTTCCACAGCCTGCGGGCCTTGCGGAGGCTGGACTTGTCCGGGAACTCCCTGACGGAAGACATGGCGGCCCTCATGCTCCAGAACCTCTCCTCACTGGAGTCTGTGTTCCTGGCGAGGAACACCATCATGAGGCTGGACGACTCCATCTTTGAGGGCCTGGGGCACCTCCAGGAGCTGGATTTGCAGAGGAACTACATCTTTGAGATCGAGGGTGGAGCCTTCGACGGCCTGACTGGGCTGAGACACCTCAACCTGGCCTTTAACAACCTCCCTTGCATTGTGGACTTCAGCCTCACGCAGCTCCAGTCCCTCAACGTCAGCTATAATAACCTGGAGTGGTTCCTGGCATCCGGGGACGAGGCTGCTTTTGAGCTGGAGGTGCTGGACCTCTCTCACAATCAGCTGCTGTTTTTCCCACTCCTGCCCCAGTCCAGCAAGCTGCACACCCTCCTGCTGAGGGACAACAGCATGGGCTTCTACAGGGACCTGTACAACACCTCATCGCCAAAGGAGATGGTGGCCCAGTTCCTCCTGGTAGATGGCAACATAACCAACATCACCACAGTTAACCTCTGGGAAGAGTTTGACTCCAGCGACCTTGCAGATCTGCGCTTCCTGGATCTGAGCCAGAACCAGTTCCAATACCTGCCTGATGGCTTCCTAAGGAAAATGCCTTCCCTCTCCCACCTGAACCTCAACCAGAATTGCCTGATGACGCTCCACATCGGGGAGCACGAGCCCCCAGGAGCGCTCATGGAGCTGGACCTGAGCCAGAACCAGCTGTCGGAGCTGCACTTGGCTCCCGGGATCCCCGGCTGCCTAAGGAGCCTCCGGTCGTTCAACCTGAGCTCCAACCAGCTCCTGAGTGTCCCGACTGGCCTTTTTGCTGATGCCAGTAACATCACTACAGTTGACATGAGCCACAATCAGATCTCACTTTGTCCCCAGCCAGCTGGCTTAGACGGCGTGGGCCCTCCCAGCTGTGTGGACTTCAGGAACGTGGCATCTTTGAGGAGCCTCTCTCTGGAGGGCTGTGGGCTGGGAGCATTACAAGACTGCTCATTCCAGGGGACTGCCCTCACCCACTTAGACCTTTCTGGAAATTGGGGGGTTCTGAATGGGAGCACTGCCCCCCTCCAGAATATTGCCCCCACGTTACAGGTCCTCTCTCTCAGGGATGTGGGCCTCAGTGCCCTCACAGAGTTGGACTTCTCTGGGTTTAGGAATCTGAGGGACTTGGATCTGTCCGGAAATTCTTTGACCAGTTTCCCCAGGTTCAGGGGCAGCCTGGTTCTGCAGACCCTGGATCTCCGCAGGAACTCGCTCACGGCCCTTCCCCAGGGGGCCATGTCTGTGCAGCTCACCACAAGTCTTCGGACCATCTACCTCAGTCAGAATCCGTATGACTGCTGCAGGGTGGAGGGCTGGGGGGCCCTGCAGCGTCTGCACACCATCTCCGACTTGGCCTTGATCACTTGCAACCTGTCCTCTAAGGTCTATCGCTTGGTGGACCTGCCCAGAGGCATGCCGCAGGACTGTAAGTGGGAAAGGGTGAATATGGACCTGCTGTACCTTGTGCTCATTCTCCCCAGCTGCCTCACCCTGCTGGTGGCCTGCACTATCACCTTTTTCACTTTTAAGAAGCCTCTGCTTCAGGTAATCAAGAGCCGCTGCCACTGGCCCTCCATATACTGACCTGGCTGCGATTCAAGGTCAGAAATCTGGTCTGTGCACGGAAAGACACATTCTCTGCCAAATTTCAAGATCTGATGCTGCAGGGGACAAGTCTGATGAACTAAGCTTTAAATTAAAGTGCAACATGTTTCCATTCCTTAGTCACTCCAAGCTCTTCCTCTGTCGTTATGATTCATCCTTAGCATCCTGGTAAAATATTTATTAATTGACATGCTACACAAACAAAAAACATGTTTCATAAATATTTTTACAATCAAACACAGCTTGCGTTTTTTCTTTCTGTAATGTTTCTTGGTAGTTTCACGTAGGTTATTTTTCAGTGCCCTTTCCTTGGTGGCACGCATGGAGCTGGTGAGAAAGGGTGGCGATTCAGTGCTACCCCATAGCAAAAATGACTTCAAGAGTATGTCCTGTGGATGGTGAGAGCCAGTGCCCTGGGAGTTCAACAAAAGATAGAATCTCAGAGCCAAGCTGGGGGGTCAGAGAGGAGAACTGTCACCTCCCATCTTGGCTTGCATTGCCTCTGCAGGCAGAGCTCATACCTGGAGTTGCTGGCAGGCAAACATGACGCTTCCAAGGAAAAGCTAACAGAACAATAACTGGGCCCTGAGTTTATCTGTGCGGGAAACTGAACACCAGGCACCGTCCTTGTTCTGAGAGGAAGTGAAGAGGAACGCAGAAAGGAGTGAATTCTGTTCACGTGTGGATTACCCCCACTCTACACACACACACACACACACACACACACACCCCACCCCCAAACAACTTTTTTTTTTTTAATTTCTTTATTGATTAAGGTATCACATATTTGTCCTCGTCCCCCCCCCAAACAACTTCTTAGCAGTTGTCCTATTCCAGTGATGGGCAACCTTTTGAGCTTGGTGTGTCAAACTTCGCCAAAAAACTGAGCAAAACTCGGGTAGTGTGTCACTTTGAGGAAAAAACTAACTCCAAGACTCTAGTCGCAAATGTCCCATCCTCAGGAGCAGCAAATGTTTTATCCTCGGCATGCGGCCGCGTGTCATCAGAAATGGCTACGTGTGTCAGTGCTGACACGCGTGTCATAGGTTCGCCATCACTGACCTATTCTGTACTCACGACATGCCTTCTTCCCTCCCTCCTTCCCTTCCCTCAGTGAACAGTGAGCGATTTCTGTGCTCCTCTCTGGGGAAAAGATGTGAAAGAGACGGCCCTTGCTGTTTTGGTAGTTTAGAATTTACACTGTCCTTGCACTTTTTATCCCTGCTTATTAAACCATGAGTGAATTAAAGGCAGTGGTGGTGGGGTGGGAGGAGGATAAAAATCTCACTAACTGATTGCTGTTACCATGAATACTAATGTCAGCAGAAACGTTTAGGCAAATCAAAGCGATAAAAATCAATGGTCTTGCTTTGATAAAGCAGAAGCTTCCCTCGGATGCTCCCCGGGATGACAAGGCCAGGTCAGCAAGGCTCCGCACTCAGGGTCAGCCGTGTGAGCTTTGCCCTTATTGCACCTCCACCTTTCCTGTCAACTGTCTGTCTCCACCCTGCCTTGCCCCAGCCTGGTGCCTTGGATGGCCCTCAGGTTGCTTTGAAGCCATGTCCAATACCCTGCTGGGAAAGTCCCATCAGCCACTATCCATGAGACTAGATTCTCCCTAATTCATCCCCCCATCAGCAAAAACTCTTTCCTGGGGTCCTATTGTTCCCTAAGGTGACAATTAACGATTTAGACGAATCCATCTGCAGCTGATACATTTATGGCTTCTCTTCAGGTAACGTGTCACCTCTTGGATTAGTCAGTGTTCTTAGTTTCTTGCAGCTGAGGATGACTCTGTCTGATGTGAGCAGCATGGGGACTTAGTAAAAGGGTGTTGGGGAGCTCTAGGTTCTCTGGGAAGGCGGAGGGACTCACTTGGGAAATGGGCAGGAACGGGGGAGGCTATGCAGCAGCTGGGACCACTGCATAGATCACGCCATAAACAATAACTGTGACTGCAGACACTCCTTACTGCCGGATGCCACAGTTTGCGCTGCTGCCACTGACAGCTCGGGACAGGGCCACCGCCCCCGGCCACTGCCACTGCTGCGGCCCACTGCCGAAATCAACACGCTCCCAACTTCTGCTGTCTGACGTCACCAGCTCCCGCTGTGCAGTCTGGAGCACGTGGACCTGGTTGGTCGACCTTAGGTCACGTGCCCCTGTCCTGACTACAAGAGGGGCTGGGACAGCAAATGCTGTACCTCCTGGTGAGGTTTCTATAGTAGAAAATGGGCTCTGCTTCCTAAAAATATTCGTAAGGGGTGCAGTTCTCAGAACAGGAAGGGAAGTTTGGTGCTGAGAAGACAAAAGAAAGACAAATGTGCACCACACCCTTCTAGGCAGCATGCGCATTGCAACAGAGGACTCCTCAGCATAAAGGAGTGACTCGGATGGTGGAAACCTCAGGCAGATTCTCAGGCCAGCAAGGGAGATAGTTGGGGTCAGGCAGGCCTTTCGAATCCCTTTCTGTAGCTCACCACCCACTCTACCTGCTCTTAGGGCCTAGCCTTGCAGAATGGCATATTGGGAAGACTTAGGACGGAGCCCTACCCTTGCCTGTGGCAGTGACTTCAGAAGGCTGTGGGCTTTTCTTGGTTGGTTAGTCCATCGCTAGGGTCCGAAGACTATTTCCTAGGTTTCTTTCAGTATGGTGAGAAGGATGGAAGGAGCGGGTGGATGTCTGTCTCCAGTCCTGAGCTGTGGCTTCTCCAGCAAATTCTATACCTTTGTCCTGCTTTTCTCAGCCCTCCCTCCACCTGCAGGAGAAAAGCACATTCTCATGTCCACTCTGAGAGCGCTGGGGGGTGGGGGAAGAGGACCCACAGAGCCTTTTCCCGAGTTCCCTGCCGGGACCAAAACGGTGTCTGCCTAAGGCTTCCCATACAGCCAGATTGAGCACCAAGCAGTTCTTCCTCATGGGTGGGAAGTGGGGGCCACCCCCGGTTGTCAAATACCAGAACATTCAAAGATAAATCAAACACAAATAACGTCAGAGATTAGACTGTTAACATGAGTAACAATAATTCAGATTTTGAAAATCTAGTTATAAAACAAAAGCTTAAAGTTTTTCTAGTGGCACAAAGTCATTAGGGGTCAACTGATTTCTTAAAGAACCCCAGTTGCAAGAAATTGGATCAATTATAATCCTTGGTTCATATCACTGGTTATCTTTGGTCATCATAGACCTGCATGGCCCCCTTTATCTATTTAATATGCCATATATCTTCCATTTGCCCCTCTGAATTCACCTTCACCCTCCTCTGACCTTCCCCAGGAGGCTGACCCTAGTGGGCTCCCTGGCCATCTGCCATCCTTCTGTATTTGCCTAAGGCAGTGGTCAGCAAACCTCGGCTCGCGAGCCACATGCGGCTCTTTGGCCCCTTAAGTGTGGCTCTTCCACAAAATACCACGGCCTGGGCGAGTCTATTTTGAAGAAGTGGCGTTAGAAGAAGTTTAAGTTTAAAAAATTTGGCTCTCAAAAGAAATTTCAATCGTTGTACTGTTGATATTTGGCTCTGTTGACTAATGAGTTTGCCGACCACTGGCCTAAGGAGTTTTGGCAAATCAGAGAGATGAAGGAAAGAGAGATCAGGGTATTTATTCTCCTGACTCCTCCCTGTGGACGTGTCTGGTTGCATTACAACAAAGATCACAGTCCTCTCAAGGTGGCCCTTTCTATACAGAACCCCTGCGTCTTAGGGTTCCAGGAACCACTCACACCACAGGCCCCTCCCCTTAGGGACACTTAACAACTCTGTATTACCAACCCTGTGTAATTGCATTATCCCTTGTGATGTACTTTTTCCTGCCCGCCTGCCCCCGCCCCCCCTTTTATAAACAGTCCCTTTGTAAACCCTCTCAGTTATCCTTGTTTGAATGGTGTTCCCATGTTCACCCATCTGGTTCCTGCTGAAACCCCCAGTGATGTTGGGGTTATTTATTTGGTAATAATGATCCAGAGAAATCCCAATACTTGTATCAGAGTCACCGAAGGCAAAGAGTGCAGCCAGATATGAAGGCAAATCCCCTGGAGATGACTGTCCTTATGAGTGAACATGACAAAGAAGCTGGACATGAATAAGCTGCCACATGTCATCATATTACAAATATATTCTGACTAGAGGCCCAGTGCACGAATTCATGCACCAGTCAGGTCCAGCTGGCCCGCCCTGATGGAGGCCGATCGGGGGCAGGGCCGGCCTGGGCCAGGGACTGCGGTCGTTCCGATCATTCTGGTCATTCCACTATTTGGTTGCTGGGTTTTTATTATATAGGATGTGACTCAAATTGGAGAGGGAGAAGTTGCCAACCTTAAAGACCTTCTTTAAAAGAGTATGGGTGTTGTGATGGCATGAAGCCAAAGAAAACAGACAATGGGGCTAGAAAATGTGTTATAACGGAAAAAAAATGAAAAATATTCTTCACTAATAGTCATCTTCTACTTTGTCCTCATCAAGAATTACCAAGCTCGGCCAGCGTGGCTCAGTGGTTGAGCTTCAACCTATGAACTAGGAGGTCAAGGTGCGATTTCCTGTCAGGGCATAAACCCAGGTTGTGGGCTCCATCCCCAGTGTGGGGCATTTAGGAGGCAGCCGATCAATTATTCTCTCTCATCATCGACGTTTCTATCTCTCTCCCCCTTTCCCTTCCTCTCTGAAATCAATAAAAATATATTTTTAAAAAAGAATTACCAAGAATATGACCTAGCAATCCCACTTCTGGGTACCATATTTTCCAGCGTATAAGACCCCTGACTTTTGAGAAGATTTTCCTGGGTTAAAAAGTCGTCTTATATGCCAGAAAATATGGTATTTATCAGAGAAATAAAAAAAAAAACATGAATTCAAAAATATATGCACAACCTTAAGTTTATTGCAGCATTAATTTACAATAGCCAAGATATGGAGGCAATCTAGGTGTCCATCGATAGATGATTGGGTAAAGGAAATATAGTATATATATATAATGGAATATTACTCAGCCATAAAAGAATGAAATCTTGCCATTTGTTAGAACGTGGATGGACCTAGAAGGTATTATGCTAAGTGAAATAAGTCAAATGAAAAAAGACTTGTTTTTTTAAATCCTCACCTGAGAATATGTTTTTCTTAATTTTAGAGAGAGATGGTAGCCAGATAGGTGGAATTTGAAATAAGGGCAAAGAAGGTGAAAGGATTAAGAAGAACAAACTGCCAGTTATAAAATTAGTCACAGGGGTCTAATGTACAGCATAGGGAATATAGTCAATATTGTAATAACTATGAAGGTGCTAATGAGAATTAGACTCATTGTGGTGATTACTTCATAAGGTATGTAAATGTTTAATTACTGTGATATGCACCTGAATTGAATATAATATCATATGTCACCTATAATTTTAAATTTTTTTAATTGAAAAACTACCAAGCACTCATTTTGCGCTAAGTGCTTTACATAAAAATTTTCACTTAATTCAGGAAAACTCTAGACTGAGAGCTGTTCATATTTGCTCAAGGTCATGCAGAACTGTGGTCAAGATGTTAGCATCAAGCTCTAGAAGAGAAAGGCAGCTGCAGCAACTTGGTTATCATTATCAAGTCTATCAAACTGTCAACCTGTAGGTGGCTAGGGGTTGCTGCTGAACAGCATGTTTGCTGATTAAAAGGCAAACATGAAGAGGTTCATATGGGTATAGGTCAGTGGTCGGCAAACGGCGGCTCGCGAGCCACATGCGGCTCTTTGGTCCCTTGAGTGTGGCTCTTCCACAAAATACCACGGCCTGGGCGAGTCTATTTTGAAGAAGTGGCGTTAGAAGAAGTTTAAGTTTAAAAAATTTGGCTCTCAAAAGAAATTTCAACCGTTGTACTGTTGATATTTGGCTCTGTTGACTAATGAGTTTGCCGACCACTATACTATAGGTGAAGTCCAGAGCATAGTAGGTCCTCGAATAACGTTGTTCCACTATAACATTGATGAGATACCATAGCAACTTAACTCTTGTTTTCATCAATTAGCCTGCGGTAAAGTTGGTTTTGTTATACATCGTTTTGCTGCAGTTTCAATAACTTATCAACGATGACCTTAAGTGAGGATTTACTGTAGTTAAAGGTCACCCTTCTTTCTGAGGCTGCTCTGAAGGCAGCAGCATGGTTTGCGATAACGTGGAGGTAGTTTACAACAGAAGAATTTCTCCCAATTCCTTCCTCTTTCAGCCATGCTCAAAATCAAGACAAAAGGCTGACGCAGGAGGACTCTGATTTTCACCAGGATTTCACTGATTCACTGTGGGTGAAGGGACTGATCAGGGAAACCATCTTGTCAGAAAGGAGATTGTTTCTGGAGTAGCCATCTGACCCAAGTTTTTCAAATGCAGGACTCAACTTTTATAGATGTAATAGCTCTGAGAGGAACGATTAGGTTAACCCTGGCCGGTGTGGTTCAGTGGTTGGAGCATCATCCGGTATACTGAAAGGTCGCAGGTTTGAATCCCAGTCAGGGTACATAACCAAGTGGTGGGTGCAGTCCCGGTTGGGGTGTGTATGGAAGGCAACCAGTCGGTATTTCTCTCTTACGTCGATCTTTCTCTCATCCCCTCCCTCCCTCTCTCTGAAATCAGTAAGAACATATCCTCGCGTGAGGACTAAAAAGAAAAGAAAGAAAGAAAGATTAGGCTAAACATTAATAAAAATAGCACTCACTCACTAGAAATAGTATGAGTTGTTAAAACACCGACCCATTCACTCCAGGACCTCTGAGAGCTCAGGCAGACCATGAATGGTAGGTAAGGGTCAGGTAAACCCAGGAAATACTTAAAGAGGAGGATTGCAGCACACAGACTTTGGCATCCCAGAGGGAGTCTCTCTCAAACTTACTTCTCAGGGCTCTTTAAAAACTGTCATTCGTGACTGCTCCCAAGAGTTGTTTGTGTCTTTCATTCATATCCTTGACACGGCTTTTATTTCAATTGTCCCATCTTCATGTCAGTGCGATGACCGTCCTCTGACTGTTCTTGGTCCGGTGGTCATTCCTCAGGCACGCAGTCCTACACTTCTGCCACCTTCAGATCTTAATAGGAAAAAATTTGGAAAACTAGACTGCAAACTTCTGTTATATTTAAAACTCTTATCCCTGGACACGATGAGTTTGTAATCAATAATCCCTCTTTTTGCTTATTTCACAGGTGTTTAGCTTATAAAGGGCAATACCACACACCATTTTCCATATAAGAGCGTGCATAGCAATACTGATACCAATTGAGTCCAGTAACACTGATTAACCCTTAGTAACTTTAGACAACAGTATCTCACACAATGCTGAGACCAAGAGAAGTTTCTTACAGAATCTTGAAATCTTAAGAGAGGTGGAATTAGCAGATCACAGTTTGAAAACGGTCTTTCTGCACAGATCTCCAAAACACATTATGTAAGAGGAGGGCATGGGGAAGGTCATGGCCCAAGAAATTTTTTTTTTTAATCCTCACCCTAGGATCTATTTATTGATTGAGTGAGTGAGTGAGAGAGAGAGAGAGAGAGAGAGAGAGAGATGAGAGAGAAACATTGTTTGGTTGCCTACTATACAACCCTGAACCAGGATCGAACCCGCAACCTAGGTATGTGCCCTTGACTGGAAATTGAACCCACAACTTTTTGGTGTATGGGACAACACTCCAACCAACTGAGCCACCTGGCCAGGGCCAAACAAATTTTAATGAGAATAAAATTGTCTTGAGCACTGGAGTGTCCTGAATTGTGCAACTCCCACAGGGCCTCGGAGGCTGCGAGGAGGAAGTCAGGCCCTCGTGGGGAGGGCAGGGAGAGTGAGGAGGGTCACGCTTTCTGGAGGGAGGGTGTGTTTCTTTTCCGTCTAGTGTTATCAATGTGGTGAGCACGTCCCTTCAGCTGAATGCTCTGGAGAGGAAACCCAGCGCTTCCTGTTGTCTTACCAAATGCTGCAAAAGGCAAGTGAGAAATAAAGAAAAAAGGGGAAAAGGGGGGAAAGATGTGAAGCTGCTCTGGCTAGGTCAGGGATGCCAATCTCCAGCTCACTTTTTCTTAGAGATGTAGAGGAAAAGGCACATCCCAGAGGTCAGCTGGTTTTCAATCCATCAGGATCCAAAACATACTCTCTCCATGTAAACAGGACATTGTTGAGAAACAGCAGAATAGACACCAAAGTTAAAGATCTTGAAAGAAAGAATAAGGAAATGTGAATAGGGACATACTGCCAAAGAAATGCACACATTCCTGCTTAATGCCCTTATTATCCTCTATTTGTGAGGTGTTACTCCACAGTTTTGCAGTGTTGGAAAGAATTCTTCTAATATCAGATTCTGTTTTGTTTTGCTGCTCTGAGCATCTTAGCTACCTGTGAGGTACTTTATGGGATTTAGCTGAAATAGCATCCTGGGACGAGGCTGAGTGCACAGGAGGTGCCAACAGGTCACCACATATTTATGTATTTATATATTTATAGCACCATCATCAATATAAATGTATTTATTTACTTACTAGAGGCCCGGTTCATGAAATTTGTGCACGGAGGGGGGCCCCTCAGCCCCGCATGCACCCTCTGCAATTTGGGACCCCTATACCTTTTTCTTATCTAGCTAACCTCTTCACATTTAAAAAAATTAACTGAAATATCACCTACTCTAGGAAATCCTCTTTGAATAAATGTCTTTACAATCTATATTAAGTATTTTCATAGTATATCATTCTTTTTCTTTAACAGCTACTTCGAGTGGATGCAATGTGGTTTTCATTCTTGCATCTGAATTTTTTCTTCTTGCTCTTGTAATAGCAAAGCTTATCCAATTTACATTTGCCCTTCAAGGGCTTATATTTGGTTCAGTTTCTAGTTGGCTCCCTGCTTTTTTTTTTAAGCAATAGATTTGGGTTGTGATAGTAAGCCTCACTTGTAATCAAGCCTGTAGGTCTCCATACCTGAATATTTCTATAATACCTATCACTTTAGCATACCAGAGATTGTGTTCATTTATAGAAAATAACAATAAATGTCACCTGATCAGTTGATCTTCTTGTAATATTTTAGAGCAAGATGTATTATTCTAGTAATTTAACTATTACAAAACTGAGGCATACAGAAATAAATCACATTGAACAATAAAGAATGACTCAAATATCAAAGCATAGTACACTTAGGGCCTCCCTTGTCCTGTGCCTCAGATATCATAGCATAGTACACAGTTCACATGGAACTCAGCTTCCTTTAAAATAGGAAGGGATGGCTGAAACCGGTTTGGCTCAGTGGATAGAGCGTCGGCCTTCGGACTCAAGGGTCCCAGGTTTGATTCCGGTCAAGGGCATGTACCTTAGTTGCGGGCACATCCCCAGTAGGGAGTGTGCAAGAAGCAGCTGATCGATGTTTCTAACTCTCTATCCCTCTCTCTTCCTCTCTGTAAAAAATCAATAAAATATATTTAAAAAAAATAAAAAATAAAATAAAATAGGAAGGGATGCCATACTCATGAAGCAGCTACTTCCACACATATTTTTTTATTTAATTCACAGCCCATACTCTTTGTAATAATGATTGGAAAATCATCCTAGCAATTGCCTCTGTTCCTCTCTGTATTGTTGCCTTACATTCTGATGTTATTACTGCGCTTTTATCATCCACTTGCTCTAATAAGATTGTGAATTTTTTAAGGGCAGATCATGACTTGAGCTTGTGTTTCTCAGTCATGGTGCCTAGATAAATACTCAAAGGCCATCCAGTCCAAACAACTTGTGATGAGAGAGGCCCACTGTCACTGGAGAGCTCTGATTTTTATTTAAGGGGCCTCACTTGTTCTGCGCCGTTACAGAGGGGTGAGTAGGGGCTGAGGGAATTTGAGGAAACCCAGACAGAATTCTCCTCCTAAAAGATTTTGCTAAGCTAGCACCGGGGAGGCTGGGCATTTGTCCAATTAAAATCCGAAAACACAGCAATAACAAAGGCACTGGTCTCCTACTGCTAATGTGTGGGGATCAAACCCCAGCCTGCAGGAACTCACCCCCACAGTCAGGACCAGGCCGCTGGGTAGACCTGGGCTGGTGCTCCTAACTCTGGGGAGAGGGAGACTTCCCGTGGCTGCAGGCTAGAGGCCCCAGACTCCGCACCACACGCCTAACAGGTCCCTAGTGCAGGTTGGTCAGCGGAGCGACTTCTTTGCCTGAGATTGCTGGGCAGCTTGGCCAGGCTCAGCTTGGCCTGTTCGCCCTGTGATTGCGGGGCGGCTCGGCCTGGGCTCACTGCTTTCCACCAGCTGCAGCTCGCCAGTCTCCTATGGGCTTGGGGGAGCCAACCAGTTGAGCCCACAGCATGTGGCAGTGGCTGTGAAGGTCGCCACGGCAACCCAGAACTGACTTCCAGTTGGTCAGCCTTTGGTCGTGATTGGTCGTTACAAGTTATAACCCTGGGCTTTTATTATTACGATAGCACTACATAACTTATCACTTAGCAAAATACTATCCTTGTCTTGCTTTTCAGTGGCCAACATTTTTTCTTCTATTCTTCTGAACGCCAGCTTTATCCCAATTAAGATTTGGTTTGCCCGTGAACCTTCCCGTGTCCTGCTCTCAATGTTTTTTGGAGATCTGGGGGAAAGACTTTTCAAGTTGCAACCCGTTAATGCCACCTCTCCTAAGCTTTTGAGCTTCTGTAGAAAACTTCTCTTAAACTTTTCAAGCACACTTCCTTGAACTAGATTTTTTCAAACCCACAGTATCTTCCTCTGGTACCTGTGTTTCACATGGTAGAACATCCTTCCTTTGAGAGATAACAACACAAACTGCACTTTGATCATAACGATTGATTAGAAAGGAAATTCCCTCCAACTTTATAAGTTTTCATAAATGTGACGCATTCCTCTTGAAATACAAGTAACTTTTGTGTCCTAACTCCATTTCCTGCAGTTTTTTCTAACAGGCAAATGGACTGCCTGCAGACAAAGGCAAACGGGACAAACATCTTTCGCAACAGCATCACCTCAGGTCCTTCATTTGTTATATCCAGCTTTGTTCCTAAAGATGAAGTTTTCTACTTCACTCTTCTTTACCAGACGTACCAACAGTGTTAGGATTACCTTCTGGACTGATTTTTATGAACGATTGTAAAATAACCTGCAACACGTATCGTATCCCAGAGAAAATACCTTACATATGTGTCATGTCACACCCTGAGTGCAGGTCTGCAGAGGCAGGTGGTCTGCTCTGTCAGCTGGCTCTTTCTGGGAGAGGGGAGCATTGTAGCATAGATTGAATTGTTTTATTTTCCTTTTTACTGTTGAAAACAACTATCATTAATTGCAAAAATGGTTACAATTCTACTACAATACTAATCAGAACAAATACAATCCAAGTGTTCATTAAGAAATTAAAGGCTATAGATATAACCTGGGATTTGGAAGCTTAAATGATCATGATGTAAAAAGAGATTTAATATTGACCTGGCCAATGTTGTTTGATGGTTAGAGTGTCAGCCCGAGGACCGAAGAGTCTTGGGTTTGATTCCTGGTCGAGGGCACATACCTGGGTTGCAGGTTCGGTCCCCGGCCCTGTTTGGGGCACTTGCAGGAGACAACCAATTAATGTGTCTCTCTCAAATTGATGTTTCTTTCTCTCTCTCTCTCTCTCCCTCCCCCTCACTTCCACTCTCTCTAAAAATCAATGGGGAAAATCTCCCTGGGGCAGGATTAATGGGGGGGGGGGGGGAGGGGAGGGTGAGAAAGGGTAAGAAAGAAGGATGAGGAGGGAGAGAGAGAGATTGATTTAATATTATGTTGGGTCATCACTAAAGTTATTGGGTGGTAACAATGCAGTATGTGAGGCATGATAAATTGTTAGCAAAATCAATCCATTTAATGGATCCAAAGAATGCCTCTGTTCAATGGCTCTAGAGAAGCTAATTGCCCAAGATAAGGCAAAGAGACATAGTCCTTTACCTAAGTTCCAGTTTCATGAAGTTTAATGCCATTTGAATATGTGTGTGTGAGGATAGACTAATGGAGAAATTGCACATAAAATAAAAAGTGTTCAAAAATGGATAGAGAATGAGATATCACCATTTTGTAAATATCCTATCTAATAAAAGAGTAATATGCAAATTGACATCACTCCAACACACAAGATGGCCGCCCCCATGTGATCAAAGATGGCTGCCCCCATGTGGACACAAGATGGCCACCACAAGATGGCCAGCAGAGGAGGGCAGTTGGGAGGGACCAGGCCTACAAAGGAGGGCAGTTGGGGGCAATCAGGCTTGCAGGGGAGGACAGTTAGGGGTGACCAGACCAGCAAGGGGGGGTGCAGTTAGGGGCAATCGGGCCGGCAGAGGAGCAGTTAGGTGGCGATCAGGCTGGCAGGGGAGTGGTTAGGGGGTGATCAGGCTGGCAGGCAGAAGCGGTTAGGGGCAATCAGGCAGGCATGCATTCGAGCAGTTGAGAGCCAGCAGTCCTGGATTGTGAGAGGGGTATCCGACTGCCCTCGAGGGGTCCCAGATTAGAGAGGGTGCAGGCTGGGCTGAGGGACACACACCCTGCCCCTGTGCACGAGTTTCATGCACTGGACCTCTAGTTAAAGGAATAAAAGTTTAGTAGAACAGGAGAAATGTAAAATGTATAAAAACATGGACTAGTTCAGTGGAGATAATGTCCATAAGGCAAATTAATTATGGGGTGGGGAGGGGGGGAGATAAAAAGATCAAGAAAGTAAAATATTTGAATTTGTAAAGACAGCTGCATTTCAAAATGAGACAACCATTTGCATAAAGAATGTGTTCACAAACAAGAAATTGATGAACCCTGGAATATCCTGCTCTGTGTGAAAGAAATGAAAGTACAGTCTTTTAAACATGTGCTTTATTTACCTTCAGCTGCGTGCTTTTACTGAGGTTTTCGAGATGAGAAAGGGTTCCCGCAACTACTCAGCTTTCATGGGGTTTTAGAGCTCCCACTTCCCACTCCCTCTCCCCCAGCAGGCAGAACATCTTTGTTTGTGCTTTTTAAGTTTATTCAGACCCATGGTGAAATCTTTTAACAATTGGATTTTTTTTTCCTTTTTGATAGTTATTAACTTGAATACTATATCCTCTTTGGCATTTAAGATCTTGTAAAGAGGTACAATGTTTCTCAGATTTCAAAGGAAGAATATTGCTGATACTTCTTTAATTGAGAAGCTCAGCCTCTGGTGGCATTGAATTCTGTTGGGTCGCCACTAAAGCTATCCTCTTCGATTCATTTAATCTTTTTTTCTCCCCAGTTTGCATCCATTCAGCTTCCCCCTCCTTCTTTTCTTTATTAGGTGCTTTCCTTGGATGTGTTTTTGTGAGTTCATGACCAAATTTTACTAATGTGGATCTTTTTGTCCCATAAATGTGAGGCTCTGAACCCTTGCAAATGTTGGAACTTACTGTTTAGTTTTGTATTTTGTTTGTAGTCATCATGACTTAACCCAGTGATGGCGAACCTATGACACGCGTGTCAGCACTGACACGCGCAGCCATTTCTGATGACACGCGGCCGCATGCCGAGGATGAAACATTTGCTGCTCCTGAGGATGAAACATTTGTGAAATAATGTTTTTTCCTCAAAGTGACACACTACCCGAGTTATGCTCCGTTTTTTGGCCAAGTTTGACACACCAAGCTCAAAAGGTTGCCCATCACGGACTTAACCATTTAGAGAGCTGTCTTTCTGTTGCATGGTAACCAAGGTAGCGCCCGCCATGGCTTGTTTGTTAAGAATTAACTAGTGCCTGAGCTTTCATGTCTATGAGGTTTGCTCATTCTCAGAGGACAATTTAAGTTTGAGTGGCTAGCCGAAACTACTAGGTTTTCCTATTACTGGGTTTCAATATTAAATTTTAGCGCCTGCTTTCTTTTTTGTGGTGGGTGACGGTGCTCATCGCCTCCTTTGAGATGACTGAGTGTCGCCTCCCTTGGGGGCTTGAAGCAAATGCGGGATGGTTGCTGGTTAGATGGTCCTGCTCCTTTGAGCCCTCAATGGCTAACACTGTCTGTCTTTCATGGGACGTGTTCTGCTTCCCAATTCCAAGCTGCTCCTTTTTACATGTACGATTTTTAAAAAAACCACCCATTTAATACGTTTTCCCCTTGTCTGTTCCTGAGCGTTGATAGGTGGGAAGGTAGGACAGTCTTAGGTCTGGCCGTTGAATCTACTCGGAGGTTCCTCAAGGTAGAGGAGCAGCCCTAGGGCCGTGGTCGGCAAACTGCGGCTCACGAGCCACATGCGGCTCTTTGGCCCCTTGAGTGTGGCTCTTCACAAAATACCACGGCCTGGGTGAGTCTATTTTGAAGAAGTGGAGTTAGAAGAAGTTTAAGTTTAAAAAATTTGGCTCTCCAAAGAAATTTCAATCTTTGCACTGTTGATATTTGGCTCTGTTGACTAATGAGTTTGCCGACCACTGCCCTAGGGTAACAGAAGAGCCTCATACTGGGAGTTATAGCTGAGGTCATAGACCCACTTGGCTTCTAACTCAACGTGTACCCTTCAGCCAGACATTTGCCTTCCCCACCTACGAAACGAGCAGGTCGAACTGAATAATCTCTTCAGCATCTTGCAAATCTCACATCCCATGACTTGAAGGAACTTTCCGTTCAACTATCTGTGTAAAGTAGGCAAATATTGCAAATATATATAAATAAGATATTAATTAAAAATAAGCGCTGGCCCGTGTGGCTCAGCTGGTTGGGCACCCTCCGGTACACTGAAAAGTTGCTGGTTCGATTCCCGGTCAGGGCACATACCTGCGTAGGGAGCCTGGAGGAGGCAGCTAATCAATGATACTCTCCCATCATTGGTGTTTCTATCTCTCGCTCCCTCTCCCTTCCTCTCTGAAATCAATTAAACATATATAAAATTAAATAAAAGTAGGAAGGGTGGGAGGTCAGTTTAGTTAAGAAATGGAGTGACATGGAGATGCCTGGTTTGCTGATGGCCCAAAGGTAATGGTGAAGCCACCTTACCTCTTGTTACCCTATTTTATCTGATGGTGTAAACCTTGGAGCTTCCAGATTTGTGAGAACACTTACATGGATTTTTTTTGTTTGTTTATTGTCTGTGAGAGTTAATTCATACCCATTCGTGGCCTCATAACCCTCCAAGAACTGTGCGTTTCAGCTCTACCCTTCTCGTCAGGGTCTCAGGATCCACCTAAGGATACTGACCAGGAACCTCCCTGTTAATTTCCCTAAAATGGGCTGGAATTCCCCTCTGCCACAAACCAACTGACAGCAACTGAGGAGGATGGGGCAAGAGGAAAGTTAGAGGTTACCGAGCACGACGAGGGGTGCTTTGTTGGAGAACTGCCCACGGGTTTCTTGGTATCAGTCAACTGGATCTTAAAAAAACAACCAAAAAAAAAAAAAAAAACAGCTTCATCATCCTACCCCAACATCCTCAAATTGATGTCATAATCAGGGAATGACAGCTCAGTGTCTTCCCTATGATTTCAACATCATAGATTTTGTTTGTTCGCTTGCTTTTTGTTCATCCTCACTAGAGGATTTTTTTCCCCCATTGATTTTAAGAGGGAGTGGAAGGGAGAGTGAGGGGGAGAAAGAGACAAGAGAGATGGATGTGGTGAGTGAGACACATCGATTGGTTGCCTCCTGGTTGTACCCCAAACGGGGCTGGGGATCAAACCTGCAACCTAGGTAGGTATGTGCCCTTGACCGGGACTCGAGCCTGAGACCCTCTGGTCTGTGGGCTGACACTCTAACCATTGAGCCACACCAGCCAGGGCAACATCATAGATCTTTTAGGTTTAACTTAAGAATATTTATTTGTTTGCTTTGAGCCCATTTCAAGTCCAAATGCACAGAAATGTCTTACTCCTTGTTTCATGCCCTTCAGTGTTCTACTGAGGGAATGGGCACAGGTCCCCAAGACAAACATTCATTCAGCAAATATTTATTGAAACCCTTTGATAGCCCTAGCTGGCTTGGCTCAGTGGATAAAGCATAGGCCTGTGGACTGAAGGGTCCAAGGTTCGATTCCAGTCAAGGGCACATGCCCAGGTTTCGGGCTTGATCCCCAGTAGGGGGTGTGCAGGAGGCAGCCGACTGATAATCCTCTCTCATCATTGATGTTTCTCTCTCTCTCTCCCTTCCTCTCTGAAATCAATAAAAATAAAAAAATAAAATAAAGGAATCCAGAGAAATTTTTTTTTTTAAAGAAACTCTTCTATGTGCCAGATACTAGTTAGCTCTAGGGATACATACAAAGTTAAATTTCTTCTCATAGGTTGTCACTTATAAACTATTTTTCTCCATTTCCATCACCCAGACCCTCCACTGTTCTTGACACTCCTCAGTATCCTTGAAAGCTGAGTACAGAACTACTCTGGTTAATGTAGGGCTGAGGTACTTCTTGCCATATTTGGGCAGTTACAGAAAAGGTAGCACGTGTATTATACACTCTTTTCTGTGTCTTCAGTTTTCTTAATTTAATTTGCTCTTGAGAGAGGAATCAGTTTCTGTTCCTGTGTCAACCATGCCTTTGTCAGAAATCTACACAATGGCCCGTTTTCTTGGTTCCAAAGCTGGGTGACACAAAACATCGATCCCTCACAGATCTAGTCATCCAAAAGACACTTTAGTCCTGGCTCTGAGCCTCAGAATCTCAAAGAAAAGAGAAAACAAGTTAAGTAATATTGACTTGAGCCCTGGTGCCAATCAACTGCCTGTTTACTTTCATATCCATTCTTTTTTTAAATCCTTACCCAAGGAATGAGGATATTTTTCCCATCGATTTTTAGAGAGAGTGGAAGGGAGGGGGAAGGGAGAGAGAAAGAGAATGAGAGAGAGAAACATGGAAGTGAAAGAGACACATTGATTGGTTGCCTCCCGCTCACACCATGACCTGGGTGGGGATTGAATCTGCAATCCAGGTTCTGCCCTTGACCAAGACTCGAACCGGAGACCCTTCAGTTCTTAGGCCAACGCTCTAGCCATTGAGCAAAACTGTCCAGGGCTCATATTCAGTCTTTATACTTCCCTGTTTTGCTCTGCATCCATATAGACATAAAGAAATTACTGAATAAATAAATAGTTGGGAAAGAGACAAATATTCCTTACAGAAGAATTCCAAATAATGAATGTAGATACTTCCCACTCTAGGAGGTAAGCTTAGCCTCCTCTTATCTCCATTGCTTTTTAAAAATTAATTTTTTATTGTTGACAGTATTACAGATGTCCCCCATTTCTCCCTCTTTGCCCCCCTCCAGCCCCCACCCCACTGCAGGCCTTCACCGCACTATTGTCTGAGTCCATGGGCTATGCATACCTGCATATATGTTTTTTGGTTAATCTCTTCCCATCTCCCTTCCCTCTGAGATCTGTCAATCTTTCAATCCATCCATGCCTCTGGACCTATTTTGCTCATCAGTTTGTTTTGTTCATTAGATTCCACATTTAAGTGGGATCATTTGATATTTGTCTCCCCTTTGCTTTTTGAGTGTGGGCTGAACTTAGTAGCTCACTTTCAAAGAATAGAGTATGGAGAGAGAAAAACAGCAACTTTATAGTGGAAAGAACTGGCAGATATTACTTTAACCAAATGATCAAGCTTAACATCACCAGGGGGTGGATATTATACACCCTAATATGATGTGATGGGCATATCACCTCTGTGGTATTCTTTCTAAAAGCTCATATCCCAGTCTGATAATTAGAAAAACCTAAGACAAACCCAATTTGAGGGACATTCTACAAATATCTGACCAGTACTTCTCAAAACTGGCATGAAAAATAAGGAAAGACTAGCACCTAAACACAATGTAGTACCCCGGGTTGGATCCTGGAACAGATAAAGATCATTAATTAAAAGAATCTGATGAAATGTCAGTAAAGTCTGGAGTTTAGTTAATACTAATGTAGCAATGTTGGTTTTTTAATTGTTAAATCTATTGCACAAAGATAGTTATATCATCTTATTATCTTTTTAATGTGTAGAATCTGCAGAGATATTCTTGTTTTCATTCCTGATATTGATAATTTGTGTTTTTTCCTCTTGACCAGTCTTGCTATGAAGTTTTTATTTTATCAAAGTGCAGGAAAGTACATCAATTTAAAATGTACAATTCAGCCCTAGCTGGTTTGGCTCAGTGGATAGAGCATCAGCCTGTGGACTGAAGGGTCCTGGTTTCGATTCCAGGCAAGGGCACATACCTGGGTTGCAGGCTTGATCCACAGTGTGGGGTGTGTAGGAGGCAGCCGGTCAATGATTGTCTCTCATCATTGATGTTTCTATCTCTCTCTCTCCCTCTCCCTTCCTCTCTGAAATCAATAAAAAACAAAACAAAACAAAAATGGAGGTACATCTACAAAAAGGAATACTATGCTGCTGTAAAAAAGAAAGAACTCTTACCATTTGCAAGAGCATGGATAGACATAGAGAGCATTATGCTAAGCGAAATAATATGCTGCTGTAAAAAAGAAAGAACTCTTACCATTTGCAAGAGCATGGATGGACATAGAGAGCATTATGCTAAGCGAAATAAGCCAGTCAGAGAAAGATAAATATCAAAAGATCTCACTCATTTGTGGAATTTAATGAACATAAACTGATGAGCAAAAATGGAGCCAAAGACATAGAAGCATTGAACAGACCGTCAAACGTCAGAAGGAAGGCAGTGTGTGTGTGTGTGTGTGTGTGTGTGAGTGTGTGTGTGTAAGAGATCAACCAAAGAACTTATATGCATGCATATAAGCATAACCAATGGACACAGACACTAGGGGGTCAGGGCATATGCTGAGGGATGGGGGTGGCCGGGGAGAGGTCAATGGGGAAAAAAGGAGACATATGTAATACTATATGTAATACTTTAAACAATAAAGAATTTTTAAAAAATTTAAAAATGGGGAGGGGGGCTATTAACATTGAAAAAAATGTGGAATCATAGCTACAAACTCAGGTAATTTTTTCTTTTCTTTTTCAGGTAATTTCTAAAAGAGCCTGCCAAATGGATTATCAAAACCAGTATTCCAATCCTACTTCTGCCACTCATATGATGCTAAGCAGCCTATTTTTAAAAATATATATATATTATTGATTTTTTACAGAGAGGAAGGGAGAGGGATAGAGTTAGAAACATCGATGAGAGAGAAACATCAATCAGCTGTCTCCTGCACACCCCCTACTGGGGATGTGCCTGCCACCAAGGTACATGGCCTTGACTGGAATTGAACCCGGGACCCTTCAGTCTGCAGGCCAACGCTCTACCCACTGAGCCAAACCGGTTAGGGCTAAGCAGCCTATTTACTTCACTCTGCCTTAGTTTCTTAATCTGTATAATAGGAACAGTAATTGCTCTGTAAGGAAATTCTCCCAAAGGAAATCCAAACCCAGCAGGTTCAAACATCCGACGTTGGCATACTCCTGCCCCCTGGTGGTGATTTTTAGAATTATGTGGGCAGTGGTGAAAGCAAAAATAAAATGTGGAAATTGTTCAACAAAAATCATGAGATGCCTTCTTTGTAAAGCACGCTAGATTTTTAATTGTTAATATTCTTGCCTCCTTAGTGCCTTTTCCCACCCACTACTGTCATCAGTCCAAACACACTGCAGGAGATGTCCGGAGTCATCAGTTAACCCAGAGGAATTGAAGTATGTTTGTTCTCATTTATATTTTTCCTCCAGGTCACATGGATTTGTGGAGCCTACCCATGTCTTTGTGTCATTAGCATGACATCTTTTTAGGAGATGTGACACAAAGTCAAAGTTGTGGGAGGTATACAAAATCCATCTGGAGGTCATTTGATATCTAAAGCTGCTGTAGCACTAGCAGGTAGAGCGAATATGAAAGGAATTTAAGATTGAACAAAGCAGCCGAAACCGGTTTGGCTCAGTGGATAGAGCGTCAGCCTGCGGACTGAAAGGTCCCAGGTTCGATTCCGGTCAAGGGCATGTACATTGGTTGCAGCCACATCCCCGGTAGGGGGTGTGCAAGAGGCAGCTGATGGATGTTTCTCTCTCATCGATGTTTCTAGCTCTCTGTCCCTCTCCTTTCCTCTCTCTAAAAAGTCAATAAAGTATATTAAAAAGAAAAAAAAGATTGAACGAAGCAGTAAAGAGATTAATGGGATTTAATTAAGGAGTGAAGTAATTGAGTTATGGAACTTCACCTATCCTAATTAGGTGATAAAACAGAAAGAAGTTCAAAGAATTAGTAGGGCTTTTGATTATACTCAAGGGAATAGTATGTATTTTCCTGCTTGTCATGACTGTAAATGGGAGTAGGAGTGGGATAGAGGAGCAAAGAGAGAAAGGAGTAGGAGGAAGATCCTAGAAACGTGGGTGCGGTGGGAGCAAAGTCATCGCGTATAGACGCCAAATCAACTCTCCTTCCTCTTTGGCTGACTTGGTGGACCTTTTCCCCAACCTGCGGCTGGCCTTAACATTGTGTTGCCTCTTGGTTGACCAGGGCTCCTGCTCTGTCATTGCACCTGGACACCCATCAGGGGGTCTTGGCCAGGACCCCATCACTACCCTTAACATCCAGGTCTTTCATCTGCTCCACTTTCTTCCACTGATGCTGACTCGGGCCTAACCCTGGGTAGGGTCGTGATGTGCCCGAGGTATCTGGGTGTGATTCAAGGGTCCTAGAAAGAGAATTAGGAATTTTGGGTTCCAGCTCCAACTTGGTAATTTACTACCTTACAATCTCCTGGAGCCTTGATTTCCTTATCTGTAAAATGGGTATATCAATATTCTCTAGCTTCAAGGAAGGATCAAAGGTATAAAATACATGAGAAAGAGCATATAAAAGCCAAGGCTTGAATCACTGTAAAGCTGTGTTATTAAAATAGCTATTAATATGCTATGTACATGAAATACGATAGGTATATGATAATCTGCTGCCTCCACCCTCCCCATGTGAACTCTATAGTGCTCTCAGGCTCTCTCCTTCCTGCCTGTCTTTTCCTATCCCATATCATAATTTGCTCTTTGTGTATAATTGCTCTTTACACCTTGGTAGTATTAAATCAGAGAGATGTTTGCATATTAAACTGTATCTCTATTTCCATGGTAAAAATGTTTAGCCCTTATTCAAGAAATGTTAACCAGCAGTTTGGATAGGAGAGAGAAGCAAGGTTTTGCTTGTGTTTTGAAACAACTTTTTTCACTCCTAAATTATTTCATCTGAACTAGAATTCAGAGTGAATCTTTGGATCAATGTTTTAAAGAGATAGCTTTAAAGAGATAGCTTTTTTAATTGGGACCATATTACATTTACAGTTAACATCCAATGGACCAACATAGTTCACTGAGAGACATAATCCATAATAGCGAGGAGGTTTAGTGCACAAATTCTGGAGCCAGATGACCTCGGTTCAAATCCCAGCTCTTCCATTTATTACCTGTGTGTCCTCTGTGCTTCAGTTTCTTTGGCTATAAAATAGGGAAAATTGATGATACCAACTTCCATAGGTTTATTGAGAGTATTAAGTAGGTTAATAGGTCTGAAACACTTAGAACAAACAGGGTCTGGAAGTTAGTTAGGACTAGTTAGTGTTTATTACAATTACATGTAAAAACTTCAAACCATTCAGAACTTTATTTTTTTTAATTTAAAAACATCCCACTTAAGCTCCTCCCCTCTCACTTGAACCTCATTTCCCTCTCCACAGGCAAGTTACTTTGTGATCATCCTTCAAGAGTTTTACTATCATTTTAAATCATGAATTGTAATATACTTACTATTTGGCAACTTGTTTTTCTCACTTAACCATGTATTTAGGAGATATTTCCAGGTCACTAAGTCTACCTCCTTTTTCATATGCGTATCACAAGATACCACAGCATGAATACTCCACAATTTAACAAATGTCTTTTTGATGGATAAAATGGAGTTCTTTGGAAAGTAACCCCATAGGGTAATCTGATCATAAATTCCTAACTGGGCAGGTTGTGGACTATAACTTCTTTACTAAAAGGTTTATCTTTACCTTAAGCAAGCCCTGTCCATTGTTGGTGTGCATCTAGGTTAGTGCACCTTTGAAATAAATTGTAACCACCCTCAAGAAAGCATATAATCTTGTTGACTATCCTGTAATCCAATCCCTGCCTTGCTTTCTCCCACCTCCATGTTTCTTTCATAATTTCAAATGCATAAAATAAGATGCAAAACTGTCATTCCCTGGAGCATTTAAATCTTGCTCCCGGGATAAGTTATCATTGTGGCTCAAACAAACTCATAAAAATGCTCTTCAGGTTTGGATGTTTCTTTTATTGATAGATATCTGGGTTGTTTCCAATTTTCCACTATTGTGTTCACTTTTTACACATTCTTTTTATTTTGTAATTCAAAACCATCAAGCTGAAGCCTAACAGGGCTTCCTCATTTCACCGTCATTGCTCATTTCCTATTGAGCAAAGCTTCTTCCTCAGGTCGGCTCTTGCCACACCCTGCAGGGGCTGGGGCTTTTTCCACAGAAAGAAGAAGCAGAGGCCCACGCTGCCTGGCCCACACAGCACTGCCCCTGTGGCTCTAGAGGAGCCGCTGAATCACCTGATGTGGCAAAATCAGCATCACTTTGCCTCCAGTGAGGTTGACTTGCACTTAAAAAGTTACCATAGTTCTGGCAACAGATGCGATGCTTCCCCTTGACATACTTCACCACCTCATTGAAGACATATGTGCTCCAGGGCGAGTCTGTTTCCTCAGGTGATTCCAATATATGTTCCTGTTGTCAGGGGTCACTGGCAATATGGTTCTGTGGCAGGATAGTAAGAAACTAAAAAAATTCCTGGGCAAGTGGAATGGGGAAACGGAGACAAGAAAATTAAACAAGGCCAAGCAGTTTGGGCAGCTTTCAGCCAACTTGTGAATCACAAGACCTTATCTTCCCCAACCAAGGACACTTGAGAGCAAATGGTTTATAGCTCTCCTCCCTAACCAGAGAATACATAGCTTAAATCACCCTGGCCTGGGAAAATAGAGAACAAAGACCCAATTAATGCCGTTTGTGCCAGCTAAACAGATGAAGTCTGGGGGACAAATAACAAAAACCCCAGAAGCATCTGGATGGTTTCACTTTAAGGGGAAATGTTAGGCAGGATAGATAGCTGCTATGGCAGGAGAAGGGGAAGGGAAAAAAGGAAGAGTTTATCTCACCCATTGAACAAAGAAGTCAGCAGTTTTGAGACTTGCCAAGATAATATTGGCAGATGCTCTCATAAATTCTGGCAAAAGTCACAACAATGTAAAAAGGGAACCTTGAAATCTAGTCTATCTTTTAGGGGAACCTTGAAATCTAGAGGGGAAAAAAGTATAAAACTCTTGAACCCCCACCAGGAGAGGCACTCAGACTAGCTGAGTTGCCCATTTGTGCTTTATGCCAAGTGTATTTTTAATAAATTCACTTGCTTTGCTTCAATACTGCTTTCTGTCACTCATCTGAATTTCTTCTGGTGAGTGTGACAAGAGCTGAGGGGGGAGAGTCAGCCCCCTCTGACTTGGGCGGCTTTCTGGTACAGTTCCCTTTCAGAAATGCTCTTTCCACCTGGCTGGTGTGGCTCAGTGGTTGAGTTTTGACCCATGAACCAGAAGGTCACAGTTCGATTCTCTGTCAGGGCATATGTCCGGGTTTTGGGCTTGATTCCTAATAGGGTGCATGCAGGAGGCAGCCAATTAATGATTCTCTCTCATCATTGATGTTTCTATTTCTCTCTCCCTTCCCCTTCCTCTCTGAAATTAATAAAAATATATATCTTTTTAAAAGTCTCAGGAGATGTAAAGCAAGTAAAGAGGACTCCAGGTGTTGCTCATGCTTTATGTCATTGTCAGCTGCTACAATCTGGACCTGGTGATGGGAAATGGAGGCCCAAATCCAAGTGACACAGGGTCCTTCCCTTTGAGGAAAAAGGGGATACAGTGATTATACCAGATAAGGTGGGCTCAATGTCAAAGTGAGCGGTATAGACCAGAGGTTCCCAAATGGGGTCCCTTGGGGAAGCTTGTCACAACACAGGTTTCTAGATCCCTCCCTGGGAGATTCTGATTCAGGGGATCTGAGGAGAAACTGAGTCTATACCTTTTTTTTTTTTTTTTTTACTGAGTTTATACTTTTAAAAAGCTGCTCACCTTTTTATGGCAACTATAAACATAAGCCTGGTGTGAGAAGCCCTGGTATAAATAAACAGTTGTAATGAGGTTCTGAGCAGGGAGGAGAGAACTCCTGCGTTGCGTAGCTGGGAAACCCTAGCGAGCAGGAAGGGATCCTCCTACCTGGCGAGCTCCCCTCTAGTGTCTCCTCCGACACTGGCCCGGTGTCTCCTGGGGGGCCCGCCGCAGCAGGAGGAGTACAGATGTCCAGGGCGAGAGTTCTGACTGAAACTTGGTCTCAGAGTTCTCTCCCCTTGGATGGAGGAGCAAGCCTTTGCTGTCAGAGGTTGAGAGTGAGGAGGAGGCAGAACAGGAGGAAGGGTGCATGTGAGGAAAGGCTTAAAGGCTAGTGCTATGTATCCACCAAATTGTCAGGCCTTTCCCGTTCAAGGGCTACTAACCAAAAGACTGAGACTGCTTTTTTTGTTTGTTTTTTAAGGGAAAGGAGGGGACCATTTAGATAGCTCCAGCGGTGATTGAGCTCAGGCAAAGCTAGGACTTGCCTGTGCTCCAGAGTGAGGAGGTGTTGGTGAGAAAGTCATCATCTTCAGTGGTTTTAAATATTTAATTTTGGCAACAGAGGCCTTAAATATCTCAAGTGGAACCCCAAGAAAGAGAAAACTTAAAAACTAAGAACTGACCTGCTGTGGTTAATTACGGGTCCGCACAAACATCATGCAGCCAAAGAGTAAGTTGGGATCATAGTACTGGTCTAGTGTTGTCTCATTGGACATAAGTTACCACCGGCCAGCCTCCAAATTCCCATAAAGGAAAAAAAAAATTAGGGGTCCAGTTCCTCCTTAGTCTCCCTCCTTTCGATCCTCTGGAACAATGACCATTCCCCACCTCGACCCACCCTGGCTCCCTGGGACACCCCTCCATAGAAAGCAGTTTGGAAAACACTGCTCTGATGAGCCTTTCGTGGAGTGCCTTGCTAGATTGCTTTCTGGGATAGCCAGATTGCTATTTCACAAAGTCATCTTTCCTATTTCTGGAAACTCTGATCCTCAGAAAGTTCTTCCTTTTATTGACTGAGGGTCGCTCCCTGAAGTTCCACCCACTGTGCCTAGTTGTCCCCTCTGAAAGTACTGCTATATAGTATTTGTTCTACATGAAAAGTCTTTAAATAAATATTGTTCTACATGAAAAGTCTTTAAATAAATATTCATTAAGATCAATCTTCTCTTTTCCAGGCAAAAACCTCTTCACGTCTTCCAATAGATTCTCGTGTGACATGGCCACTCTCTGCTGGACACACACTAGTTTGTCAATGTCCCTTTTAAAATTAGGCTCCTGAGAGAGACCATGGCTCCAGACAGCATCTGGCCAAGGCAGCGTACAATGGGCCATTCCTTCTCTTGATCTGGACATTAAACCCTCAATTAGTGCAGAGTGGAATTACATTAGCTTCCTTGGCAGCCACTCCGCAGTCTGTTTATAGTGAATCTGCTGTCCATTATACCCTCTCTGTTTCACATTAATTGCTATGAAATGAATCCTTTTTTAAAAAATGGATTTGAGAGAGAGAGAGAGAGAGAGAGAAAAAGAGAGAGAGAGAGAGAGAGAGAGAGAGAGAGAGAGAGAGAGAGGAAGAGAGAGAGACTTGTTGTACCATGTATTTATGCATTCATTGGTTAATGCTTGTATGTGCCCTGGGATCAAACTGCAACCTTGGTATACCGAGAGGATGCTCTAATTCTAACTGAGCTACCTGGCCAGGGCCATTATGAAGTGAATTCTTTTCCATCCTGTGCTCCTGCGGTTGACATTTCTTAATGTAAGTGCGGGACTTTACTTTTATCTTCCTAATATTTCATCCTGTCGGTTTTAGTCCAGTCACTCAAAACATTATAAATTGTCTAACCACTATGCTGTATGCCTGAAATTAACACAAAATAATATTGAATGTAAACTGTAATTGAAAAATAAAAATTTTAAAACATATCATAAGATCTTCAGCCATCTTCAATGGGGTATAAATTTAATAGTTGCCTTGATTTTTAGTGTTACTTCTGTACATCTAAAAGACTGATAACACCTATCTGGAGCTTAGAAGAGAGGTAAAGGCAAGAGACATTTTTAAAAATTTTCACTTACTGAATACTTATTCCTTGCCAGATACTGTACTATGATACTTATTTAATCTCACACTGCCCTAGTGAAAACAGGTAAGAATACAGTATCTCATTTTACAAATGAGAAAACTGAGAGGAAGGAATGAAGATGAAGGTGTCCTATTCTGTGATGGATCTTTCTCAGCCATCAGTCTCAGTGATGACTGAACCTACAGAAGCTCCTAAGCACACAAGCCGTGTAAGTCTTCCCACCTCCCCATGGTCCCAAAGGAAGGTTTTGGCTCGCCGGTATCTAAAAGGCTTAGACCAAAAAGGAACAATCAACTATTGGCTCCTTCTCCTTAGGGCAGTGGTCGGCAAACTCATTAGTCAACAGAGCCAAATATCAACAGTACAACGATTGACATTTCTTTTGAGAGCCAAATTTTTAAACTTAAACTTCGTCTAACGCCACTTCTTCAAAATAGACTCGCCCAGGCTGTGGTATTTTGTGGAAGAGCCACACTCAAGGGGCCAAAGAGCCACATGTGGCTCGGGAGCCGCAGTTTGCCGACCACGGCCTTAGGGTAACATCTCATCAGCCTTTTGATGAAAATGAAATCAGGCGTAGGAATGAACAAAAACTGAAAACAGCTAGAGAAAGGTGAAGTTTTGGGTTATATGAATAAAGCTTAGCTCTGGCCGGGTAGCTCAGTTGGTTAGAGGGTTGTCCAGATACACCAAGGTTGCAGGTTAGCTCCCCGGTCAGGGCACTTACAAGAAGCAACCAATGAATGCATAAACCAGTGGGACAACAAATCCATGTTTCTCTCTCACTCCCTTCCTCTCTGTTTCTCTCTAAATCAATCAATTAAAAAATTTACAGAAGAAGAAAGCTTACTGGGCATAGACTGCTATCAAATGTGACTTGGTCATACAGGTGTCTTAGTTACATGATCTTGGGATCTGCATTTGTGGCTTTGTCAGGCTGATAGAACGTTTTTCTTTTCTTCCTTTTTAGATTCTACAGGAGGGAATGATGCTTAAGGAAAGGATTTACCCCATATCACTCTACTTCAATTTATCTGTACAGCATGTATGATCATATATTTTCCTTATTTACTTATTTCTCCGCACTGAAATGTGAGCTCCATGAAAGCGGGATCCTGTCTTGTTCTCCTCTGTATCCCTATTACCTAGAATAGTGCTTGGCAAAAATTAAGTGCTTAAGCCCTAACCGGTTTGGCTCAGTGGATAGAGCGTCGGCCTGTGGATTGGAGGGCCCCAGGTTCGATTCCGGTCAAGGGCATGTACCTTGGTTGCGGGCACATCCCCAGTCGGGGGTGTGCAGGAGGCAGCTGATCGATGTTTCTCTCTCATCGATGTTTCTAACTCTCTATCCGTCTCCCTTCCTCTCTGTAAAAAATCAATAAAATATATTTTAAAAAAATTAAGTGCTTAAAATGAATGAATCTAAGTCTGACACAAAAGACCTAACATTTATAAAGACTACTTAAAAACAATGTAAAGGCTGAGCCGGGTTTACCCCAGCACTCACCTGGATGTGGATGCAGGCACATTGTTTAAATTTTAAGAAAATATTACTAACATCCTTTTAGTGCTGAGCCAGAGCTACCTTTTGATAAATTAAAAAAACAAATACTGCCCTCTGATGGTAGTGTTTTTTTTTTTTTCCTTTTTAATTTTAGTAGCAATAGTTGTACATCCTCATTCCCCTAAGATCAAACTATGGCTGCAGGTAATGGAGGGACTTTAAGATGGACAATGCTTTGCATCTGCATATTCCAGACAACTTTCCTAGCTACTACCCTCAGCCCCAACTCTGCCAGCTAGTTAGCTTCCCCAGCCCTCTTCTTCTGGAGTCCTAGTGGTTAACTTGGCAGTGCCAGGTGGACCTTCCCAAAGGCTTATCAGAAGGTAGTGACACAGCTTGCTTGCTTGGGCCAGCTGTGACCCAAAGGGGGAGGGTGACCCCTCATATGGCAATTGTCCTTTATTTGTCTAACTTCTCAACTTGGCCTCTTTCTCTTTTGCCTCAAGCTTTCCGTTCTTTCTGGCTTCCTGTTCCCAGCTCATCTCCTAGGTGAAAATGTCAAAGGTTAAAAGTTTAAAATATGCCAGCCCATTATATCAAAAGCATGTCCCAAAATCTAAAAATACATTATTTTATCAGGGCTATCAGGTATCAAAGTTTAATTCTCAAAATTTTAAAAACATAATTTTCATACCATAAAATGAATACATAACTAAGACTTATTAACTCATCGATGAAGTACCAATAAAATGATAACACTCGTTCAAAAAGTGGTTAATGTCTGCCCTAGCTGGTTTGTCTGGGTGGATAGATCGTCATCGGACTGAAAGGTCCCAGGTTGATTCTGATCAAGGGCACATGCCAGGGTACGGGCTTGGTCCCCAGTAGGGGGAGTGCAGGAGGCAGCCGATCAATGATTCTCTCTCATCATTGATGTTTCTATCTCTCTCTCCCTCTGAAATCAATAAAAATATGTTTTTAAAAAAGTGGTTAATGTCTTACAGGCAAATAAACCTACAGGTTATCTTCTCTACTGGACAAAAATTTTCAAATTAACATGGAACTAAATACACAGTGTCTGGGCTCTAATCAAACAGTCAACAAGAAAGTCCAACACAAATACACTGTACTAGAAAATTAAATAATCCTTGAGAAAATTTAAAATAATGCTTTAATATAATGTTGAAAAAACATGTGGCCCTCATCTTTTCCCTTATTTGTAAGTTTTAGATAATTTTTCTTAACACAAGTTTAAATATATATATATTTTTATATAAATTATATAGATATATGTTTTACATAAAATATGTATACTTATTCTGTCAGTCTTTACCTGTTTTGGAGTGTGTTAGTACTTTGCAAGTAGTTAACAGTGGACGTGAGAGAGCAAAAACATAAATCTTATTTTGTTACTAGTTGATAACTCTAATTTCAGGGTGAGAGTGTTGGTGTAGAGTGGAGGGAAAAGAGATAAAGTGAAGAAAGAGATGAAGAGATTTGGATAAAATAAACTTTGAGGGTTACATTAAAATTTTAATTTCTCCATTTTATTTCTATGGTTATCAGATATAATGGATACCTCTAAGTTTCTTGTCAGTAGAGAATGCATCTCACCAAATATGTGAAAATTATGTAGTAGCCAGTGTAATAACAGGAAAGAGGGACAATGAAATCAACAACTATTTAATAGTAGTGATGACAGATGCCTGGCTCTGGTTAAAATTTCCTTATAAGTATTGAGGCATGTGGCAATTTTGCTCTCCTAAGTACATAAGGCTACTATTAACAAGGTCAAGATCAAGAAGGAAACCCTAATAGAATTTGTTAACCCAATAGTTTCTACCAGTAACTGAAAAGTTCCTACATCAGGATGGTCATATTGAGGTTGGGAACAAGGAGCATTCATTCAATTTATCTATTTTAATATATTTTATTGATTTTTTTACAGAGAGGAAGGGAGAGGGATAGAGAGTTAGAAACATCGATCAGCTGCCTCCTGCACACTCCCTACTGGGGATGTGCCCGCAACCAAGGTACATGCCCTTGACCGGAATCGAACCTGGGACCCTTCAGTCCGCAGGCTGATGCTCTATCCACTGAGCCAAACCGGCTAGGGCGCATTCATTCAATTTAAAGAATATCCTGTCTGTCTTCAACATGTACTACCAATTTTGTTCGTTGTTTTGCTTTGTTTTTGTTTTTCTTCTTTTGGTGGAACATATAAGAACTTTTTTCTGCCCTAGCTGGGTTGTTCAGTGGTTAGAGCACTGGCCTGGAGACTGAAGGGTCTTGGGTTCAATTCCAGTCAAGGGCATGCACCTTGGTTGCAGGCTCGATTGCAGGAGGCAACCAATCAATGTGTCTCTCTCATATCAATGTTTCTCTCCCACATCAATGTTTCTCTCCATCTGAAGTGGGAGGGGGAGAGAGAAATATTGATGTGAGAAACATCGATCAGTGCCTCCTGTAAGGACCCCAATTGGGGATGGAACTGACAATCTAGGCATAAGCCTTGATAGGGAATCAAACTCACAACCTTTTAGTGTACAGGGCAATGTTCCAACCAACTGAGCCGCCCCGCCAGGGCTAAACATCTATTCCATCCCTCTACATTTTCTTCTTCAAATTATTGATGCCATTGCCCAAAACCATAGTAAGCATTTTATACCTACCCAAATGACTTTAGGATCTGGCCGATTTTCTTCTCTTTGCCCCCCATCAGTGTTCCCAGGATCTTTCAATAGCTGAGCTATTGCTCCTCCAGACTCCTTAATCTCAAGACTCCTAACTTTTTTGGTTTTATGGACTGTCTTCTCCATCAGTCTTGGTCTGGAAAGTTCAGGTGCTCGATGTTATCACCACCAGGACTTGCTGAACTTCTGAGATCTCTTAACTCAGCACTTCCCTTCTCTGACCCAATTGCTGTAATTGCTCACCAGTCACAACTTGTCAGACCTGGCTTCTGGTGCCACCCCTTCTAGTGCTTTTCATTGCTCAGCCCCTAGATCTTCTCCAGTCTACTAATCAGGTGGCTCCACCTTGTTCATTAAGAAGACTGAAATCATAAACCTGGTCCCGCCCCGGGCATAACTGGTCTGTCAGTCTTCTCTCTTGTTCTTCCCTCTCCTTTAAAGCTGTCCCTTTTGAAACGTCCTGGGGGAGCTGCCATAGAGTAAATACTCAAACAGTGTTTAGTGAATAAATGAATGAATGAGTGAACGAATTTCTTCGGAGGAAAACAGCAATGTTAAAACTTAGAATGCACATACCCAGCAAGTCCCCTCTATACATTATTTACAGTCATGCACATGTGTAAAATAGAGAATGTACAAGGTTATTTGCTGTGGCATTGTTGTAATAGTGAAAGGGGAAAACAAGTCAACTTTTAAAATATTTCATCTACATCTATGCAATAGAATACTATATAGATATGAAAGCATCTCCAATTCTGAAAATCCTTTTGCTATCTATGGCAAATATACATGAGTCATGACCATCTTGTTCCTGGTGATGTCACCATAAGAATAATCCCTTTAATGAGGCTTTTAATGGTAAAGAGTAGAAATGGACACGTAAAAAGAATGAAACTGATTTTTACAGTTTTATTTAATGAGTTCCTTGCAGAAAACACAGGATTTCTACCATTTAAATAATATTATCTGTATATATATAATCTTGTCAACAAAAATCTCCTCTTTGTAGACCCAAATTCATAAATAGGCCTAAACTGCAGTACCTACTGTTCATTTATTATGGGTACAGTTCCCATTTTACAAACAAAACTCTTTTTTATGGGAAAAGGTTCAGGGTTTCAGAATGTCTTTGGTGTATATTTCCTGATACCGGAAGGGCAGAATTCTCCTGCAGTCCATCAGATGACATGCACTTGCAGCTGCAGGGCATTGTGCAGGGGCACTCTAATACTCTAGAATTAAATACTTATGAAACAGAGTTAAATATATGTAAAGACATAATGCATACAGGATAATCCGCTAGTATCTATATATGCCCTCCAATCTTATCAAACTATAATTTGCTTACTGTGCCTCAATGAAAAAAAATTTTTTTAAATCCTTATCCAAGGATATGTTTAGAGAGAGGAGAGGAGAGAAACATCGATGTGAGAGAGACTCTAACATCAATCAGTTGCCTCCTGTATGTGCCCCAATCGGGGATCAAACCAGCAACCTAAGTATGTGCCCTGACCAGGAATCAAACCTGCAGCCTTTTTTGTGTATGGGTCAATGCACCTACAGAGTAGATGCTCTACATGTCCTGTTTTTGAAAAGTAACACGGTCAATCCAAATCTGATCCGACGTGTACATTTAGTGTTCTTTACAGATTTTTCTAGGACTAATCCACATTCTCTGTTTAAACATGGAGTTTCTGCTAGCCCAATACATTTTTTTGATATCAGAACTCGTCAGCTGACTCTGTGTCCCAGCCACAGGACTGCAGTTGTTCATCCTGTGGGAATTCAACTTCTATGTCATAAACAAAATTTGGATCATCCTTCTTCTTCTGATTTTTCTCAAAAAGTTCATCCATGATGCTCTTCCTTTTGGCAAGTTCCTTGTCATAGTTTGTTCCATTCTTCCCAAGGTTCCATGGTTGTTTTCTGTGAAATTTGTTCCATTGTTTCCGCCAAACTCTGCCCCCGTAAGTAACCTCGTTAAAAACAGAATAATTTCTTTAGCTGCCTCAGTGACACTTGTTCCAGGTAACTCTTGTGTCGTGGGTTATTCTTTAATTGTTCAGCAGCTCTGTTGCAATCTAGGAGGGAAGAAACAAAATTATACACCACGCAAAACCTACACACCGTAAGCTATTGGTGCACCACAAACTACTGACAGCATTATCTGCCATTATAGCCAAATAGCTTGTGGTTTGTTTGGAACAAATTATTCTGCAGAACTATTTCTTTATATGGAGCTTTGAATGGTAGAAGAAAAAGGGATGTGTTTTGTGTTTTTTTTTTAATTTTCTTAACTTAAAATCATTTTGAGGAGATGTTAAACATTTTCAAATGGAGAAAATGTCGGAGAAGAAAAAGTAGTATTACAACTTTAGGTATTAGCACTGGTACGAAGAAAATGTGCAGACTACAAGTAAAAAACACATTTGGAGGGAGAGAGGGAAATTAATATTACTGAATAATGCTATCTCAGTTAACCTACACAGCTATTCTGAAAGGGCGGGGATTATCAATTTCCTTTTACAGATTAGAAAACTGAAGCTCACTGAGAATAAGTAATTTAGCCAGGGTCACATATCTACCCTGAGAGACATGATTCGAACCTAGGTCTGTTTAACTCTGAATGCCCTTTCACACCATTACTTAAAACTCAAATTGTTCTTATTCAGTAATTTAGAGAGTATTTAAGACGGGAAGTGAGATAAAACATGAGGTACCTGAGCTTGGCCCGTGTGGCTCAGTGGTTGACCTTCGACCCAGGAACCAAGAGGTCGCTGGCTTGATTCCGTCAGGGTATATGCCTGGGTTGTGGGCTTGGTCCCCAGTGTGGGGTGTGCAGGAGGCAACTGATCAATGATTCTCTCTCATCATTGATGTTTCTATCTCTCTCTCCTTCTCCCTTCCTCTCTGAAATCAATAAAAATATATTTTAAATAGATTTATAAAACATGAGTTACCTGAAAACTTTGAAAAGTTTCGGACAGGCATGATGCGCTGGCGACTTTTCCCTTTCATTTCATTCTCATAGATTAGGATAATAGCTGGAGGCTGAAACCTAATTCCACATTTCTTGGCAGTGCACGTCATTCTCATATACACTTCAGGGTAAATGAGAGGAAATCTGAAAATGTGTTAGTCACATAATGACTTCCTGTAAAAGAGGGGAAAAAATGAAGTGTTGGATAAATCACATTCCTCCCTATCTCTCCTCCCCAGCAGATTTGGCTCTCGTCCAGATCTCGATCAGTTCTAGAGATACATGCTCAGCCTATCGATCTCAATATTTTGAGCATTACCCTGAAAGTTTAGTTTGGCCCTGGATTAGCCTTAGACTGTTGGATCCCTGATTCATTGAGGGGTATAGGTATGTTCACACATGAGCTTAGAAATGCAGTTCAGTTTGGCTCTCTTAGTGTACTGTACTTTTAATCAAAGATTATATATGAACCCATGAGTCAGCCCAAAAACTGACTTACAGGATCTTTTTTATTTAACAATTAAACAAGTATATACAAGCACACTCTATGTCAAGGTACTAAGAATTTTTTTAAATCTTAATCATTATGTTTTGAGGTTCACCAGACCAGATCTCTGTTTCCCTTATACTTTTCCAGTCATTTTACACATTGAGTTTTTTGTAATTACTTAATCATTTATCTTCCCTTCTCTTCCATATATTCCATGAGGACAGGGAACATATCCACTGATTACCACAATATCCCAGCACAATACCTGGAATGTAGTAGGCATTCTGTACATACTTGTTTAATTCAATGTATTAAAATAAGCCCCTGTACATCCTGAAAGATTTTACAGTCCAGAAGTCTGACCAAAAAGGCAAACCCACCTAGCCAGTGTGGCTCAGTGGTTGAATGTCGACCCATGAACCAGGAGGTCATGGTTCCAGGCCTGGGTTTCGGCCTCGATCCCCAGTAGAGGGCATGCAGGTGGCAGCTGAAGGATGATTCTCTCTCATCATTGTTGATTCTTTCACTCTCATCCTCTGAAATCAATAAAAACATATTTTTTAAAAAGGCAGAGCCACCCTAGCCGGTTTGGCTCAGTGGATAGAGCGTAGGCCTGCTGACTGAAGGGTCCAGGGTTCAATTCTGGTTAAGGGCACATACCTCAGTTGCAGGCTCCTCCCTGGACTGGAACCTGGTTGGGGCGTGTACAGGAGGCAACCAATTGATGTGTTTCTCTCATATCAATATTTCTCTCTGTCTTTCCCTCTCTCTTCCACTCTCTCTAAAAACCAATGGAAAAATATCCTCGGGTGAGGATTAAAAAAAAAAAAAAAAAAAAAGGCAGAGCCAATGCAGAATCAGCCTATACATATACAAGGCAATAAAGTTTACATGACTTTTAAACTTATTTGTCTCATTACATGATTTTCTTTTCAGTTACAAGGAACACAGCTATTTTTTAGGTTAATACTTTCTATTCCCTCTTCCTTCTCCTGCCCCCAATGCCAAAGTACACTTAATTATAGGGACTGCTTTAGATGTGACTTTAAGACTTTTCCAGTCTTTATTCCCAGGAAATTTTGAAAATATCAAGGAACCTAGAAGTAAATCAGCATAGAGTAATGGTATCTTTTTCTTTTTTGAAGGTATTTTTATTGATTTCAAAGAGGAACGAAGAGGGAGAGATAGAAACATCAATGATGAGAGAAAATCATTGATTGGCTGCTTCCTGCATGCCCCCCACTGGGGATGGAGTTCACAACCCGGGCATGTGCCCTGACTGGGAATCAATGATGATCTGGTTCATAGGTCAATGCTCAACCACTGAACCACTCGGCTGGGCAAGTAATGATATATTCATAAACTCAGCTCTGTCAGCAAATCACTATAGGCACATAGTTATTTAATAAATGTTCACTGTAGAAAACTGGAGGTGAAGGTGAGACAGGGGGAGGAAGAAACATAAAAAATAATCACCCTTAATTCCTTTCAGTCTTTTTTCTAGGCATACAGTTTTATTTTTTTAAACTACAGTAGCTGGGTGGGTCTACCTTTTTGATCAGGCTTCTAGACTGTAAAAACTTTCATGAGGTACAGGATGTAGCCTTTTAAATTTAACCACCTATGTGATTTTGTCATTAAATGTTCCATCAAAATGCTATCTTTTTTTGTTATTGTTAGAAGAAAAGACATTTTATTATTATTTTACTATATAACATAGTAGTGAATATATCTGATTGCATTTTCTCAAATGGCAAATGAGAACAGGACAGCATTTAACTGAAAACCTCAATATCATCTGTCTTTTGGAGGATTCAGTTTCCTACGATGTGTATGATACTGTCCATAAGGATATCAACGGTGCTTAGTAGTAAAGAACATTTTGCTAAGTTGTTCTATCGTGGGTCCTTGCTCAAAGTGTTCATCTTTTTCTTCCAATCTGGTTTTCAGTATTTGATCCTGTGTTTCTTCATAGATATATGCACAGGATCTGGCTGAGGGATAGGCTTGGTGTGTTCATATGGAATATCCACAGAAGGATGGTAGCAAACTACCGTCCTGTCATCAGATGTCAAAGCAAGTTCTACTTGACAATTATAGTCATCTGGAAGAGAAGAGTATGTGGATTTATGACAAACACAGTATAAAACTCCATTTTGGATTGGAAATAAATGTTTCAAAATAGTTCTGTTTGATATCACCCATTTCACTGCTATACGGCCATGGTAAATCAAGATGCTTATCAGGTGGTATGGAAAAAGATTTGAAGAGAAAATGCTTTTAAAATTTGCTTCTAGGCACACCTATTTTCATCCCTTGACTTCTGCTCACTGCGAGCCTCCATAAAATGCTAACTTTTATATTACTGACAAATGTTTGTCCTAAGGATCTATCAAAAATCTCTCTTATCCACCCCTTACTGTCAGATGTAAGAACTTTTACTCTTAGAAAATTAATAATATATAAAGCTTTTTCAAATTTCTGTGGTCTGCCCCTGACTTAATGCAATGATCCCACCCCATTCCCTCTTTCTTCTTCTTTTAACAAATACTATTCCCAGTTCACCTCACTAAAATTTGGTGTATTAGTAAACTTTCTAGGAGATCCTACTGAGCACAATATAAATTCCACACAGTCAAGTAAATAGCTGTACTCATGAAGGACGCATGCAATTGATACTCAATAATACAGTTTACCCCTAGCTGGTTTGGCTCAGTGGATAGAGAGAGCATCGGCCTTTGGACTAAAGACTCCCGTGTTTGATTCCGGCCAAGGACACATCCCCGGGCTGTGGGCTTGATCCCCAGTAAGGGACGTACGGGAGGCAGCCAATCTCATCGTTGATGTTTCTATCTCTCTCTCCCTCCCCTTTCCTAAGTCAATAAAAATATATTTAAAATAATAATAATACAGTTTAGTAATAAAAAAACCCCTATTTTTAAAATTTAACTTTCATTTTTACTAAAGTAATGTTTGTATTCTGTTTAAAATGTAAAATAATTCTACGAGGCTTATAACTACTTTCCCTTTCCCGCTCCAGTTCTTTCAAGGGTTTCTTCCAAAATGTATCTCCATAGTTCTTAATAGTGTACGGATACTGCTGTTTTCAGTTTAATTATCTTCCGACATCTTTCCCCTTGGAGACATCCGTCCCAAAGCCCCTATTCTGCTCCGATCTGCAATGGATGTTCTCTCGGTCTTCTCACGTGTTCAACTCAACTCGGGAGGCCAGGCGGGCGCATTTCCCACCTCTGCTTCTACCAGGGTCCTCAAACTTTTTAAACAGGGGGCCAGTTCACTGTCCCTCAGACCGTTGGAGGGCCGGACTATAGTTTAAAAAAAAAACTATGAACAAATTCCTGTGCACACTGCACATATCTTATTTTGAAGTAAAAAAACAAAACGGCAAAAACACCCGCATGTGGCCCGCGGGCCGTGGTTTGAGGACGCCTGTCAGCAGGACTTCCCCAGGGATCAGTGCCTGCCCTAATCCAGCCAAGCATCCCCCAACCTAAAAGTGTACGGATTGTGCCAACAGGTAGACGATCCTCTCCCTACTCACGTCCCCAGTGAAAGACCGACTTTTTCACCCTGAGAGAAGTCCAGAAAGTGCATCTTCTGCCGGCCACCAGCGGAAACCTCCGTGCGGGGGTTCTCCCCTCCCAACGGCAGTGCACAGAGAAGCCCCGGACTGGACCTGGAGGCCGGGCGGAGCCTGGCGCCGCAGAAAGGCCGCAGCCACAGTCCCGCAGACGTGACTGTGCGGTGGACTCCCCGCAAGGAAGCCCGCAGCCACAAATACCTGGAACTGGAGGTGGAGGCCGACCCCTGGGCGAACCCTCGGCTCGGAAGCCAGCGTGCAGCGGTCAGGGTCCGGCTGCGGGCGCCCGAGGCCGTTCCCACGGAAACAGCCCCGGAGCACTCACGGCGCCTGCGCCCTTCTCGCCCCGCCCCCGACCGGGGCGGTAGGGGGCGGGGCAGCGAGGAAGCGAACCTGGAGCCGGGGCGGCCGCCGCTGGGAACTCCGGAACTTTCGGGGGCCAGGGCTGTGGGAAGTGGGGGTGGGGGACGGCGGGACCGAACGCGTGCGCGCACCGAGGCTTCCGTCGCGGTCACCGACCCCGTGGCAGCGCGCTCGCGGGGCGGCGTGAAGCGCACGCGGGCTCCTCCCTCCGCGTTGCCTCCAGGCGCGCTCCTCGCCGGCGCGCGTGCTCCGGCGTCCTGGCTGCGCCGGCCGTGGTCGCGGGGGTCCGAGTGGTGGCCTGGCTGCTGCTCTGGGAGGCAGCTGAGCTCACCTGCAAGGCCTCCTCGGCCTTCCCGGCCGCCCACGCCGATGCGGGTAAAGGGGGGAGAGGGGGGCGTGGCTGCGGGAGTGGGGGCGGGATTTGAGGTTGAGGGGCGGGCAGCAGCTCGGACTCCGGGGTCCTCGCCCCGGAGCGGTTTGCGAAGGGACGTCTGTGTACCCCGGCGCCCGGGACTGTGGGGTGATTTGGAGGAGGTTGAAAACAAAGGCCACGTGCCTCCTCTTCTCTCTCCGCCTGCCACCCGCACAGCTCTCTGGACTCTGGGGAGTCGGGCTATGTTGTTCTGGGCACACAATTACTAAAATATTGTGAAGGAAATTTGGCGATGGAGCGTCTTGGGATGCATGGAGCTTCTTACACCAACACGGAGCCGGCAGGGCCCCCTTGCCCTGTGAAGTGTGAGGACCCCAATCCCGAGTACAGAGACTCCGGGGGCGTGGGAAGAGGAGGACGACGAGGTTTTTTGTCTTACAAATACTTTTGATAGCCGACTGGATTGCGCTGGGGTTTCTTGAGGACTCCGGGTTAGGCAAGCGCGTTGATGCATTTCTTTGGGCCCCAGTCCGTGGGCTGGAGTGCTATGCTGTGTGTTGTGGATCCAGCCCTGAGCGGAAAACACACTGCCCCCCACCCTCGTGGAGCTTTCAGTGGGTTGGGGGAGACACTCCACCAGTGGTAATTAGATAAAGCGATAACGTTTGATGAGGAAAGAAAGGCAGGGCAAACCACGTGAGTTCCTCCATCTGGAAAATGATATACTAATATCTGTCAATCAGTGCAGTTCTGCTTTTGTGTGTTTACATATTAGGTTCCAAATTTATATGAAGAAAAGATTATGAGGCCAAAAAGTTTTTTTAAACAACTCGTCTTGGTGATTTTAAAGACTCTTCCTGAACTGGCATTTTATGATTAAAAAATGAGTCAATTTCCAGAGTCAATACAGACCATAATAACCAAATAAAGTAATACTTAAGAGAAAAAAGATTGGAGGTGAATTCAGATGCAACAAATTCATTTTGAAAATGGTACTTTTGCCTTAAAGATCATAATTGTCTGGTATTTGCTATACTGTTTGTAAATTAGCCTGTCTACCATCCAAAGATGAATGTGATTTACTATTTGCTAGTGTATGTCTCAACAGAATTTAAATCTATTAATTTGGTCTTTTTTTCTAATATATTGGTATTTGAAAACTTATTCCCTACTTCACCCCCATTAAAATTAAACATGATGAAGAAACATCTAGATTTGTACAAGAGGTACCCTAAGTTATTTGGGAAAAGATTATATATGCTTTTCCAAAGAAAATAAGGCTTTCTTTAAATAGCTAGGAGAGTGGAAATATATGAGGCTTTAAAAGTCAGGCAAATCTTGCGTGGCAGGATAGGTCAGTTGTTTAGAGTATCATCTGGATATGCCACGGTTGTGGGTTGGATCCCTGTCAGGGCACATACAAGAATCAACCAGTGAATGCATAAATAAGTGGAACAACAAATCGATGTCTCTCTCAGTCACATCAATAAAAAGAAAGTTGATATATATAAAAAATAAATGTCAGGCAAATCTTGCTTCTAATCAGTCACTTATTTGTAAGACTCCCAGAGCCAGTTAATAACTTATAAGTCAGAGCTTCCTTCTTTGTACAAATGGCAATAATTTTTTTTTTTAATTCTCACCTGAGGATATTTTTCCATTGATTTTTTAGAGAGAGAGAGCGGGGGGGTGGGGGAGGGGAGACAGAGAGAGAGAGAGAGAGAGATCAATGTGAGAGAGACACATTGGTTGTCTTTGCACATGCCCCAACCAGGGCCAGGGATCAAGCCTGATGGGGAATTGAACCCAAAACCTTTTGGTTTATGGGACAATGCTTCCAACTGACTGAGCCACCCAGCCAGGAAAATGGCAATAATTTTGACTGCCTATTTTGCTAGGTTGTGAAACTCATGTGAAAGTCCCAAGTAAAGGATCTATCATATAGGTATTATTTAATAAATATTATTTTTTCATACTTTTCCCTTCTGTTGTATATTTCAGATGTTTTAATCTCTATGACATGGTTTTTCAAGTATCTTTTCAGGAATATATATAATGGACCTAGCAACATAGAATACAACATGGTTTTCATTTGTTTATTTTTATTTTTTAAATATATTTTATTGATTTTTTACAGAGAGGAAGGGAGAGGGATAGAGAGCCAGAAACATCGATGAGAGAGAAACATGGATCAGCTGCCTCCTGCACACCCCCCACTGGGGATGTGCCCACAACCAAGGTGCATGCCCTTGACCGGAATCAAACCTGGGACCTTTCAGTCCACAGGCCGACGCTCTATCCACTGAGCCAAACCGGTTCCGGCTCGTGTTTATTTTAATGATTTTCGTACACACTGCCCGCTTTTGAAAATGAAATAAAATTATATAGCAAGGCACTTGGCAGAGTTGGTGATCTGATCGTTAGTTATGACGCTTACATTAAGTAATAGTTTTAATGTCTGAATGTCAGTGTTCTTAATTCCCATGCTATAGAGTCTGTATAGTGAGATTTCTGGTTATTCTAAATTTATTAAACAACCTTTTGAAAAGAGGTTTGGCTCAGTGGTCAGAGCATCAGGCCTGTGGACCAGAGGGTCAATTCTCAATCAAGGGCACAGTTGGGGCATGTGCAGGAAGCAACCAATTGATGTGTCTCTCTCATAGATGTTTATCTCTGTCTCTCTCTTTCCTTCTCCTGTCTTCCCTCCTACTCTCTCTAAAAGTCAATGGAGGCTAGGCCGGTATGTTCAGTGGTTGAGCATTGACCTATGAACTAGGAGGTCACGGTTTGATTCCTGGTTGGGGCACATGCCCACGATGCAGGCTCGATCCCCAGTGTGGGGCTTGCAGGAGGCAGCCGATCAATGATTCTCTCTCATTGTTGATGTTTCTCTCCCTCTCTGAAATCAATAAAGATATATTTTAAAAAAAAAAAAGTCAATGGAAAAAATATTCTTGGGTGAAGATTAAAAAAAAAAGACTAATTTTTATTTTTGTTTTTTTAAACACTTCCAACATGTCCACAAGGCAAATGTACTGTCTTCTCAGTTTTATACGTAGTTAGAATTAAATCAGATTTTCTGCCCTTGCTGGTGTGGCTCTGTTGGAGTATTGTACCTTACATCAAAAGATCACCTGGATAAAGTAATATTAATAACGAACACAAATAGCACTATATTATAGGACCTATTCTAACTACTTCTTCATATATTGAGTCTCATGACAACTAGCAGAGCAATAAACTATCTTATGTAAAGTCATATAGCTATTAAGTGACAGAAAGGGTTTTGAAGGTAGGCAATCTAATTCCAAAGTCAGTGTTCTTAATTCCCATGTTATACTAGAAGTAGATTTATATGTAGCTCAACTTGCTTGAGTTTTAGAGTTTTTGTTTCATTTTTAGGTTGGTTAGATTCTCCAGGCAAGTAAAGCCTATTAAAACAATTTTTTTCTAATTATGTAAGTATTCTTTCATTGAGTTCTTGTTTTATTAAAAATCAAATCTTTTGGTTCTTACAGGCATAAAGGCCAGTTGTTCTGAAATTATTTTGCGGCAAGAAGTTTTGAAAGATGGTTTCCACAGGTAAGTTGCCTGTTGACTGTTACTTGTATCAAAGTACTGTTTCATATATTTTAGAGCAAAAAATCAATAGTTGAAAAATGGATAAAACTGAAAAAGAAAAAATCACTTGATTTCTTCCAGTCTTAAGTGGCAGATTTATTATAATGTGGTTACAGTTTGAAATAATGATTAACCCATTGTATGCCATAAGCGTCTGTAGACGCAAGTGGCTGACCTTCCCCACACGCCACACACATCTATTAAAAAAATTGTTTTGCCCTGGCTGGTTTGGCTCAGTGGATAGAGCGTTGGCCTGCGGACTGAAGGGTCCCAGGTTCGATTCCGGTCAAGGGCATGTACCTTGGTTGCGGGCACATCCCCAGTAGGGGGTGTGCAGGAGGCAGCTGATCGATGTTTCTCTCCCATCGATGTTTCTAACTCTATATCCCTCTCTCTGCTTCTCTGTAGAAAATCAATAAAATATATTTAAAAAAAAAAAAAAAAAAAAAATGGTTTTCCCTAAGTGGCAAACCTGACCAACTTTAGAATCATTTTTCGTGAGAATTTTCAGCTGAAAATATTCAAGAACACCCGAATTGTGAGTAATATATTTGTTTTTATAATATTCATTGCAAATTGATTTTTTTAAGTAAATTCAAAATATCAGCCGAAGTTGGTTTGGCTCAGTGGATAAAGTGTCGGCCTGCGAACTGAAAGGTCCCAGGTTCGATTCCGGTCAAGGGCATGTACCTTGGTTGCGGGCACATCCCCAGTAGGGGGTGTGCAGGAGGCAGCTGATCAATGTTTCTCTCTCATCTATATTTCTAACTCTCTATCCCTTTCCCCTTCTCTCTGTAAAAAATCAATAAAATATGTTTTTAAAAAAACAAAAACAAAACAAAAACAAAATATCATGGTGTGTGGGCGTGGTTTCCGTTTTGGATGCATGTCAATCCCCAAGCTGAATCAATGATTCTCTCTCATCATTTATGTTTCTCTCTCTCTCCCTCTCCCTTCTTCTCTGAAATCAATGAAAATATATTTAATTAAAAATTAACTGGAGACTAGGGGAAAGCAAATGTTTATAAATTAACATATTTAGAAGTTGTATATATGTAATATCCTATTTTATCATCACAGTGGTTGTGGATGATACCTTTCTTTTTTTTCTTTTTTTAAAAATATATTTTATTGATTTTTTTTTTTTATTTATTTATTTATTTTTTAATTTCTTTATTGATTAAGGTGTCACATATTTGTCCTCATCCCCCCATTCCCATCCCACCCCTCTCCCCACGCATGTCCCAATCCCCTGTTGAACTTAACCGTTGGATAGGCTTATATGCATGCATACTGGTCCTTTGATTGAACTCTCCCCCTCCCCCCACCCTCCCCCTACCCTCCCCTATCCTCCCTCTGAGGCCCGATAGTCCGATCGATGCCTCCTTGCTTCTGGTTCTGTTCTTGGTCCTCAGTCTATGTTGTTCATCATTTCCCTTAGATGAGCGAGATCATATGTCACTAGATATATACTAATAAGAACTGAATGTGAGACGAGCAATAATAGTTATGCTGACAGGCAAATGAATCAATCTGTAGCGAGCTTCCCCCTGGACCAACAGTTCTTTTGAGACCCAATTTCAATGTCCACCAGTTCCTTATGTGTACATGTCAGCACTGACCCCTCAGCTCTGGATGGTGGACAAATGGTGGTAATGGAGGTCCGACTCCCTCTGGTTTGGTCTCAGCCGAACCCAGGGGCACGGCGTCACTCAGACTAAGGGGCACGTGGCCTCACCCCTACCCAAGGGGCGCGTGGTCTCACCCGGGCCTGGGACCCAGCCTCACCCGGATGGATCCAGGGGCGCACGGCCTCACCCGGACCCAGGATCTGGCTTCACCCGTACCCAGGGACGCTTGGCCTCTCCCAGACCCAGGGGCACGTGGCCTCACCCGGGCCTAGGTGCACGAGGCCTCATCCGGATCCAGGGACACATGGTCGCACCCGGACCCAGGGACGCTTGGCCTCTCCCAGACCCAGGGCCACTTGGGCTCACCCGGGCCTAGGTGTACGAGGCCTCACCCTGATCCAGGGACACATGGTCTCACCCGGACCCAGGGGTGCGTGGCCTCTCCCAGACCCAGGGCCACTTGGGCTCACCCGGGCCTAGGTGCACGAGGCCTCATCCGGATCCAGGGACACATGGTCGCACCCGGATCCAGGGACGCTTGGCCTCTCCCAGACCCAGGGCCACTTGGGCTCACCCGGGCCTAGGTGCACGCGGCCTCACCCGGATCCAGGGACACATGGTCTCACCCGGACCCAGGGATGCTTGGCCTCTCCCAGACCCAGGGCCACTTGGGCTCACCCGGGCCTAGTGGCACAAGGCCTCACCCAGATCCAGGGACACATGGTCTCACCCGGACCGAGGGACGCTTGGCCTCTCCCAGACCCAGGGCCACTTGGGCTCACCCGGGCCTAGGTGCACGAGGCCTCACCCGGATCCAGGGACACATGGTCTCACCCGGACCCAGGGACGCTTGGCCTCTCCCAGACCCAGGGCCACTTGGGCTCACCCGGGCCTAGGTGCACGAGGCCTCACCCGGATCCAGGGACACATGGTCTCACCCGGACCGAGGGACGCTTGGCCTCTCCCAGACCCAGGGCCACTTGGGCTCACCCGGGCCTAGGTGCACGAGGCCTCACCCGGATCCAGGGACACATGGTCGCACCCGGACCCAGGGACGCTTGGCCTCTCCCAGACCCAGGGCCACTTGGGCTCACCCGGGCCTAGGTGCACGAGGCCTCACCCGGATCCAGGGACACATGGTCTCACCCGGATCCAGGGACGCTTGGCCTCTCCCAGACCCAGGGCCACTTGGGCTCACCCGGGCCTAGGTGCACGAGGCCTCACCCGGATCCTGGGAGACATGGTCTCACCCGGACCCAGGGACGCTTTGCCTCTCCCAGACCCAGGGCCACTTGGGCTCACCCGGGCCTAGGTGCACGAGGCCTCATCCGGATCCAGGGACGCATGGTCTCACCCGGACCCAGGGACGCTTGGCCTCTCCCAGACCCAGGGGCACGTGGCCTCACCCGGGCCTAGGTGCACGAGGCCTCACCCGGATCCAGGGACACATGGTCTCACCCGGACCCAGGGACGCTTGGCCTCTCCCAGACCCAGGGCCACTTGGGCTCACCCGGGTCTAGGTGCACGCAGCCTCACCCGGATCCAGGGACACATGGTCTCACCCGGACCCAGGGACGCTTGGCCTCTCAGACCCCGGGGCACGTGACCTCACCCTTGCCTAGGTGCACGAGGTCTCACCGGGATCCAGGGACACACGGTCTCACCCGGACCCAGGGACGCCTGGCCTCCCCCAGACCCAGGGGCACGTGGCCTCACCCGGGCCTAGGCGCACGAGGCCTCACCCGGATCCAGGGACACACGGTCTCACCCGGACCCAGGGACGCCTGGCCTCCCCCAGACCCAGGGGCACGTGGCCTCACCCGGGCCCAGGCGCACGAGGCCTCACCCGGATCCAGGGACACACGGTCTCACCCGGACCCAGGGACGCCTGGCCTCCCCCAGACCCAGGGGCACGCGGCCCCACCCGGGCCTAGGTGCACGAGGCCCCACCCGGATCCAGGGACACATGGTCTCGCCCGGACCTAGGGGTGCGTGGCCTCTCTCAGACCCAGGGGCACGTGGCCTCACCTGGACCTAGGTGCACGAAGCCACCCGGACCCAGGGGCGCGTTACCTCTCTCAGACCCCTGGTCGCGTGGTCTCACCCGGGTCCAGGGGCTCACGGCCTCACCCGTACTCGGGACCCAGCCTTACCCGGATCCAGGGGCCCACGGCCTCACCCGGACCCAGGGTTCAGATTCGCCCGGACCCAGGGGCACATGGCCTCACCCGAACCCGGAATCCAGCTTCACCTGGACCCAGGGGCGCGTGGCCTCACCCAAACCCAGGGGCGTGAGGCCTCACCTAGACCCCGAGGCGTGTGACCACATCTGAGCCCAGAGGCTTGCAGGCTCGCCTGGACTCGGGTCTCAGCGGGGTTTCGTCTTCTTGATCCCAATTCCTGTTGGTCAATTCCCTCTCAGCAATTCCTTCGGTCATTTTCTCAGAGCTCCAGGGCGGCTGCCACAGAACTCGTTGGGCGGCGGGCTCGGCAAGGCTCCGGTGTGCCCGGTGCCCGGCGGTGGGCTGGTCCGGTGTCGCTGCGTCGGCCCTTGGGTCTGCAACGGTGGCCAGTCGCTGAGCGTGCGCACCTGGCCACTTCGGGGCATTGAGATTCTTGAAGGACTCGGAGGTCAGCAAGCACGGAGTCTCCCACCCCATGTCTCCCAGGGGCTCGTCTGTCCGTGCTCGGCAGCGAGTGGAGCCGTCCCCTCAGCCGGAGACCGCCGGGGGAACTGCGCCGAGCACGTTCCTTGCCACCATTGTGTCGCCTGAGCCATAGTTCTTAAAGTGTGGGCTTTGGGTCACCGGCATCAGCATCATCCTGCGTACCCCTCTCTTTTATTCTAGTTGTAGAGCATCTGCTCAGCCAGCTCCCCGGTCTTTCTGGCTGGTGTCTGCTCTGCTCTCCCGTCGTAGTCTCAATATTGTTGTGGTAGGCAACGATCAGGCTGCCGCCCTATGTCTCCATCTTGGTCCTCCCTTGTACAGTTAAGTCTTGATTGTTGTTGGTGTCACTGGGAGGAATTGTCCTCCAGGCCAATTGGCCGTGAGGACCCTCTTTGTCCATATAGGAAGAGTTGCTGTGCAGGAGACACGTTTGTGGGCCGGGTCTTGATGCAGCAATGCCTTGGCGCTCACTGAGTCTGCCTCTAGAATGCCTCCCTTATGCAAGTGATTGAAATCTGGTGTCATCTCACACCAACCACTAGATGCCCTCGTTTCTGGGTCTCCAATGCAGTGTGGGTCAGCCACTACCTGAGGCACTCAGCAGGAAAAAGCTTCTGCTCAGCTTGGCTGGGGCGGAGCTACAGGGTGGAGCCTACAACCTTGGCTTCCTGTCAGCCCCGCCCTATGAGGCTCCTGTGTCTGTGTCCCTCTGTATTCCTTGCAAACACCTCTGAGAGAAACGCGCCCTGGAGTTTCGCCCACTGCCAAACAGTCCAGTCCCTCCCCTAATGAATCTGGACTCCCAGATTCTCGCCTGGAACTGGGTTTCAGTGCAGTTGGAACTGGGTCTCAGCGCAGTCTGGCGTCCCTGTCTCCTTCCCAGCAGGGCCACCCAGTGGCGCAGGCAAAAGTCCGTCCTCTGCGCACCTTCCAGTGCGCGCGTCTGGAGCCGCCGCTTCTCTGTGCCTCCGCCACCACAGCCCAAATTCATTCCCCCAGCGTGCGCCTGGCTTCCCAGGGTTTCGCCCGGAACTGGGGTTCAGTGCAGTCGGAACTGGGGTTCAGCACGGTCCTGAGCTTATGTCTCCTTCCCGCTAGGGCAGTTCAGTGGCGCAGGCAACAGTCCGTCCTTTGCGCCCCTTCCCGTGCGCGCCTCTGGAGCTCTGCCTTCCCCCGCTCCTCTGTGCCTGCGCCCCACAGCCCAGATTCATTCCTCCAGCCTGCGCCTGGCTTCCCAGGGTTTCGCCCGGAACTGGCGCTCAGTGCAGTCGGAGCCGGCGCTTAGCGCACTCCGGAGCCTTTATCTCCTTCCTGCCAGTGAACGCCGGCCAGGCCGTCAGCCGCCCCTTCCTCTCCGGCTCCATCCTCCCCGCAGGCGCGCGTGCTCGTGTCTCCGCCAGTTTCTCCATACCTCAGGCTTTTACGGCTCCCCCGATTCTCCCCGTGGCCTTCTCCTTCCCCCCAGCTGTGGGCATTTCAGTCCGCCAGCTCTCCTGTGGTTCTGGACGATGTCCGTTCTGACCTCTAGTTGTGCCTTTGAAATTGTTGTGCCCGGCTGCAGGTTAGGTGTTTCACCTATGCCGCCATCTTGGTTTCTCCTCGCCACTTTCTATTTTATTGATTTTTACAGAGAGGAAGGGAGAGAGAGAGAGAGTTAGAAACATCGATGAGAGAGAAACATCGACCAGCTGCCTCCTGCACGCCCCCTACTGGGGATGTGCCCGCAGCCAAGGTACATGCCCTTGACTGGAATCGAACCTGGGACCTTTCAGTCCGCAGGCCGATGCTCTATCCACTGGGCCAAACCAATTAGGGCGAGATGATACCTTTCTTGTTTTTCAGAGGAGGTAACTAGGGTTCAGAGAATTTAAATAATTTGGCAGTGGGTAGGGTGGTGGGGCTCTGGCTCCAATTTAGGACTATGGTATTCCAAGGCCATGCTCGCAAGTATTAAGATATTATACCAACCTAAATCCCTATTTCTCACTTACAAGACTTGGTTCCAAATGACCAAACTGTTTCCAAGATAGAAATTATCCTCAAAAATGAATATTTGCCAGTATTAAAGATTTTTTAAAGACCGGTAAAAAGTTATGGAAACTGTTCCATAAGAAAACTTCCCAAACTTTAAAGCTCTCAAAGCTGTAAATTACTTTGAAATGATTATCAGATACTTGATTTAAAATTCTGATACATTTATTTTTAAAATAACTTCATTTTATAAGTCACCTCAAGCTAAAATATCTGCTTCCCCTCATTCTTCAAGTTAGCCTACATGTGAATGACTAGGAGATGTGGTACAGAGAACTTGGATAGTTTTATGTTGTTTTTTCTTTGACCTCAGATAGATTTGGGCTCAAAAGGTAGCTCCATTATTTAGTATCTGCCTTTGGGAGGGAAGTCACTTCTGAAAGAAGTTTTAGACAGAGTTTCTGACACATTTTAAGCCATGTTAGGGTAATTACGCCAATATTATTAAATATTTCTCGATAAAGTAATTGGATATGTTCTCAAGAAAATTGGGAATAATAAATAATGTAAAGATGACAGTGTAACCATAAATTATCCCAATAAGGAAGAAATAGGTGTCTGGAGAGGCTAGTGTGAAGGCAAAGTAGCTGTCCAGACATAAGTACTGCCGGTAAAAAGCAGGACATAAAACCAAGTATGAAGAGTGACAGAACCCACACAGCTTCTGAAACTATAAATCTGTTATTTGAGACCTTCAGAATAAGCCAGTAATCATTGTTTTAAAAAGGCTTTTTAGCTATATGTAGATCAGGTGTAGTCTTGCTGCTAGGGTGGATGAGGAAACATTAACAGATTATACAAAGTAGAATTTGTTAGCTCCTCCTATTTCTATCTTCTTGGTCAAGAAGAATTACTTTCGGGGTGGGGAGTGGGCTAGAAGGAGTCAATGGGGGGGAGGGAAGTTTGTAATACTTTCAGCAATAAAGATTTAAAATTTAAAAAATCAAATAAAAAATTATTTCCACTTTGGGAAGGGTCAAGCAATTATTGGTAGTAGGAAACTGAAGTGCAGAATATGCAAGGGAAGTATACAAAAGGGCCTTGCTACTATAAATGAGGATAGGATTTCCCCTCTCTGATGAATTATATCTCTTTGTAGTAGGAGAACTTGCTTAAATGATTGCTGAACTTCTGTTTGTAGTCTTTGGATAATTTGGAAGTTAGTTGATAAAGATTTTGGGCAGAATTCTAGACCAGATTATTAAAAGAACTAGGGGCCCGGTGCACGAAATTCATGCACTGGGGAGGGGTCCCTCAGCCCAGCCTGCCCCCTCTCACATACTGGGAGCCCTCAGGGGATGTCCTATGGACCTAAGCCGAAGTCTGGCTTCCCTTTGCCTGAGGCTACCGGGCTAATCAGGGGAAGGCGCCCGCCCCATCACCCTGCTGCTGCAGCCACTGTCAGTCACTGCAGCCGCCAAGGTGTTTTCATCAACACAGACTCCAGTCCCTTCACCATGAAAAAATGACAAATTTCTTTAAGCATTTTCAAGATGTGTCTTTCATAGAATATGACATTTCTTTATTTTTCTTTTTATCCTCACCTGAGGATATGTTTCCCTTGATTTTTCCCCCCCTTCCCTCTGAATCCAAGCTCAGCCCCTTCCCAAGCCAAAAGCCTCCTCCCCAGGTTTAGGCTTGGGAAGGGGTCCCCACCCCCACCTCCAATCTCAGGCTCTGCCCCTTCTTAAGCCTAAAGCCTCCACCCCAGGCTTTAGGCTTGGGAAGGAGTCCCCCCCCCCCCCCCGCAGAACCTCCGATCACAGGCTCAGTCCCTACCCAAGCCTAAAGCCTCTGCCCCAGGTTTAGGCTTGGGAAGGGGCTCCTCCCAGCACTTCCCCAAGCCTAAAGCCTCCACCCCAGGCTTTAGGCTTGGGAAGGGGACCCCTGCCCCTCCGATGGCAGGCTCAGCCCCTTCCCAAGCCTAAAGCCTCTGCCTGATGGGAGTGACCTGGGTGCTGAGAAGGTTCCCCGGACCCAGGTATGTATGCAAATTAACCACCATCTTGGTAAAAGGTGCAGTCAATTTGCATATTGCTCTTTTATTGGGTAGGATGGTTTGTGCACACAAAGGAAGTGGTGGTCTCTTGGAATTAGTATTAATGTATTACAACTTATTTCATTTATAGAGTTACTAGATAGGTATATCAGAGAAATGTTATAGCATTTCCATATAACTTTTGGAATCAACTTGTAGATTTCCTCAAAAAAGCTTCATGAAATTTTGGTTAGGATTCTGTTGAAACTCTCAATCAATTTGTAGAGAACTGATATGTGAACATTAAGGCTACCAGACCACTGTACCGATTTTTCGGTAATTTCCCAATCTGCCGCTATACTGCTTTACCTAATTTTCTGTACTTTGCCTAGTACCTATTTTCTACAATGTCTCCAACTTACATCTTATTCTAACCACTTGTTTGCATGTAACTAACATTTTTCTATATCATGTTGATTTTTTCTCTTTAACCTTTTGCACTCGGATGTCAAGTGTGACTCGACATGGTTAGCGTTAGAATAAAGGAATCGAGAAAAAAGCAAGCAAGTGCAAAGGGTTAATGCTCAGGAGCCCAGGTATAGGGGACAGTTAGGTTCAGGGCCTCAGGTCTGGTAGGGTTAATGAGTGTTCCAATGCATGAATATGGCATCTTCATTCATTTAGGGTTTATTAGTTTAATCTTAATAGTATTGTAACTTGCAGAGTATATGTCTTACATATATTTTGTTAAATTTATTCCTAAGTATTTCATGTTTTTTGATGTAAAGAGCATTGTTTTAAATTTTTCATTTCTACTTGTTTATTGCTAATAATAGAAATACAATTGATTTTTGTATGGTGATATGGTACCCTAATTTTTTGTGAAATCACTTATAAATGCCTATAGCTTTTTTTGTAGACTCCTTAGGCTCTTGTACATAAATGATTATGGGTTTGCAAATAAAGACAGTCTGTATGCTTTTTACACCCTTTCCTTCCCTTTTTGACCTTGGGTCTCTCTAATACAGTATTGAATAAAATTGTTGCTATTTACCCAGTCTATCAATCTCTAAATTCTAATTGGAGTGATTAGACCATTTACTTTTAGTAAATATTGGTTTGGTTGGGTTGGCTTAAATTTATCCATCTTGCTACTTTGTTTGTAATTTGTTTTTTTCTATTTGGCCCATCTAGTCTTTTTTCTCTCTCTCTTCTTGCCTTATTTTGGATAAAGTGAGTATTTTTTAAGCATCTTGTTTTATTCCCATTTTTGGCTTATTAACTATACTTCTCTCTTTTTAATTGGTTACTTTAGAGTTTACAGTGTGCAATTTTAACTTATCACAGTCTACCTTCAAATAATATTTCACACCATGAATAATGTATGTCTCTTATATCAGAACTAGAGGCCCAGTGCACAAAATTCATGCACGGGGGGCGGGGGGTGTCCCACAGCCCAACTTGCACCCTCTCCAATCTGGGACCCCGGTGAAATTGGGCTAAACGGGCAGTCAGACATCCCTCTCACAATCCAGGACTGCTGGCTCCCAACCGCTCGCCTGCCTGCCTGCCTGCCTGATTGCTCCTAACCGCTTCTGCCTGACAGCCTGATCACCCCCTAACCACTCCCCTGACAGCCTGATCACCCCCTAACTGCCCTCCCCTGCTGGCCCGATTACCCCTAACTACTCTCCCCTGCTGGCCTGGTCACCCCTAACTGCCCTCCCCTGCAGGCCTGGTCGCCCCTAACTGCTCTCCCCTACAGGCCTGGTTCCCCCCAACTGCCCTCCCCTGCAGGCCTGGTTGCCCCTAACTGCCCTCCCCTGCAGGCCTGGTCGCCCCTAACTGTCCTCCCCTGCAGGCCTGGTTCCCCCCAACTACTCTCCCCTGCAGGGCTGGTCACCCCCCAACTGCCCTCCCATGCAGGCCTGGGTCCCCTCAACTGTCCTTCCCTGCAGGCCTGGTCACCCCCCAACTGCCCTCCCCTGCCAGCCATCTTGTGGCAGCCATCTTGTGTCCACATGGCGGCGGCCATCTTTGACCACATGGGGGCAGCCATCTTGTGTGTTGGAGTGATGGTCAATTTGCATATTACCTCTTTATTATATAGGATAGTTCATTTACTTCTCCTTTTCTTTATGCTATTGTTGCCATACATTTATTAACTTTACATTTTACTTATATTGTAAACCCGACCATATATTGTTATTATTTTTCCTTTGAAAACTCATATATTTTTACATTATTATTTATTTTAGTTGTGGTAAAAACCCCATATTATAACATTTACCATCTTAACCCTTTTAAAGTATAAACTTCAATTACATTAAGAACATTTACACTGTTGTATTACCATCACCACCATCCATCTACGGAATGCTTGCAAAACTGAAACTCTGTACCTCTTAAACAATTTACTCCCTTTTCTCCCCTTCTCCCAGCCTCTAGCAACCACTATTCTACTTTCTGTCTTTATAAATTTGACTATTCTAAGTACTTATACAAGTGGAATTATACAGTATTTGTGACTGGCTTATTTCACAAAGCATAATGTCCTAAAGTTTCATTCATATTAATTTCTTGTGTAATTGTCATACTTTTCTTTTTAAATTTTATTTTAAATATATTTTTATTGATTTCAGAAAGGGAGAGAGAGATAGAAACATCAATGATGGGAGAGAGTCATTGATTGGCTGCCTTCTGCATGCCCCAAACCGGGAGCCCGCAATTGGGCATGTGCACTGACAGGGAATCGAACCGTGACCTCCTGGTTCATAGGTTGACGCTCAACTACTGAGCCATGACTGCTGAGCATACTGTCAATAGCGACTGCACCATTTTACATTCCCACCAACAATGCTCAGTGGTCCAGTTTCTCTATCAATATTTGAAAACAATTAAAAAATGAGAGAAAATGTTTTTATATTCGCCCATGTATTTACCATTTGCTCTTCTGTCATTTTTTAAAATATATGTATTTTTTTATTTCAGAGAGTAAGGGAGAGAGAAAGAGAGAGATAGAAACATCAGTGATGAGAGTGAATCATCGATCAGCTGCTTCCTGCACGTCCCCCTACTGGGGTTCAAGCTCGAAACCTGGGTGTGTGCCCTGACCAGGAATCAAACCGTGATTTCTTTTTTTTTTTTAAATATATTTTATTGATTTTTTACAGAGAGGAAGGGAGAGGGACAGAGAGTTAGAAACATCAGTGAGAGAGATACATCAATCAGCTGCCTCCTGCACATCCCCTACTGGGGATGTGCCCGCAACCAAGCTACATGCCCTTGACCGGAATCAAACCTAGGACCCTTGAGTCTGCAGGCCAACGCTCTATCCACTGAGCCAAACCGGTTAAGGCCAAACCGTGATCTCTTGGTTCATGGGTTGACGCTCAACTACTGAACCACACCAGCTGAGACTGTCTTATAGATTCAAGTTTTCTTCAATTTTTTTTTACCAAGCTTTCTTCTGATATAACTTTTTTACTGCCTAAAGAATTTCCCTTACCATTTATTTCAGGGATAAGTTCTCTTAGTTTGTGTTTGTCTTAATCTTTAATATATACTAGAGGCCCAATGCACAAATATCTGTGCAAGAGTATGCCTTCCTTCCCCCAGCTGCCAGCACTGGCTTCCCTCCAGCACCCGGGACCCGGGTTGGCTTCCCTTGGGCCACCCGTAGGCACCCAGGACCTGGGCTGGCTTCCCTCAGGCCACCTGTAGGCACCTGAGACCCAGGCTGGCTTCCCTCGGGCCGCCTCCAGTCACCTGGGATCCGGTTGGCTTCCCTCCAGCCCCGGCTTCGTCAGGAAGGACGTTTGGAAGACGTCCGGTCTAATTGGCATATTACCCTTTTATTATTATAGATACCTCTTGGATATATAATTCTAAATTGATAGCTTTTTTCTTTTAATACTTTACATACATCATTCCATTGTCCTCTGGTATATTCTTATCTTTGTTACTCTCTATATAATGTTCATTTTTCCTCTCATTGCTTAAAAAATTGTTTTTTTCAGTGACTTGATAATAATATGTCTTGGTGTGGGGTTTGTGTATGTGTTTTGATCCTGCTTGGTATTTGTTGAGCTTCTTGGATTTACAAGTTTATAGTTTTCATGAAAATCAGAACAATTTCAGCCATTACATAATCTTCAAATTTTCTTTCTGTTACATTCTCTCCTCTTTTTCTGGGTCTCTTTCTCTCTCTCTTTCTCTCTTTTGATATTCTTCACTTGATATTGTTGAAAGATCTCTGAAATTGTTCCCCCTCCCCCCATTCTTTTTTCCTCAGTATGCTTCAGTTTGGATGGTTTCTGTTGTTGTGTCTCCAAGTCACTGATCTTTTCTTCTGCAATGTTTAAATGCTTTTAATCATATCTGGATAGTTTTTATTCCAGAAATTGTGTTTCTCATCTCTTGAAATTGCATTCAGTTCTTTATATATATATATACTAGAGGCCCGGTGCACAAAATTCGTACACTGGGTGTGTGTGGGGGTGTCCCTCAGCCCAGCCTGCACCCTCTCCAATCTGGGACCCCTCGGGGGATGTCCGACTGCCGGTTTAGGGATCTGGCCTAAACCGGCAGTTGGACATCCCTCTCACAATCCGGGACTGCTGACTCCTAACCACTCGCCTGCCTGCCTGCCTGATTGGCCCTAAGCACTTCTGCCTGCCAGCCTGATCACCCCCTAACCATTTCCCTGCCGGCCCAATTGCCCCCAACTGCCCTCCCCTGCTGGCCCGATCTCCCCCAGCTGCCCTCCCCTGCAGGCCTGGTCGCCCCCAACTGCCCTCCCCTGCAGGCCCGGTCACCCCCAACTGCCCTCCCCTGCAGGCCCGGTCGCCCCCAACTGCCTTCCCCTGCAGACCTGGTCCACCCCAACTGCCCTCCCCTGCTGGCCATCTTGTGACAACGTGGGGATGGCCATCTTGTGATGACATGGGGCAGCCATCTTGTGACACTGTGGGGGTGGCCATCTTGTGATGACGGGCGACCACCTTGTGATGGCATGGGGGCAGCCATCTTATGAGGGCATGAGGGTCAATTTGCATATTACCTCTTTATTGTATAGGACTAGAGGCCCGGTGCACGAAATTCGTGCACGGGTGGGGGGAGCGGGGGTCCCCCTCATCCTAGCCTGCATCCTCTCCAATTCAGGACCCCTCGGGGGATGTCTGACTGCTGGTTTAGGGCCTAAACTGGCAGTTGGAAATCCCTCTCACAATCCAGGACCACTGGCTCCTAACTGCTCACCTGCCTGCCTGCCTGATCACCCCTAACTGCCGCCCCCTGCTGCTGGCCTGGTTGCCCCCAACTGCCTCCCCCCCCCGCCGGCCTGGTCACCCCTAACTGCCCCCCCACTGGCCTGGTCACCCCCAACTGCCTCCCTACCAGCCTGGTCGTCCCTCACTGCCCCCCTCCGCTGGCCTGGTTGCCCCTCACAGCCCCCCCTGCCGGCCTGGTCACCCCCAACTGCTTCCCCTATGGGCCTGGTCACCCCATGCAGCCTGCTGCTGGGTTGTTGGGTTGCCCCTCACTAACCCCCCTGCCGGCCTGGTCGCCCCACGCAGCCTGCTGCTGGGTAGTTGGGTCGCCCCTCACTAGCCCCCCTGCCGGCCTGGTCGCCCCACACAGCCTGTTCAGTTGTCCCTTCGGTTGCGATGGTCGCTTAGGCTTTTATTATTATAGACTAGAGGTCCAGTGCACGAAAGTTATGCACGAGTAGGGTCCCTAGCGGCTGCTGGCCGGGGCCTCCCTTCCCTAGCTGCTAGCTGCCGGCTGGGGCTTCCCTTCCCCAGCTGCCGGCTGCCCGGGCCTTCTTTCATTCTGCGCCGCCCCCTGGTGGTCAGTGCATGTCATAGCGAGCAATTGAACTCCCGGTTGATCAAACTCCTGAGGGGACACTTTGCATATTAGGCTTTTATATAGAGAGATATTTATTCTCTTAGCCTCATAATGTTTGTGTTTTTCTTTAAATTATTGAATATAATAGGTATATTTATAATGACTTAATGTCCTTTGCTAATTTTGTCACTTCTGTCATTTCTAATCTGTTTCTATGAATGATTTTTTTCTTGGTTATTGGTCACATTTCCCTGATTCTTTGCATGTTTTGTAACTTTTGATTGGATACGGAATATTTTGAATGTTGTAGATATGAACCTTTTTGAGTGTGTGGATTTTATCTTCTTTTAAAGGGTGCTGGGTTTATTTTTTCTGTTAGAGTTTTAAGTCAACGTGATCCTTTTCACCTTTTTTTGTGTAGGTCTAAAGTTAAAAGTGGCCATTACTGCAAGGCTAATTTAGCTACTAAGGCTTTACCCTATCGGGATTTCAACTGAAAGCTTCGGTTGGTATCCCCATTGGGATTTCTATACTTTGGTTGGTTGGAATGCAAATGTCTCCCTACCTTGTGTAAAATTTTAGAATTTCTCATTTTTTAGTTCCCTGGTCATTCTCTGCCCATCTTATGGAGTTACGCCTTACTAATGCTTATCTTAGTATTCAACAGAAACTCAAGGGAACTCCCCAATTCAGATTTCTAGAGTTCTTTCTACATTGTTTCCTCCTCTCTGGAACTTAGTGCTGTGACTTCCAACCACTTCAGCTTTCCTAATCTTTTATTTTAAATATATTTTTATTGATGTCAGGGAGGGAGGGAGGGGGAGAGAGAGAGAGAGAGAGAGAGAGAGAAACATCCGGCACGCCCCCTACTGGGAATTGAGCACACAATCTTGGGCATGTGCCCTTGACTGGAATCAGACCTGGGACCCTTGAGTCTGCAGGCCGACACTATCCACTGAGTCGGCGAGGGCAGCTTTCCTTAACTTTTATTTCTATTTTCTCACCTAAGTGAAAATATCATGCTGTGCTTTGGGTCTCATTCCCTGCACTTGGTCCAAAACGTGCCTCCAGACAGAAAGCTGGGACAATTACACAGCTAGATTTATAGTCTATTTCAAATTAATTTTTGTATATCCAGTTGTTTCAATACCATTTTTTGAAAAGACTATCCTTTCCTCATCAAATTATATTTGAACCTTAATTGAAAATATGTGTATGTCTATTTTTGGACTTTATCCCTTTCCATTGATCTTTTTCTTTTTTCACACTAATACAACTATTTCCAATCTGTTTCATCTCATGGCACATATAAACTAATTACTAAAATTCTGTGGCACACCAAAACATGTATTTTTGCCAATCTGACAAAAAATACAGGTATAAATTTGATTCATTCACACGGATGGCTACTGTTGTCATTTTTTTGACAATCTAAGGGAAGTTGGTCAGTGCCCCTAATTAAATAGTCAGGTATTGCATGTTTTAAAAAATCTTGTGGCACAGCAGTGTGCCTTTTGCTGGTTGAAAATCACTGCATTAATATAATACTATGGCTTATGACATGGATTTATGAAAGATCTAATGGGTGGTTCTGACATGAAATAAATATTTCATTGACTTTATAGTCTCTTTATAATTTTTAAAATAGAATGTTTCTACTAATTTGAATATAATGTTATGCTATCTCATTAACAATTTAACGAAGAGATTTTCTCTGAACATACTTGTCTTACAGAGACCTTGTAATAAAAGTGAAATTTGGAGAAAGCATTGAGGACTTACAGACCTGCCAACTCTTAATTAAACAGTACATCCCAACAGGACTTTTTGTGGATCCATATGAGTTGGCTTCATTACGGGAGAGAAACATAACAGAGGTACAAGTGTTAGAGGGTTTTTACAACTATTACAGCATTATTTTGAGATAAATTTTTTTTAGGAATACTATAATTTGGATTAAGGCAAAATAGTATGTAAGAAAATACTAAATACATTTTGTAAAAGTGTATCAAGTAACATTTTTTAGATAGTATAGGAGTATTCTTTAATAAGTGAGTGATACTTGTCATGCTTGTCAGTAGTAAGCCAACTAAACTGAGCTGATTAAATGCTTTTTGGCAGTATAGTTCCCAGTTTAGTGACTAAAAAAATGAACAATTAATAAATACTGTTTCAATAGCAACTTTGTTAAATTAGAGAGACATACCCAACAGCTGTATAATTTGAGTACGGGAGGAGAAGAAATTAGTATTTATTGGATCTCTATATGCCAGGTATTTTCTTTTCTTTTTAAAGAAGCATGGTAAAATAAGCATTAAAGAAAGATTATGCCCCACATCCTTTACATAGATTAATCTTTATAACAACCCTGGAATTATTATCTCTATTTTATAGTTAAGGATACTGAAGCACAGAGGCCAAGCTTATCCAGGATCACATAGGTACACGAAAGAAGAGCCAAGAAATGAAGCCAAAGGCTGTCTAATTGCAATTGTTGCTCTTTTCAGAAAGGAATCTTACTCCATAGTTAAGGATTTCCCTAACTTCAATAAGAATCACCTTAGTTAGCGTTTCCCTACCTTCATTAAGAGTCACCTGTTCAATTTAGTAATGACTCGGGTGAGTATCCTCTGTGCACCTTAGGGTTGCCAGTTTGATTCCTGGTTGGGGTACATACCCGCAACCAAGGTACATGCTCTTGACCTGAATCGAACCTGGGACCCTTGAGTCCACAGGTCGACGCTCTATCCACTGAGCCAAACCGGTTTCAGCCTTTATTACTTTTTTAAAAAGAATATATCTATAGCTATATCATACTGAAAAAAGACTGCTAAAAAGCAAATGCAATTTTTGGCTAAGGAAGGAAATATTGCTATTATAATCCCTGAGTATTTTTCCAAAGGCAACTAATATGATGAATGGTTTGGAAACCAAGTCATGAGAAACAGAGAGAACTGTGAATATTTCTTTGGGGAAGAGAAGATGTGGTGAAGGTAGCATGATTGAGGACCTCTGATGTTTGAGGAATTTTAGTGAAATAAGGAACAGATTTATTGGAGACATTGTAAGCACAGATAATTGGTGATTGGTATAGGCCAGAGAATCAAGTTTCTTCTCAGAAAAGGAATAACCTTTTAACAATAGATAAAAATGAGATGACTCAGTCATTGAAAGTAATCAATTAGTGGCTGGATACTTGAGAAACATACCCTCATTGAGACGGTTTAATTTGATCACCTCTGAGGTTCCTTATGACTCATAATATTATATAATTCCTTGACCTTTGCCAATAAGTTCAACAACTTGTATATATATGTGTGCTCTTTAATATATCAGTATGTATGCATGCATATATGGATACATAATACATATACATGTGTATATTATAAATCAGGGTTAATTTCTATCACACGTGCAGTTTTACTTTTGGGGTGTAGAATACTTATTTTAAAATGTTTTTTACCATATTATTTTTTTTTAGGAGTAATTTACTATTTTTTCCATTACCTTTTTATACACAGTATATAAAGAGTGCTGACCTTTGCTTTGACTTCCTGACCACAGTGATCTATCTCACTACCACCTTACTTGCTTCTCTGAAGAACAGGAAATTACCAGAATGATACCAATCATTTTTACCCAATACTGGGTTAACTGTTTTTTGTCATAGTTTTCATACTTATTGAAAATGCTACACTTTATTCACAAAATTTCTCTTTTCTTGGTACTTGTTTTATCACCTAAACAAAGGTTGATAAGGTGATTACATAGAAATAATTTTTATTGTGGGAAAATTTCCTCAGTTTACTTGTAGTAAACAAGCTTTTATTAAACACAGATCACATCTTATGTTTTCTTTTTTTTTTAAATATATTTTATTGATTTTTTACAGAGAGGAAGAGAGAGGGATAGAGAGTTAGAAACATCGATGAGAGAGAAACATCGATCAGCTGCCTCTTGCACACCCCTTACTGGGGATGTGCCCGCAACCAAGGTACATGCCCTTGACTGGAATCGAACCTGGGACCCTTGAGTCCGAAGGCCGACGCTCTATCCACTGAGCCAAACCGGTTTCGGCACATCTTATGTTTTCTTAACTTGAGGATGGAAGGGGAATGGAAATTGTTTATAAGGGGGATGAATTTTAAAATCTTTTCACCTGTATAGCAGTCTTCTGGTTTAGTTTTGTTTTTTAAATCTTCCTCATTCATTTTTTTCTCTTGGATTAATATTTGTTTTTGTTTTGACAGGCAGTCATGGTTTCAGAAAATTTTAATATAGAAGCTCCCAATTATTTGTCCAAGGAATCTGAAGTTCTCATTTATGCCAGACAAGATTCACAGTGCATTGATTGTTTCCAAGCTTTTTTACCTGTGCACTACCGCTATCATCGGCCACATAGTAAAGATGGAGAAACCTTTATTGTGGTCAGTAACCCTGATTTACTGATGTATTGTGACCAAGGTAAGCGTTGCACATCTTTTCTGAGGGTTGAAAATAAAAATAAAGGTATGTGGCAGGTCTGAAATCAAGGGATAACAAAAGCATGTTTCTTTTTTCTTTCTTTTTAACTTTTTGGTTGTAAAATAGGGCATAGATATAGAAAAACTTCACAAATATGTAGTTTAGTGAGTTATTATAAGACAGATGTCCTTGAAATTAACACGCAGGTCAGAAATAGCACTTTGCCAGCCACTCTAGCAGCAGCTCCATGTATCATGTCTCAAACATAGCCTCCTCCTTTCTCCTAAGACTAAACCCGCTATCCTGACAATCACTTCCTTTTATTTATTTTTTAAAAATATGTTTTTATTGATTTCAGAGAGGAAGGGAGAGAGAGAGAAACATCAATGATGAGAGAGAATCATTGATTGGCTGCCTCCTGCACACCCCCTACTGGAGATTGAGCCTGCAACCCAGGCATGTGCCCTTGACCAGAATCGAACCCAGGACCCTTCAGTCTGCAGGCCGACGCTTTATCCACTGAGCTATACCAGTCGGCAAACTGAGGCTCACGAGCCACATGGTGCTCTTTGGCCCCTTGAATATGGCTCTTCCACAAAATGTCACGTGCGGGCGCGCACATACAGTGCGATTGAAACTTTGTGGCCCATGTGCAGAAGTCGGTTTTCGGCTCTCAAAAGAAATTTCAATCGTCGTACTGTTGATATTTGGCTCTGTTGACTAATGAGTTTGCTGACCACTGAGCTAGGGCAACCACTTCCTTTTATAGATATAAATTATATATACGTATAATTTATATATATTATATATATAAACATATACACTGAGTGGCCAGATTATTATGATCTCTGAACGCATAATAATCTGGCCACTCTGTGTATATCCTATATAATAAAAGGCTAATATGCAAATTGTCCCCTCGACCAAGAGTTCAACCAGCAGGCAGGCCGGCCAACCGCCCATGTCCCCTTCCCCTAGCCAGGCTGGCCGGACCCCATCCATGCACGAATTCATGCACTGGGCCTTGAATATATATATATATACATACATACATACATATGTATACACACACACACACACACACACACACACACTCTCACACACTGAGTGGCCAGATTATTATGTGTTCAGAGATCATAATAATATGGCCACTCAGTGTTTATATAAACTATACTAGAGGCCCGGTGCATGAATTTGTGCACAGGTGGGGTCCAGCCTCCCGCCCCAATGGGGGCTGATTGGGCCAGGCCGGCGGGGGCGGGGGGGTTGTGGGAGGTTGGGGGGCCAATTGGGGCCCTGATTGGGCTGGTTGGCCACCGCAGTGCGCGTCATAGCTACTGGTCATTCCAGTTGTTCTGTTGTTCCAATCACTTGGCTTTTATATATATATTCTATATAATAAAAGGCTAATATGCAAATTGTCCCCTCGGGAATTTGACCAACAGGGAGTTCGACTGTTCGCTATGATGTGTGCTGACCACTAGGGGGCGGCATGGAACGAAGGAATGCCCCGGCCGGCAGCCGGGGGAAGGAAGGCCCTGGCCAGCAGTCAGCAGCCAGAAGGCCCCGATCGGTCCTGATCGCCAGCCAGGCCCTACCCGTGCATGAATTTTGTGCACCGGGCCTCTAGTAGATATATAAAAGCCTAAGTGACCGAACAACCGGTTGACCAGTCGCTATGACATGCACTGACCACCAAGGGGCAGACACTCAACCCAGGAACTGCCCCCTGGTGGTCATTGTGCTCCCACAGTCAACCTCCCGTGGCTAGCCAACCCCCCACGGTCCCTCTCCCCGGCTGGCCACCCTAATCAGCCTCCATCACCGGCCAGGACAATGGACCCCACCTGTGCACAAATTCATGCACCGGGCTTCTAGTGTGTGTGTGTGTGTGTGTGTGCGCGCGCGCGCATACACACACACACACACACACACACACACACATTATTTCAGAGAGAGGAAGGGAGAGGGAGAAAGCTAGAAACATAAATGATGAGAGAGAATAATCTGCTGCTCCTGCATACCCCCTACTGGGCATGAGCCCACAAACCCCACATGTGCCCCAACCAGGAATTGAACTTTGATCTGGTTCATGGATCAACACTCAACCACTGAGCCACACTGGCTGGACCCTTATATTTATTTATACTTTTATCACCCAAGTATATGGGTGATATGACACACTATAGCTTCGTCTTACCCATTTAACATTTTTCTCAGAGTTGGGGTTTTGGTGATAGTAATCATGCAGTTCATGTGACCTCTTTATTTCCTGGAAATTGGCACCTGGTTCCAGGGGTGTGATTAGATTCAGGTTTGCTTCTTTTGGCAAGTGCTGTGTTCTTTTGTAAGTAGTTGTATAATATTTGGTGTGCTTCTTTTTTCAGCCATTGATCCTCATTGCCCCTTTGCTGCTTTCTGCTTATTCATGCTGATATCACAGTACTTATTGCTATTGGTGTTTTGTTTACACGTGCATGTATTTGGTGTATGAGGGTACTTTATTACCTAGTTTTCCTATAAATGTAGTCCATGAGTTTTTGGTTTTGTGAGTAATTGTTCTGTTTTTATGTGTAGATTTGAGTAGATTTTTTAAAATTTGCTTTTACCATTTTCAGTTTTTTTAGAAGGAAAACTTTAATTTAAGAAACCCCTTTCAGATTTTTGGTTCTTTGTGCCTCCACAATTGGGCTGATTTGAATGTTTGCAAAAGTTAGTAGCACTGTTACTAAAGACTGGCAGACAGGAAGTTTTTAATTCATACATTTGCTGCCATCATATATTTCATGGTGAAAAAATAAAAAAAGTGTTCAACTATGTTAGCTTTGTTCATCCAACCTAGTTTTCTGTTTCTATTAATGATACTGACTTATCTTAAATAAAGTTTGAAAATGTGTTCCCTCCTGAAAGAGCATCTGGGGTTCTGGGGTTCTTCGGGTTTTGGTCTGAAAGCTCTTTATGGGTGTGTTTACACCTGGAAATTTATTGAGTTGGATGCTTAGGACCTGTTCCCTGTTCTAAATAAGTGTTATACTTCAAGAAAAAGTTTAAATTAAAATACTTAAATAGTGGCCTCTGGTATAATGGGATTTGTTAAGAAGTCATGCACAGTCTTTGTAATTTCATAATTTCTTAGGCATTCACTTAAAACAGGCTGTTAAAATAAAACAAGAGGTGATAGATGGAGCCAAATCATGTACATTGTGTATTAAAATGTTTGAATACTCATATCCCAACATGACAAATTGGGCTAGCCTCTAGTCCAGATTAAAGTTTTGTGATATGATCTTCAACCACTTTTTCTCAGAGTTTCCAATTTTGAAGTGCTGGGCTCAGTCAAAAGTGGCGGCTCCTTGTGCTTTGAAGAATAAGGATATTTGCCAATGGAACAATATGAAATATAAATCGGTAAGTTAGTATTTTATATTTTTAGATTGTAGTATTTCATTTAAAATTCTTTCTATAATGTTTCTGCCACATTTAAGGGATTAGAATTTTATATTTTACCAATAGAAAGCTTTTTTTTTGTAATGTCATTTCTTTGCTGCAGATGACAACAGTGGTTCCTCTATATAGAACCATTTAATTTGGGGATTTATTGTTAGTCCCATGCCTCATTAGTTCAGAGCTTAAGTATAGCTGATAGGCGATTTAAAGGTGTGAAATGGCCAAGAAAAACAGTGGTATATCCATAAGGTATAAACTTTACTTTATTTAGAACTTTTTATTAATTTTTGAACAAATAAATTAGTTAATTTCATTGTATTACACAGAATAAGTGAATAAAAAGGATAATAAAACTCAAATTAGTATTATTTCAACTGTGTTAGTTTTTAGACAGTTGTCTAAGAAGTCTACAGTTTTCTTCTTACCTTCTTATGTTAACACTAGAGGCCCGGTGCACGAATTCGTGCACACGTAGGGTCCCTCAGCCTGGCTGGTGATCAAGGCCTATCGGGCTGGCCGCTGTGGGGAGGGACCATGGGAGGTTGGCGGGCCGCAAGAGGTTGGCTGTGGGAGCACACTGACCACCAAGGGGCAGCTCCTGCATTGAGCACCTGCCCCCTGGTGGTCAGTGCGCATCATAGCTACTGGTCAATGGGTCATTCCGGTCATTCAGTCGTAATGGTCGCTTAGGCTTTTATATAGATAGTCTACTTCTTTCCTCTCTTCAGAGTGGTTAAGTTTTTTTCCATTGATTTTTAAAGAAGTGAGAGGCAGGAGAGAGAGAGAGAAACATCCATGTGAAAGAGACACATGAACTGGTTGCCTCACACATACACCCCTAGTGGAGCCAGGGATCAAACCTGCAACTGAGGTACATGTCCTTGACCTGAAATCGAACTCATGAGTTGATGTTCTAACAGCCCCTCTCCTCTTCTTGGAGGTCTGGGGTGGGACTGAAAGTTCCAACTCCCTTATCACATGGTTGGCTCTATTGGCAACCAGTCCTCATCCTTAGGTGCTTTCAAAAGCTACTTCACCAACATAAAAGACACCATGCTTACTCTTAACACTTAGGAAATTCCAACAGTTTGGGGAGCTTTGAGCCAGAAAAGGAATGAAAACCAAATATGTATGTCTTATATAAAACACAATATCACACATATGTTACCATAATTTTTTTCAAACTCTAAAATACATCTGGAGAAGTACATTTAAGAGTATGTGAATGAAGAGACTGATTAGTGTTTGGTTATGATTTATTGATTTAAAAATTGGTAGTGTGCATTGCTATAAAATAAGTAATTACCCTGTTAAAATATTTTGAATTCAATTCTCTTTAAGACCATGTAACGTGAAATAAGAAGTCATACTTAAGCTATTTGATTTTTTTTTTTTTTTTTTACTTTGAGTTATAGGTGGCCATTACTAAGGTGGTGATCCTTATTAAGGCTTATTTGCTTAAGATGCCATTTTTTTTTAAGATTATAATTTTCAAATAGCACTTTGTTACAGATTGTGGTGATAAAGTAATATTTTTTGGATGTGAAGTTATAATCCAGGTATTTATAAAAAGAAGCCAAAAATAAAAATATTCCCAAATTTTAATGTTTTTTAAAAACTTATTTTTAAACCACAAAATTTCCCAAAGTTTCTAATTGAACCCTTTATCTTCAAAACCAAATAGAAAATAGAAACTAAGTTGAATCTGCAACCTCTTGTACATGGGACAACACTCAACCAACTGAGCCACACCAGCCTGGCTGGCCTGGGTTTTTAAAAAGAATATATTAAATTCTATGTAAAATATAGAAAAAGTAAAAACTAATGACAATTTAAGAATTATTGTGGGAATTGAGTCTGATTTATTTACATTAAATGTTCAATCCAAAAGAATCAGTCAAACAATAATGTTACATGTAATGTAGAATTGGCTGAAGAATATTTAAAAGCAAAAAAATAAAAATAAAGAAATAGTGGTCGTACTTAGAACATCCATTTTAAATGTCTCTAACTTCTCTCTCCACAGGTGTATAAGAATGTGACTCTACAGGTTCCAGTGGGACTGACTATACATACCACTTTAGTATGTTCTGTAACTCTGCTTATTACCATCCTGTGTTCTACTTTGATTCTTGTGGCTGTTTTCAAATATGGCCATTTCTCCCTATAAGTTTTCTGCAATTAAATGTTTTCTATAAACCTAAATAAGACCCAATCGTTTGTGATTAGAAGCATTCTTCTAGAATTGTCATTACTTTTGTCTTTTGTCTTCATTTTTGGCTAAAATTATGTCTACTGGAGGAAATTTTGGATCATTCTCAACTAATTCCAAAATTGAGTGCTCTGTTGTGTAGACATTTGATAATCTTCAAGCATCTAGTGCTAGTCGAGGAAAGTTAATTCTCTTACATTACTATTTATTTTGTGAGAAGTGATTTTTATCCTCATTTGGGTTACAAAAGTGAGTACTTTATGTATTAGAGACAAATTATTCTCATTTTGTGAATAGAAACATTTCAATTTAGGCTAAAAATTGATAAAATCATTATAAATAAGAATAAAATAAGTTAGATGAATGAGTTTATTTAAATATTAATTTTATGAGAATATTGAAGTCATCCAGAGTTTTAAAGAAAATATTAAAATAAAATAGCTAAGAAAATATTAATATCAAAATTGATTATTCCTTAAAACATTTCCATTCTTCTTTTATATGTTACATTGCTTAAAAAAAAAATCTATACTAATAAAAGGGTAATGTGCAAATTTCTCAGGATGCTCTCACAGTCACAACCAAACAGCAGGCTGCGTGGGGCAACAAGGCCAGCAGGGGCGTTAGTGAGGGCGGCCAAATGACCAAACAGCAGGCTTCGTGGGGTGACAAGGCCAGCAGGGGGGTTAGTGAGGGATGACCAAACAACTGAACAGCAGGCTGCGTGGGACGACCATGCCAGCAGGGGGAACAGGGAGGGGCAACCAGGACGGCAGAGGGGCAACCAGGCCAGCGGGGGAGGCAGTGAGGGGTGACCAGGCCAGTGGGGGGGGGGCAGTTGGGAATGACCAGGCAGGCAGGGGGGGCAGTTTGGGGCAACCAGGCCAGCAGGGGGGGGGCAGTTGGGGGCAATCAGGCAGGCAGGCAGGTGAGCAGTTAGGAGCCAGAGGTCCCAGATTGTGAGAGGGATGTCCTGGATTGGAGACGGTGCAGGTTGGGCTGAGGAGATACCCTCCCCCAGCCCACCCCCATGCCCGAATTTCGTGCACTGGGCCTCTAGTATATATATATATATGTTTTTATTGATTTCAGAGAGAGGAAAGGAGAGGGAGAGAGAGATAGAAACATCAATGTTGAGAGAATCATCCATTGGCGGCTTCCTGCATGCCTCCTACTGGGAATTGAGCCTGCAACCTTGTCATGTCTGCTGACCAGGAGTTGAACCATGACCTTCTGGTTCATAGGTCGACGCTCAACCACTGGGCAACACCAGCCGGGCTATATTGCTTTTGCTTTTTAATATATGAATTGTCAAAGGACTTGATGAGACTAAGTACTAAGATTTAGTTCTGATTTAGTACTGAATTTGTCAGGAAGACATTTCAGAAAGAGTGTATTAAGTTATACATTTGCAAAAAATCTTTTTGTATCTTCAGGTGATTTAAAAAAAAATAAGAGGTCTTGATTTAGAACCAAAAGGCTATATTAATAAATACAACTATGCTAAAAAGAATAAATTCATACAGTGTATTGTTTGTAAATAGTCTCAGAATTCTGTACATACATATATTTCATTTCTGCATTTTTAATACACCTCACATCAGCTTCTGCATTAAGTTTGTGACAAATTTGTGCTGTTCTTAGTGTATGCAAGACACTTGACTTTACTGTTTTATTCTTGTATGTAAAAAGTGAAATATGGACTTATATACAGTCTTTCCTATGTTAGATTTATAAACTGTTTTTTTAAAAAAACTTCATCCTTTTGCCAAAGTGGTGGAGAATGTAATTGATAAATCATAAATCTCAGTGAATAATGGTGTGATTTAAAGCAGTCACCAGCCCTAACTGATATGCTCAGTGGATAGAGCGTTGGCCTGGGGACTGAAGGGTCCCCGGCATGTACCTCAGTTGCAAGCTCCATCCCCGGAGGGAGGCAACCAATCCATGTGTCTCTCTCACATTGATGTTTCTCTCTGTCTCTCCCCTTCCTACTCTCTAAAAATCAATGGAAAAATATCCTCAGGTGAGGATTAACATAAAAATTAAAAAATAAAGCTTTACACTAGTATTTCCTTTTGAGACATTAATTTAGTAATTTTATATTGGGGGTAATAAGGGTTTTCAATTTTATTTAATTAGAATCTCTGCCCTCCTGTAATTAAACATTCTGTACCACATCTGTATTAAAAATAACATTGTTGATTTTTTTTTTTTGAAAAGTCTTGATTTATTGTTTTACTTTGGGAAAAAAATTAGAAAATAAAGTAAGTGCCATAAGTTAATTAAAAAATAAAAGGGCAAGCATGCCCTTCCATTTACTTAGGGCAATTTTTTTAGGGCAAGTATGTTCCAAAACCAAAACCACTAAAACCATGTTATGTTGGCATTGTTTGTTTTAAATAGATTAAAGGGATATGATATATGTTTTTATATGCTATAACTGATTTCCTAAAACATTCTGGGTTTTTTGCTTGTTTGTTTTTTGTTAATCCTCACCTGAGGACATTTTTTTTCCCCATTGATTTTTTTTAGAGAGAGGAGTAGAGACACATCCATTGGTTGTGTCTCTCCTGCACTCGGCCCTACTAGGGCTGAGGGAACTTGCAACCGATGTACATGCCCTTGACAGGAATAGAACCTGTGACCCTTTGGTCTGAGGGCCGACATTCTAACCACTGAGAAAACCGGCCAGGGCAATAGCCTGGTGTTTTTATGAGAATCTTTTATATTTTGACATGTATGGCTCGACTAGTCATACATTTCTTTTTGAAGATGTGTTTGAGAATTTAAATATTGAAAAAAGCAACCCAGTGCCATAAAGCAGAAATATTAGAAGTGTTTAAAATGACTAAAATTTGCACCCTGTCTAAATTGTGGCTTGGAACATGTTTTAGCCATTTACTCATTTATATAGCTATTCAAAAATATTAAAAAATGTGTATGTCAGTTAAGAAGACTTGGATATGACCATTCTTGCCTAATAAGTGGTTGCAGGTGACATTACTTTAAAAAATATATATATATATATAATATTATATATAACTAGAGGCCCGATGCATGAAATTCGTGCAAAGGGGCTTGGCCCTTGCACCCCAGCTTCATCCGGAAGGTCATTCGGCTGTCCGGTCTAATTAGCATATTATGCTTTTATTATTATAGATTGATTGCAGAGAGAGGACGGGAGAAGGATAGAGGGATAGAAACATCAATGATGAGAATCACTGATCGGCTGTCTCCTGCATACCCCCTACTGAGGATCAAGCCCAAAATCCAGGCATGTGCCCTGATCAGGAATCAATCTCTGACCTCCTGGTTCATGGGTCGACACAACCACTGAGCCACAGTGGCTGGGCCAAATGACATTACTTTTGATAGAACATTTCTGGTTTTGAACTCTGTATATTCTTTGGATATTTTAAAAATGAATAAGCACTTTATTTTTAAAAATCAGTTTTGTGATTATGTATATCATCTTTTTTTTTTTTAAGGCCAAGAAAAGGGGTACTGTTCTCTTGGTTATTATGATCCAGTATTTGTTTTCCTTTTGTGGTTAAAGTATTATGTTATGTTCTTTTGGGTGAAAATGACAGAGATAGGAAACCTCAACTAAGGGGGGAACAGAGATTAGAGAGAGAGAGAGAGAGAGAGTGTGTGTGTGTGTGTGTGTGTGTGTGTGTGTGTGTGTGTGTTTCTCAGCCACTCTACCAGGAATTGAGATATTTTAGCTATTTTTCATGGCGGATGGTATATACATGGCTTGGGAACTGGAAAAATCTATTGCAGCTCTAATTATTTCAGAATATGATGAGTTTAAGGATTATTCTAGTCAGATATCCTATTCATTTCAAGCCATTCACATATATTTTGGTAATTGATTCTGATTTATATGATATGGAGATAAATTAGTGTGAGGTGACCAACACCTATCTGTATTATTCCCCATACTCACAAAATATGCTATTGGCAGGTTATTGAATGTAAGAAGGTTTTGGTAGGCTGAGAGACAGTGAAATAATATGGACTAAGTATGCCCTTCAGCATTGTCCTAATCAGTGATAGGATGGTAGGTTTAGCTATCTACCTGATTTTTTGCATCTCAGACCTTACTTCTGGAATCAGTTTCTTCCTGAAGTATATATTTTTAAGGAGTTCCTTTTCCCCCCTTTTTTATTGAATTTATTGGGGTAACATTGGTTTCAGGTGTACAGTTCTGTAATACATCATATGTATTGTGTGTTCACCACCCCAAGTCAAGTCTCCTTCCATCACCATTTGTCTCCTTTACCCTCTTCTACCTCCCCCACCCCCTTTTCCTCTGGTAGTCAAGGAGTTCCCTTAGTAGGTCTCTGTTTTGTAACATATCTGTTTTTGTTTGATGATATCTTTATTTTCCCTTCACTCATATGACTAATAATTTAGCTGGGTACACACTTCTAAATTTGGTTATTTTCTCTTGGTACTTTGAAAATATTTTTTCATTGTCAACTGGCAACCCATTGTTACAATTGTTTCTTTACAGGGCATGTCTTTTCTTTCTGGTTGTTTTACCTTTGGTATTTTGCAGTTTCACTTTGATATGTTTGAAGAAGATTTATTTTACTTATCCTGGTGAGTAAAAGAGAAGACGGGAGAAAGAAACATCGATTTGTTGTTCCACTTATTCATGCATTCATCCTTGTATGTACTCTGACCAGGGATCGAGTCCACAATATTGGCATATAGGGACAATGCTCTAACCCTGTGGTCGGCAAACTGCGGCTCGCGAGCCACATGCAGCTCTTTGGCCCCTTGAGTGTGGCTCTTCTACAAAATACCACGGCCTGGGCGAGTCTATTTTGAAGAAGTGGTGTTAGAAGAAGTTTAAGTTTAAACAATTTGGCTCTCAAAAGAAATTTCAATCATTGTACTGTTGATATTTGGCTCTGTTGACTAATGCGTTTGCCGACCACTGCTCTAACCAACTGAGTACCTGGCCCGGGCCAATAATGGGATTGTTTTTAAGGTTATCTAATAATAAATAGCCATATTGCTCTTTAATTCCTTTCTCTTGTACTCTCCATATCAATTGAGGTTTTTTCTCTACACTGTAGATAAGCACAATCTGGTTACTTTTGTCCATTTCTACTGTTATTTTCTTGTATCCGTCATGATTACTGCCTCCCTAGTTCATTTCTCTTCTATTCTTGCATCTCTGTACTCCATTCTCTATGTAGCAATCTAGTGATCTTAAAGTGTAATCCAGATAGCATCACCTCCGTGCTTAAATTTAATAGCTTCTTGGAAAAAAGTCCAAAAGTTTTACCATGGCATTCAAGATCCTTCCTGACCCGAATATTGTTTACTCTAATGTTTTCATACTACACTACCCTTCTTGCCCTAAGCTTCATCTAAACAGTCGTTCTGAACTGACCTTAGCAAGCCCCTTTCTTCCTCCTTCTGCTTGGAATACTTTCTCCTGGGTGCTTCTCGTGGCTCTCTCTGTTCTCAGCTTAAATGTCACCTCCTTAAAGATGCTTTCTTTGGTCAAGCTATTCAAAACAATCTCCTCAGTTTTCCTCATACCAGATATCACTATTTTAATTATTGTTTTTTTATATTTGTGAGTGCCACAAAGGCAAAGTGACTCGTACATTCTTATGTCCCTGATGCCTTAACTGTTTCTGGTACATATTAGACACTCAAATATTTGTAGTACTAGGGTACCGGTGCACGAAATTTATGCACTGGGGAGGGGTCCCTCAGCCCAGCCTGCCCCCTCTCACAGACTGGGAGCCCTCAGGGGATGTCCTACTGATGGCTTAGGCCTGCTCCCCGTTGGGTGTGGACCTAAGCCGCAGTCTGGCCTCCCTTTGCGGGAGGCGACCAGGCTGATCTGGGGAAGGCGCCAGCCCCATCACCCCGCTGCTGCAGCCACTGCCAGTCACCGCAGCCGCCAAGGTGTTTTCATCAACACGGACTCCAGTCTCTTCACCATGAAAAAATGACAACTTTCTTTAGGCATTTTCAAGATGTGTCTTTCATAGGATATGACATTTCTTTATTTTTCTTTTTATCCTCACCTGAGGATATGTTTCCCTTGATTTTTTCCCCCTTCCCTCTGATCCCAGGCTCGGCCCCTGCCCAAGCCTAAAACCTCCACCCCAGGCTTTAGGCTTGGGAAGGGCCCCCCCACCTCCCACCCCTCCGATCACAGGCTCAGCCCCTTCCCAAGCCTAAAGCCTCCGCCCCAGGCTTTAGGCTTGGGAAGTGGGCACCCCTGCCTCTCTGATTGCAGGCTCGGCCCCAGTTGTGGGCTTAATCCCCAGTAAGGGGCATGCAGGAAGCAGCCAATTAATTTGACATATATATATATATGTATATCGAGAGAGAGAGAGAGAGAGAGAGAGAGAGAGAGAGAGAGAGAGAGAGAGAGAGAGAGACTAATATACTAGAGGCCCGGTGCACGAGATTCGTGCACTCGTTGAGTCCCTCAGCCCGGCCTGCGCCCTCTCGTAGCCCGGGAGCCCTCCTGGGCCGTCAGTCGTACATCCTTAGCGCTGCTGCAGAGGTGGGAGAGGCTCCCACCATTGCTTCTGCGCTGGCCAGCTGTGAGCCCGGCTTCTGGCTGAGCAGAGCTCCCCCTGTGGGAGTGCACTGACCACCAGGGGGCAGCTTCTGCAGTGAGCGTCTGTCCCCTGGTGGTCAGTGCGCGTCATAGCGACTGGTCCTTCCACCGTTCGGTCAATTTGCATATACCTTTCATTATATAGGATAGGATTTTTTTTTTAAGTAAAATGGATAATGGACGAATTCCCAGGAACAAATGTCCTGGAGCAGATTCATATAACAGACTTCTGTCAGCATCTTTGGTGGACAAGGAGCTGAGTGGAAGCAGTGTTGACTCAGGTGAGGGACTGGCTGCCTCTCCCTGTGAAGCGCATCCCCACACCCCAAAAGAGAGAAGCTGTACCCATCAACTACAACTCCCGGCAGCCCCCACAGAGCCCGCCCATGGGGAGGCGGTGCCCCGCCCCCGCCCCTGCCCCCGCGGAGCTCCGGGCGGGGCTGTCCCGCCCCTCTCCGCTCCCCGCCGCCGCCCTCCCCCAGGGTTGTGGCCACGCGCAGCGGCGGCGGTTGTTCCGCTTCCCCTCCAGCCGGGGCCGTCGCCATTGCCGAAGCCTCCCTGCCCTCCCCTCCCGGCGCCTGCGGGGCTCGGCTGCCGCTCGGCCTAGCGGTAGGGCGGCTGCCTCCAGCGAGGCTCCTCTTCCCGGCCCGCTCCCTCTTCCGTCCCCTCCCCGCCCCGCGCCGCGCGCTTGCCCGGGGCGGCTCCGCAGGCGCCCGGAGCTCGGACGGAGGCGCCCGGCTGGGCGGGGACCTTGCCTCGCCAGGGTAAGTGGGCAGACGGGCCGGCGCGGGGCCGTCGCTCCCCTTCCTTCTTCCTTCTCCGCGGCCTGGGCGGCCCGGGGCGCCGACCTGCCCCGCGCGGGGCCGGGACCGCCGCCACCTGCGCGCCCGGAGCCGGGCTCCCGGGGCGGCGGCTCATTGTCTGCTCCCCGGGGCTGTTTTCGTCTCCGCGTTCGCCCCAAGTGGGGAGCGGGCTGGGCCGGCGAGGGCTCCCTCTTCCTGGACTCGGTCCTGCCCTGACCGGGCGCGCCGTGGGCTCTGCCCTCTCCCCGTCCCCCTCCCCGCCTCTCAGCCTCCCTTTCTCCGTCTGCTCCGCTGTGGGACCCGACGGCTCGGGCTTCCTGACTTTTCCCGTGTCGGGGAGCCCCGGGCCTCCTCGCCGCTTCTCTGTTCACCCCAGTCTTGTTGCTCCGGCGGATTGTCACGATCCTTTACCCGGTCCCCCTAAAATCCGGTCCCTCCACAGTTCGCCCCCGTCCAAACGTGTGGTTACCCGAGGGTTGGAGGGCCTGCGCTTCCAGAACAGAACTTTGGGCTCTTCTGGTGACTTTTTTGTTTGGTCTTCAGCCAGGAGGTGATGATTTGCTTCCTTAGGTAATTTAGGTGAAGATTGGCTTTTAACCATGTTTGGCTGTCTTTAAAACAGCACCCCCACCCCCCTTCCCGCCGGTTCCTCGGCGGGCTTCACCTTTTGGCCAGTTCTTTAAAGTTCGTTCCGTAACTCAAGTGTGAGAAGCCATTGTCAGTCGCTGTGTTACTCCTCTCGCATCCTAAATTTGGTGGGAACACTCCGGTGTGACCGTGATGTTGTCTCCTCCACAGATGACGCCGACTCCCATCGACATAATTATCTCAGCGCTCCTTTACGAGTGACCTATGGTTTTCTTTTTTAATCCCTGTGAAAAAGACAAATCAAAACGGTTAGACCTAAAATTAGACCACAACGAGCTGTGTTTTGGATCAAGGTTGTGCACGTCACGTTTTTTCCCCTGTTCTGTGCAACTCTTCCGCTCTTATAGGTAGGCAGGATATTGAAATGTGCAAGAATTTGCTCGGGGGTGTGTGTGTGTGTGTGTGTGTGTGTGTGTGGCGTTTACCCAAAAGAATAACATTAAATGAAGTTAGATCGGGGTGAAGGCAGTGAATAGTAATTTTTAAAGCAGGTTAGAACTTGTCAACTTTGCCAGATGCTCTGTGGCATTTGTAAAACATACTCATACTCACTTCTATATGTTTTATATAGATGTGAAAAGATTTACATGAAAAGTTTTTGCTCATGTTCTCCTATTTAGGGTATTGATTTAAGGCAGTTTTTGCATCCCTGGTTTTAAAGTCTGATTTACAAAGAACACTGATTTTACATTGTGAAAAGTGAACCTCAAAATGTTTTTGACCTGTGATATACGTTAAACCCACTTTCAGGTTTTGGTGAAAGGCATTAACCTTAATTCAGTGAACTTTGTGTTTTCACTAAAAAGTCGTTGTTACTGATGACTTAGCACTGAGCTTCAATACTGCCATCATTTGGTCGTGTCAGTTGTCCTCAACTTAAAGGGTTAAGGTATAGAATGTTGGAGTGTAAAACCTGGTCTGTGATGTCAGCTTCTCTGCTAGTTCCTTCTATAAGCAGATACTTTTACTGAGAAAAAGCTCCTAGGTATTCATTCCACGTCCTTTAGGGCCTTGATTCCTGGTTTACCAGTTATGCATAGAGTTATTCTTCTGGACTTTGCGATATTTAATACCAAATTTATAAAGTTGCAGTAAGTTTGTAGTTGGAGAATATCTACTAAACAAATGAATAGGGGTTTCTATGTTTCTCTGATGTTTGTGATAGGCCGGTTTCCAAGTAGACATGGTTGACAGTGGTGTATATTTCTTTTTCAATTATAAGAGAAAACTTAGAACTTGTTCAGGTAGCTAAGGATAAACGTTCATTTATACTTTTTTTAAAAGAGAGAGCTCGTTCAAATAGCTGAGGATAAAATAAGTAGCTACTGTTAAATCCTTCCTATGTTTAATCTGTTAATATTGATTATTCTAATATTCAAGTCTAATGTTTCTTTTGGCTTTCTAAATTTTACACTTCTGATGAAACTTGAAACTGGGCCTTGTTTAAGGCTTCAGAGTTCTGATCAATTTGTTTACAAAAGCCTAATTTCCGTGAGAGCGCTAACTAATTTCAGACTAATAAGAGGGAAGTTGTTAAGTTACTGACCCATCTGAGTTGTCCCTTTGTATCCTCCTTGTACCTTGGTAAGAAGCAGAGAAGGAAAAAATAGCTCCTCTTGCCTTGAAGAAACACTGATTGTTTTCTTCTGTGCTCGGAATTGAGTTTCACTACTTCTTCATTTCAGGATCACTAACCTGATTAACAGTAGACAATCTGAACACTCATGCAAGATTTGAGTTCTAGCTTATTATCTCTGAGGTGCATTTGTACTTATTCCATATATCTCAGGTGGTTAGGAGCTGGAGACCTGGGTTTGAATCCTGGCTTTTCTACTTGATCCTGGCCAAGATGTGCATTCTTTCCAAGACCTGATTTTTTTTCATCTGTAAACTGGGAATAATAATAACAGTGTCATACAAATTTCATAGGGCTATTTAGAGCAATGCAGGTAAAGAACTTAGCAGATGCAGTGCTTAATGTTAGTTAATATTCCATTCTAAAATAGGTTTTACATTTAATTGCTTCTATAGCAAATGTTCTACTCCCAAACTTAGATTTAAGACTGTTTTGTGAAAGAGGTTGGAATCTCAGGACCAAGTTTCTGAGACCATAACTGTTAAATTAAAAATTATTTTTTTAGGAAAAAAAATTAGTTTCACCACTGAAATAAAATACAGGGGTCTTTTTTTTTTAATACAGGCTTCTCAGATTAAAAAATATGCATATTTCTCATAGAAAATTTGGAAAGTAGTGAAAATTATTAAGGAACAGGACAAAAATCACTTTATTCTCAGCCCTTAAGGATAACTATCATGACAGGCTAGTGGTTTTTTTTCCTTATTTTAAAATTAAATTCCAGAAGAGGGATGTGCTTATTATAAAAGGTTCAAGTAAATTATTTAGAGTAAAAAGTGAAGATTAGTTTTTCCTCACTTTCTAGTCCCATTCCTTAGAGGTACTCACTATTAATAATTTTGTTTTACTTATGCAATTAGAAATAAGTACAGTGTGTATAGTTTTTATTATTACAAAATCGATTATTATATATTATTTTCCTTGTCAATACTTAATAGTTGTATCTCATCATTCAATAGACATGAGGTATTCCATTACATAGTTCTACTTTAATTACTCATGGTCATTTATGTTAGTTTCAATTTTGAGCAACTAAAACTGAAGACCTAATGAACTCCTTATATCTTTGTGCACATGCATATGTATGCAAGTATTTTCATAAAAAGAATTCTTAAATGTACACTTCAAGTTTCAGTAGATGCCAAATCCACTTACTAAAAGGCCCAACCAATCCATACTTTCTTACCTAATTGTATACGCTCCTTATACATAATAGATATTAATCCTTTGCTTTTTATTTAAGATCTTCCCCATTTCATCTTTATCAAAAAAACATTCTTCGTCCTGGCTGGTTTGGCTCAGTGGATAGAGCACTGGCCTGTGGACTGAAGGGTCCTGGGTTTGATTCCAATCAAGGGCTCATGCCGGGGTTGCGGGCTCAATCCCCAGTAGTGGGCGTGCAGGAGGCAGCCGATCAATGATTCTCATCATTGATGTTTCTATCTCCCACTTTCCAAAATCAATAAAAATATATACAAAACAAACAAACATTCTTCTATATTGTCTTGTACTTTTAAAAAAATATTTTTATTGATTTCAGAAAGGAAGGGAGAGGCAGAGAGAGATAAAAACATCAATGATGATGGAGAATCATTGATCGACTACCTCCTGCACGCCCCACACTGAGGATCGAGGCTGCAACCCGGGCATGTGCCCTTGATGGGAATTGAACCCGGGACCCTTCAGTCTGCAAGCCAGTGCTCTATCCACTGAGCCAAACCAGCTAGGGCTTGTCTTGTACGTTTAATAATGTTGTATTTTAATTTTAATCCTTTTGGACTTTTTTTTGCTTGTGGTGAGGGCAAGTAAGTGAGTTTTAAAAATATAAAATAGCTTGGCTACTGAAATAAAATAGATATAAAAATGTCTTTAGGAGTTTGACGTTGGTGTGAAAGTTGCATTATAGGGATTCAGAAAATAATAATATAATGGTTTTATTGTAAGCATCACATCTGAAAAGAAAAAAAGTGCCCCTTTTGACCTCTCTCTTGTCACCTACTTAATTCATCCTCATCCTTCAAATCTCAGCCGTAGTGTATAGCAAGTATGTCAAACTCACAGCCTGTGGGCTGCCTGGGGCCACAACGAATATTTTTGAGGCCCAGCCAATGTAACGGTACGTAAGAAAGGTTTCAATAAAAATCTTGTAACTTAACTTTTACAATATCCTGTTATACATAATTATTAATAACGAACTACAACGTTTGCTAAGGACTGATTACTATAATCGTGTTGCATTCATTTCCCTTACGCGCCTTACGCACAGGCGCACCATTTCTCCCCACTAATACTAGCAGCAAACATTTTAGCAGCCAATTGCCACATCATTAGTCTTGGACTGACTTGTTTGGTGTGCACAACAGGAAATATTTCGCTTTTGGAGAACAAGAAAAATAGGTTTATTTGCGTTACAGTTATTAATTTGTGCAGCTATTCAGTGTCTGGTAAGTTAATGTTCAAGAAAAATATATTAATTTTTATTAAAATGTTCTATTATTTTATGTTAACCATTACTCATTTTTTTCAACCCTTTGTATTCAGCATGTCTCTATCAAAATAAACCTACATTTCTATGAAAATTGAAGCTTTTGTTTTTTTTGTGGCCTACATAAACTTAAACCTTGTTTATTTGGCCCATGTTAGCCTTTGAGTTTGACATGCTTGGTGTATAGCTTTCTTTGGGAGTCTTTCCTTATCTCCATTATGATTTTGATATTATTACTGTTCTTACATATTTTTCTTAACATGTTAACCTCTAACCTTTATTTCCAATGCGCTGAAAACATGAGTTATTTGGGCACTTTTAATCCGCATCAATATCTTCCTGATCAAGCTATTACATTTGGTAATATTGTTTCATGTAAATGTTTAATAGGTTCTGGAAAGATAGGTTTTATTTTGTATTTATTTATTTATTTATTTATTTATTTATTAAAAAATATATCTTTATTGATTTCAGAGAGGAAGGGAGAAGGGAGAGAGATAGAAACATCAATGAAGAGAGAGAATCATTGATTGGCTGCCTCCTGCATGTCCCCTACTGGGGATCAAGCCCACAACCTGGAATCGAACCTGAGACCCTTCAGTCCACAGGTTGATGCTCTATCCACTGAACCAAACCAGCTAGGGTTGCATTTATTTCTTAAGAACAAAGTGTATTTTAAGATAATCTTAGCTTTTAAAAATTAATTCCTATTTCTTTTAATTTTGAGTTTATTTAGTAATCCATAGGCTTGTGAATGAAGCAAAATTGTTATATAATAAACACATTAGCAACAGATATGGGGTAAAGCATTTGCATAAAATTTCAAGTGCTCTAAAGAGCAAATTATTAATAAGAACTTACATTGACAGATATAATAGTGGAAATATAGCCAGATGTTTGATAACGTATCTCTGTTGTAAATTTTTTCTGAACTTCTTTTCACCTTCCTAATTAAATATTTGAAAACAAAGTAAACGAAAACACACCGAAAAACTCATTTCTTTTTCTATGGGTAATTACTGTTGATATTTTGGTATGTTATCTGCTAGTACTTTTTCTTCTTTATATATATATGTGTGTGTGTGTGTGTGTGTGCATAGTTTACTTTTATAAAATTGGTATCATATTTTGTATAATTTGCTATCTTGCTTTTAAAAAATATTTTTATTGACTTCAGAGAGGAAGGGAGAGGGAGAGAGAGAGAGAGAAACATCAATGATGAGAGAGAATCATTGATCTGCTGCCTCCTGCACGCCCCCTACTGGGAATTGAGCCTGCAACCCTGGCATGTGCCTCCACCGGTAATTCAGCCTGGGTCCCTTCAGTCCACAGGCCAATGCTCTATCCACTGAGCCAAACCGGCTAGGGTGCTTTCTTGTTTTTACCTAACATTACATCTTGAAAGTTTTCCTTTGTTCTCCTTAAAAATTCTTTTTAAAAATGATTTTTTTCTGTTTACTCCTCACCCAAGGATATGTACATTGATTTTAGAGGGAAGAGCAGGAGAGAGACAGAGAGACATCAATGCAAGAAACATTTGTCAGCCCTAACAGGTTTGGCTCAGTGGATAGAGCATTGGCCTGCAGACTCAAGGGTCCCAGGTTCGATTCTGGTCAAGGGCATGTACCTTCGTTGCAGGCACATCCCCAGTGCGGGGTGTGCAGGAGGCAGCTGATTGATGTTTCTCATCAATATTTCTAACTCTCTCCCTTCCTCTCTGTAAAAAATCAATAAAATATATTTAAAAAAAAAAAACAGAGAGAGAGAGAAACATTGGTATGTACCCTGACAGGGAATCGAACCCACAACCTTTTGGTGCATAGGATGACCCTCCAACTAGCTGGCAGGGACTAAAAATGATTTTTTAATGTTTACCTAACATACCATTGTAGAGCTCTGCCTTAGTTTCATTATTTTCCTCTTGCTGAAATATACCAAATGTATGTTTCTAATATAAATATATTTTAAATATATTTTATTGATTTTTTACAGAGAGGAAGGGAGAGGGATAGAGAGCTAGAAACATCGATGAGAGAGAAACAATGATCAACTGCTTCCTGCACATACTGGGAATGTGCCCACAACCAAGGCACATGCCCCAGATCGGAATCGAACCTGGGACTCTTGAGTCCGCAGACCGCTTTATCCACTGAGCCAAACCGGCCAGGGCTATTTCCAATATTTTATATAAATAATGTTATGGTGAATATCTTCCTATTCCTAATTATTACTTTAAAATATATTTGTAGAAGTGGAATTACTGAATGAAAAGGTATAGCATTTAAAAGTCTTAAATTGACCCTTCAGAGAGGTTTGATGTTTACTATCACTAGAAATGTGAATCTTGTTTTGTTTCTAATAAATACATAGAAGTAACTAGATTTTTGTGTTCACTGTTATTTTCATTATCTCCCTGGACTTCAATAAAATTTTATTTACTTTTGCTTTCCTGGTTCATTGTGAAAATAATAGTAACTTTTGTCTCCTTTCTGATAGTCAACATATTTATTTCTGTTTTAGCTCTTTATTACATTGGGCAGAATCTCCAAGACATCCTATCTAATAATAGACAAATATGCAAATTGACCATACCTCCAGCACACTAACAAAGCCACGCCCACCATCCAATCAGCATGAGTATGCAAATTAACCCAAACCAAGATGGCTACAGCCACAGAGAGCAAGGTTTCCTAGGTAACAGAGGAAGCCAAGCTTTCCACCTGCCCTGGCCAGGCCTAAGCCTCCACTCAAGCTACAAAGTTTCAATTACAGAAGGTAAACAAATTCAAACAAATGGCGGTGGAATGGAGCTTGGGAGAGCAGGCCAGGGTTGCCGCCGGCAACAGGGGAAGCAAAGCTTTCCGCACACCCTGGCCGGGCCCACCTGCTTAAGGCAACAAAGTTTCAATTATAACCCCAACACAAATGGCTACCAGCCTCGTAGGGAGCCCCAGGTGTGGCTTCCCTCCAGGCTACAAAGTTTCAATTGTAGAAGGAAAATAAATTCCAGATACCAGGGCCTCCGCTTGGGTTGCCAGGGGGCGTGGCTGGCCTGCAAACCACCACAGGCCCCTCGCTCAGGCTGCCCCACACCCCACGGGAACCCCCGCCTGATCCGGGACGCCTTTCAGGGCAAACCAGCTGGCCCCAACCCCTGTACCAGGCCTCTATCCTATCTAATAAAAGAGTAATGTGCAGATTGATCATCACTGCAACACACAATATAGCTGCCCCCATGTGGTCAAAGATCCTGCCCCCATGTGGACACAAGATGGCCACCACAAGATGGCCAGCAGGAGAGGGCAGTTGGGAGGCACCCGGCCTGCAAGGGAGGGCAGTTGAGAAGGACCAGGCCTGCAAGGGAGGGCAGTTGGAGGTGATCAACCCTGCAGGAGAGGGCAGTTAGGGGTGACCAGGCCGGCAGAGGAGGGAAGTTGGGGGCAAACAGGCTGGCAGCAGAGTGGTTAGGGGGTGATCAGGCTGGCAGGCAGAAGTGGTTAGGGGCAATCAGGAAGGCAGGCAGGCAAGCAGTTGGGAGCCAGCAGTCCTGGATTGTGAGAGGGATGTCCGACTGCCCGTTTAGGCACCGGGATCGGGCCTAAACGGGCAGTCGGACATCCCTTGAGGGGTCCCATATTGGTGAGGGTACAGGCTGGGCTGAGGGACAACCCCTCTCCGTGCATGAATTTCGTGCACCGGGCCTCTAGTGTTTAAATAAGAGAGATGACAATTGTTTTGGAACATCTTTGGTATTTTTACAATTAAGGATGATGGCAGCTGTTGGTTTTAGAGATTTTTTTAAGTTCTTACCCTAGGATATGTTCTTACTGATTTTAGAGAGAGAGGAAGGAGAGGGAGAGAGAGAGGAGAGAGAGTGAGAGAAAATGTCAATCGGTTGCTTCCCGTATGTGCTGTCACTGGGACCAGGTCTATTTCCATCGAACCTGAAACCTAGGTATGTGCTCTGACTGGGAATCAAACTGGCAACCTTTTGTTGTATGGGATGACGCTCCTACCAACTGAGCCCACCTGGCCAGGGCTAGAGAGAGATTCTTTATTATTTTATTCTGTTTCTACTTTACAGAAAATAGGAATGGCTTCTGAATTTTATCAAATGTTTTTGTGTAACACTTATTTAGGAGATAATCAGGTTTTTCTTTTTTAACTACTGGTAAGAATATCCATATATATAAAAGCCAAGCGACCAGGATGGCAGAACAACCAGAACGACGGGTCGCTATGACATGCACTGTGGTGGCCAACTAGCCCGATGGGGGCCCTGATCAGCCCCTCCCAACCACCTGCTGCCCCTGTATCCTGGCCGGCCCAGCCCCAATGGGCCCCCTTTACCCCGATTGGGGGCGGGGCCAGCCGGCCAACCTCCCACATACTCCCCCTCCCCCCGCTGCCTGGCCCCGATCAGCCCCCATCGGGGTGCTGGCAGCTGGACCCCACCCATGCACGAATTTGTGTACTGGGCCTCTAATATAATAATAAATTTGCTGATAAAGGCATATAAGGAATCAAAATCCTACTTACGTTAGTCAAGTGTATGGAACTTATTGAAAGGATAGAGAATATCATAGAAATCTACTAGTAGTTTAATAAGAGTAACAGGCCATATGGTAATGCCTGCAATTACTTCTGTAGTCTTTTAAGGCATCTTTAGGTATTGATGAGTTAGTTTTGATAATTTCTATTTCCAGGCAGTATATTTTAAGATTTTAAATTTATTATAGAGATGCATGTAATATTTTTTATTAAAATCTGGTATATATTTTCATCTTTTTTTATTTTATTAATCCTCACCTGAGGACATGCTTTTAAAAAAAAAATTGATTTCAGAGAGAGAGAAACATATACATGTGAGAGTGAAACATTAATCGATTGCCTTCTGCACATGTCCAGACCAGGAATCAAACCTGCAGCCTGGGTATGTGCCCTGACCAGGAATTGAACCCTTGACCTTTCAACCTTTCAGTGTTGCAGATGACACTCCAACCAACTGAGCCACATCGGCCAGGACTATTTCCATCTCTTTTTTGTGATTTCATTATTTTTCTTGACTTTATTTGCCAAATATTTGTCTACTTAGTGGTTTTTTTTTAATAATCAGCTTTGAGATTTATTCTGTTGTTTTCTGATTCCCTGATTTCTACTATTCTCTATTTTGCTCTTCCTGCTTTTCTCATAATTTTTGTTGTACTTTTTTCTAGCTCATTAAATTCTTAGTTCCTTTGTTTAGAATAATGAAAACATTTAGTGTTCTTAATTTACCTCTGAGTACAGCTTTGGCTGGGCTGCACTCTATATATGAATGATATTCTTATACTTACTAAACAAATAGTTTGTAGTTCTAGATTGATTTTCTCATTGACTCAAGAGGTATTTAAGACAGTTCTAGTCACTCTTTTTTTTCCTTGTCAGTGACTATAATCTTTTAAAATATCTTTTAAACTTATTGAAGGTTTCTTTGTGATTTAAAGCATAATCCAATTTGGCAAGTGTTCTTTGGAAACTTAAAAAGAATATTTTTTTTCTGTTTGCAGGATATAGTGTAATATATCTATTAATTAAACTTTATTAAAATTATCTTATTTGACTTATTCTTTTAATAGTTCTTATTAGTTATATGACAATCCTTATTAATTTTTAAAAATTCTTTATTGTTTAAAGTATTACATGAGTCTCCTTTTTCCCCCCATTGATCTCTCCCCTGCCACCCCCCCCTCGCCCCCAGGCATAAGCCCTCACCCTCTACTGTCTGTCCATTCGTTTTGCTCATATTCATGCATACAAGTCCTTTGGTTGATCTCTTACCACCTCACCCTCTATATCTCCATAGTTTTGTGTTTTCCAGAATGTCATATAGTTGGAATCATATAATATCTAACCTTCTAAACTTGACTTCTTTCACTTAGCCATATTCATTTACGTTTTCTCTGTATCATTTCATGGCTTGATGGCTCATTTCTTTTTAGCACTGAATAACATTTGATTGTCCCAGTGTACCAGTTTGTTCCTTCATTCACCTACAAAAAGCTATCTTGGTTGCTTCCACATTTGGCAATTATGAATAAAGCTGCTATCAACATTTGTGTTTAGGTTTTGTGTGGGCATAAGCTTTCAGCTGATTTAGATGAATACCAAGGGCCATGATTGCTGGATTGTATGGTAAGAGTATATTTAGTTTTATATATAACTGTAAAATTATATTTCCAAGTGGCTGTACCATTCTGCTTTCTTACCAACAGTTGCTCAACATCCTCACCAGCATTTGGTGGTGTCATTAATGAGATGGATTCAGTGCTCGTTGCCATTTGGAATTTAGCCATTCTAAGTGTGTAGTGGAATCTCATTGTTTTAATTTATAATTCCCTACTGATGCATGATGTTAAGCCTCTTTTTGAGTGCTTCTTTGCCATCTTTAATATATATATGTCATCTTTGGTCAGGTATCTCTTCAGATCTTTTACCCATTTTTTAAAAATATATATTTTATTGATTTTTTACAGAGAGGAAGGGAGTGGGATAGAGAGTTAGAAACATCGATGAGAGAGAAACATCAATCAGCTGCCTCCTGCACATTCCCCACTGGGTATGTGTCCTCAACCAAGGTACATGCCCTTGACCAGAATCTAACCTGGGATCTTTCAGTCCGAAGGCCGACGCTCTATCCACTGAGCCAAACCGGTTATGGCCTTTTACCCATTTTTTAATTGTGGTGTTCATTTTTCTATTGCTGAGTTTTAAGAATTCCAGGTCAGGGCACATGCCCCGGTGGGCTCTCTCTCTCCAGTAGGGGGCATGCAGGAGGCAGCCGATAGATGTTTCTCATCCATGTTTCTATCTTTCCCTTCCTCTCTCTGAAATCAATTTAAAAAAACACCCAGCAATCAAAAATAAATTATGTGTAGTTTATTTTTGTTTTAATTCAAAATGAATGTTTAAAACATTTATGAGAAATGTTATAATGAACTCTGTTGGGCGTGTTTCTGTCATTTTATGTAATGCTTACTGGTTTGTGTGTGCATTTGTTTTTAATTGATTTCAGAGAGGAAAAGGGAGCAAGAAATAGAAACATCAATGATGAGAAAGAATCATTGATTGGCTGCTTTCTGCATGCCCCACACTTGGGATCGAGCCCCCAACCTGGGCATGTGCCCTGACTGGGAATAGAACTGTAACTTCCTGGTTCATAGGTCCACCATCAATCACTGAGCCATACTGGCCAGGCTGTGTACATCCTGTTTTTAAAGTGCATTAGTTTATAGTTTAAATAAATTCAAGTATAAATCTAAATTTTAAAAAGTAAACTCCTGATTTGTCAGCATGAAAAAGAAAATTATACTTTGACTCGCCTTATATCTGAAGACTATTATTTTCTCTTAATCCAAACTCACTTTATTCCCTTTTCCCTCTCTATGGTGAGCTTGGGACCTCAGAATATTGTTAGTATATTTTTGGTACATGTCATGTTTTTAACTTCATCTTTCAGGACTTATCTTGGTAATTACATTCAGTGCTAACACGAATTATTTAGAAGCATTTGAGATTTCGCTTCCTGGCAATTGTCATCAGTCTGGCTCAAATAAACTCATAGAAATTCTCAAAAATTATTTAAACTTTATTGAGATGGATTCAGTGCTCATTGCCATTTTTCTCAATCTTAACCTTTAAGCAGATTCATCATGTATGTCAGGTAGCATAGAATTTTAGCTAAATGTTTTTAGTAGGAATAACTGGAAGACATACTTCAAAATTATTAGATCACTAATGTCCTTAGGAATTCTGTAGATAATCACGCTGTCATCTTGCATTAATCAGTTTGTTTCAGACCTTCCTGTGTCTGATTGTGGTAGGAATTTTCCTTTTTGTTGAAATATTTTGACAGATCATGTCTTGGTCATTGATGTTGCCTGATATATTAGCTACTTACACTCTTCAAAATTGGTTCTTTTTTCATTTCCAGAAATATTTGTGGTTATTTTGGTTTAGTTCTGTTTTTTCCCCTGAAAACACTTGTAATAAGTAGTCTGGCTTATCATTTCTGTCCTTTGTGTAAGCTTCTCAAATGGTTGTCCTTATCACTCATTTTATTTTCTTTTATCACCTCCTATTGAGCTTTATTTCTGCCATTGACATTTTCGTTTCTTTACATCCTTTAAAAACTTACCCTGCTCCCTTTACTTCTTAAATTACTCTATTTCATCTTTGTCTTTTTTCTCCATATGTGCCTGTTTCATCAAGTTTGCCCTGATTGGGAATCAAACCCTTGACACTTCAGTGCATGGGACTACGCTCCAACTGAGCCACACCAGGCAGGGCAGTAATGTTTGATCTTTTTGTTGTTCCCTCCCTGCTTCCCCATTCCCTACCTTACAGGCAGTTTTGAAGTATTTTCTGAGTTTCACTTTTTTTTTTTTTTTTTTTGAGTTTCACTTTTTAGTGTAGTGATTGGGTGGAGGCCAACGGGGGAAGAAGAAAAAAAAAGAAGGATCACATTTAGATTACGAAGTTTCTTTACACACACTGTTTCCTCTATATACAGAGACCTTCCTCTCTTTCTTTGCCTGGCAGATTCCTTCTTATTCTTTAAAAGCCAATCTGATTTCTTTGCCTAATTACTCTCATATAAGGGGGAGCTCTGGGCCCTCTTTTCCATTGCATTCCACTCATCTCTATCAGCTCATCTCAGTTGCGGAGTAGTCCTGCGTTACTATTTTTCCACTCATGGTTTGATGCTCATAGTGGACTAAACCTTAGTATTTTGATCTCCAGTATGTGGCACATTATTCATATGCTAAATAAATATTGGAATTAGGAGAGGCTTATTAGGAGTTTCCTCCTCCCCCTTCATTTCATTTCCCTGCTTCTAGTGTTAAAATATAAAAGTAGGTTTCTCTGGAAAGTGGAATTACGAATTTTTTAGTTTAGATTTTATTCTGGTTTGAGGGTGTTTTTTTAATAATGATTATGTACTATGAGAATTAAAAAAAACCGAAACCTTAAAACTAAATCTCAAATTTCCAGATTCTCCCTGTGGCCCAGCATCTGTGTCTTTCTGACCCCATTCAGCAGTCTTATTTACTACTACTTGCTACTGTATGCCCTCCTGTCTCCTTGCTGTGTCTCATGAGCTAGGTCATACTTATTGTTCCTGTTACCTAGAACCCATTTTCTGGGTAGGAATATGAGCTGTTGTAAATTGAAAAATACTTGTAATAGAGATTGACTAGTGACAATTTAGACTATTTAATTTCCTGCTGGTCTTATCCTGAATATATGGTGGATAAATGGAGCATTTAATTGTAATTAGCTTTCTAAAATAGAGATCTTAAAGAAGATAGAATAGTGGGTGTATCTTCAAATGTTCCTGCATCTCCCCCAGCCTAAAGCTTTCATCACCGATAAACCTTTTCATTGATTCATTTATTCATTAAACAGATAATTACTCATCTCCTAGCCACATGGACTAGACATAGTGCTAGGTGTTAGTGATGTAATGTCAACAAAATTTTCACTGGCTCTATGCTTGTGGAGTTTATAATGTAGAAGACATTTAAAAAGCAAATCCGGCCCTAGCCGGTTTGGCCTACGGACCAAAGGTCTTGGGTTCGATTCCAGTCAGGGGCACGTACTTTGGTTGCAGGCTCCTCTCCGGACAGGCCCTGGTCAGGGCTTGTGCAGGAAGCAACCAATTGATGTGTTCCTCTCACATTGTTGTTTCTCTTACCTTCCCCTCTCTTTTCCACTCTCCCTAAAATCAATGGAAAAATATCCTTGGGTGAGGATTAACAACAACAAGAAAGGCAAATCCAGCCCTAGCCGGTTTGGCTCAGTGGATAGAGCATCCGCCTGTGGACCAAAGGGTCCCGGGTTCAATTCTGGTCAAGGGCCTTGGTTGCAGGCTCCTCCCCAGGCCCTGGTCAGAGCGCATGCAGGAGGCAACTAATCGATGTGTTTCTCTCACATCGATATTTCTATCTTTCCCTCTCCAAAGTCAATGGAAAAATATCCTCAGGTGAGGATTTAAAAAAGAAAAAAGAAAAGCAAATCCAGTGTGGCTCAGTGGTTGAGCATCAACTCATGAACCAGGAGGTCATGGTTCAATTCTCATTCAGGGCACATGCCTGGGTTGCCAGCTCAATTCCCAGTAGGGGGGTGTGCAGGAGGCAGCCGATAGATGATTCTCTCTAATCATTCATGTTTCTCTCTCTCTCCCTTCCTCTCTCTGAAATCAATGTGTACTGAAAGGTTGCCTGCCGGTTCGATTCCCAGTCCGGGTTTTGGGATCGATCCTGGTAGGAGGTAGCTGACCAGTGTTCTGCTCTCACATTGATGTTTACTCTCTCTCCTTTCCCCTTTCTTTCTCTCTAACAATAAATAAAAATATTAAAGGAAAAAAAGCAAATTCAGCGTGATGAATGCTAAGGCAGAAGGGAATAAAGTAATGTTCCTGGTTTGGGAGCAAAGAGGTGTCAGAGAAGCTTTTCTGAGGAAGTAGTTTTTAGACCAGAACTTAAAGTGTTTGGCAGGTGGAGGTGGTGGACAGAAAGAATGAATGATCCAGTCTGTTTCCCAGGAAAACTCCCTCAGTCACAGGCATATGGAATAATTGGTCACTGAACAGAAGCCTTTCCAGGAAGATCCGAGATGGCTAAGAATGGATCACAAGTTAAATATCATAGAGGGAAAGAGTACAAAGAAATGAGTCTGGAAAGTTAGGGGCCTGATCATGGGTGTACTATTAATGGCTTTATATTAAAACCTGAAGTGATAAATTTTAATATGTTCTAAACGTGCTCCCTGCAGTGGAAAGAATAGACTGGAAGTGACGAAGAGTGGATTTGGGTGTAATAAGTAACAATTATTAAGTCATAGCTGCAGTGACTTAGAAATTTTGAGGAAGCTGTTTTGAGAGGCATGGATAGTTGTGATAATGGGGTATTATGATAGAAAGACAGGAACAAATGATTTTTTTAATGATTGTTTTCCTCACCCAACTTGTGTGGCTCAGTGGTTGAACATCCACCTAGGAACCAGGAGGTCACAGTTTGATTCCCAGTCAGGGCACATGCCTGGGTTGTGGGCTCTATCCCCAGTTGGGGGCCTGCAGGAGGCAACCTGTCAATCATTCTTTCTCATCATTGATATTTCTATTTTTCCCACTCCTTTCCTCTCTGAAATCAATAAAAAAATTTTTTTTAAATTGTTTGCTTCCAAGAATATTAATTTCTTTAAAATGGGAAAAAGACGCATTTTCACTCTCATGTTTTTCTTTTTATCAGATAGAAATTTTACTAGCAGAATAAATAATCCAGACAGTCAGGGTTGGTTTTTTTGCTTGTTGGTTTGTTTGTTTTGTTGTGATGTATCCCCATCTTACAAAGGACGCCTCAAAAGAAAGTCGAATTATGGAGTCATTTATTAAAAGCCGGCGGCATACGAGGGAGCAAAAGCGCTCCAGACCTCGCAGCCCCGAACAGCTCGCCACTTCTGGCTTATATTGGCAGAATATCACAAAAGTATCGATTACATCTTTGGGTCTGGAATGAGGAACCTGTTTCGCGATTTTACAGAAGTGAAACTGAGCAAGTTAGTTATCTAAAGTATCTATGAATCACTGAATCAACAGAAACACATTATCTGGGAACGGACCACCTGGACAATTTAGAATAATTGTGCTGTCCAGATTCTGGGATCACTGAGTCAACAGGAATGCACTATCTGTAGCTACTAAGGCAACTTAGGATAATTGAACTGTGTTGGGTCCCAGGAATGTGCTTTGATGACCAGTGAGATCACAATCAATGGGATATTCAAACCGCCATTAAGGGAGTATTCAATCATACATAAGTTCAGAAAATCAAAATAACTTTCTATTGTTTTAGCAAACAAATAAGTACAGAACCCAAACAGCAGTTTCTACTACCATACTTCAGTTTGTTTTGTGTGTGGTTTTACTTTTTTTTTTTTTTTTAGTGATGAATGTCACCCTGGTCGGGTAGCTCAGTTGGTTAGAAAGTTATCCTGAAATGCCAAGGTTGTGAGTTTGATCTCAGGTCAGGGCACATACAAGAATCAACCAATGTATGCATCAGTAGATAGAACAACAAGTTGTTTTCTCTCTCACTCTCTATTAAATAAAAGTTTTTCTTTTTTTAATAATGATGTCTTTTTAAAAAAAGTTAATTTCAGAGAAGAAGGGAGAGGGAGAGATAGAAACATCAGTGATGAGAGAGAATCATTGATTGGCTGCCTTTTACATGCCCCCCCCCCCCCCCACTGGGGATCAAGCCAGCAACTCTGGCATATGCCCTGATGAGGAATCAAACTGAGACCTCCTGGTTCATAAGTTGATGCTCAACCATTGAGCCACATTAGCTGGGTTAAAAGAAAATTGTTTAAAAAGGTGTTCTAGAGACTTTGGTTCTTTAAAAAAATAAAGGGATGACTATCCACCTTTTTCAGATATGTACAACAGCAACATAGAATGTAGGAGGCATGGCTGTGAAGTTATGCAAGTGATTCTTTTCCTGAACACAGCAAAAACTATAAATAGTTTTGTCACCTTCAGAGTAGTCCTGTTTGAAAGGCTGTGTGATGATTCCAATGTGCTTCCATTCTTCAAGTCACTTTTTAGAACTCTTCTCTTTGAAGTGCTCTAGGAGACTACAGCATATTCTTTAGTCTTTCCTCTTCACCAGCGGCAAACCCTCCATCCTTGCCTCTTCCATCAGTCCTTCTTGCTCTCTGTGTCTACATCTGCCACATGGTTTCTTTCTTTTCCTTAAATTTAAAAAAATTAGAGATAATTTATGTAATAAATTCTACCATTAAAAATATTTTTATTTCAGAGAAAGGGAGAGGGAAAGAGAGATAGAAACATCAGTGATGAGAGAATCATTGATTGGCTGCCTCCTGCATGCCCCCCAATGGGGATTGAGTGTGCAACCTGGGCACATGTCCTGACCGGAAATTGAACTGGTTCATAGGTTGATGCTTAACCACTGAGCCATGCCATTCGGGCCATTAAAGCTTTTTAAAAAAAATTAATTGGAGAGAGAGAGAGAGAGAGAGAGAGAGAGAGAGAGAGAGAGAGAGTTCATTGATCAGTTGCCTCCTACATGTGCCCTGACTAGGGATCAAACCTGCAACCTAAGCATATGCCCTGACCAGAACTGGACCTGCCACTCCTTGGTGGATGAAATGACGCTCCAACCAACTGAGCAACACTGGCCAGAACTTTAAAGGTTTTTAAGTGTTTTTTAAAACCATATTTATGAGGTTGTGCAGTCATTAGCACTAATTCCAGAATATTTGCATTACCCCAAAGAGAAATCTTGCACCCAGTAGCAGTCACTAATTTGACCCCAAACTCTGCTCTCTTGCCCCAGGCTCCCACTAATTTATTTTCTGTTTTTATAATTTAGTCTAATTCTGGGCACACAAGTAGATTCTATATGTGGGTTTATATAATATGTGGTCTTTTGTGACTCGTTTCTTTCACTTAACACAGTGTTTTCAAGGTTCATCCATCTTGTAGTACATATGAGTACTTCATTTCCTTTTATGGCCAAATAATATTCCATTGTGTGCGTATACCAGATTTTTTTATCCATTCATCAGTTGATGGAAATTTGGGTTTCTTTCTTTTGGAGGATTTTTATGAGTTTATTTGAGCCAAGCTGACGATATATGCTGGGGAGCCAGATCTCAAATGCTCCCTTTCATTTTTTTATTGTTATGAATAGTGCTTCTAGGAACATTTGTATATAGGTTTCTGTGTGGACTTCTTTTCATTTCTTTTGGATATATGTATAGGACTGGATTTGCTGAGTTAAATGATAACTCCATGTTTAACCTTTTGAGGAGGAGCTAAGACTATTCCAAAGCTAGTTGCACCATTTTGCAATTTCACCAACAGTGTCTGAGGATTCTGATTTCTCCACCCCCTCCTAAACTCATTTTCTGTCTTTTTTATGACAGTTGTCCTTGTGCCGTGGTCAACAAACTGGCTCCCGAACCACATGCGGCTCTTTGGCTCCTTGAGTGTGGCTCTTCCACAAAATACCACGGCCTGGGCGAGTCTATTTTGAAGAAGTGTTGTTAGAAGAAGTTTAAGTTTAAAAAATTTGGCTCTCTTGCCGAAACCGGTTTGGCTTGGTGGATGGGGCGTTGGCCTGCGGACTGAAGGGTCCCAGGTTCCGGTCAAGGGCATGTGCCTTGGTTGCGGTCACGTCCCCAGTGGGGGGTGTGCAGGAGGCAGCTGATCGATGTTTCTCTCTCATCAATGTTTCTAGCTCTCTGTCCCTCTCTCTTCCTCTCTGTAAAAAATCAATAAAATATATATTTTTAAAAAATTGGGCTCTCAAAAGAAATTTTAATCGTTGTACTGTTGATATTTGACTCTGTTGACTAATTAGTTTGCCGACCACTGCCCTAGTGGATGTGAAATGGTATCTCATTGTGGTTTTAATTTGCATTTCCTTGATGTCTAATCTGTTGAGTATCTTTTCATGTGCTTATTGACTATTTGCATATCTATATATTTTTTTGTTAACTCATGAGGATATTTGCCATTGTTTTTTTTAGAGAGAGTGAAAGGGACGGAGGAGAGAGGAGAGGGGAGAGGGAGGGGGAGAGAGAGAGATGAAGAGAAACACGAAGTGAGAGAGACACACCAATTAGTTGCCTCCTGGGGTTGGGGATTGAACCTGCAGCCTAGGTATGTGCCCTTGACCGGGCTTTGAGCGCTGCCCCCCTCCCCTTTGGTGCACTGGCTGACGCTCTAACTATTGAGCAAACCAGCCAAGGCAACAAATACTACTTCATACAGATCTTATGCAAGCTAGTTATATTTTATTGGGATAAGTTGGAAGGGGTACATTTGAGTAACATGAACAAGCCAAATTGGGCTTGAGGCCAATTTGAAGCTCTCCCAGTTTTTCCTCGTGGGAGGTAAAATGAGTGTTGATGATACTGTGCTTGTTGAAGGGGGCTTTCTGCTAGGTTTTTAGAAGCACTGAGTAGAGACTTGCCATAAAGCTTCTTATACTTTCAACTATGTTACTCTGAAACTCCAACATAATTATTTGTTTGTAAATAAATAATTTGTCGCCTATCTGTAACATCCTCATTTTGAGCATAATTTCTTGTCTTATTGTTCACATTTAGGCAAAAATAAGCATCATTCATGCTCAGCCCCATTCCGACCCTGTTGCCTTGAACAGTCTGTGAGCATGAGCAGTTCATTATTTCTTGTCTTACAAGGTCTGGGAGGTCTAAGCGTGCAGGCTGGTCTTGACTTTGCAATCGTATAGTCTAGTGGACATTGAGGAATGTATTCTTATGATATCCTGATTATTTATGCTTTTGGTGGTAAAAATTCTGAAATAAAGTGGGTTAGCTGAAACGGGTTTGGCTCAGTGGATAGATCGTCGGCCTGCAGACTGGAGGGTCCCGGGTTTGATTCCGGTCAAGGGCATGTACCTTGGTTGCGGGCACATCCCCAGTGGGGGGTGTGCAGGAGGCGGCTGATCGATGTTTCTTTCTCATTGATGTTTCTGGCTTTCTGTCCCTCTCCCTTCCTCTCTGTAAAAAATCAATTAAAAAAAAAAAAAAGATTTGGCTGAAGGCAAAATATCTTTAAAAAAGTGGGTTATTAAAAAATGTGTTATTTGTTTATAGTGTCCTTAAACTAATGAAAGTATGTAGAGTATGAGTCATTTGAAGTATGTGTTTAAACATTTGTTGGTACTTCTGTATTAACAGCATTATGTCTATGTCAGATAGATACAGAGAAGTATGAAAAGTGTTTCTTGTAGTCAGGAGTTTATAATCTAGTAGAAAGAGAAGTAAAGTTAGAATCCAGCTGACTGAAGTTCAAGGAAGTATGTGTCATATTAATGGATAGGACTGTATCACTCTCGTCTGATCAAGAAAGAAACCACACAGGAATTTGTACATGGAAAGAATTATTGACTCTTAACAGGAGAATGGAATAATGAGGGATTAGCTGTAATAAGTAAATAAAACCCTTAGAACACATGAATAGAAATAGAAGCCGCTGCTATCCCAGGGCTAAGATAGGTAGAGCCACAGGCAAGAGCCAGCCTTCTCCCTTCCCTGGAGCTGGGATCCAGACCTTGTTGGAGAGAGTAGCTGTGGATCTCTAAACGGCGAGGTCATTGTGATGCTGTGTTGGTGCACCCGTGCTGACATCTGCCCTCTAGGGTTGCAGGGAAAGCTGTTCACAAAGCTGTGCTACAGCACCTCCCACAAAGAGTGTGGGGAAGCACCTGTAGAAGGGCTAGCCACTTTGCCCTGTGGAAGCCTGGAGCTGGAGGAGCCTGGTGAGCTAGCACACTAGAACCAGGAAGCAAAACTTCTGCAATGTCTCTCCTGCGCCCTCTACTGATAAATTTTAACATCGTGCCAGCTGGGAAAGGAAAAATACTTAAAGGTCCCAGATCCATTCTCAGAGTAGGCAAAAAGGATGAATTTGGAATTGAGAGCCACTAAACCAATAACCAGCATGGGAATGGTGTTAGTGCTGTAGGAGCTTAGAGAAAGAGAGATTATATCAGGTTATGACCATTAAGAAGAAGTGCTATTTGAAAGCTCTTGTGAGATGAGTAGGTATCTTTTTATTTACTTATTTTTAAAATATATTTTATTGATTTTTTACAAAGAGGAAGGGAGAGAGAGAGTCAGAAACATCGATCAGCTGCCTCCTGCAGGCCCCCTACTGGGGATATGCACGCAACCAAGGTACATGCCCTTGACCAAAATTGAACCTGGGACTCTTGAATCCGCAGGCCAACGCTCTATCCACTGAGCCAAACCAGCTAGGGCGAGTAGGTTTCTTTTTAACGAGATGACAACTGCTTTTCCTCCTTACAAAAACAGTACATGCTTATTTTAATAAAATTAGAATATAAATCTCTTTGTTTCTTGTTTAGATTCTAGAAACCAAAGGGAAAGGCACTCACGTTATTACCCATAAAGAGAACCAGTGTTAATTGCTTAACAAAATATTACTAGGTAGTGGATATAGTAGAGAGAGAAAGCTTTTTATGATGGTGCTTGCTGCTGCTTTTGTTTTTTTTTTTTTTTTTTACAGAAAAAATTGGCTGAGATGTAATAATGCTAAATAATATAAACTGCATTTGAGGAACTGTCTACCTTTGGTGTTTATATAAAATTTATTTACATAACTTCTTTAAGAAGTTTATCAAGTAGATAATCACTAGACATTAATTTGGGAATCTTTAAATGACCATTGGGAGAGGATTTTCTGTTGTAATCACACTGATGGAATGTTGTATTTTAGAAGTCCATCATGCTTTTCTCTCCTTTGCTCAGATATTTTTCATATGAAGTTTTCATATGAAAAATATGAATGAACCCTCTTAGTAGCAGGGTTCTAGCAGACTTCATCTGGTAAAACAAAATTACAAGCTGAATCTTGCCCTTGTTGAGGTGTAAGGACTAATCTTCCCCCATATATCAAAGACTACAGGATCCTCATGAAAGAGAAAGACTTTATAATAACCATATCACTGTTTATTGGAGTTTATGCTTTAAAAATTGGACAGTAATTCTGTCCAGTGAAAGAGAAGTAAACAAAGAGATGAAAACCAAGTTCTATAAAAGAGTAATATGGAAATTAACCATCACTCCACTACACCCACAAGCCATGCCCCCCAGCCAATTAGGAGCGAGTATGCAGATTAACCCAACCAAGATGGCTGCGACCACGGAGAGAGCAGGAGGTTTGGGTTTCCCCGGCAATGGAGGAAGCCAAGCTTTCTGCACACCCTGGCCAGCCCAGGCCTCCACTCAAGGCTACAAAGTTTCAATTATAGAAGAGACATAAATCCCAACAAAAATGGCTGCCGCCACGGAGCAAGCAGGAGGCTTGGCTCCGCTCAAGGCTACAAAGTTTCAATTATAGAAGATAACTAAATCCCAGATACCAGGGCCTCCCCTTGGGTTTGCAGGGGGCGTGGCCGGCCTGCAAACCACCACAGGCCCCTCACCCAGGCCACCTCATGCCCCAAGGGAACCCCCACCCTGATCCAGGACACCCTTCAGGGCAAATCAGCTGGCCCCCACCTGTGCACCAGGCCTCTATCCTATCTAATAAAAGTAATATGCAAATTGACCGTCACTCCAACACACAAGATGGCTGCCCCATGTGGTCAAAGATTCTGCCCCCATGTGGACACAAGATGGCCAGCAGAGGAGGGCAGTTGGAGGGACCAGGCCTGCAAGGGAGGGCAGTAGGGGGCAATCAAGCCTGCAGGGGAGGGCAGTTAGGGGTGACCAGGCCAGCAGAGGAGGGAAGTTGGGGACAACCGGGCCTGCAGGGAAGGGCAGTTTGGGGGGACCCAGGCCTACAGGGGAGAGCAGTTGGGGGGGACCAGGCCTGCAGGGGAGGGCAGTTAGGGGTGACCAGGCCTGCAGGGGAGGGCAGTTAGGCATCAATCAGGCTGGCAGGGGAGTGATGAGGAGGTGATCAAGCTGACAGGCAGAAGTGGTTAGGGGCGATCAGGAAGGCAGGCAGGCGAGCAGTTGGGAGCCAGCAGTCCTGGATTGTGAAAAGGATGTCCGACTGCCCGTTTTGGATCAGGCCTAAACGGGCAGTCGGACATCCCTCGAGGGGTCCCAGATTGGAGAGGGTGCAGGCTGGGCTGAGGGACACCACCCCCCACCCCACCCCCCTGTGCACGAATTTCATGCATCGGGCCTCTAGTATATAATAATGTTACACACCTTTTCAAAGAAGTATTCTGTACTACTAAATTTAGACGAGTACCTTTTGACTTGTCACTCTTTTACCCAAATTGGTAAAGAAGTCAATTGTTTGCTCTCATATTTTAGACAAACTTAAGGGGAAAACGAAAACTTTAGTATAAAGTTTAGTTTCTAAACCTTTTACGTATAGTCTTTGACTTAAAATAACCACTCTTCCTCTGACTGTCTATGAGCAGTTGTATAGAAAGGTTTACAACAGTGCTGTCCAATATGGTAGCCACTAGTTCATGTGACTACTTAGTACTTGAAATATAACTGGTGCGGCTAAGAAATGAAATTTTATTTTTATTTAATTTTAATTAATTTAACTTTAAGTAGCTGTGTGTAGCTAGCATGACCACCCATATCAGGTAGCACAGTTTACAGAGTGGTTTATTTATAAGCAAAAAATTGTAAAGAAGACAAATAATTTGAATATTAAGAGTAAATTCTCATTCAGGGTTGGCCTGCCTACATGATAGCACTTCATTTCCCCAAAAGATCTTAATTTGATAGTATGATTTCTTTTTACATCACTGATGTAATTATGAAAATTTGATGAAGATCCATTTCTTCTTTTAAGTTATCTTTTAATGCTTATTCCCTGGTGATGTCTGTTTCTATAACTTTATTTACACGCCTAGTCTCAGTTCATTTTAGTGAGCATTTGTTGAGCACACGTGTATCACGTTCTGTACTATGCACTAGGAGTGCAAATATTAATATAAAATTGCAGTTATTATTTGGGATTAAAGGAGAGGAGGACGGTAGGGATAAAGGGAAACTTGTGTTCCTTTTTTTTAAAACCTCTATCTGCAATTTGATACTGTTTAGGAATATTCTTAAAACTTTTCTCACTTTAAAATTTTTCTTAAGTCAAGAGAGATAGCTTTTTTTTGTTTTTGTTTTGTTTGTTTTGCCTCTGCCTGATTATTTGATTTCATACTCTCCTGTAAGTGGAATGCAGCCTCTGGATTCTTCCCATCACAGCATACAGGATTATGTGGCAGCCAGCTTACTCTGGATCCTTCAGAATAGTTCTGTGAGCTGAAGCCTGCTTGCTCTTTGTGACCTGTAGATAGTTCACGGACTATCCTTCCCTCATATTTTATCTGTGGAAACTGTGCTTTATGTCATTTATCAAGTCACAGCCATGCTCTTTCACAAATCATCTTGAAGTGGTGGAAGTGATCTGTACTAATGCATTCATTCAACAGTTGCCTTCCTTGTATGTCCCAGACTCTGTTGAACTACGAGGGAAGTAAGGCATGCCGCCTGTAGACTGAGACAGTCAAGAGCCACATGCTCCCTCAGTCTTTTCCATTTTGGTGGTGACTTAAGATGGTAGAGCTTTAATAAGATAGTGGACCTTTAAGGAGATTTAAGATCCCTAAAGCTCCTTAAGGAGAAGAGAGAACTTCCTCAAGCTTAGTATCTACTACAGGTAAAACCTTTGTTGTGTTAAGCCAGTGTGGGGAACTGTTTTTCTGCCAAGGGCCATTTGGATATTTATAACATCATTCGAGGGCCATACACAATTATCAACTTAAAAATTAGCCTGCTCTGTTTGGTCAAACGTTTAATTAACTCACCCCTAATGCCTTGGCAGGGCCAGACCAAATGATTTCACAGGCCTAAATATGGCCCATGGGCCGAACATTCCCCACACCTATGTTAAACCATTGAGGTTTGGGCTTATGTTTGTTACCAAAGCATAATTAGCCTAATATGGAGTTGTTTTCAGTCATTTGCTGTTATGACAAGCGTTACTATGAATATTATAATTTGCACATGTGCAAAGTTTTTGGATTTATATCCACGAGTAAAATTGCTGAGTTTCAGAATATACAGATAGATGATCAACTTTACAAGCTATTACCAAATTGTTTTCTGAAGTAGTTGTAGCAATTTACTCTTCTCCTAGCAGTGTTTAAGAATCTCTTTGCTCTATATCCTTGCCTTCTTAATTTTTGCCAATATGGAAGGTGTAAATGGTATTTGTTAATGGCCTTGATTTACATTTTCACTTTTTCTTATGGATTGGGCATGTTTCTTGTATTTATTCACTGTAAGTCATCTATGAAGTGAATGTTTGTGTCATTTGCTTGTTATTTATTGGGTTATTTGTTGCTTTGCTCATTTCTTTATAGGAATTCTTTATACTGAATATTTTATAAGTTACCTTTTGTTGCAGAGTTCCTGTTTTGTGACTTGACTGTTTTATGGTGTAGAATGTATCATATTTATCAATCTTTCCCTTTATAGAGTGCTGTGTCTTAAAGATATTCTCCTATATAATTTTCTAAACATTAGAATTTTGCCTTTCATGTTAAATCTTTAATTCATCTGAAAAAAAATTTTTTTGTATGATGTAAAGTAAGGATCTTTCTTCATCTGGATTCTCCAGAAGGCAGAGCTTGACGGAAAAGGCTTACTAGTACTCAGTATGTGTCTTTCCATAGAAAGTACATTCCCAGGGAGCAGAAGTGTGAGGAAGGGGAGAAGCACAGAATGAGTCGTAGCCAATATAGAAGTGTAACTGCTTGCTCAGTATCATTGCATTTTCCCCTAGGAAGTTATATAAAGTCAGTCACACTATCATCTAACACAGGATGAGGAAAAGGATCTGTTTGGTAAGTTGAGATCCATCACCAATGGTCAGAGTTAACTCTCCTGTACTACTAGGTTGCATGCGTGGGTGCCACAGTAGCCCATGGCAGTGTATAGCTCAGGCATGAAGTGAGGTGTTGTCGTATTGTACCTGCATTTAAAAGTTGGCCACACCCGCTCTTTTCTGTGTTTCTTTCTTTCTTTTTTTTTTTTTTGCGGCATGAGGAATCATGAGCAGCAAAGTCTCCTGAAAGACCCTGTATGAGGCAATGCAGGAAGTTCTGCACAGGGACCAATGCAAGAGCTGCAGATCAGCCTGAAGAACTCTGACCCTTAGAAGGACAAATACTTCTCGGTCACTTTCAGGCTTAAGTCCACTCCTGCCCCAAGTGCTCAGTATGTGTTCTGAGAACTGTGATGAGGCCAAGGCCATGAATATTCCCCTATATAGACGACGAGGCTCTGAAGAAATTCAACAAGGAAAAGAAATCGGTCAATAAGTGTGTGTCTTTTTGGCTTCATAGTCTCTAATCAAGCAGAATCCTGGGCCCAGACCTGAATAAGGCTGTCAAGTTCCCTTCTTTGCTGACCCACAATAAGAGCATGGTGGCTAAAGTCAATTCACAAGTTCCAGATGAAGAGAAGGTGTTGTGTAGGGCAGTAGCTGTTGGTCATATGAAGATGACAGATGATGAGCTTGTGCACAACATCCATTTAGCTGTCAATTTCCTGTTGTCATTGCTCAGAAAAGAGCTGGCAGGACATCTGGGCTTTGTACATTAAGGAGGTCACTGGTTCAATTCCCGGTTCAGGGCACATGCCTGGGTTGCAGACTCTATCCCTGGTGGGGGGCTTGCAGAAGATAGCCAATGGATGATTCTCTCTTATTATTGAAGTTTTTAACTCTCCTTCTCCATTCCTCTCTCTGAAATGAATAAAAACATATTTTAAAAAAGAAAAGTATCATGGGCAAGCCCCAGCACTTGTACTAAAGCACAGCTTAATAATCCATATTGCTACCATTAAAAATAATAGTAATAATAATAATTAAGCGTTGGCCACACCCAATATAGAGCTGGTAGCTGGAGTAGCAGCTTGAACAAGAAACAAATGAAGCTAAGATGATCAGAAAAGATGTGTAACTGGTATGGTATCTGGTATAGAATCCAACTTTTTTAATAAAATTTTTTTTGTTTTAGAGACTATTCACATTATTTTTCTGGAATGTCTTTGCTATTCCTAGGCCTTTGCTCTTTATATAATTTTATAATTAGCTGTCCAATTTTTCACAAAACACTTCTGGGACTTGATTAGGATTCCATTTGAATATACAGATTAGTTTGAGGAAATTTGTCATCTGTACAATTTTGAGTCCTTAAATTTATGAACATTAGTATTTCCATTTATTTAGATTTCCTTAATGTCTGTCTTTCAATACATTTTCCCCTTTATAAAGGTTCTAGGTCCATGGATCTCAAACTGTTCCAAGGCACCCTGGGGTGCCCCTGTGAGCTCAGAGGACCACAGGATATTTTAAATTTTAGAGGGAAATAGTGCCCAACATCTGTTGGACACAGTGTGAACTTGTAGCTCCTAGGAAGTTCCAGTTTCAACATTAGGTTATGATACATTTGATAATGTCTACTTTTTCATCTCAGTTGTCTGAGATGAAAAGTATGAAAATCAGTGTGGAACAAAATGTAAGACTGGGCAGGGTCTAGGGCAGTGATGGGCAACCTTTTGAGCTTGGTGTGTCAAACTTCGCCAAAAAACTGAGCATAACTCGGGTAGTGTGTCACTTTGAGGAAAAAACATTATTTTGCAAATGTTTCATCCTCAGGAGCAGCAAATGTTTCATCCTCGGAAATGGCTATGCTTGTCAGTGCTGACACGCGTGTCATAGGTTCGTCTTCACTGGCTAGGGTTTCAGAGGTTGTGCAATATCTTTGCATTATTAGGAATATACATTATTAGAAAACATCGCCCATCAGGTGAATATTTCTCATGTATAAGCAATTAAGAAATAAAAGTATTTTTTTCAATTCACGTGTATTGCTTTTTAAAATAGTTTCTAAGTTTTTAGGACATGAATGAATACTAATGAAGTTGTTTGAACCTAACTACTAAATAAATGAAACTGTTATTAATTTCTGTTGACTTGGAGCACTGTGAAATCATTGCTGAGAGTAAGGGAAGTAAGTTTGGAACTTCTGTCCTAGGAACTTCATATTTTTTTATGACATTACTAGTGGCCCAGTGCACGAAATTCGTGAACATTAAAAGGGAATTAATTAGAGGAAATATTTTAATATTGCTATTTACCTTTTCTCTATAATAGAAGTGCCCAGCCGGCCCCACTCCCATTAGGTGACACCAATGCAGCCAACCCCACCCCCATCAAGCCCCTCCAGGCGGGGGACTCAGCCTCACATCCTGGTGCCGGGGCAGAGGGTGCAGCCTCAGGTCCCCCAGCCCGGCACCGGGGTCGGGGGAGTGGCCTTGGGTCCCCAGTCAAGCCCTGCCGGGGTGGGGGGTGTGGCCTCAGGTCCCCCGTCAAGCCCCATCAGGGCAGGGGGTGCGGCTTCAGATCCCCCGCCCTGGCCCAGTGCCAGGCAGCCTCAGGTCCCTGCTGATCAACGTTGCAGCGTGACGGCCATTTGCATATTAGCCTTTTATTATGATGATAAATGACATTTTCCCTTTCCCATTTCATTTTCTGTTTACAACACAAAAATACAGTTGAATTTTGTATATTCCTCTTCATTCTGCAAATTTGTGTTTATCTTAATAATTTATCATAGTTTGTTTGCATTTTGTAGGCAATCAGCACTTGCAATTAATGACCATTGTTTCCTCTAGTATAGCAAAACCATGGAGAAAAAAGTCATAATAGTAAATTGAGATAAAGTTTTTTCAAGCACCTTTTACATCCTGCGGTCTCCCATCCCCACTCACTGTGAGAATAGTAATTCAGGCATTCCAATCAAGGGACTGAAAAGATGAGTGATTTGGCTGTCATTATACAACTTAATTAATGGTAGCAGTTTATTTGTCTAAACAGACTAATATTTTTTATTTATTTACAGAGATCATTTTGCCCAGCCAGCATGGCTCAGTGGTTGAGCATTGGCCTATGAACCAGAAGTCACAGTTTGATTCCTGGTTGGGGCATATGCCTGGGTTGTGGACTCAGTGGGGGATGTTCAGGAGGCAGCCAATTAATGATTCTCTCTCATCATTGATGTTTCTGTCTCTCACCCTCGCCTTTGCTCTCTGAAATCAATAAAAAATGTGTTTTTTTTTTAAAGTCAGTATGAAGTAATTATAGGCCTTTATCTATGCATAGGTTTGGCCATTGTGCAGTCTCATACAGCTATAGTGCCATTGAGGACTCAACCAGCATGAGCATGCTTCCTTCGGTGACCTGATATTCCCAATTGTGAATAAACTTCTTGGTAAAACTGAGCAAAACAAAGTACAAGCTCCTCTTGATTACATAGTGGTTGCATACCTGGAAAATTCAGTGTGTTAAAACTATGTAAAAAATACCTTTTGTGCCGAAACCGGTTTGGCTCAGTGGATAGAGCGTCGGTCTGCGGATTGGAGGGTCCCAGGTTCGATTCCTGTCAAGGGCATGTACATTGGTTGCGGGCACATCCCCAGTGGGGGGTGTGCAGGAGGCAGCTGGTCGATGTTTCTCTCATCGATGTTTCTAGCTCTCTATCCCTCTCCCTTCCTCTCTGTAAAAAAATCAATAAAATATATTTAAAAAAAAAATACCTTTTGTAAATACCAGTAGAATCTTGTTTTCATTCCTATGTGTTTATTTTTGCTTTCTCTCTTTGTTTCTTGAATAATTTTGCTAGCAGAATTTTACTCGTTTTATCTAAGACCCAACTTTTAGCCTTACTGATCTTTTCTATGGTATAATCTTTTATCCAGCAATTTATGCTTTTATCTTTTTTTCCTTCTTTTTTTAAAAATATATTTTATTGATTTTTTACAGATAGGAAGGGAGAGGGATAGAGAGTTAGAAACATCGATGAGAGAGAAACATCGATCAGCTGCCTCCTGCACTTCCCCCGACTGGGGATGTGCCCGCACCCAAGGTACATGCCCTTGACCGGAATCGAACCTGGGACCCTTGAGTCCGCAGGCCAACGCTCTATCCACTGAGCCAAACCAGTCAGGGTATGCTTTTATCTTAATTACTAGAGGCTCAGTGCACGAAATTCATGCACTCGGGGAAGGGGTCCCTCAGCCCAGATTGCAAGAGTGTGCAAGCCAGGCCGAGGGACCCCACCGGTGTACGATTGGGGCTGGGGAGGGACGCGGGAGGTTGGCCAGCCAGGGAGGGACTGCAAGAGGGCTCCAAGGGGTGTCTGACCCATCTCGCTCAGTCAGTCCCGATTGGTCGGACCCCAGCAGCAAGCTAACCTACCGGTCAGAGTGTCTGCCTCCTGGTGGTCAGTGCACGTCAGAGTGACTGGTCGACCAGTTGACTGTCTGCCTCCTGGTGGTCAGTGCATGTCATAGCTAGCAGTTGAGTGTCCTTAGCATATCATTAGCATATTACGCTTTGATTGGTTGAACAGACGAGCGACACTTAGCATATTAGGCTTTTATTATGTAGGATTTTCTTTCTACTTCGGGTTTATTTTGCTGTTTTCATTTTGCTTCTTAGATTGGATATTTAACTCATTAATTTTTAGTTCTTTTTTAAATTAAAAGTTTAGAACTAATATGTGTCCTTAAGTACTTTAATTACACCCTGCAAGTTTTGTGTGGTAAAATATACATAACATAAAGTTGACCATTTTAACCATTTTTAGTAATTGGCATTAAGTGTGTTCACAGTGTGGAGCAAGCATTACCAATATCTATTTCCAAAACTTTTTCATCATCCCAAGCACAACCTCTGTACCCATTAAACACTAACTCCTCACTCCTACTTTCTGCCTCCATGAATTGGACCACTCTAGATACCTCAGATAAGTGAAATTATACAGTATTTGTCCTTTGTGTCTTATTTTACTTAATGTGGTCAGAGTTCATCCTTGTTAGAGCATGCATCAAATACCATTTTTTTAAAGCTGAATAGTACTCGACATATATATCACATTTTGTTTATTCAGTCCTGCAAGTTTTGATACATAGTTTTTTTCATTCTCATTCAATTTTAATTATTTTCTAATTTCTGTGAACTTTTCTTAACTTTTCTTAAGTTTTTTAGAGGTCTTTTAAAATTTCCAAACTTGGGAGTTTTTTTTTTCTAATTATCTTTGTATTACTGATTTTCAACATAATTGACCTTGGTTAAAGAATATACATAGAGTGATTCCAATTTTTTGTAATTTTTTTTGTCTCAAACTGTTATTTCAACCTTATTTTTAAAAGATAGTTTTGTTGAATCTGCAATTTATGTTAGCAGCTTTTTCCTCTCTGTACACTGAGGATATTCCCATGTCTTCTTTATTTCACTGTTGGTAAAGAAGTAAGCTAAAGATCCAGCTGCCACTTCTGTGAAGTTTGCCCTTTTTCTCCTTTGGCTGATTTTACGAACTCTTTGATCTTCTTCTTCTTCTTCTTCTTTTTAATGTTTTTTAAATTGAATTTTTAGAGAGAGAGAGAGAGAGAGAGAGAGAGGGAGAGAGAGAGAGAGGAATATCAATGCATCAACATCAATTGCTGCCTCCTGCTGGGGATTGAGCCCACCACCCGGGTATGTGCCCTGACCAGGAATCAGTCTGGAGACCTTTTGGTGAATGGGTTGACGCTCAACCACAGAGCTACTCCGGTGGGGCATCTTGGATGTTCTTAAGTTCACTATAATGTATCTTCACTGTGATGTGCACAGGTTACTTTTTGTCCTGCTTTTTATTCATTAGATTTCTTCAACTTCATCATTTCTAGAAAATTTTCAGCTATTTATCTGGTGAACCATTCTCTCATTTATTCTATCATCTTTTTCTGGAACTCCAAATAGATGTTTCTTAGGTCATTCAACCTACTCATCTTCTCTTTCAGATTTTCTGTTTGTCTCTCTGTTCTACATTCTAGAAACTTTTCCAGATACGTCTCCCACTTCACAAATTCTCTCTTCCACTGAGTCTTTGCTGCTTTTTAATTCAAACGTTGGGTTTTAATTTTGAGGTATTTTTTTCTTATTGAATGTTCTGTATTTTTTCATATTTGCTTTTTTCCTGCCTGTTTCCCCTAAGCTTCTTAGATATCCTCTGTGTCAGATCATTGCACATTTATATCACCAATCTGTTTGGGCTAGTTATCTCTCATGATATCCTTTTTGTTTTCTGAATTTTCAACATGAGGTCTTCCTTTCCTTAGAATTTTATCTTTGGGTATTATTTGAGGCCTGTGTTGAAGTTGTTTTCTCCTAGGAAGTCTTTATATTTATATTTGATACTACCATGCACCAGGGAGTGCTACCAGATTCAATTAAACCAATTTGGGACTTTTTTTAGATGGACTGAATTCAGATCATAAATGTGCATTTTGTTTGCAATTTCTCAGAGATTCTCCCTGCCCCCTTACCACAGGGCTTAATATACTTAAGGTCTTCTTATTTCTCTTCTGCCCAAAAGGATTTATTCCTGATTCACTGTTATATTTATTTTAGCCTTTTAGATCCTAGCTTTATGTGGGAAGTATTCCTATTACATTTTTAAATTTAGGGAGACTGGGTTGATTTTTCACATGTCCTCTGTGAGAGACATCAAAGTGGAAATTTATGGTCTCCAGAGTTTAGTCAAAAATCCCTCAGAATAACTGTATTAGTAAATCGTTTACTCTCTTATTCCAGGTTTCACTTTGCTTTGGGAGCTCTATGGAAACATTCTTTCATCTTAACTAGCTTACCCATGCATTAAAAAAAAATTAATATCCATTATTTTTAAAGATTTGATGTTATCCAGTCCTTAATTTATTTGAATGTGAATCTGAGTTTCTTTTCATTTTTCTTCTTTATTCTTTACCAGTGCCCCAATTTTGTTTTCTACATCTCTTTCCTACTTTTCCTGCTACTTATAATAGGCCTGATGTTGGGAGTATTGCCACCAAATAAAATAATCCTTTCATTCTGATTGGTGAACTTTTGTTTCACTGTGTATGTTGTTTACCTAAGATGATTTGTGATAGTAAAATTTTTTTAATTTGTTTTCTTTGTTGTTGTTTTTCCGGTTTGGGATATTTTTATTGATGTTGTTGCTGTTAAAGGCATTTGAAGCTTTTGAGGAATGAAAGGCCAGTGATGTTGGGGCTCTTGTAGTTTATTGAGAGACTGTTAGATGTCTTAGCAAATAGTGTTGCATTATTACATTCATATGGTATTGAAAATTAAGGTCTATTTGTTTATATAAAATATAAGTAAAAATATAAAGCAAAATTGTGCTTTTATTTTATTTAATTATTTTTAAATTGTGCTTTTAAATCATGTTTTTTAATAGAACATGGTTTGTACTAGTTGATCCTAGTGGATTATAATAAATTTAGTAATTTCTACTAGTTGGACTGACTGGTTCCAGACACCACTCCTTTTTATATTTCTGTTGTATATTTAACTTCCCCTAGTCTCCTTCAGTAGACAATTGAGGTATTGTTTGTCTTTGAGTCAGTCACAATTAAACAATGGGCTTGTTAGAAGGGTACAGTGTGTTTTGGGCATGCTTTTTGTTTCGCCTACTTGTTTTTCACTGAAGAGTAGAAAAAGTAAAAAGTATTTGAACCAATTTGGAGAGAGGCACTACTTATCATTTGTTCTTTTTTTATAAAACATTTTTGAGTAATGATGGAGCAAAATATAGGTAAGTCAGTATTTTATCATGAATTGTTTTTACATTTCTTTATTGTTTCTGGCTAAATGTAATATGTAAAGAACCTTATCACATCCTCATTTGGCACTTATAGGCAGTTGACAGTAGAAGGAATATACAAAAAAAACAAAACTGCTTTATGGAACAGGATTGAAGATTAAGGCCAAGAACTGGGTGTTAGGGGGAGGCTATAAATCTTTACAAAAATATTTTTGTTAATATAGGGTAGTAGATAATGTTATCTTAGTGAAATGCTCTTTGATAAGAGAGTTAATAAATTAAAGAAGAATAATATTTCATCTGGGCACAGAGTGTGTACCATAAATTAGTAAAGATTATTGTCTAATACATGCAAGGATCTATGTTAAACATTATAGAAGATAGTAAAATAGTATAGCAGTAGTGGCAGTAGGAGTAGTAATAACAATAGCAGTACTAGTACAATCCCTGCCTTTATTTTTTTGTTGTTAATCCTCATCTGAGGATATTTTTCCATTGATTTTTAGAGAGAGTGGAAGGGGGAGAAAGAGAGAGAGAATCGATGTGAGAGAGACAAATCGATTGGTTGCCTTCGCACACCCCCTGACCAGGGCCAGGGATTGAGCCTGCAATGGAGATACATGCTCTTGACCGGAATTGAACCTGGAACCCTTCAGTCTGCAGTCTGACACTCTTTCCAGTAAGCTAAACTGGCTAGGGCAATCCCTGCCTTTAAATTGCTTGAAGTCTTGGGTAAGAAAGACACCTGAAGTTATAATTAATGATGCAAAGTTAAAATTCATTGTCAAAGAATGGTGCAGTATCTATAATAATAAAAGCCTAAGTGACCATCGCAACCAAACGGATGACCAAACAGGCTGTGTGGGTCAACTAGGCCATCAGGGGGGTTAGTGAGGGCAACCAAACAACTGAGCAGCAGGCTGCATGGGGGGACCAGGCCAGCAGGGGGGTTAGTGAGGGGTGACCAAACAACCGAACAGCAGGCTGCTTGGGGTGTCCAGGCCCACAGGGGTGGCAGTTGGGGGTGACCAGGCCGGCAGAGGGGGGCAGTGAGGGGCGACCAGGCTGGCGAGGGGGGCAGTAAGGGACGGGGGGGTGGGGCAGTAAGGGGCGACCAGGCCGGCAGGGGGGCAGTTAGGGGCGATCAGGCAGGCAGGCAGGTGAGCCAGTGGTCCCGGATTATGAGAGGGATGTCTGACTGCCGGTTTAGGCCCGATCCCCAGGACATCCCCAGAGGGGTCCTGGATTGGAGAGGGTGCAGGATGGGCTGAGGGGACACCCCCCCCCGTCCCCACTCCCCATGCACGAATTTCGTGCACCGGGCCTCTAGTATTAACATAATTATGAAAGAGTTGTTAGTAAACTTGAATTCCGGTCTTAGTTTTGTTAGTAATTAGATTTGTGTGACTTTAGGCAAACCATTTACTTTTTGGTTCATCAGTTCCTTTACATATAATATAAGGAAGATGGACCAATCAATTCTAATATTTTTCAACTTTAATAGTTCCTGAATTTATTTTCCTGTACAGTTTGCATTCAAAGGATGTGAGGGGTCATTTTAGAAGGTATAGATAGACAGAAATGGCCTTACGTAGGAAATAATTTTTACTGAGCATTGAAAGATTTGGTTGGATAAAGAAAAGGATGAAGAAAATTTGAGAATGGAGAAATATATTCACAAAGATGATTTTGGCCAGGAAGGTCTTTGGTATATTTGGGGAACATGAAGTGTAAGATTTACATGTTATATTCAAATGAGATCAGATTGATTCAGTAGTAAATGGCCTTAACTGCCAGAGTTTAGTACTCAGTCTGTTGGTTATGGATAGCTTTGCGTTTGACCAATTCTGACTTCTTTCTCTAAACAAAAACTGAATGCATAGAAACTCTTTAGGGCCCTGGCTGGGTAGCTTAGTTAGTTAGAGTGTTGTCCTGATAACACCAAGGTTGCAGGTTTAATCCCCAGTCAGGGCTCATAAGAAGAAGCAACCAATGAATGCATGCATACATAAGTGGAACAACAAATCAATGTTTCTCTCTCTCTCTCTCTCTCTCTCTCTCTCTCTCTCTCTGTCCCCCTCCCCCCCCCCCCGTCTCTCCTTCCCTCCTTCCCTCCCTCCCCTCCCCTTCTCTTCCTTCAATAAATAAAAATTAAACAAAAGAAAGGAAAGAATTGGGGGTATAAGCGTGAAGTATAGAGCTGGGATACACTTTAAAGCAGCAATTCTCAAAGTGTAGTCTCTGGTACCCTTGGAGTCTGTTGGATCAAAACCCATTTTCATAGTAAATACTAACACATTCTTTGCCTTTTACACTTTTAACATTTGCATCGATGGTGCAAAAGCAGTGGTGGGTAAAACTTCCTGTACTTTACAACCCCACAGCCAATGCCTTCATGTTGTTAAAGTACAGGAAGTTTTACCCACGAAGGTATTGGCTATGGGGTTGTAGTGTTTTGTTTTGTTTTTTAAACCAGGTTCCCTTAAGGATGTACTTGATGAAACAGTGAAAGTATTTATGTAGTAAATTGGGAAGTAATCAAAAGGCACCTGTGAAACATGATGGGTTGTCTTGCAGAAAATCACTTATGTGATTGAATTAAACTAACCCTTCATGGAAAACTATATTTATTTGAAAGAATAACTGGCCCACAAACTCTGGTTGTTCTGACTTGGGTATTTGGCAGACATTTTCTTGAAAATGAATGAAGTGATTTAAGCTTTCAAGTGAAAATTAGAATTTTAGAAAACTTGTATATACTTGGTTGAGTTGGACAGTTTCCCAATACTTAAGGCTTTTCTGATTATATCAGTGGTAATAATTAATTAATGTGATTTTATTTTTATTGTATAATGAAATGTATATATAGGACGTATTCATAATTCAGTGAACCAATATTTTCCAAATAATTTCTTTCATTATAAAATTCATACAAGAGTAGAAGATTCATTTGGATTGTAAGAGAAATCAGTGGGTTTAATGTAATACTACAAAATTATTACTGTGGTTTCAGATTCCACAATTAATAACACAATAAATTGAATGCAGAAGCAGATTATGAGCATTCAACTGTCTTCTACTAAGCCAGATTTGCAGAAATGTAAAATAATTCCACTCTTCTCAAATTTATTTTGTTTTATTATTTTTCATAAAAGTGTCATTTATATTAACATGTAATAGGTTTATTTTTTAATGAAATAAATATTTAACTTTTTTAATTTCTCATGTGATAAATATAGACAGATGTAACCCACATAAACAAAAATTATTTGAGATTCTCAAATATTTTAAAGTGTTCTAAAGGGATCTTGAGGCCAAAATGTTTTGAGAAGTGCTATTTTGAAGAAACTAAGTGGCTTTTAATATGCATGTGTTGAGAACAGATATTGATAAAGGGGATGTATATGACCTAACTTAAAATGGGTATGTGTTGGTCTTTTCTACTCTTAGGTAATGAACTCTTTTATGTTCTCCAACTTCTAGCATAGGATCTTACAAATAATAATAATCATGAGAGTAGAAGCAGAACTTTCAATATTTATTAACTCTTTTAATCTTTATGCAGTAAATATTAATTTCTTTTTAAAATTAAGATATAATTTACATAGCTGAAATTTACCACTTTATTTTTATTTTTTATTTATTTTTTATAAATATATTTTATTGATTTTTTACAGAGAAGAAGGGAGAGGGACAGAGAGTTAGAAACATCGATGAGAGAGAAGCATCGATCAGCTGCCTCCTGCACACCTCCCACTGGAGATGTGCCCACAACCAAGGTACATGCCCTTGACCGGAATCAAACCTGGTACCCTTCAGTCCACAGGCCGACGCTCTATCCACTGAGCCAAACTGGTTAGGGTGAAATTTACCATTTTAAAGTATACAATTCAGTGAGTGGTTTTAATGTATTTACAAGATTGTGCAACCATTACCAATGTCTAATTCCATAACATTTTCCTTTCCCCAAAAGAAACTTCATACCCATTAGCTGTCATTTCCCATTCCCCTCACCCCCTAGCAGCCACCAGTCTACTTTCTTTCTCTATGAATTTGCCTGTTCTGGATATTTCATATAAATGGAATCATATAATATATGGCCCTTTTTTCACCTATGTTTACAAGATTCATCATGTTGTTGCATGTATCAATACTTCCTTACTTTTTATGGCTGAACAATATTCCATTATATGGATATACCATGCTTTGTCTATCTGTTCACCTATTAATGTATATTTTGGTTGTTTCCATCTTTTGGCTGTTAAGAATAATGCTTCTGTGAACATTTTGTGTGGACATAGGCTTTTAGTTCTCTTAGGTATATACTGGGAGTGGAATTGCTAGGTCATATGGTAGGTAACATATTTAATTTTTTTTTAGGAACCTAGTAATTAATTTTTTAATATACTTTTTATTTTGGAATAATTTTAGATGTACAAAGAAGTTGCAAAGATAGTAGATTTACTATATAGCTATAACCCATCTCCCCCTAATGTTAACATCACATAAACCATAAAATATACGTCAAAGCAAAGAAGCCAACATTGGCCCTGGATGGCGTGCTCAGTGGTTAGAGTGTCGGCCTGTGGACCAAAGGGTCAAGGGTTTGATTCCCGGTCAAGGGTCATGTACCTGGGTTGCCGTTTTGTTCCCCTCCCTGGTCAGAGTACATGCAGGAGGCAACCAACCAATGTGTCTCTCTCACACATTGATGTTTCTCTCTATCTCTCCCTTCCACTCTCTCTCTAAAAAAGAAGAAGAAGAAGAAGCAGCCGCCAACATTGGTATATTACTATTAACTAAATTTTAGAATTTATTTGGATTTCACCAGTTTTTTCACTAACGTCTTTTTTCTGTTCCAGGATACCACCACATTGTTGTGTCTCCTTAGACTCCTATTCTGTGACAGTTTCTCAGTCTTTCTTTGTCTCTCATGTCCTTGGTAGTTTTGAGGAAACTGGTGAGGAACTTCGTAGAATGTCCCTCTGTTTTGGTTTGTCTGATATTTTTCCCATAATTAGATTGGGTTACAGGTTTTCGGGAAGAATACCACAGAGGTAAATTATGCTTCTCATCACATTAGAATTTAGGGTGTTAGCAACATGACTTATCACTGGTGGTGTTAACCTTGATTACTTAGTTAATGCAGTTGTGATGAAAAAAAGGGGTTATTTGGAAACTAACCTCACGTGGTGATCCGATCATAAATTCCTAACTAGGCAGGTCATGGTGGGTAGTCATGCCCCAGGCACATAACTTTTTTAGTAAAAGCTTTGTCTTTGCCTTAAGCAAGCCGTATCCCCAAGAGAGCACATACTATTAACTGTCCTGTAATCATATCCCCAAATTGCTTCTTCCCACCTTTATTTAATCTTCCTCCTTAATCTCAAATGAATAAAAGAAATTGCAAGTTGTTGTTATCTGCAGCATTTATCTCAGTCTGTTGAGATCCTGCTTCCAGGGGTGTTCTCCTTTTGGCTTAATTGTTATAAACATTCTCTACAGGTTTGGACGTTTCTTATGTCGACACAGTGTTTGTGAGATTTTTCCACTGCAAAGTTATTTTTCCCTTTCCATATTTTTTGGAAATGAGTCACCAAGTCCAGCTTACAATCAAGTGGGGAGGAAAGTTAAACTTTAACTCTTAGAGGGGTGTGTATCTACATATATCATTTGGAAATCTTTTGTAAGGAAGATTTGATCCCCCATTTTATTTATTCATTTATTTGTATCAATATAAATCTTATATATTTCTCTTTTCTTTCTTAATAAATTTTTATTGTTTAGATTATTACAGTTGTTCCTCTTTTTCCCCCCCATAGCTCCCCTCCACCCGGTTCCCACCCCACCCTCTGCCCTTATCCCCCCTCCACTGCCCTCATGCATAGGTATACAATTTTTGTCCAGTCTCTTCCCGCACCCCCACACTCCTTTCCCCCCAAGAATTGTCAGTCCACTCCCTTTCTATGCCCCTGATTCTATTATATTCACCATTTTATTCTGTTCATTCATCAGATTTTTTATTCATTTGATTTTTAGATTCACTTGTTAATAGATATGTCTTTGTTGTTCATAATTTTTATCTTTACCTTTTTCTTCTTCTTCTTCCCCTTCTTAAAGAATACCCTTCAGCATTTCATATAATACTGGTTTGGCGGTGATGAACTCCTTTAGCCGTCACCATGAATTGAACTTATAATGTCCTGCTTTCTCTGAGCTCCGGCACCAGGGCGAGTCTCTGGGGAACACATACGATGAGGAACTGGATTGTCTGGCATCGGGGAAGGAACTCCGGGGAAGCTTTCTCCCAGATGGAGGTGCTTGCAGGGATCATTGTTCTTATGCTGGGACCTCCCATGTGCAGGGCTGACTGGCAGCCATCCACTCTAGTGATTTCCTAAGACCCCACCTCATCCAATTTACAACCCCACCTAAGCTGTGTGCAGTGGCTTTTGCATATGAATGGCCTGTCCTTGCTCAGGCTAAAATCTTTCAAACAATCTGCAGCTGGGTCAGGGAGCCCCAAACCTATCAATAAAAGGCCCAAGACCCAGCACCAGCACCAGCCTGCCTTGCTTCATAGCTGGGCCTCATCTGGGCACTTCCGAACCCCAAACAAAGAGGAGGAATCTGCAGCTCTCTCTGTAGCTCCTGCTGGGTGGCCCCAGGCAGTGGCTGACTTTGCACCTCCCTGGAGACCTAATAGCCAGTGTACCCAGTGGTCAGTGTCAGACCATACTAGATTACAACTCTACACATCCATAAGTGACACACTCAAGGGGCAGACTCAATGAGCACCAAAGCCCCACTGCTCCATAAGGGTGTCTCCTGCACAGCAGCTCTCCCACTGTAGTTGCAGCTGGTCCTCACAGCCAGTTGGCCTGGAGGTCAGTTTCTCCCGGTGACACCAATAGCAATCAAGTCTCAACTACAATAAGACTGTGCTCACAGCCCACAAAGGGGTGCACCTAGAGTGACTGGGGAGACTGAGCCATGGTCCCTATAGAACACCTACCACACAAGGCCACTCTACCAACTCAAGGAGACATAGCAGCTCTTCCCTGTGTATAGAAACAAACACAGGGAAGCAGCCAAAATGCAGAGCAAAGAAACATGTCACAAATGAAAGAAATGGTAGAAAGCAAACTACTGGATATAGAGTTCAAAACCACAGTTATAAGGTTACTCAAGAATCTTCTAGAAACCTCAAAACAAAAAAGAATGGAAAAGGACCAGTCTGAAATTAAGCATACACTGACTGAAATGAAGAATAATATACAGGGATTAAACAATAGAATAGAGAATTCTGAGAATCAAATCAATTTGAAATATGAGGAAGCAAAACAAACCCAACCCGTAGAGCAAAAAGAAAATTGAGTCAAAAAATACGAAGATAGTTTAACCTTTTGCACTTGGATGTCGAGTGTGACTCGACAACGGTTAGCATTAGAATAAAGGAATCGAGAAAAAAGCAAGTGAGTGCAAAGGGTTAAGGAGCCTCTGGGACAACTTCAAGTGTACTGACATTCACATAATGGGGGTGCCAGAAGGCAAAGAGAGAGAGCAAGATATTGAAAACCTCTATGAAGAAATAATGACAGAAAACTTCCCCTACCTAGTGATAGAAATAGACTTACAAGTCCAGGAAGCACAGAGAGCCCCAAACAAGAGGAACCCCAAACTGGACCACACTAAGACGTCATAATTAAAATGCCAGAGGCTAAAGACAAAGAGAAAATCTTAGAAGCAGCAAGAGAAAAGCAGTTACCTATAAAGGAGTGCCCATATAACTATCAGCTGATTTCTCAACAGAAACTTTGTAGGCCAGAAGGGAGTGGCAAGAAATATTCAAAGTGATGAATAGTAAGGACCTACAACCAAGATTACTCCACTCAGCAAAGCTATCATTTAGAATTGAAGGTCAGATAAAGAGCTTCACAGACAAGAAAAAGCTAAAGGAGTTCATCACTAAACCAGTATTACATAAAATGTTGAAAGGTATTCTTTAAGAAGAGGGAGAAGAAAAAGAAAAAGATAAAAAATATGAACAACAAAATGGCAACAAGTACATACCTATCAACAATTGAATCTAAAAATCAAAATAAATGAACAAGAACTCTAATGAACTGAATAAAATAGAATCAGAGGCATGGAAATGGAACAGACAATTCTCAGAGGGAAGGGGGTGGAGGACAGGAAGAGATTAAACAAAGATCTTATATGCATATATGCATTACCTATGGACACAAGCAATAGGGTGGCAAAGGCCTGGGATGGGGTGGGGTGGGAACCGGATGGAGGGGGACAATAGGGGCGGGGGAAAGTGGGACATCTGTAATAATCTCAACAATAAAGATTAAAAAGAAAAATAAGTCATCAGCTGTCTTGGGACTTGCCAAGATAACATTGGCAGATGTTCTCATAAATTCTGGAAAAAGCCCCAACATTGTAAAAGGAGGACCTTGAAATCTAGTCTATCCGGCAGGGAAACCTTGAAACCTATAGTGGAAAAAGTGTAAAACCCTTGAACTCCCACCAGGTGGGGCACTCAGACTAGCTGAGTTGCCTACTTGTGCTTTATGCCAAGTGTATTCTTAATAAATTTGCTTGCTTTGCTTCAATACTGCTTTCTATCACTTATCTGAATTCTTTCTGGACAGTGTGACAAGAAGCTAGGAAGAGAGAGCCCCCTCACACTCAGACGGTTCTCCGGTAACACTCTGATTTTTAAATTTAATGTGCATTAATATAGATGATTTTGGTCACAGCTTAACCAAAATGCATTTGGTCAAAGTGTAACCAGAATGTGATCCTGCTCTTTCTGTTGTCACTGGTGATTAAGATGAAAGTGAGCCCTAACCGGTTTGGCTCAGTGGATAGAGCGTCAGCCTTCGGACTCAAGGGTCCCAGGTTCAGTTCCGGTCAAGGGCATGTACCTTAGTTGTGGGCACATCCCCAGTGGGGGGTGTGCAGGAGGCAGCTGATTGATGTTTCTCTCTCATCGATGTTTCTAACTCTTTCTCCCTCTCCCTTCCTCTCTGTAAAAAATCAATAAAATGCATTTTTTTTAAAAAAAGATGAAAGTGAATTGCTCTAAGGTTAATCTCTTCTACCTTAATCTCTTGTTCCATAAGCGATAAACATCTGTCTTGGTTTATCAAATAATCCTCAAAGTATTATTACTAAGCCTTATCTTTCTTCCATTTATAGCAATAGATAAGTGCTTCTGGCAGGGCACACCTGACAGCCCACACTGAAATCAGTCGATCACATCTGCTCATATCCCATCCCAAACAAGCCCCACATGATGTGACCGGCTGGTTTGGAAGGATCATCTCACTATATGTCCCCTGCACTACCTTCTTTGACTTCATCCCCATTTCTGCCTTTGATCACCAGCAGTTTAATTTTACTTCATGCATTTTTTCTTAACATAAATATAAATCATTTTTTCTCCTTCTCTCAGTTATTCCCAGAAATGTTTCTTTTCCCCCCCTTTACCTTCTCTCATTCTCCTCCTTATATAGGCTGAAAAATAACTGTCATTATGGCAGATAAAATACACAGTAGTGCTAGTGACATACTCCTATCAAGAAAAACAAAAAGTGTGTGATTTGAAGTAGAATTAGGTATAATAATCTTCATTCCTCCATTCTGCCCAAATTATACCTATTTTTCTTCAGGTACTAGCATTCAAACTAAATAAATAATTTTATTTTTAATTTTATTTAAATAGGGTTGGCATTCTTTTCATTGTACATATACAAAGTTTTGTTCACTTGTATGCATTAAATAACTTTATAATCAGGTTCTAATTATCAAAACCTTTAGTGGAGAAATGGGTAGTTTCCTAGAATGTGTAGTTTTGTATCAGAATTCATCTGTAAATTAGGCATCCCCCTTAACTGCTGATTTTAAATGTGTGTAATCCACTTTTTGAAAGACAAAATATATATGTATATGTAACAAGCTTAAAGTTTTCATTGAATTAGCCACATGGATAAGAGGGTTACTTGACTGCCTGGAAAGGGAATCACAGGCTGGTAGAACCTTGGGATGTGGCCTTACTCTGGTTTTTAGCCAAGCTATGGATATACTTTTGTCAGTGTTCCTAAATGGGTCAAGTTCTATGGCCCTGCCTGCAAAACTCAGAAGGGACTACGGTGTGTAATTAGCATGTCAAATTTTCAGAGAGACCAAATATTGCATCAGTGGTACATTTTCATCCTTTAGGAAAGTTTATATGAAGGATAAGTTGTAGTCACAGGGCTGGTGAGCATGGAATCAGATCCCAGGGTAGGGGGTTTGTTGGTGTATTTACTAGCAAGTGTCATATCTCTGCTGCAGAAATGGAGAGACATATCAGAGATATTTCCTTTGATTGGTTGGTTAGGACATAGTCTTTCTCTTTGGAATTCTCTTTTTTTAAGGGTCCATGTTGTCTGACTTTTTATTGGAACATTTACTCTTAGAATCAATTGATTAGGTGAATCTTTTGATATGCTAGTATCATTATACTTTCCCAAAACTACCATAATCCTCTAAACTTGACATAGCTTTTCAGACACTTCCTCAGCTAACCATTTACTAATTTTGTTAGGGGAGATTGCCATATTTATAGGTGACCAATTTAATCTTTTACTCATTGAGTTTTGTAGATCTCACAAATTTCACTCTAAGTGAGTAACATTTTCTAATGTGAAATTGAGGAGGGGTTAGTTACTGTATTGTGCTTGTCCCTACTATTTTTCACCTTGTTATTAACTATAAGTTTTTTCCTATCTGTTTCAGGACATAGTGTAATTCTGAATCATGTCTGATAACGGAGAACTGGAAGACAAGCCTCCGGCGCCTCCTGTGAGAATGAGCAGTACCATTTTTAGCACTGGAGGCAAAGACCCTTTGTCAGCTAATCACAGTTTGAAACCTTTGCCTTCTGTTCCAGAGGAAAAAAAGCCCAGAAATAAAATCATCTCTATATTCTCAGGCACAGAGAAAGGTAAATAGTACTGTGGCTCCAAGAGTGTTATTATTTTGTTACCCATTTGATATCTTTTTAATTAAAGTATAATATGTTGATTTGTTTTTATGGTGTGAACAATAAACATCCAAGAAAACAACTGGTGGTGGTATATAGGCACTATTAGAAAAACTAGTTTATTTTAAACTATGATAGAAAAGAATAAAACTAAAGTTGTTGCTCAACAAACTTGTTATGCCAGTGATTTTTCTATACTCATCTCTATTTTCAGAGACTTGGGCTATAGTCATGGCTCCCCAACATTAATAAAATCTATGATATTTGAGAAAGACCTACTATGATAAGAATTGTGATATAGTCTACAGTACCATGTTTAAAATCCCTGGAACCAACTTTGTTTTGGAATTGAGAGGTTATCTGATTTTGAGAGCAGTAGTAATGCTGGTTTTTTTTTTTTATCATGTGCTCTCTAATGCCCTCAGAAGCATCTGAGGCAGCACTCCGCAATCAATGTATGAACGCATCTTTGGCAAACATGAGTCTAGCCCACAGTTTCTCAACCTCATTACGATTGCACACAGTGAAAGAGTTGTTTCATGAAACTTTCCTTTCAGTGTTGTGTGTACAGGCATACCTTTTTATTGTGTTTCCCAGATACGGTGTAGTTGTTTCTTTATTTAGAAATTGACAGTTTGCACGCTCTCTCTCTCTTCTCTCCCCCGCCCCTTTCTCCTCTCCTTCTCCCCCTCTCCCTTTCCCTTCCTCCCTCCATCTCTCTCCCTCCCTCCATATTTCCTTTCTCCCTCCCTCCATATTTCCTCTCTCCCTCCCTCCATATTTCCTCTCTCCCCCGTCCCCCTGTTTCCCTCTCTCCCCCTCTTCCTCTCTCCCATTCCCTCTTTCTCTAAAATAAAAAAATAAATTGAAGGTTTGTGGCAACCTTGCATTGAGCCACTCTATCAGCACCATTTTTCCAACATTTGCTCATTTCATGTCTATTTGTTACATTTTGGTAATTCTCACAATATTTCAAACTTTTTTATTATTATATTTGTTATAGTAATTTGTGATTGGTGATCTTTGATGTTACTAACGTAATGGTTTCGGGGCACTACAAACCACACCTATGTAAGATGTCAAACTTAATAGATAAATGTTGTGTGTGTTTTAACTGATCCAATGACTGGTCATTTTCCCAAATCTCTCTCCCTCTCCTTGGGCCTCCCTATTTCCTAAGAATACAATCAGGCCAATTAATAACTTTACAATGGCCTCTAAGTGTTCAAATGAAAGGAAGAGTTGCATATCTGTTACTTGAAATCAAAAGCTAGAAATGGCCGGAACCGGTTTGGCTCAGTGGATAGAGCGTCGGTCTGCGGACTGGAAGGTCCCAGGTTCGATTCCGGTCAAGGGCATGTACATTGGTTGCGGGCACATCCCCCGGTGGGGGGTGTGCAGGAGGCAGCTGGTCGATGTCTCTCTGTCATCGATGTTTCTAGCTCTCTATCCCTCTCCCTTCCTCTCTGTGAAAAATCAATAAAATGTATTAAAAAAAAAAAAAAAGCTAGAAATGACTAAGTTTAGTGGGGAAGGCTGAGATAGGAATAAAGCTAGGCCTCCTGCACCAGTTAGCCAAGGTCTTGAAGGAAATTAAAACTGCAATTCCAGTGAACATACAAATGATAAGAAAGCAGAACAGTCTTATTGCTGATAGGGAGAAAGTTTTAGTGGTCTGGATAGAAGATCAAACTAGCCACAGCATGTTCTTATGCCAAAGCCTAATCCAGAGCAAGGCTCTAACTCACTTCACTTCTATGAAAGCTGAGAGAGGTGAGGAAGCTGCAGAAGAAAAGTTGGAATCTAGCAGCAATTGGTTCATGAGAAAGAGGTGTCTCCATAACAAACTGCAAGGTGAAGTAGGAAGTACTGATGTGGAAGCTCCTGAAAATTAATGAAGGTGGCTACACTAAACAACCGATCTTCAATGTAAATGAAGCAGCCTTTATATTGGAAGAAGATGCCATCTTAGGACTTTCATAGTAGTGAGAAGTCATTGCCTGGCTTCAAAGCTTCAAAGGACAGGCTGACTCTCTTGTTGGGGACTAATGCAGCTAGTGACTAAGTTGAAGCCAGTGCTCCCTTACCATTTCACAGTTCCTAGGGTCCTTAAGAATTGTGTGCTCTATAAATGGAACAACAAAGTCTGGATAACAGCACACGTGTTGACAACATGGTTTACTGAATATTTTAAGCCCACTGTTGATACCTACTGCTAAGGAAAAATACCTTTCAAAATACCACTGCTCATTGACAGTACACCTGGTCACCCCAGAGCTCTGATGGAGATGTCCAGCAAGATTAATGTTTTCATGCTTGCTAACACAGCATCCATTCTGCAGCCCATAGATCAAGGAGTAGTTTTGATTTTCAAGTATTATGCTTTAAGAAATAAAAGATTTTACAAATATAATTTTATAGATTTCAGAGAGGAAGGGAGAGGGAGAAAGAGAGAAGCATCAATGATGAGAGAGAATCATCAATTAGCTGCCTCATGCCCCACACTAGGAATCAATCCTGCAACCCAGGCATGTGCCCTGACCGGGAATTGAACCGTGACCTCCTGGTTCACAGATGGATGCTCAACCACTGAGCCATGCCAGCTGAGCTACAGATAAATTTTGGACAACTGTATCTACCATCAGTAATAAGTTCTCTGATGGATCTGGGCAAATAAATTGAAAACCTTCTGGAAAGGATTCACCATTCTAGATGCCATTAAGAAAATATGTGATTCATGGGAAGAGGTCAGAATATCAATATTAACAGGAGCTTGGAACAAGTTGATTCCAAACCTCATGGATGATTTCACTGGAAGCAGTAACTGCATGTGTGGTAGAAATAGCAGGAGAACTAGAGTTAGAGGTGGAGCCTGAGGATGTGACTGAATTGCTGCAATCTCATGATAAAAATTGAACAGGTAAGGAGTTGCTTATTAATGAACAAAGAAAGTGGTTTCTTAAGATGAAATCTACCCCTGGTGAAGATGCTATGAAAATTGTTAAAATGGCAACAAATAATTTGAAATATACATAAACTTAGTTGATAAAGCAGCAGCAAGGTTTGAGAGAATTGACTCCAACTTTGAAAGAAGGCCTGTGAGTAAAATGCTATCAGATAGCATTGTTTGCCAAAGAGAAATCTTTGGTGAAAGGAAGAGTCAATCCATACAGCAGGCAATATTTTTAAATTTAATATGTACATTATATTTTTTAGACATAATGCTGTTGGACACGTAACAGACTATAATACAGTGTAAATATAACCTTTATATGCACTGGAAAACCAAAAAAATCTGTGTGACTCTTTTCATTGTGATATTTATTATTGTGGTCTGGAATGAAACCTGCAGTATGTCTGAGGTATCCTTGTATTGGATCAGGATGTAAAATCTGGTGGTGTGTGTTCTGGACAAAGATTTAAAGTTTACAGTGAGATACAAACTTAGGGGTAAAATTGCTGGATTGCAGGGCATGTTTGACTTAACTAGATTTGACAGATTACTTTCCAAAGTTTTTTTTTATGTTCATTCTCACCTACAGAACATAAATGTTCCCATTGTTGAACATCTAGCAAATCCCTGTTATTACAGGACTTTAATTTTTGCTAAATTGGGAGATGCAAATGGTATCATCTCATTGTGGTTTTAATTTGTATTTCCCTCAGGAAATTGTCTTTTCATATGTTAATTTAGCGTAATTTGTGTTTTCTGTGATATTCTTGAATCCTTTCTTCTATTAAGTTTTTTATTTATTGATAAACATTTCTAATAGTCTGCATACTAATCCTATGTAAGTTATATGTTATCCATATATATAAAGGCTAAGCAACTGTCTGACCGACCGACCGGTAGCTATGACGCGCAATGACCACCAAGGGGCAGATGCTCAGCACAGGAGCTGCCAAGCTTTGGTGACTTGGCAGCAGCAGTTCTCAGGTGACGCACCCGGGAACCAGAGAGGAGGGAGCCCAATTCCAGGTGTGCGTCACCTGAGAACCACCCTCTTGTAATCCGGGACCCCTCGGGGGATGTTGGAGAGCAGGTTTTGGCCTGATCCCTGCAGGCCAGCCTGCAAGCCAGCCGGGGAGGAACTGTGGGAGGTTGGCTTCAGGTCGTGTCCAGCCTATCTTGCCTGGTCCCACCCCGCAGGCCACCTTCTAATTAACTTCCTTTCAATGTGCACTGGGGCACTAGTTAAATATAATTTTCCAGGTTATGATTTGCCTTTTCACCCTTTCAGTGGTATCCATTGATGAATACTTTTGGTGGTGTTGAATTGATCAATTTCTTTGCTTTATGGTTGAGCTTTTTGTGTTTTAAGAATTTGTTGCCAAATTAAGGGTCAAAGATATTTTCTTAGGCTTTTCTAAATGTATTACAGTTTGCCTTTATAATATAAACCTTTGAACTGTCTCAATTTAGTTTTTGTGGATCTGTACAGAGATCAATTTTCACTTATTCATTTACTTATTTAAATATATTTTTATTGACTTCAGAGAGGAAGGGAGAGGGAGAGAGAGATAGAAACAGCAATGATAAGAGAGAACCATCAATCGGCTGCCTCCCACAGGTCCCACACCAGGGATGAGCCCACAACCCGGCATGTACCCTGGCCAGGAATCGAACTGTGACCTGCTGGTGCATAAGTCTATGCTTAACCACTGAGCCGTGCTGACCCGGCCATTTTCACTTTTTTAAACCAGTATTCCAGATCATTTTTAAAATTTTTATCATTTCCCCACTGCCCTGCAGCGCTAGCCATTATCTGTCAGGTTTCCATGTGTACCAGGGTCTGTTTCTCTGTTCTCCATTTCATTACATTGGCTTATGTGTCTATACCTGAGCTAATACTTTACTGCGTTAATTCCTATCTATAGATATAAACAGGGAATATGCTAATTAGCTGGATGTCACGACTGCTCAGGAGGAGGCTGCATCAAACCGCTCAGGAGGAGCTGCGTGCGCAGATGGGCAGGAGGGGACTGCCTACCACCCCCAGCCCCAGCGGCTGGGGGGAGGCTGAGGCTGGAGCTGGGGTGGGGCCAGAGTGGAGACACAACACACAGAAAGGCTGGAGCTGGGGGCGGGCCAGAGTGGAGACACAACACAGGAGCGCCTGCCCCCACCCCAGCAGACACAACGCAGTGGCCGGTGCTGCCCAGTTCCCTGCGGGGTGCCTTGCGCGATTTCATTCGTGCGCTGGGCCTCTAGTAGTTTATAATTCTTAATAGAGCAGATTGCTGCCATGTTCTTCTTCAGGATCTTTTGGCCCTTTACGCTTTATCCTTTTAGAGTATGCTTACCTGTAGGTTTGTTTTTTTTAAGCCTCAATTTTTTTTGTTACTGTTAATCCTCACCTGAGGATATTTTTTCCATTGATTTTTAGAAAGAGTGGAAGGTGGTGTGAGAAACATCAATGAGAAAGAGAAACAGCAATTGGTTGCCTCCCACACGAGCTCCAGTTGGGGCTCAGGATCGAACCTGAAACCCTTCAGTGCCCAAGCCGGTGCTTTAACCACTGAGCTGTACAGACCAGAGCAAGCCTGTTGATTTTTTGTGTGTGTCTTTTTTCTTGTTTATTAATTAAGGTATTACATAAGTGTCCTTGTACCCCCACCCCCACCCCCGCTCATGCCCCCACCCTCCTGGTGCCCCCACCCTCCTGTGTCCATGGGTTATGCTTATATGCATGCATACAAGTCCTTTGGTTTATCTCTCCCCCTTACTCCCACCCTTCCCTCTGAGGTTTGACGGTCTGATCGATGCTTCTCTGTCTCCGGATCTGTTTTTGTTCATCAGTTTATGTTCTTCATTCTATTCCACAAATGAGTGAGATCATCTGATATTTATCTTTCTCTGACTGACTTATTTCACTTAGCATAATGCTCTCTAGGTCCTTCCATGCTGTTGCAAATGGTAGGAGTTCCTTCCTTTTTACAGCAGTGTAGTATTCCATTGTGTAGATGTACCACAGTTTTTTAATCCACTCATCTGCTGATGGGCACTTAGGCTGTTTCCAAATCTTAGCTATTGTAAATTGTGCTGCTATGAACATAGGGGTGCGTATATCCTTTCTGATTGGTGTTTCTAGTTTCTTGGGATATATTCCTAGAAGTCGGATCACTGGGTCAAATGGGAGTTCCATTTTTAGTTTTTTGAGAAACTATACTGTTTTCCACAGTGGCTGCACCAGTCTGCATTCTATAGCAGTGCAAGAGGGTTCCTTTTTCTCCACATCCTTGCCAGCACTTGTCATTTGTTGATTTGTTGATGATAGCCATTCTGACAGGTGTGAGATGGTACCTCATTGTTGTTTTGATTTGCATCTCTCGGATGATTAGTGACTTTGAGCATGTTTTCATATGTCTCTTGGCCTTCCTTATGTCCTCTTTTGAAAAGTATATAGGTCTGTTGCCCATTTTTTGATTGGGTTGTTTATTTTCCTTTTGTTGTATGAGTTCCCTGTAAATGTTGGAGATTAAACCCTTATCGGAGATAACATTGGCAAGTATGTTCTCCCATGCAGTGGGCTTTCTTATTTTGTTGATGGTTTCTTTTGCTGTGCAGAAGCTTTTTATTTTGATGTAGTCCCATTTGTTTATTTTCTCTTTAGTTTCCATTGCCCTAGAGCTGTATTGGTGAAGATATTGCTTCGGCATATGTCTGAGATTTTGCTGCCTGTGGATTCCTCTAGTATTTTTATGGTTTTTCCCGCCTTACGTTTAAGTCCTTTATCCATTTTGAATTTGTTTTTGTGTATGATGTAAGTTGGTGGTCTAGTTTCATTTTTTTTTGCATGTATCTGTCCAATTTTCCAACACCATTTATTGAAGAGACTGTCTTGACTCCATTGTATGTTCTTGCCTCCTTCGTCAAATGTTAATTGAGCATAGTGATTTGGGTCGATTTCTGGGTTCTCTATTCTATTCCATTGGTTTATATGTCTGTTCTTGTGCCAGTACCAGGCTGTTTTGAGAACAGTGGCTTGGTAATATAGCTTGATATCTGGTATTGTGATCCCTCCTACTTTATTCTTCTTTCTCAGGATTGCTGCAGCTATTTGGGGTCTTTTTTTATTCCAGATGAATTTTTGGAGAGTTCATTCTAGGTCTGTGAAATATGCTGTTGGTATTTTAATGGGGAGTGCATTGAATCTATAGATTACTTTGGGTAGTATGGACATTTTAATAATGTTGATTATACCAATCCATGAACACGGTATGTTCTTCCATCTGTTTATGTCTTCCTCTATCTCTTTTTTCAGTGTCCTGTAGTTTTCTGAGTATAGTTCTTTTACCTCCTTAGTTTAAGTTTATTCCTAGGTATCTTAATTTTTTTTGGTGCAATGGTAAATGGGATTTTTTTTAAATCTCTCTTTCTGTAAATTTACTATTGGTGTATAAAAATGCCATAGATTTCTGGGCATTAATTTTGTATCCTGCTACATTGCTGAATTCATTTATTAAGTCTAATAATTTTTTTGATGGAGTCTTTAGGGTTTTCTATGTAGAGTATCATGTCATCTGCGAATAATGACAGTTTTACATCTTCTTTTCCAATTTGGATGCCTTTTATTTCTTCTTCTTGTCTAATTGCTATGGCAAGCCTTTTGATTAGAATTGTATTACATTTGTTGGGTAAGTTCGGGAAATTGCATTTGGCTTTGTAGTTGAGACTACAGCATCGGCGGAGTCTCCCTTTGTAGCTTGTTTGGAGGAAGATTTAGAAGCACAGTCATTTTTTTGTTAAAGGGAGAGGGAATATTTGGAGGGTTGTGTGCTCTTATTCCCTGAGACTCTTTCCCTCCATTTCCAACCCTATCTCCCCCACTTACTTTTCCTTCCTGACACAACTGTGGCCTGAAGCTTTGAGGATTAGGAATGAGGGAAACCCTATGTGTGTATGCACATTCATGCTTATAAGAACACAGTAATCTACCTGCTTAACCACTACCAACATTTATGCAGTAGCACTCTCCTGCCTAAATCCCGAGCTGCTGTTTTTCTCTTTAGTTTTGTCCTAATTTATTTCTGGGACATTCCTCATAAATTTTGTTTCATGGTAAAGAGATTTGATATAGAAAGGGAAGGTTACAATATCTGCTTAGTCTGTCATCTTGAAACAGAAGTCTGGAAGGGGAAAAATGGAATCACTTTAATAGATATTTATTTCAGAGAGGAAAGGAAAGGGAGAGATGAAACATCAATGAGAAGAGAGAATCATTGATTGGCTGCCTCCTGCATGTCCCCTGCTGCGGATTGAGCTCACAACCCAGGCATGTGCCCCAACTGGGAATCGAACTGTGACCTCCTGATAGCTCAATGCTCGACCACTGATCCACACTGGCCGGACTGTATCATTTTTTTTTTTTTCTGATTGTATCATTATTTTAAAAGTCAAAATGGCCCAGCCGGTCTCATCAGTAATGTTTCTCTCTCTCCTTCTCCTTTCTCTCTGAAATGAATAAAAACATTTTTTTAAAAAAATCAAAATGATTGAAAGATTGTTGCTATCTCTAATGTAAAGCCTGATCTATAGATATTTTATTCTACTCAAATTTACACTCCTTTATGCTGTTCTTGTTAACAAACATCTAATATTTTCATTTAAAAAGAAAAAAGAATGACTTTGGAGTATCTTCAGTTATTCATTATTGGTTTTAATTAGTGTCATTGGAAAAATTAAGAAAACAAGAAATTACACCTTTTTAAAAATTTATTTTTATTCATTTCAGAGAGGAGTGGGAGAGAAAGATAGAAAGAGAGAGAATAATTGATTGGCTGCCTACTGCACTCTCCGCACTGGGGAATTGAGCCTGCAATCCGGGCATGTGCCCTGACTGGGAATCAAACCATAATCTTCTGGTTCACAGGTCGACGCTCAACCATCTGAGCCTCACCAGCCGGACAGTATGCCTTTTATGGCAACTTAATTGAACAAATCATTTTCACATCCCTGCTAATATGTATCATATGCACCCTGTGAGTCATCAGAGACACAGTGATAGGCAAAGCAGATGGTGTCCCTGCCCTCATGGCACCACTGATCAAAAACCACAGCACAGCCCTGACCCGTGTGGCTCAGCTGGTTGGAGCATTGTCCCATATACTGAAAGGTGACGGGTTCCATCCCTGGTCCTGGCCGGCACGAGTCTGTCTGTATCTCTCTTCCCCCTTCTTCCCCTTCTTCTCTCTAAAAAACAAAAAAGAACTGCAGCACATAATTATAAACTGAACCATGATATAGATAGTGTAAGATATCTATCCTATCTGGGAAGGCTTCCTAAGGAAATGACACTTAAGTTGAAGGTTAAAGGATGAGTAAGTGAATATAGTTAGGAGGATTTTGATAGTTAAAACGTGTTTTCAATGCCTAGAAAAGAATTTCAGTGCCACAGACACAGGAGGGATCATAGCATATTCATGGAGCTAAGTACAGTCCTGCAAGATGTGAAAGCAGAGAGGGAGAGAGAATTATATAGCAATAGAGGCCTGATGCACGGAATTAATGCAGGAGTAGCCTTTCTTCCCCCGGCTGCCAGCACCAGCTTCCCTCTGACACCCGGGACCCGGGCTTCCCTCTGGCCGCCCGCAGGCACCTGGAACCCGGGCTTCCCTCGCAGCCCTGGCTTCGTCCGGAAAGATGCCCGGTCTAATTAGCATATTACGCTTTTATTATTATAGATAATGTAGGAAACTACAGACAGCAGAAGGGGCTGGGTTGGAGAGGTGAGGTAGGCAGGGAACAGGTCATAAAGGGCCTTGTATTCCATGCTACAGAGCTCAGATTTTATTCTGTTTCCTGGGGAACCATTACAGAATTTTAAACAGGAAAGACCTGGTCACATTTCTGTCTCAAGTAGAGACTGGTAGTTGTATAGAAAATAGATTTTGTTAGTGAAGATGGTAATGCTCAATTATCTTGGCTTATATTTAAAAGCTCTGTTTAGTTAGCTAGTGTTAAATGTTATAGTATATATAAACTAAAGCAGTTTTCACATCTAATTATTTAGCCTATAAGCAAGCACCTTCACGTCTGGTTGGTTATGAAAATGATAGAGTTAGAATTATAAATATCCCTTTTGGTCTAAAAATTTAATTCTAAGATTAATAGTAGTAGCCCATACACCTCTGTCTTTTTCCTAAAGAATATCCTTCTGTGGGATGGAACAAGTTTAGTTTCACCAATTTGAAGCTGTTCTGGGTCAAAAGAACAAAGGGGTAATCACTGGTTTTATTTTATTTTTTTGTATTTATATACATAAGTTTATTATAAATGTTACTGATAATAAAGCTGGAAAATAATACACAATTTACAAATGTTAAATATATACTTATAAATACTAAAATATGCTGTGCTCTTTATTGTAATGCTACAGCATCAATTGCTGTTTGAATTGATTCCTTTGATTTTTGCTAATCCTTATATTTGTAGCCAGCTGGTGGTTGCAATGTATCCAGGATTTTTTTTTAAATTAAATCTTTACTGTTTAAAGTATTACATATGTTCACTCCCCCCCCCGTCCCCCCTCCCTCCCTTTCTCATTGACCAATTCTAGCCTGCCCCGCCATAGGCCTTTACCACCCTATTGTCTGTATCCATGGGTTATGCATATATGTTCTTTGGTTGATCTCTTCCCCCCCACACCTTCCCCCGCCTTCCCTCTGAAATTCCAGACTGTTCTATGCTTCTGTCTCTGAATATTTTTTTCTTTTTTCTTTGTGTGTGTGTGTGTGTGATTCAGTAGTTATTCCCCAGAACTTTCCTGGTGCTTTATTTATTTTTATTTATTTTTTAAAGTTTTATTGTTGAAAGTATTACGTATATTCCCCCTCCCCCCCCCATTGACCCCTTCTAGCCTGCACCCTCCCCCCAGGCCTTCACCACTCTATTGTCTGTATCCATACGTTATGATATATGCATACAAGTTCTTCGGTTGATCACTTCCCATCCACCCACCCACCCTCCTCGCACCTTCCCTCTGAGATGGCACCTTCCCTCTGAGATGCCGTAGTCTCTTCTATGTATGCTACTATGACTCTGGATCTATTTTGCTCATCGATTTATTTTGTTCATTAAATTCCCCATATGAGTGAGATCATATGATTCTTATCTTTCTCTGGTTTATTTCGCTTAGCACAACACTCTCCAGGTCCTTTCATGCTATCTCAAAGGATAAGACATCCTTCTTTTTTATGCTGCATAGTATTCCATGGTGTATAAATGTACCACAGCTTTTTTATCCACTCATCTACCAATGGGCACTTGGGCTGTTTCCAGATGTTAGCTATTGTAAATTATGCTGCTATGATCATAGGGGTGCATACATTCTTTCTGATTGGTGTTTCTGTTTTCTTGGGATATATTCCTAGAAATGGGATCACTGGGTCAAATGGCAGCACCATATTTAATTTTTTTAGGAAACTCCAAACTGTTTTCCATAATGCTGCACCAGTCTGCATTCCCTCCAGCAGTGTACTAGGGTTCCCTTTTCTCCACATTCTTGCCAGTACTTGTCATTTGTTGATGGTAGCCATTCTGACAGGTGTGAGGTGATATCTCATTTTAATTTGCATCTCTGTGATGATCAGTGACTTTGAGCATTTTTTTATATGTCTCTTGGCTTTCTGTATGTCTATTTAGGTCCTTTGCCCATTTTTTAATTGAATTGTTTGTCTTCCTTCTGTTAAGTTGTATGAGTTCCTTATTTTTTTGGCTATTAACCCTTTATCAGATGTTTTATTGCCAAATACGTTCTCCCATACAGTGGGCTCTCTTGTTGTTTTGTTGATGGTTTCTTTTGCTGTGCAGAAGCTTTTTATTTTGATGTAGTCCCATTTGTTTATTTTCTCCTTAGTTTCCTTTGCCCTAGGAGATGTATCCATAAAAATATTGCTAGCAATGAGAGATGTCTGAGATTTTGCTGGCTATGGTTTCTCCTGGAACTTTTATTGTTTCACATGACTTACATTTGAGTCTTTCATGCATTTTGAGTTTATTCTTGTGTATGGTATAAGTTGGTGGTCTAGTTTCATATATTTGCATGTATCCAATTTTCCCAACACCATTTATTGAAGAGACTGTCTTGACTCCATTGTATGTTCTTGCCTCCTTTGTCAAATATTAATTGAGTGTAATTACTTAGATCGATTTCTGAGTTCTCTGTTCTGTTCCATTGATCTGCTAGTATATGTCTGTTCTTGTGCCATACCAGGCTGTTTTGATTACAGTGGCTTTGTAGTATAACTTCATATCAGGTGGTATGATCCCTCCAACTTTGTTGTTCTTTCTTAAGATTGCTGCAGCTATTCAAGGTCTTCTTTGGTTCAATTCTTGGAGTATCTGTTCTTAATCTGTGAAATATGCTGTTGCTATTTTAATAGGGATTGTATTAAATCTGTAGATTGTTTTGAGTAGTATGGACATTTTAATGATGTTAATTCTACCAATCCATGAACATGGCGTATTCTTCCACTTGTTTATATCTTCCTCTATCTCTCTTTCAACATCCTGTAGTTTTCCGAGTGCAAGTCTTTCATCTCCTTGGCTAAGTTTATTCCTAAGTATCTTAATTTTTTGTTGCAAATGGTAAATGGGATTGTTCAGTTTCTCTTCTGAGAATTCATTATTGGTGTATAAAAATGATTTCTGGGTGTTAATTTTGTATCCTGTTACATTGCCAAATTCATTTATTAAATCTGTTAGTTTTTTGGTGGAGTCTTCAGGGTTTTCTATGTACAATATCATGTCATCTGTGAATAATGACAGTTTTACTTCCTCCTTTCCAATTTGGATGCCTTTTATTTCTTCTTCTTGTCTGATCGCTATGGCTAGCACTTCCAATACTATGTTGAACAGGAGTGGTGAAAGCGTTGTTCCTGTTCATAGGGGAAATGGTTTTAGTTTTTGCCCATTAAGTATGATGTCGGCTGTAGATTTGTCATATATGGCCTTTATCATGTTGAAGAATGACCCCTCTATTCCCACTTTGCTGAGAGTTTTTATCAAAAATGGGTGTTGGATTTTGTCGATGCTTTTTCTGCATCAATTAATATGATCATGTGATTTTTGCCTTTTAATTTATTTATGTGATGGATCACATTTATTGACTTAACAAATCCCACTTGGTCATGGTGTATGATCTTTTTAATATATTGCTGGATGCGATTTGCTAATATTTTGTTGAGGATTTTAGCATCTATGTTCATCAGGGATATTGGCCTGTAATTCTCTTTCTTTGTAGTGTCTTTATCTGGTTTTGGAATTAGGATAATGCTGGCCTCATAAAAAGAGTTTGGAAGTGTTCTTCCTCTTGGATTTTCTGAAATAGTTTGAGGAGTATAGGTGTTAGTTCTTCTTTGAATGATGTTTGGTAAAACTCTGCTGTGAAGCCATATGGACCAAGGCTTTTGTGTTCTGGGAGTCTTTTGATTACGACTTTTATTTCATCAGTTGTTGTTGGCCTATTCAGGTTTTCTGATTCTTCCTGATTCAGTTTTGGAAGATTGTAATTTTTCTAGGAATTTGTCCATTTCATCCACACTGTCCATCTTGTTGGCATTTAGTTGTTCATAGTATTTTCTTATAGTCCTTTGTATTTCTGTGGTGTTAGTGATTACTTCTCCGCTTTTGTTTCTGATTATATTTATTTGGGTCCTCTGTCTTTGTTTCTAGGTTAGTCTGGTTAAAGGTTCCTCAATCTTGTTTATCTTTTCAGAAAACCAGCTCGTGGTTTCATTGAAATTTTTTTGTGTTTTTTTGTTGTTGTTGTTTTTGTTGTTGTTGTTGTTGTTTTAGTCTCTATGGCATTTATTTCTGCTCTCATCTTTATTTCCTTCCTTCTACTTCGGGCTTTTCTCATTGTTCTCTTTCTAATTCTTTAAGATGTAGGGTTAAATACCATATTTTCCGGCATATAAGATGACTTTTTAACCCAGGAAAATCTTCTATATGCCCAGTCGTCTTATACACTGGAAAATATGGTAGTTTATTATTGATTTTTCTTGTTTTTTGAGGTAGGCCTGTAGTGCTATGAATTTCCCTCTCAGGACTGCTTTTGCTGTGTCCCAGAGATTTGGGGTTGTTGTGTGTTCATTTTTATTTGTTTCCAGGAAGTTTTTATTTATTTCTTGATCTCATCGGTAACCCATTACATTGTTTAATAACATGCCATTTAGCCACCATGTGTTTGAATGTTTTGGGGTGTTTTTATTATAGTTGATTTCTAATTTCATTCCACTGTGACCTGAGAAGATGCTTCTTATGATTTCAGTCTTCTTGAACTTTATGTCCTAACGTGGTCTATCTTTGTGAATGACCCATGTGCATTTGAGAACAACATATATTCTGCAGCTTTGGGGTGAAATATTCTATAAATGTCAGTTAAATACATCTGATCCAGTGTGTCCTTTAGAGTCACTGTTTCCTTGTTAATTTTTTGTCTGGAAGATCTAAACAGTGAAGTGAGGAAGGTGTTAAAATCCCCTACTATGACTGTCTTGTTGATCTCTCCCTTAAAGTCGTCTAGAAGTTTTTTTATATATTAAGGTGCTCCTATGTTGGGTGAATTTATGTTTATCAGTGTTATATCCTCTTATTGGATCGATCCCTTTGGTTTTATGTAGTGACCTTTCTTGTCTCTTGTGATTTACCTTCATTTTGAAGTCTATTTTGTCAGATGAGTATTGCTACCCCAGCTTTTTTTTTTCTTTTCTCTTTGCATAGAAAATATTTTTCCATCCCTTCACTCTCATTCTCTGTGTCTTTTGTTCTGAGGTGGGTCTGTTCTAGACAGCATATAGTTTGGTCATATTTTTGTATCCATTCAGCTACCCTATGTCTTTTGATTGGAGCATTTAATTCATTTACATTTAAGGTTATTATTGATAGGTGCTTATTTATTGCCATTTTAATTCTGTATGCCTAGGTTTCTCTCTCTCTCCTAATTATTACAGCCTTCCTTAAGCATTTCTTGTAATGCGGGCTTGGTGCTGATGTACTCCTTTAGCCTTTTTTGTTTGTTTGTTTTCCTTTTTTCTTTTTTGATCTGAGAAGCTCTTTATTTCACTGTCCATTTTGAATGATAGCTTTGCTGGATATAGTAATCTCAGTTTCAGATTCTTGCTTTCCATTATCTTGAGTACTTAATATCATTCCCTCCTGGCCTGTAGAGTTTCTGATGAAAAATTGGGTGTCAGCCTTATGGAAGCTCCTTCGTAGATAACAGTTTGCTTTACTCTTGCTGCCTTTAAGATTCTCTCTTTGTCTTTAATGTTTGGCATTTTAATTATGATGTGTCTGGGTATTGGCCTGTTTGGGTTCTTCTTGCTTGGGACTCTGTGCCTCCTGGACTTGTGTGACTTATTCCTTCACCAGGTTAGGGAAGTTTTCTGACATTATTTCTTCAAAACATTCTCTGTCCTCTGCTCCTTTTCTTCCCCTTCTGGCACACCTACTATTTGAATATTGTTATGTTTCATGTTGTCCCACGGCTCCCTTAATCTATCCTCCTGTTTTTTAATTGTTTTTCCTATTTGGTTCTCTAATTGAGTGATTTTTTTCTACCCTGTCTTCTAATTCACTGACCAATCTTCAGTTTCTCCTAATCTGCTGTTTATTCCTTCCAAAGTGTTCTTTATTAGTGCTATGTCATTCTTTATTTCCGACTGGTCTTTTTTCATAGTTACTATATCTTTTCTCATGCTGTTGAGCATCTTTACCATCATTATTATCAACTCTGTATCAGATAAATTTCTTACCTCCATTTCATTTATCTCTTCTTCTGGAGAATTCTCTTGTTCTTTCATTGTGGGTTTGTGTTTTTTTTGTCTCCCCATTTTGGCTGCCTGTTGGGTTTGTGACTATGTATGGTTTGTGATTCAGTCTCTAGTGTAGGACAGACAGTGTCAAACGCTGTTTCTGACTAATTAGGTCAGGTAAATACTAAAAGCCTTTAGAGATCCACCTGTGCCTGTTGACTGATTGGTTTCAGTTTTGAGTAGCCCTCAGGCAATCATCCACAGGTGTGGTGAGAGGTTTTCCAATAGGCTGGGGCAATTGCTTCTGCCTAGAGACTATTTGTTATTCTCAGTCTGTTAATGGGCCTCAGAAACGCTGCACCATTTCCAATAGAGTGGGTCAACTGCCTTCCCCCCAGGCAAAAACTGCCTCGATAGCAGAGGTCTGCCTGAGAAAGATGACCTCTGCTGCTTGAAGGAATGACTCAGCACAGGAAACCACGGTGGCTGCCTTCTGAGCTCCAACCCCAGAGCCCCCACCCCTGGCTTCTGCTCCAGTCCACTCTGTCCTCCCTCTGCTGGAGCCCAGGGTGAGTGGCAGCATACTAAATTTTGTGTGTTGGCCCTTTAAGAGGGTACCTGCATTTCAGCCATCTCTCCCTGGCAGACAGCAACCCTGCTGCTTTTCACAACCAGATGTTATGTGGGCACCTTTCTCAGTTCTGGTGCTCTGTGTTGCAGAGCCCAAGCTTGGGTTTAGACCCCAGAGTTCTCAGTGGAAACCCCCCACAGCTGAGATATCCCTCGGGACCTTCAGCTTCTGGCTGTGGGAGGCCGGCCAGCCCTTTCTCGTCTCTGTACTTCCTACCAGTCTCCATGTGGTCTCTACTTTCCGTCCTCAGTTCTCAGGGTTCTCTCTCGCTAGTCTTCAGTGGATTTTTTAGGGTAGTTTTTCCGTATTTTAATTGTATTTTCAGTCTGGGCCTGGGAGAGTGGCCGTGTAAGCTTCTACTTACTCTGCTGCCATTTTAAAGCCCCATCACTGGTTGTTTTAGATTAGAGGCAGAAGAGTCTCCCTTTAAAGAGATGGGTTTTTTTTTTCCAATTAAATTTTTATTGATTTCATACAGGAAGGGAGAGGGAGAAAGAGACATCAGTGTTGAGAGAGAATCATTTATTGGCTGCCTCCTGCCCTGACTGGGAGTTGAACTATGACCTCCTGGTTCATAGGTCGATGATGAACCACGGAGCCGTGCCGGGTGGGCAAGAGATGCATATTTTTTTACCCTTAGATTCTAGGTAGCCTAAAAGGTGGTGGCCTTAAAGCAGGGGTGGGGGACGCCTGGCCCGCAGGCTGAATAAGGCCCACGAAATCATTTGGTCTGGCCCTACCTTCTTTCCTTTGACTCTTTATAATCCTAACATATGAAACTTTCTTATTATTAATGAAAAGTTAATGAAATGTTTGACCTAAATAGCAGGCTAATTTTTAAGTTGATTTTAAGAATCATTTTTCCCCTAGTTCACTTACAAGTTGTGCATTTTATTAAAGGAAAACTGGGTCTATTAAGTGATATCTACATCTTGTAGATAAGCGATGGTGGATATTTTGTTGTTGCTGGTCCTTGCAGTTCTTGGCTTCCAGAGTTATAAAACAGTGATTCTTTTTCTTTTTTCTTTTAAAGCAGTGATTCTTTTTATATAGCCGTATCCTTCGAGCACATTGTTCGATTTGAGACATGTTTCAGTATGTTTTTATTTTAGACTAGTGACCCGGTACACGAAATTCATGCACATTAAAAGGGGGTTAATTAGAGGAAATAATTTAATATTGCTACTTGCCCTTTCTCTATAATAGAAGTGTCAGAGATGAAATAAAATTAGTAAAATGTATATGAAAACCTTCCTCCTGTCAGTGTCTGGGGCGCACCATGGGACCCAGAGTCAAGTCACCGCCCACCCACAAGCACCTCAAAATTGTATGAGACCCAGACCCGGCCAGTCCCACCTTTGTCAAGCCCTGCCGGGCAGGGGGCATAGCCTCAGGTCCCCTGGCCCAGCGCCAGGATGGGGCGTGGCCTGAGATCCCCAAGCCCAGACTGGGGCAGGGGGCGTGCCTTGAGGTCCTCCATCAAGCCCTGCCGGGAGGGGGACATGGCCTGAGATCCCCTGTCAAGCCCTGCTGGGTAGGGGGCATGGCCTGAGGTCCCCCATCAAGCCCTGCCAAGTGGGGGGGCGCAGCCTCAGGTCCCCTGGCCCAGCACCAGGAGGAGGGCGCAGCCTCAGGTCCCCCGTCAAGCCCCCGTCGGGTGGGGGGTATGGCCTCAGGTCCCCTGGCTTGGCATTGGGGTAGGGGGTGCGGCCTGAGGTCCCCTGTCAAGCCCCATGGGGGCGGGGGAGGGTGAAGCCTCAGGTCCCTGCTGATTGCTCGTTAAGGCTCCTTAAGGGAACTTGGCCTCAGCTGTGGGTGCAGCCATCTTTGTGACAGAGTGATGGTCAATTAGCATATTCCCTCTTTAGTAGATAGGATACTTTTTAAAATATTATTTTCACCTCCTACTGGGACTACTAAAATACAGGAAAATATGTGTGTTTTATAAAATGAAATAGAATTAAATAGATTTTTAGGATAAGGCGTCCTTTTACATGGACTAATGTTTGTAAATATGTTTCAAGTTCTGCTTAATTATTTTCTGCTTCTTTCCTTTGACTCTTTATAATCCTAACATATGAAACTTTCTTTAATATGTCTCTAAACTTAACATTTCCACATTGAAAAATAAGGCTGGGCCTTTGACACAACAGGAACTAGAATTGTTTCTCTGTGTGTTAGGAAATATAGCCTGCAACAGTTACTGGGTGTTATTTCTTATAACTTTATTCACCTGTGAGAGACTGATTCCGATTTAGTTTAGGTATTCACTGAACTATAATGGAAGAGGGGTTCTGTGGTTAACCTGGCTTGAAATAGATGCCTACCTTGAACCAGTCATCTGTTATAGGGTCATATCAGAAGTGGGATGTTGAGCAGTTCTTTTTTTTTTTTTTTTAAGAAGAAATAATCACTCTTATATTATACAAAATTGTTTTTCTGTAAGCAGTTCAGAACTCTCTAAAGAGTAAATTAGCCCTGACTGGTTTGGCTCAGTGGATAGAGCATCAGCTTGCGGACTGAAAGGTCCCACGTTCGATTCTGGTCAAGGGCATGTACTTTGGTTGCGGGCACATCCCCAATGGGAAGTGTGCAGGAGGTATGAATCAGCTGATCAATGTTTCTCTCTCATCGATATTTCTAACTCTCAATCCCTCTCCCTTCCTCTTGTAAAAAAATCAATAAAAATATATTTTTAAAAAATAAATAAAGAGTAAACTAGTAGCTTATAGTTTTTTAATAAATATTTTCTCTAATGCAAGATACTGAGTTAGAAGCCAGGAGACATAAAGAGAAGTAGGTGTCCTCAGATTGCTTAAATTCCAGTGGAAAATGAGAGATTGTTTATGATAGGTGTAATGGTGCATTTCAGTAAAGATAGCAAAATTTATACTAGACTTAACCATTGCATTTTCTGCTGCTCCTTTTTATGACCAGTGTGCCCTGCCCCCTCACCATAGCTAGGTCTCTTGTAAATAAATATTATATGTGCCTGGGAGACCTAGAGAGGAGATGGACATTTGAGCACAAATGTATCATCACTTGCCAAAAAAATAATATGCCAATGCTCTTTTATATTAGGAGAACCTCTGGTTGAACACAGCAGGTTGATCATATGCCTCTATTGTCTCTTCCTCCCCAGACCCAACTAAAATGAGATGTAAAAAAAGAAAAGAATTTATATTGCAAGGGCAAAGTGAATGGGAGAGTAAGGCACAAGAGATTTCAATACATATTTGGAAGGTTGAAGTTGTGGAGAAGTGAGAACTGACTAAGCAAACCAGAGGAAGCCATATCCTAAGCATTTGCAGAGAGGAATGTCTAAGAAGTAAACTAGTTTTCCTTGAAAAAATGTTAGAGGTTCGGGAGTTAGAGGCACACAATTGTGTGTGTGTGTGTGTGTGTGTGTGTGTGTGTGTGTGTGTGTGTGTGTGTGTGATAATAAACAGGCTGAAAAGAGGGGGATTAGTTGAAAATCTATATAGGAAGTGTCAAGGGACCTCTACTCGACCCAGCCATGAAATATAACACATCCTCTGGGACAGCTAAAGAACAAACAAACATGTTTACATTTATTTGAGGAGAAATTAAACCCAAGAGGCTCCTTATTCTTGTCAAGGGAGTCAGGAAAAGGTGTGGCACCAGAATAAGAAAAAGTGGATTCAGTGGAAGTCAATATACTAAACTGCTTTCCTCTGCCCTGCTTTCAGAACACTTGTAGCTTTACTCAAAGTCCTCAGACAAGGAATGGGAGGAAAAATACTTTAGATACTACACCCCCATCTTTAAAAAAAAATATTATATAAATATAAAAATATATATATATATATATAATTTCAGAGAAGAAGGGAGAGGGAGAGAGAGAAACATCAGTGATGAGAAAGAATCATTGATCGGCTGCCTGCTGCACCCCCTGCCCCCTAGGGATCAAGCTCGCAACCCAGGCATGTGCCCCAACTGGGAATCAAATTATGCCTTGGTTCACAGGTCGATGCTCAACCAGTGAGCCACACTGGCCGGGCTCCACCTCATCTTTAATGAAAAGGCTAACTTATCTCCCAGTTAATTTTTTTTTATGACTTGAGGATACATTTTTATTGATTTTTAAAGAGAGAGAGAAGGAGAGAGAGAAAACATGGGATCGGTTGTGTCCTGTATGAGCCCCATCTGGGGATCAAACCCACAACATAGGTATGCCCTGACTGAGAATCGAACCCTTGACCTTTTAGTGTATGGACAACTCTCCAACTAACTGAGCCACCTGGCTAGGGCGTCCAGTTAACTTTTATACTTTTATATATGAGTAGACAGTGAAGGATAGTTGGATACTTGACAACCCTTAAATAAGAGAGGCCAAAACAATGGAGTAAAAAAGGAATGTAGAAGAAACAATGTAGGGAGAAAAAACCCAACCTACACACACACACACAAACCATATAATAAAGAAGATAAATTGCATCCATGAAACAAGAAAAGTATTCTTAGAAAAAGAATGATCAGAGAACAATGAGAAATAATTCTTGGAAAGCCATCATTTAGGATAACTAAAACAAACAAAATATGTCAATAGGTGAAGAGTAGAAGATCATTAATAAAATTTTCCCAGATCATTAAACTATAATGCAAAGATAAAAAATATGACACTGTCTGATTGTCTCTACCCCTAATTTATGACAGGATTAGTTACTGTACTTCATTTATCAGTTTTCTATCAGTCATTGTCTTTAAGAGAAATCTTTTTCTAAAATAACTTGTTTCTAATATGTCTTAGGAAAAATATAAACTTGATTATGAGTACCTTTTTAAATTTTGTTTAATAGGTTGATTCTTTTTTTTTTAATACCCTTTAGGAAGTAGGAAGAAAGAGAAGGAACGCCCAGAAATTTCTCCTCCTTCTGATTTTGAGCACACCATCCATGTTGGCTTTGATGCTGTTACTGGAGAATTCACTGTAAGTTTACATAGTTGGGACTCATTTTTGTATCATCACTCAAGCTTTTCCATTCAGTAGTAAGTTTGAAGTTAACTTTCCTATCCACATATTAACTATGAATTCTTAGTGCTTTTCTCTTCTTCTAGAACAGTCGTTCTCAACCTTTCTAATGCCGCGACCCTTTAATACACTTCCTCATGTTGTGGTGACCCCCAACCATAAAATTATTTTCGTTGCTACTTCATAACTGTAATTTTGCTACTGTTAATGAATCGTAATGTAAATACCTGTGTTTTCCGATGGTCTTAGGCTCTATAGCAGAGGTTCTCAACCTGTGGGTCGAAACAGGTGGAGAACCGCTAGCAGGGTCGCCTGAGACCATCGGAAAACACAGATATTTACACTACGATTCATAACAGTAGCAAAATTACAGTTATGAAGTAGCAATGAAAATAATTTTATGGTTGGGGGTCACCACAACATGAGGAAGTGTATTAAAGTGTCGCGGCATTAGAAAGGTTGAGAACCATTGTTCTAGAAGGATTTGTGGATGGATGTATCCTTTTCTTAGGGAACTGCAACTATTAATTGTAATTATGCAAAACAGATTTAGATAAATAGACCTTTAGAAAACTAGGCTTTTTAGAATTTGGTCAAACCTATAGTTAATATAGATTAATTTATGTATTTCATCATTCACCTCTAGAAATTGATTTTATTAGAGCAACTCTAAACAGCTAATCCTAACTGTCTTGTTTTTTAGGGCATGCCAGAACAGTGGGCTCGATTATTACAGACTTCCAATATCACCAAACTAGAGCAAAAGAAGAATCCTCAGGCTGTGCTGGACGTCTTAAAGTTCTATGATTCCAACACAGTGAAGCAGAAATATCTGAGCTTTACTCCTCCAGGTAAGATACCAATTCTAATTTACATGAGATTGCAGAGTTGTGAAGCTCCTCTAAATAAAAAGATTGCTTCTGAAAAAAAAAAACCCACCACCTAAACTGTAGATTTTGTCCCCACTTTTTCCCTTGCATAGATGTACCATTTATTCATTCATTCATTCATTCATTCATTCATTTATTTATTTATATTTCAGAGAGGGAGAGAGAGATAGAAACATCAATGATGAAAGAGAATCATTGATTGGCTGCCTCCTGCACACCCCACACTGAGGATCGAGCCTGCAACCTGGGCATACGCCCTGACCAGGAATTGAACTGTGACTTCCTGGTTTGTATGCGATAATCAGCCACTGAGTATCGAGTTTATAAAAGCTACATCTGGCTAGGCTAGATCTAGCTTTTATAAACTGAATGGAGCAGCTCTTATGAATAATCTCTTAGCTTTGACAAAAGTGGACATTTTGGCCTTTTGTTTATTTTTCTCTTTACTTCTTTTGAATGACTTCCAGCATTAGAAGGGGAAAATGCTGATTTATAGTTAGTGGGACAGGAGAAGGGTTGTTTTACTATATAAATGCACAGACTTTGAGGTAAAAAATGTTTAAGTCCACTCAAAAATTGAAACATCAAATATACAAAAATAAGCATTAGACTATAAGAAGTAATTCCTCAAAATTGAAATATCATCAGGCAAGAACTAGAATAATAGTGGATTTAAAAAAATAGTTTATTTGTTTGAATCAGTACCAGAATCAAGTTCATACATTGTAGTTGATTGCTATATCTCTTGAATCTTTTTTGATATTTAGGCTTCCCCTCCCTCATTCTGATTCTCATGGACTCTTTTCCTCGTAATTTATTTGTTAAACAAACAGTATCATTTGTCTTGGTTCCCTAATATGGATTTTACTAATTACATCCCAAGGTGTCATTTAATGTGTTTCTCTGTCCTCTGAAGTCATATGTGTAGTTTTTGCAAACAATGTGATTGAGCTAAAATCATGTAGTATTGTACTTAATTTGATTGCAGCATTGCAGAAATAGAGACCACTTGGCAAATGATTTTAATTTTTTTTACTTAGTCACAGTGATGGGCAACCTTTTGAGCTTGGTGTGTCAAACTTCGCCAAAAAACTGAGCATAACTCGGATAGTGTGTCACTTTGAGGAAAAAACTAACTCCAAGACTCTAGTCGCAAATGTTTCATCCTCAGGAGCAGCAAATGTTTCATCCTCGGCATGCGGCCGCGTGTCATCAGAAATGGCTACGTGTGTCAGTGCTGACACGCGTGTCATAGGTTCGCCATCACTGGTCTAGTACATCCTTAGCAAAAGGTTGGACTTGTCCCTGAACTTTTCTGTCAACTAGTTTGTTTAAATTAGTAATCTTTTTTTAAAATCATGTTTGACCAGAAAATTATGTATTTCATAGATATTATATATGAATCTTAAAAAGTAAACCAAAACAAAACTTACTCTTCTAAGTTGCAGAATGAGTATTTTATTTATTTTTTAAATATATTTTTATTGATTTCAGAGAGGAATGGAGAGGGATAGAGAGATAGAAACATCAATGATGAGAGAGAATCATTGATCGCTGCTTCCTGCACGCCCCCTACTAGGGATCAAGCCACAATCTGGGCATGTGCCCTTGACTGGAATCAAACCCAGGACCCTTCAGTCCTCAGGCTAACGCTCTATCCATTGAGCAAAACCAGCTAGGGCCAGAAAGAGTATTTTAATATTTAATCTTTATGAATTGGTTTTGCCTTCAGGGATTTGCTTTTATACTGATCACAACTTATATCAAGCATTGCCCTTTGCACATTTTGTCTGCATGGTTGGTTGCTTTAAGTTCCTCAATAGGCAATTTTCTGGAGAAAGTATCATTGTGAATAAACTTCTGTTTTGTTTAATAAATACAGATTGACAGGTATAGTTTTAAATAAATTTTAATAACTTTATTAAAGTATAATTTATATGCTATAAAATTCACCCACTTAAAGGATACAGTTCAGTGATTTTAGTAAATTTACATTAAGATTGGAGATTTGAAAAAAAAAAAAGATTGGAGATTTGTCGACTGAATCTTACATAAATTCTTGTTTGAATACAGATATTGTCATTTTTCTCAAGACTTAACTCAGTTTAAAATCAGTCTAAACATTTTACTTGCTCTGCTTTCTATTATCTTTTATTTTTTACGCGTTTTATTTTTTGAAATGTTAACTTAGCATTATTTCCTGTTTCATATTCAGAGAAAGATGGCTTCGCTTCTGGAACACCAGCAGTGAGTTAATATGTTATTTCTTATAGCTCTTGTGCTAATTTAAGTTTCCCAAAACAAATTTCAGTTTTTATTTTGCCTTCTAAAATAAATTTACAGCCATCAGAAATAAATAACTACTTAATATATGTTATAGCTAGCCACTTAATTAGTTGAGGAAGCCATGTTAAACCAATAGGATATCCTTGATGTGATACTCAAACTGCTAAAACTTGTTATGATAAAGAGCAGTTTAACTACTTTTGGTAATGTTTCTGTACATAAAACATGAATGCAAAGAACTGCAGCTTTTTCCTCTGGCAGCATTCTACTGAATATAGCCTGTGGGAACATACTGAACAACAGAGAAGCCTGTCAGTCTTCAGAGCTGACTGAAACTTTGTAAGTTATCATGCAAGCACAGTTACCTCCTGCAGAGTCACTGTTTTAGTTTCAATTCCTCAATTAGAGGAAACAGTCTCCTGGGGTTAATATGAAGATTAACTGGGGTAACATGTAAAGTACCTATCTAGCACACACCTGGCACATAATAATCTCTGTATAAAGGTTAATACCTTCCTCTTTTGCTTCATTAGCCATCATTTTTTCTGGTGAATGTAGCTGTTTTAAATGACTGAAAATGAGTCTGACTTACACAAAGCCTAGAGTATTCTTGTTTTTGGTCTTAACAAATAAAGTGTTTACTAAAGGATTTGTTAAAGGGTATAAAATTCTCTATATAAAAGGTATACATTCTCTTTTAACAATACTTTATGTTTATCACATATTTATTTCATAAACTTACTTTACTTACAGAATTGCCTCCATGTTTTAAGTGATTAAATTAGAGTAAGGGGGGGTTTACTGTTTTGAAATGAGCTATTAAAATAAATATTTTAAAAAATATGTTAAAAGAGATTCATATTTTAACATATTGTTATATTTGACATGTCTTCCTTACCTTTGCTCGTTGATAAATACAGTTAAATACCAAGGGATCAGAAACATCTGCAGTAGTAACAGAGGAAGATGATGATGATGAAGAGGCTGCCCCTCCTGTGATTGCTCCACGACCTGATCATACAAAATCAGTAAGTGTCTTATTAGTGAATTGGGCTGTGTATGTGTGTATGTGTGTTTTAAAAAGCAGTCTGTATTTGACTTCCATTGATCAATTTTAAAAAACCCTCATGCTTAAAGTATTTTAGTGTGGGGAAATTTGACTAGGAGATCTTTACCTAAAGACCAATCATCAGAAACTAGCTTTTTTTTAAAAAAAAAATTTTATTTTTATTGATTTCAGAGAGGAAGGGAGAAGGAGAGGGAGAGACAGAAACATCAATGATGAGAATCATTGTTTGGCTGCCTCCTGCATGCCTCCCACTGGCGATGGAACCAGCAACTTTGGCATGTGACCTTGACCGGAATCGAACCCAGGACCCTTCAGTCCTCAGGCTGACGCTCTATCGACTGAGCCAAACCACTAGGGCAAAAACTAGCTTTTTATATATATTTTTATTGATTTCAGAGAGGAAGGGAGAGGGAGAGAGATGGAAACATCATTGATGAGAGAGAATCATTGATTGGCTGCCTCCTACACGCCCCCCTACTGGGGATCGAGCTCGCAACCCAGGCACGTGCCTTTGATCGGAATCGAACCTGGGACCCTTCAGTCTGCGGGCTGACGCTCTATCCACTGAGCCAAATTGGCTAGGGCAAAAACACTAGCTTTTTTAAAAATTAAAATCAAATGAATTCTTTAAAAGTTAAAATACAAATACTTATTGTTTTTTCTTTTTTATTGAATTTATTGGGGTGACATTGGTTAATTACATATTTTAAAAATTACATATTTTATCTCCCATTTTACAATCCTCTCAAAGCCCCTTAATGTCATTCAAGGGGCTTCTAAGAGTGAATTCCTAACCAGATATAGGAGAACTTTAACAATAATGACCTTAGATAGAGATAAAAAGAGTCCTGACCCTCTCCCTGTACTAATACAAGTAAAGTAGGGGAAGGTGCTGTGCAGCGGCGTCAGGGAGTGGTGGTACACTGGCAGGTAAAGCTCTGAGGACTGCCAGTGCATCCTGATCTAATGTCGAGGGCTCTATTTCCTTTATATCCTAGAACTGGCTGTTGGAAATGAAAGGGTAGAAATCTTATTTGTCCAAAAATTTGGGGGGGTATTAATAGTTATTTTAACATCAAGGTTTCTATTATTTTGTTCTTTATTTCTCTTTTGTGGTAAAGACATGATTTTAAACTTTTTGTTTCATTACTAGCATATCATTTTGTTTTATTTTTTGTTAATTCTCAAATTCTCAACCGAAGATATTTTTCCTTTTTTTTTTTTTTTTTTTTTTTTTGAGAGAGCGGAAGGGAGGGGGAGAGATAGAGAAAGAATTGATGGATGTGGGAGAGATACATTGATTAGTTGCCTCCCACACGTTCCCCGACCAGGGCTGGGGATTGAGCTGCAATCTAGGTACATGCCCTTGACCAGAATCGAACCCAGGACCCTTCAGTCCACTGGCCAACGCTCTGTTCACTGAGCCAAACTGCCCAGGGCTCTAGCATATCATTTTAGATCTGGTTACATTTAAATTTCATTCAAGGATCTGCTCTTTTGTTAGAAAAATTTAAAAGAAAGACATGATGTACGAAATAAAATTGTTTCACATTTATTCTTAGTTACAAGTCATCTTTTTTTTCTACAAGTCTTTTTTAAAGACAGATCTGAAAATATTCTCATTCTTTAGAACACTGGAGACAACTTAGTTTTGGATAAAATTAAAAAAGTGAATAGTGTGCCAATAAAAATACATAAAAACATTTTCCCTCAAGTCTCAGTAATTAACTCTCTCTTTGCAGATTTATACACGGTCTGTAATTGACCCTATTCCTGCACCAGTTGGTGATTCTAATGTTGATGGTGGTGCCAAGTCTTCTGACAAACAGAAAAAGAAGACCAAAATGACAGATGAAGAAATTATGGAGAAATTAAGTAGGTTTCCTACATTTGACATTATTCTGAAATTGTTGACAGCTCTTGAAACATTTGGCCCAGATGGATATGTATGTATGTATGTATGTATATATGTATGTATGTATGTATGTATGTATTTTTAAACGCTCCAAATAGCTGTTTATTTTACTTGTTTTTTTAAATCCTCACCTGAGGATATTTTCCCATTGATTTTTAGAAAGAGTGGAAGGGAGAGGGAGAAGACAGAAAGAAACAGCGATGTGAGAGAGACACAGATTGGTTGCCTCCCACATGCCCCTAACAGGGCCGGGAATCTGCAGCTGAGGTACGTGCCCTTGACCGGAATTGAACCTAGGACCTTTCAGTCTGCAGGCTGACATTCTAGCCACTGAGCCAAACCATCGAGGGCTGGCCCAGATCGACTTTAATTTACACCCTATATTTTAGCTTAAGACATAAAGAATAAATTGTTGACTTCCAGGAACAACTTCAATTAAAATCTGAAAAAGCCCCCAAAATATTCTTCTTTGCTTATTTATTATTATGTGGTTACTAGTGAGCAACTTCTCTCTAGTAGTTTAGTACCTTTGAGAGCAACACTTTTTCCCAAAGGGCCAAATGTAAGATTCACAGTTGGAAACTTTATCAAAGGAAGTTTGTATGTATTTATACATACCTATAGCTTCTCGGTATGAGAATATAAAATGACCATAAGAACTGAACAAAGTGGCCTTCCTGTATGGATATATTTGTAAACATAAAATGGATTTTTTTTTCATCCAGCAACTCTCATTGGCCTGGATCAAGCATTGGGAAAAATTTTCATAGTGCCAGGGAGAGGGTAATGATACTGTCTGATTTGCAGGTCTACAGCAACTATAGTTATAATGAACACCTACATGGAGGGATTAAGGAAAAATACTATAATTATAGTGGCTGTAGACTTGTGGGTTATATGTGAGTTTCCTTGCTATATTCCTGTGTCCTTTCACCTTGAGCAAGTGAAAAAAAAATTAAATATGTTTTTATTGATTTCAGAGAGGAAGGGGGAGAGAGAGAGATATAGAAACATCAGTGATGAAAGAGAATCATTGATCGGCTGCTTCCTGCACATCCCCTACTGGGGATCGAGCCTGCAACCTGGGCATGTGCCCTTTACCAGAATCAAACTTGGGACCCTTCAGTTCTCAAGCCCATACTCTATCCACTGAGTGAGCAAGTGAAAATTTAATGTGGTTTTCTCATGTTTTTACTTACTGGTAATAAGAATATAAGTTATAGTTTTATGTCCAACAGCCTAGTTCTAAAACCTTTTTCTTAGTTGTAACTTTGTGACCTTTCCTAAAACAGATGTGTGCTTACCTCATATTAGAGTAGTTTTTATACTGATAAGTAGTTTTCTAAATACATTGTAAGGTCAAAGATATAGTTGTATAGTCAGAAAAGCCAATTAGGGTGATTCATTTGGATATTACTTATATATTTAAATTTTTTTAGTGTTTATAGTTGAAACACAGTATTTTGAGATTTAATGTAATGTTTGAAAACCACTATTCTAATACCAGTGGAGTTTATTAAAAGGAATAATGATATCAGAATTAATTTACAATCTAAAAATGCTTGACTAAGCTTATAATTTTTTATTGTTTTTATTTAAAATAGGAACTATTGTGAGCATAGGTGACCCTAAGAAAAAATATACAAGATATGAAAAAATTGGGCAGGGGTAAGTATTTGTGACTGATTATCACTATATTTAATACTTACTAGATGTACAGCATGATATCTCTTTTGCTTGTTGACATTGAGCACTTATAATATTCTCTGAGTGATGTCCTTAGATTTATGTAAATATGTATTTCTTTTTAGATGCTATGAAAAAACTGTATTATTTAGCAACAACTGTACATTGTTTTGTTTTTTATTTTTATTGATTTTAGAGAGAGGGAAGAGGGAAAAAGAAGCAAACATCAATTTGTTGTTCCACTTATTTATGCATTTATTGGTTGATTCTTGTATGTACTCTACCCAGATCGAACCTTCATCCTTAGCGTATCAGAATGATGCTCTAACCAAGTGAGCTACCTGGCTAGGACACAAGTATACATTGTTTCTTCTTAAATGGTATTTCCCAATGGTAATAAGAGATTAGATGGGTGGAAAAATTGTCCATCAAATATATTTAAAAGACTGTAGGAACATTTACTACAATATTATAGGCAATAAAAACATCCATTTTAATTACATCTATTGACTATCTTTTAATCTACTGATTATTTGATTTTGTGCAGTAATTTGTATTTTTAAACTATATTAACTAAACACTTTTCCTGTTGCTTGGGAACAGATGAACATCTGGAATTTTTAATGTTAATAATCTCTGGAAAATGTTCTGTGAATTTAGAAAGAGAGCTTACGGGTGAGGCCATGTGTCCCTGGATCCGGGTGAGGCTGGGTCCCGGGTCCAGGTGAGGCCGCGCGCACCTAGGTCCGGGTGAGGCCACGCGCCCCTGGGTCTGGGAGAGGCCACGCGCCCCCGGGTCCAGGTGAGGCCATGTGTCCCTGGATCCGGGTGAGGCCACGCGCCCCTGGGTCTGGGAGAGGCCACGCGCCCCCGGGTCCAGGTGAGGCCATGTGTCCCTGGATCCGGGTGAGGCTGGGTCCCGGGTCCGGGTGAGGCCGCGCGCACCTAGGTCCGGGTGAGGCCACGCGCCCCTGGGTCTGGGAGAGGCCACGCGCCCCCGGGTCCGGGTGAGGCCATGTGTTCCTGGATCCGGGTGAGGTCTCTCGCACCTAGGTCCGGGTGAGGCCACGCGCCCCTGGGTCTGGGAGAGGCCACGCGCCCCTGGGTCTGGGTGAGGCCACGTGCCCCTGAGTCCGGGTGAAGCCGTGCCCCTGGGTCCAGCCGAGACCAAACCAGATGGAGTCGGACCTCCGTTACCACCATTTGTCCACCATCCAGAGCTGAGGGGTCAGTGCTGACATGTACACATAAGGAACTGGTGGACATTGAAATTGGGTCTCTAAAGAACTGTTGGTCCAGAAAGAAACTCACTACAGACTGATTCATTTGCCTGTCAGCATAACTATTATTGCTCGTCTCACATTCAGTTCTTATAAGTATATCTCTAGTGACACATGATTCGCTCATCTAGGGGAAATGATGAACAACATAGACTGATGAACAAGAACAGAACCAGAAACAAGGAGGCATCGATTGGACTATCGGGCCTCAGAGGGAGGATAGGGGAGGTTGGGGGGAGGGGGGAGAAATCAACCAAAGGACTTGTGTGCATGCATATGAGCCTATCCAACGGTTAAGTTCAACAGGGGGTTGGGGCATCCATGGGGAGGGGTGTGGGATGGGAATGGGGGGATGAGGACAAATATGTGACACCTTAATAAAGAAATTTAAAAAAAAATAGAGAGCTTATGTTATTTTTGAAAGTTTCTTTATGAATTTCTTTTCAAAAACTAAATTTAATTGCAGCACTGGTTTTAATAACAAAAATTAAGAATCACATTTTAAGCATGACAATGGATAAATTGTAATACCAGTATATGGAATGATATAGGTTGGAGCAAACGTAGGTTTATAGTTGTTTGTATGGAAAAAACAATAATTAATAAATAATAATACGAGAATGAACTGTGTTTCGCGTATTCACAACTGTAAACCTACTTTTGCCCCACCTTGTCTACCTAATAAAAGAGTAACATGCTAATTGACTGTACCTTCGCAACGCCCACCAGCCAATCAGGAGTGAGTATGCAAATTAACCCAACAAACATGGTGGGTTAATTTGCATACACAGGTGCTGAGCGGCTGGGGAGGGGGCAGGACACAGGCGTTTCACACCACCCCAGCTGCTCCAGGCTTCTGGGCAGCATGGGAAGGCAGAAAGGCGGCTCCAGCCAGAGCGAAGGTGGTGCAGGCAGCCAGGGGAACGAAGGACGAAGGCCCATTCTTGCACAAATCTTCATTTGTGCATCAGGCCACTAGTATATGTAATAATAATAATTATGAGTGAACAAGAATGATATCTAACAAAAAGCAAAGGGGGAGGAAAGAACAAGAAAGAATAAAGTCTATTTCGATGACCATCACAAATTCAATGTTGAATTATAAGAGAAAATTGCAGAAAAAATACATAAATCATTTTTATGAAGTTTAAAAATTGTTAACCTTGGCCCATGTAGCTTGGTTGAGCATTGTCCTGTGCACTGAAGGGTTGCTGGTTCGATTCCTAATCAGGGCACACGCCCAGGTTTCAGGCTCAATCCCCATTTAGGGTGCATGCTGGAGGCAGCTGATTGATGTTTCTCTCTCACATTGATGTTTCTCTTTCCTCTCTCTCTTTCTCTCTCTCTCCATCCCCCCCTTTTCCTTCCTCTCTCTCTAAAATCAATTTTAATTTTAAAAAACTACATATATTCTGTAGAGATACATAGAGAAATGCATTGGAACTGACATACATCAAATACAAAATGAACACAAATGCAGATTACTTTTGGGAGGAAAGAGGATGCCTTTGGAAAGGGCACACAAAAACCTTCAGATTTATTTGTAGTTCTTTGTTGTTGTTTAAATATATTTTTATTAATTTCAGAGAGGGAGTGGGGGGAAGAGAAAGAGATAGAAACATCAGTGATGAGAAAAAAATCATTGATTGGCTGCCTCCTGCACACCCCCTACTGAGGGTCGAGCTCACAACCTGGGCATATACCCTTACCCGGAATCGAACCCTAACCTCCTGGTTCATAGGTCGATGCTCAGCCACTGAGCCAAACATGCGGGCTAGTTCTTAGTTTTTTAATTAGGGAAGTAGATCCATGGGTACATTTTGCTTTTTTTTTTTTTCTTTATCTTTTTTCTTCATTTTTATAGATATGAAATATGTGACAAATTTCTAACCTAAGTTTTGGCCACAGGGATTGCCACTCTTTTTCTTATTTTTTCCCCTTTTTATTTTTACTTTTGTTTTATTTTATTTTTATTTTATTTTTACTCTTGTTAAAGATGTTAAGTCTTAAATATTTAATCCTTTTTCACTTCTAAGTATAAAGTCTTTGAATATTATAAATGCTAGTGATTTAGAAACCTTAAATCTGGTTGTGTTTTTTTCCTCCTAGGGCTTCTGGTACAGTTTTCACAGCTACTGATGTGGCATTGGGACAAGAGGTAGCTACTTTTTCATTGTTCTGGGTGTTACCATTCGGTTTTAGTACAGGAGGAAACTGGATGAACCTGTGAATAATCGATAAAAATATCTTTTACAGTTGGATATGTTGAAAGAATTATTCCACATAATTTTATTTTATTTTCTGTGTAATTTTATAGCACTTTATTATGGGGGTGGGGGGAATTAATGCATTGTTTCATAAATAAACAAATATTTAAAAAATTACTTTCCCAGCTTGGAATGAGCTGACCTTGGGTTGGTTAATCAGCTTTAAGAGAAATCTAAAAATATCTGGGCTCTATGTATTACAAAGCTTTGTGCATAGGCAGTGTGGAAATGAAAGTACTACCTAATTATAAATTATAATTATAATAACTAATTATAATTTCATTATATAATATTCTAGTATACAATAAATTAAATTGTTAACTGATTGCTATTTGTAATTTTGTAAGAGAATTAGGAAACTTTTCTAATTTTTTAAAAATTCTATTGCCATTATAGGTTGCTATCAAACAGATTAATTTACAGAAACAGCCAAAGAAGGAATTGATCATTAATGAGATTCTGGTGATGAAAGAATTAAAGAATCCCAACATAGTTAACTTCTTGGACAGGTAAATATGAATATTTCTTAAACATTGGGACAAAAATGTGGAAATTTTAAGTCTCGTGGTTTTGGGGGTTAGTCACTTTAGTTAGACTTCAGTAGAATGCCAATGCTGAAAAGTAAGGTTGAAGGAAGAGAAGGTAAAAATAGCACATTTGCAGCTTAACATAGATACCACTTGGCAAATGAGAGAAGACAGTTAAATGAAAGACATTGCTGCTGGTGCTAATATTAGTTATAAATCTTCAGAAGCAAAAACATAAACTGAAGGTGATTCATATGTTGACCAACAAAGGTGACAGATCACATAGTTGAATTTTTATTTCAAATGCTTTCATGAGCAAATAGTATCAAAACCTCATTTAGCCGAAACCGGTTTGGCTCAGTGGATAGAGTGTCGACCTGCGGACTGAAAGGTCCTAGGTTCGATTCCGGTCAAGGGCAAGTACCTTGGTTGCGGGCACATCCCCAGTAGGCGGTGTGCAGAAGGTAGCTGATCGATGTTTCTCTCTCATCGATGTTTCTAACTCTCTATCCCTCTCCCTTCCTCTCTGTAAAAAATAAATAAAAATATATTTACAAAAAAAAAAAAAAAAAAAACACCATTTAATTTAGGAATTGATGTTTAAAACACATATCTTAAAAATATTGTGCATTTTTTTATTTTATTATTATTTTTTTGTTGTTAATCCTCACCTGAGAATATTTTTTTCATTGGTTTTTTAGAGAAAGTGGAAGGGAGGGGAGGGGAGAGAGGGGAAGGTAGAAAAAGAGAGAGAGACACATCTATTGGTTGCCTCCCACACATGCCCCAACCAGAGCCAGGGATTAAACCTGCAACCCAGGTACGTGCCCTTGACTGGGAACTGAACCCACAAGTAGGCTGTCGCTCTAACCATTGAGCAATAGCCAGTCAGGGCACAGCTATTGTGTGTTTTTTAAAAGCAGTTACATATATGTGAATGTAAGAAGAGTAATAGAAAAGTAATGGAAATTATAGTAGAGATTATATTGGGAATAGGGGATTATAGGTGATTTTCTTATTTCCACATTTAAATTTATTTTGAATGAATTTTTAGACTTTAGCCCTAGTAATGAGGAACATGTTCATAGAAATAAACTTACCAGATACATTTAAACATAGTATTTTAAGTTGGTGTATCATGGTGGTTAAGAAAAGCCATAAAAGCTTTCCGGACCTGGTGGAGCAGAAGGTGCCCTCATGGGAGTTGACATCTGCCACAACAAAAACCAAAGGTTTGGTGTAAGGAGCCCAAGAGCCAGAACATCTACCCAAGCCTGTTGATCAAGCCGTACAGGTTTCTGGCCAGACGAACCAACCCCACCTCCAACCAAATGGTGCTGAAGAGGTTGTTTATTAGTCCACCAACTGGCCACCTGGGTCCCTTTCCCAAATGATCCAGAAGAGGAAGCTTCCCGGCCAGAAGACAAAACCACTGTGGTTATTATTTTGTTGTTGTGGTTATAGGGACTATAACTGATGACATACGTGTCCAGGAGATGCCCAACCTGAAGGTTGTATGCACTTCGTGTGAACAGCCGTCCCCCGAGCCACATCCTCAAGGCTAGGGGCTACATCCACACCTTCAGGCAGCTGGCCCTGGGCTCCCCCAAGGGCTCTGGCTCCATGTTGCTTTCTGGTCCGCGCAAGGACTGAGGCATGTACAGGAATTCGGCCAGGAACCTCCCACAGTCACACCAAACCCTACGTACCATCCAAGGGCTGGAAGTTTGAGCACGCAAGAGGCTGATGGTCCAGCCCCAGCTACAAAAACTAACCCAGATCCTACCTAGTTATTAAAAAGATTTTGGGATGCTGGGGTGGGTGGGGGGGGGGGAGAAAAGCCATAAGCTTTGCAATCACTTCATACATGGCTTCAGTTTCTGGTTTTGTCACTTACTAGCTATGTTACCTTAAATGAGTTACTTAACCTCTCCAAGCTTCTGTCTGTTCATCTGTCAAACAGGATAAATAAGTCTACCTATGCACTCAAGTTACAATTGTGGTCAAACTTTAATATGATTCAGGAAAATCATAACAACCCTCAGTTATTTTTCTGTGCTGTTCCATAGCAGCTTTCCAGTTGTCTTCCTAGCTCTCAAAGCTATCAGCTTTCTAGTTTTGTTATGAAGATGCCTAAACTTTGAATTCTTCAACATTCAAGAGTACCATGTGTTTAGAAAATATAAAAATGTGTGTATTTTGTGTGTGTGTTTTTTTAGTTACCTGGTGGGAGACGAATTGTTTGTAGTGATGGAGTACCTTGCTGGGGGATCACTTACTGATGTTGTAACAGAAACCTGCATGGATGAGGCACAGATTGCTGCTGTGTGCAGAGAGGTGAGTTTGCTCCCATTTCGATAGGTTATGGTGATGTGCGGTTAGCAGGAGATGAAAAAAGGGAAAGTTTTTAGTGTAATTCTTTCTCTGTACACATTCTCTGCATGTTTTTTCCATACCATTTCATCCTATTTGAGAGTTTCAGCCCTTTCCTTCATGGTAATTCTGCAATGAAGTATGGACCTTTGAAGAGCGAAACTCACAGGTGAATTTCAGTGGGGTCATTATAATTCATCATCCAAACAGGATGCTTTTGAGAGTGAAAGGGGAAGCCATTAAAAATACACCACTCACCCTGGCCAAGTGTGGCTCAGTTGGTTGGAGCATCCCATGCACTCTATGGTGGCAGGTTCCATTCCTGGTCAAGGCACATACCCATGTTTCTGGTTTGATCCCCAGTCCGGGTATGTATGGGAGGTGGCCTGTTGATAGTTCTCTCTCAAATCAATGTTTCTCTCTTTCTCTTTATAAAAACCAATTAAAAAAAAATACACCATTTAACAGAGGAAACAAACCCTCCTTTGGGAAAAGCAGGACATATGTTCACCTTAAGTGTTAATACATCTGCTTCTGGCTTTAAAGTAAAGAAACTAATTGTTTCTTGATATTTATTATGAACTAGAGGCCTAATGCACGAATCTTCCTGCAAGAGTAGGCCTTCCTTTCCCCGGCTGCCAGCACCGGCTTTCCTCTTGCCGCCGGCAGGCACCGGGACCCGGGCTTCCCTCGCAGCCCCAGCTTTGTCCGGTCTAATTAGCATATTATACTTTTATTATTATATGTTACTAGACATACTGTCTGATTTTAAATCATAAGTTCTGCCAAATTGTCTAAGTTAAGTCAAAACAGGAGCCTTCCTTCTTCCAGCTAACTTTTCCTACAGATGAGACTTAGGTTAATGATTTGCTTATTGTCACTGAAACTGATACTACTTTTGAATATCATAGGAATCATTATTTCAGTGGACAAAATCGTAAAAGTTCTTAAGACTTGTGTTTTTAAGGGTTTTTTAATGCTCACCCAAGGATACTTTTTATTGATTATTTAGAGAGAGGGGAAAGGAGGGAGAGAGAGTCAGAGAGAGAAAGAGAGAGAGAGAGAGAGAGAGAGAGAGAGAGAGAGAGAGAGAGAGAGAGAGAACATAGATGTGCCAGAGAAACATTGATAGGTTGCCTGATGTATGCGTATCCCAACCTATGTACACCCAACTGGGGATCACACCCACAACCTAGGTATGTGCCCTGACCAGGAATCAAACCCACACTCCAAACAATTGAACCACACCAGCTAGGGCTTCTTTGAAATTTTTAATTGTTCTCCATGTAAAGGGGGGTAGCTTCTTCGGTTGTTTGGGGAAGGAAGGAAGAATTTTTTAGTGAATATGATAGTTTAATAGCATATCTCTTAACCAAAAAATGTTAGTTATTTAAAAGCTGATAAAAACTTAATAAGAATTTATACTTAATTTGTTTTTCTAATAGTTTCTCATAATTGATATACTATAAAAATTATTTTAGGAGTTCCTTTAATTGTGACAAGTTTATTCCTATTTGTACTAGTGTTTTTCTGGGAATTTGTTCTTTTCAGGAATCTGCTTAAATGCTTGGTAAATGTAGTGTAATAATACACATAGTTTATCTGTTTTTTCCTTGAATAAATAGTACAAGATTTTCACCCTGACTGGTCTAGTTCAGTTGGTTAGAGTGTCGTCCCATACACTGAAAAGTTGCAGGTTCAATTTCCGGTCAGGGCAATTGGTTATGGGTTTGATCCCTGGTCGGGGCACCTGTGGGAGGCAACTGATTGATGTCTCTCTCTCTCTTACATCTATGTTTCTCTCTCTCTCTCTCTCTCTCTCTCCCTAAAAATCAATTAAATTTATTTACTTATTTATTTTTAAATATATTTTTATTCAGAGAGGAAGGGAGAGGGAGGGAGAGATAGAAGCATCAATAATGAGAGAGAATCATTTATCAGCTGCCTCCTGCACACCCTCTACTGGGGATTGAGCCTGTAATCCGGGCATATGCCCTGACAGGGACTTGAACAGGTGACCTCCTGGTGCATAGGATGATGCTCAACCTACTAGGCCACATTGACTGGACTCTAATCTCATTCTTGTATTTAAGGAAGCAGGGAGAAATTTTTTCTTGCTTTGGACTCATTCTGCTTTCTGAAACATTAGCAAAAGAAGAAAGTTATTCCTTTATCATTGGTGTCTAGGTTGTGGATATTAGCTGTATGTAAAATTCACCATAGAAGAAATGAAGAAAACATCTTATATCACATTGATGAACAGCTAAATGGAACCATACCAGCTATAATCTTACCCACTTTTCATGGCACATTGATTAGACTTGAGTATCTGAGATTCATGTGGGAATAATCACAATTTTATCCTTTACTATGTTTGCAGGTGTTGTATACCTTTAAGCACTTAAACTGGAAAAGGCCTAGAAATTATATAGACTCACCTATCTATATATATAAAAAGCCAGCAACCGTAATGGCCATAACGACCCTAATGACCAGTCGCTATGATGCCACTGTGACCAGCGAACCAGTCCGATCAGGGGGTGGGGCTGCTGGACAACCTCACAGCCCCTCCCCCCTGCCGGCCCACCCCTGATTGGACTCTCCCATCCCGATCAAGAGCGGGTCACTGGCCAAACAACCTCCCTTCTCCCTAGCCAGCCTACCCCACCACGGTAGGCCTGCAGCCCTTCCCCCCGGCCAGCTGCCCCTGATTGCACTCCCCTTACCCCAATAGGGGGCGGGGTGGCCAACCTCCTACAGCCCCTTCCCCTGGCTGCCCCACCCCTGATCGCACCCCCAACCCAACAGGGGGTTGGGCTGGCCGGCCAATCTCCTGCAGCCCCTCCCCCTGCCTAGCCCCACCTCAGATCGGCTCTCCCACCCCAATCAGGGACAGGACAGACCAGTCAACCACCCATGGCCCCTCCCCCAGGCCACTGGCCCCCCCATTAGCACCTCCCACCCCATTTGGAGGCAGGGCTGGCCGGCCCACAGACCCTCCCCATGGCCGGCCCCACCCCCAATGGGCTCCCCAACCCCAATTGGGGGCAGGACCCGCCGACCAATCACCTGCAGTCCCTTTCCCCAGTTGCCCGGCCCTGATCGGGGCGGCTGGCTGGCCAACCTCCTGCCATCTCTTCCTCCCAACAGGCCCAGCCCAATCCATCCGCACCCCACCCATGCACGAATTCGTGCACTGGGCCTCTAGTCATTTTATAAATGAAAATATTGAACACAGAATGTTAGGACTAGATAAGACATCATTTAATAATTGTTTCTGGGTTAGACCAGCAGGTGGGAGATAAGGGTTCTAATTAATTGTTTTATTTTTATAATTGTGCACATGAAAGGATGTTTTTCTTTATAAATATAAGTATTGCAGTGTCTTCTGCTGGATACTAGAAGCAATGCCCAGGCCATAAGTACTGTATGTAAACCTCCCTTAGACTTTTCAGAGACTATTTTATTAATTGCTTTTATTCTTCTGTTCAGTGTTTACAGGCATTGGAGTTTTTACATGCTAATCAAGTGATCCACAGAGACATCAAAAGTGATAATGTGCTTTTGGGGATGGAAGGATCAGTTAAACTTAGTGAGTAACAAATGAACAAATAACATTTATTTGTTATTTATTATAATGTTTTGCCTTTTATTTAAGTAAAAACCTCTTATGCTATTAATATTATATGACTTAATGCCGAAACCGGTTTGGCTCAGTGGATAGAGCATCGGCCTGCGGACTGAAAGGTCCCAGGTTCGATTCCGGTCAAGGGCATGTACCTTGGTTGTGGGCACATCCCCAGTAGGGGGTGTGCAGGAGGCAGCTGATCGATGTTTCTCTCTCATCGATGTTTCTAACTCTCTATCCCTCTCTCTTCCTCTCTGTAAAAAATCAATAAAATATATTTTAAAAAATATTGTATGACTTAATATATGGAGAGGGAGGGAGAATAGTGGTAAAGAATATGGACTCTCACCAGGACAGCCTGTGTTTAAATAGCAGAGCTGCTATACTTGCTGAATAATTTTATGTAGAGTTACTTAATCTCTTTGTGTTTTTCTCATTTATATAATATGGAAAATAATAATATCTATCTCGAATTCTTCTGGAGATTAAAACGCTAAGGAACAGTACCTAGTACTGTCATAATGTTGGTGCTATCTTCCAAAGATGAACTTGAATTTGTTTCTGCAATATTTTTTTTTTTTAATTCAGAGAGGAAGAGAGGGAAAGAGAGATAGAACATCAGTGATGAGAGAGAATCATTGATTGGCTGCCTCCTGCTCGCCCCCTACTGGTAATCCAGCCTTCAACCCAGGCATGTACCCTGATGGGGATACAACTGTGACCTCCTGGCTCATAGGTTGATGCTCAACCCCTAAGCCACATCAGCTGGGCTCTGCTATCTTCTAGGTCATCAGGCATGGTAGAGTCATGGGGGGAAATAATTATAGGTTCTTTTTCCTCTGCTAGTTATAATGTCTCACTTCCAACCATGCCCTCTCTAGGATTTAAGAACTTTTTTTTTTTTTTTTAATAAAAAAGAACTTTTACTGAGGTTTCTCCAACTATGCAAAACTCAAGGCATTTCTTGGATGAAGAAACCAAAAACTTTTTCTTCTGTTCTGTTCGAGTTTCACTGCTTTTTGAACATCTCCCTATGATACATCCTTCAAAAATTATTCAACCACAGGAAAAGGGGTCTAGGTTCTATCAGATGGTCAAAATATAAAATTACTAACCTTAATCTTAGTGGGCAGGTTAAAAATTGACAGTTTCATGCATTTTTAGTGAATACATATGTAAACTGAATTGGACTTTTTTGGATAATATTTAATCCTAGCTCTTCTGCTCACTAGATGAATAATCTTGGATAAGTTATCTAAAAATACATGTGTCTCTTTCCCATTTGTAAAATGAGTATAATAGTAATGTAACTGTCTAATAGAGTTATCATGAGGATCAGATATGTTAATTCTTATAAGGTACTGGGAACAATATCTGTTTTATTTTGTTTTGTTTTTTTAATAAGCTCTCATTTTAGCTATAGATAGTATGATTTGACCTAACAATTGTTCTTTCAGGATTCACTCCTATAGAATTACTAAACATATACACAATTACAAGATGTTCTCTGCAGCATTGTAAGGAAAAACCAAAATATGTTAAATGTCTAGCAGTACAGGAATGGTTAAATATTTTGAAATTTTTATATTCTTTTGGGGTTTTTTTTATATATTCTTTAGTATTGTTTAGTTATAATAATGAGGTAGTTCAATGTATTAATATGGAAAGATCTCTAAAAATAGTTTTTTAAAAGTTTACAGAATATCTTAATTAGAATGAATCAAGTGGTTCATAGATATTTGTATGTATATAAATGCGTAACAAAAAGTCTAAAGCTTACATTTATATTCAACTATAGTAGTGTTTTAAAATTTAAATAAAGAATAAACAAATATAAAAGCTTGGAAATAATTTTTTAGAGGAGGATAAAAGTAAAGATTGCAAACATAAACATTAGCAGTAGTTACATATGGAACAGAATGGGAGGGAGGAAAAAATTCTAGATTCTCATCCTGACTTTGCCAGTAAACTAGGCATTCTGCTCCTTGGTTATTATAAAACTAGAGGCCTGGTGCACAAAATTTGTGCACTTGCGGGGGGCGGTGGTGTGTGTGGTCCCTCAGCCCGGCCTGCACCCTCTTGCAGTTCTGGACCCCTCGCTCCTTACCGCCCACCTGCTCACTGCTCCTTACCACTTGGCTCGCTGCTCCTTAGTGCTGCCTAGGAGGCGGGAGAGGCTCCTGCCACTGCTGCTGCACTCGCCAGCCGTGAGCCCAGCTTCTGACTGAGCGGTACTCCCCCTGTGGGAGCGCATTGACCACCAGGGGGCAGCTCCTGCATTGAGCATCTGCCCCCTGGTGGTCAGTGTGCATCATAGCAACCAGTTGTTCTAGTCATTCCACTGTAATGATTGCTTGGCTTTTATATATATAGACTAGAGGCCCAGTACATGATTAAATCATGTACGTGTAGGGTCCCCTACATGCTTTCGCTTTCGATCGCGGGGAGCTGGGTGCCTGTCCGCTGGTGCACCAGGCACCCAGCTCCCCCACTTTTGATGGTCCGCTGCGGGATGTGAGCTCGCTGCCCCAGAGGCCCCTTCTGTGCCGCAACACAGCCATGGCGCCGCCGCTGGCAACGCGAGCTCAGTGACTCGCCGGCCCAATGGGACACCCCAGCCACCCCTAGTCCCGCCCCCCCCCCGCGCCTCCTGGCTAATCGTGGGCATAGCGAAGGTACGGTCAATTTGCATATTTGTCTATTATTAGGTAGGACTAGAGGCCCAGGCGGGGAGAGGGGTCCTCAGCCTGGCCTGCACCCTCTCCAACCTGGGACCCCTCAGGGGATGTCTGACTGCCGGTTTAGGCCTGATCCTGCAGCAATCCGGACCTCTGGCTCCTAACCACTCACCTGCCTGCCTGCCTGATAGCCCTTAACCCGTCTGCCTGCCTGCCTGATCCCCCTAACTGCTCTCCCTGCCGACCTGATCCCCCTAACTGCTCTCCCCTGCCAGCCTGATCCCCCTAACTGCTCTCCCCTGCTGGCCTGATCACCCCTAGCCGCCTCTGCCTCAGCCCCAACACCATGGCTTTGTCCAGAAGATGTCCGGTTTATCCGGTCTAATTAGCTATTACCCTTTTATTAGTATAGATAAGGAGGCTGGAGTATTGCTGATGAGCACATTGTAGGTACAGTTATAGTTAAAGATGCTCTTTTTCTAGACTCTGCTATCAACCGTGTAGTTAATAGCTTCTTTTTATTTTCATCAAAAGTAGTTACCATTTCCTGACTTTTGCCTGTTTGGTGACTTTTTCTTCTTGACTTTATTCAACTTTATTAAAATCTTTAGGGTAGAATTAAGTTTTTCATTGAATTTATTGGAGTGACATTGCTTAATAAAATTATATAGGTTTCAGGGGTACAATTCTATAATACATCATCTGTACATTGTATTATTTGTTACCATCCCAAGTCAAGTCTCTTTCCATCACCATTTATTCCCACTTTATTCTCTTCTACCTCTCCCCACCCCCCCTTTTTCTCCGGTTACAATTAATTATTTAGAATAAAAGACCTCCTGATAATTTGTCCTCTGCTTGTGGGAAGTTAAAGTGAAAAAGTGAGAGTATATAACATCATCAAAATATTTGTAAACCCATCCTAGTTGACTTTATTAATACAGTCTTAAAAAACAAGTGGGTGCCTAACCGGTTTGGCTCAGTGGATAGAGCATCGGCCTGCGGACTGAAAGGTCCCAGGTTCGATTCCGGTCAAGGGCATGTACCTTGGTTGCGGGCACATCCCCAGTAGGAGGTGTGCAGGAGGCAGCTGATCGATGTTTCTAACTCTCTATCCCTCTCCCTTCTTCTCTGTAAAAAATCAATAAAATATATTTTAAAAAACAACAAGTGGGTGAATAGTCAAATGTAATTAATTAAGTTACCTGTCCTGGCCAGTTCAATTCCCAGTTAAGGACATGTTCCTGGGTTGCAAGCTCGGTCCCTGGTAGGGGACCTGTAGGAAGCAGCCAATCAATGTCATGCTCTCACATCAATGTTCTCCCTCTCCTTCTCCCTCTCTTATGTCATCTAAAGTGAATCTAGATAAAACCATCCATAGACACCATTAACTTTCGATGTTTTGTTTTGTTTTGTTTTATAGCTGACTTTGGTTTCTGTGCCCAGATCACCCCTGAGCAGAGCAAGCGAAGTACCATGGTTGGCACACCATACTGGATGGCACCGGAGGTGGTTACACGGAAAGCTTATGGCCCTAAGGTGGACATATGGTCTCTGGGTATCATGGCTATTGAAATGGTAGAAGGAGAGCCTCCATACCTCAATGAAAATCCCTTGAGGGTAAGACAAACACCAGCCTTATTTTAAGAAAAATACTTTTATTTAAAACATTTAGGTAGTACCTGTTCCAGGCACTGGCCAAGAATTTAGGATGCAAAGTTGATAAAACCTAGTTGTTTCCTTCACTCTGCATCTAAAAAATCATTTGCTTCTGGGTTGAATTGAATGTGTTAGGTAAAGAGTTTGTAGAGTTTTAGTAAGTTTAATGCTTTCTAATTTTGTATATAAGTGAGAATTTCCTCACTTTTCTACAGAGTTAAGAGCTCCTAGACCAGGGGTCCTCAAACTTTTTAAACAAGGGTCCAGTTCACTGTCCCTCAGACCGTTGGAGAGCCGGACTATAGTTTAAAAAAAACTATGAACAAATTCCTATGCACACTGCACATATCTTATTTTGAAGTAAGAAAACAAAACGGCAAAAACACCCGCATATGGCCCGCGGGCCGTAGTTTGAGGACGCCTTCCCTAGACATACCCTTCAGGTTATCAACTTTGAACCTTGGCCTCTGGTACCCCTAGGTACAGAGAAGAGGAAAGCAAGATCACATCTGTGAGAAAGCTGTGTAGATGGCAATGTTAAAGCCTGTATTCAAACAAAAGAGTGAGGGCCCTGAGATACAGATGAGGTCAGTAGACTTTAAACAAATATTTAGCAGCTGAGGGTGGAGAGTTTTGGCGTTCCTTCCTTCCTATCTCCCTCCCTCCCTGCCTGCCTGCCTGCCTTTCTTTATTTTTTCCTTCTACTTCCACTTTTAAATTACCATATATGGCTCAATATCATACCACTTCACACCTACAAGAATGACTATAATAAAAAAGTTGAAGAAGAATAAGTGTTGGTGAGAATGTGGAGAAATTGGAACCGTCATACTTTGCTAGTGGAAAGGTAAACGGTGCATGTAGCCCTTTGAATGTTAACTTTCACAGTTCCTCTAAAAGCTAACATTGAGTAACATATAACCCAGCAATTCTAGTGCTATATATTCCCAAGAGAATTAAAAGCTTACATCCACTCAAAAACTTATACACAAATGTTGATAGCAGCATTCATACGAGCCAAAAGGTAGAAACAGCCCAAATTTCTATCACCTGGTGAATGAATAAACAAAAGTGGTATAAGCATATAATGGAATATATTTTAGTCATAATAAAGGAATGAAATATTGATACATAAACATTGAACCTTGAAAGCATTATGCTAAATGAAAGAAGTCAAGCACAAAGATCGTATATTATATGATTCCATTTACATTCGATTCTTATTCATGGTGGTTAAGTTCTACAAAGCTGCAAACACTGAATGATGAAAGCGGGACCATTGCTTCTAGGGGAAATACAGGGTTAGGTTCCTAAAGCCCCTGGTCACAACATTTTGATAAACAGCTGATCAACTAATTGATATATAGCCTTGCCTTTATGTGTGTTTCTGTTTAAAGACACTCTACCATGTATTGTTGATTGAGTAACATTGAACTCACAGCCAACAGCACTATAACTCATGCCTGAATGAAGATTTATCAAAGATGTATATTCTCCACAAGGCACATCACAACCTTCTTGCACTTCAGAAAACTAGACAGCTCTTCAGCACTGTGCTTCTCACCTCTGCACATATCCATGAATGACCACAAAGGCACTGAGAGTATTGATTTTGGAGTTTCAAATAAATTTTAGTGAGTAGGTGAAGTCGCATGTGTAGATCTGCACATAATGGGGATTGACTGCATACATTTTATAGATTTATGTAGAGACAAGAAATTAGTGGTTTCTGGGGACTCAGGAAAGGAGGGGAGAAACCTTTGCAGAGACAAGGTTCAAGATTTGTGGAAAATCCCCATTGAACATTCAACAGAGGTTGGCACACTTGTATGAATACTCTGCCCAGGGCCGGGGATATAGCCATCTGCTAAGATTGGAGAGGATGGTGCCCAGTGCTCTCATAGGGCTTGGAATAGTGCCTGCTTCTGTCAGCAATAGTAAACCTTATATTTCACAGGATGTTGAGTAGAGGACTCAACAGTCTTGCCTCAGTGATAGGAAATAATTACCCTAGACCCGTACTCGGCAAACTGCGGCTCGCGAGCCACATGCGGCTCTTTGGCCCCTTGAGTGTGGCTCTTCCACAAAATACCACGGCCTGGGTGAGTCTATTTTGAAGAAGTGGCGTTAGAAGAAGTTTAAGTTTAAAAAATTTGGCTCTCAAAAGAAATTTCAATCGTACTGTTGATATTTGGCTCTGTTGACTAATGAGTTTGCCGACCACTGCCCTAGACTATATGCTGCTGTAGTCTAACAAATCTTATTCTAAAACAAGACCCAAAGGGGTCTGTTCCCAAGTAATTGTGTCCCAGGATAAAGCTCAAGAATATTTGTGAGTACAGATATATCCAGCACCCAAATATCCAGTCAAAGTTTACCAGAAAGGCAAAAGAGCAGGAAAATTGTAACCCATAACAAGGAGACAAATTGACCCAGAACTGATACAGATAAAAGAATTGGCACACAAGGGCATTAAAACAATTTTTATAACTGCAGGTGTTAAGTAGAGACATTTGGAAGGTACTTTTAAAATTTATTGATTTTAGAGGGAGCAATTTGTTGTCCATTTATTTATGAATTCATTGGTTGATTTGTATGTGCTCTGACTGGGGATCAAACCTTGACAAATTGGGACAATGCTCTACTGAGTTACCCAGCCTGGACTTGGAGGTACATTTTTAAAAAAAATTAAACTTACAGATACAAACTACAGTGTTTGAGATTGGATTAATGGCAGATTATACATTGCAGGGAAGTGATTGATTTAATAATCATATACGTAGTAATAGAAACTATCCAAGGGAAACATAGGGACAGAAATGAATTTTTTTTTTTAAATGAAATAGCATCAGTGAGCTGTGAGACAACTTCAGGTGTAATAGAAGATTTGAAAGAAAATAAAAACAATTCTACAACAAATATCTTTTAAAAACCAAGGCTAAATGAAGATTTTGTAAAATGTACAAACATTGAAAGAATTGATCACCAGCAGATCTACACTGCAAGAAATATTAAAGGAAGCTCAGCAGAAAGAACATGGTAATGTGGCTTCATACAAAGAAATGAAGAACACTAGAAATAGTAACTTAATTGGTAAATGTATAAGATTTTCTTACATAAATATCTTTAAAAGATAAAACTGTTTAAGTAAAAATAATATTGATGGGGGTAGAAAAAGAACATGTGTAACTAAAATGACAAACAATGCTGAGAGAGAATTGTAAGATTATACTCCATGAAGTGGTATAATGTGATGCTTGTGATCATTGAAAGCTGTATGCTATATAAACCCTTAAACAAACATTAAAATAATGAAAGAAAGGGTTACATCTACTAAACCTCAACCAGGAAGATAAAATGGAATCATCACACTGGCCTGCCCCACCGGCGGGGATGGCTGAGGAATTGTGCTGCAACGCCCTGCACTCCTGCAAATGGGGTGCTGTGAGCCTATGTGCCACCGCCACGCCTGCCTGGGCCCTAGGGCCTGAGGGCGGGTGCCATCAGGACACTGTGCACTGGCCCCGTTCTGTTCCAGGAGTGTAAATTCACGGAGAAGCATGAATAGATAACAACAGAAGATGGTCTTGGAACAGTGGGAATCAGCATTTTTGCACAGGAAGCTTTGGGAGATGTTTACTGCAGTCTGCCTGAAATTGGGACAGAATTGAACAAACAAGATGAGTTTGGTGCTTTGAAAAGTTGCAGAAAATCCAGGACTTGTCAACAGATCTTGTTATGAAGACGGTTGGCTGATCAAGATGACACTGACTAATCCTTCAGAACACAGATATTTACATTACGATACATAACAGTAGCAAAATTATAGCTATGAAGTAGCAATGAAAATAATTTTATGGTTGGGGGTCACCACAACATGAGGAACTGTATTAAAGGGTCGCAGCGTTAGAAAGGTTGAGAACCACTGGTTTAGACAAATGTATAATGGATAGCATGTGTTCGTCATTTAGTATACCGAGTATTTTCACTGTCTTAAAAATCCTCTGTGCTCTGTCTGCCTCTTCATCTGTAGCTACATAGATAAAACTTTTGTGTGTGTTTAAAAAAAAAAAAGTTTCAATAAACTACATTGTTTTGAAATGTAGTGTGACTTGAATAAAGCTTGAGAAAGGTAAATGGTATTCTATATGTTAATGATAGGATTGTGGTCATTTTCTTTATACCCTTACATATTATATTTCTTTTTTTTTAATATATATTTTTATGGATTTCAGAGAAGAAGGGAGAGAGAGAGAGAAACATCAATGATGAGAATCATTGACTCGCTACCTCCTGCACGCCCCCTACTGAGGATCAAGCTGGCAACCCCAGCATGTGCCCTTGACTGGAATCAAACCCAGTCAAGGTCAGTCCACAGGCTACGCTCTATCCACTGAGCCAAACCAGCTAGGGCCATATTATATTTCTTTTATCAATATGTATTGTATTTATAACCTCCACCCTACACACACACACACACACACACACACACACACACACACACACAAAAGAAGCTAATTTTTGAAACATCTAAAATAAAGGAAAAATACCTAATCTAAGAGGATAGAAATAATACTAACCTCATTTTAGTATTTATGGTGATTGTCTTTACAGAGGTAAAAGGTCCATAAACTTTATGTCAAGTGCTTTCTCACTTTGTTGAGTTACTACCTTAAGAATATAAAAGATGTTCTTTTTTTTTAGGCCTTGTACCTGATAGCCACTAACGGAACGCCAGAACTTCAGAACCCAGAGAAACTTTCCCCAATATTTCGGGATTTCTTAAATCGATGTTTGGAGATGGATGTGGAGAAAAGGGGTTCAGCCAAAGAATTGTTACAGGTGAGTTTGGAAATGATACTATTTTTGGAAAAAGTTAGCTTTTTGAGTAACAAACAGAAAGTTTGCATAGGTCTATTAGTTACATTTTATTGCTCATTCGCCACTAGAAGCATGGCATCTGCCGCAGTTTAAGATTTTATTTGCTGGAAATAAAATGTCCATCTTTAATAATAAAAGCGTAATATGCAAATCAACTGAACGACCGAATAGCAGGATGACCACGCTAGGACATGCACTGGTGCCGAGCCAGCCAAGGCGGGTGCGATGCAATTGGTTGGGGGGCCCGCCATCATCCCACAATCACCCCGCAGAGGGAGGCCCAGGCCACCGGCCAGTGGGGCAATCAATGGAGGGGGGCTCCATGATCGCCCCAAAGGGAGAGGCCCAGAGGAGAAACGAAGATGGTGGCATAGGTAAACACCTGAACTGCTGCCTCGCACAACAATTTCAAAACTACAACTAAAAGACAAAATGGACATCATCCAGAACCACAGGAAGGCTGGCTGAGTGGGAATTCTACAACTAGAAGGAAAGAGAAAAGCTCACGGAAAATCAGAGGAGCTGCGGAAGTAAAGTGCAGAGGTACAGAGGCGCGCACGCGGAAAGGGCTGGCAACTGAGTATGCGGCTGGCTTTCTCAATCGGGAGGGAGACAAAAGCTCTCAACTGCTCTGAACTCCAGTTCCGGGCGAGACTCTGGGGACCCAGACTCATTTGGGGAGAAACTGGACTATCTGGCAGCGGGCAAAACTCAAGGGCGGCTTTCTCTCAGAGGTGCTTGCAGTGATTACCACGGAACACTGAGACCCAGGGGCCTCTTAGGGCAAGGCTGACAGGAAGTCATTGCTGTTTGCTCCGCCCTGAGATCCTGCCCCATGAAGCCATTGCTGTTTGCTCCGCCCTGAGACTCCGCCCCATCCAAGCTATACGCAGAGGCTTTTGCGTATGAATGGCCTGGTCCTTTAAATTCTAAAGTTACCTAACAAACTGCAGCTGAGTCAGTGAGACCCAGAACATCCAAAAGAAGGCCCATGGCCCCACAGCAGCTTGCATTGCTTCACAGCTGGGCCTCATCTGGGCACCTCCAAAACCCAAACAAAGAAAAGGAATCTGCAGATCTCTCCGTAGCTCCTGCTGGGTGGCTTCAGGCAGAGGCTAAATTAGCACCTCCTTGGAGATCCAAGAGCCAGTGTACTCAGGGGTCAGAGTAGGACCATCCAGATTACAACTCCTCATGTCCATAAGGGACACACTAAGGGGGCAGACTCAGTGAGCACCAAAGCCCCACTGAAGCAAGTCTTGTCTCATAAGGGTGTCTTCAGCACAGAAGTTCTCTCATCGTAGGCATAGCTGATCCTCACAGCCAATTGGCCTAGAGGTCAATTCCTCCCAGTGATACCAACAACAATCAAGACTTAACTACAACAAGACTGTGCACACAGCCCACAAAGGGGTGCACCAAGAGTGTCCACCTCAGGTAACTGGGGAGGCTGAGCCACTGGGCCCTATAGGGCACCTAGCACACAAAGCCACTCTGTCAACTCAGGGAAGTAGCCAAAATGCGGAGACAAAGAAACAGGTCACAAATGAAAGAAATGGAGGAAAGCAAACGACTGGATATAGAGTTCAAAACCACGGTTATAAGGTTTTTCAAGAATTTTCTAGAAAAGGCCGATAAATTTAGTGAGACCCTCGAGGATATAAAAAAGGACGAACTAGAAATTAAGCATACACTGACTGAAATAAAAAATAATATAAAGAGATCCAACAGCAGACTAGAGGATGGCAAGAATCAAGTCAAAGATTTGAAATACAAAGAAGCAAAAAACACCCAACCAGAAAAGCAAAAAACAAAAAGAACCCAAAAATATGAAAATAAGGAGCCTCTGGGACAACTTGAAGCATACCAACATCAGAATTATGGGGGTGCCAGAAGAAGAGAGAGAGCAAGATACTGAAAACCTATTTGAAGAAATAATGACAGAAAACTTCCCCCACCTGGTGAAAGAAATAGACTTAAAAGTCCAGAAAGCGCAGAGAACCCCAAACAAAAGGAATCCAAAGAGGACCACACCAAGACACATCATAATTAAAATGCCAAGAGCAAAAGACAAAGAATATTAAAAGCAGCAAAAGAAAAACAGTTACCTACAAGGGAGCACCCATACGACTATCAGCTGATTTCTCAACAGAAACTATGCAGGCCAGACGGGAATGCAAGAAATATTTAAAGTGATGAATAGCAAGAACCTACAACCAGATTACCCAGCAAAGCTATCATTCAGAATTGAAGGTCAGATAATGAGCTTCACAGATAGAAAAAGCTAAAGGAGTTCATCACCTCCAAACCAGTATTATATGAAATGCTAAAAGGTATTCTTTAAGAAGAGGAAGAAGAAGAAAAAGGTAAAGATAAAAATTATGAACAACAAATACATATCTATCAACAAGTGAATCTAAAAATCAAGTGAATAAAACATCTGATGAACAGAATAAACTGGTGAATATAATAGAATCAGGGGCATAGAAAGGGAGTGGACTGACAATCCTCGGGGGGAAAGGGGTGTGGGGGGTGCGGGAAGAGACTGGACAAAAATCGTACACCTATGGATGAGGACGGGGGGGGGGCGCGGGGGGGGAACCGGGTGGAGGGGAGCTATGGGGGGGAAAAAAGAGGAACAATTGTAATAACCTGAACAATAAAAATTTATTTTTTTAAAAAAAAGGGAGAGGCCCAGGCCACTCTCTGCGCGGCTATCAATCACGGAGCCCCGACGGGGGGCCACAGAGGGAGGCCCAGGCCACCAGGCTGGCGGCGCTGCGGCGGATGGGTGGGGCCTCCCTCTGTGGGGCGATCGATCTGGGGACCCCGTGATCAATCACCCCACAGAGAGAGGCCCAGCTCACCATCCAGTGACGCTGTGGCAGGTGTGCGGGGCTGGCCAGTGATCACCCTGCAGAGGGAGGCCCAGGCCAGCCAAGTGATCGCACCCCACGCCTGTTGCCCGCAGAGGGAGGTGACCGGTGGCGAGGGACGGGGGCAGCACCACACAGATGGCAAGCAGTGGCAGCCGGGGGAAGGAAAGCTCCGATAGGCCCTTATCACCCGCCAGGCCTAGGGACCCTACCCGAGGGGTACTGGATTGCGAGAGGGAGAGGACGCAGGCCGGGCTGAGGGACCACCACCACCACCACCACCACCACCCACACACACACACACACACACACACACACACACACACCCATGCACGAATTTCGTGCACTGGGCCTCGAGTTATAATAAGTATATGAGTTTTTGCATGTTGTTAATTTTCAGGCCAGTTCTTTGCTAGCATGGGTATCTGGGACATTTAACTGAGATTTTGTAATATTAGAAAAACTAAAAAGACTATGCTTTCAACTATAAAAGAAATGTATTGGTTATGCTGATTTTATGCAGGTATGAAATATGTGTTTATTAAATAAATTATAGCCCATTAAAATCTTTGGATCTTTAATTGAAAGGAAATATTATTTAGCTTCTAAACTGGTGACATTTATACTTTTTTTTTTCTCCCCTCTTTCTGGCAGCATCCCTTCCTGAAACTGGCCAAACCATTATCTAGCTTGACACCATTGATTATGGCAGCTAAAGAAGCAATGAAGAGTAATCGTTAACATCATTGCCATGGCCTCATATTCTTTTTCCATTTTCTAAAAGAAGTCTTTTAATATATGAAAATTATTACTCTTTTGGGGTTTAAGGAAATGGCCTGCATAACATGGAGGAAAAAGCAAACTACTACTTCCTGAAGACAACCAAGAGAAAATTACAAAACAGAATGACAACTTTCTATTGAATCCCTTCTTTAGGGTCCAAAAGGAATTGTGGACTGAATCACTAGCCTTACTTCTTTCAGCAGACAGCCCATCAGGGCCATTTATCATGCTAGAGATTTGCCTTTTATTTTGCTGAGTTCATTGTAATAGATCACATTCATTGTCCCTTTGGGGGTATTTTCAGTACTTGAAGAGTAGATTCGAGTTTTTCAGAGTATTTGTTCCATTTGCTAGTCTTCTTTTCTCTCTTTGTAGCTTTCTTTTTCCTTGACTTGCTCCTTTTGAGTTGCTTTGAGAAGTTTTTCTTAGGCCTAAATTTGAGGCAATTTTGATAGAAATTATGTAGCTCCTTATATTGGCAAAGGAGCTTGATAATGGTTTAACTTTGTATAGAAGTTAGAACCAGCTATTGTACATGTAATATTTCAGTTCAGAATTTGAACTGGGGGAAGGGAAGAAAAGTATGTGATTTTTACCTTTTTTAACAAATGTGAAAGTCAGTTTTAGAAATTTCATGGTAGTGAAATGTTTGGCATTTGTTACATGTATAGAGAGAAGACTAATAATCTATATTTATAACTAAATCATTGAGACAGAGAAAGAATCTCGTAGACTCTACATCTTTACAGTTTTGTTTCCTTTTCGACTGTTTCCTCTTCAGATACGGCTTCTGGAACCAGAGTGATTTGTTCTTGTTCCAACTTTTGTTAGTGCCGCTACTTTCCCCTTCCTCTACTTCCCCTTCATTTTGGAAATAAGTTTCTGTATATGTTGTAATTTTAGTTTGTTTGTTTAATTAACCCTCTGTCACCCTACTGCCCCCGCCCCCAAGGTAAATACTGTAATAACCATTGACTTTTCAGATTTTAAAAATTAACTCTTTTTCCATTTAAAGGAGAAAAATATTTGGAGCCAGTAAAGACAAAGTGAGAGACTTGAACCTTGGTGAGCTCTAACATAATTAGCTGAGAGTGCATTGACGAAAGAGAATTGTCAGTACATAGAGATGGAACTACTGACCAGTAAACTACAGATCTGTTATAAACATTGTTGCCAAACCATTACCAACATTGTTCTGTCTGAGAACTTAAGTGATAAAGTATTTCTTGATAAATTCATGTATCATTTAAGATGTTGAGTTACTTTGGATTTTTTTCAAATAAGGAAATAATATTCATGTAAAAAAAACTGGAGAAAGGAAGAAAAATGAAATGTTCTTGTTGATAGCAATACTTTTTTTTTTAATTTTAAAGATTTTAAAAGGTCTGTGACCTGTAGCATTAATTATTAGAGTGCCCTCTCTTCTCCCCTCTCTGTCTCTTCTTCCTCTCCTCTTCCTCTCATTTTTTTTTCCAATTGTTTTGCATTTGGATGCAGTATTGTTCCTTCTGGCATGCCAAGGGCCACATAAAAGAGAAACATCTGTGGTTTGGTTCTGGAACATGGGAATGTTCCCACCATTCTCCTGACTAAGTTCATACCTACTTGCCATTGTGTAATAGTACAAATCATGAATAAAAATGATTTTGATGCTTAGGAGTACATTGGGGGGAACTAATACCGTTTTATTTCCTATCATTCCCATCATCTGTGTATAAGATGTAGGTATAAGGATAGAAATGGCTGTTCTTTATTGATAACACAGGAAGGTTTTTTTTAAAAAAAAAAAAGATAAAATAGTTCATGAAACTTATCTAGAGCACTTAATGGTCTCTGTTTTCAATTCGATTTTTATTTCAGATCTCTCTGGATTATATTGGCCTTCTATAGTTACTATTAAATTACAGATACAAGCCAGTTTACTTCCGGTGGAAAGCGACATTGCCTTTGAATTCCAGATTTGAACATTCTTTGTAAATAGTCTGGATGGATTATGGTGAAGAAGATGCTACCAATGAAAAACAACTCGATAAGACTGTGATCATCATGACCACTCAGATTGCACTTGCATACATAAGTCGTAAAGACCATATTCATTGAATATAGTGCCAATGCCCCATTTTTATTCCTATGACTCAACAAAGGCCTTTTCAATTTACAAGAGCAGTTTGGGATTTGTATTTACAACTTTTGATGGTTACCTGCATGTCCATTGCTGGCAACGGACTTTGTCATTAAAACCTGACTCCTAGGTTAAGGGAGCTACACTGTGGTTTATTCTTTACTTACTTGGATAAACTAACTAACTTGTAATAGAAATATACTTTGGTTAATTCTGAAATGTGTCATTTTTAAACAGAATAATCTTAAAAGCAATATGGAATTGTGATTTATTAGTTAATTATAAATTAAAGTGTTTAGATCTTGTTGAAAGAAAAATTATATCTGAATTCATGTTTTCTAAATACCTGCCTTTTGTATTCACCCATTTTGTCATCACTTTAGAAAGAAAATTCCCATTGAAATCTAAAAGTTACTTTAGTCCTCATGTTACTAGGACAGTATTACTGTTGTACTTATTTATTATATTTTAGACTCTAGCTTTCTTAAAGTTTCCTTCTCCTTTTGATCCTTTTGCTGCTTTGGAGGACAGTTAAAACTAGGACACCATGAAAATATTGAGTATTTTATCCTACCTAGGTTAGTACACAAGCAGAGAAATTGTGATAGCATCAGAAACAAAGACTAACACAACTCTCTCTTCATGTGTTGACTGCCTGGCACACAGTATGAATTCTCTTTCCTTCCATATATAAATATGAAGCTGCTTATCTAGTTACCCTTGTCCTAAATGAACCTGTGCCTTTAATAAGCAATTTAAAACCTGTGAGTATTTCTTTTAGGGCTCACATAAGCACATTTGTTTAAATATACTGTATTCTAGCCAGAATAATACTAGATCTGATCAAGCAGTAGCTATAGTTAGAAAAAAATGAGTGCTTAAAGAATTTGCATCAGTTTTTTAATCTAAAAGTTTTAAAATATACTGAGATCCATATAGAGTGAAATGTCAAAAAATCAGTTCTAGAATATAGCCAAAATTCAGATTAGTACTCATTTTGGGGGGTTTTGATAGTGGAATTCCATAGTATAAAAAAAGATTATCTTCCTTGTCTGTCGCTCCCACAACAGATATTTAAACAATTAAAATCAGTTTTTCCACAGTGCATGTATATGCATGTGTATAAGAAAGGAACAAAAACACACACACAGACATATGCTTTTTTTCCCCTCAACACATTTATTGACCACTTGGGCAAAGACACTGTGGTGGATATTGTGGGAATTATAAAGGAGAATCAAGCACTGGCCTGGCCTTGAGAGAACTGAAGTCTCTCATTCACAATTCTAGAAAGTTGCCAAATGAGAGGGAGAAAGAAATGCTTAACAAATTTTCATTCTGTATTAAGAAAAGCAGAGAATTACATATTACATATTTGGAATTGAACATTTTTTGTTGCTTTTTTTTTTTTTTTTTTTTTTTTGGTCTTGGTAAATAGAAATGTAATTAAGTGAAAGTAGCTTTGCTGTTTTGTCTTCAAATTTTATATTGACTTATTTTTAATTTAATTGTTTTATTGACATTAACTGCTGTATTTGATGACTTTGTTCAATAATTTTGTTCTTTCAGGGCTAGAAATAAACTTTTCTATGTTTATTTTTCCCTTTCCTAAACTTCTTTAAATTAGAATACCTTAAAAAGAATAAGTGTAATAGGTTTTCAAGAACATTCTAATATTTTTAAGGATAAATGTTTTTTTAAACATGTCATGGCACCATTTTTAATGTATTACAAAGTCCATATTAGAAAGGCTTCTAGAATTATAGGTAGTAAGCATGAGCCTTCCCTCTTCTAAACCAGGTTCCAAATAAATTTCTTAGAAATGTTCTGGCTATCAGACCCAGTTAAAACACTTCTGATCTAGTAGATACCTCCAGTAACTTGGCCTGAAATTCTAATGCTTACCTGACTGAAGTAATAAGAATCATACTAGCATTTCTGTGTTAAATGCACCAAGAGAACTTTGAAAGTACAATACTTTAAGGTATCGCTTTTTTATAGGCAGGCAGTGAAGTAGGATTGTCCGATACCCTGACATGGAGAACAGCTTCAGTATGGAGAGTTCACTATCAAAAAGCAAAATCAGCCCTAGCTGGGTTGGCCCAGTGGATGGAGCGTCGGCCTGCAGACGGAAGGGTCGGGCTCCATTCCGGCCGAAGGCACATGCCCGACTTGCTGACTTGCTGACTTTCGAGCTCGATCCCCAGTAGGGGGTGTGCAGGAGGCAGCCAGTCAATGATTCTCATCATTGATGTTTCTAACTCCCTTTCCCTTTCTCTCTGAAATCAATAAAAAATATATTTAAAAGAACAACTAAGATTATACTTTTTAAAATATATATTTTATTGATTTTTTTTACAGAGAGGAAGGGAGAGGGATAGAGAGTTAGAAACATCAATGAGAGAGAAACATCAATCAACTGCCTCCTGTACACCCCCCACTGGGTATGTGCCCACAACCAAGTTACATGCCCTTGACCAGAATTGAACCTGGGACCCTTGAGTCCACAGGCTGACGCTCTATCCACTGAGCCAAACTGGTTAGGGCTATACTTTTTTTTTTTTTTAGCATGGAGTAGAGGGTATAGGCAATGACTACTTAAAATATATTTTTTACATTGTCAAGCTGTTCAGTGCTATTACATTTGTATTTAATTATAGCAGATATTTAAAAATTTGCCTACAAAAAGTCCTGTATGATTGATTTGAAAAGCACTATTTACATGAGCTTAATGCATGTTTTACTGCAACTTCAATATTTGTGGCATTTTTTTATTTAGGAAATTATTTAATAACTTTTATCTTTGAAAGAGCAGAAGGAGTAAAACAACAAACAGAAAGGTCTTTTTAGGCTTAGTTATTTTAGGTTTTTAACAAAGTAATGTACATAGATTAAAAATTAATACTAATCCGCCCTGGCTGGTGTGGCTCAGTTGTTAGGGTGCTGCCCGGTGCACCAAAGGGTTGCGGGTTTGATTCCTGGTCAGGTTACCACTCGATCCCTGGTAGGAGGCGTGCAAGAGGCAGCCGATCGATGTTTCACTCTCACATCCATGTTTCTTTCCCTCTCCCTTTCTCTCTCTAAAAAGCAATAAAAAATTTTTTTAATCCTTTTAAAAAATTAATACTGATCTTAAAGGACTTGTAATAAACAGTGTTAGTTCCATGCTTTAAACTTCCCCACTGTCAAGTCTTACTCCACAGAAGCACCTATTTTTAAATTTGAGCTGTTTTTAGCATGCATTAATCTTCACATTTTTTAAAAAATATTTTTTTTATTGATTTCAGAGAGGAAGAGAAATATAAGAGAAAAATCATTGATTAGCTGCCTCCTGCATGCCCCTTACTGGGGATTGAGACTGCAACCAGGACATGTGCCCTGAAAACCCTGATCTCCTGATTCATGGGTTGGTGCTCAACCACTGAGCAATATCGGCCAGGCAATCTTCACCTTTCTAAGTTATATACTTAAACATGTATTTCTTGACATTTCTAAATTTTACTTTAGTTATGACGGTTGAGAATTTGAGTGCTATCATACCATCCTCCCATTTCTACTCTTTAGTCTCCCACTTGTGAGAGATGGCAATTTTTGTTAATTTCTTTTAAGATATATTTTTATTGATTTCAGAGAGGAAGGGAGAGGTAGAAACATCAATGATGAGAGAGAATCATTGATCGGCTTCCTCCTGCATACTCCACATGGGATCAAGCCCTCAACCTGGGCATGTGCCCTGAGCTGGAATCAAACTGACTTCCTGGTTCAACTACTGAGCCACACTGGGCTGGCAAGAGATAGGGTAATTTTTAATTCAATTATAGTTTTTGCCTCATGACTAGGTGTTTTGTTCACCATTACATGTCATTTCTTTCACAATTTGCTTTTCTTGTCTTTTTTGTTTACTTTGAAAATTTCTGTTTCTATCACTAAGTTTTCCCAAAATCATCACAAAATTACAAATGCATTCTGAAGACTATTTTCTATACAGTGTCAGATAGTGCACCTCCTTCTTTCCGGGAACTTGACTGGGGCTGTAGGCTGGACTACTGCTCTCCAGGCCTTTTGCCCCTCAGGCATCTGAAACTCAGCTTCACTTTTCTCCTGAGTTAAAGCCTTTGTTCCCTGAATACCATATCTAACTGCTTGGTTTATTCCCTTATTTTGGACAAGTGCCTCTTTGACTAGCTTTCTGAGAAAGGATAGATATAGGTAAGACTTTAAAGAAAATGTTTCATATTTAACTGATAATACAGGATTTTAGGTTGTAAATCATCTTCCTTGAGAATTTTGAAGTCTCTACTTCTTTTAACCTGCCATTTCTGATAACATCTTTGTATGTAACCCATTTTTCTGCTTCAGGAAATTTTGTTCTAAAATTTTACCATGAAGTGCCTTGGTGCAGGTGCATATATTTTAATTAGCTCCGGGCATTTGGTTGGCTGTCTTAGTCACAGACTCATTTCCTTCAATTCTGGGCAATTCTTGTATTATTTTATAATCACCACACTCTTCCCCCTCCCGCCTAGTATTTCTTTCTGGAATTCCAACATTAATCTTCTGTCTTTCTTACCTTCTTCTCCTGCTTACCGTCTCTTTGCCTTTTGTTTTTAACTTTCTGAGAGAATTTTCTTGATTTGACCTCTGATCCTTTTTTGAACGTATGTCAAGCATCACATTTTTTAATTTTCAAAAGCTCATTCTTGTTTTCTGATCTCCCTTTTTACAGCCTTCTGTTCTTATTTCACAAATTCAGTATCTTTCCTGAGGTATTTATCGTAAGAGTTTTTTCTTGGTCAGTTCAGGCTGCCATAACAAAATACCATAGGCCAAGTGGTTTAATCAACAGAAATTTATTTCTCATAGTTCAGGGGCTCAAGTTCAAGATCAAGATGCCGGCAAGGTAGGTTTTATTCTGAAGCCTCTTGGTGTGTATAGGCTGCCACCATCTTGCTGTGTGTTTGGAGGACCCCCTCACTATATGTACACATAGGGACAGAGCAATCTCTCTGGTGTCTCATAAGGACAGTAACCAATCGTGAGGCCCCACCCTCATGACCTCATCTAATGCCAATTACCGCCCAAAGGCCCCATCTTCAAATCCCAATATAGGACTTCAACATATAAATTTTGGGAGATGTAAACAATCAAGCCGTAATAGGTCATTTTTTTCAAGTGTTTTTTTTTTTCCCCCAGCCTCAAATTGTGTATTTTTTTTCTTTTCTTTGTTTTTAACTCACAAAGATTTTTTTTTACAGATGTCTAATGAATGCCCCAGATTAATGATGTTTCTGTAACACTAGTTTAGCACTGTCTGGCGCTGCACTAAAGCACTAACACATTTACACATTGATTATTTCTCAGTTCTCAGCTGGGCTCTTGGTGCTATTCACCAATCACTCATTTTGCTCCTAGGATTTTTCCCCTCCCTTTTTCTCCAGGCTCTCTCTCATGACTCCCATCTTCTTTATTCCACCATCTCAACACCTTCTACCCTATCACCAGAATTTTCTCTCTTTGCCTCCTTCCTTGTGGTCACAATGGAAGATGTTCATCTCAGCGGCTAACCCCACCAAAGATCTGTTCTCCATCTTTCACCATCTTCCATGTCCTCAGGCCACTCTCACGTATCCCAGCTCACCCTTCACTCCTCTCTCTCAACTTCAGCAAAACAAGCATATCTTCCTTTTAAAACAGACTTCCTCTGACTTTTCTTATCGTGTCTGTCCTCAACATGTCATTGAAACTACCCTTACCAACATCACCAATGTCTGCTGAATTTCCAGGTGATTCTCAAACCATCCAAAAGATGATTCCCTGAACTGCTAGCCAGTGTGTTCACTGGTGTTTTTGAGAATTCCTGAGGTTCTGCTTGTTATGAGACTTCACTGTGAAATAGAACCCATTTATTCCTAGCTTTTTAAAAAATTCTATGACCAGGCATTTATTTGAGCTAAGGTTCAGAATGTGATGTGTAGGTATCAATTTGGTAAGCTTTTAGTAGGATTCTGCTTTCACCATTGAATATACAATATGCAAGCAACTCTTGGTGAACTTAGCAATTGGAGGGGGAAAGTGGTGACAAGGTCAAATTCTTAAAAAGTTCTTCACAGTTTGTAATGTACAGTGAATAACAGATCCTGGTAATTTTGTTTAATCTTAAAGTGTTTTCATTCTTTGAGCTTGTTAGCATGGACACCCAAAGAGAAAGGCTTATCTAGGAATGTGCTAAGTAGCAGAGAAAGCCAGTTTGGCCTTAAAAAACAAATGCAGATTCTTGATCAAAAATTGAGTTGTTGATTACCTTTGTCTTTATAAAGAGATTTTTATCACCTCTATAATCCTGATTATAACAATTTTACTTATATATCTTTTAGGGAAAGAGACTAAAAATATTGTATTTCTAGGAAAATAAGTTCATTAAATAAGTTATATGTAAATATCACTATATATATATTTTTTTTCTTCTTTTTTTAATTCCCCACCTGAGGGTATTTTTCCATTGATTTTCAGAAAGAGTGGAGAGGGAAAGGCAGAGAGAAATATCCATGTGAGAGAAACACATCAATTGGTTGCCTCCTGCACACGTCCTAATCTGGGCCCAGGCCGGGGAGGAGCCTGCAACCGAGATACACGCCCTTGACCGGAATCGAACCTGAGACCCTTTGGTCTGCAGGCCGACGCTCTACCCCCTGAGCCAAACCAACTAGGGCTATATATTCTTTATATATAAGTTTGTAACTCAGGGGTTGATTATTTTGAAAGGAACAACACTCATATGGATATATAATTTCAGTTATACTTGTTAAGAGCGAGCTATCACATTGCTTTATATCCATCCATCCAGTTTGTGTCCTTTAGCAGTTGAAAACACCTTGTTCTAGTTGTGTTGCCTTTTTTTTTTAAACAATCAAAATGGAGTAACAGTACCATATACATTTATCTTTCATTCTTAGATCTGTACATATACACAGCATCATGAAAGCATTGCCAAAAAATGTTTTTCTCTTAATGAATTACTTCACTTTGATTTCTCCTATATTTAAAAACAGAAATGTACCATTTTCACAAACTATTTTATCTGAGCCATAAGGTTAAGGAATGTGTAACAGTGCAATCTGATTCCGATTGCTTTATTGTCATTAAAATTTTTAAGGAGGTTTTAGTTGAAACTAAAACACATTTTAATCACATTCAATATTCCTTACACTTCAGGATACTTTAAGTTTTTCTGCTAATAACTGTTGAAGAGCTTTGTTTTTCAATAAACTAAAAACACTTCAACCATATGAGTTTCTACAAGACATTGTCACTATTTTGATCGCACTCTTTTTCTTGTCCAAGACTAAGGTGTCACTGAAAAATAAGTTTAGACCATGGACTGGGAAATATACACTTCTCTTTCATCAGCCACTTTCATGTTACTTGCATTGTCAGCCAAGTAAATACTTTCCCTCTTTCTTTCATCTATGCATATCTTACTACTGATACACTCTATTGTGTGCCTACTCTGTCCTGTTTCAGTATGTCTTTTTTAATGACAAAGTACAGCTGACCCAAGGTATTATCTCAAGAAGTTGAGTACTTGAGTTCTTGCTGCACATTTCTTCATCCATAAGCATTGCAAGAATTTTTTTTTTTTTTTTGGCTTGGTTTTATCATATAGTCAGTTTGAACCTGGGGGTTTCTTCTAAATAAAAATAGGCTGTATAATTTAAAATTTTGCTGCCAGTGAGAGGACCAGTTATACTTTCAGTAACCATGCTATTTTAATAGAATGTACTAAAAATTGAAATTGTTACTGTGAATTGGTTATTTTTTTGTTTCTTTTGGGGGAGTAATAAAAGAGCCTACATCATAGGGTATTTTTTAGGGTCAAATGAATTAATTTCACATAAAATGTTTAGAATGGTGCCTAGCACATAGTAAAGCATTTGATAAATGTGATCTATCATTACTTTATCATTTATTATACCCATTGGACAGTCCTTTATGATAATGCAGTATCAGATGGAGAACCAAGAATGCTGCACAGAGCTATTTGCCCTTTTTTTCCACCTCTCATCTTTTTAAAAATGTATTCATAATTTATCTTAAGGAAGTATATTGCAAATACTATATTAAGAAGGCCCCAATACATTCTTGTTCAGTAACATTATGAATTTGCATATTTTATAGCATTATATATCATGCATAACTTGAAATATGAGACACTGCATTATATATTTTTTTAAATATGGAACTCTTCACGAACCTGTGTATCATCCTTGTGCGGGAACCATGTAATCTTCTCTATATTGTTCCAACTTCAGTCTATGTGCTACAGAAGCGAGCAACATTATAGCTTAATCATTTTCCTGAAGGGGATTTAAAAAGAAAAATATACTTGGGTATTGGTTTATATATTCAGGGGATGGCAAAAGGAGGTTTATTATTATTATTATTTCATATCACTTAGGTGATGACGGCTGGTAATTTAACCAACGAAAGTGGGTACTTAAACAATACCCAAAGTGAGTACTTTGCCCACCCCTGTATATTAATAAGTTTGATGTAACAGGTACCCAAAAGAGACTGTAACCAAACGGGACTTATTTAACTCACACAAAAAGGAAGTCCAGTGTAGTCAATCTAGGCTTGTCATGAACTAAGTTTGTTTTTTCACTCTATCATTCTTAGCATGTAGGCCTATCTTGATGCTTGTTGCCACAAGATGCAAGATCGCTGCTCCACCTCCATCCTCATGTCCAGGTGCAGGCAGGAAGAAGAGAGGATGATTAAAAGGCAAAAAGGAAAGCAGGAGTAATGTTTACATTAAGAAAATATAAGTTTTCCCAGAAACCTTCAACTTCATTGGTCAGAACAGTCATTTGGTGCCTTCCCAGACAAAAATCAGACTTGTTAGTAAAGAAGGGGGAATGGGTGCATAGTCTGTAACAGTGGTCACCATAGTTTGCATGTGAAAACTGCACAATCTCAATTTCTATAGCTCTTCCCGTCTTACTCCATTTGTGCTGTTATTACAGAACTAGAAGCCTGATGCACGAAGATTCGTGCTAGAATGGGCTTTCCTTTCCCTGGCTGCTGGCACCGCCTTTCCACTCCAGCCCAGCTCCTTTCTGCTCAGGCCCCGGAGCTGCCTCTTTCCACTCCAGGAGCCGCCTCTTTCCCTCTTTCCACTCTAGCCCCGCCTTCCCACACTGCCCAGAGGCCCTGAGAGACCAGGGATGGGGCAGAATGCCTGCGTTGTCGCCATGGCGACGACGCAATCATCCCGCCCTGTCACTCAGCGCCTGTGTATGCAAATTAACCGCCATCTTTGTTGGGTTAATTTGCATGTCTGTCCTGATTGGGTGGTGGCGTTGCGGAGGTACGGTCAATTTTACATGTTTGTCTATTCTTAGGTAAGATGCCATATACTGTGTCGCTTATAAACAACAGAAATTGATTTTTCGCGGTGTTGAGACTAAGAAGGCCAAGATCAAGAAGCTGGCAAGATTTGGTGTCTGGTGAGGGCCTGCTTCCTGGCTGTAGGCTGCTGTGTTCTCACACAGTGGAAGGGCAAGGAGCTCTCTAAGGCACCCTCTTGACATAATCATCTCCCAAATCCCCCTCTCCATACTATCACATAGGGGATAGGTCTCAATGTAGGAATGTTGGGGGAGATAAAAACATCTATGGTATCCCCTGATATTTCTACAGGGCTTTCACATCTGTTGTCTCCTTCGATACTGCATCACTGATGGACTAATGTGCTCCTTTTTAGAAGGGAGGAAAAGGGCCAGGGAGGTTAAGTAATTTGCTCAACATTACCCAGCTAGAAATTCAGCCTTTTTCATTACTCAGCTCTTCTGAATTAACTGGCAACAACTTTCAGTTTTGTAGGCCTGTAGCTGATTTTGAAGGAATGTTTACATAGCTTATGAAAACAAATGCAATGTAAATATAGCTGCAGTGTTGCACACTTAGTAATCCATCAGTGGGAAGAGCCTGCTATAAATACTTGATGGAGTGATTTAGCTTAACGGGGGAGGCAGCCACCTAGAGCAAGAAAAGAAACGACCCACTTCACCAGAGCAAATGACCTTTCATGGCTTCTCCTAGCCCGGGTTCCCTCTAGAGGGCACTGCTGCCACTAATAGTCTCAAAGATCCAGGTGAAGGTGAAAAGTGAAAAAGAAACCCAATTATTGCCACTACCTTGCTATATTTAGGCTTAAACCACCATTCTGGAAGAATTTAGATAAATCAATCTGTTTAGACATATCTGACCCCTAGCTCTTGAGTCAGATTTGGTATCAGCAAAGCCACATTCTTATAGGGAGGAAAAAAGGTTAGGTATCTTCCCGACTTCCAAGTGCTCCAGAAGGCCCATCTCCCTGTAATCATTTTTATTCTATAAAATTTTCTTTTAAGTACACAAGAATGCATTCTCATTTTATTAATTTCAGCAATTCAGATAAAAAGTATTCTCAACCCAAGTCCCTTTCCCAAAAGAAAACTTACCTTTTTCTGTTACATCTAGATATTGATAGTTATGAAAACCAAGCAGTTCTTGAAAGGTGTATAAAAATAAGTGATAATTAAAAGCAAGCCACACTGTAGTCAGTTTTACTATTGTTTTGATCTTCTTTATAGTCAATGCACACCCTTATTGCCTGCACCTGGGGCACAAGGCTCCTAGCACCCAACCCTTGGTATTCCATTGTATCTATCTCCACTCTATTTATAATCGAGTATGTCCAAAATAGAATTTATTTTCCACCATAAATCAGCTAATGTATTTTCTAGCTGTCAGGATGTTGCATTATGTTGTCACTTTCCCCACAATTAGACGGAGATCTTGCTAGAGAAAGAGTACTGGTATGTCTGCATTCCAAAACGGTTCAGCCCTGGCTGGTGTGACTCAGCTGATTGGAGCACCAACCATGCACCGATTTGATTCCAGATCTGGGCACATACCCAGGTTAGAGGTTTGATCCCTGCATGCGGGATGCAAACGATGGATGTTTCTTTCTCATATGGATGTTTCTCTCTCCCCTTCCCTTCCAATCTCTTTTAAATCAATACAAACATATCCCGGCATGAGGATTAAAAAAATGTTCAATGAGCTCTCTTCCTCTGGGGAGCAGGCCAGCGCCTTTCCCATCCCGTTACCTTTGGCCCCTTCTTTTGCCTCTGTGCTTTGTTTCCTGAGCCCATTTCTTCTACAGCTCAATTCTACCGCTGCCTTTACAAATATTGATATATATCTATGTACAGATATATATCTATATGTAGATATATAGATACTGATTTCAGAGAGAGATGATACATCAATGAGAATCACTGATTGGCTGCCTCTTGCACTCCCCCTACAGGGGACCAAGCTTGTGCCCTGATGGGGAATCAACGGTGACCTGGTTCATAGGTCAACATTCAACCACTGAGCCACACCAACCGTGCGGCTACCTCTGACTTTCTAAATAAACTAGAGGCCCGGTGCATGAAAATTCATGCACTGGAGCGGGGGGTCCCTCAACCCGGCCTGCCCCCTCTCACAGTCCAGGAGCCCTCAGGGGCAGGAGGCAACCCGGCAATCAGGGGAAGGCGACGTCCCTTCACACCTCTGCTGCTGCCACTGCCGGCAGTGCAAGCCTCGGCTGGCCCTGGTTACCTGAGCCTCGGGCGGCCCTGGGTGGCTGGGCAGTTGCCATCTGAGGCTTGCCTGCACCTCGGGCGTCGGCTGGGCAGCTGCCATCCGAGGCTTGCCTGCGCCTCAGGCCAGCCCTGGGCGGCTTGGGGGCTGAGGGGACTGGGGGACTCCGGAGGCAGGTGCACAGAGCGGCTGGGCCTGCCTGCCGCCCCGGCGGGGCTGAGGGGACTGGGTGCCACCATCTTGTGGCTGTGGGCACCACCATCTTTGAGGGCATGGCAGTCAATGAGCATATTCCCTCCTTATTGGCTGTGGGCGCCGCCATCTTTGTGACAGCGTGAGGATCCATTAGCATATTCCCTCTTTATTAGACAGGATTTTTCTCTTATAGTTGGGGGCGGGGGGACGTTCAATGAATAGTGCTTCTACATATGAGGCTGATGTCACTTTCTCATCTGAAAGAGCAACAGATTGACTTAGCACAGACAGCACTTGTAGCTCAGTCACTCTTTGGTGCGGGGGCTACTGCAGTGAATACATCCGGGCTCTGTCCTCCAGTGACATTGTTCCCAGTTGAGGAGAGGCCGTGCCATGGGAGAACCAGAGAAGAAAAGCCTGGGAGCAGGAATGTCTTGAGTTTAGCAAAAGGGATTAGTGGAGGGAGGGACCACAGAGTAGTGGCGGTCGGCCCTCGCCCTTTTACGGTAAAATCTCAGAGGGGGCTGAACAGAAGTCTTAACCCCGCTTTGTAGAGCCCCTGCAATTTCCAAATCTCAGTTTCTACAAGTCCTCCCGCTCTCGGAAGGGGGCGCCGGGCGGGGCGCCGGGGCGGGGCGGGCCGTGGGGGCGCCGCGCTGCCGCCGAGCGTCCCCGGGTAGGGGCGCGCACGCCGCCGGAAGCGGAGGGAGGCGGAGCCACGCCCCCCGCGCCGGCGTCACCGCCCCCACCGCTCGCTGCGCAGGCGGCGCCGAGGCGAGGCGGAAGGGCAAGGAAGGAGGTGACGATGAAAGTGAGCGCCGGCACCAGCAGCGGTTCCGAGGGAAGCTCAGCGGCCGTGGGCGCTGGGAACAGGCCGGACCCCTCGCTGACGGGCTGACCCCGGTGCTGACGAGGGCGGGGCCGCAGAGCGAGCTGCCGCAGTGTCTGGGCCCGCGGCGGGCCCGGTGAGGACCGCGAGGGACGCAGGTAAGCGGGAGCCGGGGTGTCAGTTCGGCCGAATGACAGCCCCCTGGCCGTTCCCGCGCCAGTGCGCGCCAGCTCAGCACCCCGGCCTGGAGGCCTCAGCGCTGCCCTCCTCCCACGTCCGCCACGGAGGCAGCGGATCTCCTGGGGCCGCCGCTGTACCTTTCTCGGGGCGGGGCGGGGGAGCTCGTCCCCAGGGACCGCTGTCCTCTGTTTCTCTCCAGTTGGAGCTGTTGGACGCAGAAGCAGAAAAAGCTAGCGCCCCCGGCAGCCCCTCATGAAGGTAGGGAAAGCCTTGAGGGAGAGAATTGCTGTTAGAGGACCTCCAGCCCCTGCCGTCTTGAAAGTCAAGGGTTTTTATTTATTCCGACAGGTCTTCTTTCCTGCCTTTGCGTCCGTGTCCCCCCCCCCCCCCCCCCCTACACACACATTCCTGGGACCCTGTTGCAGTGAACGTGCATGGCACCATTGAATGCTAGGGCGGTGGGAACGGGGTTTTCTAGTCTGCCTTTGCTGGGCAAGAGCAACCCCAGTGCCGCTGCACGGCCACGCCGTGCGGAGGGGAGGGATGCGGAAGAGGATGTGAGAGGCGTTTTCGATTTAGAGTCAGAAGAGCTGGGTTGAAATCCCAGGCTGCCGTTGGGTAGTGGTTTTAATCTCGTGCTAGACACTTCGGCCTTTTTGACTGCATGGGAAGTGGAGCTTTCTTACGCCTGTATAAATTCGTAGTGAGAATTAAACGAAATGAAGAAAGGAGAGCGTTAAATTCATAATGAAATGTTTGGGGAATCTGGTTAAACTCGGTTTAAGAATATCCGGGACATAAAGGTAGGTTCCTAACTATGCCTTTTATCCACAATAACTAAGCTTAGGATGAAGAGGGGTGCCAGAGGAGATACTAGGGTCTTGTATCGTTAGAACCTGCTTTGGGTTGGCCAGCATTAGGAAGAAGTCAAGAGTCCCCTAGTCACCCAGATGCCTCATGCTTATTCATGAAACATTATTAGTATACGAAGAATGACCCAAACCACTTTTGCCCCTCACTCACTGCCCACTGGGCTCTTTCTAGGAGGAAACTGGAAGGGGTTTCATTTCGGAGGAATTCTTTGCCCGTATTTCAGAGGATCCCTCACTCTGCCCCCTAAAACATTTCATGTTAATTGAAAATGTTGCAGGTAATAAATACAGGAATTTGAATCCTTTGAGTGCCTGGGCATTACAGTTCTAAGTCAGTCTGGGGAGATGCCCTTGCCTGTATTGGGGAGAAGAACATCCACTACTGTGAAATTTAATAGGCCCTAAGTTAGAGAAGCATTTGGGAGGAGGGATGGGAGATCCAGTCAGTGACTTGAGTGAGTAGTCCCTGTTCTTATACTTGCTTGCTCAGACAAATTAAGAACGCTTTCTTTTCCTGGTGGGATGTGATGATGGCTGCTGTGCAGTATGTAACCAAGTGCTGTCTTCAGTGCTTTTGACAGAATTGTCAGTTTGGAACTTTAAGACATGGATAAGAAGTGGACATTGAGGGTCATCAATCCAGTGGTTCCAAAACCTGGCTGGACATCAGAGACAGTCGGGAATTAAAACCAAACCCCAGATGCCTGGACACTGCTACTTCAGTGGATCTGAAGAGGAACCTGGGCATTCGTAGTTTTTAAAAAGCTTCTCAGGTGACTCAAGGTTTGAAAACACAGATGTAGATCAGGTTTCACACTTTAGTTTATAAACAGACTCAAAGATGAGTGTCATGCCCAAATAATTTGTTGCCTTCTTAATATTTTTCTCTTTCTCTTCCTTTGCTTAACAAATGATCTCACTTGAATCAATAGTACTATTTCAGGTTTTATAGTGCCTTGAGCCCAGAACTTAAAAACAAGTTATTTAAGTCAGTATGTGTAATTTAGTTTTTATAGCTTTCTGTGCAGTTAGATTCCTTAATACTCTTTGATGAAAGTAAATTTTACAGTAAAATTTCTTACTAAATGTTTAGGTTTACTTGTTGGAAGGATAATTTGAATCAAATTTTTAATAGGTTTTTGTGCCAGCCTTCATAAACCATGGAAAAATTTCAATTTATGAATATTTTGCTGTTGTATTGGCTTATCGATCGTAAACCCAATGCACTATATGCAGACTCCCTCCCTCCCCCCATTCTGGTATGCATGACCACTTAACTTTGTGTCACTAGCCAGCTTCCTAAGAGGAACTCAGTTTGAGAATTGAGCTCTATATTGCCTTGTAAACACCTGATTTAACTAAAGGCTTTCACTATTTTCTTTAAGCTTGTCCTTGAATTTTTAGTCACTTTCTTTTCTTGGTTAAATTGTACTGTGCTACTGATTTTAAAATTTTGATAGATGTCAAGAAAGCATTAGCTGATGAGGTGGTAACAGTGCCTCATGTGTATTTTTCTTATCCGTTATAGTGAAAAGCTTATGACTTTTTTTGGGGGGGAGGGGGATGGTTAATATTTAAAGAATTATTAAGGTAATAGGCCATCAGGAAAATATATTCACCCTCAAATTATTCTTTGATAGCCTTCTCATTGCTCCCATAATTCCTATTCTGTGTTGGTAGTAAAGTCAGAAATGAACACTATATCACAAATCCTCTAAAGCAGAGGTGGGGAACATTGGGCCTGCAGGCCGAATACAACCCACAAAATCATTTGGTCTGGCCCTGTGAAGGCATTAGCGGTGAGTTAGTTAAATGTTTGACTAAAGATAGCACAGTAATTTTTTAAGTTGATAATTTTTTATGTCCCTCAAATGATGTTATGAATATCCAAATAGCCCTTGGCAGAAAAACGGTTCCCCACCCCTGCTCTAAAGGAAGATGCTGAATTATTTTCTTTCTAAAAATGACCCAGTTTTTAGCATATTAACTTCCTACAGCCAGATGACAAAGGGCATTCTAAATTCGCTGATTAAAAAAGCCATGTTAGCCCAGTCAGTGTGGCTCAGTGGTTGAGCATCAAACCAAGCGGTCACTGGTTTGATTCCCAGTCAGGGCACATGCCTGGGTTTCGGGCTTGATCCCCAGTTGGGGGCATTCAAGAAGCAGCCGATCGATGATGTTTCTCTCTCATCCATGTTTCTATCTTTCTATCCCCCTCCCTTCTCTCTAAAAATTAATAAAAACATTTTTTAAAAAGCCATGTTAACAGGTAGTCTATGAATTCATAACCTAGAGAAACATATGGTGTGTGACTCATGAAAAACCAAGCTGCTGAGTCTCTAAATTTTTTATTTTTGTGAGTTTGAAATATTTTAATTTTGAAGTTTTAAAAATTGTTGAATTTCAGATTCTGATAGAGCTAACTTTTTAAGTAGAGGTATTTTATAAATGATAAATATGAACCCAGGGTCACAATTTTAATCTAAACTGATATTAAAGTGGGGAAGAAGTGAGTGGAGGTGGAAGAGGGCAGAGGGGATAAATGGTGAAGGGGAAAATTTTTTTTTAAAGAATTTAAAATACCTTATATTAAAGAGTTAACATAAAAACAAAGGCAGGGTTAATATAACAACTTGAAGTTTCAGTGAGAAGTGGAGTTTAGAAGTCCACTTTTCACTGGTCCTTGAAGTAGTCTTCTGTGTCTGTAAGGACTTGAGACTGAAATTGGATACTTAATCCACTTTGTATCTGGTGGCTGAATGTGAAGAAAGTATCATCTGTAAGTACCATAAATGTACAAGTCTCCAATTCTCAGGCTTGATCTTTTTTATGATTTATTCATACCCTCTAGTGCCAATCCTATCTAATAAAGAGGTAATATGCAAATTGACCATCACTCCAACACACAAGATGGCCACCCCCACTTGGTAAAAGATGGCCGTCCTCATGTGGACACAAGATGGCCAGCAGGGGAGGGCAGTTGGGTGGGACCAGGCCTGCAGGGGAGGGCAGTTGGGGGGGACCAGGCCAGCAGGGGAGGGCAGTTAGGAGCAACAAGGCTGGCAAGGGAGGCAGTTAGGGGCAACAAGGCTGGCAAGGGAGGGCAGTTAGGGGTGACTGGGCCAGCAGGGGAGGGCAGTTGGGGGCGACCAGGCTTGCAGGGGAGGGCAGTTAGGGGCAATCAGGCTGGCAGGGGAACAGTTAGGCGTCGATCAGGCTGGCAGGGGGGTACTTAGGGGGTGATCAGGCTGGCAGGCAGAAGCAGTTAGGTGCAATCAGGCAGGCAGGCAGGCAAGCGGTTGGGATCCAGCAGTCTTGGATTGTGAGAGGGATGTCCGACTGCCTACTTAGGCCCGATGTCACCGGGATTGGGCCTAAACAGGCAGTCGGACATCCCTTGAGGGGTCCCAGATTGGAGAGGGTGCAGGCTGGGCTGTGGGACACTCCTTCCCCACCCCCCGTGCATGAATTTCATGCACCGGGCCTCTAGTGGGAAATATTTGTTTTGTTTTTAATCTTGTTTCCTACTGCAAACCATTTATTCTGTCTCATTTTTCTGAGGTGGGTAACCCCACTCCTGTTTATTTACTACACAACAACTATTCTCATTACTGTCTTTTTACCTCTAAAAGAAAATAATTTTTCATAGTAATGCTTCAGTTAACCTTTCCAGTAGCTGCCCTTAAAATTTCTACCCAGCCTTAGCTGGTTTGGCTCAGTGGAGAAGAGCGTCAGACTCCGCACTGAAGGGTCCCAGGTTTGATTCTGGTCAAGGGCACATCCCCAGTAGGGGGCGTGCAGTAGGCAGCCTATCAATGATTCTCTCTCATCATTGATGTTTCTATCTCTCTATCCCTCTCCCTTCCTCTCTAAAAATCAATAAAAATATTTTTTTTTTAAAAAGTTTAAAAAAAATTTCTACCCAAATATTGGGCCCCTTAAAGATTATTCAGAATTTGGGCTGTCTTAGGTTCAGTGAGTACCTAATAAGAGTTGAAAGCTCACTTCTGTTTTCCTTGTGTGTTATCTTTCAAGGAATGTTGATATTTGGTGAACATGAACACATAAAACATGGCTGAGAATACAGGTGCAGAAATGTAAAGGGACCTCATGGGGAGGTTGCTATTAATTTTAATTACATGTGCTCTGAGTGCAAGCTTGGGATTTGTCAGTCTTAGGGTGCAGTTGCTAGAGTCTTTATTAGAGAACCTTCCGTAGCAGTATTGTTGTCTTATTTCTTGAGCTGGTTAGGTTTTCCAAAGAAGAATCTTCAAATCTCCGGCTTAGAGCTTATAAACTGGGCTCCCAGCAGTCTGGTAGCTAAATTGGGGATAAGGGCAGAAGCCTTAGCATTCAGTATGTAAGCCCTCACTTAGGTTCCTTTAAACTCAACTATTTTTAATAGGATACCCTCATTCTCAACTGTACTAGATGTTTTCCAGTCCAGGAATCTTTTGTTTTACCCTCTAGAGCTGCATTGTCTAATAGCCGCAAGCCACATGTAGCAACTTAAATAATTGAAATTAAATAAAATTAAAGATTTAGTTCCTCGGTGGCACTAGACACATTTTCAGTGGTTAATAACCATGTGTTCAGAGGCTACCATATTAGACAAGGCAGATGTAGGATAGTTTTGTCAGTGCAAAATTTTATTGCACAGTGCTGTTCTAGCCTAGAAAATAATGCTCCAAGCTTCTGCAAAGATGGTGAAGGGGCAGTAGGCTGGTTTTGAGGAAAGAAGGAGGGTATCTAAGTGATTTGACCAGTCCTCTTGTTTTTAACACCATATTTACCAACCCCCTCTTATAGAACATGCTGCTGCCAATTCCTGACCTGGTTTGAGGCATTGTTGTATATAAATTGGATTGTTTTCCTCATTGTAAGCTTGATATTTAACTGTCTTAGATCTTTAAATCAACAGTCCAACTTCCAAAAGGTTCTGTTGTCCTCTCTTCCATTTTGTGTGCATATTTTTAAATAAACACAAATAAATAACAAAACAAGCCCTTAAGATCTGTTCATTTCACTATATGTAAATTATATCTTTTAAAAAGTAGTTTAATACATTTTTTAAAAATTTCATTGATTTTAGAGAGACAGAAGAAGGGAGCGAGAGAGAGAAACATCAATTTGTTGTTCACTTTATTTATGCATTCATTGGTTGCTTCTATGTACCCTGACAGGAAATCGGATCCACAATCTTGATGTATCAGATGACACTTTAACCAACTGAGCTACCCAGCCACGGCTAAGAAATTCTTTATTCTCATATTAATGGGGTTTTAGAAGGAAGTGAAAGTAAAATATATCTGTCTGTTAAGTCTGCCACCTCTATCCATAGTAAAGTACTTCATCAACATTTAAACATGTACACCTCTCTCCTTTAAAAAGAATATAGCTTGATTTAATTTGAAACTGAACTATCCTGAACTGGTAGTTTGTGAGGTGCTTGACAGATAAAGAATATCAGTTTTCCCCTTTAATTTGGAATCCTATATAATAAAAGCCCAGCGACCATAATGGCATAAGGACCAGAGCGACTGCTTGACCAGTCGCTATGAGGTGCATTGACCACCTATCGGTCCCTTCCCCGCCTCCCCTGCCCCCCAGCCTGCAGGCTCCCATCGACGGATGGCAAATGGGGAACCGGGGTGGGTGGCGGCGGGGCGGGACTGGGGACTGGTGAGCAGGCAGAACAGCCAACCTCTTGGTCCCTCCCCCTGGCCCGCAGACCCCAGTAGCAGGATGGTGAACAGGGAACCACGGGGAGCCGGGGTGGGTGGTGGCAGGGTGGGACTGGGGACTGGCGAGCAGGCGGAAGATGGCCCTGATCACAGGCTAGGCCTAGGGACCCTACCCGCACATGATTTCATGCGCTGGGCCTCTAGTATCTTATAACATTACCGTAAGTTGACTGCAGAATCTCAGGGTGCCTTGGCACACAGTTTAAGAACTGTGGATGTAAACTATAATGGTTTGGTGTATATTCTTTCAGACATTTGTCTCCTATAAATATTCAAATATACTTACATTTTTTTCTTTCATCACAGTAGGCTCATAACAACTTGGGGTTTGGTTTATTTTCATTCAACAATATGTTGTAAAGATGTTGGAATGATAATACACATTTAATTCCACTTCAGCCTGAGAAGTCCATTAAAACGGTAGAGAAGTATGTGGGTTTTTTAGAACCCAAATGACAAAGAATAGGAACAGTGAGAATAACAAAATTCTGGAAGCTGGAAAGCAGAATAGCAGAATGGATTAGCAGACTTGAGAAAGCCAACATGTAGTCATATTTTTGTTTCACGGCCTTTAAAAATTTCCAAGATTAGTGGTGTCATGTACTGTAAAGGTGAAGGTGGGGCAAAAAATATAAGCAATTGTGTGACAGTCTGTTTAAGAAAAATACTTTCAGATAGATATGACCTTTTTGTCCCATACTTGGTAACTAGAGATTTAGTATCTGGATGGAGAGGGTAAAACAATCTTTGGATTTGGTGGATGCACAGCTGAGGGTGGGGTACAGGCAGAAACATCTAGCCTTCTTTCCCGACTTAGTTTGCAGGGTCCTGCCCCTTTCCACCATTACCCACTCACCAAAGGCAGCCTTTTTCAAGTCTGTAAGATATTTTTTGCTATAAACAGCAGATCTCTGAATTACCTTTTTTTTTAATTACCTATTTATAATGTTACTTTTGATTTCCTCTTTTTAGGCTTTATATATTGACTATGGAAAATAAATGAAGATTTAGTTCTCTTCTTCTCCTCACTTCTATATATACATGTACACTTCTTATTTATTCTCTCACCCATCCTCCCAGTATAGTGATATCATAATTTTGGCTAGAATCCAGTTTCTGTCATTTTGGATGAGACAGTTCTTCATTATCTTGTCCATTACATGTTATTTAGCATTCCTGGACTCCGGGCATTAAATATCAATAACAACCTGAATTACCCACAACCATGAATTTCCCACATATTTCCAAATGTTGGATCGGCGTGTGGTATAGGGTATCTGGTAGAGAACCATTGGGTTAGATCAGTGTTTACATTATTACAATTATGTAAATGGTAGTTACAGCTAAGCTGCGTAGTTTACTATGATGTGCAATTACTATTTTTCCTTTCTTATACAAGTTTTTGTTGTCCCTGAAATTAATAATTGTCTTTTTTTGTTTGGTGTTATCTGTACTTATTACTAATTTATCTTTACGCTCTCTTCTAGTAGTCTATCTATATCTCTATTTTTGCATTCAGACACTTTAGAAATTCTATCAGTTTTACATTTTTAAAGTCATCTCTTCCAAAGCCTTCTGTTCCCTTCCTTCTAGATTGGTGGCTCTCTAGGTCTAAGGCACAGTTGTCACTCTGTGATCTTTACCATTTTCTTTCGTATTCCTCTTGCCTGTCTCTTGTTTCAGATCTCATTTCCTGGTTCTTATATTTTCTTTTTTGACTCACTCCCTCATTTTGTCAGAGTTATTCCTCTTGTGACTCCCTGAGAAAAAGGATGCATGGATATTTTGAAAGCATATCTCTGAAAACCTTTTATCTATCCAAAATTTTGGTCAGTTATTTGACTGTATAAAATTCTATGGTCAAAATAATTTTCCCTCTGAACTTTGAAAACATTACTACATTTTCTTCTAATTTTCAATCTTGCTATTAAGTCCATTGCCATTCTTTTTTTTTTTTTAATAAATATATTTTATTGATTTTCACAGAGAGGAAGGGAGAAGGAAGAGAGTTGGAAACATCTATGAGAGAGAAACATCGATCAGCTGCCTCCTGCACACCCCTCACCGGGGATGTGCCCGCAACCAAGGTACATGCCCTTGACCGGAATCGAGCCTGGGACCCTTCAGTCCGCAGGTCGATGCTCTATCCACTGAGCCAAACCAGTTAGGGCCCATTGCCATTATTATTCCTGATTTTTAAAATATACATTTATGTGTTGTATATTTATGTTTTATATATTTAGTATATGTACTATATATGTGTATATATATATATATCTGTGTGTGTGTGTGTGTGTATATACATATGTACATATACACATACACACACACACACACACACACTAGTGGTCCGGTGCATGAAATTTGTGCATGGGTAGGGTCCCTAGGCCTGGCCGGCAATGAGGGCCGATCTGCAGGGCGATTGGGGGGCCCCCGCTGGCACCTGCCTTGGCTGGCCTGGGGCCTGTGGGCTGGGGCAGCTCCTGCATTGAGTGTCTGTCCCCTGGTGGTCAGTGCACGTCATAGCAACCTGTTGTTCCACCGTTCGGTCGACTTGCATATTTGGCTTTTATTATATAGGATTTTTATTTACCTCACCCCCTCCCCAAACTTGTAGAGGGTTGTTTTTGACCCCAGTGTTCTGGGATTGGTCTGTTTTCATTCATTGATGGGTTCTTTCCATGTAAAAAATCAAGCCCTTTAATTCTGAGAATTTTATTGAGTTATGTATTTGACACCTCCCTTCTCCTGTACTTTCTTAGTTTACTTTCTGAAACTTTTATGTGGATATTTAACCTCCTGGCCTGATCCTTTCATTTTCTTATCTTCCTCCATTATTTTCAGTCATTTTGTGCTACTTAGAGTTCTTCAAAAATTTAAATGTTTAAGGGGAAAAAAATGTAACTTTTTACTTTGAAATAACTTAAATTTTACAAAAATATTAAAAATTTATATACTCTTCACTCCCCTTTCCCCCATTGTTGTATTATGCAACTATAGTATATTATCAAAACTGGGAAATTAACATTAAGATAATACTGTTAGCTGATGTGTAAGTCTTACTCAGATTTTGTCAGTTGTCCCACCAATTTCCCTTTCTGAGCTAGGACCCAATCCAGGATTTCATGTTGCATTAGTTGTCCTTTCTCCTTAGTTTTAAGTCCTTTAATCTGATACAGTTCCTCAGTTTGCTTTTCTTTCAGGATCTTGATTGACACATTTGAAGTATATTGACCAGATAATCCTATAGTGACCCTCAGTGTGGGTTTGTTGTTTCTCCTTATGATTAAATTCAGGTGATGTGTGTGTGTGTGTGTGTGTGTGTGTGTGTATTTTTTTTAATATGTTCTTATTGATTTTTTAGAGAGAGCAATATTGATGAGACACACATCAATATTGATCGGTTGCCGCCGAAACCGGTTTGGCTCAGTGGATAGAGCGTTGGTCTGCGGACTGAAAGGTCCCAGGTTCGATTCCGGTCAAGGGCATGTACATTGGTTGCGGGCACATCCCCGGTGGGGGGTGTGCAGGAGGCAGCTGGTCGATGTATCTCTCTCATCGATGTTTCTAGCTCTCTATCTCTCTCCCTTTCTCTCTGTGAAAAATCAATAAAATATATTTAAAAAAATATATATTGATCGGTTGCCTCCTGCACACCCCCTTCTGGGGATTGAGCCTGAAACCCCTGCAAGTGCCCTGACCTAGACTTGAACCGTGACCTCCTGATTCATAGGTTAATGCTCAACCAATGAGCCACCGCGTCTGGGAAGGTTATATATTTTTGACAATAATACCACATAAGGGACATTGTGCCACATTAGGAGGCACATGATGTCCATATGTCTCCTTGCTAGTGGTGTTAACATTGATTGTTGCCTGATTAAGGCCAGGTTTTTCCATTAAAAGTCACAATTTTTCCCTTTGTAATTTTAACTATCTTGTGGGAGATACTTTGAGACTATATAAATAGCTTTAATTTTAACTATCTTGAGGGAGATACTTTGAGAATATATAAATAGTTTGTTTTTCATTGCACATTTGTCCTCTAATTTTAACTTCCATTGATGATTCTTGCTTGACTCAGTTATTTCTGAGAGGAGTTACAAATGGTAATTTTCTATTTCCATCACTTTTTCAATATTTACTAGAGGCCCGGTGCACAAAATTCGTGCGCGGGGCGGGAGGGTGTCCCTCAGCCCAACCTGCACCCTCTCCATTCTGGGACCCCTTAACCTTTTGCACTCGGATGTCAAGTGTGACTCGACACGGTTAGCATCGGTAGCAGCTCTTTTTATACTCTTTGAATGTATCAATAATTTGAAATATAAAAAAATCCAAATAAATAAGTTTGTATGAAAAGAAACTCCAGTTTTTTATTCTACTGCCGCGCTTTGTAAAATCTGGGGTATTTAAAAATTTAAATCCCAAGTAGAATAAAGGAATCGAGAAAAAAGCAAGAGAGTGCAAAGCGTTAAGGCAGTGATGGCGAACCTATGACACGCGTGTCAGCACTGACACGTGTAGCCATTTCTGATGACACACGGCCGCTAAGGCAGCCGCATGCCGAGGATAAAACATTTGCTGCTCCTGAGGATGAAACATTTGTGAAATAATGTTTTTTCCTCAAAGTGACACACTACCCGAGTTATGCTCAGTTTTTTGTTAAAGTTTGACACACCAAGCTCAAAAGGTTGCCCATCACTGCCTTAAGGGATGTCCGACTGCCCTAAATGGGCAGTTGGAAATCCCTCTCACAATCCAGGACTGCTGGCTCCCAACTGCTCGCCTGCCTGCCTTCCTGATTGCCCCTAACCGCTTCTGCCTGCCAGCCTGATGACTCCCTAACTACTCCCCTGCCAACCTGATTGATGCCTAACTGCTCCCCTGCCAGCCTGTTTGCCCCTAACTGCCCTCCCCCTGCAGGCCTGGTCATCCCTAACTGCCCTCCCCTACAGGCCTGGTTCCCCCTAAACTGCCCTTCCCTGCAGGCCCAGTCACCCCCAACTTCCCTCCTTTGCCGGCCTTGTCACCCCTAACTGCCCTCTCCTGCAGGCTTGATAGCCCCCAACTGCCCTACCTTGCAGGCCTGGTTCCTCCCAACTGCCCTCCCCTGCTGGCCATCTTGTAGTGGCCATCTGGTGTCCACATGGGGGTGGCCATCTTGTGTCCACGTGGGGGCATCCATCTTGTGGGTTGGAGTGATGGTCAATTTGAATATTACTCTTTTATTAGATAGGATTAATTTGAAATTAATATGTAAGGAAGAGCTGTCCCTTTTCCCTGTTTATTTAGTCAGTTATATCACTGTAGACTCAGGATATTTATTCATGGGTTACAATCCATAACTATCATTTAAAATCCTATCTAATAAAAGAGAAACATGCAAATTGACTATACCCCCGCTATGCCCACAAGCCACACCCACCAGCCAGTCAGGAGTGAGTATGCAAATTAACCAGACAAATATGGCGGCAGCCACAGAGCTGGAGCAAGCAGGAGGCTTGGATTGCCCCCAGTGATGGAGGAAGCCAAGCTTCCTGCCCTCCCTGGCTGGCCCTGGCCTCCACTCAAGGCTACAAAGTTTCAATTATAGAAGATAAATAAATCTCAACAAAAATGGCGGCAGCCACGGAGCTAGAGAGAGCAGGAGGCTTGGGTTGCCCCTGGCAATGGAGGAAGCTAAGCTTCCCGCCCACCCTGGCCGGCCCTGGCCTCCGCTCAAGGCAACAAAGTTTCAATTATAGAAGATAAATAAATCCCAGATACCAGGGCCTCCATTTGGGTCACCGGGGGTTGTGGCCGGCCTGCAAACCACCACAGGCCTCTTGCCCAGGCCACCCCACGCCCCAAGGGAACCCCCACCCTGATCCGGAACACCCTTCAGGGCAAACCAGCCGGCCCCCACCTGTGCACCAGGCCTCTAATCTATCTAATAAAGGAGTAATATGCAAATTGACCATCACTCCAACACACAAGATGGATGCCCCCATGTGGTCAAAGATGGCTGCCCCCATGTGGTCAAAGATGGCTGCCCCCATCTGGACACAAGATGGCCTCCACAAGATGGCCAGCAGGGGAGGGCAGTTGGGAGGGACCAGGCCTGCAAGGTAGGGCAGTTGGGGGCGATCAAGCCTGCAGGGGAGGGCAGTTAGGGGTGACCAGGCCGGCAGAGGAGGGAAGTTGGGGGCAACCAGGCCTGCAGGGAAGGGCAATTGGGGGGGACCCAGGCTGGCAGGGGAGCAGTTAGGCATCAATCAGGCTGGCAGGGGCGTGGTTAGGGGGTGATCAGGCTGGCAGGCAGAAGTGGTTAGGGGCAATTAGGAAGGCAGGCAGACGAGCAGTTGGGAGCTAGCAGTTGGATTGTGAGAGGGATGTCCCAGATTGGAGAGGGTGCAGGCTGGGCTGAGGGACAACCCCCCTCCGTGCACGAATTTCGTGCACCAGGCCTCTACTGTGTGTGTGTGTGTGTGTGTGTGTGTGTGTACACACACACACACACACACACACACGCATGCACTAGAGGCCCGGTGCACAGATTTGTGCACTGGTGGGGTCCCTTGGATGGCCTGCAGGGATCGGGCCAAAACCAGTTCTCTGACATCACCTGAGGGGTCCTGGATGGCGCGAGGGCGGTTCTTGGGTGACGCACCCCAGAATCGGGGTCCCTCCTCTCTAGTTCCCACTGCATCACCTGAGAACTGCAACTGCCAAGTCACCACAGCTCAGCAGCTCCTGCATTGAGTGTCTGCCCCCTGGTGGTCAGTGTGCATCATAGCTACCGGTCAAAGCGTCTGCCCCCTGGTGGTCATTGCATGTCATAGCTACTGGTTGGACGGTCGCTTAGGCTTTTATAGATATAGATATTTATTGATTTCAGAGATAGAGAGAGAGGGAGAAAGAGAGTTAGAAACATCAATGATGAAAGAGAATCATTGATTGGCTGCCTCTTGCACCAGTCTGGGGATCGAGCTTGCAACCTGGGCATGCGCCCCAACCGGGAATCAAACTGGGACCTCTTGGTTCATAGGTCAATGCTCAACCATTGAGTCACACTGGAGAGGCCCCATTACTATCATTTTATATTCATTTGCTCAGTGTGTGTTTTTTGGCCGTGGTGAGTCTCTTAAAGTTGGCTCCTGTGTCCTTTTGACATGTCTCATAAATTTTTGAGCACTTGCATACTTTCTGGCACTACAATAATATTCCAGGTTTATCTTATACTTTCTCTGCCCCAGCTCTGGAATCAGCCATTTAAGTGTAGAGTAATATTTAGAAACCAAGATCTGGGTGCTAGAGGTGCGCATTGCTACTGGGATGCTATTGCTTCTAGACTCTAAGTGGACAGAGCTAGGAAATAAATTTACCAGTATGTGTGTGCACACTTTTAGATTTCTGTGTGTGTGTGTGTGTGTGTGTGTGTGTTTGTGTGTATCACCATCAGTTCATACAAATACCTCTGGTTTCTGTCTGTCACTACGGATTCAAAGTTGTCTCACTTTGTCTCTCCCATTACTTGTAACTTCACCTACAGTGTGAAACCTAGCTCTAGTTACCCACAACATATGTACTTATTTGATTAATCCTGTATAATAAAGAGGGAATATGCAAATTGACCATCACTCCATCACAAAGATGGCTGCACCCACAGCTAAGGCCAAGTTCCCATAAGGAGCCTTAAGCAATCAGCAGGGACCTAAGGCTACGCCCTCCTCCGGCCCTCCCCTCTGCCCCCGTGGGGCTTAACAGGGGACCTCAGGCTTCGTTCCCCACCCAGCAGGGCTTGACAGGGGACCTCAGGCCGTGCCCTCCACCCTGGTGTCAGGCTGGGGGACCTCAGGCCAAACCCCCCGCCCCAGTGCCAGGCCAGGAGACCTGAGGCCACACCCCCTGCCTGGCGGGGCTTGACGAGGGACCTCAAGGTGCGCTTCCCGTCCTGATGCTGGACTAGGGGACCTCAGGCTGCTCCCCCCATCTCAGCGCCAAGCCGGGGGACCTCAGACCATGCCCCCCACCAGGTGGGGCTTGATAGGGGACTTCAGGCCGCGCCCCCCACCCAGCACCAGGCCGAGGGACCTCAGACTGCACCCCCAGCCTGGTGGGGCTTGACAGGGGACCTCAGGCTGCACCCCCTGCCCCAGCAGCAGGTCAGGGGATCTGAGGCTATGCCCCCTGCCCGGCAGGGCTTGACAAGGGTGGGACTGGCCAGGTCTGGATCTAGCCCAATGCAGGGGGGCTGGCCGGGTCTGGGTCTCACGCGATTTTGAGGTGCATGTGGGTGGGCGGGGACTTGACTCTGGGTCCCGTGGTGAGCCCCAGACTCTGACAGGAGGAAGGTTTTCATATACATTTTACTAATTTTCTTTCATCTCTGACACTTCTATTATAGAGAAAGGGCAAATAGCATTATTAAATTATTTCCTTTAATTAATCCCCTTTTAATGTGCATGAATTTCGTGCACTGGGTCACTAGTTTTAGAATAAAGACAAAGCAATTTCAGAATTTCATCCCTCTGTTAAAAATTCAATAACTAAAGTATAGTATTTGTATAGTTCTTTTGTTTCTCATCTTACACAGTTAAAATAATGTTTTCCAAATTTACTTTGGCTAATTCTTTTCTGGTCTACTCCTTTCATTCTGGTTATGTTGATTATTTGTAATACAGTCAGGTTCATTTATTATTGTTTGTATTTATTTCAGTTTAGATTTACTGTACAGTAAACCCTCAATTTTGTGGACCTCAATTTAATTGACTCCCCAGAAAGTAAAACTTTGGTTATCTGCCAGGGTAGGAGAAGGAATCTTAGGGTTTGTTTTTTATTCAGACTTTGAACCAGTTCTTCATTTTTCCACTCCCCTCATACCCTGTTAGGTATTATTGCTTTCAATTCTTAAGCCTTTCTGAGGTCTTGTAGCTTGCCTCTTGGCTTCCGCTACTGCTGGCTTAATTTCTGCTCTTTTGGCCTTCTAAGTCTTAATACTCATTCATCTGCTTTCTTCTTTCAAAAATAGTATTGCTCTCAGCTCCTTTTTCATATTCTTTGTCCTTGAGTGTTTTTGCCGTTTTAAAACCCATGTTGTCATCTTAATGGGATTTAGGGAGGGAACTGAGGTAAACATGTATTTAGTCCCTCCATATTGGGAAATGATTCTTAAAACTTATTTTATTGTGGGCAGGTATAGCAAACAGGGTCATGTTAGAGTACACATGACTTTCTCCTCAACTTTCACTGTGGGGAATTCCTTGATCATGTAGGATTTCATTATGTCTGATAGTCTAAGTTGAACTTTATGTGCTCTCTTTATTCATTTTTCTAATTTATATTTCTGTGAATATATCTCTATAATCTATATTTACTTAAAGACTTTTTTACAGTTTTTTAGAGAGAGGAAGGAAGAGGTAGAGAGAGCAAAACATTGATGTGAGAGTGGCGCATCAATCAACTGCCTCCTGCATGCTCCCTACCTGGGATCAAGCTCACAACCTGGGCATGTTCCATGACCTGGAATTGAACTGGCAACCTTTCAGTGCACAGGATGACACCCAACCAAGCCATACTGGCCAGGCTTGACCTAAATTTTTTTTATTAATTTTTTCAGAGAGAGAGAGAGGAAGGGAAAAACAGAGAATCATCAATTTGTTATTCCACCTATTTTGACTGATTTTGTATGTGTCCTGACTAGGGATCGAACCTGCAGCCTTAGTGTATCTGGATGATGCTCTAACCAACCAAGCTACCCAGCCAGGGCTCTTTATGACCTAATTTTTAGAGTAGAAATGTAACTTTTCTTTTTCTTCTTTACAGCTACATCCAGATCTCATTATGCATCAGAAAGATGAAAAAACAGAGGAAAATTCTATGGAGGAAAGGAATCCACTTAGCCTTTTCTGAGAAATGGAATACTGGGTTTGGAGGTTTTAAGAAGTTCTACTTTCACCAGCACTTGTGCATTCTGAAAGCAAAGTTGGGAAGGCCAGTTACTTGGAGCAGGCAGTTGAGGCATTTCCAGTGCAGAAAGAAGGCCCTTCAAATCCAGCAAACTTGGATCCAGGATGAACCCCTTTTTGCTAAGACAAAGTCGAATGTGGCTGCTGAAAATGTTAGTACTCTGTCCTCTAAAGTGAAAAGAAACAGCACTAAACATTTAGTTTCCTCCTCAAGGACCCTCCTGAAACTCCAAGCAGAGAAGTTGCTGTCAGCAAAGAACTGTGACCATGAGGACCACGGAGAGAAAAATCTCTTGCAGGCAGTTGCTGACTTACCAGCAAATAGTGTTTTAGATCAGGCTATTGGTCACAGACCTAGGACAGAGCTGCAAGCTTCTGACTTGCCCATGAAGTTCAATGGGGAGAGCCAAAGTTCAGGTGAGAGTGGCACAGTTGTGGTCACCTTGAGCAACCATAAGAGAAAGCGCTTTTGTTATGGCTGCTACCGAGGACTGGAGCACCACAGGAATAGGGGACCTCTGACTCCAAAAAAGTTCCAACTTAACCAACATAGAAGAATAAAAGTATCTCCTCTTATGATGTATGAGAAATTATCCATGATTAGATTTCGGTACAGGATTCTCAGATCCCAGCACTTCAGAACAAAAAGCAAAGTTTGCAAGCTAAAAAAAGCCCAGCAAAGCTGGGTAAAGGTCACTGGGGACCATCAGGAGACCCTTAGGGAGAACAGTGAGGGTGGCAATTGCAGCCCATTCCCTTCCCCAGAACTTAAAGACCCTTCTTGTCGGCATCAGCCACACTTCCCAGATATGGACAGCAGTGCTGTGATGAAGGGAAAGAACTCTCATATGCCTGATGGCTGCACTAAAGGAAGCCCTTTCTTGGGCAAGGAGCTTAGTTTAGCTGAAGCATTCCCTGACCAACAGAATGGCAATGCCACATACACCTGGGACCAGTCACCCTCTTCCCCTCCTAAGTGGGAGTTTCCAGAGCTAATTCATGACATCCCCTTACCAGACCATCATTCTAGTAACGTGTTTATCTCAGAAACCGAAAGAGAAACTCTGACTCTTGGTCAGGAAAATCGGACAAGTACTGTCAATGATGACACAGTAAAATTGTCAGTGTCTGGGGCAGATCAGTCTGTAAGTAATGTAGATGGGCCTATGTCCGAAGAGACTGTTCAGAAAGAGAGCTCGTACCAGATGGATGAGGATGGATCTCTCAAGCAGAACATTCTTAGTTCTAAGTTGCTGGACCACCCTTATTGTAAAAGTCCGCTGGAGGCTCCTCTGATGTGCAGTGGAGTCACACTAGAAAATCAAGTGGGAGGTGGGAAGAACAGTCACAAAGCATCTCCAGTGGATGATGAACAGCTGTCAGTCTGCCTTTCTGGTATGCACTCTTCCTTTATTCTCCCCCAACCTCCAGCCCACACTTGCTGTCCATTATCCTTTCTAGGATGGTGTTTTTCCCTTCCACTCATGGATTTCCCTTTAAACAATTAGACATTCTTCTTGACATTTGTCTTTTATATTGCTTTATTATATAGAAGTCCCATAGTTTAGTTCTTGATTGATGGACACTTGTGGTGCTTCCAGTTGTTTTCTTCTATAAACAATGGTGCAATGAAATCACTTCTTTATAATTAGCAGGTGTTTCTGTAAGTTAAATTCCTAGTAGTAGAATTGATGGTGGAAGGATATATTAAAAATTTTAAGAGAATTGTTACATTAGCGTTCAAAAAGTTGAACCAGTTTACACTTGTTAAATTTTGTCAGTCTTACGGATCATGAGAATTTTTCGCTTTAATTTGCCTTTTTTTTAATGTTCAGTTTTTATTTATTTTTTATTAAACATTTTTTAATATTATTGAATTTCTTGGTGTGACATTGGTTAATAAAATTAGATAGGCTTCAGGGGTACAATTCTGTAATACCCTTGGGGTACATCATCAGGGATACATCATCTGTATATTGTATTGTGTGTTTACAACCCCAAGTCATAATTTGCATTTTTGAGTTTAAAGTTTGAACATTTTTATCTATATTTGTTGGCCATTTTTTGTTTGTATATAACTTTTCTTTGCCTATTTTTCTATTGGGTTATTTATATTTTATTTATTTAATTACAAGAAGCTCTTATGTACCAGGCAATGTGACAGTTCTAAGACTGTAGCACTAAATATTCTGTGAGGGTAGGATACACTGATTCTTACCTCCATAGACCTTATCATCATTCTAGTTTTAAAGATGTTAAATTAAATTTTAATTATAAATATTATAAGAGTTTGTTTTTCTCTCCCAAAAGATAAAAGCCTCGACTTTGTATATGATATTTTTGCTTAACAGAAATTTTCAGTTCTTTCATAGTAAAATGTATCTGTCTTTACTTTATGGCCTCAGGTTACTGTGTCATGTTTTAAAGTCTAATTGTTAAAATCTACCCCACAAAATCAGTTGGCATAAACATTTTTGGAAGACACTATGGTAGAGTGTCTAACATGTATTCCCCTTATTGCAATTTACCCAAGATCTAAAAGAGTACAGATATATTTGTACAGGGACATTACTTAAGACAATAAATGTTTCTGTGAAAGTATGTTATGGCACATCCAAGCAATAGTATACTATGAAGCTGTTAAGGAATAAATTTTATCTGTATTTTGATACTGAAAGCTGTCTATATAAAGTGAAAAAGCAAGTTGTAAAATGATGCCATTTTGTTAAATGATACAAATGCACATATGTAGGATAAGTATATGTATATATGTGTCCACATATATTTGTATAAGATATATCTGGACAGATATATCAAATTTTTATAAATGGCTTTTTCTGGGGAGTTAGGAAAGTTACTTCTTGGTGGTTTAAACAATTCTGAACACTTTGTTTGGCCAACAATTAAATCTATATAAAAAGTTCCCAGACACACATGCAAAAACCTCTTCAAAGTACAGAGTCCTAGCAAATCTTTAAAAAACCTATTTTTGTCATTTATACTGTCCAGAAGAAAGACAAATTTCCCTACCATGAGGTTAGCAGAACCATGATACACAAACCTAAAATAGTTAATATTTACTCACAAATACAAAATTAATTTATACATATAGATGTAGCACTTCTAAGAACAATAGATACATTGAATATGGCATATAGTAAACCCTGTAGCATGATGTGAGGAAGTAGGAATTTTTATAGAATTCATGTATATTCACATTAGTGATCTGTATTGTAATGCATGAAAAGTATGTTAAAAACACATATGTCTCTCCATACTCAAAACTAGGAGGAGAGTTTGGGGAAATCAGAAACTGAGAAACTCCCAAAAGGCAGAAAGTAGAGGGAAGGTCCAGAGGGTAGCCCCAGTAGCAGAAGGAAGATTAGTGCAGGAAAATGATGCAATACCAAGTGAGTCCCATTTCTGGAGATGGTAGAGGTAGAGAGGAAAGGGGAGACCTATGATAAAAGACTGAGTAGAGGAATCTCAACAAAAGTATCTTTCCCTGCCTGTGCCACATATCAGCAAGGAAGATATCTGCTATCAAGCTGCAATCCTCACTCCCTTGGCATAAAGCATTGATATTCTAACAACAAGAGATTGATGAGGAGAGAGGACATTTCCCATCCTCCCTGCTCCAATACTTGTAACACTTGGCAAGAATGAGGAGCAGTCATTTCCAAAACAGTTTTTGGAGTTCTTAGCTTCTGCACCACATTGAAAATAGTTCAAGGCAGCCTTAGCCGGTTTGGCTCAGTGGATAGAGCGTCGGTCCCGGGTTCGGTTCCGGTCAAGGGCATGTACCTTGGTTGCGGCCACATCCCCAGTGGGGGGCGTGCGGGAGACAGCTGATCAATGCTTCTCTCTCATCGATGTTTCTATCTCTCTATCCCTCTCCCTTCCTCTCTGTAAAAAAATCAATAAAATATATGTATTTTTAAAAATAGTTCAAGGCAGAGAAACAACTACTGCTCATCATAGCCTTCCCTCCACCCAAGTTACCCAAGTAGACATGAGCCCAGAATCTATCACCAAACATCCGAAGAAAGCCAACACAATGAAAGAGACAGATTCAACAAATAAAAGAACTAAACCTGAGTAATCAGGATTAATGGAGCCATTAGAATAAGACCCAGTGTAGGATAGTTAGTACAGGCAGTCCTCAGGTTATGTCGGATGCAACGTACACGTCGTTTCGTGGTTACGTCGCTATCTCCCATTTATTTACAAAAAAAAAAAAGTTCCGTCATTTTGGCGTATGTACATATGTGCTTTATGTTTTTTATTATCTATTTACCACAAGTAAAGGTCAAGAATTGTTATCTTTTAAATTTTTTTTTTACTGTTTCACTTCATTACTGCTGTGTATGTGCTCCATGTGAGTGACGTAGGTGCTTATGAAGGTGGGTTTATGAAGGTGGGTTCCGACTTACGGTGAAAATCGCGTTAGGTCGTGCGGTAGGAACGGATCTCTGACGTAACCCGAGGACCTACTCATAGTAGATGCTCCCTTCACTGACTTCTATAGCATTAGCCAATGTTAAATCCCATGGTATGCTGAATGCTGCCTCTTCTAATATAACTGTACATTATGCTCATTGCAGTGGGCTTACATATTTATCAACAGCTGTGCTTACTTCAATATACTTACTGTTTCATAATTTTATTCATTAGTTTAAGTGAAATATGAGTGTAAAGAGAAAGTTACTCCCTTCAAAACCAAGTTGGATGCGTTGCAATGACAGCTGTGAGTTGCTGAAAAAAATTAATATTGACTTTTGCTTATACAAGATAACTTTTTAAAAATATGTTTTTATTGATTTTTTTAGAGGGGGGGATAGAAATAGAAACATCGATGAGAGAGAAAACGTGTACTTTAAAAGACTTGGAGGATATGAAAATCTAGGATTCTGTATTCAGATTAGTTAATGTTTTGGAAGGAAAGAAATAGATTCCTATGTCACAACATTCTAGATGGACTAAAAATTTAATTAGAAACAAGTAAATACATAAAAACTTGTACACAATGTTCATAGCATCATTATTCATAATAGTCAAGAAGTGGAAACAGCCTAAATGTTTATTAACTGATGAATGGATAAATAGAATTTGGTATATCTACACAGTGGATTATTGTGTCATAAATAGAAATGGAATACTGATATATGTTTCAGTGTGGATGAATTGAAAGTATGCTAAGTGAAAGATGCCAAACAAAAAGGCCACATACTGTAGGATTCTATTGATTTGACATGTCCAGAGTAGGCAAATATGTGGAGATAAAAAGTAGATTAATGTTTGTCAGGGGCTGGGGAGAGAGAGGAATGAGGAGTGACTACTAATAATTTTCTCTGTGGGTTAATGCAAATGTTCTGGAATTAAGTAGTGATAATGGTTGCACAATTCTGAATATATAAAATCATTGAATTGTTTATTTTAAGGTTGAATTTTGTGGTGTGTGAATCATAGTTCAATAAAACTGTTAAAAAATAAGTACAAGGAACTATTTTAATAATCAAGCATGATGGGAAACTCAAGCAATAAAAATATACCAATCTAACTTCATAAACATTAAAAACTTGTATAGCAAAACTCATAGGTGAAAGTTAAAAGTTTTAGACATGCAGTTGTCCTTTGATCCAGAAATTTGACTGTTCTGGCAACCAATAGAACAAAGATATGTGAAAGGTTTTAATTATTTAGAGAGCTAAACATTAACTTTTAAATGGTCATCAATAGGGAGTTGGTTAAAATATGGCAAAAAGCAGATTCAAGAAGAGTAAATAGAGTGTACTGTTTGTATGTTTAAGAAAAACATGTTCATAAGGGCGTAAAGTTCTAAAGTAATTACAGGGTAATTGCCACTTTATTTCAAAATGTTTATGGTCATAAGTTAGAAAAAAACCTTAAAATTAAAGCTTCTTCCTGTTTCAATACTATAAAAATATTCATTCCTACTTTCTTCTAGACCATTAATGTGTTATTTTTACATTTAGCCATTTGGAAAAAAGTAAAATGGATCCCTACCTCATTCTTTACACCAAGATGAATTCCAACTGTGAATAAAATATTTGGTCACTGGTTCTAATACCATTTATTGATTGATTCATCTTTTCCCCAGGGTCATGAGATGCCACCTGCCATTGGGTCTGTTTCTGTGCTAGCACTGTTCTGCTATAATTGCTACTTAGTTTTATAATTTGATGGGACTAGGCTCTCTGTTTCTTCTCTTGCCCCTTATTCGCTGCTCCCTTTTGATCTTTAAGAGTTTATAGAAATTTCTCACATTTTTGTCTCAAGAGGAATTTTGGATTTTTTTAAATTAAAAACAAACCATGGCTTTTAATTGGTATTGTATTACATTTATAGATTAATTTAGGGGAAATTGCATTGATTACAATATTTGTGTTTTCCTGTCTAAAAACAAAGAATTCCATTTATTGACCTATGTCAGTGATGGCGAACCTATGACACGTGTGTCAGCACTGACACGCGTAGCCATTTCTGATGACACGCGGCCGCTAAGGCGACCGCATGCCGAGGATGAAACATTTGCGAAATAATGTTTTTCCCTCAAAGTGACACACTACCCGAGTTATGCTCAGTTTTTTGGCGAAGTTTGACACACCAAGCTCAAAAGGTTGCCCATCACTGACCTATGTATTCCTTATAGAATTTTATAATGCTTTTTACTTAGATTTTGCACAGTCCTTAAGTTTATCCTTATATTTCATTATTTAAAAAATTTTTAATTGAATTTGATAGGGTGATATTGATTAACAAGCGTACATAAGTTTCAGGCATATACAATACATCAGTACCTTCCTTTTGATTTCTGGCATGTGTATTATATTTTTTGGAGAACCAAGGGGTTACATTTCTTATGTGCATAACACAATCAACCTTTTTCCACTTTTAGGATGGGATGCTGTTTCAAGAAAAAACTGTCCAATTTAACCTGTAAAATAATACCTCAGGTTTTATTTTTTTAAATTATTACCTTTTGTACTTGCAGGATGGACTATAATTTGAACTGTAGTTTTTGTTATTTTTTTCCCCTAACATTTTGTCCTTTGCTTCTTGGTCACATGGAAATTTTAGTACTTTTGAAGTAAAAGAAATTGTATTCCAAATGCACTTTTCCTTTTTGGTTCATTAGTTTGGTGAAAGCAAGTGGGTAAAGGATAATAGACCCGGCCATTGTGGCTCAGTTGGTTAGAATGTCATCCCCTACACCAGTGGTCGGCAAACTGTGGCTCGCGAGCCACATGTGGCTCTTTGGCCCCTTGGGTGTGGTTCTTCCACAAAATACCACGTGCGGGCACGGCCGTACAGTGGGATTGAAACTTCGTGGCGCATGCGCAGAAGTCGGTTTTCGGCTCTCAAAAGAAATGTCAATCGTTGTACTGTTGATATTTGGCTTTGTTGACTAATGAGTTTGCTGACCACTGCCCTACACTGAAAGATTGCTGGTTCCATTCCTGGTCAGGGCACATGCCCAGGTGGCAGCCTTGATCCCTGGTAGGGAGTGTGTAGGAGGCAGCCAATTGACATTTCGCTCTCACATCGTTTCTCTCTCTCTCTCTAAAAATCAATAAAAAATATATTTTTAAGAATCCTCAATTTAAAAAAGGAATAATGGATTTAACTCTCATTTTAAATCTGTTTTCTGGGTAATTCTTGGCCCACCCGTGTTAAAAGGGGAAGGGGAAGTGAACACAAGTTGTAGGGAAAAGTTAGGTAGTTATTGTTTTGGAGGTGGCATAGCATAAGAGCTAACTGCTCAGTGTCTGGTCGCTTGACCTACAATCAGTCTTAGTTCTGACATATGCTAGTTAGGGATCCTTGGGAAAGTTACTTAACCACCCTAAGCTTCCGGTTTCCATTTGTAAAATAGGGATACTGTCTAACACATAGGGTGTTGACAAGGATGAAGTGAGATAATGCCAGTGCTTGGCTTATGATCCCACTGAGTAAATGGTATGTATGCATCAGTGAGACATTGTCATCTAAGATTCTCCTTGAAGATTCAGGTAGGGCCTTCCTATGCATTAGGAATCCATATTTATCATCTGAAAGTGAAAACAAAAGTACAAATAAGAGCAAAAAAATATAACAATATCTCCCAAAATACTATCATCCAGAAATAACAGTGTTAACAAGGACACCTCTTTGCCATGGTACTCGTTTAGCATTGGAGTCCATATGCCCATAGATGAGCCTGCTTTCTTATTTGAGAAGTTTCAATTAAGGTTGCTGGGCCTAAACTGTAATCTTTTGTTATTAGGAGAATTATTTTTATACTAGAGGCCCAGTGCCTCAGCCTGGTCTGCACCCTCTCGCAGTCTGGGACCCCTCGGGGGATGTCTGACTGCTGGCTTGCAGTCTGGGACTCTCGCAGTTTTGTATAGGGGACCCCTTGATCCTTACCGCCCGCCTGCAGCAGAGGTGAGAGAGGCACCTGCCACTGCTGCTGGCCTTGCCAGCCAAGCCCAGCTTCTGGCTGAGTGGCTCTCCCCCTGTGGGAGCGCACTGACCACCAGGGGGCAGTTCCTGTGTTGAGCATCTGCCCCCGGTGGTCAGTGCGCATCATAGTGATCGGTCGTCCGACATTTGGTCCATTTGCATATTACGCTTTTATTGTATAGGATAAAATGTCTTCCTTAAATGCAATTTCCCAGATGTTGGGATTCTTTATCTTCTGTTTGGACCCATTCTCCCTTGTGTATACAAGGCTATGGTTAGATAACTGTAAGATATGACATAGTAAATGTTGTAGGTAAATATATGCTCTATTCCTTCTTAGAAGCCCCAAACCTTTATCTCCTACTCTGATTAATCTGGATCATGGGACCTCCTTTTTTTCTCTTCTGTATGCCTAAAGCCTAGATCAGGACCAGGCATAAGCAAACAACTCTTTGCTGTTTACTATACCTTGACCTTTGCTCTTGTCTTAAGCCTTTCCAATTGGGAGCCACTCCGATGAGAGACTAACAGGAAGAAAAATGGGTTTTTCACACCCTTTCTTGCCCCTCCCCCATACAGAACACTCCATTCCTAAGGCAGTCACTCTGTTGTCCTTCCTGTTCATTTTGTGTTGATGTGTAGCAGAGGCCATTCTTAAAGTTAGAAAGGGAGCTGAATAAAATAAATGTCTATTGTCCTTATTTTCCCCATGTTAACCTAGTAGACTTAACTGTCAGACTGATGGTTAGCAAGGCTGTTGCTCTCCCCATTCAGCATCAGTGAATAGCACAAGTCACGTCTGTACTTTTGTGAGCCTCTCAGCCTTTTCTCAGCTTCTTTGTATTTACTTAGAATATGTCCTGGTTTTATTTCCTAGGGCCTTTTTAGGTATATTCAGTGGGTCATTTTGGAAGCCATTAAAATGCATATACATGTTACCTAAATTGACCTGAAGACTATTCTATATTCTGGCCAAGAAGTCATCCTTAATTCTGTTTCCCTTCTTAAAATATGCTACCTGCTGTTATCCAGTTAAGCTTACCTCATAGTGTTATTCAGAGTATAATAACGCTATCAAATTATATATTTAAAATGCCTTCGAATTTGTCCCTTTCTTTGAGATGAGAAATTACACACCTTTACCAAATGATACTTTGATAGTAGTCTCAACAGTTCATTCCCTCTAATTGTGATTTATTTATTTATTTTATTTTTTTAAATATATTTTATTGATTTTTTACAGAGAGGAAGAGAGAGGGATAGAGAGTTAGAAACATCGATGAGAAACATCGATCAGCTGCCTCCTGCACATCCCCTACTGGGGATGTGCCCGCAACCAAGGTACATGCCCTTGACCGGAATCGAACCTGGGACCTTTCAGTCCCCAGGCCGACGCTCTATCCACTGAGCCAAACCGGTTTCGGCTCTAATTGTGATTTAAATATAAGTATTATATTTATGTTATATTTAACATATATATATGTGTGTATATATGTGTGTGTGTGTGTGTGTGTGTGTGTGTGTGTATATTTTTTTTTTTAATTGATTTTTAGAGAAGAAGGGGGAGAGAGACAGAAACATTGATCAGCTGTCTCCTGCTTGCCCCCTATTGGGGATCGAGCCTGAAACCCAGGCATGTGCCTTGACCAGGAATTGAACCAAGGACCTCTGGGTGCATGGAACAATGTTCAACCAACTGAGCCACACTGGCCAGGGCTCTAATTGTGATTTTTAAAAAAATAATTCCTTCAGTTACCAAATGTGATAGACACATTTAATCAGGTAATTAAGCCCTTTACTAGTATATTTCACTGTTTCAGAGATAGGATTCTACTGCAAGATTAAACTACCGGAAGATGTCTGTCTTTAGTTTTAGCTAGCCATTTCCTCTCTAACAGTACATTGCTAGCTTAGAAATCCAATGTGAAATGTCTTATGTGGTGAGGCCGTGATTCATTTTATTTTTTTCACAAAACATAACTTTTAAAAGATTTTGTTGCCCTAGCTGGTTTGGCTCAGTGGATAGAGCATCAGCTTGCGGACCAAAGGGTCCCGGGTTCAATTCTGGTCAAGAGCACATACCTTGATTGCAGGCTCTTGCCCGGCCCAGGCCTTGGTCGGGGCTCGTGCAGGAGGCAACCAATCGATGTTATTTCCTCACATTGATGTTTCTGTCTTTCCCTCTCTTTCATGCTCCCTAAAAATCAATGGAAAAATATCGTCAGGTGAGGATTAACAAAAAAAAAACAATCTCTTCTGCCAGCATCAACCTATGAATCAGGAGGTCACTGTTCTATTACCAGTCCAGGCACATGCCTGAGTTGCAGTAGAAGGTGTGCAGGAGGAAGCCGATCAGTGATTCTCTCTCATCATTGATGTTTCTCTCTCTCTCTTCATCTCTGAAATCAGTAAAAATATATATTTTAAAAGGTTTTGTTGTTAATCCTCACCCAAGCGGGGGGGGGGGGGGGGGGAGACATCTAGGTGAGAGAGATACATTGATTGCTTGCCTCCTGCACTTACCTGCAACCCAGGTATGTATGTGCCCTTGACCAGGAATTGAACCCTCAACCCTTTGGTACATGGGCCGATGCTCTAACCCAGTGGTCGGCAAACTGCGGCTCGCGAGCTACATGCGGCTCTTTGGCCCCTTGAGTGTGGCTCTTCCACAAAATATCACGTGCGGGCGCGCACGTACAGTGCGATTGAAACTTCGTGGCCCATGCGCAGAAGTCGGTTTTCGGCTCTCAAGAAGAAATTTAAATCGTTGTACTGTTGATATTTGGCTTTGTTGACTAATGAGTTTGCCGGCCACTGCTCTAACTAATAAGACACACCAGCCAGAGCAAAGATTTTTTAATAGTATGACATATGTAGTACGATAGGTTAAATATAGGTTAAGTATTGGGAGAATGACTGCTGAAAATGGTTTTTCCACCTTAACCTTTCTTTCTTTATTTAAGGATTCCTAGATGAGGTTATGAAGAAGTATGGCAGTTTGGTTCCACTCAGTGAAAAAGATGTCCTTGGAAGATTAAAAGATGTCTTTAATGAAGACTTTTCTAATAGGTTTGTCAATGATGCTTAAGTTAAGCCCTTGACAATAAAATTTGGCATATATAACTTTTTCTTGATTAAAATAAAATACTTAGTAATAAATTGAGTAGAACTCATGTTTTTAATCTTCTATTTCAAAATCTTTCTGTTTCAGAAAACCATTTATCAGTAGGGAAATAACAAACTATCGGGCCAGACATCAAAAATGCAACTTCCGTGTCTTCTACAATAAGCACATGCTGGATATGGATGATCTGGCGACACTGGATGGTCAGAATTGGCTGAATGACCAGGTTAGTGTATTGTAGGTTCTCATCATGGAAAAGTTGCAGAGGATGTTGGACAACAAAATATAATTAATAAATCCTGGGTTGGCCTCACAGTTATCTTTTGGAATCAAGAATTCTTTATTCCTTATTGAAGTGACTCATTCTCTAACCCCACTGTCCGAAAGGTTTGATTACTGTTAGCAGTATCAATGTATTATTCATTCTGAGTGGGATGTTCTAAATTGTATAGGGTTAGTAAGCTGCTTTTATGTTGGCTTCTTTATAGGTCATTAATATGTATGGTGAGCTGATAATGGATGCAGTCCCAGACAAAGTAAGTGAAAGCTTACTCTTCTTTAGGAGCAAGAGTCCCTGTATATTAAAAAGAAGTAGTGTTTTTTAGAAAAACAAACACTTTGTATAATTATTTGATATTGCTTGGATTTTTTAAAAAGGATTAATTTTGACTTGATCAGATGCTAGGTTTGGGCTTATGTTCTACAAAATCACTTCTGCATAAGAAAGTCATGATGCTGGTGTTTTCCTGCTTATTTGTTTCAAAGTAGATATGATTGTTGCTATCTTTTTATTTTTAATCTTCACCACAGAGGATATTTTTCCATTGATTTTTAGGGTAAGTAGAAGAGAGAGGGAAAGACAGAGAGAAATATTGATGTGAGAGAAACACACCGATTGGTTGCCTCTTGCACGAGCCCCGACCAGGGCCCAGGCCAGGGAGGAGCCTGCAACCGAGGTACATGCACTTGATTGGAATCGAACCTAAGACCTTCAGTCCACAGGCCGATGCTCTATCCACTGAGCCAAACCAGCTAGGTCTGGTTGTTGATATCTTGAGAAGGCTTTTTCTTAGTGGAAGATGCACAAAAGGGACTATTTAAGCTTTTAAATTTAACTTAGTTTTACTATCTTTTAAAAAGTGGTAAAGTAGTATTTAGCTTCCCTTTATTTTGGATTAATCTTTGATACTCAGTTCAAATACAAACTAAATTATAAAATTCCCTTAAGAGCTTAGTTACATATTAAAACTATTCTTAAAATGTAATATATTAATTTTTTTCTGAGTACTCAAATTGCTTAGTGAGCAGCCTTTGATTTCAACAAGCAAAACTTTTCGAAGTACTTTATAAACTTTTGTAAGTCTAATAGTTTAAACAGGTAATGTAATGAATCTCAGATTCTAACACTATTTATGAATATAGACAAAATGTCATAATTTTCCACTTAAAATCACAAATATGTTATGTCATGAGGCTAATCTGTCAGATTGCATTCCAGATTCTGATACATACAAAGTTTGAGACTCACTGCTCTAGAAACAGCTACTGTAAGCTCTTTTAAAAACCTATATCTTAAGCTACATGGTTCTCAAAATAAATGTGCATCAGAATCCTCTGAATGGTTTATAAAACCAGATTGCTGAGCCTCAACCTCAGAGTTTGTGCTTCAGTAGGTCTAGGGTAGAGTCTCAGAATTGCATTTTGGCAAGTTCCCAGGTGATGCTGATAATGCTTGTGTTCTGGTGACCACATCCTGAGAACCTCAATAGGAAGAGAACAGTTTTATCATTTCAAGTGAGTCAAAGTTACTGAGGAAACACTTAAAACCACAATGGTTTACTATCTCAGGTGGGCTGATATTAATTTAGAAGCCAGAACTTTGAAGCCATGGATGCAGGACATGATACTCCATATGACTAGAATAATTCTTTCAGTGCTAGAAATGATTAAGCTATGGCCTTTTTATAGTTATGACAACATAACTATAGAATTTCCAAATTCACATTCTTCATATGAGGTTAGTTTTGTAATCCATACCCTTTAGTTCAAGGTAATTATTACCTCATTCTTTCATAGCCTCTTTCAACTTTATCACCTGATTTGGAGAAATCTGTCAGGTTGCTTATCTACTTGATTGGATTCAGGTAATCTATTTACTGTCCATTCCAGTTCTAACTATAGACCACAGCTGTAAGGTCATTCTAATGAAAATTTGGAATAAAATCTTCTGAGAACCATGCAATGTATTTTTTATATTTTGGTTATTTTAAAGAAGAAACTTCCCCTCACCTTTTTGTTTATCTTATATTCAAGGATTTTTAAATTTCCTTTTTTTTTTTTTTTTTTTTTAGTTAAACCTGGGCACAGTCTAATATAATCTGGGTGCTTGTATTTGATGTCTCTTCTAGGTTCACTTCTTCAACAGCTTTTTTCATAGACAGCTGGTAACCAAAGGATATAATGGAGTAAAGAGATGGACTAAAAAGGTATTCTCTTTATTCTAAATTTGAAATGCAGATGATAATCCACTTCGAGTGGAAGTATACAAACTTTATTACCATGTGATGTTAATTAGAAACAGACTCTTTTTTTTAATTGATTTTTTTTTACAGAGAGGAAGGGAGAGGGATAGAGAGTTAGAAACATCGATGAGAGAGAAACATCGATCAGCTGCCTCCTGCACCGCCCCCACTGGGGATGTGCCCGCAACCAAGGTACATGCCCTTGACCGGAATCGAACCTGGGACCCTTCAGTCTGCAGGCCAACGCTCTATCCACTGAGCCAAACTGGTTAGGGCTAGAAACAGACTCTTTAATGTGCAAGTTTTTTATTGTTTCTTTTAAATCTTGTTTAAAAGATAAGATGCTAGTAAAATTGAGTCTGTCCACTTGATTGGAATGTGCCATAACAAAGCACTGGACAAAAAGTTAATGGTTTGCACTACTATTAGCTTAATGTGCAACTTGGACAAGACAGTTTGGGCTATAGATTGCTTATTTGTCAAAATGATAAATCAGAGTAGTCTCTAAAATCACTTTCAATCTTTTTTAAAATATATGTATTTTTATTGATTTTAGAGAGGAAGGGAGAGGGAGAGATAGAAACATCAGTGATGAGAATCATTGATCAGTTGCCTCCTGCACACCGCCTGCTGGGCATCAAGCCCACAACCCTGGCATGTGCCCTGACTAGGAATCGAACTGGCAACCTTTTGATGCAAGGTACGACATCCAACCAACTGAGTCACACTGACCACGGCTATTTTTTGATATTTTGACAAAATTACCAGCAAGTTCAAATTTCATAGTCATAAGGCTAGAGCAACAATTTTCAACCTTTTTCATCTCATGGCACACATAAACTAATTACTAAAATTCTGTAGCACACCAAAGAATATGTTATATTTTTTGCCGATCTGATTTTAAAAATAGCTATAATTTTGATTCATTCACACCAGATGGCTATTGTTGTATTGGCTGTTGTCATTTTTTTAAATTTGACAATCTAAGGGAAAAGAAGTCATTGCCCTGACTAGTAGGTATTGCATGTTTTAAAAATTCTCGTAGCACACTAATTGAAAATAGCTAGTCTAGAGATTTTATAACTTTTACTTTTTGTTGTTGTTAATCCTCACCCAAGGATATTTTTTCCATTGATTTTTAGAGAGAGTGGGAGGGAGAGAGAGAGAGAGAGAGAGAGAACATCAATGTGAGAGAGACACATCAGTTGGTTGCCTCCTGCACATGCTCAGACCTGGCCTTGGATCAGGCCTACAACCCAGGTACTTGCCCTTGACCGGGAATTGAACCCAGACCCTTCGGTTCTCTAGCCGATGCTCTAACCACTGAGAAAACCAGCCAGGGCATATAACTTTTTACTTTTTATACTGAATGGGTTAGAGAAATTAAGAGTAAGTCTTAAGAGTAGATGGAAATAACTTTTTGCAAAGTACAAAAACACCTGATTGAACAATGCTATTAAAGGCATCATTAGTAGTGCCAACATAAATGAAATGTGGTTGAAGAGTGCAAGTCTGAGGAAATAGATATAATGAATTCAGAAATCAGATCTGGGTTCAGATCCTAGTTTAGCCACATAACTAGTTGTAAGACCTCGGGCAAATTACTTAATTTTAAAAAAATTATTGATTAATTTGAGAGAGAAAGGGAGAAACATTGATTTGTTGATTGAATTTATGCATTCATTCATTCATTCATTGATTCTTGTATTTGCCCTGACTGGGATCGAACCCGCAACCCTGGTGTATCAGGATGATGCTTTAACCAACAGAGCTACCCGGCCAGAGTAAATTATTTAATTTTTATAAGCTTCAGTTTCCTTATCTGTAAAAAAGGAATATGAATAGTATTTACCTTGTTGTGGGGATAAATGAGATAACGCATATAAACCACCAGGTACATGGTAAACACACAGATAGTCATTATGTATAATAATATAAGGGTAATATGCTAATTAGACTAGACATCATTTCAGACGTCCTTTCTGACGAAGCCAGGGCCGGAGGGAAGCTGGCCTGGGTCCCGGGTACCCGCAGGTGGCTGGAGGAGGGACGCCTGGGTCCTGGGTGCCGGAGGGAAGCTGATGCTGGCAGCCAGGGGAAGGAAGGCCTACTTTTGCACGAATTTTTTTACATTGGGCCTCTAGTCTTTAATAATAAAAGCGTAATATGCTAATTAGACCTGACAGCCGAATGACCTTCTGGATGTCATTCCGAACATCTGGACGAAGCCATGGTGGCAGGGGCCAAGGCAGAGGTGGTTAGGGGCGATCAGGCCAGGCAGGGTGGTTAGGGGTGATCAGGTAGGCAAGGCGAGCAGTTAGGGGTGATCAGGCAGGCAGGCAAGTAGTTAGGGGTGATCAGGGGGGCAGGCAATCAGGGGAGATCAGGCAGGCAGGCAAGTGGTTAGGGGCAATCAGGCAGGCAGGCGAGCAGTTAGGGCAATCAGGCAGGCAGGTAGAGTGGTTAGGGGTGATCAGGCTGGCAGGCGAGTGGTTGGGGGTGATGAGGCAGGCAGGCAGGTGAGTGGTTATGAGCCAGTGGTCCCGGATTGCAAGAGGGTACAGGCTGGGCTGAGGGACACCTTCTTCCCCCTCTCTCCTCCCAACTCCGTGTACTAATTTCACGCACCGGACCTCTAGTTGTATTATAATGGTGGAAGCACAGGAGAAAGCTAGTGTAGCTGGAATGCAGAGAACAAAGAAAAGAGTGGCATGAAGTGAATCTGATCCAGAGATGTAGGGCCTTGAGTATGTGTTTTGAAATTTACCCTAAATGTATAGGAATCTATAGAAGGGTTTTAGGTGGGACATCTTCCAGTTTGTAGTCTAGCAGCACTGATGAATATGGATGAATGTGGGAGCAAAGTTGATGTGGGTAGAACAGCAGGCCATTGCAGATTGATGGTATTTTTTTTAAATACATTTTTATTGATTTCAGAGAGGAAGAGAAAGGGAGAGAGATAGAAACATCAATGATGAGAGAGAATCATTGATTGAATGATTCTCTAGGGATTGAACCTGCAACCCAAGCATGTGCTCTTGACCAGAATCGAACCTGGGACCCTTTGATCTGCAGGCCGACGCTCTATCCACTGAGTCAAACTAGCTAGGGCTTTATGGTACTTTGGGATAGAATAGTAGCAGGAGAGATGGGAGATGTACACAAATATACATGTGATCTAGGAAGTAAAATTAACGGGATTTGGTGATGGATTGGTTTTGGGGATGGAGGAGAAGGAAATGGGGAAGATGACTTCCAAGTATGTGGCTTATACTCCTGGAATGGGCTATGGTGGTATTTACATTAGAAAAAATTGAGGACAACTAATTAATAGGGGATTGGTCAAATAAAAAAATATACATCCATTTAATAGGATGCTACTTAACCAGGAAAAGTTATATAGATAAGGAAAAATGTGGAATAGAGAAAGGTTATAAATAGCATGGAAAAATACAGATATACCCTGGAGATATTGTGGGTTCAATTCCAGACCACTGCAATAAAGTGAATATCATGATAAAGTGATTCACACTAATTTTGGGGTTTCCCCGTGCCTGTGAAAGTTATGTTCACATTATACTGTAGTCTATTAAGTGTGCAGTAGCATATGTCTAAGAAAACAGTGTACATGCCTTAATTAGAAAACACTTCATTGCTAAAAAATGCTAACCATTCAGGCCTGTTGGGAAATGGCACCAATAGACTTGCTCAATGCAAGGTTGCCACAAGCCTTCAGTTTGTAAAAAAAATGCAATATCTGCAAAGCACAGTAAAATGAAGAGGAATAAAATGAAGTATGCCTGTACACTCATGGAAAATTAAACACGAGAGAAAAGGACTAAAATCAAGTATGCAAGTCATTTCATTAAATAGAATGAATTAAATTATTCTGTCCTCTGGATCCTTTCAGACTGGATTAAGTCACTAAATTCATCTATATGTTGTATATAAGAAATAAAATAATATGAAAAAGAAAGGTAGAAAATAAAGCAACAGTTAAAGAGGTAGTAGGCAAATGCAAACCAGAAGAAGGAAGTCACAGAAAAAAACCACACACACAAAAAAAGACTAGCATTATTAATAACATTTGAGGTAGAATTTAAGGTGAAAAGTAAACTATGATAATTTCAATATATAGAAGCATAAATATTGCTAAAATAATGATAGCGGGAGACTTCTCTCATAGTTGGACAAATCTAATAGATTAAAAAAAGATCATATATAAAAATTAAAGAATACAACCAATTCATTTGGTTTAATAGATATATACTAGATCTTTATACCCCTCAAAAAGAAAATATACATTTATTCCTTTAAGAAACATTTGTAAAAATTTATTGTATACTTGGCTACAAAGTACATATATTATTTCTTGATCACAATTCAATCTAATTAAAATAAATAACAAAAGGTGGTTTAAATCTTAATAATTTGAAGATTTTATAGATGCACACGTTACTAGATATAACCCTGGGATTCAAAAAAATAAAAAAGTAACTTATATACAAACTGTCTAGAAAGGGATGGAAAGGGAAGTACATCTTACCTACTACTATGAAAAGCTATTTTGAGGAGAAAGTTAGTGGCCACAAATGCCTTTATTATTAAGGAAAAAGTGAAAAATAGAAGAATTAAGTAAAATTAAATTACAGAATGACTAAGGATTTAAATGCAACAAAAATGAAATAGTGAAAGGAAGAAGAGAATCCCTAAGAGATCTTTTAAAAAACAATGTCAGGATAGTGAAGTCTATTCTCTATACAACTTAAAACTCAGATGCTATAAACAAAATTAATTCAATTACATAAAAAGAAAAACAATTTTGCATTTAAAAATAGGAGCAATGTAAAAAGACAAATAAACTGGGACAAATATTTGTAACTCATATCACAGAACTAATTTTCTTTTTTTCTTTATTTATTGATAGAGAGGAAAGGGAAGGGAAAGAGAGATAGATTTGTTCTACTTATTTATGCATTCATTGGTTGATTCTTGTATGTGCCCTGACCAGGGATTGACCCCTCAACCTTGGCATATTGGGATGATGCTCTAACCAACTGAGCTACCTGGCCAAGGCCACAGAACTAATTTGCTTAATGTATACAGGGCTTTTTCTACAAATCAATAAGAAAAAGACCCCACAAACAGTAGAAATATGGGTGAATTATATAATTGAAAGTTTTGAAGTAAAGAAAAGCTTATTATTGGGTTCTGGATATAAGTCTTCTGTCAGATCTATGTTTTGTGATTGTTTTCTTTTAGTCTATGACTTTTTTACTTATTTTCTTAACCATGTCTTTTGATGAACAGAGATTATAAATGTTGATGAAACCTAATTTACCATACTTTTTCTTTTATAGTTCTTGCTTTGTATAACCAGTCTAAAAAAATACTTGCCTGTGATGTTTTCTTTTGATAGCTTTATAGTTTTTAGGTTTTATATTTACATCTCTGATATATCTACATTTTTGTGTAAGACATGAGGTAGAGATCAAGGTTCTTTCCACCCCCCACCTTCACCCCCATATGAATATGAAAAAGAAAGGTAGTTGTTCCAATGTCATTTGCTGAAAAGACTTCTCTTTCCCAGTTTAATTGCTTTGGCAACTTTGTAGAAAATCAATTGATTATATATGTGTGGTCTATTTCTGGACTTTATGTTCTCTTACATTGATCTCTTTATTTGTTCTTATGTGGGGTATTCCTCAGCCCAGCCTACGTCCTCTCCAATCTGGGACCCCTCAAAGGATGTCCTACTGCCGGTTTATAGGGATCGGGCCTAAACCGGCAGTCAGACATCCCTCTCACAATCCGGGACTGCTGGCTCCAGCCGCTTACCTGCCTGCCTGCCTTCCTGATTGCCCCTAACCACTCTGCTTGCCAGCCTGCTCACTCCCAACTGCCCCCTGCCGCCGGCCTGCTCGCCCCCAAATGCCCCCCCTGCCAGCCTGATCCCCCCCAACTGCCTCCCGTGCCAGCCTGCTCACTCCTAACTGCCCCCCCAGCTGCCCTGCTCACTCCAAACTGCCCGCCCTCCCCCCCCCCCCCGCTGTCCTGATCACACCTCCAACTGACCCCCACTGACGGCCTACTCACCCCCAACTGGCCCCCCTGGTCTGCTTACCCCCAACGGCCTCTGCCGTCCCATCCTGGCCTGATCCTCCCCCTCCCCCCTGGCGACCCAAGGTCCCAGCCCCTCCTTTTTTTCTTTTTCTTGTTTTTTTTCAGCGCCTCCTTGAGCGGAGGCCAGGGCCAGCTGGAAGCAAGTATCTAAGATTTATTTATCTTCTATAATTGAAACTTTATTGCCTTGAGCAGAGGCCAGGGCTGGCGGGAAGCTTGGCTTCCTCCATTGCCGGGGGAAACCCAAGCCTCCGGCTGGCTCCAGCTCCGTGGCTGCCACCATTTTTGTTGGGATTTATTTATCTTCTATAATTGAAACTTTGTAGCCTTGAGCGGAGGCCAGGGCCGGCCAGGGCAGGCGGGAAGCTTGGCTTCCTCCATTTCTGGTGCAACCCAAGCCTTCTGCTTGCTCCAGCTCTGTGGCTGGCCGCCATCTTGGTTGGGTTAATTTGCATACTTGCTCCTGATTGGCTTGTGGGCGTGGCTTGTGGGCATAGCAGATTGATGGGTAATTTGCATGTTTCTCTTTTATTAGTATAGATCATACTAACATGATCACTGTATGTTAAAAGTATGTCTTGAAATCAGTTTAAGTTGGCCAGCTTTATCCTTCTTTTTCCAGATTGTTTTGGCAATTCAGGTTCTTTGCATTTTCATATAAATATTAGAATCAGTTTGTCAACCTCTGTTTTTGGTGTGTGTTTTTTTAATTTGCTGAGTTGTTATTGGTATTGTATTTAATTTGTATGTTCATTTGTGGAGAATGGCTACCTTGACAATATCAAATCTTCCAATCCATGAACTGGCATATTTTTCATTTGTTTGCGACTTTAATTTTTCTCAGCAATATTTTGTAATTATTATTTTTTTTATTTAATTCTCTCCTGAGGATATGTATATATGTTTTGAGGATATATTTTTATTGATGAGAGAGAGAGAGAGCGAGAGACATACCTAAGAGAGAGAAACATCGATTCGTTGCCTCCCATATGCGAGGGGATCGAACCAGCAACCTGGTTATGTGCCCTGGACCTTTTGGTGTATAGGATGATGCTCCAACCAACTGAGCCAAACTGCTATAAACAGAATTTAAAAATTTTTATCTTTCAATTGTGTGCTGTTAGTATGCAGAAAAACAGTTGATTTCTATATGTTGAGCTTATATGCAGTGACCTTGCCAAATTCACTCACTGGTTCTAGGAAGTGTTTTTGTGGATTCTGTTGGATGTTCATAGGAAGTAATGTTTGTAAGTAGTGACTTTTCTTTCTTCCTTTCCAAACTGTATGTCATTTTTTTCTTGCCTTATTGCGAGGACTTCTAGGACACTGTTGAATCGAAGTAATGAAAGAGGACATCTTTGCCTTGTTCTCAATCTTAGGAGGAAAGCATTGAGTCATCTACTAATAGTTATGATGTCAGCTGTAGGTATTTTTGTAGGTGCTCTTTATTAAGATAAGGAAGTTTTCTTCAATTCTTAGTTTGCTGACAGTTTTTAATCATAAAATGGATGTGGAGTTTTATCAAATGGTTTTCCTGTATCTGAAGAGAGAATTTTATGGTGTCTTGTCTTTATTTTTTTTAAATACACACATATATACCTCTTTAATGTGGTTCATATATATTTAGACTCTTTTCTATGTACATGGATGCATCTATTTTTTAAATGGGACTCAGACTGAAGGAGCAGCACTTAATCTTAAGACATTCCAATCTCAGGGCCACATGATAGTTCTTGAAGCTTCAGCTTGGTCGTGACATAACTTCAGTTCTGTTTACAGTACATTGATTAAAGCAAATCACAAAACAGGAATACATTTCTCCCCCTGGGAGGGTCGCTTGAAGCTACATGGCAATAGGCAGTTCTGTATAATTCTTTTATAGGGAGGACTACAAATAATTGGGATCAATACAATCTAGGGAGACAAAAATATACACATGAAATAAACTCAGTGTTTTATTATTTTTTTAAATATATTTTTGGGATCAATACAATCTGCCACACACATTTTAAAAAATATGTAGTTGGCATACAATGTATTTGTTTCAGGTGTACAGCATAGTGATTCAATATTTATATACCTTATGAAGTGATCACCATGATAAATCTAGTAAACATCTGTTGCTTTACTTAGTTATTATGGTATTATTGACTCTATTCTCTGTGCTGTACATTATACACCTGTGGCTTATTTTATAACTGGTAATTTGTACTTCTTAATCCCCTTCACCTTTTTTGCTCATCCCTCTACCCCCATCCCATCCTCCCGCCCTCCTCTGGAAACCATCAGTTTATTCTCTGTATCTGTGAGTTTGTTTAGTTTTTGTTTCTTCATTTGTTTTATTTTTTAAAGTCCCCATATAAGTATAATCACACAGTATTTTTCATTTTCTGTCCAGCTTATTTCATTTAGCATACCCTCTAGATTCAAATATGTTATCATAAATGGTAAGATTTCTTTATCTTTATCTTTTTCTTTTTTGTGGCTGAATAACATTCCATTGTGTGTATATGTGTGTGTGTGTTTCACATCATCTTTATTGATGGACACCTAGGTTACTTCCATATTTTGCCTATTATAAGTAATGCAGCAGTGAACATAGATGTCTTTTTGAATTAGTGTTTTCAGTTTCTTTAGATCAATTGCCATAAGTGGAATTGTTGGGTCACATGGTTGTTCCATTTTTAAATGTTTGCGGAATTTCTATACTATTTTCTATAGTGGCTGTACCAGATTTCAATCCCTCTAACAGTGCACTAGGGTTCCCTTTTATCTACATCCTCATCAACATTTAGTCTTTTCTTTTTTACTTTATTAAAATACAGAGTTTAGCCCTTGCTGGTTTGGCTTAGGGATAGAGCATCAGCCTACAGACTGAAGATACACGGTTCAATTCTGGTCAAGAGCACATGCCTGGGTTGCTGGCTTGATCCCCAGTAGGGAGTGTGCAGGAGGCAGCCGATCAATGATTCTCTCTCATCATTGATGTTTCTATCTCTCTCCCTCTCCCTTCCTCTCTGAAATCAATAAGAATATATTTTAAAAAAAATAAAATACTGAGTTTATTTCATGTGTACATTTTTGTCTCCCCACCATTTCCATTTGTCTGACCTTCACTGCTACTATGTCCTATTGTAACACTTCATACATAGTTAAAACCACGCAAAGGGTGGAGTTTCTCTTTAAAACGAATCAGGCAGTTTGGACAATACATTCTTGGCAATGGAACCTGCACAGGAAAGTTCTCACTCTGCATTATGAAAAGGACAGCCAGATATCAACTGTTACAGAAATGAAATAAGATGGAAAAGTTTAACAAACTGTTTAAACTATTCTCTTAAAGAAACTTCCTCCACTGCCAGAGACCTTGACTAGACTCCTGGTTAGTCATCTGGAAGCAATTCACATCCCTGATGCACTTGGCTTCCACTTTGGGAAGAAAACCACCTTTTTCTATTTGCTCGTACTTTTACTTTAATATCATCTACAGAACTCAGTCTTTTTAATGTTTTAGGATTTTTTTCCTATTTTTTGAAGGATTCTTGACCTTTTGATCTTGGTGTTGATGGTTTTAAGTCTTTTTCATTATCGTTTGATTTTTGGCTGGAGTATCTCATATAGATTTCTTTACTGGAGTTTTTTCTTCAGCTTCCTCATCCTCAAAATCATCATCCTCCTCTTAGTCATCCTCATCATCTTCAGCAGCAGCAACTTTTACCTTTTTTCTGTGGAACTTTGCTACCACTTCCAGGGGCAGAACGCTTAGCAGACACACTTAGGAGTTTTATTTCCTCCTCTCATCTTCTGACTCTGTGTCTTCCTCCACAGCTACTAAGTGCTCTCCACTAATATGCATAGGCCCTGAACCACACTTCAACCATAAAACAACAGGTGGCATTATTTCAAAGCCACAGACATTTTCAAAGTTGCCAGTGTTACTTTAATTGGACTGCCTTCATAATTCATTCTCTGCTTCAACAATGTGCAATTCATCCTTTGCACCAGCCCCTAAACTGACTGTTCTTAAAGATAAAGTTACTCATTTTTATCATTCTCCATCTTGAAATGATAATCTTTGTTGGTGTTTTTTAAATTTTATTTTAAAAATTGACTTTTGAGAGAGAGGAAGGGAGAGGGGAGAGAGAGAGAGAAAAACATCAATGTGAGAGAGAAACATCGATGAGTTGCCTCCCATATGCACCCCAACCAGAGATTGTACCCACAACCTGAGTATGTGCCCTACCAGGAATGAACTGGCAACAGTTCAGTGCACAAGACAACACTCAACCAACTGAGCCACACCAGCCAGGGCTCTTTGTCGGTCTTTAGTTAAAAACTGAAAAGAGCCAAAACCGGTTTGGCTCAGTGGATAGAGCGTCAGCCTGCGGACTGAAAGGTCCCGGGTTCGATTCCGGTCAAGGGCATGTACCTTGGTTGCGGGCACATCCCCGGTGGGGGTTGTGTAAGAGGCAGCTGATCGATGTTTCTCTCTCATCGATGTTTCTAACTCTCTATCCCTCTCCCTTCCTCTCTGTAAAAAATCAATAAAATATATTTAAAAAAAAAAAACTGAAAAGATAGTCCTGGGGCTTCAGGGGGCTTATGGCCATGTCCATTGAATCCTCCATGGGGTGGTGGCACGCAATTAGGTGGGAGAAAAGGCGGATGGACGGATAGAAACAACTACTTTCCTGCAGAATGAATGTGCAGGACAGAATCGCACCAGGGAAAAGCAACACACACTCTGTTGTCTTTTTGATAATAGTCATTCTAACAGGTATGAGGTGTTATTTCATGATTTTGATTTAGGTTTCCCTGTAGAGTGATGTGGAGCATCTTTCCATGTGTCTGTTGGCCATCTGTATATCATCTTTGGAGAACTGTCCATTCAGGTCCTCTGCCTATTTTAAATTGGATTATTTGTGTGTTTTGTGTCAAATTGTATGAGTTTTTTAAAATATATTTTGGATATTAATCCCTTATTAGACATATCATTTGAAAATTATCTTCTCCCATTCAGTAGGTTGCCTTTTGGTTTTGTTGGTTTCTTTTGCTCTATCAAACCTTTTTAGTTTAATGTAGTCCCATTTGTTTATTTTTGCTGCTATTGTTTGCCTAAGGAGACATATCCAAAAAAATATTGCTAAGATTATATCCAAAAAAATATTGCTAAGACTGATGTCAAAGAGTTTATTGCTTATGCTTTTTTCTAGGAGTTTTATAGTTTTAGGTCTTACATGTAAGTCTTTAATCTATTTTGAGTTTATTTTTACATATATAGTGTAAAAAAGTGGCCTGGTTTTCAATTTTTGCAAGTATCTATTCAGTTCTCTAACATCATTTATTGAAGAGACTGTCATTTCCCCATAGTATATTCTCCTTTGTCATAGATTAATTGGCCATATATGTATGAATTTATTTCTGGGCTCTCTGTTATATTCCATTGACCTATGTATCTGTTTTTGTGCCAGTACATACTATTTTGATTATTGTAACTTTGTGGTATAGTTGAAATCAAGGAGCATGATACCTCTAATTTTGTTTTTCTTCCTCAAGATTTCTTTGGCTATTCAAGGTCTTTGTGATATAAAATTTAATATTATTTGTTCTAGTTCTATGAAAAATGCATTGGTATTTTAAAAATATATTGATATCAGAGAGGAAGGGAAAGAGAGAGAAATAGAACCATCAGTGATGAGAGAGATTCATTGATCAGCTGCCTCCTGCATGCCCCCACTAGGGATTGAGCCCACAACCCAGGCATATGCCCTGACTGGGAATTGAACCCTGACCTCCTGATTCATAGGTCGATGGTCAACCACTGAGCCACACCAGCCAGGCAATTTATTTATTTTTAAAGAACCAGTTCTTAGTTTCATTAATCTTTCTACTGTTTTTTAAGTCTCTATTTTATTTATTTCCACTCTGGTCTTTATTATTTCCTTTCTCCCACTTTGTCTTAGTTTGCTCTTATTTTTCTAGATCCTTCAGATGTAAGGTTAGATTGTTTGAGATTTTTCTTGTTTCTTGAGGTAGGCCTATATAAGTATAAACTTTCTTCTTAGAACTGCCTTTGCTATATTCCATAGATTTTGGAATGTGTGTTTCCATTTTCATTTGTCTCAAGATATATTTTTAATTCCTCTTTAATTTCTTTTTTTACTCATTGGTGGTTTAATGGCATTTAAAAAATATTTTTTATTGATTTCAGAGAGGAAAGGAGAGGGAGAGGGAGATAGAAACATCAATGATGAGAGAGAATCATTGATCAACTGCCTCCTGCATGTCCCCTACTGGGGACCAGCCCACAACCCGGGCATGTGCTCCCACTGGGAATTGAACTGTGACCCCTGGTTCATAGGTTGACACTCAACCACTGAGCCACACCAGCCAGGCTAATAGCATGTTTTTTAGCCTCCAGGTGTTTATGTGTTTTTTCCAGTTTTTGTCTTATAATTGTTTTCTAGATCCATAGCATTATGATAGAAAACAGTGCTTGATATGATTTCAGTCTTAAATTTATTGAGACTTTTTGTGGACTAACATGTGATCTATCCTGGAGAGTGTTCCCTGTGCACTTGAAAAGAATGTGTATTCTGTTGTTTTTATATGTAATGTTTTGTATATATTTATTAATTCATATGGTATAATGTGACATTTAAGGCCAGAGTTTCCTTGTTAGTTCTTTTTCTTTTTTAAATTATGGTTGTGTGTTGTTGTTTTTTTAGATAGAGAGGAAGGGAGAGGGCAAGAGAGAGAAACATCAATGAGAAAGAAACATGGATTGGCTGCCTCCTGCACACAACCTACTGGGGATCAAGCCCACAATCCGGGCATGTGCCCTGTCCAAGAATCAAACCAGTGACCTCTTGATACATAGGACGGTGCTCAATCCATTGAGCCACACCGGCCAGGCTCCTTATTCTTTCTGTTCATTGTTGTAAGTGAGGTGTTAAAGTCCCTACCATTGTTATTATATTACTGTCAATCTCTCCCTTTATTCCAGTTAATATTTGCTTTATGTATTAGGTGTGCCTATTTGGGGTGCATTGATGTTTACAAGTGCCATATCATCTTGTTGGATTGATCCCTTTATCATTACATAATGCCCTTCTTTGTTTAAAGTTAATTTTGTCTAATATTAGTATTGCTACTCTAGCTTTCTATTCATTTTCATTTTCATGAAATATTTTTTTCAGTCCCTTCATGATGTGTGTCTTTAGTTCTGAAGTGGGTGTTTTGTAGGCAGCATAGATATGGTTCTTACTTCACTCTTTTTTTTTTTTTAATCCTTAGCAGAGGATATATTTTTAGTGATTTTAGAGAGAGAGGAAAGGAGAAAGAGAGAGAGAAACATCCATGTGAGAGAGAAACATCGATTGGTTGCCTCCCGTACACACACTGATGGAGGATTTAACCCGCAACCTAGGTATTTGCCCTGACCTGGAATCGAACCTGCATTCTTTTGGTAAATGGGATGATGCTCCAACCAACTGAGCTACCCGGCCAGGGCCATCACTCTTAATTATATGTAAAACTGTGTGTGTGTGTGTGTGTGTGTGTGTGTGTGTGAAAATTAATATATTAGAAAAAAGAAGAAAAAGATCTGGAAAGATACACACTGAAGTTTTATTTTTTTATCTGTAATTTTCTAATTTTTATTTTTTAAATTTATTTGAGAGCGAGGAAGGAAGAGGGAGGGGGAGGGGGAGAAGGAGAGAGAGAGAGAGAAGAGAGAGAGAGAGAGAGAGAGAGAGAGAGAGAGAGAGAGAGAGAGAGAGAGAGAGAGAGAGAGATTGAGAGAGATTGGTTTGCCTCCCACATGCGCCTCCACTAGGAATGGAACCGGCAACCTGGATATGTGCCCTGACTGGGAATGAAACCCACAATTCTTCAGTGTACGGGAATGACGGGAACGACACTGCAACCGAGCCACCAGGGCTAATTCTTATGTTAAAAATTGTTTCTATAATTTAAGAAGTTTGGTGTTTTTCCCCTTTTATTTTTTTATTGAGGGAAAATTGGTATATAACATTATGTAAGTTTCAGGTGTACAATATAATTTGATATCTATATATACACTAAAAAATGATTGCCATCAAAAACGTAGTTACTATCCATCACCACACAATTGACCTCTTCACTCATATTGCCCACCCCGAACCCTCTTCCAGTCTAGTAATCACCAATTTGTTCTCTATTTCTGAGGTTGGGTTTTTGTTTGGGGTTTTCTTTTAGATTCCACATATAAGTGAAATCATGTGATATTTGTCTTTCTTCATCTGACTTATTTCACTTGGCATAATACCCTCTAACTCCATTCAGGTTGTTGCAAAGGGCAAGATTTTGTTCTTTCCTGTGGCTGAATAATATTCCAGTCTATTTATACACCACATCTTCTTTATACGTTCATCCATTTATGGACATTAGGTTGCTTCCATATCTTGGCTATTGTAAATAATGTCGCAATATACGGGGATGAATACCCAGAAGTGGAACAGCTAGATCATATGGTAGTTCCCTTCATAATATTTTGAGGGATCACCATACTGTTTTCCAAAAATCTTACTACTTTTTAATCATGAAAAGCTTATAAAGCGTTTCTGGTTAGCTTCTCTCCAGCCATGTATTATAGATGCCGTGAACCTTGGTGGTCCAGCTTTTGGAGCTTCTAAGTTGTATGATTCAGTGTTTGGGAGGATCAGGTTGGTCCAGAGAATTTCTGGAGGGTCTTAATGCCTGGCCCTTTCTTCTCTGTTGGTTGTGGTTACCCAACACAGGGTATTTGGGGATGCTTTGGGAACCTCAGACAGCATGCCATACCACTCCTGGCTAGGATGGAATGAATATGTTCTCCAGTCTGCAAACAACTGACCTTTAAAAGGCCACCTGGGGAACACTGCAGGGCCACTCTCATTCACCTGTTTCCCAGATTCATATGCTGAAATGTTTCCATTATCTCACAGTTTCCATGCTCAGGAATCCAGGCGTGGCTTAACTGCATCCTCTGCTCAGGGTCTCAATAGGCTCCATTCTCATCTTCCAAGCTCATTCAGGTTGTTGGCAGAATTCAGTTCCTTGTCATGGCAGGACTGGAGCCCTCAGCTTCCAGAGGCTACCTCTCTCTGTAGGAAGCTTCAGCATGGCTGTATATTCCTCCCCCAAAAAGTTTCTTTTTGAGAAGAATAGAAACTTGGTGTAATTGAATACTATATTTTAAATGATTCCTTGTTTTAGAAACTCAAAATTTTTGAGCTGGAAAGAACCAGTTATCAGTCCTTTCTAATATTTCCTTCTATCTACCTCCCAGGTTTGTGGATGCAAAAACTGAAAAGCAGAAGTGCTAAGTGCTTTGCTCTTATAAGGTCATGTAGACTAGCAGAAAATTCATCTAGAGCAGGACATTATCTGAATATCAGAAAGCAAGGAAGGCTTGAGATCATTGCTAAGAACCTGGTTGTCGGGGGAGGAGAGGGGGGTAAATGGTGATGTAAGGAGACTTGACTTGGGATAGGGAACACACAGTACAGTGTACAGATGATGTGTTGTGGAATTGTGCACCTGAAACCTGTATAATTTTGTTAACCAGTGTCACCCTAATAAATTAAAAAATAAAAAGAATCTGATGTAGTTTAAAATAGCCTTGTAATAGTTTTAACCCAAGGAATATCTAAAATAATCCTTAAAAATACCTGAAAAAAGGAATCTATTAACTCTCTTACAAATGTTTATTAAACACCAACTACTTATCACCCACACTAGGATTTTGAGTGGAATAGCAAATATCCCTACATTGCAAAGGACATATCGGGATATAAAAGATGAATTAGAATGTATAAGATATTTGAAGTATTATCAGGGATATTTTTCTCAATTTTGACACCTGGGAGACCTGAGGTAGTAATAATGGTAATAGCTAAGATTTATTAGCTACATATAATGTGTTAAGCATTTTATATTTATTATAACTCTCAAGAACTTTATAAGGTAGGTACTATTGTTATCTGTATTTTATATTAAAGAAATCAAAGCACAAAGAAGCTATGAAAATTGCCAGTTATCTAGCCTGTAAGCAGAAGAGCCACAATTTGAACTTGACCAGACTTACTTCAGAGCCCACAATCTTAACTCTACTGTACCGAGTCTGTAGAAAGATAAAAACCGTATAGCCATATTTTCTAATACCATGACTCCTTCCTAAATAAGAACTGAGTCGAGGTTAAATATGAACACAAGAAGCATAAAAATAAGGGGCCAGATCGTATCTGGCAGTTGATAAGCACAGCTTTAGCAGGTTAAATGGAAAATGGTGCTTTCTATATTATCAGTTTTCTTACTGTGTATTATAGCTTAATAGTTACAATATGTGCTTCAGACTAAGACCTGGGTTCAAATTCTGGCTTCACCACTTCCTAGTTTTATGACTTTGGGCAAGTCAGAGGTCAGGAAATTGAAGCAGCTGTTTATTATTGATTTGGATAGCCTGTGGTGATGGCATTTCTTTTTCTTTTCTTGATTAGGTGGATTTATTTAAAAAGAGTCTTCTGTTGATTCCTATTCACCTGGAAGTTCACTGGTCTCTCATTACTGTGACACTTTCTAACCGAATTATTTCATTTTATGATTCGCAAGGCATTCATTTTAAGTTTTGTGTAGAGGTAAGTTAATATAATGCCCATTTCCCCCCCTTTATCTTGTGATTGACCAAATATTATCTTAGCACTAGAAACAATACCACAGAGGATCAAGTTCTCTCATAAAACCCCTCTGAAATGTTGGCAGAGAAAAGGATTGCCAGAGGACTCTCCAAGTGAGGACAGGTGGCTGTCTATATTCTGGATCCCTCTCTCAGATTCATTTGGATTTTATCACATTTCATTATGCCTTTCCCTTAACACTTTATTTTGAATGTGGATAGAAATCCTTCTCTTTAGAGCTGAAATTTGCCTGTATCTTCAAAATAACTTCTTTAGAATGAATTATAACCAAGAGAATCAACTGGCAAATATGAGAGTTCAACAAGATGGTGGGATACAAAGCAAGAAAATTCAGCAGGTTTCTTAGTTTTTCTGCACTAGCAAGAACCAGTTAGAAAATGTCTCTGAAAACAGAAAGGTTCCATTTTCAAAAGCAACAAAGACATAAATTACCCAGGAATATACCCTAGCAAAAAAATGTAGACATTTTTAAAGATGAAAAAAGTATTTAAAGGAAATCTGAATAGATGGAAAGATAGACACACTCAATATTGGAAAGAGATCAGTTCTCCCCAAACTAATATATACCAATTTCTGTCCTAATTAGTTTCCCATCAGGATTTTGAAATAAAACTAATCAACTTGTCATGGAATTCATATTTCAGAATTCACGTGCATGAACAGCTAAAATAGTTTTGAAGTAGAATAGTGAAGGAAGGATTACTTGGTCTACTACATGTCAAACTACATCATAAATTTTTTTCTTTAAATTAAAATTTAAAAATATTGATTTTGGAGAGAGAGAAAAACATGGATTTGTTGTTCCACCCATCTGTGCATTCATTGGTTGATTCTTGTATGTACCCTGACTGGGGATCAAACCTGCAACCTTGGCATATCAGGATGATGCTCTAACCAACTGAGCTACCCGGCCAGAGCTATATCATAAAGTTTTAATAATGAAAACTATGTTTATATTTATTTAGGAATAGATGAGTAAACTGGTGGTACAGCATAAAGAATCTAGAAACAACTGATGCATATGTGGGAACTTAGTGTATGATAAAGTTGGGAAAGGACAGGCTATTCAGTATATGCCATTGGGGAAATTAGCTATCTTTTTGGAAAAGTAAAATATAGATCTTTACTTCATACTATTTAGAAAAACAATTTTCAGATGGAATAATGACCTAAACATAAAACTGTAAAAGTTAGAATAAAATACAGAAAATGTTATGTTCTTAGAGTAGGAAGGCATTCTTACGCAGAACCAAAAGAGCAAAAGATATAAAGGAACAGTAGACTTGAAGAAAGTGTTTGTGACATATAATAGTCACTGTCCAGAATATATAAAGTACTTCTACAAATGATTAAGAAAAAGAAAGATCTAATAGAAATAGACAAAGGATAAAATAAGTAATTTTTAGGAAAAATGCAGATAACCATTAAATGCATGGAGAGATGCTCAGCCTTTCAGGAAATACGGGGAATGCAAATACAGTTCCATTTTTTGCCTGTTATATCAGGAAAAATTTAACGGTATTCAGTTGGTAATGTGGGTGTAAGGAAACAGACATTCTCATATTTTCTGGTGGAATGTATATTTAAACAGTTGCAATTCTAATCGGTTCTAAGTACCTTATAAATTATTGCATACCAATTCTATTTCTTGGTATCTACTCCATAAAAATATGTATTTATATACAAGAATGGGGCATTCATCAGGATGTTTGTTGCAGCGTTATTGCTAATAGTGAAAAATCCAAACAACCTAAATCTAGCTCTGCCAACAGATTAGCTAAATATGTATATTATAGTCATACTGCTAAACGGACCATTGCAGTTAAAAAGAATATAGTGAATCTCCACGTTCTAACATGGAAAGATCTCCAAGACATAATTGAATTTAAAAAAGCAAGTTGCAGGAATGATACAGTATAACATGTTTATGGCAATAAAAATATATATGCATAATATATGTATGTATACTAGTATATGTGTGTATATATACAAACACACACTTATGTATACATACATATATCTACTCTGCCTTTAGGGGGGTTAATTTAATTCATGAAACCTCTGCACCCTTTTTTCTTCCCCTTAAGCCGTGGTTGGCAAACTGTGGATCGCAAGCCACATGCGGCTCTTTGGCCCCTTGAGTGTGGCTCTTCCACAAAATACCACGGCCTGGACGAGTCTATTTTGAAGAAGTAGCGTTAGAAGAAGTTTAAGTTTAAAAAATTTGGCTCTCAAAAGAAATTTCAGTCGTTGTACTGTTGATATTTGGCTCTGTTGACTAATGAGTTTGCCGACCACTGCCCTAAAGGAAGATAAATTACTTTATTTTTTTAAAAAATATATTTTATTGATTTTTCACAGAGAGGAAGGGAGAGGGAAAGAGATCCAGAAACATCGATGAGAGAGAAACATCGACCAGCTGCCTCCTGCACAGCCCCTACTGGGGATGTGCCCACAACCAAGGTACATGCCCTTGACCGGAATCGAACCCGGGACCCTCCAGTCCGCAGGCCGACGCTCTATCCACTGAGCCAAACCGGTTTCGGCAAATTACTTTATTTTTTAATATCTTTATTGATTTTTAGAGAGAAAGGAAGGGAGAGGGAGAAAGAAACATTGATAGGAGAGCTGAACATTAATCAGCTGCTGGCTGCACACCCCCACCAGGGATTGAGCCTGCAATCCAGGCATTTTCCTTGACCAGGAATCAAACCAGCAACCTTTTGGTGTACAAGATGATGTCCAACCAACTGAGCCACACTGGCCAGGGCCAACTTTACTCTTAGAAGAGATACAAAGAGAGAGCTACATGAAGAGGTTGAGGGCATGAGGGAAAATTTGAAACTTCAGTAGGCTTCATCTTGGTAGAAATTTCAGGATTCTGACTCTATTTAGTATTTGGAATGGGTTTAATTATAACTTGACAAATTGAATGATACCTTTATGTGCAGTTCTCAAAAATATGGAAATAGGAATGTTTTTCATTTAGTTTCAGTTATTAATGATTTCTGCCATGAGTTCCTTCCATTTATTGATCTTTGTCAGTAATTTTTAACTTTCAAATTCAGCAGGTTAACTTACTGCTGAAAAAGGCTGACCATCTCATTAAAAGTTCTTATTAAACATATATCAATGTCCACAGTCTGAGTGCATACCTGAGTACAGGGGGTCAGAGCCTTCTTAATACTACAGAGTGAAAGGTCTGAAATAAAGTTCCGGCTTTAAACTTGTTATACTCTGCCCGGTGGTGGGGCCACAGTCTCCTCTTTTGCTTCTGTGTGCTGTGGGCAGGTTCCATTCTTCACCAACTGATGGAGCATAGCATCTGTGTTGTGGTTTCTTTTTAACCAGAATATAAGAAAGTATTTGCTGACTGAAGCCAGAGAAAAAAATAGACCCGAATTTCTTCAGGGTTGGCAGACTGCTGTTACAAAGGTAAGTATGTGATAAATATGAAAACCCAGGCATATCCAGGGGATGGAATTATCAGAGGGGTAGGAGTCTTTAAAAGCATTTTTAGACTGGTGATGAAGACCCTGGAAGCTGCAGAGAGGCAGCTCAAAACCTTAGTGTTCATCTCACTGCTGTTTCCCAGTGCTTGCTAAGAACAAATAAGGTTAGTAATTTCATCCCTGGGGCAACTGCTAATGATATGGTTATACTATTTTTATAATGATATGATTATTAAAAAAAAAATTTTGGTGGCACCTGCCTTTGCCTCATAGCTCTTATTTCCAGGAGATTCAGATAGACCCAGAGAAAATACTGAAACAACTATTTGGATCTACTAAAGGGAGCAAGTGCACTGAGCTACTTTCCAGGCAGCTGGGGAAGACAGTGGCCTGGGTGTTCCAGTTTGAGCACAGTCTGGAAGCAGCACTGTTTGGCCCATAGACACTTAAAGCTGGATATGGGGCACAGTGCTGGGCAGAGCTCTCAGCCCTGTTACATATAACCAGTGTCTTACAGTTGATGGTCACTGCTTTCCTGTTTTCAAAGTGTTTTTGCTTGTGTGATCTCATTTGATGATCCTTACAGCCTGTGAGGTAAGTGGGTCATTTAGGGATAAGTATCCTCTTTATTCTATAGATGAGAAAACTGAAGCCTGGGTGTGACCTCCCCAAAGGCCACCACAGCTGTTGGTAGGGCCAGGATCTTGAACTCAGGTCTGCCTGGGTCAGAGACACGTTATGAAGGCAGGGTTTTGAAACACATCTTTAACCCAAACCCAAATAGGTGAGATTTATTTGTTCGTCGTTGAACTGAACCAAGTGCTAAATTTGAAACTTAAGCTTCAGTTTTATGTTTTAAATAACTTAGTATATTAGGTCAAACTAGAATTGGACTTGTAAATTTTCTGAATTTACCCAACTAGAATAGGTATTCTCTTAAATTTAGTCATAGTCATGATCTTTCATATTCCCACTTTAGACAGGACACAGTAACCAGTTCTTTTGAAAATGTATTATTTACCTTTACAATTTCTTTTGAAGAACAGGGCTGAGTTGTGTAATATGAGATGAAAAGTGAAGACAGCTAAGCAGGATTGTTACTGTCTAAGTATTCAGAGTCTGGGCACATGTTCTCTGATCCACAATTCCATTGTCAGTGTATTCATGGCAAAACTATCCAAATGGAAGTTTTTAAATAGTATTTTATTTTGTTTCCCATTGTTCATATCTAGGCAAAATATTGTTCTATAAATTGTGGTTCATTGATAGCTTTTTTCATGTGGTCAGATGCCTCCATAAAGTCAAACACTTTATTTATTTATTTTAAATACGTTTTCATTTATTAGAGAGAGAGAAACATCGACTAGTTGCCTCCTCCTGTATGCACCTCACCTGGAGATTGAACCCACAATCTGGGCATGTGCCATGACCAGGACTTGAACCAGCGACCTTTTGGTGCATGGGATGATGCTCAACCAACTGAGCCACACCAGGCAGGGCTAAAATCAAACACTTTAAAAACCAGTGATATACACCTGAATAGAGATACATTTCTTGTCTCTTGCTTATTTTTTTATAAAAATAAATTTTCTTATCTGAAGAGTATTATTTGGTCTTATTTTAATGATCATTTTGTTTTTCCCCCACAGTGTATTCCACAACAGAAAAATGACAGTGACTGTGGAGTCTTTGTGCTCCAGGTAAGAAAAAAAAATTTTTTTTTCCCCCAGAATTTACAATGTGTGAATTAAATTTTTGGGTTTTGAGAGGAAAGATTGAGTCCCCATGATGTGTACATGGTACTAGCTACAGTTAACAGGGCACTTTTCCTTCCTCCCTTCCTTTCTTGTTAAGAAGCAGGAGTTTCTGCATTTTCAGATTTTATAATTTGGAAGAACCATCTTTGAAGACCAAGAATGAATAATTGCTAACATACATGTCTTATCAGAGGTTATTAGTTATTAGTGAACCACAGTGGACACCGATCTGAATTTGTCCATATCATGGACCCTTGGCATTTGGAGAATTAACTATATATTTTTAACCATTGGCAAGTGGTCTTTAGCTATAGAGTAAGAACTATTTAGATTTTAAATAAGGGCCGCGTTCAAAAGCTGTGCTTTCTCATACTGTAGATTCCCTTAGTGATCAGAAGGCTATTGAAAATTTTGTTACACATTATATATGTGAAGGAGATGATGGTATACCATCCATGAATTTAGAGAACTGCCAAGATCTTAGAAGATGGGCTCATTCATATGACTCATGAATGTCTGGGATTTGAAAACAAATTCAAGTTCTCAGTTACAGGCCGTGTGAGGTCTGGTTGTACCTGGAGAAGAAACGGAGCCTCTTATCAGTCTCCCCTTTTCATAGTATTAAGTGGGGATGGGGGGACATCCCAGGCCATGTACTTACATGGAAGGTTAACTTTATAACAAGTTTAAACAAATTTTAAAATGCTGCCTTAGACTACTTGATTAGGTCTGCATCTGATAAAATACATTGGGCTGGTACTAACTCCACAGGCCATTTAAATGTTTCTGGGTCCTTTCAGTACTGCAAGTGCCTCGCCTTAGATCAGCCTTTCCAGTTTTCCCAAGAAGACATGCCCCGAGTGCGGAAGAGGATTTACAAGGAGTTGTGTGAATGCCGGCTCATGGACTAAAACCCAGCAAGGCTGGGAAGTCTGACCAAGTTGGAGCAGATGATTTGTTACTTGAATCTCCAAACACTTATTTGAATTCTAACAGATATTTCAGATCGGTGGTATTGGGCCACTATTGTTACCTCAAGTTTATTTTTAGCCCTTATTCATTTCTCTAACTACAATGTACTATTTTTTAATGTTCAGATTGGTTTCAGTTTTAACTTTATGAATTCCACATGTTCTCCCCACCCCATATTTAATATTTATTATCCAAACGCATGCATATAGTCAGAGCATGCAGTGCAGAGTATTAAAAAACACACAAAAAACATAGATTTGGTACAGCTTTGAAACTTAGATATGAACTGAACATAGGTTTCAAATATAATCCCAAAACCTAAAAAAGGTGGGATGTTTTTGATACAACATAACTCTGAGAGTATTAGGTGTTCCCTGGGCATAGCTAGTTGTTTCGAAAAAGCAAGTCCTGTCTTACTTTTACCAGCAGTACCTTTCACTGACTTCCCTCTCTGAGTCTTGGAACGTGAGTTGCATTCCTTTTGAAGGGTGAGAAGGAAGTGGCCAAAAACTAACTGGTGTGTTCTCTTCCTGGAGGCACATGTGAGAAGAATTACAATAAATACCTAAGTCTTATAAAGGCTTTTGCTGGAACATTGAATTCCCTGGATTTTTGTTTTTGACCTATTAAAAAACTTAGTATCTATCAAACAAGTGGTCAAACAAATGAGAATTCAGCCTAGAGTAATTTACAAGTTGACACTTCCCTTGTATTATCTCCATAAGAAATTAGGATTTGCCAGATACCTTTCTATTTCAAGGGTATTTAAAATATAAACACTTAAAACTGAAGACTGGCTTCAGGTCTTTTTCAGGTGGGTTGGGGGAGAGGAATGGTAATAGAGAATTGATTCCTCAGGAGTACAGCGAGTGTTTCTCTCCCCCCCCCCCCCTCCCCCTCAGCTCTTTAGTGATCTCAGCAACATGCAGGGCCCCTCATTTGGCCTCTGCTTGACCAAGGAGTCTTTTTTTTTTTTTGGCTTCTATGAACCTCATCTTCTGGAGAAAGGCAGAAATGGCCCTGTTCTTACACTTGGCTGCATTAGGATTAATATAATGGATCTTGCATCTTCAATCTAGCTATTTGTGGTATTTGAAAGGAAATAAAAAATGCATGTTAAACTACCCAATTATCTGTTCTGAACTGGGCAGGAAAAACAAGATGTGTATGTAAGAAACTTAGAAGTTTGTACAGAAAAATACCAAGAAAATGGCAGAAGACACTTGGGATCGATGCCTAGTTAGGTGTTGAAAATAAAAAGCTAAAAGGTGCAGTTTCACTTGGCCATAAGGTAAGGCTGACTGCCAGCAGCTGAGGGTGGAGTCAGACGTGTTTACATGCAGGGTTCCCTCCCCAGACAGACCAGCACCAACACCAGTGTTTACAGTGTAAACAGCCCCAGCACTTTCAAAGTCCAAGTCCCCCAAGACTCCAACTCTTTAGTATAAAACCAGGTCAGTATTTCTTACTGGGCTTCAAGTCTTTAAAAAGACTGAGATTAGAGGCACTTTATGCTGCTATAGATAGGGTTGTGTCTGCATTAGAAAAAATTACAATTGAAAATGGGGAGGACATCTTGAGACTTTGTTTTCAGACATAAAGTATGCAAAATGAGATTTTTCAAATTTGTATGTGATACATTTACCTAACTTTTTTTGTAGCTGTAAAAAGTAGCCAATAACTAGGCTATTGATTCAAAACATCTTATACTTTAGAGCTCCATATCTCACTTCCTTACTGACAGAATTCGGCATGCAGAATCTTAATTAGTGCCCAAAGCCTGAGTTGCCATTTCCTCCAATCTGAGAAACTGCCGTCATCTCCACATTGAGGCTTGCAGGGATGTTCACAGAAAACCTAAAGTGAGCTGTCCCAAGTCATTTCTCATTCACTTCCAGCTTTATGGGACACCTGGAGATGCATTGCTCAGCATGCTTAAGCCTAAATTACAAATATTTTAAGTCTGGTTAAAATGTTTCTCTGCATTCATGAAACTTGGTTTTAGCACACATAGTCACTTTTTCCCCTCTGGTGATTAGTTATAAACCTCTATTTAGCCCAAGAACGGCCTTTTTTCTTGATGTTTGCAATAATTGCTTCCTTGCAACAAAGACATTTTTTAAATATGGTTTGGGCTGTTGGTGGAAGGGACGGGCATTGTTTTTACTGTCACTAACTTGTCCCTGAATTGTTGCCCACAAGGTGGGTAGACCTTATGCTTTTGGGGTTGAGTGCAGGCCTTGTATAAACTAAAAGCTACTTATGATGCATCTTCAACAAGCTGCCCAGTTTTCTCCATCAGCAAACTTACCAGTCTGCAGCCTGTGCTTCCCAGTGAATTTTTTTCTTTTGTTAAATGTATAGCAATGAATGTAGATTTAATTCTTTTAGTTTAGCTCTCGCAAGAATTGTAGAGAACCAACCTTCTCTTAAGGAAAGGAACCTTCTAAAGGAAAAAGAAGCACTTGCTCCTCAGTCCCCAAATCCCGTTTTTAGCTTTGCATTGTATTTTCTATTTATCATTAAAGACGAGTTAACATTGGTCATCTTTAATTCATAGTTGGAACAAAACAAGAACAGCCAGCACTAGTCTAAGTTGAGCTGCCCTTTCTCTTTGCAATTGTAGTTCATTGGTTTAAAAGAGATAACTGGGAGTTCTGGGTGGATCAGACGAGAAACAGTGTATTTATAGTGTGAATTAGACATATTGACTACCTGCTCTGCTTAATGATGTTAAGAAACCAAACTAATCTGCAATTATAAAGCACATACTTTATGTGCTGGGCTCTGCCTCCTGGCCAGTAGATAATTAAGAAGGCCTAGGGAATACCATCAGAGAAGTGCTAATTGTATTGGGGTTTTACAAAAGCAGACCTACACAAGCTGTTCTCTTAAGTACCTTTTGGTCAGAAAAAAGAATTTATTTAAAGGTTGTGATAATGTAAAATGACTCAAACCTTCTAGCAAAAATATTTTTTTGAAAAATAAATGAAATGCCTTTATAAATGTGTGTTCTCTTGTATTGAATAACATGTACTGTTTGGTGAGTAGGAATTTTTCCAAGTGACATTTCAGTCATGACTACTCATTTATGAATATGACCAGTGTATGCTCCAAGAGGCCTACCTTTAAAAAGCACAGGCCAATAGAATTGTCTGCAGTGATGAAATCTTTATGTATAATCTATATACATAAAAGACTAATATGCAAAGTGTCCTCTCGGGAGTTCGACCAGAGAATGGGAGTTCGATTGCTTGCTTTGATGTGCGCTGACCACCAGGGGGTAGGGGTGGCACAGAATGAAGGAAGGCCCTGGTCAGCAGTCAGCAGCCAGAAGGAAGGCCCTGACCGGCCCTGATCGCTGGCCAGGCCTAGGGACTCTACCAGTGCATGAATTTCATGCACCAGGTCTCTAGTGTTCTATATTTGCATCCATTACATGTGGCTGTTGAGCATTTGAAATGTGGCTAGTGTAAATGAGGAACTAAATGTTTTAATTTAATTAGCTACATGTGGCTAGTGACTACCATACTAGATAACTGTCAAATCAAAATGGACAAGCAAGTTCTGCACATTATTCAGAGATTCCCTCCAAACGTAATCATAAATATTCCAGAGTAAGACGGTTCCACTGTCCCTCTTTATAGGTGAGGAAATGGGCACAGACAAGGATAAGTTGGTCCAACTTTATTGAAATCTGTTACAGAAGTCACAGTTCCACGTAGAACCACTGTCTGTGGTTTTATGGTCTGTAGAAATCTGAGTTATGCTTTACTAAAAAAAGAATATAAAATACATTAAACTCAAACGATAGTGTAAAAAAATTTTTAAGTCAATAGTATGTCTTCACAAAATTAAAATATCTGCAAATGTTTTTTTCTTAAGCACAAGTAGTTATAGCTTTTATAAAAATTCAAGTAACCGGTTTCAATTTAATGAGAAAACCTATACTTACCTAGTGTCAAAGATGTTCACATTTGAGATACTTCAGCCCCAAGTTTCACAAACTACAAGAAGTTTGGAGATACTCTGTTGCTAGATGAAAAAATCTCACTTATGTCAGGAAAAATTATACTAGATTAGCAGTTTTAAATGAACAACAGAGACAACCAAAGTGTCCTGCGATAGAGGATTGGATAAAGAAGATGTGGTACATATACACAATGGAATACTACTCAGCCATTAAAAAAAACCCAAAATACTGCCATTTGTGACAACACAGATGGATCTAGAGAATATTATGCTAAGTGCAATAAGCCAGTCAGAAAAAGCTAAGAACCATATGGTTTCATTCATATGTGGGATATAAAACCGAAACTCATGGACACGAATAGTAGTGTAGTTGCCAAAGGGAATGGGTGGGGTGGGGGATGAAGGGGACCTACTATATAGCGACGGAAGATTTGACTTTGGGAGGCGGGCACACAATACAATATACAGATCTTGTAGAAATCTACACCTGAAACCTATATGATCCTATTAAACAATGTCACCCCAATAAATTAAAAAAGAACAACAGTTCAACATACTATTAGAGAAATCACCTCTTGCCTTACAAATGCAAAGTAAATACCCTAGACCCCTCTCTGTGGAGACCGTTGCTATCAAGGCTCTGAAACTCAGTAAGCACAATTAGTAAAAAAACAAGACAGACTTCAACATGACAATTGGCCAAAACATGTTTCCTGAGGAAAGCATTTCTGATCGTTTTTCATTAGGCTCTTGTTTTTAGACCTATTCTATTCCCAAGATCACTCTGAAAACAAAAACAATAAATCTGATGGCCCTCACAGCAACCTTCAACGTTTCAAGACCATGTTTTAACTAGTGTCCTCTGATATTTCATCCCATTTCCTACTGACAATGTCCCCCACTTCCCTTCGAGTATTTGAGGTTCTTCATAATACAAACCAACCTTGGCTTTTTTTTTTTTTTAGCTTTAGATAAAACACACTTTTAAAAAAATGTACTTGGTAAATACCTTCCAAGTCCTGTACCTAATTTCCTGACATATAAAGCATGTGAGCAGGTTATATACCCTGGGACTGTCTAAGGCTTACTTTTTGCACCAACTCTTTAGGAAGTTCTCTTGACTTCCTAAGTTTGCCTTTAGAGATTAGCATTCAACATAGGGAAAAATTCAGTTGTCAAACATCTGTTCCTAATTTAGAGCAAAGATATACAATATCACAAAACTCCATTTATTCAACTTTATCTCAAGGCAACTTAAAAAATTTTTAAATAGTAATTACAGGCCCCAATGTGTAGAACATGAACCTGCTTACACACAAACACAGTAAACAAAATTGTAAACTTTTTCCAATTTTCCTAAAAGACGTGTGGTGTTTCTGGCTGATAAATCAACATTATAGATAAACTCCGTTGCCAAGGAACACGATTTTTGACCTGGTAAGAAAATCATTCCAGTAACCTTACACATGCCCAATATTCTAAGACTAGAATTAAAGGCATTCTTTTGGCTTCTGTCCTTTAATAATTTTCAGAGGAAAGCCATGAAGTGGTGTCTGGCTCAGCAGAGACATTGATCAAATATTTGTAAAAATGGCAGGTTTGCAGACCTTAGGTAATGTACATCAAATTCAGCAGGCCAAAGGAGTGAGTTTTTCATGATGGTTTTTGCTCACTGGTTTTGGGCCAGTTTTCCATAGCCTCCTCTCCCAGCATCATAGTCCTGTCGATACTCATCTCGTACCTTAATTAAAAGAACACAGGTTACAATATAGAGAAGATTGGTGTAATAAATATGCCTCCCACAAATATGCCAAACAGCCAAGCCTTTTCAGATATAATGTGAATGAACATTCAAGCAGGATATAATTTTTTAAAGCAACTGCCTTGCAGAATTATCTCAGACTACCTAATAGTTTGTTTTTTTTGTTTTGTTTCTTACCAAACATCAGGTGTATACTCATTCACCACCATTCAAAAATAGCTCATTGCAAGGTACTTAAATTAGGCTATTTTTAAGTAAAAACAAAATTCATTTCAGTGCATTTTGCTTTTGTTCTAGACACTTTTGCAGGTGGAAAATATCTAACCCCTAGCAAAAGTCCAGTAATGTACAGAATATACCATTGCATTAGTTAAAGTAATTTACTAATCTCAATGGGTGATTTGAGATTCACTTCAAGCCAAAGTTATAGGCACAAAGTTATTTTCAAAAGAGCAAATACAAATAGACAAAACACTTGTCATTAGGACTGGAATCCCAGGTAAAGGCTGAGCCCAGAGAACCTTCCTACTTACCTGGCCTCCAGACCGGCCACGGCCATACTGTCTGCCCTCCTTAAAGCCTGCATCCCAGTCTGTGCGAATGATCCGGTCATCCAGACGAGTTCCATTTATGTACCGCATGGCATTTTCTGCATCTGCTCTTGAGTAGTATCTTAAGTATAAGTATTAAGGAACACTATATAGCATTTCTCCAAACCTTTTTAGAACTACAAAAACTCAACTAGACGGAGTTTAAAGACATCGGTTTACAAAGGCCTGTTTGAGATTGGTCCAGAAGCATTAGAGAGTCAAATATGACTGACACTTATCCATGGCTACATTGATCATGATTTCCTGAATAACCCTGTTAATAACTATTTGGTCCCATTCTCTCCATATTTTGATTGCAAAATATGTATGTTCAGGGCAGGTTTATGCCACAAAATACACTCATCCAAGGAAACAATGCCATCCTTATTTGGAGCTGTCTATTCAAGAACAACCTTAAGAGAGGTCACAGTGCATATGGAATTGCCATTGTATTTCATTAGAAGGAAATACTCAGAAATGCTAATCTAGACATTTTTTTCCTTGTCTTTAATTACACAGGGAAACACTTGCTGAAATTCCAGTGTCCTGCACCCAGTAATTTGTTGAATGAATGGAATGCATGCTAACAGGGCAAACAGAAAAACAACACTGCCAATGCAGACTCTCTCTTGGGTATTTGCCATTATGATTATTGATCTTTGATTTACAAGAAAAATGCAAAAATACCACAGTTCTCAGAGACTATTATCTTTGAGGAGGATTTTGTCTTTTGTGTTTTCATTGTTCTCCCTGTCCCCTGTGAACTATTGTTACCAGAGGCAACAGCAAAACATGGACACTCTGGTCCCTTGCATCTGAAGGGAGAATGGAAGGAAGAAGCTTGCAGAGCCCAGAAATTAGACACAAAAGTTAAAAGTGGGGCTTCTGGTTCGAGCTGATAGTGAGCACATTTCCCTCCTTTCCTTCTCAAGACCCTCATTTAAATTAGGAAATAAACATACACCCAGAAAAGAAAAGATGCTAGCAGCAGACAGGTGATTCAACAAAAGCCGATGGGAGAGTGTTCATGGATGCAACAAAGTTAGTCTGAAATATTCTGAAGGAGCTTAAGAAGGGGACAGTAAACCCAGGCGGCTCTTACCGAAGTTGAAAAGTGAAGCTGCAGAAAGGGTCAACAGTCTCTACGTGGGAAGACTTGCTAGCAGGAAGGAATTTAATCCCAGGCAAATACAAATCAAATGACAGGGTTCTGAAACTAGGGCACTGTCTTGTTGTTAGCTGGCCAAAATACAATCCCCTTTTTTTCTGGCATTTGGTAAATCCACATATCCAAAGGTAAGGCAACAACTGGAGACAGCAGCTCTGCTTGGGTCCACAAAATCACCCTTCTTTCCCCTAATTCTGATTGCAAACCCAAGGATCACCAGACCTTTATGGAAAATTTACAGCATAAATACAACCAAAAGAAACAGATGATTCAGGACAAGGAAAAAATTTCAAGACATGTTAGATCATGTTTTAAATTTCTCAGAATATAAAACAAAATGACCAAAGAAAGAAAAATATTAGGAAAAGGATAAATCCAGAAGTTTCAATATTTAGTTTCCAGGGAGAGAATAAAAGATTATTTGGTTTTTATCTATAAACATCAAGCTATATATATCTAATATAATGAGTATACCTAATATAATTATATACACCTAATATAATGAGATACATACTATAGAGCCATTTTAAAAAGAGGTAGACCTACATGTGCTAATATGGAACAATCACTAAGAGGACTGTAGTACACTGCTACACATGCACGGGTTTTTTCTGGAGTTACCCGAGACTGGTAACTGACTGTCTCTGGGCTTAGAATGATACTATTCCTTTGACTTTTAAAAATTTATTATTATTACTGATTTAAGAGAGGGAGAGAAGAAATATCAACTTGCTGTTCCACTCATTTTATGAATTCAATGGTTGATTCTTGTATGTGCCCTCAACTGGGGATCAAACCCACAACCTTGGCCTGTCAGGATGATGCTCCAACCAACTGAGCTATCAAGTTACGATTCATGTGAGAGAAACACTGATATCTCTCTCTCTCCCCCCCCACCCCGTTCTCTCTCCCCCTTCCTCTTTCTGTAAAATCAATAAAAACATATCTTTGGGTGAGGATTAAAAAAGAACTATAAACAAAGCATGGATTTCAAGAACAAAATGTAAATGTTACCAGCTTCCACAATGTAAGAGTGTATACATACTGGACAGAAGGTAAGAAGTAGATGAAAGAAGAAGAGACAGAGATATGTGTAGGAAGGCTAATTAGTGAATATCCTCACTAATTTTTTTTAAACAGGTGACTAACCACTCAGGTCCCACCCTCATCCAACAGCTACCTAAGACACAGGAAGGATACTCCACAAAGCAGAAACCACATGCTGTTTTCTTCATTTTATCCAGGCCCATAATGATTTTCTTTATGTCTCCACTTTTGCTGAAGAGTTCATAGATTTGTTCTTCAGTTGTATAAAAGGAAAGATTTCCAACATACAATGTACAGCTTTTCTTCAGTAATTTTTCCTGTTCTTCATTGTCACCCTGAATTTCAAATAGAGAAAAAGTTAAGCAACACAATCTAAGAATAGCCCTGCTTAAATAGTATTCCTATTATAAATTCTGTTTCGGGAATCAGCTTCTCTCATCATCCCAATCTACCACAAACTCTCTGCGGGGGCTTGGGGTGGGGGGGGGAGTGGGAAAGGGGGAGGGGAGAGAGAGAGATAGAGAGAGAGGGAGAGAGGGAGATGTTCACAATCTATGAAGCAAGGTCCAGACTGCTTTTAGTAGAGGGTCATGGCTTGAAGGTTACATTGCATACAGCCCTCCTTCTGTACCATGCTGTCATACAAGTGGCATGCCTTTTCCCTGCACACTCCGTATTCTCAGCACTGGATCCTTCTCTAATGGTCCCGGTTTAATTTCCAGACCCTGAACCAATTTATTATAAGGGGGCTTTTTATCCTTTGTAGTGAAAAAATACATGGATTTGCCGAGACAGGGTACCTCTGTAATACTCCCATAGAAAATGTTCAAAATAACTGCTTGGATAGTTTACATGATCACAGGTTTTTCATAACAACAAAATAAAAAGTAAAAAGCCCCGGTATCCGAGTCAGGGAGGCGCCTCCATGTACTCCAGGTGTCCAAAGGACACCCCTTGCCCTCATCACAAAGTCACCTTACCGAGGCACAGCCCGGGAAAACGGGAGCCGCCACTACCGCCGCTCGAACGCCTCTGCACTGGGCCAGGCACCGGGAGCGGCTTCCGGGGAATGGGAGAGCGAGCCTCCCATTCCCTTTCTATGAGAGAAGGGGATTCAGTGACAGCCCCACGCCCTCGGCATCCATTCCCCAGCAGGCACCGGGGCCTCGCTTTGGGTTTCGGGAAACCAGAGAATGGGGGACGACAACGAAACAGGAGAAAACCAGGTCGCAGGGTTCTGGGCCAGGGCCTTCCCTTCCCGCGGTCCGGCTCTCCTTACCCGGAAGTGCTGGTCCCGGTACTGGCTCAGCTCCACATAGGAGTCGCTGCGCAGCGCCTTCAGGAGGCCGCTGGACATAGTGCAGAGGTCGACGAGGACGCCGCCACTACGGGAAGAACCAGCGGACGCGGAGGTGGCGGAAGCGGAAACGCGAAAGGCGGGTCCTCCCGACCAATCCCAGCGCGGCAGTGTCGTCACCCGGCGGCGCGGGCTCAGACGTGGTCCGATGCCTGGCGCGTCCGGTCAGAAGCCAGAGCGAGGCACTCGGGTTCCGGGTCGCTCCAACGATGGTTCTAAGGCGGCTGCTGGGCGTCTTGCTGCACAGCCCGCAGCTGGTGGAGCGCCTGTCCGAGTCGCGGCCTATCCGGCGTGCGGCGCAGCTCACCGCCTTCGCCCTGCTGCAGGCTCAGCTGCGCGGCCAGGACGCGGCCCGGCGTCTGCGAGGCCTCGGGGCCGGGCCCGCGGGTTCCCTGGGCCGCCGCGCTGCCCGCTTCAGAGACACCTTCACTCAGGAGCTCCGCCGCGGCCTCCGGGAGCGCCCGGGGCCACCACCAGGTAGCCAGCGGGGCCCGGGAGCAAATCCCTAATCCGGGCCGAGATCGCCCCTCTCCCTTCTGGCTGGACACGGGCCTCGGCGCTAAGGAGTCATCCCCAGCCCTGCGCATGGCTTCTACTCCTGACTCCTGTCAGCCTGCAGAGGTCCACGCATCAGAGAGCCCAGGCCAGACGGACATACCCGGTGAGCCCTGTGATCGGACAGGCCGCAGTGTGTGAAGAAAGCCCGAAGCCTAACAGAAATGAAGATAAGCGAAGCCCTGACCCATCACCACCTACAGAGAGCCATGGACCATGCCACAGCCCGAAGGAGAGCCTGGCCTCTGCGTATGAGACCGAAACTCCTGATAGATGCTGCTGCCTCTGCACGGATGTAGTAGGGCACTGCTTCCAGCGGAGATCATGGATGGAAAGACAAACCAGTAGAAGCCAAAATCCTCTGATTAAATGTGTGAGCTGAGAAATGGGTATGAGTGTGGTACTTCTCTGGCAAGATGGATTAGGGTTCCTCGGGACTGTAGGCCCATGGGAGTACTAGTTAACACATACGGAGTGCTTACTCTGTGTTGGCACTTGCCAATTGCACTCTGAATGGGTTATCTCACTTAATCCTTACCATTTATGGGCAAGTGTAGGCTACTTCTTAAGTTGCCCATGGCCTTACAGAGCCGGATGTGAATACAGGTGCTTAATTCCAGGTCTTAAGTCCATAATCAGCTTTCCATAGCATTTACCAGGCCTGATCGTCAGTGCCTGCCTTCCCACTCCTTACCGTCACCACTGAGTGTTAGGACTACTGCCTACCAAGGAGCAAGCTACCTGGATTCCTGTTTCCCATTTTAGAGGGTCAGGTCATTTGAGGCTTCTGACTGAATTTCTGATCACCTCTGATTAGGCTACACAGTTATTCCATCAGAAAGCCACAGAAGAAGCTTTTAGACTGGCTGGTAACCAAACAGAATTTATACTCTGGCTTTTCTGGTAGTCACAGGAAGCTGGATAGGGCTGGAGACCTACCCTGGGGATGGAGGAGCTAAAGTAGCTTGTCCTCCATTTTCCTTATGGTCAGACTTCTGATTTGGCATCCCATCCTCCAATCTTCCCATCAGAGGTGCTATTTAATCCTCTTGGAGGCCAGAAGTCCCACCTCCTAATGACCAAAGTCCTGGTTTGGCATCCTACCTTCCTCTCCCATCAGAGGAGAAATCTTTCTCCCAAACTAGAGGCAACTCATTGGATTTTCCCTGGAGCCTGGCAGTGATGAGCCTAAAGAGCTTGTTCAGTCTACTGTCTTGTCTGCCTCATTGGCCTCAGTGCCACCCATTGGTCCCTGGATATCAGAGTAGCACAATATTAGCAGTCCCCAGCCCAAATCCATACCCTCAACATAAATAAGCATACTCAGTGTTTTTTTCTAGAAGAGACAAAAAGGGAAGAAGTGCAGGAAGCAATTAAATTTCTAGACAAACTGGCCATTTAGTAAGAAAGGAAGGAAATCAAGAGAAGGGGGCACTTGCTTAATTTTTGTGGGAGAAGTGTATAAGAATTAAGTCACACACACACACACACACCCTCATTTCTGTAGGAGTCTGGGAGCAGAGAGAAAACTGGGTCCTTTCTGCTCCTACTAGATGCCTCCCCACTTCATTGTAAAAGCCTCCAGTGTTTGTAGTCAGTGGCTTGCCTTCTCACCAGTTTCCCTGTTACCAGGACTGACTGCTGTTGCTCAGTGGTTGAGCATCAACCCATGAACTAAGAGATTCCCAGTCAAGGCACATGCCCCAGTTTCGGGCTGGATCCCCAGTAGGGGGTGTGCAGGAGGCAGCTGATCGGTGTTGATATCTACCCCTCTCCCTTCCTCTCTCTAAAATCAATAAAAACATTTTAAAAAAAGAAAAGAAATAGACCAAATTCTTCCCATTGACAACAGTCTCCCAGCATGCCTTTCAGATTCTTCTAAGCTCTGCCTAAAAGGGAAGCAATTCATCCCCTCATCCTGCAGGGCAATTCCAACTCACCTTTTGATGCCACACGGACACACACACTTTACAGACAAATTTATTAGAGCTCAGACCACCACAATCTACATGGACTGCTGTGCCAACAGTTTCTCCGGGGAATTCATGGTTGTCGATCCAAATGGGGAAGAGAAGAGGCAGAAGCCCAGGAGTTTGGGACCCTAGAGTCCTGGATGTCTCCAAGGTGGCCCTTGGTTTTCTATCTATGGACAGAAATGCCATCTTTGGCTGCAAAATAAGTGCTTATCATTTGCCAGAGATGATGCTAAGTACTAAGGGGTAGGAAGACACATCACAGGTTCATAGCAGAAACATAAACCAGAAGAACAATGAGTTGTCATGAATGGGTCTCAAGAGTTTAAAGGAGGCAAATATCTGACAGTGTGCTAGAGCCATCTTACACTGTTTGATGAGAGTAGATCCTTGGCATCTCCTCCCAACTTGGAGCCCAGTAACATCATTTTAGTAGTTTGAAATCAGCCACGTGGGAATATTGACACCACAGAAATTGGCAAATGCTACAAATTGGGGCTTTTTTTTTTTTTTTTTTTTGCCCCCGAGAGAACACTGCCACACATTTAGCAGCGTACCACTGAATTTTCTCTTCCTTGGGGTTGGAGTCATGAGGAAGATGTGGCACTAAGACCCTAGTAGCAGTCATAGAACAGCATACTTGTGACGGGTGTAACTTTAAGATGACCCAAGGCTTTAGCCAGCAGAAGGCAGAACTAGAAAAGGACTCAGGTCTGGTCATTTGTGCAGGTTTGGTCTCCTGCTCTGTGCTGACCTCTGGCTCACTGATCTCTGTGGCCTGTGTGCCTCTTGTTCTCATGAGATGACAGAGGTGTGAGGAGGCAGGTGAGGACAGGTGTAGAGCCACAGTTCCTCATGTTCCCAGTGGACTGGGTAGAGGGTACCTGTGTTGGGAGCAACATGCTCAGGGGTGCGATGGCTTCCATCAAAGCAACAGGTGTCGGTTTGGCATGGGGTTGGCTCTGCATCCTGTGAAGAGGGCTTTGAGCGTGGAGAGGGCCCAGATCACATTTACAAAGAAAGGCACCTGTTTATCCTCAGGTGCTGCTAGGTGCTGACTGAGCATTGTGAATGCTCCACTCTCACTGGGGCAGGCTGAGGAGGGGAAATGATCCTTAAAGGGAGAATGATCCTTGAAGGATGAGATGCTGAAATGTCCCACTACCGTTCAGGGACAGGAGTAGAAGGGAGTGGAGAGAAATATTCCACAACTACTTTTTTGGTTGAACCAGTTTGGCTCAGCAGTTGGGTGTTCACCTATGAACCAGGAGGTCACAGTTCGATTCCTGGTCAGGGCTCCATCCTTAGTATGGGGTGTGCAGGAGGCAGCTGATTAACCTTTTGCACTCGGATGTCGAGTGTGACTCGACACGGTTAGCATTGGTAGCAGCTCGAGAAAAAAGCAAGCGAGTGCAAAGGGTTAATAATTCTCATCATTGATATTTCTATATCTCCTCCCTTCCTCTCTGAAATCAATAAAAATATATTTTTTAAATGTAAAGAACAACAAACTAACACTAAGACAGAAGACACCAAAGTGCAATTAAATACACCACCACACTCACTTCCATGCTTAAAGAGCTTTGGGAGAGACATGCCTGTCTAGCCAGGGGACATGTGCTGCAGACCCAGGGATGACAGTGTTAGCTGGCAGACACCTCAGAGATGCTCTGATCCATTGTACAGGCTAGACACAGGCTGGGGGAGGGGAAGGAGCTTTCTTAAGATCACACAGTGAAGGGCAGACCAGGCACTAGAACTCCGGTCCCCTGAATCTGCACTACCTACCCCCTCTCCGTCCCCACACTGCCTCCTTCCAGGTGTCTAGGAAGCCAACGGGCTGTCATGACATCAAGAGGCAAGGCATCCTGGAAGGTTTGGAGTTCCGTCAAGAATGTCATTAGCAGATCATTGTCTCCTCACAACCAGGTGCTATTATGTATTTAAAACATCACAGTTTCTGGGAGGAATAGGGCAGGGACCAACGCCAGGGACCAGTTGGTTATGCCAGATTCTTTGGGGCATCAGGACCTTGGCATCAGGACTGTGGCTGGTCAGATCTTTGGTCTTTGAGGGGATGAGGGTGCCAGATTACCCAGAAAGTAAAGCCAGGGCTGCGAACAGGAGAGGCAGTGGTGCGAGCGCTGGGAGGGAAGGGGAAGGAAGAGCGTCAGACTGTCCCAGCCCAGCTTCCCACAGAGCAGGCGGAGGGGGCCTTCAACCACGGCCGCGCGGACTCCCTGTCTTGGGCTTCTTCCCCAGCTCGAGGATGTGGAGGCTGAGATGGTCCCTCCAAGCCCCACTCAGCAGGGAGGACATGGCTGGGGGGTCCTCTAGGGTCAGGTGGGGAAACACAAGTGTCTCACTCTTGAGGGGAAGGCGGCAGCTCTCCGTGGCAGGCCGGGTGGTGCCAGGGGTCACCACAAAAAGGCGGCAGAGCCACGGCCCACCGGCCGCCTGGCAGGCTGGTTGTCTGGTGAAGTTGTTCAGGGTTTGGCACAGGACCGGATCCTCAGCCCCACCCATTTCCATCACCTCCACGAGTGACCCCGGAGCTGGGAGGTGTAGGAGGTGCCGCGGGGGCATATAGGTGTGGGTGAAGAGGAGGGTGTAGTGGGTAGGTACGCTTGGGGCCACGGGTGCATGAACCACCCGCTCCAGGTGCTCCAGGCTAGGCACGAGGCCCCCCTGGTGCAGGCAGCCGAAGAAGAGGGCGCCCAGGGCATTGAAGAGGACCAGGGTGCCCTTGCAGGGCACAGGTTGGGTCTGCGGACTACAAAGCAGGACCAGGGGGACGATCAGGGGGATCAGGAACCGAGCCTCCTGGTGGCTAAAAGCAGACAGCAGTGCCAGGGGCGTGAAGTAGAGGAACAGGAGGTGAGAGCTGGGGCCGGGCAGCAGTCTCTGGGCATCCCACACCCTCAGGGAGCGCATTTGTGCCAAGGCCCGGAGGCAGACTCGCAGCTGCTGCCACCCAGCCCGCAGGGCCTGGGCATGCAGCATCCCAAAGAGCAGGAAGCCGTTGAGTGCCAGGTGCGTGAGCCGCAGATGTGTGCCGTGCCTCTCCAGGTTTTGAGGATCCAGGTTGTACTGCAAGAAGTTGGCAGGTGTCAGGACAAGGGTGTTGGGTCGGTCAGTAAACGGACTGGAGAAATACCAGCTGTCCACGACCACGAACACCGCTGCCGTGAGGGTCGCTCCTGGCAGAAGCCCCAGGGCTGCCCTGGTCAGTGACTTGAAGGCAGAGTCTGTGGCTCCGCGAACGCCCCAGAGGAACACAGGAACCAGAGCAAAGGCCAGAAAGGTGGGCCGGTTGAAGAAGCCAGCCGCCAGGATGCTCCCGAGAAGCCAGCTGTGCCACCACGAGCCTGGAGCAGGCTTCTTGGGTGCGGGGCTCCGAGCTACCCGGGGCGATACCAACACCAGCAGCCATGCAAAGAGCAGCCCCTCGATGGCGTTGGAGAAGGTCCTTGTGTAGAAGACCAGGGTGACATAGGAACCAGACAGCAAGACCAGGGCGTTCCAGCGCTCCGCCCTCCACAGCGGGGCCAGGTGGTATATGGCCACGTCCAGGGCGAAGGAGAGGGCAGTGAGGAGGAGCCGGGGCCCCACCAGCAGCATATAGCCACTTACCAGGCCAGGCCACGGGCCCAGTTCTTTCCAGAGCTTGAGCAGCCAGAAGGCAAAGCCAGAGGTCAGCAGTGGGAAGACCACCGTGCGGCAGGAGCTGCTGGGATGGAACTCCCACGGCCGGGCGCCCTCGATGCCCAGGATGTCCTCTGCAGAGAGAAGGAGGGGTGAACCAGTCCCAAGCTCAGAGAATATGGCAGACGATATTTCAGGATGGCCACCTAGATTTTCCAGCCCCCTACTGTACACTCCCCGAATAAACCCTGGGACAGTGGAGATGATGGATTTTCCTTTTGTGATTTAGTTTATGTCACAGGTGACAGCAGGACATAAGACAGGGAGATAATGCAGATGGGCCTGACATAATCACAGGAGCCCTTTAAAAGCAGAAAAGGACATCAGAGAGTCAAACCATTAGAACGATTTGATGATGTACCATTGCGGTCTCAGATGGAGGGGGCCGTTGGCAAGGCATGATCCAGGAGCCGAGATCAGCCTCTGGCTGACTTTTAGCAAGGAAGTGGGAACTTTAGTTCCATAACTGAAATAAACGAAATTCTACCAACATAAAGAATGAGCTTGGAGCCCTAACCGGTTTGGCTCAGTGGATAGAGCGTCGGCCTACGGACTCAAGGGTCCCAGGTTCAATTCCAGTCGAGGGCATGTACCTTGGTTGGGGGCACATCCCCAGTGGGGGGGTGTGCTGGAGGCAGCTGATTGATGTTTCTAACTCTCTGTCCCTCTCCCTTCCTCTCTGTAAAAAATCAATAAAATGTATTAAAAAAAAAAAGAATGAGCTTGGAAAGCTGATTTCCCCCCAGAGCTTCCAGACAAGAACTCGGCCTGGCCATACTTTGATTTCAACCTTGTGATGCCCTGAGCAGAGAGTCCATGCCGGACTCCCAATTTATAGAACAGTGACCTAACAGTTTTAAGCTCTGGGTTTGCGATGATTTGTTATGCAGCACCAGAAATGACTATAGGGGAGGCCAGCCCGTCTGAGGCCCCAACTGGGAAGGAACCATTCCTGGGATGTGAGGTGACAATGTGCCCTGGACAGGGTGTATGGGGAGGGTCAGGGCGAAGGTCCATTCCTCTCATCAGAGTTTAAAGTCTCCAAAGTGAGGTAAAAAACCCATCTCTGTCATTATGATTGTGTTCCAGGATAGGCAGTGTGAGGAAGGGAAAGGGAATGAGCAATTGTTAGATTTGTCTATGATATTTAAATTGTTCATAAGAAGAATATATTCAAGCAGGACTTGTGTAAGTAAAAGAATACTCGCTGCCTGAGTCTGGTCTGTGATCCTGCACCCCGTGTCCCAGAACTCTGAGGGGTGGGGTGAAGGAACCAAACTCTTAATTTCTGCACCTCAACTCAAGCCCACAACTTCTCCTGCTCCATAACATTGCTGGTTTGTTCAGGGATCTTTGTTTCTCCTACTTATTCCTCCAGCCTTTTAGCCTTTCTCTCTCTATGTCAAAAGGTGAAAGGGAAACAGAAAAGCTAGGATCAGATCAACCTGGCTGCTTTTCACCGGCTCCGGTTTTTAAAAAAGCGTGGAAAGGAAGACCGGACCTTTCCAGCTGAATCCAGTGTTGAGCCATGTGGCAGAAATAGCTAAACAGTCTCCCCAGTATCCATTCCCTCCTTCTTCCTTAGTCTCTTCAGTGGGGCATTTGGTCAGGTTTGAAGGCGATATTTTTCAGCTTCCTTTGCAGGCTAGGTGTTGCCCTGTGATACGTTCTGACTGATGGGATGGAAATGGTATGAGACTTTCAAAAACGCCCTGGAAGAGAGCAGGCATGCCCATCTCTTATTCAGTGGCTGGAAAGACTTGGTTTTAGACTTGACGGCGGGAGCTCAAGCAGCCATATTGAACCGAGAGGAGGAAGCCCTGTGCCCACAGCATCTGAGAATCCTTGCGGGTCCCTGGCAACCATCCTCATGATGGGCTCTACACCACCTGGCAGATAAGTTCTAACAATTGAGCATCCAGGTCTGGGTCCCCTCGGCCCTCATATAAAACTACAGAAAAGTTTCCTTAGCTCAGATTATAACCCTGTGTACGTTTTCCCAAGCTCTGAGGAAGCCCAACTCAAATCCTTCGCCGAGAAATACAAAACGGCTTTTCTTTTCAGTAACCTCTACTGTCGGTCCAAACAGGAAAACGCCAAAGAGGCTGGCATTTCATTAGTATCATCCGGAAGGTCAGTGTCACCACTCAGGAGAGAGATGTGAGGTCCCCCCTCGCAAGCTCTTACTCCAGAGAAGCTCGCTGGTTTTCTGCTCATCTGCACAGCCATGTGTCTCCCTCCCCACTGGACATCCAACCAGCTCAGTCCAGACTTTGCTGTGACTTATCATAGCCATACCCGGGTGCTTTACCTGCCATGACCTCGGGCGACTGGAAGAACTCATCTGGGTGCACGTAGCCTGTCTGTGGAAGGAGACACCACAACAGGCGGAGCAGGCTGAGGCTGCCCCACATCACCCTGGGTGCCATCTTCAGGTCAAGGAGCTGCCAAGACATCGGGCCAAGAGCTTAGAAATACTTCTCAGCTACTACAGATGTCACTCTGGGTCCACAGATCTGCATCTGCTGAGGATAACATTTGTTAGTTATTATCATGTAAATTATAATATGTTCGATCATCTGAACTAGTGCTAAAGGGATCCGTGTAAAATTAAAATGATAAGACTAACAGCTGCTATCTACTAAGTGCCTGTTAAGTGCCAGAAAGATTACACTCATATCTCATTGAATCTTTTCCACAGTTTGGAACAGTGGGTCTCATGATCTCATTTTACAGATAGGGGAACCGAGACTTCTGTTGAGTAACCTGTTACTTGCTCAACATATTTTCTAAGTGTCTAAATATAACATTTGTGAGTAGAATTAAGGTGCCCTCCAAATCTGGGTCTCACAGCCCCAATCCTGTTCATAGCTCCCATCCATAAGCAAGCATGGCAGCCTGTCTCTTGCAATTCTATAAACTTGGGAATTCTCAATGGATTCCATCCAATTCCCTGCAAAAAAAATGCACCACATCCCACTCCATTGTCTTCAGTCACTCCCTCCACCTTTCACACACCCTGGAACCTTTAGAACAAGCATGTCAAACTCGTGGCCCACAGGCCACATGCAGCCCACATCGAATATTTTTGTGGCCCAGCCAATATAACGGTATGTAAGAAACATTTTAATAAAAATTTTGTAACTTAATTTTTACAAAATCCTATTATACATAATCTTACCTAATAATAGACAAACATGTAAATTGACCGTACCTCCGCTATGCCCACCAGCCAATCAGGAGTGGTATGCAAATTAACCCAACAAAGATGGCGGTTAATTTGCATACACAGGTGCTGAGCGACCGGGGGTGGGCAGGACACTTGAGTCTTCGCATGGCAACAACGCAGGCGTTCCGCACCACCCCCGGTCTCTCAGGGCCTTTGGGTACGTGGGAAGATGGGACTGGGCCAGAGTGGAAAGGCAGTGCCGGCAGCCAGGGAAAGGAAGGCCCATTCTAGCATGAATCTTCGTGCATCAGGCTTCTAGTTATTAATAACGAACTACAATGTTCACTAAGGACTGATTACCATAATCGTGTTGCATTCATTTCCCTTATGGGCCTTATGCGCAGGCGCACCATGTCTCCCCACTAATACGAGCAGCGAATCTTGTAGCAGCCGATTGCCACGTCATTAGTCTTGGACTGACTTGTTTGGTGTGCACAATTTGCTTTTGGAGAACAAAAAAAAATAGGTTTATTTGTGTTATGCTTATTAATTTGTGCAGTTATTCAGTGTTTGGTAAGTTAATGTTCAAGAAAAAATATTTTTATTAAAATGTTCTATTATTTTATGTTAACGATTACTCATTTATTTCAGCCCTTTGTATTCAGCATGTCTCTATCAAAATAAACCTACGTTTCTATGAAAATTGAAGCTTTTTTTTTTTGCGGCCCACATAAACTTACACCTTGTTTGTTTGGCCCGTGTTAGCCTTTGAATTTGACATGCTTGCTCTAGAAAGTGATGAGAACTCACTGCTAGAGTCTAACTGTCAATGTCTCTCCCCTCCCATTCATATGCTGAAATCCTAAAGCCTGATATCATGGCATCGGGAAGTGGGGCCCTAGAGGGGAGGTGATTAGGTCATGAGGGTGGAGCCATCATGAATGGGATAGTGTTTTCGTAAGTGAGCCACCACAGTGCTCCCTCACCCCTTCTACCATGTGAGGGCACAGCCAGAAGCCACTGACTGAACCAGGAAGAGGTCTTCACCATGCTGCTTCCTGGATCTTGGACTTCCCGCCCTCCAGAACTGAGAAATAAATGTCTCTTGTTTATAAGCCACCCAGCCCAAACAGACGAAGAACTTACTTATGTAACACCTCTTGCTAGGAATGCTCACTTCCTAGGTTCAAAGAGCAAGGGGAATCGGAGCCCGTTGCTTAGTGGACCTATCTATCAGCACCCAAATGCCATCTCTGGTGAACAGAAAAACAAGTTTGACAACAAGTTTGCCACTTATTCAAAAATACATATGGTGACCATATCCTGACTTCTTGGCTTTGAAATTTTAAAGCCTGACCTTAAACAACGATTGTTCTCAGGTGTGATACATCCTAACGAACAAGGCAAAGCAAAGCAACAGAACAGGAATCTGGCAGATGTCAACAAGGACATCTTGATACCGTGGACGCAAAAGGGGTGTGTTCATAAGTTACAAATTCCTGTCCATTGCTCTTGTGCATCCAGTTTAACGCCTTTGAAATGTCAGATGCAGTACCCCTCCTAGGAGTAACCACCCTCAAGAGAGCCTGATCTTGTTAACTGTCCTGTGATCTGATCCCCGCTTTGCTTTCTCCCACCTTCACTTAATCTTCCTTTAATTCCCTCCTTAATTCCAAATGCATAAAAGGAACTGCAAACTGTCATTTATCTTGAGCATCTTACTTTCTGCCCATTGTCAGTCTGGCTCAAATGAAATATAAAAATTATTTACAGGTTTAGCCCTGGCCAGTGTGGGCTCAGTTGGTTGGGCGTCATCCTGTGCTCCAAGAGGTTGCTGGTTCTAATCCTGGTCAGGGCACATCCCTTCGTTGTGGCTTCCATCCCCAGTAGAGGGCATGCTGGAGGCAGCCAATCAATGTTTCCTAAACCTCAGGTTCCTCATCAGGAAAGTCAGATAACAATATAAACCTCATGGGATTGAGGGAGAATTAAAGAGCTGACTCGTGGATGGCACTTAGTGCACGGAGCTTGCATGTATCAGTGATCAATCTGAGGTTGCCATTACTGCTTTTAGTAGAGGCACAGATCATAAAATCCTGGCTGCTTCAGACACTTTGGGAGAGCCTCAAAATAGCACTTCCACTGGCGATGAAGATAAACAGGATTTGGTTAGTATAACTACTGTATTAGCATAGGTAGCTATTTAGTTAGGAAGAGAGCAAATGGAATTGACCGTTAAGCTTGATGCATTAGGGAGCTGAATTAGACATTGAGCCTGATTCACTAGGAAGCCACACCATTCACAGGATCCTCAGGTGACAGCCTCATTCTCCACGGAGGGAACTTAACCCTCTAAATGGACAGGAAGAATCTGCTTCTGGTCATTAGCCGGGATAACCGGATAACTGAAGGAGGAATAAAAACAGCAGGGGAGCCTGGCCAGTGTGGCTCAGTTGACTGAGCATCCTCCCATGTCACCAGTTCGATTCCCAGTCAGGGCACATGCCCAGGTTTCAGGCTCGATCCCCAGTGTGGGGCGTGCAGGAGGCAGCCAATCAATGATTCTCTCTCATCATTGATGTTTCTCTCTCTCTCTCTCTCTCTCTCTCTCTCTCTCTCTCTCTCTCTCTCTCTCTCTCTCTGCCTCTCCTGTCCTCTCTGAAATAAATAAAAATATGTTTTAAAATAAATAAATAAAAACATATTTAAACACAAAAACAAAAACAAAAAAAACAGAAGGGGAAATGTCTTTGCTAGCCACATGCCCAGCAGAAACCAAGATGGCGAAAAAAAAAAAAAAAAAAAAGCCCTAGCCTAGCTCAGTGAAGAGAGCGTTGGCCTTCGGACTGAAGGGTCCCCGGTTCGATTCCGGTCAAGGGCATGTACTTTGGTTGCAGGCTCCTCCCCAGCCTAGGCCCTGGTCTGGGCACGTGCAGGAGGCAGCCAATCGATGTGTTTCTCTCACATCAATATTTCCCTCTGTTGTTCCCTCTCTTTTCCACACTCTCTAAAATCAATGGGAAAATATCCTTGGGTGAGAATTAAAGAAAAAAGAAGAAACCAAGATGGTGCCAGTGGAGGTAAGCACGTGGGCAGCAGAAACTAGATGACGCAGCAGAACTTGGGGGCATGCACAGTAGGCGCACTCGGGCAGCGTCCAGCCTGGGAAAACTGGGAAAAGAATCAGCTTGGACTGAAACTGGTTTGGCTCAGTGAATAGAGCGTCGGCCTGCGGACTGAAAGGTCCCGGGTTCGATTCCGGTCAAGGGCATGTACCTTGGTTGTGGGCACGTCCCCAGTGGGGGGTGTGCAGGAGGCAGCTGATCGATGTTGCTCTCTCATCGATGTTTCTAACTCTCTATCCCTCTCCCTTCCCTCTGTAAAAAATCAATAAAATATATTTAAAAAGAAAAAAAGAATCAGCTTGGCCCAAGCCAGCGTGGCTCAGTGGGTGAGCGTTGACCTGCTAGTATGAACCAGGAGGTCAAGGTTCGATTCCCGGTCAGGGCATAAGCCTGGGTTGTGAGCTCCATCCCCAGTGTGGAGCGTGCAGGAGGCAGCTGATAAATGATTCTCTCTCATCATTGATGTTTTTTTTCTCTTTCTCTCTCTCCCTCTCCTCTCTGAAATCAATAAAAAAATATATTTAAAAAAAGAATCAGGTTAAATAAGGGCGTGGAACCCCAGAAGGTCCAGGAAAGGAATCGGTAATACAGTTCCTCATGTTGTGGTGACCCCCAACCATACAATTATTTTCGTTGCTACTTCATAACTGTAATTTTGATACTGTTATGAATTGTAATGTAAACATCTGTGTTTTCCGATGGCCTTAGGCTCTACAGCAGCGGTTCTTGACCCACAGGTTGAGAACCGCTAGCAGGGTCGCCTAAGACCATCGGAAAACACAGATATTTACATTACGATTCATTAACAGTAGCAAAATTACAGTTACGAAGTAGCAACGAAAATAATTGTATGGTTGGTGGTCACCACAACATGAGGAACTGTATTAAAGGGTCGTGGCATTAGGAAGGTTGAGAACCACTGGGTTAGGAGGAGGATCCAGCACAAGTCCAGGAAAACCAAAAATGTAGGTTGGATAGTTTGAAAGAAAGCCTACTCGTTCCCCAAAATCAAGAAATTGTATATAGAGGATTATCAGGGATCGCAGGGTAATTGCACCTAGAGAGTGCCTGCCTTCTACATCCCGAGGGCGTATTATTTCCCTTCACCCCAATAAATCTTGTCACTACACTTTAACTTCTCCCAACCATGCACCCTTTGAAATTCCTTTCTCATGGCACCGAAGGAACCCATTTTCACCGGCAGCACAATTGCCTGAATACATTTGTGCATGCAGCTCAAGCTTTTCTCCAAGAACAGAACGTGTACTCTGTGATCACAGTAACATAGCGAACCCACCGCACTGACTGGGGACACGAAGCCAGCCCGCCCTGCACTGGTGTGGGTAGTTACAGGACAAGCCTAGGCTGTGAGCCTGCACTGCTTTCCCTCTGCAGCAACGGAAGGAATTCAGCAAGGGGACATCTGTTTAGTTCCCCCACCTGTTCCTCCTTTCCCAGGTCACGGTATTCAGAATTCCCACCGAGAACTGCCCGCCTCACCCCACGCCACCAATTTTCAGTGACGAAGTTACGATAGAGACCTTAACCTGGACAGAAACCAGAAGGGCCTGTGGGAGGATTGCTCCGGGAGCCCAGCTGGTGAGCGTGCGGTACTTACTCGGCTGTATGTGTTCTTCATGCAGGTGCCTTGCCAGGTCTGCGCGTACTGAATTGCAATCTTTTCTTTTTATTATTTTTAAATATATAATGTTGATTTCAGAGTGGAAGGGAGAGGGAGAAAGAGATGGAAACATCAATGATGAGAGAGAATCACTGATCGGCTGCTTTCTGCATGCCCCACCCTGGGGATCGAGCCTGCAACCCGGGCATGTGCCCCTGACTGGGAATCAAACTGTGACCTCCTGGTTTATAGGTCAATGTTCAACCACTGAGCCATGCCAGCCAGACTCTTTTTCTTGAATAAATCCTTTTGGTGATGGAATACACAGTTGACTTAAAAAAAAAAATCTTTATTGTTGAAAGTATTACATATGTCCCCCTTTTCCCGCACTGACACCTTCTAGCCCTCCCCACCCCACCCCAGGCTTTCACCACCTCCCCCACCTTCCCTCTGCAATTCCGCAGTCAGTTCCAGGCTTCTATGCTTCTGGATCCGTTTTGTTCATCAGTTTATTTTGTTCGTTAGAATCCACATATGAGTGAGATCATGTGTCATTTGTCTTTCTCTGACTGGCTTATTTCCCTTAGCACAATGCTCTCCAGATCCCTCCATGCTGTCTCAAAGGGTAAGAGATCCTTCTAGTTTACTGCTGCATAGTATTCCATGGCATATGAATTCCTTATATGAATTCTTTTCCTGCTTACTTCTTTTAAAAATTAAAACAAATTTCAATTACAGTTGACATTCAATATTATATTAGTTTCAGGTGTATAAGACAGTGGTTAGACATTTATATACTTATGAACTATATTCCCTATGTTGTACTTTATATCTGCATGATTATTTTGTAACTGTCAGTTTGTATTTCTTAATCCCTTCGCCTTTTTCACCCAGCACTCTAATCCCCCTCCCATCTGGCAACCATTAGTCTGTTCTCTGTATCTATGAGCCTGTTTCTGTTCTGTGTTCCACTTTTTTTGTTTGTTTTTTTAGATTCCACATATAAGTGAAATCACACAGCATTTGTCTTTCTCTTTCTGACCCACTTCACCCTGCACAGTACCCTCCAGGTCCATCTGTGTTGTCACAAATGGCAAGGTTTCTTTCTCATGGCCGAGTGATATTCCATTGTATATATGTACTGCGTCTTCTTTATCCAATCACCCATCAATGGGCTCTTAGGTTGCCTGCACATCTTGGCTATTGTACATGAAATGTCCCTCTTTGTCTCTTGTTGTAGACTTTGTTTTAAAGTCTATTTTGTCTGATGTAAGTATTACTACCCCAGTTTTTTTTTTTTCATTTCCATTTGCATGAAATATTTTTTTCATCCCTCTACTTGTGTCTTTTGATCTGAAGTGGGTTCCTTGTAGGTATTACATGTATGGGTCTTGTTTTCTTCTCCACTCTTGTCTTTTTTAAAATTTTATTTTTAATTATAGTTTATATTATATTAATGTTATAATTCAATATTATTTTGTAACCACCATGTCTCTGAATTGGAGCATTTAATCTATTTTCATTTAAAGTAATTATTAATAGGTATGTAGCTATTGCTATTTTATTATTCGCATTTTTAATCTTTTCCCCCCTTTTTTCTTCTTAAAGAAGTTCCTTTAACATTTCTTGCAAAACTGGTTTGGTGGTGATGAACTCCTTTAGCTTTTTCTTGTCTGTGATTTTTCGCTGACTTCTGTACTGCATTCTGGCCATAGGAAGTCAGAGGTGGCTGTGGGGCAACAGGCTGCTGCCAGGAGGAGGCTATTCATGCGCTGAAAGAGCATCACTGCGGCTGGCTGGGCAGGGGACCTGGGCAGACTCTGAGATGAGCCCTTCCCCTGTGCTTGTCCCCACAGCCTTGCAGAGCTTCTCAGTCAGCCGACAACCAGCAATGCCTCCCCAGCAAAACTCCATCCTGCACCCACTGCTTTTCTTTGACCATGAGTCTCATAAACATGTCATCCACCCACTCCATGCCATTGGCCCTTGTTGCCCTTCTTCTGGACCTTGTGGTTCCGAGGCCTCAGTCTCAACTCTGGTCACCCTTTGGATCCAGACACTTGCTTCCCTTCCCTCCCACAAGAACATAATAAATAAATAAATAAATAAATAGGAAGGAAGGAAGGAAGGAAGAAGGACAATGACTAGCAGTCTATCTTCTCTGTTGTTCGGGTAAGCGCCCCCTCTGGAGGGCTGTGTGCTTCAGAGGAGGCAGTCCAGAGCCCCAGCTCCAAACCAGGAGGCGAGTCCTCACTGGTAATCCATATCCGTTGTCATTGATGGGTGTAGGAAGGTGTATGTAATACTATTCTCACCAGGGGGACTTGATGGAAAGCCTGCTGAAGGACTTCTGGAAAAGATTTCTCTGATCTTAAAAAAAAGATGCACATGCAAATCAAAACCGCTTCAAATCCACGAGGATAGCTAGAATCAAAAAGCAGATCACAACAAATATTGGTCAAGATGTGGAGAATTCAGAGCCCTCCTACATGGCTGGTGGGAATGTAAAAAAGGTACAGCCACTTGCCAAACAGTCTGGGAGCTCCTCTAATCATTAAAGACAGTTACCATATGACCCAGCAACCCATTCCTAGCTATATACCAAGGGAAATGAGAACATTATGCCCACACCAAGCTTATACACAAGTGCTCATAGTAGCATCTTTAATAATAAAAGGGTAATATGCTAATTAGACCAGACGTCTTCCGGACATCATTCCCGACGTCCTTCCTGATGAAGCCGGGGCCTGAAGGAAGCCAGCCTGGGGTTCGGGTGCAGGAGGGAAGCCGGTGCCAGCACCTGGGGGAAGGAAGGCCTACTCTTTTGTGCAAATTTTCGTGCATCAGGCCTCTAGTTATTCATAATGGCCAAAAAGTGGAAACAACGCGAATGTTTAACAAAGGAACGGACGCTAAAATACCGTCCCTCCATACAATGCAATAGCTTTGGCCCCTCCTCTATTCTGCGTTGTTTCTCACTTCAGCGACGTTGCTCACATTGCTCTTTGCTGGCTGTGCTTATAATGTGGAGCTAAAACCAGCTTTGGCATCGACTAGGCCTGGCTTCAAATCCTTGCTGTCACTTGCTCATGGCGGAAGAACATTTAATCTCTTTTGAACCCCATTTTCCCCCCCCCCCCCCATATAAAATGAGGGTAACAATAGCACCGGCTTCAGGGCTGTTGTGAAGATGAAATGACTGTGAAAAGCAAACATGACAAGTGGTTTCTTTGATGACCTAGTTTGCTTCCACGGCCCGGACCCAGAGAAGCCCTCCTGAACTCTGTACCAGGCTTGGCCCTGGGCGGTGCACGGGCCGCTGGGGCCTTCAGACAGTTTCAGTGACTGGCGTCCCCCAGGTCTGGGATCCATTCGGATTCGGGCCGAGTCCACCTGGAAAGACCCACCGCGGGGCCAGGGTCAAGGCCAGAGTCGGAGGAGGTGGCAACCTAGCGGGCCCTTGAATGGAACAAGTGCGGGTGCTCTCCGGAGCGAGCCCGGCCCGCTGCTCCTCCTGGGGCCGCCCAGGCCCAGGCCCGGCTGGAGAAGCGTCCCGGCGGCTGCTTCCCGCAGGGCGCCCGGGGGCGGGGCCCCCCTAGGGCGTGGCAACTACTCACCCGCAGCCGGTCCCAGTCCGGCCCTTGTGGCGGCCGCGGGGCCGGTCTCCCGAGGCTGCGGAGCGGGAGGCCTTAGAATAAATGGGTGGCGCCCAGGGCCGCGCAGACTCCGCGGTGCGGCCGGGAGCGGGTGCTCACCACCGCGGGGGCCTCCCGCGCGCGCGTGCGGGGATGCGTGCGGGCCGGCAGCGGGGAGGGGCCATCTCGGCGGCAGGGTCCGGGGGAGAGGAAACCGCTGCGTCGGGGAGCGGGGAGCGGGGAGCGGGGAGCGGGGGGAGAGATGACACCAGTGCGGCGGGAGGACGGAGGGCCGCCCGGGAGCCCGGACTCGGGTCTCTCCGCCGAATCAGAGGCCCCGGCTCCAGGTGCCCCACCTTCTGCCGCGCTCGCCCCCTGAGCGCGCGGCGCCACGTCGCGCTGGGGACACAGCTGGGGACGGGGACGGTCCAGGATGGTGACCATCGCGTGGTGGCAACTTCGTGACAAAGCTGCTGGGTCCTCGCTTCCTGGGGAGGGCGGCAGGTCCAAGGTTCCACCCTTTCCCGGGATCCGGCATTTGGAGCAGGGTTTTACTTATTTTTATTTCTGTTAATTCTCACCGGAGGATATTTTTCCATTGATCTTTCAGAAGGAGTGGAAAAGAGAAGGAAAGACAGAGAGAACTATCGATGTGAGAGAAACACATCGATCGGTTGCCTCCTGCAGGAGCCCGGACCAGGGCCTTGCAATCAAACCCGGGACCCGTTGGTCTGCAGGCTGAGGCGCTATCCACTGAGCCAAACCGGCTAGGGCAGAGCAGGTTTTTTGAAAATATTATTTTATTTTATTTTTATATAGTTTTATTGATTTCAGAGAGAAAGGGAGAGGGAGAGAGAGATAGAAACATCAATGCTGAAAGCAAATCATTGATCAGCTGCCTCCCGCACGCCCCCTACTGGGGATGGAGCCTGAGACCCCGCATGTGTCCTTGGTCAGAATCGAACCTGGGACCTGCAGGCCGACACTCTATCCACTGAGCCAAACCAGCTATAGCTAAAAAGCATTTTTATTAATTCCAGAGAGAGGGAGGGAGAGGAAGAGAGAGAGAAACATCAATGATGAAAATAATTACTAGGCTGCCTCCTACACACCCCCTACTGGAGATGAGTCTGCAATCTGGGGATGTACCCAGGGGGGATCAAAAGGTGACCTCCTGGTTCATAGGTCATTGCTTAACCACTGAGCCACAGCAGCCAGCGGGGCTGGAGCAGGTTTTAAAGACTGCAGGGGGTGGGAGTGTCGGAGAAGGGGGTGGGGGTCCCTGCGCAACAGCCAAAGGGCTCGTCTCCCTCTGGAAACGTGCAAGGACTGTCCCTCAAGACCGAGATCTCCTTCCAGACTCTCAGGTCCATCCCAGGGGCAGCGGGTAAGAGCGGCTCTGAGTCCATATTCCTGATTGGTGTCGCATTTCATTCTAACCTGGACTCTGGGCTGAAAAAAACCCTGGGGAGCCCCACCGTGGCAGCACTGGAAGGTCTGACCGTGGCCGCCTCCTTTTTCTGGCAGTCCACACGGACCCAGGCTTACCCTTTGATTGACAGAGAATGCAACAGAGCATTAGCACACAGGGGAGAGGGGAAGAGAGCAAGTTTTCTCGATGAACTGGCCTACGTCACTTAACCACCCATGACCTCGGTTCCCATCTGCAAAATGGGAACTCTTCTCCGCAGGGAGATTTTGCAGTGTTAATAGTTTTCTTTTTCTTTTTCTTTTTAAATATATTTTATTGATTTTCTACAGAGAGGAAGAGAGAGGGATAGAGAGCTAGAAACATCGATGAGAGAGAAACATCGATTCAGCTGCCTCCTGCAAACCCCGCAATGGGGCTGTGCCCGCAACCAAGGTACATGCCCTTGACCGGAATCGAACCTGGGACCCTTGAGTCCGCAGGCCGACGCTCTATCCACTGAGCCAAACCGGTTTTGGCAGTTTTCTTTTTTAAATATGTTTTTATTGATTTTAGAGAGAGACAGGAAGGGGGAGGGAGAGAGAAATATCTATTGGTGGCCTCCTGCATGGCCCACCACCGATATCGGGGATGGAGCCCGCAATCCAGGCATGTGCCCTGTCTGGGAATCAAACTGGCCACCTCTGGGTGCATGGGATGACGCTCAACCACCTGAGCCACAGGGGCCAGGGCTTTGTGAATAGTTTTGACAGCGGTTCCCTGAGGCAAAGATGTCTGTGGTGGAGGATGACAGTGAGGGATGCCCTCCTTAAGGACAGCTGCAATAGTCCTTGCCATATTGTGCATCCCATGCAAAGGCCCAGACAGCCACTAACCAAAGCAAGGTTGGTGCTGGCCCGCACGTTTGCCTGGAGCATCCTTGGTGACAGAGCTTTTGCCCTTGTTGGTGCCCCCATGAGACTCCTGGGCAAGGAGGCCATTCTCTCATCCTGAAGGAGTGTGGTAGGCAGTTAGACAGACGTGAGCAGAGCAAGGACCATGGGCTAGGTACAGAAGGTCGCCGGGACCCTGGGTGCCTAGCAATGGGCAAAACTGGAAAAATAAGGACCTGCCCCCCAGGGTAACCTTTCCTCCCCTGGCATGTCGCTAGTATGGAGTAGACCCCCTGGGAGGAGGAACATGGGGTGGGAGAGTGACTTCATGGGACTCCCAGGAGGCCTTGCATGACCACTCCCTTAAGCATTAACCCCTAGGGATAACATCTAGGCCTCAGGAGTGTTTCAGTTCCAGGCCCAGAAAAGCAGCAAAACCAGACAAGCAAGGCCATGGCTGACCTCAGGACCAGCTGCATTGACTAATGAACCCCTGCCAATCAGTAGAGACCATGACCCTGAAAGGACACACTTGGAAAGCTGATGAGTATTCTATTGGGATCCAGCCTGAGACCTCCAGATAAGTACCCTCAAGCCAGAGGACCCAGCATGGCTCTCTCTATGGAGCATCCTTCCCCAGGCGCCTTTTCCTCGACTCTCTCTGTCTCCTAAGCTCCAAGGCCCCTCTTTCGCCTCTGCAACTTGTTGCTTGGGCCCATGTCTTCTACAGCTCACTTCTGCTACCTCTGTGGCTTTCCAAATAAACGTTTTTTTTTCTAGTTTGAGCCTTGACTCTGAATCCTTTTAGCCAGAACTCAAATACCAAGGTTGCTGAACCCAGGTCCAATGGCCGGTAACAACCTCGCCGCTTTCGCTGACAGCAGGAGGGCAGGCCTGGCCTAAGTGTATCCCGAAAGGCCCGAGTGGAGATTCCTCTCCGCTAAAGCGACGTGAACCCCTCTGCTCTCACAGGCTTCCTGCTCAGCACTTTGCAGCGTCTTTTGGATTCATCCTAACAGAGACCCTGGGATTATACTCCCATTTTATAGATGGGGAAAGTATAAGGGGACCAGACGTCCCGCTTTTGGCGGGACAGTCCCGATTTTTAACAATTGTCCCGCATCCCGCGGCGTTTTAAAAAAGTCCCGATTTTTGGAAAGAAAGCACGACAAGCTAGGGAACGGCGGGAGAACAGGAAGAGAATATACGGTTTTTGGCCAGGATATGAGTTTTATATTATTTTTGTTAATTTTATAATGTTAAACTTTAATGATAACAAATAATTGTTGAGAACTGATTATCGAGAACTGCTTATCAAAGTTCGCATTGTTGATCAGTTGTTCGAATTCGACCACCATTGTTTGGACTTAATGAACAATGGCATTTTTGGGGATTGGCAATGACAAAAACATTTTGTAACTGTCTTTCAGACGATACACATCGTACTGCGTGCTAGTAAGCTAGTTAAACAAGTTATGTCATTACAAATCAGCTATTCAGATAATTTAGGTAAGTAATTTATTTATTTATTTCATGAATACATAAATTTTCTTGAATTTAGCAGACAGTACTTGTATTATTTATATTTTATAGTGGTTGCAAAAAGTCTAGCGCCGGCCTTGAAAGTGACACTTACGACTTACGTTAAGGCAAATTCATGACCTTTTAAACAACGACAGCAATCTACTAAAAAAAATTCACTCAAAGGAGAAATATGCCAAAGAATAAAATAATACTATACATCATTTTTTATTTATTATATTTGTAAATTGTACTTATGTTGACATATTTAAAAAAATAAATTACAATACTATTTTTGCGTTCCATGAAAATTTTTGTTGCTCCATATAGACCAAATTTTTAATCAAGAACCACCCCCCCTCCCCCGTCAATGGTGTCCCGCTTTACCAATGCTAACATCTGGTCACCTTAGGAAAGTACCAGTAAAGTTCCAAAAGCGACCACGAAGGCCCGCCCATAGCCGGAGAGGAGTCAAGTCTAGGCCTCCGTCCGTCCGGGCCCCTGAAGGGGAGTTTGCCCACAGCCTCCCTCCCAGCAAAGTCGCCGCCGGTGTCCGGTGTCCGGTCTCCCTTAGCCGGGGCCGGTTTGGGGCCAGCTGCCTGCGAGGTGGTGGGAGCCCAGAGCTCCCCTGCCTGCCTCCCTGGCTCCAGCACCTGCTGGTCTCCGGGCAGCTGGCGAGGGCAGGAGTGGTAACAATGACCTTCCCCCCTGCCTGGCCCTCTCCCCTTACCCTTACCCCCCCCCCCCGCCCCCCTCCTTCAGCTCCTCCGGAGCTGCTCGGCCGACTCACCCTCGCGCGGCCTCTGGGCTGCACCTGCGGTGCTGGCGGCGTCCGCCCTGGGGCGAGGGCCTGCCCGGGGTGGGGGCCGGGAGCCGCCGGGACCGGGGGCCGGAGTCGGGAGGCGTCCGCCGGCCTCCTCCCTGCAGGGTCCAGGGGATTTCGCAAGCTCTGCAGGGCGCCGGGCGGCGGAGGAGCGGGCTGGGGCCCGAGCCACGGGCGGGCGGGGCTGCCCAGATGCGTCGCCCGGGTCCGGCTGCGGGCTGTGGCCACGGGTGAGGCAGAGGGTGGAGGGTCCCGGGTCCGGGTCCGGGTCCCCGGGGCGGTGACTGCTCCCCCCCCCCCCCCTCCGCATTCCAGCTCATCCCCCCGCAGCCCCCTCCTGGGCGGGCCGGGCTGGTGAGTCACCTTTTGAGCCCCGGGGACAATGAGACCACGTTAATCCAGGCCACTCTCCTTTTGTCCTTCACGATGGAAGTGTTCAGTGCTGTGTGGGTGGGGAGTTGCTAAAGCTCCGAGGACCCGCTCCTCCGAGTGGAAGGAGGTCGTGGGGGACGGAGGCGCGGAGCCAGGGCGTGGGTTCTGTGACACCGGCCGCCGGCGTCCCGTGTGGGAGCGGTCCTGCGGCGGCCCGGCTGCCCCCGGCAAACGGGCGGCGGGCGGCCGGGCGATGCCGGTAGGAGGGATGCGCCGAGAGCATAGGACGCGGCGCTGCAACAGCCCCCTCCAGGTCCTGGTCCCTCAGCCGCGAGAGAACTCCCCAACATGCACACCACACACACACTACACACCACACACCACCCCGCGGGCGGACCTCGGCGCGCCCAGGTGCGGCTCGGGGCCTCCCCGCGTCTATGTGGGTCACTCCCCCCGCCCGGTAGCGGACCGACCGAATGTAGTGGCCGGTGGACGACAGACACTGCCCCGCTGGCGGGGGAATGTTTCACTGAGCCTCCTGGTGAGGCTGCCTTGGCAGAGTAGAACATCCCTCCCTCCTTCCAAAATCAGTGTTTTTTTGAAGGGTCTTGAGCAGAACCCTTTCACCTATGTTCTCCTTTATGCTTCACAGCAGCCCGCACATTAAAACAAAACAAAACACTACTTTAGCCCGACCTGTGTGGCTCAGTGGTTGAGCATCGAACCAGGAGGTCACAGTTAAAATTCCTGGTCAGGGCACATGCCAGGGTCGGGACTCGGTTCCCAGTAGGGAGCGTGCAGGAGGCAGCCGATCAATGATTCCCTCTCATCATTAGTGTTTCTATATCTCTCTCTCCCTCTCCCTTCCTCTCTGAAATCAATAATTTTTTTTTAAAAAAATACTACTTTATTGAGATACTAGAGGCCCGGTGCACAAAATTTGTGCACGGGGTGGCGGGGGGAATCCCACTCAGCCCAGCCTGCACCCTCTCCAATCGAGGACCCCTTGGGGGAGGTCCGAATGCCAGTTTAGGCCCCATTCACAGGGCAGCAACAGTTAGACATCCCTCTCGCAACCCGGGACTGCTGGCTCCTAACTGCTTGCCTGCCTGCTGGTCTAATCGCTATCTAACTGCTCCCCTGATGGCCCCCAACTGCCCTGCCCTGCTGGCCTGATGGCCCCCAACTGCCCTCCCCTGCCCACCTGATTGCCCCTAACCACCTCTGCCTCAGCCCCCACCACCGTGGCTTTGTCTGGAAGGAAGTTGGATGTCCAGAAGATGTCCGGTCACCTAGTCTTATTACCATATTAGCATATGACCCTTTTAATAGTATGGATGGTTACTGAGCAGTCCATTCTGGGGAACATGGGGAAGTGGCCTTATGACTCAGAGACCAGGGACTCGACAGGAAGCTGGGAGGTCTGGTCTCACTCAGCAGAGGATGGGCCTGGGATCATGGGTGAGGCCTGGACTGTGTTTAGCTCCGAGCAGCCTCCCTTCTCCAGGCACCACTTGCTCAGTGGCCTCCCATACACACCCCGACATGGGTTCAAACATGCAACCTTTCAATGTACAGGACGAAGCTCCAACCAATGAAGCCACCTGGCCAGGGCAGTTATTCTTAGCTTTTATTTTATTTTTATTTTTACTCTTTTTTATTAAATCTTTATTGTTGAAAGGTTTACTTAGGTCCCCTTTTCCCCCATTAATCTTTTCCAGCCTACAACCCCCTCTAGGCCCTCACCACCCCATTGTCTGTGTCCAGGGATGATGCATATATGTACACAGACCATTGGTTGATCTCTTCCCACCCACCCACCGTCCCCCGCCTTCCCTCTGAGGTTCCACAGTCTATTCATGCATCTGTGTCTCTTTTTGTTCATCAGTGTATTTGGCTCATTAGGTGTTAAAAGTGCTCTGGTTGTGATCACTTGGGTTTTCTAAAGATGCAGTCATATCATGTACAAATCTTTTTTCTTTTTCCAAATTTACTTGTGGACACATTGGGAATATAGATACCAGAAACAGAAGTCTGTGAATAAGTTGGGAATAGGATGCTTTTTCTTTCGTTACGTTGTGTATGTGATCCTGTGCTCCCGCCGTGTTGAGAACACTGAGTACTCTGGCTGCAGGGAAGCTCTCATTGGCAACTCATCCACATAGAGCCATAGCCTCCCTCTCCATCAGCCGTAGCTCCCAGGACAGACGCATGCACCCCTCAGCAGAGGTGGGGGCACTTGGCCACCTCCCGCAGGCTTGCCCCCTATCATCACCCAGTTGGGGCCCACCTTCTGCATATCACCCTCTTGTACCTACTCCCAGGCCATTCCATGCACTTCCTCTCAACCAGCCCCCTCTCTCCTCCCATCACGTCCGGAGCCCCAGGTGCTGTCCCTGCGAGGTCTGTGACACTCCCTACCAAACCATTTCATCTCATTCTTTCATGGTGTCCAGTGTTTCTTCTGCCTTGTTAACTTGGTTTGAATCTGAACGGAAATGGCTCCATCTTCTATTCCATTTGTGTCCTTTCCACCCCTAAGTTAATGCCGTGTCCTTAGTATGTGGCTATGAGATGTCTCTGTGACTGAGCTAGGAAACCTTTCATGTTTCTCTTTCCTTTTCTTTCATCTCAGGATAACTGAGCTCTGTGGTTTGTGTGGGACCAAAGGCCCTGGGAATACAATGCTGAGCCCTCTGAACTCATTTTATTCTTTATTGTATTATTTAATTCCTGGGGTTGAATTAAACATGAAAATAGAAGAAAATATACCCTTAGATATACAATCTGAGTTATTACCTGGAGATTTCTGCGGGAGCTGACACTGAGTTATGAGACCCATGTGTTTATTGGTCAGTTTCCTCACCTATGGAACGAAGGTTGAACCTGCCCCTCGGATCCTTTGGAGGTTGGATATGATGCATCCAGAGGGATTAACTGGTGGCTCGGAGAGTAAGATCAGAAGTCAACAGACACTTGTTTCCTTTACCTGGACAGAGTTAGAAAAACACAACTCTTTATCATAACACCTGGAAGGGCTATGCCTGTGGGAGGAGGTGCAGGGAACGGGGCTTCCCCCTTGCTCCTGCCCTGCCCTCCCTCCCTCCATCCCTGCACTGGCCCAGCTGCCATCAGGGAACCGCCCATCTCTCAGGGAGGAGCATGCGCAGTTTCTTGCAGACACTGAAGCAGCTGGGGAGTAGGGAGGTGGTGGTTTTTCCCCCTGAGGAGGCGCTGAAGTCCTTGTTGAAGTCTCTGCTCTGGAGCCTCTCTCAGCTGTGAGTCCTCCTCCAGGAAGGCTGTGCAGTGGAGGCTCCACGTGCCTTTCAGAAGAATGTCAGCTGGGGGAGGGAGCAGGAGGTCTGCCTTGCGCCCGCTTGCCAATCCCCAGTCCCGCTTCGCTGCCACCCAGCCCGGTTCCCTATGGCTCTCCATTGGCCATCCAGCCTGATGGGAGCCTGTGGGCCAGGGGTGGGGGAAGTGGAGGGGAGGGACCAAGAGGTGCTCCATGCACTTCCTGGTTACCGGTAGGCCTTTCTGGTCGTGATGACCCTAGGCTTTTGGCCTGGAGCTGGCGCGAACACCCAGCTACCCGCCTCCGATGGCAGGGTAGCTGGGTGTCCGAGGCAGTCCCCCTCAGTGGCTGCGGATCTGGCCGTTGAGAGGTGCGGGGGCAGGAGTCTCCCTCGCCTCTCAATGGCCGGATAGGCCACCCCGAGTCCTGCCCCCCAGCCTCCCGCTGCCCAATCGTGGGTGTAGTGGAGTGATGGTAATTTACATATTACTCTATTATTAGATAGGATTATTTACATGCAGTAATAGCAGAAATTTAAAGTACTGTGTACAGTTTTATGACTTGACAAGTGAAAACACCAGGATAACCGCTGTCCAGTTCAAGATGTAGAATGTTTCCATTCTGCCCCTTTGCAATTGAATATTTTTTTAAAAAAAATTATTTTTTTTATTGATTTCAGAGAGGAAGGAAGAGGGAGAGAGAGATAGAAACAACAATGATGAGAGTGAATCATTGATAGGCTGCCTCCTGTACGCCCCACACTGGGGATCAAGCCCGCAACCCCGGCAAGTGCCCTGCCCGGGTATCAAAAGGAGACCTCTGGATTCACAGGTTGACGCTTAACCACTGAGGCACGATGGCTGGATGCAGTCAATTCCTATTCCTCTCTCTTCCCTGGCTTCAGATAACAACTCATCTGATTTCTATCACTACGCTTTGTTTTTCCTAGAATTTCATATACATAAAACCATACAGGATGTGGTCTTCTGGGCATGGTTTCTGTCACTTAGCATAATGCTTTTGACAATCCATGTGGCTGTGTATAGGCAATCACTGGTGAGTAGTATTCCATTGTACGCATATGCCATAAGCTGTTTACCCCCTGGGGGTTGCGGGACGCTCAGCTGGGCTGGCAGAGAGGTATCTTCTCAGGATCCCAAAGGAGGATATTTGTGTTGCTTCTTGTCTTGAGATGATGAAGAAAACTGCCTTGAACATCCCCATAAAGTCTTTGTGTGGACATATATGTCCATTTCACGTGTAGGGTAAAATACCTGTAAGTGAATGGGATGGTTTGGTTTTATGGTGTTTTCAACTTTATAGGAAGCTCTCAAATTGTTTTTCAAAGTGGTTATACTATTTTACATTACCACCAGCAATGAATGAAAGCCCATTGCAGTCTGTGGTTTGTCTTTTTATTTTCTTAATAGTCAAAAGCTAAAGTTTCTAATTGTGACTTTGTCCAATTTATCCATTTTTTCCTTCATGCTTCATGCTTTTTGTCCTAAGAAATCTTAAGGTGAGGTAACAAAGCTTTTCTCCTAAAGTTGTATATTTTTAGCTTTTTGTTTAGGTCTATGATACATTCAAATTAATTTTTATGTATGGTGTGAGGTAAGGATCAAAGTTCATTCACCCTCCCCCATAGAGATATTCAGTTTTCCAGCACCATCTCTTGAAAAGACTGTTTTCTCCATTATGAATTCCCTTGGTACCTTTGTAAAAAATCAGCTGTGGCTAGTCCAGTGCAGGAGGGGCTCTGGGCACTGAGGAAAAAGGCACCTAATCCAGCCAGGTACGGTCCAGGAAGGCTCTCTAGAGGGATGATGGATTCCAGGCAGAGGTTGTGTTAGTAGTTTAGTGAGTTGCAGTGTTGCTGTGGATTAAATTGTGTGAGTGTGGTGGGTGGAGGGAATAAGGTTAGAAGTAGGCAGGAGCCAGATTGGAGTGGGGTGGGGCCTTGTGTGTCTTGCTAAGGAGCATGCGCTTTATCCTGGAAGAGATGAGGGGGCCACTGGACTTCTTTAGGCAGGGGAATGATGTAGTCAGATTTGCACTGCATCACGTTTATGTAATCTGGCTACAGAGGAAGGACTGGAGGTCAGACTGAATGAAGGCACAGACCAGTAAGGAGGGTGTTGCAGTAGCGAAACTAAGAGTTGATGGTAGGAGTGTAACTCTCCTCTGATTATCCTTTTTGTTGTTGTTAATCCTCAGCCGAGGATATTTTTTTCATAGATTTTTAGAGAGAGTGGAAGGTAGGGAGGGAGGGAGAAAGAGAGAGAGAGAAACATTAATGTAGAGAGATACATCGATTGGTTGTCTCTCTCATGGATGTGATGTCATGGGGGCGGGGAGGGGATGGAACTTACAACCCAGGTATGTGCCCTTGATGGGGAGTCACACCCTTAGCCCTTCACTGTGCAGGCTGATGCTCTAACCACAGAGACACACTGGCCAGGGCTATCCTTTTTTTTTTTTTTTTTTTTACCTTTGATTTTTGTATCATGTTTAAGAATTACCTATTCTAAATAAATGAATTCAGTAGGTAGAAGCCACAGACTGGAGTGAGGCTGGGACAGATGTTCTGCCTGGGAGAGCCACCCTTCAGACTGCCAGGCTGGCCCCCACTCCCAGAGGCCCTGATTCAGGAGGTCAGAGGTGAGGTCTAGGGCTCTGGGGTTTACAAACCCCACAGTGGATTCTGAGGTGCAGCCAGTACTGAGGACCATCGGTCCAGGTTGATGGCAGGTCTCAGACTTGGACAATGGGGCGAATAATGGTTCCAGTCCTGGCGTCGACTTAGCGGGAAGATGTTAAGTTCAATTTTGGTTACTTGGCACTTTGTAGATTTCCTTGAAGGTTTGCCGAGGACAGTTGAATGGGTGGGTTTGAACCTCAGCAAAAAGGTCTGGATTGGAAAAACAGTCTGGTTGGTCACCGGCCCATGGGACAGGAGCTCTTAACCTGGGGTCTGTGGACCCAGGTACATAAATGGATAATTTTGTGGGTGTGCCTATGTGTATATTGTTATTCCTGGGGTGGATTAGGGTTTCTAAGTTCAGAAGAGCCCGTGACCTTACAAAGGCTCAGGACAGTGGTGGGTCCAGAGGAACGCTGCTGGGCGTGGAGAGACGAGGCTGTTCCCCACTCTGGCCCCTCTCTCAGGGCCCCGGACCCTGGGGATCTTCACCTCTCTAGTTGCCAGGGCAATCCTTTGTTTTCCTCCAGTTTCCTTGCATCTAATTGAAGTCTTTCCTGCTTTAATTTGCATATTTAATCAAGGTACCATATGTGCACAATTTTAAAAGTCCAGATAGATACTCAAAGCTGACATGGGAGACAGCAGCCTGGCATGAAAGCCTGAGATGTAATCGAGTAACTCAGGCCTTCTCTTCTCTGGGCCGGGACCCAGCCTTCCTTCATCCCATCCTTGAGTCCCCCTCCTCTTCCTTTGTCCCACGACCCCCCGCCCCCTTTTCATCTTCCTCCTCCTTACTGTCACCATCTGTAACCAGGACTAGACTCTAGGAAACTGAAGACAGGTGCAGGGTCCCTGATGGAACCATCCTCACTTCCCCCTTTCCCTGCTCTCGGCCCACAGGCGGTGGGACACCTGCTCAGGTTGTACAGGCTAAAGGACAGCTGAGGTCCTGGCTCAGATGCTCCTGTGGTTTTCCTGACTCACAAGTTATAGATCAGGAGTAGCAGCATGGTTTTCCATCTCGTCGAGGGGCTGGAGGCAGCTGGGATGGGCGTCAGTGCCCAGGGTATGACCTGGCTCTGCCACAAACTAGATGTGTGACACTGAGCAGGCCCATTCCCCTCTCTGTGCTCCAGCTTCCCCAACTGTAAAACGACACTGTGGTCTCTAGAAAGCTGCACAGCTCTACTGTCCTGGAGGTAAGTCCCCTGAGACAGTCCTGGCCCTCTCAGGCCGATATGGCTCTGACGGTCCCATGGACAGGCCATTGCAGTGCCCTCCTGACTCACTGAGCCCAGCTTGCATTTCCTCAGCCTTCCTAACTAGGTAGCTTCTTCTCTTGGCCTTGTATCTCACGGATGAGAGGGAGCAGCTGTGGCATAGCGGGCAGGGGGAGGGAGAAGGGGAGAGTTTGGACCCTGCCATTTGGAGCCCTTTGAGTCAAAGGACACTTTACCCCCAAGGAAGATTTGAATTAAAACACTGAATTCGAATTACACAAATATTGATTAACTAGAGGCCTGGTGCACAAAATCGTGCACTCAGGGGGGTGGGGTGTGGTCCGAGTCCCTCAGCCTGGATTGTGAGAGGCTCAGGCCAGGCCGAGGAACCCCACCAGTGCACAATCGGGGCTGGGGAGGGATGCGGGAGTTTGGCCAGCTGGGGAGGGACTGAAGGAGGGTTCTAGAGCATATCCAGCTGTCTCACTCAGTCCCCGATTGGCCAGACCACAGCAGCAAGCTAACCTACTGGTCGGAACATCTGCCCCCTGGTGGTCAGTGCACATCATAGTGAGCGGTTGAGCGGCCTTAGCATATCTTTAGCATATTATGCTTTGATTGGTTGAATGGAGGACCGAATGACCAGGCACTTAGCATATTAGGCTTTTATTATATAGGACTAGAGGTCCAGTGCATGGGTGGAGTCCCTAAGCCTGGCTGGCGATCGGGGCTGTGCTGATCAGGGCCTGCTGGCTGGGACTGAAAGGACAGGGGGAAGGACCATGGGAGGTTGGCTACCGGCCCCAAGGAGGGAGCTGGCCCTCGGCCTTCCTGGGAAAGTGGCCACGCCCACCACCACCCACCCCTGGTTCCCCATCCCAGCCTGGGGCCCATAGGCCCTGGGGGGTTGGGAAAGGAGGCAACGGTCACCAGGCCGGATGCGGAAGGAATGAATGTCGATGCTGCTGCCGTGGGCGCCCCGCCCACCATGCAGTTCCCCACTTCCCCTTCCTCAACTGTGGTGGGCAGGCGGTCCCCAGGGAAGGGGAAGGGCGGTCCTCGACGGAAGTGAGACAAACCCTTGTGTCGAGAGCTGACTTTCAATAGATTGCAGCAAGGGAGCTGCTCTGCTATGTAAGAAACGCTGACCCAGAAGCAGGTCGTCTACAAATGGTTTAGCACCAGGGGCCGATGGGGGCTGGCTGGCTCAGGGGAGGGACCGTGAGCGGTTGGCCAGATTTGAGAGGTTGGCTGTTGGAGCACACTGACCACCAGGGGGCAGCTCCTGTGTTGAGTGTCTGCCTCCTGGTGGTCAGTGCTCGTCATAGCGACTGGTCGGCCGGTCGTTCAGGTTGTTCGGTCGTAACGGTCGCTGAGGCTTTTATATATATATATAGATTTTTGGACAGAGAATTTTTCAGAGTGAACTTCACTAAGCTGAGAATTGATCAATGTCCTTTTAGCATGCAGTTCTTTTTTTCATTTGTATAAACTTCTTTTAAAACAGCTTTTAAATAGCTGTTAATTCAATGGCCTGCTTTAATGCTTCCACTGACATCTGTTCCTGTGTGACACGAAGTGCTCAAACATTCAGGTATGCACACCTGGACCAGCCGTGGCTGGGACCTCGGAGGGTTTGGACCTCCGGCTTGGGAACTCATCTCCCTACAGCGGGAAGGGAAAACGCTGGGAAGAGCAAACCGGGTCTGCCTCCCTCAGCTGTGTGATCTCGCATCCCTCCCTTGAGCCCCATGAGCCTCATTTTTCTCCCCTCTAAAATAAAGGCAGTAATCCCGACATGCCTACCTCAGAGGAATGGTTTGCAGCACATCGAAAAATTCATCATTAGCATAAACCACAGTAGCATTAAGTGATCACCCATGTATAGATCCTAACCCAGCATGCAGTGGGGGCCCCAGAAATGTTATTGTCATTCAGTGACTTTCTACCTTTATTGTCAGTTGCTTATGCTTTATTTATTTAGCTGTGGCCAGTTGGGAGAGTATCCCAATTTTCCATAAAATCCTCTTGGCCATGCTGCAATTGCTGCAATATCCTGGTATAATAGACTCAAAGTGCCACTAGACATAAGGACAGAGGTTTTGTTGTTGTTGTTTTTTTAAATCATTAACCATGATTTTGGGTGATGTTTGATTGGGAACATTTTATATGGATAGTCAGATGAAAGATACCAAAATGTCAGGGTTTCAACCGTTTTCACCTCATAGCACATATAAACTAATTGCTAAAATTCTGTGGCACACCAAAAAAATATATAATATTTTTGCCGATCTGACAACAAAGAAAAGGTATAATTTTGATTCATTCACACCAGGCGGCTATTGTTGTGTTGGTTGTTGCCATTTTTTTTTAATTTGGCAATCTAAGGGAAAAGAGGTCAGTGCCCCTGACTAAATGGTCAGGTATTGCATGTTTTAAAAATTCTTGGGACCCTCTGGTTGAAAATCCGGGCTGCTGTTTGTTGCCATCATGATTAATGAGACAAGCGCTGCTTACTTGCTCTGGCCACTGGGTGGCACCACAGATTTGCTTCTGTGACCATGTATTTTGGTCTCAAAGGCAGCTTTTGTGTTTGAACCATATAATAGTGCCTTTTTGTGTGTGTAGGTCAAAACCAGCATATTATCGGCAGTTTCATATGACTCTCCCTTAATTCCTCAGTGCCGCCTGCCTGGGCTGTTAACTTTTAGCTTTGTCTCTGACCCTGTCCAGGGACTCAGCAGCTGCAGCCCAGGCTGTGTCTACAGCATGGAGGGCCCGAGCCTGCTGGAGTCCACCAGCCAGTCAGCTGCACACGCTTCCAGAGACACCGGGTCAAGGCCCATGCAAGCTGGGCAGAGAGAGCTCGAAAGACAGCAGCAGAGTCGAGGACAGAGCCACAGGGAAGCAGTAGGCTGGTGATCACAGGAATTTGGTTTGTGGAAGCAGAGGTCTCTCATTTTACACGAGTCCAATTTTCCTGCTGAGCGCAGGAAGCCATTTCCCAAGAAACTCAAAGGACACACCGTGCCAGGTGACCCTGACCTCTGTTCCTTGCTCCCGTCCCCTCACTCCCTCAGGAGGGTGCTGGCCTGGGGCCCCCATTGTTGTGAAAGAAGTTGAGAAACAGGAAGATCTCAGATCATTAACAGAACGGACTGGTGGCTCTGAGAGGCAGGAAGGAGTGCCTCCCCTGAAGGCCGGGTGGGGCTCCAGGCCGCATAGCTGCCTGGGCTCAGGGCAGGTCCTCAGGCAGAGCCCACCCTGTGTGACCTACAGACAGGGCGGGAGGTTCCTTTGGGCCGTCTGTCAGTGCCTCTCTGGCTGCTGCAAGAGACTCACTTGAGAACAAAAGGCACACACAGACTGAAGGTAAAGAGATGGGAAAAGGCCGAAACCGGTTTGGCTCAGTGGATAGAGCGTCGGCCTATGGCCTGAAAGGTCCCAGGTTCGATTCCGGTTAGGGGCATGTACCTTGGTTGCGGGCACATCCCCAGTAGGGGGTGTGCAGGAGGCAGCTGATCGATGTTTCTCTCTCATCGATGTTTCTAACTCTTCCTCTCTGTAAAAAATCAATAAAATATTAAAAAAAAAAGAGATGGGAAAAGGTATTTTATGAAAGTGGAAATAAACAAAAAATGCTGGGGTAGCAATATTTACATCAGGCACAAGAGACATGAAAACAAAAGCTATGATGAGAGACAACGAAGGACCCAGAAATTCCACTTCTATTTATCTGAAGAAACATAAAACACTAAATCGAAAAGAAAAATGTATCATATATTCACTGCATTATTTACATTAGCCAAGATATGGAAACAACCAAAGTGTCCACCAGTCGATGAATGGATAAAGAAGTGCTGCATATACACAATGGGATATGATTCAACCTTAAGAAAGGATGAAATCTTGCCATCTGCAACAACATGGATGGCCCTAGAGGGTATTGTGTGAGTGAAATAAATCAGACAGAGAAAGATAAATGCCATATGCTTCACTTATATGTAGAATCTAAAAATCAAAACAACTAAACAAGCAGAACAGAGACAGTCTCATGGATACAGAGAGCACTTTCTAAAAAAAAAATCCTCACCTGAGAATACATTTTAATTGATTTTTATAGAGAGGCAGAGAGAGAGAGAGAGAGAGAGAGAGAGAGAGAGAGAGAGAGAGAGAAACATTGATGTGAGAGAGAACGAGAGAGAGAGAGAGAGAGAGAGAGAGAGAGAGAGAGAGAGAGAGAGAGAGAAACATTGATGTGAGAGAGAACTATTGATCAGTTGCCTCCGGTATGAGCCCTAACGGGCATTGAACCCATAACTTAGGTATGTGTCCTGACTGGGAATTGAACCCACAACCATTTGGTGTACTGGATGACACTCCAACCAAATGAGACACCCAGCCAGGGCTACAGAGAACACTTGGAAGATTGTCAGATGGGAGGGAGGTTGGGGGTGGGTGAGAAGGTGATGGGATTTAGAAGTACAAATTGGTAGTTAGAGAATGATCCTGGGGATGGAAAGTACAGCATAGAGGATATAGTCACTAACATTGTAATAGCTGCAGATGGTGTCAGGTGGTTACTAGGTTTATTGGGGTGATCGCCTTGTAAGTTATAGAAATGTCTAACCATGGGGTTGTACACCTAAAACTAATATAATATTGTACATTTACTGAAATAAAAAAATAAAAAATAGCTTTTAAAAAGCAAATATATAGACGATTTGATTGATTCAAGCAATGAAGGCACCTGGGTGTCAGTCTCGCAGAGGTGAAAGATGGGATGGAATCCTTTATGAATTAGAAACACTGATGGAAAATGGATTTTAAAAATATATAGCATCAAGTGAACCACAAAGTGAGAAGGAGATTTATTAGCACAGGAACATGTACATTAGATAAAGAAACATACGCATGAAAACGTGCATGCTTTACAAAGATGTGAGGATATATACATCAAGCACATTAGAGCAGATGCCTGTGGTGGGTGAGGTGCGGGAGGTGGGGACAGGAATTGGGTCCAGAGATACAGGGAGCCGATAGGAGAAGGGCCTTGTGGGCTGATGATGCTGATAAACTGTGACCCGAGTTGGCTGATAAGCTCTGGACCTTGGATACAAGCCCGATTGCAATCTCTCCTCTCAGCAGAGAGGTCTGCGCCGGTGCTCAATGACTCCAGCTGTCATGTGGCCTGTGCCCAGAAAACCCTCCCGGAAAACCGCAATCAGCCGGGGGCCTGAAGACAGCTCTGGAGGCGGCCACTGCCTATTCCTGGCGCCAGGCACTAGGTCAGCTGCTCCCCAGCTCAGGCAAAACTCCCTCAAAACTGGCATCTCGCTAACCTATGGGAGCCGCATGTACTGGAGCCATCCAGAAACTGGCTGCAGCTCACCCTGAGCTTCTGGTGTCTTAAGCCACAGGTTTGAAATCCTGAGAGCTAAGACCTCAGGCCAGGTTTCAAGGTGGGCGAGACTTTGGTTTCAAGGTGGGCAGCTCCCTCTCCACCCACATCTCCTGTTCCCACAGGAATGTCTGAGCTGGGAGCAGGTTCAGCCCTGAAATGGGCCACCAGGAATCTCAGGAAGAAATGATCTCAAATGGCAACTTTCACAGTATCAAGAAGGGAGTTTTTTTTGTTGTTGTTTTTTTTTTTTTAAGTGAAGTTGGCTAAGGACTTCTCCAAAGAAGATATACAAATGGCCAGTAAGCACATAAAAAGATGCTTTGCAATTATTAGGGAATTGCAAATCACAATCACAATGAGATGCCACTTCACACCCATTAGGATGGCTATTACTAAAAAGAAAAAGAAAGTAAGTGTTCGTGAGGATGTGGAGAGATTGGAACCCTTGTTCACTGCTGGTGAGAATGTAAAATGGTGGAAAACAGTATGGAGATTCTTCAAGTAATTAAACAGAATTACCATATGATCCAGCAGTTCATTTCTGGGTATATACACAAAGGAACTGAAAGCAGTAGCTCAGAGAGATTAGTACTCCCGTGTTATAGCAGCCCTATCCATCATAGCTACAATGTGGAAGCAACCCAAGTGTCCACAGACGAATGAATGGTTAGGCAAAATGTGGTGTATATACCATGGAATAATATTTGGTCCTGTAGGAGACCCCTGACCCACAGTGGGCCTTAAAATGTAAAGAAATTCTGTAATATGCTGCAATAGGTATGAATCTTAAAGGCGTTATGCCAAGTGAAACAATCCAGTCACAATAAGACAAATACTATATGACTCCAACCATATGAGGTACCTAGAGAACTCCAAATCATAGAGACAGAGAGTAGAATGGTGCCCGGCCGCTTTTGCTCAGGGGTTGAGCGTGGACCTATGAATCAGGAGGTCACAGTTCGATTCCTGGTCAGGGCACATGCCCGGGTTGTGCAGGAGGCAGCCGATCAATGATGATTCTCTCTCATCATTGGTGTGTCTATCTCTCCCTCTCCCTTCCTCTCTGAAATCAATCGCCATTCTCTAAAAGTAGAACGGTGGTTGCCAGGGGCTGGGGGCAGGGGGAAGGGAGAGTTAGTGTTTAATGAAGAAAGAGTTTCAGTTGGGGAAGTTCTGGAGATGGATGGTGGTGATGTACTTATTGGCACAGGATGTTCCCCTTAAAAATGGTTAAAATGGCCCAGCTGGCATGGCTCAGTGGTTGAGTGTTGACCTATGTACCAGGAGGTCACAGTTCAATTCCTGGTCAGGGCACATGCCCGGCTTGCAGGCTCGATCCCCAGTGTGGGGTGTGCAGGAGGCAGCTGATCGATGATTCTCTCTCATCTCTCTCTCTCTCTCTGTCTCTCTGTCTCTCTCTCTCTCTCTCTCTCTCTCTCTCTCCCTTCCTCTCAGAAATCAACAAAAACACATATAAAAAAGATTAAAATGGTAAATTTTTATGTTATGTGTATTTTACCAAAAGAAAAAGAAATCAAGTTGCCTAAGAGGAGACTATGCAAAGCAGAAGCATTTCAATGCAGCCTCTACCCCACCCCTTGGGGGTCCTTCTCAGTCTCAAAAGAAACCCAGGTTGGGGTGGGAGGAAGGAAGCCTGGCTTTTAAAACATTCCTTAGCCTCTGATGGAGATGGAAATGGGGAGAACAGAACAGAGCCTTCAAAAGTTTGGAGTCCTGCCCTGGCTGGTGTGCGCAGAGGTTAGAGCATCGGCCGGAACACTGAAGGGTTGTGGGTTCAATTCCCGGTCAAGGGCACATACCTGGGCTGCAGGTTCCATTTCCTCCCCACTCTCCCTTCCCATTGGCATGTGTGCGGGAGGCAACCAATAGATGTGTCTCTCTTATATGGACGTTTCTCTCTCTCCCCCCTTCCCTTTCTCCTTTCTACTTGCTCTAAAAATCAATGGAAAAAATATCCCTGGGTGAAGATTAATACCAACAACAAAAATGTTTAGAGGCCTAAGAGCCCTTCAGGTGAGGACATCTGTCATTCTCTGCTGAGCGGGAACCAGCTCCTCTGACCTTTTGTAGGAGGAAAGGACGCTTACACTCGTGTACACACCTCATCATGCACACTGGGTACATGCACAGGCACTCACCCAGGATCGGTGTCTTTTACGGCAAGAAGTAAGTTAATTAAACCATCCCCCTGGCCTTTGTAGCTGGGGCAGGTGGCCCTTGTCAGCCTGCACGTCCCTCCTCCCTGACCATATCCTCTCTCTACTGTGGGGCAGAGAACCTCAGGGGGGGCTGATGGCAGAGCAGATGTGCAGGCAGAACCCCCTCTCTGCTCTTGGTACCCCCTGCAAGAGGGGGAAGGTTCTTCATGCCCTGGCAGGGGCGCCTCTGAGCAGCCCGCGGGCGGAAAGCCTTGCTGAGGAATTCCTCTCAGAGACAGGCTCAGTGCCCAGGCCGTCTCTAACATCGGCAGGGCCAGCACTTCTGTTATCAGGTATGAGCCCAAGCTCCACAAAGGCTGGCCCAGGCCTCCTTGGCAGTCGGGGCCCGCAGACAGGCCCCGAGAGGGCTGTGGAGATGTGGAGCACAGGAGATAAGGGCAATGGCTCTTGGACTTTGGCTCCGGTGTCCTGGGAGCTGTGGGCAGGCAGCCCAGCCAGCCATGTGGCAGGATCCGCGTCTGAGTGTGGCCTGGGACAGACTTGCCGCCACCATGTTCACATCCCAGCCGTGCCTGTGTTCCCATCCCAGCAAGCCCCTGGGTTCTCACAGCCTCACCTACCTGCTCAGTGGAATGGGGGTGTGCGAACAGGCCCCTGTGGGTGTGTTGGGAGAGAGAGATGAGGTAACAATGACTGTGGGTAACTGACAGCACAAAACGCAGCATCCTGGAACACGCCACTGCCATTTGCTTCCTCTCCAGCTCACGATAGTTTCCAGCAACCAGCAGCTGATTCTCTAGGGCGGCTGGAGCTGAGAGGGAGAGAAGGAGGTGGAGGAGAGAAAGGGCGGTGAGGGAACTGGGGCTGGGGCTTGAGCACACGTCTGGGGTGCAGAGGGCAGCGCTGGACAGCCAGCTGCTTCTCCCTCCGGATGTGCCAAAGCCACGGGACCAGAGAGAGCTCCTCTGAGCCAGTCTGTACGCAGGACATAACCTGCTATACCTGCTCCTGTGCTCTTTGCACAGGGAAGGTAAGTGGGGGTTGAAGCACATCTAGGAGCTGCTGTCCAGATGGTCTGATCTTCTCTCAGGGCTGGCCTCTCACCTAAACATCATCAGCATTGGTGGCGGGGGGGAGGGGGGCGCGGGGGGCAGAGGAACTGTGAGGCATTCTGTGCCCAACCCTGACCAACAGAACAAGAACAAACTGTCATGGTGGAATTGTGTCCCCCAAACTCACCCGTTGAAGCCCTAACCCCCAGTCCCTCAGAACGTGACCCTGCTTGGAGGCAGGGTGACTGCAGATGCAATGAGTTAGGATTAAGTCATTAGGGTGGGCCTTCATCCAGCTGACTGGTGTCCTCATAGAAAACGGAGACTTGGGCGGAGACACGTGCCTACTTGGAGAATGCCATCTGAGGATACGGGCAGAGGTGGGGTCACCTACAAGCCCAGGAGCCAGCGCTGCTGACACCTTGATTTCGGACCTCTGGCCTCCAGAACTGAGACAATACATTCCTGTTGTGTAAGCCCCCCCAGGCTGTGGTACTTTGTTCTGGCGGCCCTGGCACACTCACACATATGCCCTGGGAAAGGGACCAGCCTTGGCACCAGGGACAGACACGGGCCAGCACTGATGCCAACAGTAAGCTTTTTAAAACATCAGCTCCACAGCCTGCACGTTGCCAGGAAGGACCTGGTCACTCAGCGCTCCTGGAAGTCCCCTGGGAGCAGTCCAACTTCCAGAATGCAAAGCTAACATCTTATCTCCCTCTCTCTCTCTCTCATTCATTCATTCATTCATTCATTCAGCAAACACCTTATTGGGTCCCGGCTGTTTTTCAGGTGGAGCTTGGCCCTGGGAATGCAGTGGGCGGAGGGCAGGCTTAGTCTGCCCTGAGAGCCCTGGTGGGGAAGGCAGACCTTCCCAAATAGAGGCCCCTAATCACGTGGGACAAAGGAGTCCAGTGACAGCTTGGCAAGGGACCTCTGGTCTGTTCCTCCGTGTCAGCCTCCCCCATGCAGCTGCCAGGCTTTGGGGCATGAGGGTCAGGCTCCCGGGACAGCCTGTCACAGGTGGAGAGGGTCCCACCCCAGGGAGGACACACACTACTTCTGCGGAATGTGGGGTAGCTGGCTGTCAAAGGTCAACTTCTGTTGGGGCCGGTGACACTGCAGAACACATCCAGCACCGGGTTTTGCAATATGTATTGTCATCGTTTTCGCAGCAGTCCTCAAAGAGACCTGGTGGAGCAATACGATGGTGATAATGAGGATGACCCCTTGTTTACAGCCCTGTAAGCTAAGGCGCCCAGAGTCCCAGCCAGGGCTCTGCGGGGAGAGGGGGGTAGGGGGAATGGGGTCAATGCCAGCATCAGCTGCTCCAAGCAGACTTGGCCGTGAGCAGGGGTGAGGCATGGGACTTCCCCAGCCAGGCTGCTCTCCCAGAGCTCGGGGCCTCTGAGGGCTTAGAGCAGGGAGCCTGCAGGGCAGCGCACACCCAGGCAGGCTCGGCCTCCGGCACACCGGCGGGCAGCTTGCGGAGGTCAGGGTTCACCACGCTTTCTTCTTACTCCAAAAAACAGTGTAAAAAATACATGTTATCCACAAGCTACTGGGCAAGGCTCTAATTTGTCAGTGTGGCCTTATCACATAGTGGCTCTAGGATTCACCTGCCTGGCTCAAATCCTGGCTTATTAGTTCAGTGACCTTGGACAAGTTACTTACCATCTCCAAGCCCCAGGCTCTTCATCAGTCAAATGTGGCTACAATACCAGCACCTCCTTCTGAGGTTGTTTTGAGAGGTAAATGACGTATTTTGCAGTTAGTGTCTAGTACAAAGCCCAGGGCATTACTGAGCACACCTTTAAACACTAGACATGGATATGATTATTGGGATCCAGATGTGGGCTTTGGTCATTGGATTTGAATTCAGAGCTATCAGGTACTGGTTGTGTGATCTCGGGCAAGTGGCTGCCCCTCTTTGTAGGGGACGCTGTGGTCCCTGCCCAGATCCCCATCAGGACTGAGGCTCTCACTCCCCCGTTGCTGGGAATGTTGGCAGTTGATGGGTTCAAGCTGGGTTTCTCTCTGGGCCTTGCCTTCTGCTGAAGAGAGCCACCTTGCTCAAGGTAAGCCTGCCCTTGACCTGCTGCTGGGGGGTGGAGGTAGGGGGACCAGACCCTCGTGTCTCAAGGCGGGATGACCCTGGAGGGACAGCAGAGTTGCCCGTGGGATCATCCCGAGCCTCCCTAGCTGCAGCATTGCATTTCAGTTCTCTCTCTGCCCACTCCAGGAGTCCTCATCCCCTTGCAGGGGTTTCTGAGTTCACTTCCCAATAAACCTGCACACAAATCTCTGTCTCGGGGTGTGCTTTCCAGGGAACCTCACCTGTGCCAGTGGAGCCAGGAAAATCCTAGTGATCGGCCCTAAACTGGAATTTTGGCACCAGCTCACCTGGGGCCAGCTGGCCACGAGGACCTCAGGCACGAGGTTGTGGTATAATTGTTAACATTTCCCAGGGGGTGAACTGGGTCGGGATACTGGTGGAAGGGATTTCTCTGGTGCGAGCCGGTCACTGTACATTACGTCGTGTGCTTACTGTGCTAGTTTGAGCCGGGAGCTAAGTCGCCCTCAGTAGAAAGTCCTGCCCCTGTAGGCCTTGGTTTCCTGAAAGATGAGGGGGCGGAGCCAACCAATTGGACAAGCTGATTCGCTGAGGCCCTTGCAGCTCCAGCATGGTGAACTAGTGATGGGGGTTTAGGTGGGATGGGAGTGCCCTGGAGCCAAGACAGTGCAAAAAAAAAAAAAAAACACGAGGGGTGGTGGGTAGGGGGCGGGGGCCTGAAGGAGATTTTCTGTGTCCCCACTTTGCCTGAAGCAGAGCTTTGATCCTTGGCTCGCTGCCCTGTTTTGGGGCCCCTCACTTCCTCGCCCAGCCCTCCCCTGGGCTGCTGGGCTCTGATGCTCGTGTAACCGTGGACCAGCTCAAACTGGTCCTATTCTGCTTAAGGTCTGCAACCAAAGTTTAAACCTTGCATACACCACTAGTGAGTAACACTTGTGACCCCTAACTGCTACCCCTTAAAACCCTGCCCCGAATCCTGGATCAGGAAGACAGATTAAAAAAAGATATATATTTTTACTTATTTCAGAGAGGAAGGGAGAGAGAGATAGAAACATCAACGATGAGAGAGAATCATTGATCGGCTGCCTTTTGCACACCTCTAGCCCACAACCCCGACATCAAATCATGACCTCCTGGTTCATAGGTTGACACTCAACCACTGAGCCACGCTGGCCGGGCAGTCTTGAGCCTTGTGTCCTGTCTCCTTGCCAGTCGACTTGCAAATAAGGCTCCTTTCTTTTCTCAAAAGCCGGTGCCATAGTGTCAACTCTTGTGTGCAGTGGGCAGTGAGCCCTCATTCGGTAACAGTTGGGCTCCTGTATGACCCACTTTCCTCAGGATAACGTTGGCCTCATAGGCTTCCCTCTCTTCCTCCCAGGTCTCCCCGCGCCCTGGCAGGAAGCTGTGGCTCAGGATCACAGGCAGTTGCAGAAGTTGGAGAGGACAGAGCCCCCTGGGCAAGCAGGGGCCTCACTCCATGCCCTCAAGATGACGGTGTGGGCACCTGACTCACCTGTAATTCACGCCTCAGCCAGCCCATGAGCAGACACTCAGGGAAGAAATGGAAGCTTTGAAGGGTTGAGTGGCTTCTTGAAGGTCCCACAACTCTGGTCAGAGCCACACCCACATCCAGGCCGGAGTTGCCCCGGGCCTGGCTCTGCGGCCCGCTCTTCCTCCTGGTGGGGGCCCATTCAGAACTTCTTGACAACATACGAGGGGACGTGAGACATTGGGGCTGTGATCAGAATAGTGGAAGGTTTTACTTTTTGTTTGCTTGTTTATTTATTCATTTCAAAGTGGAAATGATGAATAATTTAGAATACTTTAAAGTTCAAAATATGGAATTTAAAGAACAAAGTAAAAATTACCCTTAAGTTCCACCAACTGGAGATAGTTACTGCTAACAGTTTGGTGAACAGATTTCCAGACAGCTCTGAGTACATGTGCGTGTGCGATTTTATGATAATGGGATCATACACTGTCTCATAATCTGTTCTTTTTACTCAACAGCATGTCATGGAAATCTTCCCATATCAGTAAATATAGCTCTTAATGGCTGCAGGCCACCCACTGTATTTCATTGCCAATGATAGTCTGCACAAGCTTTTATTTATCAGAGCCAATACTGCTGGGCATTTAGATTGTTTCCCGTATTTCACTGTCATAAAAACTCCAGGGTGGACATTATGACCCCTCTGCCATGGCCACTGGTCCACCTACCGTCTGAGGGCACATTTCAGCAGGCTGATCTTAAAGAAGAACCCCCAAGGCCGCGGCCTTGCTCGGCAGCCTCACTCGAGTCCCCGATTCCTCCCTGGGGCTCAGAGGCCCCATCCAGGTGCCCTCACAGCAGGTCAGCAGACACACACTCAGGGAGGCAGCCTTCCTTCCTTGGGCAGTTCTGGGTAAGGGACAGGGATGAGTCCTTGCCCCCAAGCTGTGAACTTTCCAAGTCTGAAGACATCACCAATGCACAGCATCGGTCCTGCCCCGTCTGGTGGGGCTTGTAACTGCGAGGGGCTTGGCTTTGCCCTCGGGAGGCCAATGGGCCAGCGGAGGCTGAAGCCACTTGGGCAAAGGCTGCCAGTGGGCCAGAGGGAATCCCTGCCGGGATGGGAGCCTGCGCTTGATGCTCCACTGACTTATGCTTTATTAGTTCTTTCATTCAGGAAGCCAGGTCTGAGGTGGGGGCTGAGCGTGTGGAACTGAAGAAGACAAGGCTCCCAGTTGGTAGGGGAGAGGCCGCTCCACCCCAGCGCTCAGCTCTGCTCACCGCGCCCTGTCCTGTGCTGTTGCCTCACATAGCAAGATGCTCCCCTTTCCAGCTATTGTGCCTGCTTTCTGGGCAGGAGAAGGGGAAAGAGCTGTGTTAGCCCAGTCTGTCCTTTTAAAATGCCTTTCTGACACCCACACCCTCTGACTTCCACATGTATTTCATCGTCCAGAACTGGGTTACCTGGTCACCCATATATTTAGCTGGCTTCATTGTAACCCCAAACCAAATTGGGGTCTGCTAGAAAGGAAAAAGGGGAGAAGGATATTGGATGCCATGAAGTTGACTGGATTGGATATTTTGGCTTAGAATGTCCTACTTGGCAAGTCACCAGGCCCTTCTCTTCATCCCAATGTTGGCCACAGTAGAGAATATAATGTGGATTTTCTGCTGAGTTGGAGGTTTCTGCGGATATCAGAAGCTAGGAAGAGGAAGAGGGGTATTCTGACCACACACCTTCCTCATGCTAATCCTTGAGTCCTCCCCTCTACCTGAACGCCCTACTCAGAAATGCAGGGTCGGGTGCAGGGGCGCAGGACCAGAGGGAGCAGGCAGTTTTGCTAGGCAGGGGAGTGAGGTCCAAAAGCTGCCCCGGAACCTCAGCTACCCTCCGGGACAGCGGGGCTGGGGGCTGAGGTATTGTCCTGCACATCCCATCCTCCCCGCGGAGAGCACGGTGGCCATGGTCACAGGCCTCTCTCCCTTCTTCCAGGCTCAGCCCAGCTTCCTCCCTGAGGACCACTCACCCTTCCCACCCAAGCCACCCACCTCGCTGGGGCAGGATCTGCATGCTATTGTGGGGCTCACACTTTCTTTTAAAAATATATTTTTATGGATTTCAGAGAGGAAGGGAGAGGGAGAGATAGAAACATCAATGATGAGAGAGAATCATTGATCGGCTGCCTCCTGCATGCCCCCCACTGGGGATCGAGCTCGCAATCCGGGCATGTGCCCTTGACCGGAATCAAACCCGGGACGCTTCAGTCCGCCAGGCCGATGCTCTATCCACTGAGCCACACCGGCTAGGGCAAGCTCACACTTTCTTGAACGGTGGTCTTCGAAGTGAGGTAGCCTGATCAGTAGCATCGGCGTCACCTGAGACTTTGTCAGAAATGCACATGCTTGGGCCCACCCCACCCCTGAGACTCTGGGGGTGGAGCCCAGCCCTGTTTTCCAGCCCTCCAGGTGACTCTGATGCACGCTCGCTTGCTGACCACTGACGCAGAAGGACTCGAAGGCTCTGAGACAGCGTCTGGGCTGTGGGTGGCATCCCAAAGGCAGCTGGGAAGGGCAGCACTTGAAAAAGGAGCCCAGCTGGCCCTCTGCGCTTCAGCACAGGCCACACCAGGCGATAACGCTGCGGAGACTGAGATTCTGGAGTCTAAGAATAACTGTTTAGAGCTAGACACTGAAATAATTTCATAGATTTGGGAGCTGAGGCTGAGACAGTAGACGGTATTTGCCTAAATTGAATAGCAAAAGTGGAACTAGAATTCAAGTTTTCTGAATCCTAAGTGAGAGACGCAATTTTTTTCCAAATCGAAACATCTTTTTAAAAAAAGGTACTATTTATACCTATTGGGAGAATCTTTTAAAAGAACGTGGTTCTACGGAACCCATCCTCATGTGAGGAAAGCCCCGGGGAGGACGCTGCAGGTGGGGTGAAGCCTCGTCTGCCACGTGCTGTGGGGCCAGGAGGACCTGCCTGTCCTCGCGGCTGTCACTCCCCTTCTCACTGTCCCTTCTCCCACCAGCACAGAGGCCTCTCCAGGTGAGACCAAGGTCAGGGGCAGTGGGCCTCAAACGTACTTGTGTCTTCAGAGCCCTGAGAACAGGATCGCAGAGCTGGGCAGCTGTGCACACAGCAGGCCAGCCCACCCCAACCAGCTGTGGGGCCCAGGGCAAGAGTACCCACGGAGGCCTACCTACCATGTGGCTACAAATGTAAAAGTTACAAATCAAACTAACGAACTTAAGTAAAAAGTGTTTTGCCTTCCCCTTTAACAAATGAACCTTTACAAAGACGTGGCAGACTGGAATATGAGGTGCAGAGAGAACAGGCTCTCACCCCATAGCCACCCCTCCTCTTCCCACCCAGGCTCCATCCCAGACTTGGAGGGGCTTGTGCATGTCAAGTGGACACCGTGGCCTGTTCATCTCCTGCAAAGAGCCACCTGTGACCACCGCTGGGAGGCAGGACCTGGAGAAGCGAGAGGCCTGTCCAGACTCTAGAGGCTGGCTCAGGACTGCTCAGGAGCATGGTGAACAAGATGGGGTGTGGCCCGACTGGCGTGGCTCAGTGGTTGAGCATTGACCTATGAACCAGGAGGTCACGTTTCGATTCCCAGTCAGGGCACATGCCCAGGTTGCGGGCTCGATCTCCAGTGTGGGGTGTGTAGGAGGCAGCTGATCCATGATTCTCTCTAGTCATTGATGTTTCTCCTCTCTCTCTCTCTCCCTCTCCCTTCCTCGCTGAAGTCAATAAAAACATATTTAAAAAAAGATGGGGTGTGGGCTCTGGGCGAACGCATCCCTTTTCCTGTGACTTCTCCTGCAGGGGGTGGGGTGCCGTCAGAGGAGGGCTCCAGCAGAGGCCCTGAGGGCTGCTCCTCACAGTGTGGGCACCACCTGGGACTCTCAGCCACGCTCCAGACCCTACTGCGTCAGAATCAGCATCCTAACAAGCTTCGGGGTTTGTGTGCACAGCAAAGTTAGGAAAGCACTGCCCTAAGGCACAAAGCCCAGGCCCAGGGTCCCTCTTGTCCAGGTTTGGGGGTCCTAGCAGCGGGTATCAATAAGCATTTGCTCAATGAATGCCAACTGTCACCTAGGACAGGCCTGGTAGCCACCAGGTGGGTGGCTGCCTGGCTCTCAGCGCCTTCATTTCCTTTTTCTCTGGGGCATTGGCGGCTGCTTTCACTGTGCCCGGCCTGAGCTGATTGGTCCGATAGGAGACACCTGACCCACAATGGGCCAATCAGATGATCTCGCTCAGAAATTGGACCGTTAAGCCCCAAGAACAAGCTCCCGGGGTAATAAATAGCAAGTCACAGTGACTGCCTCTCCTGCGCCTGTGATGTGCCAAGATGGTGCTGCGTTTCATGTATAACCCGGTCTGCACAACAACTTCGGCAAGTGGGTGTTATTCTTCTGCTCACTTTTCAGATGAGGAGACGGGGCTCAGATGTTAACTCTCCCAAAGCTCAAGGGGGCCAGGGGCAGCACCGGGAGGGCTGAGGGATGGGCTGAAACTGAGCATGTGGTGTGGTGTGGTGTGGTGTGGTGTGGGACACCGTCGTCAGCGTCTGCTGCCAGGTCTCCAGCCTCAGGATGATTGTGCCAACCACCCAGAGATGGCTGTGCGCAGTGGGAGTGAGACCCGGCTCTGCAAGACGGCTGCGGCCAGGGAGGATGGGTGGCAGGAGATGTGGGAGAGGGGAGCATAGAGAACCTCCATTCCCCAAGCAAGAGCAGGGCGCTGGCCAAGGCCAGCCCGGCCATCAAACTCCAGGCCAGGCCGGCGAGCTCCCAGTGTGAGCCTGCTGGAGATCGGACCCCCTTGCCTCCCTCCAGTGAGTTAGCAGCTAACGTGCCAAAGGGAAGGTGTGGGCCGCTGACTGTGGAGGCACAGGGGAGGGGTAGGGACATGTGCATCTTCCTCGGTTCGACCCCAAGAAGCTCCCGGGCTGAGGCAGCTGGGCTGGGCCAGGATGACGGAGGCCCTGTGAGGCCAGAGAACCGTCCATAGGGGAGAGAGAGAGAGAGCAGCTGGGCCCTCACGGGCTGGACCCTGACTCCGGTTCTCAGGGAACAGGGCTCTGAGTGGAAACTGCCATCTGGGCAGGGGTGTGACCTGGGGCAGGTCGGCCTCCACCCATCTCAGAAGACAAACCAATCAGCAGCAGGAAGTTCTATCAGAATCCACGCCTCAGCAGGTGCAGGGCTGTTTGGCTTTATTGAGAACAAACCATCTTCTCTGGGCGCTAACACAGTGGGGGCCCCCGGCCGTCGCCTCGCAGTGGAGGTCACACCGCACTCACTCAGGCCACACCGTGGGTGGCTCACCGCCTAGGGGTCACACGCTGGCGGCTTTCTGACCCAGGGTAGCCATACTGAACACACTTCTCACTGCACGGATCTCCCTTAAAAAAAAAATCAAACCATCAGAGAAGAATCCTTTGCTGCGCCATGAAGAGGGTCCAAAGCTTGAGAGCAGAGGGGCTCCTCCTGGCCCCTCGTGGTGGTCGGTCGGGGGGAGGGCCTTGCCCAGCATGGTGGCCAGGACCCCTCAGGACGGTGTGACGATGGCCGGGATGCTGCCAGGGGCCTCCTCTGCAGCTGGGGGATGGCCGGGACCCGACGCCCACAGGTGGGGGCGCAGTACTGGGAGCCCCGCTTGTCATCAGTGTCTCTGAGGCCCCCGCAGGCTGGGATGGAAACAGCTCCAGGCCCACGCGGCTCCTGCTGCTTCTCTCGCTTTGGTTTTTCAGGGAGCAAAACTCAGGGTAAGAGCTGGCAGTTCTGGGAAGTTCTTCTGGCTCCTCAGACGACTGTGGCAGCAATGGAGTAGAGAGAGGACCCTCTCCAGGCACTTCCGCCGACGCTCACAGGGACAGGAAGAGGGACTCTTGCTCTGGGAAAGTGGCCTCAGGTCCGCTCGGTGCAGGGCTGGGTGGGGAGACCCCTGGCACACTGCGAGGAGACCATGCTCCGCCAGCGCCTAACCTGGGCCTGTGGCTCTTCTGACAAAGAGAAAGGCATCTCCCAGTTCCCAGTGCCTCCGAGGTCCCTTCGGTCTGCACCCAGCCGCTGCTGCCAGATGGACAGGCCTGGCTGCCGAGGGGTGGGCGTCACACTGCTGGTGGGGGAAGGGGGTGATCTGAAGAGGAGGGAACGCAGGCGGAGGGACTCCTGCTGACTGGGCTTCACCCCAGGGCAGAGCCTGGTGCAGCCGAATTCACCGAATGGCAGGGCAACAGCATGTCTAGCTCTGAGCCTCCCTCCTGACAGCAGACAGGTGTTCAGGCAGAACTTTAGACCCTGACCTGCCTCGGGCCCCAGGCCCCTTAAGAAATCTTACTAAGGAGCATTTCCTTTGTCTGAGGGGCCCTGGAGGGTTTCGTCCCAAAGGCCCAGCCCCGGCCTCCCTGGCCCTGCCCGCCCAGCACAGTCAGGGGGCCAGTGGTCTGGGCCGCACCGAGCCACACAAGGGGAGACCGTGGGGCTGCCGGAGCCGGAGGCGTTGGCTCCTCGGAGGGCCTGGCTGTAGCTCATCTGGTGGAAGCCGTGGTGGCCGGACCCAGTGTCCTCAGGAGGGAGGCTGGGACCGAGTCTTGAGGACAGATGGGGCGGGGCTGATGGAGGTGCAGGGTCCTTCTCCAGAGGGAAGTGGGAACCAGCAGGGAGGGGCCAGCAGGCCCTGTCATCTCTCAGCCCCCGGGAGGGCGGCTCCAGCAGAGGGAGCCCTGGGGGAAGTCCGGCTCAGCCTGTTTCCTTGGTAACTGGCTTTTCCCAAGCCCAAGCCTGGTGAGGCCCCAGGTGGTGGGAGCTGCAGGTCTGCGGGGAGGCAGTGCCAGCTGTGGGGGGGCTGTGCGTGGAGGCGGGCCAGCTGCCGCAGGTGGCAGAGGGACAGGTGGAGCCGGGGAGGCCGAGGCTGGGTGCCAGCAGGAGAGGCCTGCTCGCGTGCAGCTCGGGGTGGGGGGACTTTTCTCTAGCCTCCATCGTTTCCCGCTTTGAAGCAATCACAGACCCTTCAGTGTGGGGATCACAGCTCTGAGGAGCTCCGTGGCGTGGCACGTTTCCTCTCCCATCGCACGTTTCTCTCCGAGTGTTAGCTGGATTTACTGAGGAGAACAGCCTTATTTATAGAGGTTTCCGGGTGGGTTTCCATTCTGAGGGCGGGGGGGGGGGGGGCTTGCCCAGGGCTGCTTCAGAGGGAGGGCGGGAGGCGGCCGGCCGCGAGGGCCAGCGGGAGCAGCAGCAGCAGCGGGGAGGCGCCGGGGGCAGTGAGGCCTGGGGAGGAAGCACAGCGTTAGGCCCGGAGGCACCTCGGCCGGACGTGATGGCGCACATTTCCTCCCACTCTGCCCACCCGGCCGCCTCTCTCTATGCTGCTGCAATTTTCCTTTCCCCCTTTTTTTTTTTTTTTACATATTCATTCCTTTCAAAATTATACCACCTGTATATTTATGTAGTTGCCTCATCCTTTCTGAAGATTATTTTTAGTCTTTCTATTCATTATCCCGGTCTGTCTGGGCGACACAGCCCGTTTCTGCTGCGACTCTCTGCAGCCGCCTGTTCAGACCCTCCCGAGACTTCGCCTCAATCATCTGCAGCGACCTAGAGCGCCCCTGAGTTCACTTAAGGTTCGGGTGACAGGCTCGGGGAGATGCAGGGCAACATGGCGGGACGCCTGCTCTTCCTTTGTGGGGGCTGTGCACCTGCCCGTCCAGGGCTTTCCCAGCCGCCCCGCGGCCCCGGCCCTACCTGCACGCGAGCACTGCTGAGACAGCATCCCTTCCAGAGCCGCCACGTAGTCGGGGCCCAGCCAGTCGAGGTAGGTGGTTTTCTCCCCCACGGGCTCCGCCCGGATGGTGGCATCCTTGAAGAGCAGATCTTGGCCATGGTAGTCGGAGGAGTCGAACATTTTGAACCCGTTCTTATTGTGGTCATCTCCAAACAGGCCCTGGAAGCGCCACAAGCAGGCCTGCTTTTTGTCTGGGCCCACACCTGGCCACCTAGGGGCTGCTGCTAGTCACGGCTTCCCACAAGGCGAGCCAGGGAGCAGGGGGTTTCAGGCCACCAGGACTCGGCCTCAAATCACAGGCTGGCAACCCACCGACCAAGGTCATCAGAAGGGATTGGAGTAAGAGGTGATGAAGCTACCACAGGAAGGAGTGAAGTGGCTATGGATCTTTTCTGGGGGACTCAAGGATCCTCTTGAGGATCTGATGAAAGCAATCAAGTCTTGTCCCCAGAATTATGCACATCCAAGCAGGGCCCGCCCCCCAGGGCATGCCAGAGAGTTTGGGGGGTGGGGGAAGGGGTGCTTTAGGACCAGGACCCTGTTGTCAGACAGAAAGGGTGAAATTCTAGATGTATTTTGAAAGTGCAGCCACCAGGATTGGCTGATGGATTGGAGACAGAGCATGACAGGAAGGCTGGAGTCCAAGGTGACTCCCGGGGAAGTGGAGAGGCTCGAGGGGGAAGACTGAGGGAAGGGCGTCCGGCCTTGGACTTGTTCGGAACACCAGCTGAAATGTCAAGTCGGCCGTTGTTAGATGCAAGCCTGAGACTGAAGGGTGGGTGGCAGCAGGACGGAAGGTGTACGTGTGGGAGGTGTCCATCCGTGTATCGACGGGAGTTAAAGGCCTGGGACTGGGGTGCAGGTGCAGCAGAGAGAGGTTTAGGACTGAACCCTGGGGCCCTCCTGCCGTCACAGGCCTGGGAGGTGAGGAGGGACCAGAGGCAGGCAGGTGTGGGCCCGGCCGGGGGAGACTCCAGGACGAGGGAGCTGCGCCCAGGGCTGCGGAGACGTCAGGGCGATGAGGCTGCGCAACAGCCACAGGACTTAGCAACCTGGGTCCCTGTGCCCTCGACCAGGGCCGTTCCGGGCCGGGTGGGGGCTGGTCTGGAGTAGTCTCCATCCTTAAGGGAGCCCAGAAGGGGAGGACTGGTGGCTCCAGAGCAGAGACGACTCTCCGAAGGAGTTTTGCTGTAAAGGGCAGTGGGATTATGACTACAAAGGGATGTGAGACCAAGAGAGGTTTTTTTTGGTTTCTTTTTAAAGATGATAGAAATACCAGCATGAGAGTGGTCCAGCTGAGAAGGGAAAATTAATAATGCAGGAGACAGAGGGGAGACTGGTTGGAGGGAGGTCCTTGGCTGAGTGAAAAATCACTGAATCCGCCCCTTCCCCGGCAGCCTCAGTTTCTCCTGCGGTCTACTCCAGGTAGACGGAGGTGTGCCGGGGGCTTGGCTCCCCTCCACCCACCCCCACAGGGATGCGGGTCCCGCCCTGGCTCACCTGGGCCTTGTCCAGCAGTCCGTACACGGCAAAGACGTTGGTGTCCGGCCGGACCATCACGGCGTGGGACGGGATCTGGGCCAGGTTGCAGTCTTTGAACTGAAACACCTCAGCCCGGGCCCCGTTGGGGCACAGCAGCTCATAGTCCTCCGACCGGAGCTCAGCCGCCCAGGGCTCGGAACTGTGGCCTGAGGGGAGGAAGGGGAGGGGCTGCTGTCCTCCTGGATCCCCAGACCCCTGACTGGGAAGAGGTGGCAGTGTCTGCCCAGCTCCCGGAGCCCCCCATGCTCCAACTGGTCTGCCCCATTGCCAGGATGAGAGAGCCGGCGGGATGCCGTGTTGGTAGGAGCGACGGGTCGCAGGGAGTAGGGAGTGCCTGCTCTGCGACAGGCATTCCCCAAGCCCTGCTCCCTCCTCACAGAGTAACCGAGGCAGGCAGCCCCCTCCCATTCTGTGGGTGAAGAAACGGAGGCTCAAATCACTCAGTCTCCCAGGTCAGGCCTGAGGGTGGGATGCGGGTCTGAAGGTGGTGGTCGACCTCCGCCCCTGACAGCTGAGGTTCCCAAACCAGATGGGGCACCGCATCCTGTGTGGCCCATGCGAGGCCGTGCCGAGGGCCCCACTCGCAAAGAGCCTCTCTCACTTGGTAGTTCCGGGGGCGAGGGGGGCGGGCAGGAACCTGGGCTTTAAACCAGCCCCCCCCCCGATTCTGAAGCAGGCTGGCCCACAGGCTTCCCGAGAAACAGTGCCCTCGGGGGGCATCACCCTGTGTCTTCATGTATTCACTTGGTACCCACCCTTGCCCCACTTCCCGCAGGAACTTCAGGCCGGCCCATGAGTAGAGACAGAAAGAAAAAGGGAGCCCTGGCCAGTGCTGGGAAGGGGCTGGAGCACCAGCCTGCACACCGAAGGGCTGAAGGCTTAATTCCTGATCAAGGGCACGTGCCCGGGTTGCAGGGTCCATCCCCGGTTGAGGGCGCGTGAGGAAGGCAACCACCGACCGATGTGTGTCTCTGACATCGATGTTTTTCTCTCTCTCTCTCTCTCTGACATCCTTTCCCCTCTATCTAAAATCAATGGAAAAATATCATCTGGTGAAGATTAACCAACCAAACAAAAAATGCACAAAAGCAACAACAACAACAAAGGGAAGTGAGCAGCCCAGGAAGGCGGGTGCTCACGCAGGTGGTGCTGGGAGGCCTCCCTGACCCCAGAGTGTAGCGTGGCTTCCCTGCACCTGGCATTGACCTGCTCGGGACTAGAGACCAGAAGCTGCTGTGAACTGAGGCCCCTGTGGAGAGAGGCCCCTGCCACCCACCCCGCTCACCCCCACACCTCGGCACCACTCCGATACCCCGGAGCCTCTCCACACTGGGAGATTCCCCGTCACCGAGGAGCTGCCATTTTGGTGGAACATGGATTTGGACTCTGGACCAGGAAAGACTGCCGTGTGCCCTGTGTTCCGGATGGGTGGCCAGAGGTCTGTTCTCACCGTGAGGCTCTTGGGGCCCCGGGATCCCCAAGGGCCAGAGACTTCCAGACTCAGTCTTTCCTGTTGCTGCTTGGCCCCCAATCCCAGCAACACCTGGTGCCTGGATTGTGCTGGGGACGGGGAACAGCCCCCCCCCAATCTGGCCTAGCTCTGGCCCCAGCCCCCATCCTGTACCATCTGTGTTGTCAAAGACAGTCGTGTGCTTGACAAAGGCGACGTCCCCCGCGTCCTCAGCCAGGCACCTGCCACACAGGAGGCCAGAGCAGGTGTCAGCAGGAGGGTGCCAGCCCCTGTGCCCGGCCCCCGGCCCCCCGCCCGCCCCCCAGAGTACCTGAAGGCGCCGCTGTAGCCGAAGTACCTCTCCTGGCTGTTGCCCACGCACTTGTTGCGGCCCCGCTCGTCCCCCACGCAGAGCGCACACAGCGAAGGCGGGTAGTGCCCGGGGCTGTTGACGGGCACGCAGCTGGCGCTGAAGAACTCGCTCACCGCTGGGGAGCAGGGGAAGGGCGGGGCTGAGGGGCCTGCTCCCCACCGGTCTGCCCACCCTGCCTGGCCTTGCGGCTCCAGGCCACCCATCCGCCCGCCCAGCTCAGCGCGGCAAGGCCCCCGTGAGAACGGCAGGCAGGGAGAACGCAGAGGCTGTGCAGATACAGGAATCCCCTGGGTAACCTGGTGCGTGGCCACCCAGTCTTCCCTGGAACTCGCTCAGGGATGGGGAACTCACTACCTCGTAAGCTGGTCTGTGCCCGTCAGAGCACCTGCCCAGCTGCCTGGGAGTGGAGGCAGCCCCTCCCAGCACCCTCTGTGTGCTTGTGGCGGTGACTAGAGACAAAGTGGTGCCAGCCAGGACAGAGGTGTGTGCGCCTCCGCCCAAGGATCTCGCCAGCTGCCTCCTGCCCTCCTGGAATGTGCACGATTTAGCACATGGGGGGGGGGGGCACAGATGGCATGTGGGGGTGCGTGGTAAAGTGTCTTCTTCAGCACTTAACACAGATGGGTGCCACTTGCCACCCCCCCAGGGCTGCTGGGGGGTGGGGGCAGGCCCCATGCACACCCCGCTCCCCACGCCCACTGGAGCCGGTTCCGCTCTGGGTGATAAGTGGGTAGGGGCACCTTGGCACCCCCCACAGAACCACCAGATACGCCGACGGTCACCAGAGTAGTTCCCACCCTCCCAGGTCAGGGAGGAAGAGGAACCTCTCCGGCTGCCTTCTGTGGGTCCTGGTGGGAGAGGGTCCGCGGCCCCGGCCAACCCCGGAGCGGCCCCGTGTTCCCGGGGAGGGCGGCACCTGTGAGCACGTCGCAGTCCCTGGGCTGGACGAAGCCCCTGCGCACGAGGGCGCCCACGGGGATGTCCCAGCCGGCGGGGCTGCCCAGGGCCGGGTGGCAGGAGCGCTTGCCCCGCAGCTCGTTCAGGGTGAAGGCGTTGGAGCTGTTCCGCTTCACCACGGCCACCACGAAGTACGAGCTGCTCCTGTCCTCCGCTGGGCGAAGGGGACACCAGTGAGGCCCTTATCCGTGCTTTCCGGGCCTCCGCTGGGCGAGGGCCGGGGCACATCCCAGGGCCCCCCTCGCCCCTCCCCCTCCCTCCTGCTGCTCTGCCCCAGGGGCGGTCCTGCCCGGGTCACAGGCTCAGCGGGCCCGGGCCCGAGGGCTGGTGGGTGTGCAGGAGCACATCCCAGGGGGACCCTGCCTGTCCCCCCATCATGGAGAAGCAGCTCAGTTCTTTCTCCCACCCCCTCCCCTGCCAACAGTCTTCGCCAGAGGGATTCCTTTCTTTCCTTACACCCAGGTGGCATTTTTCTCGCCTCCTGGGAGAAAGGTGGAGGCTCAGCCGGCTGCAGAAGCATTTTTTTCTAAGCCCAGAGACTTTTCACATCCGGGTGGAAGGGACCCGGGGTCCTGGCTTAAGAGGACAGAGCACCAAGGCCTCAGCCCATGAGCTGGCAGGAAGGGGGGCCGCCTCTGTGAGCCGCATGGTCAGGCTGGACGGGGCCGCGGAGGCCTCTGGTCCAGGGCCGGTAAACTACCCGCCTGTTTTGTACGGCCTGGGTGACAAGCTAAGAATGGCTTCTATATTTTTAAAGGTTTGTTAAAAAGTGAAGAAGAGGATGTCGCAGGAGAAGAGTATGTGGCCTGCAAAGCTAAAGTGCTGACCCTTTACAGACCTTTGCTGACTCTGGCCAGACTTTCAGTAACGAATGGGAACACTGAGGCCTGGGGCTGGAGGTGCTTGCCCGTGACAGCCCGCAGCCAGCCCAGGACAGAGGCACTGAGGGAGAGCTGGAGCTTTTGAAACAGCCAAGAGGGGAAGTTTATCTATACTAATAAAAGGGTAATATGCTAATTAGACCAGACATCTTCTGGACGTCCTTTTGGACAAAGCCAAGGTGGCGAGAGCCGAAGCAGAGGTGGTTAGGGGTGATCAGGCTGGCAGGGGAGAGCGGTTAGGGGAGATCAGGCCAGCAGGGGAGGGCAGTTAGGGGTGATCGAGCCAGCAGGGGAGGGCAGTTAGGGGTGATCAGGCCGGCAGGCAAGCAAGCGGTTAGGAGCCAGTGGTCCCGGATTGTGAGAGGGATGTCTGAGTGCCAGATTGGAGAGGGTGCAGGCTGGGCTGAGGGACCCTCACCTTGTGCATGAATTTTGTGCACTGGGCCTCTAGTATACATATAAACATCAACCACCTCCCAGACAAAGCCAGCAGCCTGGCCCCTGTACTTACGGGCATACTGCTCGCCAGCCGCCGGAACCAGGCCATATGCCTTCCCAGCTGTGTAAATGTCCTCACCCTTCAAGGTCACAGCGTCGATTTGCCCAGCCTGCAGGGGGACAGAAAGGGTGGCCAGGATGGGGTGGGCTTCAGGATGGCTCTGGGTGTCAGGATCTGATGGTGGTATCAGGGCCAGGTCTCTTGTGGGCTTTGGCTCAGGCTCCCTTCCACTGTGACCCCATCCTGCCCCATCAGCCCCTCCCTCTCGTTGTGAAGATGTGTGGGCAAGAGGGGTGCCTGGAGGACCAGAGGCCTGGGACCAACCACCACCAGCACTCCCGTTCATGGTGTCTTCCATTCTTTCAGCAAATGTTTTCTGAGGGTATTCGGCTGCCAGGAGAAGGTCTCCTGGCTGCGAGGGTCTGCTGAGCAGAACCTAGCATGAACCCTGCCCTCTTGCTTGGTATGGGTTCTTCCCATGGAATGCCCGCCCTCAGAGGCCTGGGCGGGGGCTACTGTATCCCCAGCCCCTGGCCAAGGATGGGCACACAGCACGGGTGTAAGACATACTTGCAGAATGTGAGTGCAAGTGGACGAATGAGCGGGTCTTAGAAGGAAACAGTCTGCGGGCCTGTGAAGGAGGCTACAGGGCTGAGGGGTGAAGTCTTTCCTCAGGAGGCAGGTGGACACTCCTGAGAGGCTGCGGTCTGGCCTGCACTTGGGGACCACCCTGAACAGAGCTCCTCACCCTCAGCTCCCACCTACTTGCTCTTAAAAAATAGGAGGGATCTGGCCAGTGTGGCTCAATGGTTGAGCATTGACTTATGAACCAAGAGGTCACGGTTCGATTCCCAGTCAGGACACATGCCCGGGTTGCAGGCTTGATCCCCACAGTGGGGTGTGCCAGAGGCAGCGGATCAATGATTCTCTCTCATCATTGATGTTTCTATATCTTTCTCCCTCTCCTTTCCTCTCTGAAATCAACAAAAAATACATAAAACAAACAAACAAACAACCAACAACCAAAACAACAACAACAAACAACAGGAGGGGAGGAGTCCAGGAACTTAGGAGCTGCTGGGACCCAGTGGCCATGGTCCCTGCCTGCAGGGCCTCGCGCCACCACCGAATCCTAGCCTCTGTCTCCAGTCAGAGCAGCAGGACAGAGCTGAGTGGGCCTCTGAGACCAGGACCAGTGCTTCCGACTGTGGGTGGCGGGCACCTTGGTGGATATCACTAAGTCACTGTCATGGGCCAGGACAAGCGATAAAACAACAACAAAAGCCCCCTAGAATGCCATAGAACAGGAACTATCCGCCTATGTTATACTTAGTAAGGGAGGAAGTACTGGTTTATTTCATGTCACTCTATATAAAGAATTTTTAACATATATATCTGAAAGAGTTTTGCGTACTAGACTGTGATTTATGTAAAACGTATTTCTGACGGTGGGTTGCTGTCAACATGTTTAACAAACCGTGATCCAGGCCCACCCCTACTGTGCACAAGGGGAAACTGAGGCGCAGAAGGGAGAAGGGCTTGCCCAAGGCCACAGGGTCAGCGAGGGCCGAGCTGGGCCGGTCTCACACTCCTACTCCTGGCCACCGCTCAGTGAGGAGGAGTCCCTGTGATCCCCAAGGGGAACAGCCCCCCTCTGCCTGCTCCCTGGGGTGGGGTGGCGGGTCCCTGTGGGTGCTTCCTCCTCCCCTTTCCCTGTGGAGTTGTCACAGGAGACCTTCTCCTCCCCAGGCAGCTCTGTGGGGCAGGGGAGGGCAGGTAAGGGCCATCCCGGCACTGCCACCGCTCGCCCACAGGTCCCGTTCTGCCCCGCTGGTCACGGCCCCCACCTGGATGCGTTCCATGCAGTGCTGGGGGGACTCGGCCGACACACACTGGATCTCCGGCCTGAGCCTCTGCCGGCTGAAGGCCACAGCCATGTCCCCACACTTCTGGATCTCAGGAGTGGACAGCACACACCAGTGCAGGTAGTGGGGCAGCCCTGTGTGAGTGTGAGCGCGTGGTCACCGCATACTCGCCTGCTTCGGGGGCCGCCCTGAGCATGGCCTGCGGGGTCGGGGCCGTGGGGGCTAGCACCTCAGTAGGAAGAGCTTGGATCAGACCCCAGGGAAATTCTGGCTTTTCCTCGTTAGCAATAAGGGGTAAGTTTTTTAACCATCTGATCCTGTGTCCTCATACAGATTCGGGATAAAAACCTCTGTCTGGGGGCTGTGAGGAAGCTTGAGGCAGATCATGGCTGCCAAGGATCTAACTCAATGGCACGCCATTTCCCTGGTTGTAAGTGGAGGAGGCATGGGGCTGGGCTGGGGGCAGGAAGCCCAGGTGTAGACTACTGCAGTAGTCCAGGCTCTGGAGACAACGCCTGCGCCAGGGCCGTGGCCGTGGTGGAGAGGAGGAGTGAGGCATGGAGGGAGGAGAACAGGATTTGATGACTTCAGTGCCGAGGGGTAAGGAACCTTTCCCAAGACAGACCCTGATGGCCTGGATCCCACCCCCGAGAGGCGGGGCTTCCAGGGAACCCGCCACCCATGCAACTCTACAGATGCTTCCTCCCCAACTCCAGTTCTCACCCTCCCCCCGCCACCCCCAGGGTGGTGTCCTCCCTGACCACCTCTCCAGGAAGCCCTGCCATTCCTGCAGTCAGGCTGGGCTGGAGCCGGAGGGGAAGAGACAGGTGGACTTACGGTTGGAGTCACAGAGGAGACCCTTCATGGCACGCAGGTACTCAGGGCCCAGCCATGCCTCGTAGGTCTGCGTGGCGATGGGCACCAGCTCAGAGGTGGCGTCTTTGAATAGCAGATTCTTCTGGCCATAGGCCTCAGAGCTGAACATCTGGAAACTACTGTTCTCATGGCTGAACAGACGCTGTGTGTCAAGGGGGGGCTGGTGAGGGGCTGCAGGGGTGCGTCCCTGCCCCCCAGATCAGCCACCACCTCCTTCTTCCCGTGCCCTCAGGGCAGGAGCTCACTCTGAGGACAGGGTGAGGCGCCACCTGCCCCCTTCTTAGTGCTCCCCAGTGTGTTCTGCCTTGTCACCCTCAGCTGACTGGACATAGTACTCAGGGCCCAGCTGTGGGATGGCACCACGGACAAGCAATGGGTGTGGCAGTGGTGGCATGAACAGGGCAAAACTAAAGCTGGTGGGCCCAGCAGTCAGTAACTTGTCGCTCTTGTAAGCAGTGGTTGAGCAAAACATTACTCACCATATTTAATTAATGGTGTCCTTGGACATTTATTGGTTTTGTCATTTTGTTTGTTTGCTCCTATGTTCCGGTTTTGCTTTTCAGAGTTAGCTAGCACAGTCAGTGCCTCCCTACACGGACCTGGCCTGAGGTTGGACACCACAGAGGCCTGGGTCCCCAGCTGGGTGTGTCCCAGGGGAGGGCCTCTGGGTCCTGCCCCTCCAGGTCTGGCCGGCCCAGCTTCAGGATGACTCTAGCCTTGAGCTCCCACCCTGGTGAGAAACAAGAAGGTCCAGCACCTCTTAGGAAGCTGAGTGGGATGCCTTGAACTCACCTGGCCTTCGTTGAGCAGCCGGAAGATGAGGCCTCCATCTGTGTCAGCCCGGACGACCACGGCATGAGCGGGCACCCGGGCCAGGTGACACTGTCTCCATTCAGTGACGTCGGCCCGGCTGCCATCCAGGCACAGCAGTTGAAAGTCCCGTGACAGCAGCCCCTGGCCCCAGGAGGGCAGGGTTCTTCCTGGGAAATTGGGAAGCCTCTGGTGAGCGGACAGGGAGGGGCGGTGGTGTGTGTCTCTTAGGAGGCCTCAGGGATAGCCCATGAGAGGGAGCCTGAGGAGAAGTTAGGGTGTCATGGGCCACAGACCTAAGGTGAAAAGAAACTCTTTCAGGGGGTTAGAGCCCAGAACTTCACCAGGAGGTGAGACCAGAACTTCACCAGGAGGTGAGACCAGAACTTCACCAGGAGGTGAGAGCAGAACTTCACCAGGAGGTGAGACCAGAACTCTGAATGGAGAGGAACTTGGTGGCTGCACAAGACCAGGTGTCTGATAGACTGGGTGTACTTTGTTAAATTTTCTACCTCACCAATTTCTACTAAGATGGATTTGAGGTTACAATACAACACATATTAACAATGCTATCTATTAAGAATAAAAAGAGCCCTAACCGGTTTGGCTCAGTGGATAGAGCGTCAGCCTGCAGACTAAAGGGTCCCAGGTTCGATTCTGGTCAAGGGCATGTACCTTGGTTTCAGCACATCCCCAGTAGGGGGTGTGCAGGAGGTAGCTGATCGATATTTCTCTCTCATCCATGTTCCTAATCCTCTATCTCTCTCCCTTCCTCTCTGTAAAAAAAATCAATAATATATATAATAAAAAGAGTAAGAAAAGCTGAAGATGAGAGAGAAGTGCCAGGAACTCACTGCCGCCATCAGGCACGAAATCGGCTCTGAGCAGAGGGCAGCGGGCAGGGCGCCATGTGGAAACAAACTGACAGAATCTGTCCAGAACCACGTCCCAGAGAGAAAAGGGTAACTCTTTGAAGCTTCCCCCACATATTAATCCATCTACTTATATTTTGGTATATTTCCTCCAAATTCTTTTTTTATTCTAGTTTCTAACCATTTTAAATATGAGTAAAGACATACTTGATAGGCAATCTTGTATCCTACATTTTTTCATTTGTCATTTTAAAGTAATTTTCCACATTATTATACACTTTCCATAAAACTCATTTATAATAGAAAACAAATTTACTTGAAGGAGTGAATATTGACACCAAATAGGAAAATTAAGAAGACTAATTTTAAAATGAGGAGGATAAGCATCTACTGGTAAATGGAAGGGAAAAGATTATTTGTGGGATCATGAAAATTCTGTTCACTCAAAGCTATTTAAAAACAAAAACCCACCACCAAGAGGGTAATAGTTTGGAAAACTCCATAAAGGTCATTTCTAATGACTGCATAATAACCTATCGCACTCTCAACAGTTATTTAGTGTCATTCTCTCCTACTCCCCAACTTTTCTCTATTTTTAAATTGTTGCAAAATCCTTGTATAAAACTCGGGGGATCATTGGCCTTCCTGTGAGACGAATGCATCACGCAGGTGTTTTGATCTGCCACTCCTGTTTCTATGGCTAGGGGCAATTAAAGTCATATGACTTTCACTACTTTAGACATTTATGTCAGTTCCACTCCTTTGCTCTGACCAATTGTTTTGCATGAATACCTTTTAAAAAATTACTACCATATGACCCAACAATCCCTCTTCTGGGTATCTACCTGAAAACTTTGAAAACGTCTATTTGTAAAGATACATGCACCCCTGTGTTCACTGCAGCATTATTCACAGTAGCTAAGACATGGAAACAACTGAACTGTCCTTCAATAGATGATTGTTTAAAGAAGAGGTGGTACATATACACTATGGAATACTAACCAGCCATAAAAAAAGATAAAATACTGCCACGTGCAACAAGATGGATGCATCTTGAGAGTATCATGCTAAGCAAAATAAGTCAGATGGAAAAGGACAAATCCTTTTTTTTAATTCTAGTTTCTAACCATTTTAAATATGATTAAAGACATACTTGATAGGCAATCTTGACTTCACTAATATGTAGAATATAAACTAGAAAGCAACAAGTAAACAAACAAAACAAATAAAAACTCATAGACACAGACAACAGAGAGGTGGTTACCAGAGGAGAAGGGAAGGAGGGGAGAATGAAGAGGGTAAAGGGGTCAAATATATGGTGATGGAAACCAGACTTTGGGTGGTGAGCACATGATGCAGTGTACAGATGATGTAGTACACAATTGTACACTTGAAAGTTATACAATCTTATTGACCAATGTCATCCCAATCTATATATATAAAAGGCTAATATGCAAAGTGCCCCTCGGGAGTTCGACCGGGAGACCAGGAGTTTGATCGCTCACTATCATGTGCGCTGACCACCAGGGGGAGGTGCGGAATGAAGGAAGGCAGCCAGAAGGCCCCGATCGGCCCTGATCACTGGCCAGGCCTAGGGACCCTACCCATGCACAAATTTCATGTACTGGGCCTCTAATAGATTTAATAAAAAGATGGGCATGATAGGATTTGCCTTGTCTACCTCACAAAGTTGTAGTAAAACTCTAAAGAAATCATTAAAAAAAAATGACTTTCTTAGATTTCCTTAGAATACCATCAAAATTCTAAAAGAGCCAATTTCAACCAAATACATCTCTATTCTTTCTCCACCTTCCACATTCTCCTTTGCTTGACTCATCTTGGGGCCCAATTCCCCGCTGCCCGTTTTCCTGGGACCATCCTGCTCTGGGGACAATCCCACGTGCTTCCTCTTTCTTCAGAGCACGTTTTTCTTTCTCAAATCCGGCGCCTCGTGCTCTCCTTCATGAGTGCCAGACTACATGGTGGACCTTCTGATTTAAAAGGCAAAGATTAACAAAAAAAGGAAATTATTTCAAAAAGTGGACCATGATCTGACATTCTGGAACAGGAAAAACTATAGAGACAAAGGTCTGATTGGTGGTTGCCAGGGTGGGGAGGGGGAGGGGTTGGCTAGAAGAAACTTCTGGAGTGAAGGGCCCATCACAATCACCATCTTGATTGTGGTGGTGGTTACACAACTGTTAGTTCTGGGCAAAACTCATAGAACTAGACTTCAAAAAGGATGCGTTTTTGCCGTATATAAATTATATACCTCAATTTAAAAAATGATTCTTAGGCAAATCCAAATTAAGAGACATTCTATAAAAGAACTGGCCTGGGCCAAGCGTCCCTGGGTCCGGGTGAGACCATGTGTCCCTGGATCCGGGTGAGGCCTCGTGCACCTAGGCCCGGGTGAGCCCAAGTGGCCCTGGGTCTGGGAGAGGCCAAGCATCCCTGGGTCCGGGTGAGACCATGTGTCCCAGGATCCGGGTGAGGCCTCGTGCACCTAGGCCCGGGTGAGCCCAAGTGGCCCTGGGTCTGGGAGAGGCCAAGCATCCCTGGGTCCGGGCGAGACCATGTGTCCCTGGATCCGGGTGAGGACTCGTGCACCTAGGCCCGGGTGAGCCCAAGTGGCCCTGGGTCGGGGAGAGGCCAAGCGTCCCTGGGTCCGGGTGAGACCATGCGTCCCTGGATCCGGGTGAGGCCTCGTGCACCTAGGCCCGGGTGAGCCCAAGTGGCCCTGGGTCTGGGAGAGGCCAAGCATCCCTGGGTCCGGGTGAGACCATGTGTCCCAGGATCCGGGTGAGGCCTCGTGCACCTCGGCCCGGGTGAGCCCAAGTGGCCCTGGGTCTGGGAGAGGCCAAGCGTCCCTGGGTCCGGGTGAGACCATGCGTCCCTGGATCTGGGTGAGGCCTCGTGCACCTAGGCCCGGGTGAGCCCAAGTGGCCCTGGGTCTGGGAGTGGCCAAACGTTCCTGGGTCTGGGTGAGACCATGTGTCCCTGGATCCGGGTGAGGCCTCGTGCACCTAGGCCCGGGTGAGCCCAAGTGGCCCTGGGTCGGGGAGAGGCCAAGCGTCCCTGGGTCCGGGTGAGACCATGTGTCCCTGGATCCGGGTGAGGCCTCGTGCACCTAGGCCCGGGTGAGCCCAAGTGGCCCTGGGTCTGGGAGAGGCCAAGCGTCCCTGGGTCCGGGTGAGACCATGTGTCCCTGGATCCGGGTGAGGCCTCGTGCACCTAGGCCCGGGTGAGCCCAAGTGGCCCTGGGTCTGGGAGAGGCCAAGCATCCCTGGGTCCGGGTGAGACCATGTGTCCTAGGATCCGGGTGAGGCCTCGTGCACCTAGGCCCGGGTGAGCCCAAGTGGCCCTGGGTCTGGGACAGGCCAAGCGTCCCTGGGTCCGGGAGAGACCATGTGTCCCTGGATCCAGGTGAGGCCTTGTGCAACTAAGCCCGGGTGAGGCCACGTGCCCCTGGGTCTGGGAGAGGCCAAGTGTCCCTGGGTACGGGTGAAGCCAGATCCTGGGTCCGGGTGAGGCCGTGCGCCCCTGGATCCATCCGGGTGAGGCTGGATCCCAGGCCCGGGTGAGACCACGCGCCCCTTGGGTATGGGTGAGGCCACGTGCCCCTTAGTCCGGGTGACGCCGTGCCCCTGGGTTCGGCCGAGACCAAACCAGAGGGAGTCGGACCTCCATTACCACCATTTGTCCACCATCCAGAGCTGAGGGGTCAGTGCTGACATGTACACATAAGGAACTACTGGACATCGAAATTGGGTCTCAAAAGAACTGTTGGTCCAGGGGGAAGCTCGCTACAGATTGATTCATTTGCCTGTCAGCATAAATATTATTGCTCGTCTCACATTCAGTTCTTATTAGTATATATCTAGTGACATTTGATCTCGTTCATCTAGAGGAAATGATGAACAACATAGACTGAGGAACAAGAACAGAACCAGAAGCAAGGAGGCATCGATCGGACTATCGGGCCTCAGAGGGAGGATAGGGGAGGGTAGGGGGAGGGTGGGGGGAGGGGGAGAGTTCAACCAAAGGACCTGTATGCATGCATATAAGCCTATCCAACGGTTAAGTTCAACAGGGGATTGGGGCATGCGTGGGGAGAGGGGTGGGATGGGAATGGGGGGATGAGGACAAATATGTGACACCTTAATCAATAAAGAAATTTAAAAAAAAAATAATAATAAAATAAAAAAAAATAAAAAAAAAAAAAAAAAAAAAAAAAAAAAAAAAGAACTGGCCTGACTCTTCAAAAATACCAGTGTCACACACACACACACACACACACACACACACACACACACACAACACAAAAAATTTAAGAAACTGTTCAAAGTTAAAGAAAACTGAAAATACCTAATAACTAAATACCATGTGTGATCTTACATTAGGTCCTGGCCTGAAAAAAATTGCTGCAAGGAACAGAATTGGGACAATTAATGCATCTAAAATATGGATTGTAGATTAGATAATAGTATTGATATTGCTGTAATTTAACCTAGTTATGAATAACTGGAAAGGAGCAAAGGGAAGGCCAAATATATATTTTTATTGAATCTTTTGCTTATTTTTATTTCTTAAATTAAATCTTTATTGTTGAAAATATTACATATGTCCCCCCCCTTTTCCCCCATTGACCCCATTTAGCCTCCCCACCCCCGCCCCCGTTCCTCCCCAGGCCTTCACCACTCTATTGTCTGTGTCCATGGGTTGTGCATTTATGCATACAAGTGCTTTGGTTGATCTCTTCCCACCCACTCACCCTCACCGGGAAGGTCAAATGGTATGGGCATGCCACTTGTGCAGCTTTGCCAGGAAGCTGCAGTTTAGATGCATGCCCAGCGAAGTCTGGGTGAAATAGGGAAGGTCCTTGTCTGTCAGTCACACCTGGGAACAGGTCATTGGTCAGAGCAGGTGTGGCCCCTGCAAGTGCAGCATGATAAGGTGGGCAAATCATTTGGTCTGGCCCTGCCAGGGTATTAGGGGCGAGTTAATTAAATGTTTGACCAAATATAGCAGGCTAATTAAAAAAAATTTTTTTTTTAAATTGATTTCAGAGAGGAAGAGAGAGAGGGAGAGAGAGAAACATCAATGATGAGAATTATGGATCAACTGCCTTCTGCATGCCTCCTACTGGGAATTGAGCCCACAACCCGGGCATGTGGCCTTGACTGGAATCGAACCTGGGACCCTTCAGTTCGCAGGCTGACGCTATATTCACTGAGCCAAAACAGCCAGGTAGCAGGCTAATTTTTAAGCTGATAATTTTTTTAAAAATATATCTTCATTGATTTTTTTACAGAGAGGAAGAGAGAGGGATAGAGAGTTAGAAACATCAATGAGAGAAACATTGATCAGCTGCCTCCTGCACAACCCCTACTGGGGATGTGCCCGCAACCAAGGTACATGCCCTTGACCGGAATCAATCCTGGGACCTTTCAGTCCACAGGCCAATGTTCTATTCACTGAACCAAACCAGTTAGGGCTAAGCTGATAATTTTGTATGGCCCTTGAATAATGTTATAGTATCCAGATGGCTATTGGCAGAAAAAGGTTCCCCACCCCTGTGAAAGGAATTAGCACTTTTGGTTTGCACATGCTTTTGCTCTTAGTTGACTCCTGGCTTGTGGGGCCCTCATGCTTCTGCATTTTCCCACATGGCCCACAGCCATGTGGACCCCACACACAATGGACTAGTGAACTGCACTGCTTAATGCTCCACTGCACCCAGCTCCACCAGGGAACGGACGCTCCGGACACTGGCTTTGCTCCCAGCTCTGCTGAATGCCCAGCTGCACACCTTCCAGGACTGGGTTAAGGGCAATGGGACTTTGGGAATCCAGAGATGGAATCCCACGCAAATGAAAATCACCCATCCTCCTGTGCACATCTCAGAAAACTCTTTTACTCAAGATATAGTAAGGACCCCACTCCCACTCGCTACAAAGAAAGACCATCCACGCATTTCTTGGGTAATAGTATTGTGTCGATGTTACATTTCCCGAGTTTGAGAACTGTGCCGTGGGGAGGGCCACATCTCCCTGGTCTGAGGAGGCACAGCCTGAAGTATGGAAGGGGTCTGACACAGGCAGCCATGCTGTCAGGTGGTTCAGAGAGAACACATCCATATGGGAAGGACAATATGTCAGCATGGCAAATGCTGAAAGCTGGTGTCCTGGTAAAGAATAAAGGGGAGTTCTTTGACTTACTCTTGCAATTTTTCTAAAGTCCAGTTATTTCAAAAAAATTTTTTAAAAAATTAAATGGCAATGATATATTGGATCAACACCCAACACCTCGTCCAGAGATAAAGGGCTGGCTTCTTCAGACAAGAGGAAAATGCCAGGAAGGGACAGTCGATGGGAGTTAGTGCAGAGGTCTGCAAACTTTTCTTGGAAAAGCAGAACCCAATCTTCGAGTGGAAGCCGAACCTAACGCCGTATACACATCAGGGCAGGGCAGAGCCGCTCGCCCGGCCCCCTTGCCCGCACAGCAGTTTGAACTCCATTGCTGAGACCCACCTCTTCCTCTGCCCACTCCTGGGGCCACGCCGCCCCCCCCTCACCCCCCCCCCCCCCACTCACCGTCAGTGTTCTCCAGCACCGTGCTGTGCTTCACAAAGGCCACGTCCCCGGCCCCTTCTGCCAGGCACCTGCAGAGGGGAAAGCTGTGAGCCTGGGTGGCACTCAGCCCCCGGCGCCCCTCCGGCCCTGCCCAGCCTCCACCTCTGGAGGCCTGGCCTGGACCGTGGGGGGGGCCATGGTGGGCACGGGTTGCCAGCTCTCTGTGTGGCTCTGCCCAGTTGTGGGGCCTTCCCAGCCTTCTCACCTGTGAAGTGAGGGTGAAAAGGTGGCTCCTCTGGGAGAGACCTTGGTGACCTGTGTAGACCCTGTCCATCCGGGGCCTCGAAGGAGCAGTGCTCCTGGGGCAGCTGCTATGGGTTTGAAGATGGCCCTGCCCTGAGGCAGGGGGTGGACTAGACCAGTGGTCGGCAAACTCATTAGTCAACAGAGCCAAATATCAACAGGACAACGATTGAAATTTCTTTTGAGAGCCAAATTTTTTAAACTTAAACTTCTTCTAACGCCACTTCTTCAAAATAGACTCGCCCAGGCCGTGGTATTTTGTGGAAGAGCCACACTCAAGGGGCCAAAGAGCCGCATGTGGCTCGCAAGCCGCAGTTTGCCGACCATGGCACTAGACCTTCTCACGCCCTAACAAAAACTCGAGTGCAAGGGGCCAGGACTGCTATGCCCCCTCTGTATGTCCCGGCCCAGGGAGGGAGGCGGGGGCAGGGGCTGCCTGGTCCAGGGGGAGCACCCCGGAGAGTGGGTGGGCGAGTCTCTGGCTTGGAGGACAGGGGACTGTTTTTCTCTCTGTGCTAAAATCCACATTTACCCAGATCCCAGCCTGGAGCGTGGGCACCCGCAGGCCCCCCGGCTTCCGTGGAAACACTGAGGCCAGGGAGGTTCGAGGGGCTCGGCGGGCTTCCGTGCCAGTCCCCGCGGGGCACGGCTCCTTTTTTATGGACAGACGGACGTGCCCCACAGCTGTCAGACTGTCTTCTGGATCCACACGGGCTCCTCCAACGGGCCAGCCTGAGCCGGGGATCCCTCCCCCGCCCCCATCCCCTCCCTGCTGCTCTGAGACACGGAATGGGCACAGGGGAGTGGCAAAAGGTTGTTTTGTCACTCTCTCTCTGAGCCCTCACTCTCTAAATATAGCAAACATGCTGATTTATGAGCAGAGCCAGCCTGGGGTGCCCCGGGTGTTGTTGTTAAATCACCCAGGCACAGGAACTGCATAAAGGCCGCTTTGATGTGATGCAGCGACACGGCCACTCCTGGGGCCCTCCCTGCCCGGGTGTTTTTCCCCAGCTCTTTTGGCCTCAAGGCCTCACCCCTGACTCACCTTGCCGCCCCCCCCCCTCACCCCCCCCCGCCAGCCCCGCCCCGTCCCACGGTCCCTCTCACTCACCGGAAGGCCCCGCTGTAGTCGTAGTATCTCTCCAGGGGGCTCTTGTCACACACCCCCTCCCCAGCCGCGTTGCCCCGGCAGAGGCGACAGAGGGACTCGGAGTAACTGGTCTCTCCTGCCCCCGGGACGCAGCTGCCCCCAAAATACTCGCTGACAGCTGCGGGAGGAGGAGAGGGCGGTCAGGGTCAGCCAGCTGTGCAGCGGGGTCAGGCCCCTCGCCCTGTGGCGCAGGCCACTCCGGCTGGAGGGGAGGCTGGCTCCCCAGGGACAGGGCTGGACCCTTCAGGCTTCAGTTTGAGCAAAACTGGGGAACTGGCTCCCGTCGGTGATTCCCAAACTGGGGCCACAAAAGTGTGGGCATTGGGGAGGGACCGCGGTTCTTCAAAAATGGCTCAGGAAACAAACCACTTGCCCCCAAAGGCCGCATGAGGACAACTAATATCAACTAGATACTGTTCTCATTGAGGGTTTCATATCAACATCAGTAGGGGTCATCAATGAAAGCAGGGAAAGACATCAAGTGTTTACTTAAGGAGTATAATTAATTTATAGACAATGCTTCTCGGAACAGGGATGGGGAGGGAAACGGAGGAGAGAGGGCGTTGTGGGCGAAGAGGTTGGTTGGACTCGTGGTTCCAGGCCCTGCCAGCCCGGAGGCCCACGCCCACCCTCTTGACAAATATTTATCCTGTGCTGAGGGCAGCGCAGTGCGGGGAGCGGGGTGCCGGTCACATGGTGCTCATCCCCCAGACACACGCAGTTCTTCCAGGGCGGGCCCTTTCGGGGCCTTCTGCATCCTCCCAGGGAGAACCGTGTCACAGCCGTGCCCGGTGGCTGGTACACCACCCACACCCGCGCCGTCTGAGAGGACAGGGCTCCCGGGCTTCTGTGGGTCGTGCTGGTTTACCCCGGGGTGGGGGCAGGGTATACCTGGGTACATGTGTGTGCAGTGTGGGTTTGTGCATGTGCGTACATGATGCAGGCATGTGCACAACGGTGAGGTGCCCACCGAGAGGTGTGGAAGCTGAACTTGTAATAACAACAGCTCCGCGAGGTGAGCACTTACCCCGCCGCGTGCCTGGCGCGAAGACAGTGCGTGTGAACCATCTCAGCCCTCCCAACCCCACAGAGCTCTCCTCGCCTCATCCCTGCTGGCCCCCTCGCAGGGCAGCCTCCCTCCAGCTGTCGTTCAATTTCCCATTTTACAGGGTGAGGAAACTGAAGTTCAAGGAGCTAGAGTAACCCACCTGAGGGCAGGTCATCCATCTGACAGCAAACTCGGGGCTTTGAGAGACCTTTGTTTCTCCCGCAAAATCCCGCACCCTGCACCCACCCCCAGAAGCGCTGGTCAGCGAACCGGGAGGCAGCACACTGTGGACAAGGGATTTGGGGACAACACAGACTCTACTGGGGGGGGGGGGGGTGATCCCAGGAGGACAGTTTGAGAATGTGGCGGTCATGTGTCAGGGGCCACCTCAGCGCTGTATTGTGTCCACTGTGGAGAGTGACACAGCCAGGTGGCCAGGAAAAGAAGCCCCCGCATGAGAAGCAGGCTCCCGCTCTTAGCCGGACCCTCAGGCCTTCCCCTGACACCCCATGCATTGCATTCTCAGCCACCCCGCTCTGCTCCCCCTCAGCTCCTCCTGCAGAACTTCCTGTCTGCACCACAGCCCTATTCCCTGTCAAATGGGCCGGTCAGGGAGCAGCAAGTCTCTGATTCGCTACGCGTGAACTTTCTGGGTACGGATCAGCAGCTCGTTTGGGCCCTGAAGAGACAGAGTTTCTAACTCTATAAAGTTGAGGGCACGTTTCTGGAAATAGCGACCTCCAGCAGGTCTACACCAGGTGAGAGCTGCTCTTTGTGAGTCACCAGGTCCCAACGGGGGCTGGGCCCTGGGTGTCAGGACATCGCTCTGGGGCGGGGTGGGGGGGCGCCCCCAGAAACTAAAACAGTGGCAACAGTGGGTGGCCCAGTATGAAGACAGGAGGGGCTGAAACACCCACGAGGTGTCTGGAGGCCCCTGGAGAGGTGGGACTGTGCTGCTCCTTAAAGGAGATGAGAGATGAAGGCGAGCCTGGAGGGAGGCTGCCCTGCGAGGGGACCAGCAGGGATGAGGCGAGGAGAGCGGAGCCCAGAGGCCCAGGAGCAGCGTCTGCCGTGGGAGCCCTCACCTTTGAGCACGTCGCAGCCCATCACCGAGAGGCTGCCGCTCTCCACCAGGTAGCCCACGGGCACGTTCCAGCCCACCGTCCTGTTGATGCCCGTGTGGCAGGACTTCACGCCCTTCAGGGTGTGGATGGTCAGGTTGGAGCTCCTCTTGACCACAGCTACCGCATAGTAGGAGGTACCAACCTCTGGACAGAAGAGAGGGGAGGAGTGAGGGCGGCAAGGGAGAAGCCACGAGAAAGGCCGGGGACCTGCCCGAGAAGCCTGTGGGAAGAGGGGTGTGTGTGCCACGCAAACCTGCACATGAATGCGTGTGTGTATGGATGTCCATGCGTGTGTGTGCTTGGGGTTCTCGTTACTGAGAGAGCCAGTGAGTGCAAGCCACGTGTCTTATTACAGACCCCGCCCCCTGCTCATGTGGTAGATATTATTTCGTTAGTTAATTCTCACCTTTCCTTCCCGAGTCAGCTGGCACATAGCTGGGTCTACATTTGTCTATGTCAGGGCAGCTCTGCAGCTGGACCAATAGCAGGCGTGGCCTGCAAGTTTTGTTTTCCAAAAGGGAAGCCCCTCAGAGAACTTAGGAGGATTGAGGGAATGGTACTGTGGTTATGGGAAAAGAGTGGTTGAGAGGAGTAGGGCAGTGGCTTCCGGTGGGTTAGAAAAAGTGATTTCCTAGTGCTGAGGGGAAAGGAGAGATAGATAGATAGATAGATAGATAGATAGATAGATAGACAGATAGATAGGTAGGTAGATAGGATAGATAGATAGATAGATAGATAGATAGATAGATAGATAGATAGATAGATAGGATAGGTAGGTGACAGACAATAGATAGGTAGATAGATAGGACAGATGATAGATAATAGATAGATGATAGATAGATAATAGATAGGTAGATAGAACAATGTGGTCTCACATCACTCAAGATCCTGACCAGGTGCATGTGGGTGGGCAGGAGTCTGACCCTTGGAAAAGATTCCCCTGGGCCAAATACGGCCGAGAAGGTGCCATTCACACAAGAGAGGAAGAACTCATCTCTGGGGACCGAGGACCAGCGGACCCCCTCTACGTTAGCACGAATGTGCACACGCCCGGCGGCCCCGTGGTGGTGGGTGCCCGCGATCAGAACGAAGCTGAGTTCTAGACAACAAGCCGGTGCTGTTTCTTGCACACCGGCGTCTGGCCCCTGGCGACCTGAGTGCCTCGCCGGGTCCCACCCTCTGACGTGCCCGCTGCGCCTTTCTCTTTCGCTCCGTGAGCACACCAGCTCTTTCCCGCCGGGACTCCTGTCTGGGCTCCACTTACTGTCACCTCCCTGTCCGCTGTGTTCCCACAGGTCCCCCCGCCGGCCTTCTTTTCTCCCTCAGGGCCTTTCCTTTGTCACACACCCACCACGTCTGTGACCACATTTCGTTGGTGTTTATTTGTTTATTATCCGACTCCTGCTCTCTGGGGGCAGGAACTGGCTCTCTTTTGCTTACTACCCTATGCTCATGGCTGGCATGTAGTAGGTGCTTAGTAAATGTGTTGAATTAAAGAGGGAGAGCTGTTTCTGGCCGATGAGTGAAAAGGCGGGCGGGTGTGCAGGGCTGGACTGTGTCCTGTGTCATCAAGTAACCAAGTCACCAAGAGGGACCCTGTGCTGGGCACCGAAGATGAGACCAGGGCCTCCGCAGGGGACTCGCTGTGGGGACAAGGAAAACAAGACCGCAGGGGCCACGACCTGAGCAGAGTGAGTCAGTGCTCTGGGAAGCAGGAGACAGAGGCCCTTCGCAGGGGAGGAGACCCAGGGGAGCTCCTTGGCAATGACAGCCGAGCTGGGCTGTGACGGAGGCTGGGCCTTGGACAGCGGAGGTGGTGGGAGAGGTACAAAGGGCAGGCTGAGCCTGAGGTGTGTCTGGTCTGAGGTGCAGGGACGGGGGCAAAGGGACTCACACGTCTGACCACACACACGCTCCCACATGGGCTCAGCTGGTCTGTGTGACAGGGCAGGGACCACTGTCCCCATTTTATAGTCAGGGAAGTGGAGGTTGTCCGAGGTCACAGGAGGTCACAGGAAGGGGCAGAGCTGGGACTGGTGTTTGGCGTGTGGGCTCTGCCGCTCCTGGTCACCACCTCTTGTCTGGCCCCGCCCCCACTCCTGCAGCTTCTGACAGATGCCCCTCAAATGTGAGGTAGCTGAGCTGTACGGACGCCTCGACCGCCCCAGGCGATCACGCCCAACACTATACCAGGCTCAGGCAGCCCCTCAGTAAGAGTCTGTGGGTGAAAGTTAGGGGGCTGCTGGGATCCCTGTGAGGAAGGACAGATGCGGGTCAGCCCTCTGCATCTCTGGCATCCCCCCTTGCAGAGATTTGGGGGGCCTCTGAAGGTTTGTGTGGCCAGGACTCCAGGACTGCTCTGGGGACAGGGCTACTGACCAGCTCCAGGGAGTCAGGGCTGGGCCAGGCCCGGCAAGGACACCCTGCTGACTTCGGCTCTCCTCCCACCCTCCTCCACTCGGCCCTCTGACCTTGATCATACACTTCACCCACCACGGGCTTCAGGCCGTGCTCCTTCCCCGCCTCATAAATGGCTCCTCCATCCAGAGTGATGGCATCTGCTTCCCCAGCCTGCTGGGAACACGTGAGTCAGCACCCCCACCCCTGCACCCCAGCCTTCCCCACCCCCACCCACTCAGGGACACCCACTCAGGGCCCCTTGAAAAGCCCCGGAGGTCCACCCTGTGCTGGCTCAGCCTTGCAGGCCCCTCCCCCACCAGGGCCAAGGTTAGCTCTCCTAGGCTAAGGGCTCACCTTGTTTTTCTAACTGTGTTATTTGAAAAGTATGAATTTATAGGCCTTACAATAGATGTACATGGTAACAAATCAGCACAGAATGGTATCAGTGAAAGGTGGGTCCCCTCGCTCTCTTGTTTCCCAGCCCCTGCTAACCTGCTCCTCAGGTTTTCTCTCTACGACGCAGACTGAATCGCATACATGCACGCCCTCTTCCATTTCCCCCTTTTTCTTTTAAAACACAAATGGCAGTATACTACCCGTCTGTCATGGCGCCCATGAATAGAATTATAGTTCAGCAGAGTTGGTTTGCGCCCTCAGAGCGGAGCCTGGCCGAGGCCCTTGGCCCAGGTGGGGCTGGATAGGGCCTGGGGGCATATCAAAGGCTGAGGGGAGGGACACCCAGGTCCCCTGTGCCTGCCCCTGAGGCTCCCCCAACACCTGTCCTGCCACTGAAGTCCTGCCTCTGAGTTAGCAGGTCTCCTGCCACTCAGAACTGCTTTCCCACCCCCACTCACCCACCCAGGACCTCTGTCCCCAGGTCCTCCTTCCCCAGAAACCACACAAGCCCCGTCTGGAAAACTCCATGGCACAGTGAGTGACCCACCACCCAGGATTCTGCTGTCTGGGCTCCCCTCAGCGGGGTGGGCAGTGTCCCCATTCCAGCAGGGGCCTTGCAGGAGGAAAACTCTGCCTCCCAGACACCTTTCCTCATGGGCGGGCGCCTGTCTGAGCAGGGGCCCTCTCCTAGGCCTCCCAGCGCCTGGCTGGGGCCTGGGCAGGAAACAGGCTGGCCCTTGTTGCCTTGGAAACTCAGGAGATCCTATCGCCCAGCCCTGGCGGGGGGACATCAGTGCCCTTCCCAGTGAATGAGGCTGTTGTGTGCTCCCTCCTGAGTCAGAGGCCTGCTGTCGGGCGGGCGGAGTGGCAGAGCGGAAGGAGAGGACTCACCGTGATGAGCTGGATGCAGTGGTCGGCTGAGGTGCCCTGGACGCACCGCAGGGAGGGCTGGATCCCAGCTCTCTGGAAGGCCTGGCTCATGTCGCTGCATTTCTGCTGCTCCGGGTCTGAGGTGGTGCACCACTGCACCTCCCTGCCGCTGAGCACTGGGGGCAGGGGAGAGTGAGGCCCAGCTCCCGGGGCTCCAGCAGCTCTTGGTGACCCAGTCTGCTGAGCACAGCCCTCCCCCCGGGAGGCACTGAGGCACAAAGAGGGGCCACAGCCTGGGAAGGGCTGGCTCACTGGCAGGGCCGCGTGTGGGCCATGCATGTCCCCGGGGCTCAGGGGAGATGGGTGGCTCGAGCCTGGCCTGGCCCATAACAGAGGCAAGGGACACCTCCAGGTATCAGCTGGCTACCGTGACCCTCCAGGCCATCGTGGGAGGCCTGCGGCGCTGGGACTAGGCTGGCTCCTGCCCCTCCTGGGGTCTCTGGGCCTCCTCACGAACTGAGGAAGGAGGCAGGGACATGGTGTGGCTGCCCTTGAGGAGCCTTGCACCCTCGTGGAGCATCTGTGATCATGCCCGCTGCAAACCCACCCTCAGGGGGCACGGTGCCAGGCCCATGACAAGGGGAGGCCGAGCAGACAGCAGCCGAGCTCCTAGTTCCTGCTCCTCCCGCTGGTGACTCCAGACAACGGGATTGACCTCTCTGATCCCGTTTCAGATGAGCAGCCCACCTCTGTGTTGGGAGTAAACCTAAGCGGAGCCAGGACACAGGTCCTCATGGCCGCCAGCGTGGGCCCCTCCCTCTGCTGGGGACCCTGTGGGGCCCCTGATCTGACCCGGCCAGAGTCCCGGAGAGCTCCACCTCGGGACCCAGAAGAGCGGCGCCAGGGCCCCCGGGTTCCCGAGGCTGATGCCTTTGCAGACCCAGCTCCCCAGCACCCCCTGCCCAGCCAGGGCTGCCGGCCCCTGCGCTCCCCCGCGGCTTTGGGTCCAGTTTCCACCTCCCGCCCTCTCCTGGCAGCCAAGGGTCAAGATGCGGGTGTCCTCATCCTCCCTTCCACTACCCTCCGCCTCCCCAACCAGGGCGGCACCCCGGAATGTGGAAGGTCCCCCCCCCCCCCCCCCCGCCCCAGTGCTCCAGGACTGCACCCCGGCGGGCGGCGGGGTGGCGGGTCAGAGCGGGGCTGAACCCGCCTTGCAGCTACCGAGGTCCCGCCTCCGTCCCACAGTCGCGGCCCCGACTCCCTGGGGAGCGGGCGGTGCGGAGCCCCCGTGGGGGCCCCTTCCCCACCCCTGCGCCCTGCAGGGCGCCCTGGAGCGGGCTCCTCCTCTCCCCTCCCTCCCGGACTCTTCTCCTGTTTCCGTTCCGAGGGGACTCCGGAGAAGGGGAGCCGCTCTGGCCCCCCAAACCTCCTCTGGCTTCCACGCCCATAAGAGCGTTCGCCCTCTGCACGGCCTCCCGACACCCCGCTCGCTCCCCCACGCCTCTCCCGCGCACCCGAAGGCCCGCTTCCTCAAGGCCCGGCGCAATGCCGCTTCCTCCGCGAAGCTCTCCAGACATCCCCGTCTGCCCGGCTCAGCGCCAGTGCCCCGAATCGTCCTCATCCGCCAGACGCGGGTTCAGGACCCCCTTCCCAGCCCCGGGTGCTGCTCAGGGGCGAGGGAGAGCTCCAGGACCCCCGCCCCGGCTCCTGCTCCCTCGGCCGGGCGGGCAGCGGGGCCTCACCAGTGCGCAGAGCCAGGAAGAGCCACAGAGCCACACTCGGGCCCCGCATGGCGGGCGCGGTGTAGAGCCGGGTTGGGTCTGGGTCTGGGTCCGAGTAGGTCAGCAGTGGCCGGAGCTTGGTCCCTGCTTCCTCCCTGCCCGGGCTCTCCAGCGGGTTAAGTGTGTCTGGGGCGTGGCTTGGCGGTGTCCACGCCCCCTGGGCGCGCCCGCCCACCCGGACTGGACACCTGGGATGACCAGGCCGGCCTTGGCCTTCTCTCTGGCGCCCCTTGCTGGAGCCTCGGCCGGTGCCGGGTGCCGAGCTTCACCGCTGGGCTGTCTGGGTCCCGGTGCTCACCTGGGCACCACACTCAGCGGTCCCTGCGAGTCAGGTGTCTGCTCTCCGAGGCCTGATTCCCTCAATTCAAGGGCTGCTCCAGGGCGCTCTCAACAATCGCCGGCCTGCGGGAGCACCTTCACTTCCTCGCCTGGACCCCAAATATCATGTTCAACTGGAGAGGGAAAAGCTCAGATTTGGAAGGAAGAAGAGGTCAGAGTCTGAGCTGGAAGGACGCTCCAAGGCCATCACATTCACTCACCAGCCTCTTCTCTCCAAGGATCTGGGGAGACAGAGACAAACCCTGATGGACACAGGAGGGAGGATTTCTCACTCTAGGCAACTGCCTCTCCTGGGACCTAATGAGGGAAGTGAGTTGCCCAGGTCACTCATTTAGCCAGTGACAGAGCTGGGACTAGAACCCAGGTGGCCAGCAGAGCCTGGCTCACTCCATCACGCTTTGGAAGATGGGAAGAAGACCAAAGAGGGGGCGAGGCGGAGGAAGCAGAAAAGGACAAAGCAGATGAGAGGAGGAAGCGAAGGAAGACGGTGAGGGAGGGAAGGATGGGTTGTCTATCTCTCCAGGCCACTGGTTTTCAAAGTGGGGTTCCCAGACCAGCAGCAGCAGCATCACCTGGAACTTGTTAGACACGCAAATCGTCAGGCCCACCTCTGACCCACTGAACCAGAAACTCTGGGGGTAGGGCCAACACTCTATGTTTTTTTTTCTTCTTCTTTCTTTTAAGTATATTTTTATTGATTTCAGAGAGGGAGGGAGAGAGAGAGAGAGATAGAAACATCAACGATGAGAGAGAATCACTGATCGGCTGCCTCCTGCATGCGCCCAACTGGGGACTGAGCCGGCAACCCAGGCATGTGTGCCCATGACCAGAATCGAACCAGGGACCCTTAAGTCCACAAGCTGATGATGCTCTATCCACCGAGCCAAACCGGCTAAGGCAATACTATGATTTTTACCCAGATGCACAGCAGAGTTTGAGAACCACTGTTCTAGGTAGACCAGGACTACAGCTCACCATGTAGGTGGGGACGTGGAGATGGACTGCAGAAATTGTTACTCAGTCATCCGCCTCCATTTATGTCCTTCTCTTTTATCACCCCCTCATGAGCACGCAGGACTGCGATCCTGCCTGTCTCAGGTAGAGGACATGTGTAGTAAGAATGCTGAGCGAGAGAGAGAGGACCCCTGGGTCCGAGTTTGTCAGTCCTCCAGCCTGCTCTGCTCCCTGGGGAAGGAAGCCCTGGCTCCTGGGATTGGGCCTTTGAAGCTGCTGCTTCTCACACATGGACACGATCCTGGGGGCCGGGCTTCAGGAGACCTGAGCTCTACTCTTATCACGGTGTGACCTCGGCCACGTTCCTTCTCTCTGGGCTGCATAAGTATGTCAAAGGTAGATCATGATGGCGCTGATGCACCGTTTTTCTTCCCCTAAGAGCTGTCTGCTCTGGAGAATTTGAGGGGGCATGTGTGGTGCAAGCTGTGTGTCCATCCCCAGCTGGAGTCACCAAGAGGAGGAGGCACCTCTTTCTAACGCGCGCAAGTGGACTAGCAGGTGGCCCTGGCAGAGGGGCTATGGCCTCTCCTAAGGGCGTGGAATGCATAAAGTGTCCTTAGCAAGCCTCATCCTCCTGCCTGAGGATGAAAAGGCTCATTTTTGCAACTCCGAGAGCAACCAGAAGGTATTGGCAGGATTTGTGTTAAGTTGTTCCTTTAGCAAAGCTCCGGGGGACACTGATAAGGTGTCAGACAGCTGCAACCTAAGAGCTTGGTGAGCTCCTTCACAGCAAGGCCCTTTCCTTAACTCTCAGGTCACTCCTCCACGGTCTCACCAGGGAATTTGCTGTCTCTGGGCTCCAGCGGCTTCTAGATCAGGCCCATTGGCTGGCTCTCACATGCACATAGCTTGTGTGTCATGGGGAACTCTGCCTCAGCTTGAGCCTGGATCCTGCCATTTCTGGGATGCAGACTTACTCAGGTGGTCAGAGGATTGGGTGGGGTGCAATGAGGGTGTAATGAGCTAGCCATTTTACCGAAGAACAGCCTTATAGAGAAGCAGAAGCACTAAGGTTAATTGGGTCCCCATTCCGGACTCACTGAGGTGAGAGTATAAAAAACACAAGGACTGGTTTCACTGACGCTTCTGTAAGATGTTGGGGCCTAAGCAATACTGCTTTGGGACCCCCGACCCTATTCCATGGTGTGAAATACAAAGAGCTCTTCTTCACTCTGCCAACGCCACAGCTCTGGCACTCCAAGGACTCAGGGTGCCCACCAGCATGGAGCTTGCTGGTCAGGGAACTGGAACACAGTAAAGAGCCTCTGGGGACACAGAAAGAAGAGGGAGGGGCCTTTGACAGAGGCAGAGAACTTGTACTGGTGGGGTGACGGGGCTAATGAGCCAGCCAAGTGTGGATGAACAAGTCTTCTGCCCAGAATATTAGGACAATTAATGTTTTTTCATTTCAACAAGTCATACTTTATATTTTTCTATTTCTAGGGGCTGTAATGTCTTTGACTAAGAACATGTCCAAACACTTTTTATTCTGGGGACATTTGAATGAGCTGTTATGCACAGAGAAAATTAGGAATGCAGCAGTAAGTATGTTATCAAAGAATATCACCCTCTTACAGTAAGCCTCAATGTCGTTGATAGGTTCTTGGAAACTGTAACTTTTTTTTTTTAAATTATTTAGTCAACAAATCCTTATTTATTTTTAAATATTTTTATTGATTTTTTACAGAGAGGAAGGGAGAGGGATAGAGAGCTAGAAACATCAGTGAGAATCATCGATCAGCTGCCTCCTGCACACCCCCTACCAGGGATGTGCCCGCAGCCAATGTACATGCCCTTGACCGGAATCGAACCTGGGACCCTTCAGTCCGCAGACCGACGCTCTATCCATTGAGCCAAACCGGTTTTGGCGGAAACTGTAACTTTTAAGGGCAACGACGTATAACAAAACCAATTTACCATAGGCTAATTGGTATAAACAAGAGTTAAGTTCCTATGGCATATTTCTAGTCACAAAAATGTTTCCAAATCCCTAAATAAAGACCCAAACACTCCTTTTTTAAAAAAACTTCTTTTCTTTATTAAGGTATTACATATGTGTCCTTATCCCCCCGTTGCCCCCCACCCCCCTGCTCATGCCCTCACCCCCAAACACTTCTAATATTAAACTTTGAAATAAATGTGAAATATACAGACATTTAAGAACGATCAGTAAAAACAAGTAAGATAATTGTTTTCCAACCTGCTTATTTCAGTTCAGGGTCTCGGTTCAGTTCAGAACCTATCCTGGCACCACCCCTGGATTGGCTGCGCATGTAGGGCACACCCAGACACCCCACTCACTCAGATGGAGGCAACGCAGACACCCCCGTTCACCTCATGTGCACATCTTTGGGGTGTGGGAGGAAACCAGAGGATCCGAAGAAAACCCACACAGATATGAGGGGGACGTGCAAACTCCACACAGACAGTGGCACCAGCAGGGAGTAGGTTTTTTCTTCTCAACATTATAATGAAACTAGAGGCATGGGTGGTTTCTAGCCGGCCTGCCCCGAATGGGGTAAGGGGGCGCCCAGTCGGGGCCGGCCCGCCCCCTGGTTGAACTCCCAGTCCAGGGGCAATTTGCATATTAGCCTTTTATTATATAAGATGATGTTATTTGAGGACCTGCTGTACTCCTGACATCATTCACCATGAATTTGCTGACTGGTCAATACATCTGAACTTGTATATTGAGATCAATGGTAGACATATCAGGGTTTTGGGAACAAAAGTTTTTGCCACTTTATAAGTATTTTCCTTATGAAGCTGGACTTGGGGAAGCCTGCTCAGAAAAGATTTGACTTTGGGTGGTGGGCACATGGTGCTATATACAGATTTTTTTTTAAACAGGTATGGAAGCAGGATTTCATTTTCTTTCATTCTTTTTTTAAAAAATGTTTTTATTGATTTCAGAGAAGGGAGAGGGATAGAGAGATAGAAACATCAATGATGAGAGAGAATCATAGATCGGCTGCCTCTTGCATGCCCCACACTGGGGATGAAGCCCACAATCCGGGCATGTGCCCTGACCGGGAATCGAATTGTGATCCCCTGGTTCATAGGTCGATGCTCAACCACCGAGCTACACTGACCAGGACTATATACAGATTTTGTAACTTAGAAATCCACACATGAAAGCTATGTGTTCATGTTGACCAATGTCACCCCAATAACACTTAATTATAAGTATGAAAAAAAAAAAGCATTAAGGTTAAAACCTGGGTGATGGAGAGAATATCCTATTAAGCACAACTGTTACTAACCAGATGTAGAAAAATAGTTAAAAGCTTTTTCCTAGTGAGAGTGAGGAATGTCAGATAAGCTAGACCTGAACCAAGTACCAAACTTTCAGAGAAAAGAAAGAAATCTGTCATCAAAAGGTATCGTTTCTAGTTTTAAATACCACTAGGAAAGTAGATATTTTTGATCCACTAACTCACAAGATTTAGAAAACTTTTTTGTAGAGCTTCATAGTGTGGAACATATGGGACTTTCATCGTCTTTAGCACTCCCATCTGTGAGTTAAATGAACCTAATTTTAGACATTCTAAAGAAAGATTACATCACTCGCTCTAATCTTTTCTTCCAGAAAATTCACTGTATCTTGTTTCACATGCTAATTGTTTTGTACAGACTTCTATATAGTTAAAAAACCATTCTACTGTTAAACATTATCCAAATGAAATGGGTCATTAACACTTGATTAGAGAAAATAGGGATGAATATATGCTCAATTTGAGTAGTCTATTTCCACTCAGGGCAAACACCAGTAGTTCCTAAGGTATAATCTAGAGCCATTTTAAAGGAGTGACCTAATATTTTTTGAAAACACACATGTGAGAAATCAAGTCATATTGTGGTAAGAATGAAAAAGACGGACAAGGTCAAGTGTGCTCAGCATGCAAAAGGGTTGTCAAACCAACTAATCAGAGGCCAGCTCTGGCTCAAGGATTCCCTAAGTATGCTGCACTAGAATTAGATTTCTGTTAATCGCGGACTATTAGTAATATTTAAGATGCAGTGAGGTTACCACCTAAAGAATATTGGTAGTTGATAATTTTCAAAAACAAACGACAATCCTTTGGGGCTCAACAGAGATTTTCTTAAGAGAGTAAGGCTGTCTTGGTGGACTATTTTCTAAATTGTAACCTTATCAGACAATCTCACTTTTAACAAATGACTGGTTCCATTTGTTGCTCAGACCACTTTCTCCTCCTTTACTGTACTACTGCCCTAAATAGAGTCCTTATTTCCTCCAGGACACCAGCAAGGAGAACCTGGCACCAGTCATGGGCACATCCAGCTATTGGATCACCTGTTATTCCTGAGAACTTGAAATTCTAAAAACTTTCATTGCTTATTCTTGCAGTCTCCAGCTTTAGGAACAAATTTGTTCTGTATACAGGCCCCTGGGATCTATCATTCTTCATTTAAAGTTTGTTTTAGGATGATAGGCTCCTGTGCAACTGCCACAATGTGTGGATGCTCGCAGTAGAGATAGAGGTGGAGTCGGGGGAGGCCTGTCATGGCTGTGAGATCAGAAACCCATTTCTGGTTCTGCTTCTTAGAGAACCAGAGAACCTGCAGGCCTAGAGTTGCACAGGAGTACACAAATATAGCAGGATAAACTGGAAACAAGCCAAACGCCCAGTTAGTGAGGGGATGAAGACATTGGAGTGTATGTATAAGTGGAATACTGTAACCCAGCAACGAAAAGTAACCAGCTATTGATGCATGAGCAGCATGGATGAGTCTCAGATGCATTTTGCTAAGGGAAAGAAGCTACATCCAAAATGCTACATATATTCCATTTATACGATATTTTGGGAAAGGCGAAACTATAGGCACTGATAAAAAACCAGTGGTTGTCAGAGGTTAGGAGTGGGAGAAGGTATTGATTACAGAGGGGCAGGCATGAGAGAAATGTTGGGATAATGGAACTGTTTCGTATTCTGGATTGTAGGGGTGGCTACATGACTCTATGCATGTGTCAAAACTCATAGAATTGCATACCATAAAGAATTTTACAGTACATAAATCAAAAAGTACCGTAAGAAAGTTAGGATAATGGCTCCCCTTGGAGGAGTCATGACTCGGAGAAAGCTGATGGGGTGGGGGTATGTCCAGGGTGCTGGTCATGTTCTGTTGGTTGAGCTTCATGCTGGTTGTTACATGGTCACCCATGTGAGTTTGTTCTTTGAGGTCTATGTACACTTACGATATTAATACATTTTATCTATGTATACTTCAATAAAAAGCAAGCAAAAAAAGAGTGGGAGAATTACAGCCTTCACTGCCCTCCGGTCTCCTTCCCCTAGTTCTCCCCATATGTGTTTTACTACTATAGGGAATAGAAACTGCTAGAAAAATCGTAGTGTGACACTCGCCCTGGTCAGATTTGGTATCTGTTCCTTAGAGCCTCAAATAACACCAGGTTACCTGGCCACCAAGTCTGTTCACAGTGCGGTTTAGCAGACCAGCATTTGTATTGCCAGCTCTCAGGTAACCATGTTTGGGGGTGGAAAGGAGAGAGCTGGCAGTGAAGTCAATGAGTGAGTAAGTAAATCGTGACTCTTCTGGTCCTAGTCCAATTGAAGGAAAAAATGTACCTATTCTGGGTCATTTAAGTAATCTTTTCCAGGCATTTTTAGACTCTCAATAATACATGTTCTGGAGAATTGCTATGGATTGTTGGTTCTAGCACTATGCAGGGATATGGGAATAGCTTATGAAATCATGTCTTTCAGTTCCATGTTGAGTTAGAGCAGTAGGTCAAAGTCACAGGCATCTCTGACAGAGTATGGGTCCTGAAAGGAAGATACGAGTAAACAAGATGATAGGAACTGAAATGTAAATAATTTCTTAACTAAAAGTCTGTCAAAGATTTCTCTACAGGGGATGAGGAATGGTGGACCATATTCTTCTGTCTTCTGCTACCAACCATAAATAGTACAGGGCAAGAGGAAGAACAGGAAGTATTGAGAGTCAAGTATCAGATGTTGTGATTGGTATTTTGCACACACTAGTTTATTTAACCCTTATAACAATCATGCATTCAAACCCCATTTAAAATATGGCAAAATGAAGGCTTAATTTCTACAAGGGGAATTGGAACAATTCCAGGCTTCTGATTCCAAAGAAAAAGGGAATTAACTCATAGAGTGTACTATGTGCTAGCTAAGATTTATTTGTAATTTTACTGCTTCTCAAAATATATCCATGTTGCAGATAAGTAATAAGAAAGAGGAATGATACAACTTGCCCAAGCTTAGTTATCTAACCAGTAGGAGGCACAGCTGGCATTCAGACCAAGCTCTGATTCCACAGCCCACATTCCTCACATTATAGCACTCTGTTGCCAAAGCAAAGGACAGCTGTATTACGCAATTCTTCAGGGAGATCAATGAAATCTTCAACATTCGGCTAAAACACCAGGTAATCTAAACTGGGTCAGAAAAGTAACATTCCTGTTTTTCCTAGGTATCTTTCAAATTCAAACACAGCAATAAAAATCTCTTAACTTTATTGTCATTTACTTTCTTTTAATTAGTAATTCAAACCTCGAGGGACACATCACCCATTAAATTCAGCTCACAGCATGGGAGGAAAAGAACTGGTATAGTAGAAAGACCACTGTTCAGGAGTTAAAGCTTCTAATTCTGGCTCTCTTCCTGGTTTGCAATGTAACTTTGGTTAAGACATTGGGACCTCTGGGCTTCTGTTTTACCACATGTAAATTAAAAATATCCAAGACAGAGAATCTTGGAAGAGAACTGTTTAATTCTTTAGAAAACAATTTTTCCTTATAAGTAAAGTCCCCAAATTGCCATCTTTGGAGTTTAAGTACTCTATAATGGTTTAGCATGTATTTGTTAACCAGAGCTGTTCCTCCATGGATACCAAAATCCATGGATGCTCAAGTCCCTTATTTAAAACTAGTGGCCCAGAGGAGGAAGATGGCTGCCGACGGGAAGGCAGACTGCAAGATAGTGTGTGAGAGAGAAAACAAAGGGAGAGTGTGTGGTCGCACAGGGAGTGTTTGTTGGTGAGTTGAGGGACAGCTATACTCCAGGAGACTGTGGGGAACTGCTGGACGGGGCTCCCCTGACCGGGCAGCCCCCACTGCTGCTGGGTTCCCTTCCGGAGCGACCGGCTGGGACATGGAGACTGCGCCATCTTGAAGGGAAAGTGGATGTTATCGGAAGCATGAAAGCCCGGAGAATCTACAACTACGGCACCCAACAGCCTGCATATGAAACAGCCTGAATATGAACAGCTGCGAACCCGAGAACCCTGGTCCGCAAGTGGCTCAAGCACTTGGATTCAGAGGAGCTCTACACTCCCTCATGGAAAGGTCAGATTTCGCCTGGGATAAGGTGAGGGGTGTGGTCCCGGCAGGAGAAACAATGACGCAGGAGCTGGAGGACCAGGGGAAGTCTGTGCCTAGAAAAATCCGTGGCTGTTGGGGCTGGCGTGATCTGTGAATGTGGAAGGGGGTCCACAGAGCTGCTAACAGAAGGGAACTCTAAAAAGCAACCCATTTTGATCTGGGTGCAAAAGGACAGCCTAAAAATTTTAAGTGTGCCGGCTGCCTAGACCCAAGGGTAAAAAAGACTGCACAGACTTGCGCGCAGCTCCAGAGTTTGCACACTTACTCTGGCTCTTTTTTTTAATTTTAATTTTCCTCTTTAAATCCTTGCTTCTGATTACTAAGCCCAATACATAGGATTACCCAATTGGGGACACTCTAAGAGACTGCAGGGCAAAGTTGTTTTTCTGGAACCTGGGGATCAGAGAGGGGAATAACCATCAGAGAACCAGCTCTGGGGCAACCCACTCCCCCAAACCGGTATTAAGTGCCACAGGGAAAACAAAACATAAACACTAGCTAGAGAGGACCTATAGACCCGGAGGTCAATCCAGAAACACTGCCACCCAGGGGTTGAATCACAAATTGACTCTTGTGTAATCACAAATAAAGTAATAGAAGAAATAAGAACGTATTGTCTGCTTAAAAATCAGGACTGGCTTACAACACTGAGCAGCAGTGGAACGCAGGAACCTCAACACTGTCCTGACTAGAAAACAGGCGGCCACACAGAACACTAGAGGAAGTGAATGACCTTCACTACTGCACATTTTTATTTTTTTCATCTTTTACTTAAGAAACTAATTTTTTTCTCATTTTATTTTACCTTTTTAATTATTACATTTTTATTTTCAATCAGTATTACTACTGTTTTACCTTTTTAAAAAAAGTGTCATTTTATTTTCTATTTTACTTTCAGATTAGTGTTCTACATTCTATTTTCATCTTTCCTTTAGCATCATTTTACTCTATCTCAACTTCTTTATGCCATCACTCTCTTCCTCACTTTCCCCCTTTTGTTGTCCTGTTTCTCTTACCCTACTCCTGCTTTAGATTTTCCCTATTCCTTCTTTTTACCCCGTTAAATTTCAGCCTACTTACATATCTAATTTCCAATCCCCTGCTCCAAGTCCATAAACACTTCTCTCTTCCCTTTCTTCACTATCCAAAATTTTTCTCTCTCTGTCCTTTTGTTGATGTTTGCTTGATTGTTGATTATATCAATTTTTTTATGCTTGTTTGTGAGATTCTTTTTTTTTTTGCTTCCGTTTTCCCTCACCTCAGTTGATATTAGTTGTTGTTTGTAGTTTGCATTCATCTCCAGGTACTTGTTGCTGACATGTGTTGGGATTAGTGGCTGTTCTATTGGAGTTTTCTCCCCATATATATATAGTTTCCCCACCCCCCCTCTTCTTTCTTAATTCTCTTTTCTCTCTTACTTTTTTTTCCTTAACCCAATTTCATTTTTGCCCTCCTTTTTTCCTCTTCTCCTTTCTCTCCTATCCTCTAATTTGCCTTTCTCTGGTGGTCACCTTTATTTGAGGTTATTAATATCATGAATACAATTGTGTTCAGTGTCTTGTGCGTTGTACCTTGTTGTATTGTATTTTGTGCCTTTAAATCAACGCAGGAGAGAGAGAACTATATAACCAGACACCAGGAGAAGAGAATCATGGGGAGACAAAGAAACAGCCTGCATATGAAAGAAAAGCAGGCATCACCAGAAAAGGAAGTAAACAAAATGGAGGCAAGCAACCTGTCAGAGAAAGAATTCAGAGAAATGGTCATAAGGTGGATGAAAAGAATGGAAGACAAATTCGACAATATGTGTAAGAACCAAGAAGAAATGAAAAATGACATCGCTGCTGTAAAGAACTCAATAGAAAGCATCAAGAGGAGACTAGAAGAAGCAGAGGACCACATCAGTGAGCTAGAAGACAAGGTAGGAAAAAATACCCAAGTAGAGCAGCTTCTAGAAAAAAAATTAAAAAGCAGGAGGAGAGCCTAAGGGAACTTTGGGACAACATGAAACAAAACAACATCCACATAATAGGGGTGCCAGAAGAGAGGAAACTGAGCAAGGAATAGAAAACCTGTTTGAAGAAATAATGACAGAAAACTTCCCTGATACAGGGAAGAAAAAACCTACACAAATCCAAGAAGCTCACAGAGTCCCAAGCAAAATGAACCACAAAAGACCGACGCCAAGGCACATTATAATTAAACTGGCAAACACCAACGACAAAGAATCTTAAAAGTAGCCAGAGAGAGACAGAAAGTTACCTACAAAGGATCCACCATCAGACTAGCGACTGACTTCTCAAGAGAAACACATCAGGCCAGAAAGGAATAGAATGAAATATACAACGTCATGCAAAGGAAGGGTCTGAATCCAAGAATACTGTACACAGCAAGGCTATCATCAAAATTGAAGGTGAAATCAGGAGCTTCACAGACAAAAAAGGACTAAGGGAGTTTATTACCACCAAACCAGCAATGCAAGAAATGCTAAAGGGTCTGCTATAAAAAAAAGAAATAGGAAGCGAAGAAGGAACACAGGGGTAAAGAATAAAAATGGCGACTAACAAGTACCTATCAATAATAACTTTAAATGTAAATGCATTAAATGCCCCAATAAAAAGACATAGGGTAACGGATTGGATAAGAAAACATGACCCATATATCTGCTGTCTACAAGAAACCCACCTCAGAAAAAAAGACGCACACAGGCTGAGGGTGAAGGGATGGAAATGAAAAAAAAAAGCTGGGGTAGCAATACTTATATCTGATAAATTAGATCGCAAAGTGAAGGGCATAAAAAGAGATAAGGAAGGCCATTTCATCATACGAAAGGGGGCAATCCAACAAGAAGAAGTAACTCTGGTAAACATATACGCACCCAATAAAGGAGCACCCAAATACTTAAAAAAAAAATCCTGGAGGATATCAAGGGAGAGATTGACAGCAATACAATCATAGTAGGAGACTTGTAATACCACACTGGATTGGACAAATCCTCTACACAAAAAATCAGCAAAGAAACATCAATTCTAAATGACTCAATAGATCAGATGGAATTAATTGACATCTTCAGAACATTTCACCCCAAAGCCACAGAATATGCATTCTTCTCAAGTGCACATGGGTCATTTTCAAAGATAGACCATATATTGGGTCACAGGCAAAGTCTCTTCAAATTCAAGAAGATAGAAATCATATCAAGCATCTTCTCAGATCACAGTGGCATAAAACTGGAAATCAACTACAATAAAAACAATCCAAAAAATCAAACACATGGAGACTAAATAGCACGATATTAAACAATGACTGGGTTACCAGAGAGATCAAAGAAGAAATAAAAACATCATGGCAACAAACGACAATGAAAACACAACAATCCAAAATCTATGGGACACAGCGAAAGCAGTCTTGAGTGGGAAGTTCATAGCTCTACAGCCTACTGCAAAACAAAACAAAACAAAACAAAAAAAAACCACAACACAAGAAACAATGGTAATAAATTACCTAACCCTATAACTCAAAGAGTTAGAAAGAGAGCAACAAGAAAAGCCCAGTGTAAGCAGAAGGAAGGAAATAATAAAGATCAGAGTGGAGATAAATGACATAGAGACCAAAAAACAAACAAAACAACAACAATACAAAAGCTCAACAAAACCAAGAGCTGGTTCTTTGAAAGGATAAACAAGATTGATGAACCTCTATCCAGGCTCACCAAGAAGCAAAGAGAGAGGACCCAAATAAACAAAATCAGAAATGAAAGAGGAGAAATAACAACAGATCCCACAGAAATACAAAGGATTGTTAAAAAATACTATGAACAACTATATTCCAAAAAAATTGGACAACCTGGAGGAAATGGACATAATCCTAGAAAAATACAACCTTCCAAAACTCAATCAGGAAGAATCTAAACATCTCAATAGGCTCATAACTATGGAAGAAATTGAAGCAGTCATCAAAAAGCTTCTGGCAAACAAAAGCCTGGGGCCAGACGGCTTCACAGGGGAGTTTTACCAAACATTCAAAGAACTAAAACCCATCCTCCTCAGACTATTCCAAAACATTCAAGAGGAAGGAACACTTCCAAGCTCATTCTATGAAGCCAGCATCACCCTAATACCAAAACCAGATAAAGACAGCACAATGAAAGAGAATTACAGACCAATATCCCTCATGAACATAGATGCCAAAATTCTCAACAAAATTCTAGCAAATTGGATCCAGCAGTACATTAGAAAGATCATACACCATGACCAAGTAGGATTTATCCCAGGGATGCAAGGTTGGTACAATATCTGCAAATCAATAAACGTGATACATCACATAAACAAATTGAGAGATAAAAATCACATAGTCATATCAATTGATGCAGAAAAAGCATTCGACAAAATCCAACACCCTTTCTTGATAAAAACTCTCAGCAAGGTGGGAACAGAAGGATCATACTTCAATATAATAAAAGCCATATATGAAAAACCCACAGCCAACATCATACTCAATGGGCAAAAACTAAAATCATTTCCCCTAAGAACAGGAACAAGACAGGGATGCCCACTCTTACCACTCCTGTTTGACACAGTACTGGAAGTATTAGCCATTGCGATTAGACAAGAAGAAGAAATAAAAGGCATCCAAATTGGAAAAGAAGAAGTAAAGCTGTCCTTATTTGCAGATGACATGATATTGTACATAAAAAACCTGAAAGACTCCATCAAAAAACTATTAGACTTAATGAATGAATTCGGCAATGTAGCAGTATACAAAATTAAAGCCAAGAAATCTATGGCATTTCTATACACCAATAGTGAACTTACAGAAAGAGAGACTAAAAAAGCAATCCCCTTTACCACAGCACCAAAAAATTTAAGATACCTAGGAATAAACTTAACTAAGGAGGTAAAAGACCTATATGCAGAAAACTACAGGACCCTGCAAAAAGAGATAGAGGAAGACGTAAACAGATGGAAGAACATACCATGTTCATGGATTGGTAAAATCAACATTATTAAAATGTCCATACTACCCAAAGCAATCTACAGATTCAATGCACTCCCCATTAAAATACAAATGACATATTTCACAGACCTAGAAAGAACTCCCCCAAAATTCATCTAGAATAAAAAAAGACCCTGAATAGCCACAGCAATACTGAGAAAGAAGAACAAAGTAGGTGAGATCTCAATACCAGATTTCAAGCTGTATTACAAGTCCACTGTTCTCAAAACAGCCTGGTACTGGCACAAGAACAGACACATAGACCAATGAAATAGAATAGAGAACCCAGATATCGACCCAAACCATTATGCTCAATTAATATTTGACAAAGGAGGCATGAACATACAATGGAGTCAAGACAGTCTCTTCAATAAATGGTGTTGGGAAAATTGGACAGATACATGCAAAAAAATGAAACTAGATCACCAACTTACACCATACACAAAAATAAACTCAAAATGGATAAAGGACTTAAACATAAGATGGGAAACCATAAAAATACTAGAGGAGTCCACAGGCAGAGAAATCTCAGACATATGCCGAAGCAATTTCTTCACCGATACAGCTCCTAGGGCAATGGAAGCTAAAGAGAAAATAAGCAAATGGGACTACATCAAAATAAAAAGCTTTTTTACAGCAAAAGAAACCATCAACAAAACAACAAGAAAACCCACTGTATGGGATAACAAAATTCTAGCAAATTGGATCCAGCAGTATATCAGAAAGATCAAAATCTTATCTTTCACTGATAAAGGTTTAATCACTGATAAAGGTTTTGTTTTTTTTAAAATATATTTTGATTTTTTACAGAGAGGAAGAGAGAGGGATAGAGAGTTAGAAACATCGATGAGAGAGAAACATTGATCAGCTGCCTCTTGCACGCCCCCTACTGGGGATGTGCCCGCAACCAAGGTACATGCCCCTGACCGGAATCGAACCTGGGACCCTTGAGTCCGCAGGCCGATGCTCTATCCACTGAGCCAAACCGGTTTCGACTGATAAAGGTTTAATCTCCAACATCTACAGGGAACTTATTAAAGGTTTAATCTCCAACATTTACAGGGAACTTATACAACTTAATAAAAGGAAGATAAATGATCCAATAAAAAAATGGGCAACGAACCTAAATAGAATCTTTTCAAAACAAGACAGAAGAAAGGCCAAGAGACATATGAAAACATGCTCAAAGTCACTAATTATCCGGGAGATGCAAATCAAAACGATAATGCGGTACCATCTTACACCTGTCAGAATGGTAATCATCAACAAACGACAAGTGCTGGCAAGGATGCAGAGAAAAAGGAACCCTCGTGCACTGCTGGTGGGAATGCAGACTAGTGCAGCCACTGTGGAGAACAGTATGGAGTTTTCTCAAAAAACTAAAAATGGAACTCCCATTTAACCCAGTAATCCCACTTCTAGGAATATATACCAAGAAACTAGAAACACCAATCAGAAAGGATATATGCACCCCTATGTTCATAGCAGCACAATAAATTGCCCATCAGCAGATGAATGGATTAGAAAACTATGGTATATCTACACAATGGAATACTACGCTGCTATAAAAAAGAAGGAATTCTTACCATTTGCAGCAGCATGGATGGACCTGGAGAACATTATGTTAAGTGAAATAAGCCAGGCAATGATAGAAAAATATCACATGATTTCACTCATTTATGGAAAATAAAGAACATTATAACCTGATGAACAAAAAGATAGATACAGAGGCAGTAAAGCACCGAACAGACTGTCAAATTACAGTGGGAAGGCTGGGGAATGTTGGGGAGGGGGGTGAAAGAGATCAACCAAAGGACTTGTATGGATGCATATAAGCACAACCAATGGACACAAGACACTGGGGGTGTGTGTGTGTGTGATGAGGCTATGCGACAGAGGGTGGGGGAGGCTGGGGGAAGGTCAATGGTGGGGGGGGAAGAAGATATATGTACTACTATATGTAATACTTTTAACAAACAAAGAAGAAAAAAAAAACTAGTGGCCCAGTGCATGAAATTCGTGCATGGGCGTGTGTGTGTCCCTCAGCCCGGCCTGCACCCTCCCCAATCTGGGACCCCTTGAGGGATGTCCGACTGTTAAACCGGCAGTTGGACATCCCTCTCGCAATCTGGCACCACTGGCTCCTAACCGCTCACCTGCCTGCTGGCCTGTTTGCCCCAACTGCCCCCCCCCCACTGGCCTTCTCACCCTCAACTGCCCCCCCTTGCCGGCTTGCTCAACCCCAACTGCCCGCCCCCCCCCGCCAGCCTTCTCATTCCCAACTGCCCCCTCTTGCCAGCCTGCTCGTCCCCAACTGGCCCCCCCTGCCGGCCTGCTCACCCCCAACTGCCCCCCCCCCTCCCTGCCAGCCTGATTACCTCCAACCACCAACCCCTTCTGGCCTGATCGCCCTAACCGCCTCTGCTTCGACCCCACCACCATATCTTTGTCCGGAAGGACATCTGGAGGGTCTCCTGGTCTAATTAGCGTATTACCTTTTATTAGTATAGATGGAATGAGCTCTGCAAGTTTGCTTCCATTATTTTTTGAAGAGCCCTGGGCAAATATGGAATAGGAAAGCAACCAAAGATGTGTATTCACATTTAAGAGGCATTTAAAATTTTTCAACTTAGCCGAAACCGGTTTGGCTCAGTGGATAGAGCGTCGGCCTGCGGACTCAAGGGTCCCAGGTTCGATTCCGGTCGGGGGCATGTACCTTGGTTGCGGGCACATCCCCATTGGGGGGTGTGCAGGAGGCAGCTGATCGATGTTTCTCTCTCATCGATGTTTCTAACTCTCTGTCCCTCTCTCTTCCTCTCTGTGAAAAATCAATAAAATATATTAAAAAAAATTTTTTTTCAACTTAAGGATATTAAGAAGCATTTACAAATAAAAAAATATTTCATAAATCATTCAAATAGTATTAGCCTCTGTGAGTTAGAATAGTGGATACTGTTCCATTTTGGTTCTCAGGAGGCTCTTTCTTTGTATGTCACTGTGACAGTGTTAGTGTGGCTTGTTTCCCACAAACAGTTGTTTCAGTTATGATGGGAATGACTTGTCCTCTGTGTCTGTTCCCTACTTATCGTGCGATTCTGGGCAAGTGCCTTCATCTAAGTCAGTGGTTCTTAACCTTTCTAATGCCGTGACCCTTTAATACAGCTACTCATGTTGTGGTGACCCCCAACCATAAAATTATTTTCGTTGCTACTTCATAACTGTAATTTTGCTACTGTTATGAATCGTAATGTAAATATCTGTGTTTTCCGATGGTCTTAGGCAACCCTGCTAGCGACCCACAGGTTGAGAACTGCTGCTGCAGAGCCTAAGACCATCGGAAAACACAGATATTTACATTACGATTCATAACAGTAGCAAAATTAGTTATGAAGTAGCAACGAAATAATTTTATGGTTGGGGGTCACCAAAACATGAAGAACTGTATTAAAGGGTCGCGGCATTAGAAAGGTTGAGAACCACTGATCTAAGTCTTTATCTGTAAAGGGACACCAAAATAAAATAATTTAAGTCATAGTGCCTTCCATAGTAGGGGCTGAAAAGGCGGCAGCATAGTGTATTAGAAAGAACTTGGGGCAGAGAGACTTGGATACAAATACCAAGCACTGCTCCTTACTAGCTAAGTCATCTTGGGCAAGTGATTTCACTTAAGCCTTATAGTGGGGTTACTAACTCTTCTCTTCTTTATATTAATTAAATAAGAATATACTAAAGAGCTGTTGCAGAGTTGTACTAAACAATTAGTACTTTTATTAATGATTCTATACAATCTAGAAAGGTGCACAGAAGTTAGTACAGTTGACCCTTGGAGAACATGAGGGCTAGTTAAGGGGGCCAATACCTGTGCAGCCGGAAATCTGCACATAACTTCTGACTCCCCCACATTTAACTACAGCTGTCGCTTGGTATTGGAGGACCACCCACAGACACCAAACTCCATGGATGCGCAAGTCCCTTATATAAAATGGCGTAGAACAATGTACAGTCAGCCCTCCGCATCCGTGGATTCCCAATCCATGATTGGCTGAATCTGTAAATGGGAAACCTGGGGATACAGAGGGCTGACTATATATTTATTGGAAAAAAACACTCACACCAAAAAACAACCACATATAAGTGAACCTGTGCAGTTTGAAACCCATGTTTTTACAGGGTCAACTGTATTTTCTTACAAAAACATCAACTTACATAGTAGGGGCTCAATATATATATTTTAATACATACGTGGCATAATTTATAACCTCTCTATATTTTACATGTCACCAGTAAATACTTCAAAATGTATTATGCTGGGATCTTGCTGTATGGTGATTTTTGGGGCTCTTGAATAATTTTACAATACTTTTTAAATTATATTTGGTTTGGTACCAATCTACTATATTTAGTATAACAGCTACAGTATTGTGTTAACATACTCAATACCAAACCTACAGAGGAAATTTTGATTAACTTGCCTAATGGCTCTTGAATTGTTTATAAATTATGTGATGCCCAAAACTGTTTTAAGAAAATGTTAGCTTGCAAAATAATATTTTTCTTTCAAAATTCAAGACACATTTAACATATGGATTTCACAATAAAGTTTATTAGCTGTTCTCCTCTTTCTCATAAATGGAATGGATAATGTTGATAATTCTTTACAAACCAGTACTCATTGTTTAAGAAACTGTAATGTGGAGGTTGTCAAAAACACATATTTAATAAACAACACCAAAAAAAGCAATGGAAGCTAAACAATATTATTAATATAAAACACCAGAGAAACTGATTTCTGAAATCATATCTACCTTTCACTACAATTTCTTGAAATTTTTCACCATGAAGATCTGTGCAACTCTAGTGGAAAGCAGCCACGAGAGATGAAAGGTGTGCAGTCTGAGGGGAAAACACTCACATATATGAGGTTTTTTGCCTGTTTTCCTATTAATGAAAGGAGAACTGGAAGGAGAGGCATACGACCAAATTCAAACCCAATGACAAGAATAACAGTAACAAAAACAAAATCAAACCAACCAGGAACCATTTGAAAAATTTTATAGAAAAGAGGAGAACATGCATACTTTTACATGTAATCTAATTTCCCTAAAGGTTTCTTTCCATAACCACCATACCCATGTTTTCAGTTCACATGATTAAGGAAGATAAAGTCTAATCAATTAAAATTTAATTAAAAACAAACAAACAAAAAGAGTAGGTGGCAAAAGAAAAAAAATATATTTTAAATATATATGTTTGTGTGTGCAACTATGTAAAGAAAATAATTCCCATAGTTACAGAGTTTAGTTAAAGAAAGTTTTATATATATTTATATATATATAATATTTATTATAACAAAATAGGCAGTTATTGTGGGTAAAATATTCATTAAAATCTGACCCCTAAGGATATGTTTAAAGTTTAGACTATGAGTTGGACTCCTTTTCCATGGTCATAATTACTATATCACCACTATAATGTTGGTTTTGTCTGTACTTTTGTCTATGAAATTTTCTCAACCTTATCTGTAAAAGGTGAGCTCCCCCTAGCACCTAAACATGGCCTCAATTCAGAAATGTGATGCTTATTACATATGGACAACTTTTGTAAGAATAGTGTTGCACAATTATGTTAAAAACATTTAAACATTGTTATCCCTAGCAGATGTATTGGAAAGAAAAACACAAAGCCCTTAAACAATAATAGACTTTAAGAACTCTTATGAAAAATGAATATCCCTTGTGAAATTAAGAAAGTTAATCCAGACATTAATTTTGAAATTAAAAAACATATATTTTCTTATTTGTCTATAATGAAATATTTGTTGAGATAAGACAGATCGATTGAGAAAAGGATTTGAGAACTAGTATATTGGCCAAACCATGCTATTAAAGTTAAGCGTGCACTGTTGCTCCAAGTTTACTAAATCATTGATTAAAACCACGTTTCTTTCATTTATATTGAAATTTGAAAAAATGTATATAAAGCTTTTCTGAAAATCTTTTAAAGTTACTTTCCCTTAAACATTAAGGAATTTTACCACAATTTGCCCATCTTCCCAAATTCTTAATAGCTGGTCAGGCCATTCCATTTTCAGTTCTGAAAAATGGCCACAAACCAGTAGTGATATAAAATAATACAGATGCTACAACTTGAAGGAGACACTAGGTTGCAAAAATAAGTGCGATTTGCAGACCATGATGAGTGAGATAAGATTCAACATGGAAGGAGTATACAGACAGACTCCAAAGGAAAAGGAAAAGAAATGTCAAAGAAAATGAGACTGGAACAGAAAAACATCAGTCCTCATAACTTTTCTTTCGCTGGGACCCAGATGTAAGGACCAGACTGTTCGTCTATGATTTGCTTCACTTGGTTGTAAATGTCTTCCAGCGTATCGCCCTGTACAATAGCTGTAATGAAATCAGAAACTTCCATTAAATTGTCTATCTTCACCATTATAATTATTGGTGAAATAGTAGATGCCAAATCTTAGAAATAGTTACTCATTCAGGAAGGGATACCATTTATGTATTGTTTGTTTAGTTAAACTGCTCATTTAATTAATTTTCCTATTTGTAAAATTTAAAAAATTTTATTTTAAAAACTGATCAAAAAGTGGGATTTGGTAATTTTTACTTTCTCTTGTGTATTTGGGAAATACACACTGAAGTATTTAGAGCCAAAAGAGTATCTGTCTGCAACCTACTCTTAAATGTTTCAGAAAAAAATTATAAATGTGGTAAATGTTAACATTTGGGGAATAAGGAGTAAGAGTAAATAAGAATTGCTGGTACTTCTCTTACAATTTTTCTGTAAGTCTGAAATTATTATCATGACACTTATGGTACTTAGTGTGACTACCAAATATACACTTACCATTATTTCAAACAAATAAATGACAATAATGACAAAAAACTGTTCAAAGATACCTAAGGGGTAATTTAAAGGACAAAATGAATTAGAGATTATCTGGAAATTGCTACTCACTCTTTTCTTTTTAAAGAAGTAATATCTTAAAACAGATCAAGATTTATAAAGGATAAGAGAAAAGTCAATTTCATAGAAGAAATAAAATCTGAGTCTATTTTTCTCCAGTCATGTGTGAGTTATTCTTATACATGCTATCCTAATCGATAACCCAAGAAATACTAAATTTCAAGAGTCCTCATCACCACTGCCTAGGTTAGATGTGTTATTCTGAAAATGATAGTATCAATTACTACTGGTAGATGTGGGCATAGTTCAAAATCTTTTTCAATGGGTCACTTCATATGGCTCCAAAGCAAAATTCTATCATAAAGGGCACTGTCACATATGATGCCAACCTGTGAAATGCTCAGTGAATTCTTGTTCCAGTTTCATGGCTCTCTCAAATGTTTTTCTGGCTTGTTCTTCTGTTAGTCGCTTATTCATTTCCCTATGCAAATAAATTGAGAAATTGGTAATTACTACATTAAAATATTTTTTGAAGAAAGATGACAAAGGAGAGAAGACATAAAAACATAAAATCATGAAAAGTTGAGCTCTGTTGAGACAATGAATATCATTAAAAACTAGATTCAGTCACTGAATATGTAGCTTTATACTTGGAATGACAGAAGGGTTTTAACACATCTTTGCATTGGCTCAAGGCAGCCAAAAAACTAAGATTCAACAGTTTAGATTTTGATAAAAACTTCATATCTAAATATGACTTACAGATCTCCTACCAATTCATAGATGATAAAAGGGACATAAACATTAAACAACACTATGATAAGGCAATTAGAAAAATATAGTCTGGGGAAAACTACAGAAGAAATGATTTAGTTTCTTCAATAAATAAATAGGGGAAAAAAGATATGTTTGAATCAAGTTCCAAGTAAGGTCTATTCATGACAATTTGGAACTTGATCCAAACAAATTGAAAAACACACAAAACTTATAAAACAATCAGGAAAATTTGAACTGATGATATTTAACGAGTTACTAAGTATGACATAATGATGTTTTTAAATAGGGAATTCCGAAATATATGGATGAAATCATATAATGTCTGGGGGGGGGAGGGGGCAGTGAAACAAGATTGATCATAAATGATAATTACTGTTGCAGCTGAATGATGGGTACATGGGAGTTAGTTTCCTATTTAAAAGAGTGAAAACTTTCAATATTTCACCATTAAATATGATGTTTGCTTTCGTATTTTGTAGATGACCTTCATGAGATTAAGAAAATTCCTTTCTATTCAGTTTTTAAAATGTTTTTGTCATGAATAGATAATAATTTTATCGAATGTTTTTCCTGTTTATTAAAATGATCATATGCTTTTATACTTAAATCTGTTACTGTGGTACACTACAGTGATTAAAAAAAGTAAATAATTAAAAATTGTGGCCCGGCTGGTGTTGCTCAGTGGTTGAGCATCAATCTATGAACCACGAGGTCAGGGTTTGATTCTTGGTCACTGTTCAGGCCCGGGTTGCAGGCTCGATCCCTTGTGTGGGGCGTGCAGGAGGCAGCCGATTGATGTTTCTCTCTCATCATTGATGATTCTCTCTCTCTCTCTCTCTCCCTTTCCCTTCCTCTCTGAAATTAATAAAAAAACACTTAAAAAATTGTGCTAAAATATACAGGACGTAAAAGCTACCATTTAAACCAGTTTTACACGTACGGCTCAGGAGTATTAGTACCTTTCTTCATGTTGTTGGAACCATCACCACCATCCATCCCTATAATTCTTTTCATCTTGTAAAACCAAAATACAAGACCTATTAAAAATAACTATCCTTTCCTCCTCCTAGCCCCTGGCAACCACCATTATACTTTCTGTCTCTATGATTTTGACAACTCTAAGTACTCCATGTTAAGTGGAATTTGTCTTTTTTGTGATTGGCTTATTTTACTTAGTATAATGTCTGCAAGGTTCATCCATATTGTACTACATTGCAGAATTTCCTTCCTTTATATGTATATACCACATTTGCTTATCCATTCATCCCTCGATGAACACCTGGGCTTCTTCCACATTTTAGCTATTGCGAACAATGCTACTGTGAACATGGGTATACAAATATCTTTTCAAGACACTCATTTCAATTCTTGTGAGTATATATCCAGAAGTGGAATTATTGCATCGTATGGCATTTCTATTTTAATTTTATTTGAAGAACTGCCATACTATTTCTCATAGCAGCTGTGCCATTTTACATTCCTACAAGCGTGCAGGAGCTCCAATTTTTCCACATCCTTGCCAGCACTGTGTGTGTGTGTGTGTGTGTGCGCGCGCGCGTGCGCGCGCGCTTTTGATAGTAGCTATCCTAGTACGTGTGAGGTGGTATCTCACTGCAGTTTTGATTTGTATTTCCCTAACAGTGATGTTAAGCATCTTTTCATGTGCTATTATTGTTCATTTGTATATCTTCTCTGGAGAAATGTTTATTCAAGCACTTACCCATTTTTGAATTGTTTTCCTATTAAGTTTTAGGAGTTTTCTATATATTCTGGATATTAATCCTTTATCAGATATATAATTTGCAAATATTTTCTCCCATTCTGTGGGTTGTCTTTTTACTTTGTATATTGTGCCTTTTGATACAAAAAACACTTAAATATTTATGAAGTATAATCTTTTTTTTAAAAAAAAAATAGCCAAGGATATGTTTTCATTGATTATGAGAGAGAGAGAGAGAGAGAGAGAGAGAGAGAGAGAGAGAGAGAGAGAGAGAGAGAAAGGGGGGGGGAGAGGGAAAAAGAGGGGGAGAGGACACACACACACACCAGTCAGTTGCCTCCTGTATGTGCCCTGACCAGAGATTAAACCCACAACCTAGGTATGTGCCCTAGGAATTGAATCTGTAATCTCCTGGTGCATGGGATGACACTCCAACCAAGTGAGCCACCTGGCCAGGGCAAGTCCATTTTTTTTGATTCTTTCGTTATCTACACCTTTAAAGTCATAACTAAGAAATCATTGCCAAATCCACTATTGTGAAGCTTTTGTCCTATTTCTTTTTCCCAGGTTTTATTGTCTTTTATTTAGGTCCTTGGTCCATTTTGAGTTTTTGTGAAAGGCTTAGGTTAAGAGTTCAACTTCATTCTTTTGCATGTGGGTATTATTTTTTCAGCACCATTTGTTGAAAAAGACTGTTTTTTCCTCTCCTTTGAATGATCTTGCATCCTTGTTAAAAAGCAATTGTTTATATTTGTGAAGGTTTCTGAGCTTTGTATTCCATTCCATTGGTCTATATGTCTGTCTTTAGGTCAATACCACACTATGATGATTACTATAGCTTTGTAGTAAATTTTGGTATCAGGAAGTGTGAGTCTTCACGTTTTTCTGTTCTGTTGAAAAGTTTTGACATTTTAACAGTAAGTCTTCTTCCTAATCCATGCACATGGAATGTGTTTTATTTATGTCTTCTTTAACTTCTTCAGTGTTTCATAGTTTTCATTGTACAAATCTTTCACCTTGGTTAATTTTAGGTATTTTAATCTTTTTGATGCTATTATAAATGAAATTGTTTTTATAATTTCATTTTCAGATTATTCACTGTATGTGTAGAAATGCAACTGATTTTGTTGACTTTGAATGCTGCTACTTTGTTGAAGACATCTTTAGAGCTTTCTATAGATAAGATCATATAATCTAAAAACAGAGATAATTTTACTTCTTCCTTTACAGTCTGGATGTCTTCCTTTTTTTTTTTTTTTTTCTCTCACCTGGGACAGTGTTTTTTCTTTGATCTGGCCAGAATTATGTTAAATAGAAATGGTGAAAAGCAGGCATCCTTGCCTTGTTCCTAACCTTAGAGAAAAAGCTTTCACTCTTTTACTGTGGATTTTTTAATTCATGGCTTTTATATTAAAGTAGTTTCCTTCTCTTCCTATTTTGTTGAGTGTTTTTATCATGAAAGAGTATTGTCAAATACTGTACCTGCATTAGTTGAGATGATTGTGTGGATTTTACCTTTCATTTTGCTGATGTGGTTTATTATGTTTGATTTTCATGTCAAATCATCCTTACATTCCAGAAATAAATTCTACTTTGTCATCGAGAATAATCCTTTTAATATACTGCTGAATTCAGGTTGCTAGTATAATGTTGAGGATCTTTGCAGCAATGTAGTTTTCTTTCCTTATAGTGTTTTTGTATCAGGGTAATACTGCCTTCATAGAATGAGTTAGGATATACTCTCTCTTCAATTTTTTGGAAAAGTTTGAGGATTTGCATTAGACCTTTTAAAAATATTTGGTCAAACTCACCAGTGAAGACATCTGGTTCAGGACGCTTCTTTGTTGGGTTTTAATTACTGATTCAGTTTCCTTACTAGTTATAGGTCGATTTAGATTTTCTATTTCTTTGTGATTTAGTCTTGGTAGGTTTTATGTTTCTAGGAATTTACCCATTTCTTTTGGTGCTCAATTGTTCATAGTACTCTTACAGTCATTTTATTTCTGTAGAATCAGTAGTAATGTCCCTAGTTTCATTTCATATTCTAGTAATTTGAGTCTTTCCCCCCTTAATCAATCTATCTAAATGTTTGTCATTTTTTGCCCATCTTTTTGAAGAACAAACTTTTGGTTTCACTGATTTTTCTCTACTGTTTTCTATTTTGTTGATCTCTGTTCTAATCTTTATTCACTTCCTTCTGTTAGTTTTGGGTTTTGTTCTTCTTTTTTTAGGTCCTTAAGTTATAGTTAGGTTGTTAATTTGACATCTTTCTTGCTTTTTGGAGAATATTTTTTCCATTGCTTTTCAAAGAGACTGGAAGAAAGAGAAGGAGAGTGGGAGGGGAAGAGAGAGAGAAGAGAGAAACATCGATGTGAGAAGGACACATCGACTGGCTGCCTCCTGTATATGCCCCAACTGGGGACAGGGAGTGAATCTACAACCTAGGTACATGCCCTTGACTGGGAATCAAACCTGAGATCCTTAGGTGTGAGAACTGACGCTCTAACCACTGAAGACCACTGGCTAGTGCTTTCTTGCTTTTTAATGTAAGCATTTATAGCTATAAATTACCTTTAGCACTGCTTTTGCTGTGTACCACACATTTTCATGTTGTTACTGTTTTCATTCATCTCTTAAATATTTTCTAATTTCTCATGTGATTTCTTCTTTGATCCACTGCTTGTTAATTTCCACAATTTTGTCAAATATCCAGTCTTACTTTTTTTATTTTTTAAATATATTTTATTGATTTTCCAGAGAGGAAAGGAGAGGGATAGAGAGCCAGAAACATCGATGAGAGAGAAACATCGACCAGCTGCCTCTTGCACACCCCCCACCAGGGATGTGCCCGCAACCAATGTACATGCCCTTGACCGGAATCGAACCTGGGACCCTTCAGTCCGCAGGCCGACACTCCATCCACTGAGCCAAACCGGTTTTGGCCAGTCTTACTTTTGATATCTAAATTCAACCCACTGTAATCAGAAAATATACTTTTATGATACTTATCTTTTAAAATCTATTTAGGCATTTTGCCACCTATGGTCTATCCTGGAAAATGTCCCATGTGCAAATGAGAATGTATATAGGATGGGGCAAAAGTAGGTTATAGTTGTGAGTACAAAAAACAGCTATTCTTGTATTATTTTCCATACAAAGAACTATAAACCTACCTTGGCTCCATCCTGTAATCTGTTGTTGTTGGGTAGAGTGTTCTGTATGTGTCTATTAGGTCTAGCTGATTTATTGTGTGGTTTAAGTCCTCCATTTCTTTACTTATTTTGTCTGGTTGTTCTATCCATTACTGTGAGTGGGGAATTGAAGTCTCCGACTATTATTGTAAAACTTTCTCCTTTTATAATCTCACGATAAAACGAATGGATGAGGAGTTGCTTCATATGGATGAACAAAGAAAGTGATTTATTGAGATGGAATCTACTCCTGGTGAAGACACTGTGAAGATTGTTGAAATGACAACCAAGGATTTAGAATATACATAAACTTAGTTAATAAAGTAGCAGTTTACTCTAATATTTTAAAAAACCTTTTATTTTTATTTATTAATTTTTAAAAAGTGTTGTTTTTCACTTAATAGGATATTCTTTTTTTAAAAAAATACACTGAGTGGCCAGATTATTATGATCTCTGAACGCATAATAATCTGGCCACTCAGTGTATATCCTATATAATAAAAGGTTAATATTCACATTGTTCCCTTGACCAGCAGGCAGGCTAGCCAACGGCCCATGTCCCCCACCCCTGGCCAGGCTGGCCAGACCCCACCCATGCACGAATTCATGAACTGGGCCTCTAATACACACACATACACACACATACACACACACACACACACACAAACACACTGAGTGGCCAGATTATTATGTGTTCAGAGATCATAATAATCTGGCCACTCAGTATATATCTTTATTGATTTCAGAGAGGAAGAGATAGGGAGAGAGAGAGAAAAACATCACTGATGAGAGAATCATTGATCGGCTGCCTCCTACATGTCCCCTACTGAGGATCGAGCCTGCAAACCAGGCATATGCCCCTTGACCAGAATCAAACCTGCGACCCTTCAGTCCACAGGCCGAGTCTCTATCCACTGAGCCAAGCCGGCTAGGGCAGTTTACTCTTTTGAAAGAAGTTCTACTGTGGGTAAAATGCTATTAAACAGCATTGCAGTTTACAAGAGAAGCCATTCATGAAAGAGTCAATCAATATGGGAGATTTCACTGTTGTTTTATTTTAAGAAACTGCCATAGCCACTCCAGCCTTCAACAACCAGCACCCTGGTCATTCAGCAACTGTCACATCCAGGCAAGACACTTCACTGTCAAAAAGTTTATGACTTGCTGAAGGCTTTGATGATGGTTAGCATTTTTAGCAATAAAGTATTTTTTAATTAAGGTATGTACATTGTTTCTTTAGACATAATGCTACTGCACACTTAATAGACTATAATATAGTGTAAACATAACTTTTGTATGTACTGGGAAACTAAAAACTTGTGATTTGCTTTATTGTAATATTTGCTTTATTGTGTTGGTCTGGAACTGAACCTACAATAGCTCTGAGGTATGGATATACTTTTGTGTGTAGTGGAGACTGCTCATTCTCATTACTATAGAACATAAATTTTCAACCTGTATGCCACAAGAATTTTTAAAACATGCAATACCTGACTATTTAGTCAAGGGCATTGACCTCTTTTCCCTTAGTATTAAATAAAAAACAGTGACAACAGCCAGCACAATAGTCATTCAGTGTAAATGAATCAAAATTATGCATTTTTTTTTGTCAGATCAACAAAAATTTATTTTTGGGTGTGCTGCAGAATTTTAGTAATTAGTTTATGTGTGCCATGAGATGAAAAAAGTTGAAAGTCACTGCTGCAGAATATTTCATTGTGTGACTATGTCATAATTTATTTATGTATTCACTGATGGGCATTTGGATAGTTTCAATGTTTTGGTTATTTTGAATAGTATTTCTGTCAACAACCTAGTACATGTCTTTGGTAAACATCTGTAAACATTTCTATTGAGTACATATCTAGGAATGAGACTTCTAGTTCTTAAGTTATGTGTATGTCCAGCTTTAGGAGATACTATGAACAGTTTACAAATCAGTGTTATGAGTTTCAGTTGCTCTATATCCTTGCCAACATTTGACATTTTCTTTCAGCGTGTGGGTGGTAGATTATGACACTGTGGTTTTAACTTACATTTCCATGATTAATTGATCACCATATCTCATGTTTACTGACTATTTGGATATCCCCTTTTGTGAAGTGTCCAAGTCCTTTGCTCACTGATCGCCTGTGCTAACCTTTTTAATGTCTATTGAATGTGTAATGATATTCCCATTTTAATTCCTCGTATCATTTATGCCTTCTTTATTTTCTTTCCTTAATCTTCCTTATTAACATTTTATAGTATTTTCAAAGACAATATTTTTGGTTTTGTTGATCATTTCTACCATAATTTTGTTTTCTATTTCATTAAATTCTACCTTCTTTGAGTTTAATTGACTGGCATTTTTCTAATTTCTCAAGATCTTAGATTTTCAACATTTATTCCTAATATTTGACTTCCAGCATTCTTTCCTAATACTTACGGTTGTAGATTTCCATCAGCAAGGCTGCTAGATCCTCCAAATGTATTTACTTGACAATTTCATTAGCATTTAGTTCAATATACTTATTAATTTAGGCTGATTTCTTTTTTGACCCATTCAGAAGTATAATGCATAAACCCCAAATACATGGGAATTTTCTAGTGATCTTTTCATTATTGATTTCTGTTTTAATTTCATAATGGTCAGAGAATATTTGTTTTCAATCATTTGTATTCTGTAGCTTAGCATTAAGATTAGTTTTGGTAATTTTATGCACGCTTCAAATAAATGTGTAAATTTTACTGATGTCAAGTGTAGTGTTCTACATATGTAAGGTAAAGTTTGAAATATGTGCTGTCCTATATCCTTAGTGATTTTTTGTTTTCTTATTCTATTACTTTCTGACTGATGTGTTAAGTTCTCCCACTATGATTGTGGGATTTTTCTTTTCCTGTACAGTTGTATATTTGTGCTTTATATATTTTGAAACTGGGCTATTAAATGCAAATAAATGTCTAAATAGATCTTCCTGATAGAGTGAAACTTTTATTTTTGTAAAATTGCTCTTTTACATCTTTATTAATACTTCTTGCTTTAAACTATACTTTGATATAATAATATAAACCAGCTTGCCTTTAATTTTTGCATGGTATATCTTTTTTCTATTCTCTTACTTTTGGTCTTTCCATAGCTTAATATTTAAGGTGTGCCTTATGAAAGCAACATATAGGTGAGATGTTTCATACACACCATCACAAAATATGGTGGGTGACTTGGCATACTGCATATATTAAGATAAAGGAATTTGAAAAATGACAGGTGCAGGAAGAACTCTGACCTACCCCTGAAGTAGGGCATAAGATCCTCATGTGAGAGATGACCTCCCTATACCTGGAGAAAAGCAGCATTCCTGGAGGGATGCTAAGAGGAATTTGAATGAACAGGCCTTGGTAAGTTTCCTCTAGTTTACTACTCTGAGCTCATATCCTATCACATTTTCCCGTGACTTTCTACTCTTTGTCAAACCTAGTATAAAAATGCTCAGGTTTAACCATTTCTTTGGATCTTCATTTCCTTATGAAGGCTTCTATGCCATGAAAAAATTAAATCTGTAAGCTTTTCTCTTGTTAATCTGTCTTTTGTTACAGAGACACAGCTTAGAACCTAAAAGAGTAGAAGGAAAGTATTTTTTCCTCTTCTGCAAAAGCAACATACAATTGTTTTTTCTTCATCCATTCTGATGATCTTTGTTCTTTAACTGGACTAGTCTATCATTTAATTGATGAAATATTTGAGTTCATTTATATCATATTACTATCTGTATTCTTTTTGCCCCGCCTACAATGTTTTTATTTGCCCTTTTCTGTCTTCTTTTAGTTTTTATTTAAATTGTATTTCTTGCCCTCTATTATACAACATTTTATTTCTTAATGGTTACTCAGAGCTGTACTGTTGCTCCATTCAGTGGGTATTAGCCAAATGTGACTATTTAAATTTAAAATTCTAATACATGTTCCCTTATACTTAAGTATATTAATGTTGGTGATGATGATAGTTTATATCACAGAGTGCTTACTTAATCTTCACAACAATCCTAAGAGGTGGGTATACTATTAATTTCTCCATTTTACAGATAAAGAAACTAAGATACAGGGAGGTTAAGTAAATTACCTAAACTAATAAGTGATAGATACTGAATCTCTACTTTGAGCCTGTGTCTTATTTCACTTACATGATATTTTCCACGGATTTGGGCTTAATAAAAATGGAGATTGGGTAAAGTTGTGCAATCTGTAATCTCTTTATGGCATTTCCAGACACATCGAGGATACAGTGTTTGCCCTAAAATAGAGGGAATAAAGAAGAAAAAGAAGTGAAACAAATATTTTCAATAATATCAAAGATATATTTCCTATAGGTACAGAATTAGAATTATGGTATTTTTGGAACCTGTCACTTTAAGCAAACTTGTCATTTTTGTTAGCAAATTAAATAAAGACAATGAATAATGACTATGAATAATTAATTTTCCATTCTCAAATATTACGTTTAAAAAGTAATGAAAATACATTAAGAAACCTGGCTCTCGCCAAAACCGGTTTGGCTCAGTGGATAGAGCGTCAGCCTGCGGACTGAAAGGTCCCAGGTTCGATTCTGGTCAAGGGCATGTACGTTGGTTGCGGGCACATCACCAGTAGGGGGTGTGCAGGAGGCAGCTGATCAATGTTTCTAACTCTCTATCCCTACCCCTTCCTCTCTGTAAAAAAATCAATAAAATATATAAAAAAAAAGAAAAAAAAAGAAAAGAAACCTGGCTCTCATTATTGTCAATATATTAATTTGCTCAACTCTAGAATATACATTAGTTTCATAACTGTTAGCTCATACCACTCTGAAAAACAAAAGAGTTCAATATTTGTTTACAGATATTTTTGTATTTAGCCTGTAATTCAGGATTATTGTGATTAAGACTCCTCTCTTCCCCTCCTCTTTAATGCAGTGATTCGTTTGAAATATAGTTAATTTAGTTCCTGTTTGTATATCATTTTTCATTTCCCTCACCTTTCCTTTTTATTTTTAAAAAATGTATAAAATGTTAACATAGTTCTAAAAGTCAAAATTATATAAAAAGGTATCCTTGAAGAAATGTCACACCTTCATCCTTTCTCCTCATTTCCATCTCCCATCCTTTTCCACCCCTTCCTCTGTAGCTAACCAATCTCATTAGTTTCTAATTTATTCTTTCTATATCTTATTTTTGTGTGAATTGTGTATTCATATCCTTTTGTCTATTATTTTATTAGACTTTTGGTCTCTATTTCCTTAATTTTTAAGAGTTCTTTATATATTTGGAATATCAGCCCCTTGCTTGCAATTTTTTTCTGTCAGTTGCTTTTTGACTTTGGTAACAGTGTTTTCCAATAGTTTTTGGAAAAGCTTTTTTTTCTAAGTAAAAACCATTTTTATTTTTAATGTGGTCAAATTTATCAGTCTTTTATTGGATCCGAATTTTAATTCATAGTTAAATACTTGCACTATGACTAGGTTATATTTTCTTCTGTCAATTGTATTACAGCCAACGTTTGTGTATAGTGTGAAGTGTGGTTTTAAATTAATTAACTAACTTATTTCTAGTCGTCCCAGCACTATTTACCAAAAAGTCTTTTATTAAAAGCCCTGGTGACTGGAGATTGCACCTTCAACATCCTATATAATAAAACCCTAATATGCAAATCGACCAAATGGCAGAACAACCAGTCGCTATGATGTGCACTGAACACCAGGGGGCAGACGCTCAACGCAGGAGCTGCCCCCTGGTGGTCAGTGTGCTCCCACTGGGAGAGCGCCGCTCAGCCAGAAACCGGGCTCACGGCTGGTGAGTGCAGTGGTGGTGGTGGAAGCCTCTCCGCCTTTGTGGCAGCGCTAAGGAGCAGTGAGCAGGTGTGTGGTAAGGAGTGAGGGGTCCTGGATTGTGAGAGGGATCCCTGACAGCAAGGGGGATGTCCACTTGCAGGCAAGAGAGCGCAGGCCAGGCTGAGGGACTCCCCCGCCCCCGTGCACGAATTTCATGCACCAGGCCTCTAGTATACTATATTTTCATATATATTTGGGTCTTGCCTGGATTCTCTTTTCTATTCTACTGGTCTGTTTTTCTATTCATGTGACAGTACTATACTAGGTTTTAATTAAGAAGACTTTATAGTATGTTTTAATATGTTAGGGCTGGAATCCCTTGTAGCTTTTTTGTATTGTACTTGCTTCTCATATAAACTTCAATTTGACTTATCAAGTCCCATAATAAAGCTGGTAGGTATTTTTTATTGGGATTGTGTTCATATATAAATTAGCTTAGACAGAACTGACAGCTCTGCAATATTGAGTCTTCAATCCATGAACACGGTGTGTCTCTCCATTTATTTAGGTCTTTAATTCTCTGAGCAATGCTTTGGAATTTTCAGTGTATTGGTCTCAATATCTTTTGTCAGCTTTATCTCTAAGTATTTAATATTTTTTGATGCCACAGTAAATATTGTTTTTAAAATTTCAATTTATGATTGAACTGGTATATAGAAATACAACTGATTTTTGTATCCTTAAATCTTGCTAAACTTATTAGTTCTAGTAGCTTAAAAAATGTTTATTTTTTATTTTGGCCAAATTACTGGTGGGTAGCGGGGAGATAGAGAATGGGAGAAACATTGATCAGTTGCCTCCCGTACGCACCCGACCAGGGATTGAACCCACAGTCCAGGTTATGTGCCCTGACCAGGAATCAAATCCACAACCTTTCAGTGTATAGGATAATATGGGATAATGCTCCAACTAACTGAGCCACATCAGCTAAGGCTCTAGTAGCTTCCTTTCTATTTTTTTTTTTTTTTTTGGTAGACTCTATCAGATTTTTTATATAGACCAGTGGTTGGCAAACTGCGGCTTGCAAGCCACATGCAGCTCTTTGGCCCCTTGAGTGTGGCTCTTCCACAAAATACCATGGCCTGGGCGTTAGAAGAAGTTTAAGTTTAGAAAATTTGGCTCTCAAAAGAAATTTCAATCGTTGTACTGTTGATATTTGGCTCTGTTGACTAATGAGTTTGCCGAACACTGATATAGACCATCATGTCATTTGCAAATACAGACAATTTTACTTCTTCCTTTACAATCTGCATGAGTTTTATTTCTTTCTTTTGCCTTATTGTACTGGCTAGAACCTCTAGTATAATATTAAAAGTAAGTGGTGCCCTAGCCAGTTTGGCTCAGTGAATACAGGGATGGCCTGTGGACTGAAGGGTCCTGGGTTCGATTCCTGTCAAGGGTGCGTACCTCAGTTGCAGGCTCAATACCCGGGCCCAGGTTAGAGCGCGTAAGGGAGGCAACCAATAGATGTGTCTCTCTGTCTCTCCCCTTCCCTTTCACTCTCTCTAAAAATCAATGGAAAAATATCCTTGTGGAATATTGTTTATCAATTTGAGAAGGTTATCTTCTATTCTTGGTTTGTGGAGAATTTTAATCAAGAACTGATGCTGAGCTCTAACTAGTTTGGCTCAGTAGATAGAGTGTTGGCCTGCAGACTGAAGGGTCCCAGGGTCGATTCCAGTCAAGGGCATGTACCTTGGCTGTGGGCACATCCTCAGTTGGGGGTGTGCAGGTGGCAGCTGATTAATGTTTCTCTCTCATCAATGTTTCTAACTCTCTATCCCTCTCCCTTCCTCTCTGTAAAAATGAAAAAAAAAAAAGAAAAAAAAAAAGAATTGATGCTGATTTTGTCAAACGCTTTTCCTAAACTAAGCAAGTGATCATACGGTTTTCCTTTTTTAGTTACATTGACTGATTTTCTAATATTTAAATGTCCCTTGCATTCTTTGGATAAACACTACTTGGTCATGACATATTACCTTCTACATTAATAAGAGAGAAATATGCAAATTGACCGTATCTCCGCAATGAACACCAGCCAACCAGGATTATGCAAATTAACCCAACAAAGATAGTGGGTTAATTTGCATATGCAAGCATGGAGCAACTGGGGGTTGGGGTGGCCGCTTGCGCGTGCACCGGCACCAAGCGGCCTGCATCCCGGGGACAGGCGTCCTCGGGAGCCAGGCCGCTCTGAGCCTGTAGGCCTGCGCATAGGCCCAGAGTGGCTGGGGTCCCAGAACGACCCTCCGGCCACTCCGGGACTACACACGCAGGTGCGGAGCAGCCGGGGGCGGGGCAGGAACATCCTCAGGACCCAGTGCTCTGAGCCGGCGCGCGTGCAAGTCGCCAGGGATGGGGCAGGAATATCCCCAGCAGTGAGCGAGCAGACAGCAGGGCCCTGCTTGCCCCTGGCCGTGGCAGCAAGGGACAAGCAGTCCCCCGCAGGGCCCTCACAGAGAGCAGACAACATGGCCCTGCTTGCCCCTGGCCCCGGCGGCTAAGGGCAAGCAGGCCCCCACAGAAAGCAGATACCAGGGCCTGTGGTGGCGTCAAGCAGGCAGGTCCGCAGAGAGCAGAGAACCATGGGGAGCAGGCCTAAGCCATCAGGACATCCCCTGAGAGCCCCCAGATTGGAGAAGGTGCTGAGGGACCCACCTGCCCCCCCCTAAGAATATCATGCACCGGGCCCCTAGTTTTTATATATTGTTAGACTCAATTTGCTAACATTTTGTTTAGAATTTTTGCATTTATATTCATGAGGGATATCAGTTTGTCGTTTTTTGTAATGTGTTGTCAAATTTGAAATCTAGGTAATGCTGGACTCTCAGAATGTGTTGGGAAGTGTTCCCACCTTTTAAATTTTATGTAGAAAATGGGCATTATTTCTTCCTTAAATGTTTGGTAGAATTTATTAGTGAAGCCATCTAGATCTGGGATTTTCTTTGTGGGAAGATTTTTAAGTAAAAATCAATTTTATTAAAGATATAGGGCTATTCAAATGATCTATTTCTACTTGAGCGAGCTTTATTTCTTCCTAGGAATTTATCCATTTCATCTAAATTACTTAGTGGTAAAGAGTTGTTTCTAATATCCTCTGATTTTTTCCCCTTTAACATTTGTAGATTCTGTCACTTCTTTCATTCCTGATATTGGTAATTTGTGTCTGTTTAAAGTTTTATCAATGACACTGATCTTGTAAAAAAAACCAACATTTTATCTATTGTTTTTCTGTTTTCTTTTTACTAGTTTCTTCTCTGACCTTATTATTTCTCAGCATATCACATAATCTGCACTTTTATTTATACTATGTGACTTGGGATTTAGTTTATTTATTCATTCTTTTTTTGTTTGAAAAAATTTTAAGGTAGTAAATTTTCCTTTAATCATGTTTTTTTATGTATCCTATAAATTCTAATATGTACTATTTCATTATTATTTTAAAGAAATTCTGTATTTTCTCTTCATTTAAGAGTTAACAGGTGGTTTTAAAATTTCCAGTTGTCTGGGCCTTTTTGTTTTTAATTTTCTAACAACCTATAGATTTTTCTTGCATCGTGAGCTGAGTATTAATTGTAATATTTCTACTTTGTGGAACTTCTAATTATTTTCTTCTCCACAAGGTTTGCACAAGAAGTAGCTTGCTGTGATTTGTTGTTTACTTTTCAATTTACTAGTAATTTGAAGTTTGGTTATTATCAGTTTTTCAGTTAGGCTGAGGGTGTGGTTATTTTAATTAAAAAATATTTTTATTGACTTCAGAGAGGAAGGGAGTGCGAGAGATTGAAACATCAACAATGAGAGAGTATCATTGGTCAACTGCCTCCTGCGTGCTCCACATTGGGGATTGAGCCCAGAACCCAGGCATGTTTCCTGACCTGGAATTGAACCTTGACCTCCTGGTTCATAGATCAACACTCAACCACTGAGCTACTCTGGCTGGGCTGAATTTTTAATAAATACAACATTACAAATAAAATTAAAGCTACAATTTCCTGCCCACTCTTCCCAAAGGAAAACCACTGGCTACTGGCTGTATATACTCCTGAAGCAGATGTATCATTCCCATGCATGTTTTTACGTTTACTAAATATGTATCCATTAACTATATAGGCTGTTTTATGTTATTAAAAGTTTACATACATAGTATCATACTGCATATATCCTTTGCAATTTTACTCATTCATTATAATTTTGAGATTTATAATATGGATACACTTAACTAGTACATATATTAGTTTATTCATTCTAGCTGTTGTATCCCACTGCATGAATAAATAATAGTTAATTATTCATTTCCCTTTGTTGATTCTAATTTTTCACTATTATAAAGTGGTTGGTACTATGAACATCCTTAGATCCTCATGGATGAATCTCTACCAAGATACCAAGAAATAGAATATCTGAGTCATAAGATATGTGTGTGCATTTAGTAGGTACTGCCAAACTGTTCTTAGAAGTTCTTTTAATTTCTATCTCCACTAAAAATATCTAAGATTTCCTATTTTCCCACATTTTTGCCATCACAAACATTTTCATTTTTTCAATTTCAAAAACTAATCATAATTAACCAAACCTTTTATAGAAAAAGTATTATTTATAGATGGAAAACTGAGATGCTGAATTACTGCTTTACATTTTGTTGGTATAATATGACTGAATTTTAAACAACTAGTTTTGAAGGTATAAAATAACTTGATGGTTATTTTCAAGACCCAAGTAGTGTTTTAAGCATAGTATGTCTGGGTCACACTTTGGCTTCACTTTAAAACTGTTTTAACTCAATATCAATAAGTCATCATACTACCCTGAAGGATGCTTTCTGATAATTTCTTGCTATTATGGTATTGTTGAATATTTTTTACATGGTCTTTTATTAATTGACTCTTTAGGAGACATTTCTGTCTAGTTTCAGTACCAGCAGCAACTACACTTATCTTGAACATCTGGTTCATTTTTACTGATTGACATTGCTGATCTTAGCTCTTTAATTATTCTAGTTGCTGGAAACACAAGGTCTACCTCTAGCAAATGTATAGAACCTTAAAATAATCTAACTTCTTAGAGAAATTCAAGTTATCATTTCTACCTTCATTTCATCAATCTTCTTTATCTTGTATGTATTTTCCCAAGCCATCGAAAATTATTTAGTTGAATGAATCAGTAACATTAATCAATTCTTCAACATCTGTATTTTTTCAAAAATATGAATTAAAAGTTTCTATCCTACTGTCAAAGGCATATCTTATTAGAAACTGTATTCTGGGATCATTTTGATGCTTACCTTTTCTGCTACTTCTCTCACAGACTGAACACTTGTTCCATACAGATGGTTGTTATACTGGCCAGCTTCAATGAATTTATGTTCCTGGATATCTTTTTCCATCTGTTCTCTTGAAGTCACAAAATGATAATCTCTTCCATCTACCTCATAATCTCTTTTTGGTCTAGTTGTATCTTTAATAGAAAGAACTTGAAGTGTTTAGTATTAAAAATACAACAAATCCATTTTATACTTAAATACCTGTTTTATAAAGTTCAATGCAACAGAGGTTAATTTAACCTTTTGCACTTGGATGTCGAGTGTGACTCGACACAGTTAGCATCGGTAGCAGCTCGAGAAAAAAGCAAGCGAGTGCAAAGGGTTAAATTTTAAAAAGGACAATAATATGGAGGATAGAAGAATAACTGATAAAATAACTATATAAACCACTAAAAAATGATAGTGTTTACTTTTACCACATACAGTGACAAAATGTTAAGAATGATAATTAAGATTATTTTATGTGGGTTACTCACGAGGAACACATGATCCAAACTTGTCTGGAAATTCTGAGATCAAGTCATCATTTATCCTGTCTTTCATAGGTCCCAATATAATCACTGGTCGAGTATAATTAACTATCAAGATAAGTATACTGCATGTTAAAAGGAATAAACACTAAGCAAACATCAATGTATTTTATTTCACCAAAGAACAAAGAACATAAATAATAGTTAATTATTCATTTTCCTTTGTTGATTCTAATCTTACTTAATAGATAGTAAGATTTTTTTTCTTTTTCCACCAATGATGCCTAACTTGCTAGTTTATTAGCATTCACTAAGCTCTTAAGCTTAAGTCAACCTCCTGTTGGAAGAATAGATAATTCAACCAAGTTAAATCCAGCATTTTAGCAGATAATGTTTATGTACATTGCTAACATCATCTCATTACAAATGAGAAAACATAGTGCTGTATTTTACTGATCATTTAAAAAATGTTTTTATTAGAGAGAAAGGAAGGGAGAGGGAGAGATAGAAACATTGATGCACCAACATCAATCAGCTGCCTCCTGCATACCCCCTGCTGGGGATTGAGCCCAAAACCCAGGCATGTGCCCTTACTGGGAATCAAACTGGTGACCTCTTGGTACATGCATGGGTTGACACTCAACCACAAAGCCACATTGGGCTACTGATGATTTTTGAAGTAGAAATTATAAGAAAGCAGGTCAAAGAAGGACAAAAGAAACTGAGTATTAAGAAGTGATATAATCACAGTAGTAATCTAGAAAGATAATCTACTAGAAGTGTATATACTGGATTGTAAAGGATCATGCTGGAAGACAAGACATCGATAGTGACAGTCAGAATTAACATTGTGGTAGGAGGGATGACAAGGAGGTGATAAATAAGAAAGATATGATAGAAGAATAATAGTTCCTAGAAACTGATTGGACAAGGTAGATAAGGAACAAAGAAAGATCAAAGATGCTTCCAAGATTTTGAACAAGGGTCAGTGGAAGGAGAATAATACTTTTATGAACTCTGGAAAGACATTACTTAGGAAATAAAACACCAATACAAAACCACTAGATTCTAATATACTCTGGGCTAAAACCCGTATTTCATAAAATACATATAGTAAAGTTCCACATTTATACATACACTAAAAAAATATAGTAAAATTCTAAAAACATTTTTTTGAGGTATGATTTAGACCTATTTCCCAAATTAAAAAGTATATTTTTCTAGAAGATTATAAAACATCAACAGGCTTCACAAACCTTCTTGTTGGTTCACTGGTTCATAAGACAAGACATATTCTTCTTGACCACCTATTAGAAGATTAAAATACAGATAAGAAAATCTGTAAAAATAACTAATGCTAATTTAATTCTTCATACATAACATAAAAATTACTAGGACGTTGCTAAGGAAATAGCAAACATATAGAAAAAGGCACTTTATAAATTATTTCTGGCAAGTTTTAGTAAAAAAGAAAAGTGGCAAATCACAAAGCCATAAAGGTAAGTTTGATAAATGTAAAAACAAAATATAAATGTGCTATGTATTTCATAAGTATCTTTCTATTATCTGTGTTTACAGATTATCATTAGATCTATTTAAAAATTTCATTTGTGATGTCAAGTATGGCCCATTAACCTAAGAACTATTAAATTTTAAAAAGATTAATACTTTGATGAGCAGTTCTATGTGTATATTAGGTAATTTCCAGCTATTAAGAATATGCAGCTATTTTAGTCCTGTCAGTTGTAACATTTAATAGAATACATACATATTTTTATAATTACAACTATTTTACAATAAAAAAATTTAAAAAATATTTTATTGATTTTCTTACAGAGAGGAAGGGACAGGGATAGAGAGTTAGAAACATCAATGAGAGAGAAACATTGATCAGCTGCCTCCTGCACACCCCCTACTGGGGATGTGCCCGCAACCAAGGTACATGCCCTTGGCTGGAATCGAACCTGAGACCTTTCAGTCCACAGGCTGACGCTCTATCCAGAGCCAAACCAGTTAGGGCACAATAAAAATATTTTTTTAATGCAGAGGTAAAACTAATGTCACTATTTCACTGATAAAAATTCATTTATTCTTATAATTCATTTATTCAATTAAAAAATTACATTTAAAGTAAGCTAAACAAAGCTTTTACTTAAAACTAAATCCGTTCTTTCAAACAAAATAAATCACACAGTAAAGAAGATAAAGTATATTTTGCTTTTATTTTAAAAGAACTTTAGAAGTTAAATCCTCTAACATTAATTAAGGGTGTAGAGCTTAAAAAAGTTTAGAAATCAAAACTTAATGAAAAGAACTAAACAAAGAGTTAACTATTTCAGGAGTTCTTAACACACACACACACACACACACACACACACACGCACGCGCGCGCGCGCACACACACACACACACACACAAATGTGTAGAAAACAAATAGAAAGAGCTGTTAATTCAAGTGGTTCCATGAAAGCAATCAATATTGGATAATGTATTTAAAATTTTTTTCCTGAATTAGCATAATTCTTTTAACAACCTTTTCACTGAATTTGTCAATGGTTGATATTATACATATGCAGCTGTAGATCTTTTAAATTTACATATTGGCATAAATATTCTTTTCTACTTTAAAAGTGTATTTCATTGTTCTAAGTTTATTACCATAATATATAAAATACACATTTACAAGCTGCTTTTTAAAGTACTGTATGTAAAACATGGTTTACATATTAGCAAAAACATGCAATTTGAATATTCCACACCTAATAATTCATGCAAATGATGAGACAGTATATACTTTCATTACCTCTTTTTAGTCTAGAAAGCTACTCAACTACTCTATGGTGAATTATGATTATGATAAAATGCTAAAATATATAAAATCACATTCCCATACCAAAAAAGGAAAATTATTAAGTAACTATTATGCAGAAAAAAATAACCAATCAAATGAGTGAGGATTAAAAGTATATATTGTCAACATGAGAAATAGTAGGAACTGATATTAACAGGATGGACCTTTTGAGCAGCCATACTCATCTGTAATCAAGATTACTTTCATATTAGAGAGCAGTAAAAAAAAAAAAAGTTAGAAAAGCATTTTAATTTTTAAGGTGCTAGAACTGACAATATTCATGTACTCTCCCCTCCTCCCATGCCCAAATCTGTTTAAAAACTTCACATGCTTGTAGAATACACTTAATAATGTACAGTAGACCCTTGAACAACTGGGGGTTAGGGATGCTGAGTACCCACAAAGCTGAAAATCTGCATATAACTTTTGACTCCTGGTAGCCTACTATTTACTGGAAGCCTTACCGACATCATAAAGTTGATTAGCACATATTTTGTATGTTATGTGTATTATATACTGTAAGAATACTTACAGTAAAGTAACTAGAGAAAAGAAAATGCTAAGAAGGTCTTAAAAAAATACATTTATGGTATTTATTGAAAAAAATCTACATATAAGTGAACCCGTGCAGTTCAAACCCATGCTGTTCAAGGGTCAACTGTAATAACCAGAATGTAACACAAAACACCAAAAATAAAATCAGTATTATAGTCTGAGCAACTGTTGAAAAATTTTCCTCCATAATGTCTATATTTACCAAAGGCTGGTAATAAACAATAATTTGACCCAGACCAATACTGGTGACACAATAAAAAAGGAAATAAAGCCAATTATAATTTAGCATTACTGAAAAATAATTTTAATGCTCATATTAAAACAAAATAAGTACTAAAGAAAATGGCAAAATGTAAGTTTACCCCTCATTTAACTAGATATTTACTCCTTTTAAAGATATACATACATACACACATATATTTACTATGCTCACAAATAGCACTCTTTGTAAAAAAGATTTCAGTATTTTATTAAAATTTTGTAAAGTAACTTCTATACATAATTTTTTTCTATATTTTTTCAAGTTTTCTGAATTTTAGTTGTCTCTCACTGATTTTAAAAGATTAAGTATTTAATTTTCAGTTTTTAGAACACATCACTAAAGGAAAAAAATGCCAAAGAATATATACTACTTGAGATTACAAAAGAATAAGTAACTTAAAACACTTACGGTAACTACTTTCACTATCGCTGGCATTAGAAGTTACATGCTCTGAAATTGTAGAATAATGAAAAAAAATAAAGAAAACACAGTGTCATGAGTTTTAAAAAAGTAAATTATAAATATAAACATAAGGTGACATTACAAAATATTGATATACACCACATACCTAATAAATTTTTAAAAAGCATTTTTTATTTTCTTTGAAAAGTTTAATTTTTTCAAGTAAATAAATATGAATTAGCAAGGAAAAAAAACTCCTTAAGGACAATGCCCATTTTTGTACAACACAGTTTATGAACAAAGAGGTCAGAGTGATCCTAAATTAGTTCAACTGTAGACATACAACCCCAAAGAGAAAATGGCACCAATTAATTTAGTTTATGTAACAGTAATGACTGACAAAGGAGACAAGTTATATTTGAGCAAACACATGCCCATTTTCATGGAGATGTCTCAAAAAATAAATGATCTTGCTTTTAGTTCAGTTTTCTTATTCCTGAAAAAAAAAACTTAAAGTCCATGATCCTGAGATCATACAGATGAGGCATTTTAGATGTCATAGATTCAGATGCTCCAATAAAAGTCAAGTGGAAGGGAATTCTAGAAGGTGGGACTGTTTTCGAAAATAGATTAATATTTTTGTGAAACTCTACTTTGATGAAATTGACAATGCCTTTAAAACAAAAAAGATAAAAGCAAATACGCTTTTATCAGTTGCATATTGCCAGGCCCCTCCTGAAAGTGACCCCATTTCATAACTTGATTATTCAGTAAACACCAGGTACTCTTTCTTATGTAAATGTAATCTCAGTTGTCCTCTCAATAAATATTTCCCTTAAATAAAAAAGTAATTTTATTTCTAAAAACTAAAACCCAAAATTTCCCCAGGCAAAACAGTAGACAAGGAAAAAATTCCAGGAGAAATGATCTGTTATACCATACCACCCACAGAGTCTCCTAAAGTCAAGTAGCACTACTGAAAACTTCGGAGAATGGTAGAACTTAAGATTTCAGATAAAGATAACAGTTCTTGAATTGTTGTTATAGTAAAAAATAAGTATGTTATTCTAATCTGCAAAGATAAAACTTTCTTAATTGTGATTATGTATATTTTAAATAAAGCAGAAACATTAAAAATAATTTATAACAAGAACATGTAAAACTGTGGTTTTTAAAAGTTTATACTTAAAAATTTCATCCCATATTACCACACGAACTTCAAAACAATTATTCTCAATCATCCTATAAAGAGGTAATATGCAAATTGACCATCACTCCAACACATAAGATGGCCACCCCCATGTGACACACGATGGCCACTCAAGATGGCCAGCAGGGAAGGGCAGTTGGGAGAGACCAGGCCTGCAAAGGAGGGCAGTTGGGGGCAATCAGGACTGCAGGGGAGGGCAGTTAGGGGCGACCAGGTTGGCAGGGGAGGGCAGTTGGGGGTGACTGGGCCTGCAGGGGAGGACAGTTGGGGGGGACCAAGGCCTGCAGGGGAGGGCAGTTATGGGGGGGGCAACCAGGCCAGCAGGGGAGGGCAGTTGGGGTCAACCAGGCCTGCAGGGGAGGGCAGTTGGGGTCAACCAGGCCTGCAGGGGAGGGCAGTTAGGGGTGACCAGGCCGGCAGGGGAGGGCAGTTAGGGGTGACCAGGCTGGCAAGGGAGGGCAGTTAGGCATGACTGGGCCAGCAGGGGAGGGCAGTTGGGGGCAACCAGGCCTGCAGGGGAGGACACTTAGGGGCAACCAGGCCGGCAGGGGAGCGCAGTTAGGGGTGACCAGGCCGGCAGGGGAGCAGTTAGGCATTGATCAGGCTGGCAGGGGAGTGGTTAGGGGGTGATCAGGCAGGCAGACAGAAGTGGTTAGGGACAATCAGGCAGGTAGGCAGGCAGGTAGGTGAGCGGTTGAGAGCCAGTCCTGGATTGTGAGAGGGATGTCTGACAGCCCGTTTAGGCCCTATCCCAGATAGTCGGACATCCCTTGAGGGGTCCCAGATTGGAGAGGGTGCAGGCTGAGCTGAGGGACACCCCCCCATGCACGAATTTCATGCACCGGGCCTCTAGTATATAATAAAAGGCTAATATGCAAATGGAACTACCGGTCGCTATGACGTGCACTGACCACCAGGGGGCAGATGCTCAACGCAGGAGCTTAGCCAGAAGCCGGGTTCATGGCTGGTGAGCGCAGTGGCTGGAGCCTCTCCTGCCTCCGCGGAAGCGCTAAGTACATCCAACTGATGTCCATGGTGAGTGGGCCTAAGCAGTCAGTCAGACATCCCCGAGGGCTCCCGGACTGTGAGAGGCGAGGGCTACCGAACTGTGAGAGGGCACAGGCCAGTCTGAGCCCTCTCCCTCCGAGTGCGTGATTTTTGTACACCACGCCTCTAGTTCTTGTATAATATTTTATTGGACTGATCAGTCATGATTTACCTTACTACTTATTACTTAGACATTTTGGTTTGCTTTAAACTGTTTTCCACAAACATTAACAATTATTATAAATGCCTCCATTTACATAGCCTTTTATCTTTTGTCCTATTTTCTTAACATTCTTCATTCCCAGATATAGGAATGCAAAATAAAATAAAATAAAATAAAGTTCTCAAATTTATATTAGGATTGATATTACACTCTGCAATCTCTAATATGTAAAGAAACATTAGTTACTGCAATGGAATAAAAGGAGGGGGAGAGTAAGTGGGAGTATAGGAGAAATAATACTAACCATGAGTTGATAATAATAGAAGCCAGGTGAAAAAGAATACTCTGGGTTTATTTCATTATTATTCTACTACTGAATATGTCTGACATGTTAAATAATAAAAAATTAAAGTTACTACAATCTTCTTTCTATCTTTTCTGGGGATTTCTCCTATTGATCTTGAGTTAGTTTTCTAAGATTACCAATATCTTGCTACTCAAAGTATGGCCCATGGAAAAGCATAATCATCATTGCTTGAAGTTTATTAAAAAGGCAAAATGCTTTTTTCCCCTGATAATTAAAACTAATCTTTTTCAAGGCACTTCATCAAAGATGTTCAAATATCCAATAAACATATATAAATGTGTTTGCATTTTTACTTAACAGGGAAATGCAAATAAAAACCACAATGAATACCTTTACCATCCACAAGAATGGCTAAAATGAAAAACAAAAACAAAACAGGCCAAGCACAGAGAAGGCTATGCAGCAACTGGAACTCATATACTAGGGGTGAGTATATTGGTACAGCCACTTTGGAAAGCTACTTGGCAGTGCCTACTAAAGCTGAACATACATATATCTATGACCTAGCAATTCCTTTCCTAGTTATTTCCCCAACAGAAAAACACATATATATGCTCACCAAGAGACATGTACAAAGCAACAATATTCAAAATAGCCCTAAATGTTTATTTAGAAGTCTGAGACTATAGTTATGTATTTTACTTTTTTCACTTATATTTTGAACATTTTTCCATGTCATTTTTAAAAATTTTATTAATTCTTGATTGTTGAAAGTACTACATGTCCCCCCACCCCTTTCAGGCCTTCACCACCCTATTATCTGTGTTCATGGGTTATACATATATGCATACAAGTTCTTTGGTTGATCTCTTCCCATCCACCCACTTTCCCCCACCTTCCCTCTGTGATTTGACAGTTGGTTCCATGCTTCTGTGTCTCTAGATCTATTTTGCTCATCAGTTTATTTTGTTCATTAGATTCCACATATGAGTGAGATCATATGATACTTGTCTTTCTCTGACTGGCTTATTTTCACTTAATACTTATTTCAGCATAATACTCTCCAGGTCTCCATGCTGTCTCAAAGGGTAAGAGATCCTTCTTTTTTACTGCTGCATAGTATTCCATGGTGTAAATGTACCATAGCTTTTTTATCCACTCATCTACTGATAGGCATTTGAGCTGTTTCCAGATCGTAGCTATTCATGTCATTATGTCTTAATATGATTTTCAATGGTTATATAATATCATAAAGTATGGATAACTTCATTAACCACTCCTTAATTGTAAGATATTCTAAGATGATTTCAATTTTTGAGTGCTGTAATTTCTAAATAATATTAAGCACCCTGACACATAAACCTTTGTCTCCATATCTGATTACATTCTTAGGATAAATTCCTTGAAGGGGAATTATTGTAGGTCAAAGATATGCTTTTCCAGAATGGTTGTACCAATTTACACTCCCAATAATAATATGTTAAAAGTAATCATTCTATAGAACCCTCTCATTCACTGAGTTGTCCTTTAAAAGAAAAGTCTACCAAGGTAATCAGTAAAACGTCATTTTGTTTATTGCTTACTAGAAACACTAAACATTTTTATATGCCCATTACATTTATCTTTTGAGCACTCTTGTCGTATCTTTTGTCCAGTTTTCTAATGGAGAGTTAGTCTGTTTCTTTTCATGTTAGAAATGATAGTGTAAGGGTATTATCCCTTTGACATACACGGTATAAATATATTCTTCAAGTTTTTATTTTTATTTTGTTTATGGTATTTGATGAGCATAATAATTTCAAATCTCTTTAACCAAGTCTCACCTTTCTATCAAACATTTCTTCCTAAGAATGCATCATATCTTTTCTCTTTGTGCTCTTGAAATACTACACATCACCAATCTCAAGTAATTCTAGTACTACTATACTTATTCCAAGCACAAATGAAAATAAGTCTGGTTTTGGCATCTGCACAAACCTACTTAATAAGTCTTTAAAATGAGAAGAAAGGAAAGAGATATAATGGAAAACTTGTGTGCCTAACAGAGGAAGTTTTTGAGGTGTTCCACAAAATAAAAAGATATAAAAATTGAGCTGCGTACAAGAGATAGGTACAAACCTTGTTTGAAATGGCATGTCATAACTTCACTTCTGAGCACCTTTTATAGTCCTTCCTGAACTGTATTTCTTTTGGCCAAGGAAATTTTACCCAGTTTTTTCCTCCTGAACTTTTTCAAAATTGCTTTCTTAAAGCATAAAATCTGCACAAGTTTCTATTTTTAGCTCTCCACAAGCTATGATGACTTAGTTGCATTCTCTCAGATTTCCATCATTCTCTAATTAGTTCTGTTAGTCAAAATTAGGTTTTGAAAGACAGTTTCTCTCATTATTTAATATTCTACTGCCAACAGGGCAAATCAATAATTTATTTGATTCTCTTTCATAGAATCACTAAATTCATGTCTATGAAAAGTATTCTAGGGCCGTGGTCGGCAAACTGGGGCGTGGTCGGCAAACTGCGGCTCGCGAGCCACAAGCGGCTCTTTGGCCCCTTGAGTGTGGCTCTTCCACAAAATACCACGGCCTGGGCGAGTCTATTTTGAAGAAGTGGCGTTAGAAGAAGTTTAAGTTTAAAAAATTTGGCTCTCAAAAGAAATTTCAATCGTTGTACTGTTGGTATTTGGCTCTGTTGACTAATGAGTTTGCCGACCACTGTTCTAGGGTATCACTTTTGTTTCTCTCTCTGCTCTTCAATGAAATATCCTCAAAATTTCCAGAGGTTGTGTGAAGTTACATGCAAATGTACATTTTCCTTGATGTTCAGTGTTATTTTACACCTCTTCAACAGGATTGTTTCTCTGGAATAATTTATCCTTCTATTCTTAGTCCCTTTGTGAGTCCTGTTCCAATAAGACTTGATGAGTACCTAATAATATGAGGTCACATTTATTTTCTTATATTAAAATCTCACAGGATTTTTCTTAGTTTATTCCCTGTGTTAAGACTTTTTGATAACCGAGGCCACAAATGTCCTTGATACATGCCCATTCCCAGCATTTTCTACTGCGTAATAATAGGCAACTTGCCAACTGCTAGTCATCTATGTAATAACCTCCATCATATCCAGTATTAGAATCTTACTGATATGTTTCTATTTCTTTCAACATTTTCCAAATAAAATCTTGATCTGATCATTAAATTACTGGATGGATAATTTCTTTCAGTTTCTGGGAGATGAAGCACAGAAACCTACCATTCAAAGGATCTTAAGTCATTGTCCAGAAAAATTTAAATTCTTTTCTAAATGACAATGTCTGGTATTCAGTTGCCATTTTTTATTTGTTGCTCTTCCCAAGTACCAATCCTCAATTAAAATGAAAGATAAAATTATGATTTGGCCAAGATGTAATTATCATCCATCATAACAATATCAATATGGGAACTAAATTCTTCCTTAAATTCCTTTTTAAATGAGCTTTCCTTAGGTCTCCAATGACTCAACAGATAATAAAAATCTGGGGCTACTTATGCTGATTCATACCATCTCTAAAACATGTTATCATTCTCAAAATAAATTCTATACCATTAAAAATCTGTGGAGCCCAGGGCAAATACCTAGGTTTCAGGTTTGATCCCCAGCCCTGGTTGGGGCACGTGCAAGAGGCAACCAATTGATGTTTCTCTCTCTCTCTCTCAAAAAAAAATAAAAATAAAATTATGGAAATATTTTCCACTTTTGAAGATTTTCACAAGGGTACCATAGTGATAGTAAATTCGTGGGTTCTTGCCAAATCCTAAAGAGGCACATGCAAAAATAATAAAGAAGAGTAGGGGCAAAACAAAGGGATGTCTACTGTCTGTGTGTCTAATAAAAATAATTACATATAAAGCATACTGCCTTCAGTCTAATACAAACTTTTAATTATTAAGGTTGAAATAAAAGTCAAGTTCCTATAGTTTAGGTTAAAATACCAGTAGAGTTAGGGTAAATCAGGAAAAATTATGAAATTTAATGATTATTAATGTAGAACTTAGAAAGTTGAAAGATACTGGTTATATCCTTAATAATCAATTAATTATAAAAAAAAGTTTTTTAAATGTTTAATAATCCAAAGGAAAAGAATTATCTAGAAAAAAATTTTAGCTTAAAAGGTTACTTCTATGAGTTACTGTCATCTAAAATAACTTAGTAATATTTGATAAAATTTCACATTTAATCAATTTGAAAACACCCACATTTAAAATTGATTGCTTAAATGACTTTTTTTCATTTATATTTATTCCAACATTGAATGACTCCTATATATCATACTCTATACCAAACTTTATATGAAGACTAAGTTCTAGCTAGAAAATTAAACAAGAAAAACAAAAAGCAGAGACAACATCATGGTTAAATGAAAAAAAAAAATTTTTTTTATAATTCTTTTCATAAATTATAATCTCCTTAAAAAAGACATGTAAATTTCCCTCTACAAAGACTGCTATTTGAACTTGAGGTCCACAATTCTTCTCTAACATTTATCTATTATGTTTTATAGTTTCACATTATAGCAATGCTTTTCTAAAATCAAAGTGATTTAAAATTTTTTTTTTTAAAAAGGGTGATATAAAACTGTAAGGAAGATTGTTTTCTATATTCTAATAATGAGGGCAGGTAGCACTATTTTTTAAAATGTTAAAAAGTTTTTATATTTAAAAAATGTAAATATTGAGCAGAGTTTTTCAAATGACTGAAAAATGGAGTATTAGAAAAACAAAAGATGTGTATTATAGAAATAAAAATCCCAAGCATTTTATTAACATGAAAGCCTAAAAGCAATCTAAATCATATACCTCCTCATACCAGAAAGGCACTACCATGATTCTCAAAATGTATCTGAAAAAGGTAGGTCTGTAGATGGAGGTTAAAAAATAACTTGGGAGTATTTTGATCACTTACTCAGGCCTTTTGATCCCATGTCGTCAGGGATCTCCTGTAGAGAGTAGTTCCCAGAGAGCAAGCAATAAAAAGATAATCAAAGAAAATAGTTGTCAGTAATGCATAAAATTGGTGCTACAATAAGAGACAGTTCCAAGACCATTACAGGTGCATATCTTATAGAGCATTTTTGGAGATTTCTGAAAGCTTGAAATAAGCTTGCAGTTGAATGTAATCTACTAAAAGAATGAAAATTCTATCTTAAAGCAGTAAAGTTTGAGACTATTACTTGCTATTTTAAAAGTAAAATCCAGACTGTCTACATATGAAGAAGAAATAGGATAAAATGGAATGATTTCAGAAGATCTATTTATCAAAGATTGGCAATACCATACTTAGAAATCACTAAGTAGCTTCCCAGGTATCCATGCTTTTCCTCTAAAACATTCTTTGAGAGTATATTATTTATTGTAAGAATCCTTACATCAAATAATACTATTTTAAGTGTACAGCTTAAAAATACTGTTTATTTTAAATTAAGAATTCCTACGGTACCAGAAAAATTAAGATTGGTATACAAATTAATTTATGCCTGATAAATTGCCCCTGGTTAAGACAATTAGTAACCTGTTGCAGCTCTTGAAACTGTCTCCATGGTAACAACCAACTGTAGGCCAGTAGGTCCCTCTACATTTATTTTCAGTTGACCACTGGATCCACATACTTACGGTCAGCATCACTTGTTTCCTGCTCACTCTGGTCCTTGTTCTTGTAGAAGGGGAATTTTCGGGAAAAGAGGTTCTTTTTACGCTTGTCATTGAATGACTGCTGAAGAAGAGAAGGAGGGGCAAAACAAAGGGATGTCTACTGTCTGTGTGTACAAAGGCCCAGCCAGCCTAGCAGCTCTGTGGAAGCTGACTCTTGTGACCACAGTGTGCAGTTTATATATGAATTTTACTTAATTCACATATAAAGTGAATTTCTAATGTTGTATTAACTCCTCTAATTCTAATGTTTTATAACAGAAAATATTGAAAAATTTAAAGAGTGTAATTCAGTAATAGCTAAAAATAAGGAATATTTGCTCCTTGATAAAATTGAAAAGAATAAATCAGGTTAGGTACTACTATGGTACAGACTAAGCTAACATCTATTCATATCAATGAATATTTTTCTAGATTGCCAGGAGCTAGGTGCTCTATAGCAAAAGTTATTTTAAATGATTCCTCTAGCTGTTCAAATATTTTTTATGCATTAGGTAATAACCTTCATTTTCCTTTTGCTCAAGCACATTTCCCCTCCTTTTTCTTTTTTTTTCAGTGTGGCTCCAACAAACTAACAAAAATCTCTATTTGAAAAGAAAACCAGAAGAATTGAGAAAGTTGCCAGTGTTGAGTATTTAAAAAATAGTTCTATCTATCTATCTATCTATCTATCTATCTATCTATCTATCTATCCATCAATCCATCCTTGAAGAGAAAAAAGATAACCAAATGCTTTTGGCATTAGTCAGAAAAAAGGAAGAACACTAAGAGGGCTCTATCAAGGCCAAAGAGTCCAACAAAAGACTTATCAATGCTATCTAACCAAGGAAGAAGAGTTAGGATTGTTTTAGCCAACTTGAGTGCTATCATAACTGATTCCTTTGTCTTTAAGCTTTACTATACATATCTATTTTAAAAAGTATATATAAATAATATAGAACCAGATTCAATTCACCGGCACCATCAGTCCTGAATAGAGAATAAAAAGTTTGGTGCCAGTAAGAGCCAAACAGACAATTGAGATTTGAATAATTTATACATAATTGCTATAAGGAAGATGAACAACTGCTTTGATGTTCCTTATTGCAGATATTGAAAACAACTTTTTCCTGTTCTTAAATGTTCCATTTGTGCATTCATAGATTTAAAAAATATATATTTTTATTGCTTTCAGAGAGGAAGGGAGAGGGAGAGAGAGAAAAAGAAACATCAATGATGATAGAGAATCATTAATCGGTTGCTTCCTGCACACCCTCTACCAGGGACTGAGCCAGCAATCCTGGCATGTGCCCTGACCGGGAATCGAACCAGGACCTCTTGTCCTGGTTCATGTGTCAATGCTCAATCAATGAGCCACACCAGCAGGGCTGTGCATTCATAGATTTAAAAAAATATGCAGCACAAGGAAAGATGAGCCTATTAAAGAGGAATAGTTTATTTTGTAATTTCTGTCATAGGCACACATGTCTTGAAGGAAATGACCTTACATACAATTGACACTTGGAATTATTATTATACTTTTTGAGGTGGGATCAATACAAAGAATAAAAATTTTGTTCTGATTTTTCCTGAGTTTATCCACATTAAAAGATGCTATCATTATTCTGAAGTGTATTGACACCAAGCAGTATGTGTTCAGCATGCCTATATTTTTAAGCATAAAAAGCCAGGTGATTATGGGTCTGAATTAGATTAAAGTGACTTTTAGCTCAAATTCCATTACTTCAAAGGCTTCATTTTGATAAGAATCTTTACAAAAACAAGGTTAAATTTTCATTTTTACCTTTTCATATCAATAATTCAGGATTAATAAGTTCATAGTTCATAGTCAAGCAGATTGTCTTGATTTCAATCTTAAAATCTGAAGGCTCTAATACCTCTAAGTGGAAGCTGAAAATTAAGTTGAGTAAAAAATAATTGAAGAACTCTGGGCTTATAATTATTTTATAAACTGTCAAGTAGCATTATTTGAATAAAAACCTTTGAATCCAAATTTTAGAAAAGAGAAAGAGAGGAAAGCAAGTTTTAATAGAGAAAGATTTATGGTAATGTAATTTCAGGGAAGGACTAAATCTTTTTGTTCATGACAATCATTGCTTTTGAATTTAGTAATAATTTTTATATCTGATAAAACTAATCCTACTACTGCATCTATAGTGGTCAGAGTCAGTTTCACAGCAAACAACCGAAAGAAACATGAAGTTTAAAATGTTTTGATTTTTGATATATTTGCCGTTAGCCAGAATGAGATATCATAAAGATATCATAATATGGGACAGAAAGAAATGCATGTTAGTTAAGAAATGGATTAATTATATTGCATTTAAAATCCTCCAAGTGAAAAATTTACTAAAGTAAAAACAGCACAAGCAAACAACAGAAAAATGTGAAGGGAAAACACAAAGCTAGAGAAACCATGCTACTTCCAGTTTCTCTATATTTCCTATACAAAATACTGTTTAATTACTTACTATTATTAATGCTACATTGCAAGAGAGACAGTGTAGTAAATATTAGAACTGAAAAATATCACAAATTCATGATACATATATTAAATATCTAAATATATTATCTCCATATGTAGTATTTCAAAATAGTTCAATGAATGTTAAAAATATTAATGAGAAACTGAAATGTTATAAGTCTGTAGTGGAAATAAAAGTCCATAAACCATGTAAGGAAAGAAAAAGAAGAACTTAGAATGGGAAATGGTGTTACAGAAAGAAATGCAGTTCTGTATCAATGGCAAGCGTATTTTTACCCCACTCAGTATCATGCATACTTTTGGTGCTGTGTTAGAACACAGTGACTGTGCATAAAGTTGGTTACAGTCAACAAACAAGACTAAGATTTAAATATGTCGTTAATTCAGTTAACCTCTTACAGTATAAAAGAAAAGTTACAACATGCAACCTCTTTTTAAATACATTGACAGTGTACTTTACTAAATTATTTTAAAAGACATATATAAAATAAGCACAAAAAACACTGTATAGATTTCAAATCCTGAGCATTTACTTGAAATTTTTTTCCTCCAAAAAATTCTATTTTAAATATTGCCTCAGGTCACACTATATAATTTTGTATTTTCTGAAAACTACAAGTTAATTTTAATGGAATTTATCATTCCTAAAATAATTGAATACATTATGCAACTTACTCAGATTTAATTTCTTTAGTCAAGGATCATATTTCTTTTAAATTTTAAAGCTTTAAATTTGAGTACTTAGTTATATCAGAGATGTACAGAAAATAGGGTTAATTTATTTGCTGAATTTTACATTCCTTTGAAATATGATCAAAAGATGTATAAAACTTCAGCTTTAGATTAAAAAACCCTACAAAACAGAAAACATTGCTACAAATAGTATTTTCAATACATTTTGAAATTCAGCTCTTTCATCAGCCTTTTTGCTAAAATATTCTATTGCAGTAATTATAAATATAGTACAGGACAAAGCCTGTAAGATCTTTTTCATCTATTGACAGCCATTTTATGCAACACTTAAAGTAAATAAAAACAAAAACATGTCTAAAATATGTCTAAAAGAATTTTGGTATATTTTTTGACCATCTACAAACTCCTCCTCTTGACTGTCTCTTTATTTTCTCAAAATAAAAATTCGTATTAGGAATAGAGGGGAGAACAAGAAAATTTCCTTGAATTTATTCAAAATCCCCCCAAAAATAGACATTATGATTTCATTAATAATTTTTTGGAGGCCTATTTTTTCAGCAGATTTATTAACTATCATGATTAATTTTGGTAACACAAGTTTGTAAGTGAACATGTGAATGAAGACTAAATTAATATCACTGGTAAAAATAACCTTGACCAAAATTATGTTAAGAAAAAAATCAAATCAGTTTTAATTTGAAAAGGTCTGTGAAATGGGTGCTTTAATTTAATAAGTTACTTAAATATCTACTATTGTAAAGCAATATGGCCAAAGCTGCATGTAATTTTCATGGCAAAATCCTCACTTTAAATAATGTAGCTCAAACAAGAATGATAAAAAGGTCTATTATCCTCAATTATTAATTTCTAGAAATAAGAGATTGCATATACTCACCCCTTTGTCTCCTCTTGTTTTAGAATTAAATTTCACTGTTTTTAATCGGGCTCGTTCTTTCTTCTCAACCCTGTCAAAGTAGCCAATATTATTTTTTAGGTAGACCAAATACATCTAAGGGTCTAACTACAATTCATCAGAACGGATACCTCAATATAGGGCATCTTTATATTCTAAAACCTTAGGAAGCCATCTAGGTTTGCATCCCAAAATTAATTAGAATTTCTAAAAAATAAAATGCAGGACCTATTTTATGATTTAAAAAATATTTGTGAAGTATCAAAATACAGTATATATATGTGTACTTATATATGCACTCAATTCCATTAATTATACTGAAATTATTATAAGACTTCAAAGTTTAGCAATTTTCCAGATATTATCTTTTTTTTCTTTTTGTTTAAACATTAGTTTAGCATGAAACACATATGCTAAAAATTAAGCATGTGAAGAGGAGGGGAATGAGGTGGACTGGACAAGATTAACCAAAAAAATTATATACACAGCCCATGGACACAGACTATAATGTAATGAAGACCTGAGTAGAGGAAGGGCAAAAGAGAGGAAAATGGGGGACATCTGCAATTGTGTCAACAATCTTATCTAATAAAAGAGTAATATGCAAATTAACCATCACTCAGCTATACCCACAAGCCACGCCCACCAGCCAATCAGGAGTATGCAAATTAACCCAATCAAGATGGCTGCGGCCACGGAGAGAGCAGGAGGCTTGGGTTCCCCTGGCAATGGAGGAAGCCAAGCTTTCTGCACACCCTGGCCGCCCCAGGCCTCCACTTAAGGCTACAAAGTTTCAATTATATAAGATAAATAAATCCCAACAAAAATGGCTGTGGCCATGGAACAAGCAGGAGGCTTGGCTCCGCTCAAGGCTACAAAGTTTCTATTATAGAAGATAAATAAATCCCAGATACCAGGGCCTCCGCTTGGGTCGCTGGGGGGCGTGGCCGGCCTGCAAACCACCACAGGCCCCTCGCCCAGGCCACCCCACGCCACAAGGGAATCTCTACCCTGATCCGGGACACCCTTCAGGGCAAACCAGCCGGCCCCCACCCGTGCACCAGGCCTCTATCCTATCCAATAAAAGAGTAATATGCAAATTGACCATCACTCCAACACACAAGATGGCTGCCCCTATATGGTCAAAGATCCTGCCCCCATGTGGACACAAGATGGCCACCACAAGATGGCCAGCAGGGGAGGGCAGCTGGGAGGGACCGGGCCTGCAAGGGAGGGCAGTTGTGGGCTATTAGGCCAGCAGGGGAGGGCAGTTAGGAGTGACCAGGCCGGCAGAGGAGGGAAGTTGGGGGCAACCGGACTTGCAGGAAAGGGCAGTTGGGGGGGCCCAGGCCTGCAGGGAGAGCAGTTGGGGGGGACCAGGGCTGCAGAGGAGGGCAGTTGGGAGGGACCAGGCCTGCAGGGGAGAGCAGTTAGGGGCAAACAGGCTGGCAGAGGAGCAGTTAGGCATTAATCAGGCTGGCAGGGGAGTGGTTAGGGGGTGATCAGGCTGGCAGGCAGAAGTGGTTAGGGGCAATCAGGAAGACAGGCAGGTGAGCAGTTGGGAGCCAGCAGTCCTGGATTGTGAGAAAGATCCCAGATTGGAGAGGGTGCAGGCTGGGCTGAGGGACACACCCCCGTGCATGAATTTCGTGCACCGGGCCTCTAGTAAAAAATATTAAGCATGAAAGAGAGAAAGCAAATGGGGCAAAATGTCAATAATTTTGATGAAAGTAGGTGAAAGATATGTGGGTGTCCCTTGTACTATTCTTGCATTTCTCTTGTGCTTATTTCTCTGTAGCTCTGAAAATTTTAAAAATAAGGTGAGAAATAGAAAAACTAAGTTTTAACTCCAATGACATTTTTGCATAAATACATAAATTAACCAAGTATAGTGTACAAAACAGTTTTAAAGTATCTCTGGAAGGATATACAAGAACAAGTAACCTAAGTTATTCCTATGAAAGTGAAATGGCTGCCTGGGGTTAAGAGGGAGTTGGTATAGCTTTTAGATCTTTAGAATTTTGAACCTTGTTAAAGTGTTACCTATTCAAAAGAACCAAGCAAACAAAAATATAACAAATGTTTTAAGTACATTATAATACCAATATGCATTTTGCAAAATTTCATGTAAATTAACCTTTTATAAATCCTTGATATCAGCATAGCAATTATGTTGGCATATAGCAGAAAAACCTACCAAAACAGTCTATGAATGAATGCATTTTCTATATTTTTTCTTTATTATGTAGCAATATAGTTTTTACTGGGGGACAGTAAAAGAAGAACCTTAGTAGTCACAGATTTTTAAAAAATGCTCATCCGAGGATGTTTTTATTAATTTTTAGAGAGACAGGAGAGAGAGAAAGATCCATTGGTTGCCTTGTACCAATGCTCCAATCAACTGAACACCTGGCCAGGGCAGCAGTCATAGATTTAAAACTTAAGTTTTTTACTATTCCAGAGCAATCCTGAGGATTCGTGACATGAATAATGATTTATAATTTTGCCTAGACACTTATTGAGGGCACTGCAAACTAACATTTAGTGAGTGAACATTTACAACTCAAAATGGTTTTGTCTTCTAATCATTATCTCGTTCACTCAATATTGAGTGACTTAAATTTTGTTTATTTGTAAATACTGTTCCTGAAAGAAAGCTATTTGTAGAGATCTCAAGATATGTCTTACATCGCTTTTAGTTTTAAAAATAAACCTTATAGAATTTTTAGACAAAATGAAAAAAATCTCTTTCCACCAGTCAGCTGTGTTACTTACTAACTTCTTTCAGTAAAGCCTTATCCTACCTAACAAAATAGTAATATGCAAATTAACCATCACTCCACTACACCTGCAAGCCACGCCCACCAGCCAATCAGAGCGAGTATGCAAATAAACCCAACCAAGATGGCTACAGCCAGAGAGAGCAGGAGGGAGGCTTGGGTTTCCCAGGCAACAGAGGAAGCCAAGCTTTCCACCTGCCCTTGCAGGCCTAAGCCTCCACTCAAGGCTACAAAGTTTCAATTATAGAAGGTAAACAAATCCAAACAGAAATGGTGGCAGCCACAGAGCTGGAAAGAGCAGGAGCCTAGGGTTGCCCCCGACAATGGAAGAAGCAAAGCTTTCCACACACCCTGGCTGGCCCAGGCCTACGCTTAAGGCTACAAAGTTTCAATTATAGAAGGATAATAAACTCAAACAGAAATGGCTGCCGGCCACGGAGCTAGCAGGAGGCTTGGCTATGCTCAAGGCTACAAAGTTTCAATTGTAGAAGGTAAATAAATTCCAGATACCAGGGCCTCCACTTGGGTCGCCAGGGGGCGTGGCTGGCCTGCAAACCACCACAGGCCCCTCGCCCAGACCACCCCATGCCCCAAGGGAACCCTGATCAGGGACACCCTTCAGAGCAAACCAGCTGGCCCCCACCCATGCACCAGGCCTCTATCCTATCTAATAAAAGAGTAATATGCAGATTGACCATCACTCCAACACACAAGATGACCGCCTCCATGTGGTCAAAGATCCTGCCCCATGTAGACACAAGATGGCCACCACAAGATGGCCAGCAGGGGAGGGCAGTTGGGAGGCACCAGGCCTGCAAGGGAGGGCAGTTGAGAGGGACCAGGCCTGCAAAGGAGGGAGTTGGAGGCGATCAACCCTGCAGGGGAAGGCAGTTAGGGGTGACCAAGGCCGGCAGAGGAGGGAAGTTGGGGGCAAACAGGCTGGCAGGGGAGCAGTTAGGCATCAATCAGGCTGGCAGTGGAGTGGTTAGGGGGTGATCAGGCTGTCAGGCAGAAGCGGTTAGGGGCAATCAGGAAGGCAGGCAGGCAAGCGGTTGGGAGCCAGCAGTCCTGGATTGTGAGAGGGATCTCAGATTGGAGAGGGTGCAGGCTGGGCTGAGGGACACCCCCCTCCATGCACAAATTTCGTGCACCGGGCCTCTAGTTAGATATGAAGAGCCAAGGGATAAAACAATTTTTCTGAACTCTGACCTTAATATATAAGATGTGAGGTTTCTTATTGACCTAATAAGGCACAGAGTAAGCATTTTTGAATTTAAAGAAGACTGTATTATATTTCAGGTAAAAAATTATGCTGAGGGCTACACTGCTAAAAGAGGAGTTGCCACCAAATATAAAATCTAAGTAAATAGTTGCTAACTATATAGCCAACAACAGTCATAAATCCTGAAACTATAACTACATATTTCTGTAATATTTTAATATTTCTACTCTTCAACTTCTACACACACACACACACACATTACACATAGAGGCCTAGAATAGGTATATGATTTGGCATATTTATCAATTATAGAGACTCAACAAAATAGTTATAAATACAACTTATTAACAAGAAAAATACAAGTTGTTACATCATAAGCCTGACCTGAAGTGAATGAACTATCTATATAATGACCATAACGACTGGTCGCTATGACACCCACTGTGGCCAGAGAACTGGCCCGATCAGGTACATATGTCTCCTTTTTTCCCCATTGACCCAAGAGCTCTCTATGTGGTTCGCTGAGGCTGATCCTTGGCCAGCATTGCAGCTTTATTTATTCCTCTGCTCAAACCTGCTCTTTTTTCATTCTTCCCAGTTATTGTTCTCAAAAGTATCTTCTAATAAGTACTGCCCACTACTGGACTCTCCCACCCCAATCAAGGGTGGGGCCAGCCAGCCAAATGCCACACCCCCTTCCCCCAGGCCAGCCCCACCACATTAGGCCTGCAGCCCCTCCCCTTGGCCGCCCCACCCCCCGCAGTCCCTCCCCCGAGCTGGCCCCGCCCCCTATGGGCCCCCACCACTCTGAATGGCTCGCAGCCCCTCCCCCAATGGGCCCCCACCACCCTGATCAGCCTGCAGCCTCTCCCCTCTGCCAACCCTTCCCCCCACCTATGATCCCTCCCCCAGGTCGCTGGCCCAAGATTGCACCCCCTACCCCATTTGGGGGCGGGGCCAGCCAGCCCACCACCCCTCCTCATGGCTGGCCACACCCCCAATCAGCCCCTCAACTCCAATCAGGGGTGGGGCCTGCCAGTCAATTGCCGGTGGCCCCTCCGCCCAGCCAGCCCAGCCCTGATTGGCCCTGATCAGGGCGGGCCGGCCAACCTCCCACCATCTTCTCCTCCCAACAGGCCCAGCCCTGATTGGGGCTGAGCCGGCCAGACCCCACCCATGCACGAATTCATGCACTGGGCCTCTATTCTTATCTAATAAAGAGGGAATATGCAAGTTGACCATCATGCCATAATGGTCAAGATGGCTGCACCCACAGCGGAGGCAGGGATTCTGTAACACAAGATGGCTGTGCCCACAGTAGAAGCCGAGTTCCCGTAACAAGCCTTAATGAGCAATCAGCAGGGACCTGAGGCTGTGTGGCGCTGGGTTGGGGCAGGGACCTGAGGCTGTGCCACCCACCTGGTGGAGCTTGACGGGAGACCTGAGGCCGCGCTCCCTGCCCCAGCGCCAGGCCAGAGGACCTAAGGCTGCGTCCCCCACCCTGGTGCCAGGCCGGGGGATCTGAGGCTGTGCCCCCTGCCATGTGGGGCTTTACGGGAGACCTCAGGCTGCGCCCCCCACCTGCGCCTCAGGCTGTGCTCCCTGCCCGTGGGGCTTGACGGGGAACCTCAAGGTATGCTCCAGCCCTGGCCCAGGGACCTCAGGCCATGCCCCCTGCCCTGGTGCCAGACCAGGTGACCTGAGGTCGCACCCCTCCACCTGGCGGGGTTCGACAGGGGTGGGGTTGGCCAGGTCTGGGTCTCGCGTGATTTTGAGGCACATGTGGGTGGGCGGGGACTTGACTCTGTTTCCCGTGGCGCACCCCAGACTCTGACAGGAGGAAACTTTTCATATACATTTTACTAATTTTCTTTCATCTCTGACACTTCCATTATAGAGAAAGGGCAAATAGCTATATTAAAATATTTCCTCTAATTAATTCCCTTTTAATGTGCATGAATTTTGTACATCGAGTAACTAGTCTATAATAAACATTAATGTCACATCATTAATTTTTACTGGCTATCTTAAAACTTAAAAAAGAACTTTTAGGCAAAGATGTGGATGAATTGTATCTCATAAATAACTACTTTAGGGGAATTATGAACTGCTATTTAATACCTTTCCTACAAAAGTAGAGACATTTCACAGATCTTAGAGGTGGTTGTCTAAGCTGGAGTCATTCTTTTTTTTTTTTTTTAAATATATTTTATTGATTTTTTACAGAGAGGAAGGGAGAGAGATAAGAGAGTTAGAAACATCGATGAGAGAGAAACATCGATCAGCTGCCTCCTGCACACCCCCTACTGGGGATGTGCCCGCAACCAAGGTACATGCCCTTGACCAGAATCGAACCTGGGACCCTTCAATCCGCAGGCTGACGCTCTATCCACTGAGCCAAACCGGTTTCGGCTGGAGTCATTCTTTTAAAGCTAATCTGCACTTAACCACTTTTGCCACTAGCTGGTAAGTATCCACGAAAGAAATATTATCATAAATGGTTAAAAGCAAAGAGGAAAGGCATGATTGCACGAATACTTCTAAATTAAACAAGAAGAGATGTGAAACATATCACCAGATATTTCTAAACATTTTGCATTTATTTATAAGGCTTTCATTTTTTTACATCTAATACAGGTAATTCATACAATCAGAAGCCCTGAAAATTTAGGTTTTAACAGCACCTTAATGGGAAAACTATAGAGGCTTTTAACTTTCTTTCCACTGGCATAGATACATAGCACAGTGTCTTAAAAAATACTTACTTTGTTTTTTTAGCAACTAGTAGGAGCTTTAGAAAAATTTCTGTTTGGGGGCATCATCTTCTCCCCAAATGATATTGGTTACAATATAGGTAAATAAAATGGTTGTAAAATACAATATGGAAAACCAAGCATAAAATCATCACCTCAAAAAAATAAATTTAAAAGAACAGCATTTATCTGTTTATGTTGCCCAACTTGCAAGTGATAAGACTGTAATGGACTTATATTTACCTGCGTTTACTGGGAATCACCCCAACTTCATCACTTTCACCATCTGGTGTAACCTGCCTGGCTTGCCACCATTCATCATCAGAAGCATTAATAACATGGAGGATATCTCCAAATTTGAAGTTCAATCCTTGACTGGGAAGGCCACTGTCTTTAGTTTTGTCATAATCAAAAAGGGCTCTAGAGTAAAAAGAAAAAGTTCACAATTACTTGTTATAATGATGTTATTAATAGTAAATAAACAGGATTCTGAAAATGTTTATAATTTGTGTAATAATTAAACAATATATCACCGCACAACCTCAATTTTGTACTACATATAAGACAATGAGGAAAAAAAACAACACGAAATTAACTTGTTATAGCAATAGTTTGTTATCGGGTATAACTCTTATTTCTTTCAGTGTTGTATAAGAAATTTAAAAAATACCTTTAGTACAATCCAATGACAACCTATATTGAATTCTAAAATGAAGACAAATCTAGAGAGTTGTTTTAAATTAATAAACAAAAGTAAATATTAAGAGATACTCTTCTTCTCTTTATTTTGATTGGACATACTTGGGAAAACAAATTCTCTGATAGATTTGACTCATTAATTGTGAACTATAAGACTAGAACAACAGACTAATTATTTTGCCAGTTATTTATTCCTTTCATTGAGTTAACAGGGTTTTCAGAATCAGTAACAATTTTGAAAAATAACTACAGATGGTTAATAGCTACCAAATATTTTGAAAAAATATTGTATTAATTTAATATAGTAACTGGAAATGTTAAAGAGTATTTTTAGTTTCATAAAAAGAAAATACTGTGTCCTTTGACTTGATTAATTAATGTACAATATTTAAAATAATGAAATTCTTAGAAAGCTTTCTTAGAAAAGGATCCCAGCAATTACATTTATAATACAATTTATTCATTCTTTTGTTCTAATTTGACAACTGAAAATTAGGACACAAATCATATTCCATTTCATACAACCCAACTTTTAAGAACCGATCTCTTCAAGTAAAACTGAAGAGGGTGGAATTATTTGATGGCTAAATGTATTAACTAGTTAATGGTTTTCAAATGTGTTCTTTCAAGTCTTTTCAGGGAAGTAGGTGTGAGGGAACTAGGTGGGAACCAAAAGTGGGAAGGCTTAAACATATATTAAAGCATTTATAATATATTTCTCAAGAAAAGAATTCTATAGCTGAAAAAATAAAGGTTACAAATGATATAAATGCTAAGTTATTACTCCAATCAATAAATTCTGAAATCTAAGGAACTGTCTTTCTACTAAAAAAATATAGCTGACCTCAAATAATACAAAAATTAGATACAGTCACTCACTCATTAAATATTTATTTAAAAAGGTAATGGAGTAGATATGGCAAAGATAAAGATGACAAAGATGATGAGGATACAAATAAACATAATATAAAACAGAAAATAAAGTACATAAAAAAAGGAAAATAAAGTACATTAAGAGGTAGAACAAATGCCAGAAGACATTCAGAAAAGGGAAAACACTACACTGAAACATTTTTATTATCATAAATTAATCTTTTGAATTACAAAAGTAATATAACAATATTATTAATGAGCAATGAAGAAAAGAAATCACCCCCAACCTCTATTCCCTAATTTGTACTTAAGCTTTGTCTTTTAATATATTTGATTCATAAAACAGAACCCATGGAATAATCTATGTGAGTTATTGATCATCGGAGTATAATAAACACCCGTTAATCTACTATCCAACAACAACAAAAATAAACAAAATCGTTATCAGTAACTCATGTTCACCAATGTATTTTTTCCTCTTGATCCTGATTCCCACAGATTAAGAGTAAAGTACTCTTAGAAGGTAACCACCATTTTGAATATAGTGTTTATCATTTCCTTAACCCTCACCTTTTTTTTAAAATTTAGTTTTATCACATATATGTAAATGACTATGTAATCATGTATGGTTTTACTTGTTCCAGAGCTTCACAAATGGTATATTGCATGTCGCCTTTTGTACTTTGATTTTTTTTTTACTTAAAAAATATGTTTTAATTGGTTTTTAGAGAAAGGAAGGGAGAGTGACAGAGAGAGTAAAACATTGATGAGCGAGAAACATCATTGATCAGCTGCCTCCTGCACGCCCTCTACTGGGGATTGAACCTGCAACCTGGGCATGTGCCCAACCAGGAATTGAACCAGTGACCTCCTGGTTTATGGCATAATGAGTAACAACTGAGCACACCAGACAGGCTATTTTTTACTTTTGAAATTAAAAATATTACTAATAAGAATCATATGACTTCTGGTTAACTATGGCAGACAGGCTATAGGTGCCTATTTCCTCACTAAAGTGACCAAAAGAAAAAAAAAATAGACAAATACAAAAGAGAAACAACAACAGGAGAAAAGAGTGTTTAACATCTTTTGGGATAATGGTAACTTAACCTAGTAAAGTGAAGGGAACTCTAAATGGAGTGCCTGAAGAGAGGGATATTGAAATAAGATTTATTCCACAAGATCCTAGAAATGCTTATGAATCAGAGGTGTACAGTTTTTTCTAGGTAGGGAGAGAGAAGTTACAATAATGAAAACAGAAGAACTGTTGAAAACACTGTATACAGCACTTAGACCCTCCGGGTTCCTTTTCCTGTTCCCAAACCCATAGAAGGCATGATGTTTAGTTTCCAGAGAAATTCAAAAGCTCTGTACTCTAGAATGTGGTAGGAAGGTGGAAGATGTTGGGCTGAAAACAAAGGGTTAATAAGAAATCTGCACACTGAAAACTGAAATCTAGCAACCTGTTTTATACTCCAGGTAAGAGATTAAAAATTCTTCTCTAGAGATATTTAATGACCCCAAAGAAAAGAATGACATGGAGAGGAAGAGGGCAAAGAAAAATTCAATAATCTTCCAGTTAAATCCACTAGCTTCATTCTCCATTCATAAGAATAGAAAACAAGGATCACTAAACATTTAAAGATAGCCTCACATATAAAGGAAAAAAAAAATCCGCTGAGGAAACAAGAAAACTAGAAAAAAGGAATAGACTAGAAAGCAGAGAATTCAAGAAGCAGAAGAAAACACCCCAAATTCTCCATCAAGGAGAAGTCAAAATAAAGTCATTTTCAGACATGTAAAGACTCAAAAAAGTACCTCCCACACATTTCTGTCAGGAATTTACTAGAGGATGTACTCTGACAAAAATAGGTAAAAGTAAATTGAGAAAGAAGAAAATGTGGAATGTAGGAAACATACTGACACAGTACAGAGCCAAAAGGAATAGGATAATGGCAAAGAAAAGTCCCAGGTGAGAGCTATACAGCAAGTCTATAGAACAAATAGTCCTAGTTGGAACAGAAAGATGGAAAAACTAAACTGATAAGACTGTATGTGGGACTGTGTGTTTCATCATGTAACAAACTCTAAAGAGATTAGTAAAGACAAAGGAAGACACTTAATAGTAAGTATAGAAAAAATTAGGCAAATGAAAATGAGACAACTATTAAGTCCAGGAAATATGAAGGGTTGCAGAAGAAAATAAGTGTGGTCATAATATACTGCTTGACTATGTATTGACAGGTATTACATAGTCACAAGACTAACTGCTATTAATTTTATTAGAAGTGATAGGACTATGTTTGAGTAATAGGGAAAGAGACAGAATGAGTGGTTTGGTATGAGAAAGTTCTCATCTACCAAGGCAGTAAGTATATACTGTCCAAAGTTGGTAAATTAGAAAACAGCAGTATGTAAATCTTACTTAAAAATTAGAGGTCCAGTGCACAAATTCGTGCACGGGTGGGGGCCGGGCCTATTGGGAGGAGACAGCGAGAGGTTGGACAGCCAGCCTACCCCGATTGGGCCTGATCAGGTCCGGGCTGGCCGGGGTGATGGGCCGTGGGTAATTGGCTGGTGGGCGCCACCCCTGATTGGGGTGAGGGGGCTGATTGGGGGTGGGGCCGGCTGTGGGGGGGGGGGTTGTGGGCGGTGGGCTGGCCCCTCCCCCGAATAGGGTGGGGGGGCTGACTGGGGGTCAGCGGCTGGGGTGAGGAGCCGTGGAAGGTTGGCCAGCTGGCTCTGCCCCCAACTGGTGTGGGGGGTGCCGATTGGGGGCAGGGCCAGCTGGGGGGAGGGGCCATGGGTAGTAGCCGCTGGCCTTGCCCCTGATCAGAGTGGGGGGGCCAATTGGGGGAGAAGCTGGCTGGGGGAGGGGCTGCAGGAGGTTTGCCAGATAGCCCCACCCCCAGTCAGGGTGGGGGGCAATCAGGGGAGGGGCTGGTGGGGGGGAGGGGCTGCGGGCTGATTGGGGTGGGCTGATTGGGGGTGGGGCTGGCTGGGGGAAGGGCCACAAGGGGGTTAGCCAGCCAGCCCCGCCCCTGATCGGGGTAAGGAAGGCTGATCAGGGGCGGGGCCGGCTGGGGGAGGGGCCGAGGGAGGTTGGCTAGCTGGCCCACCTCCGATCAGGCTGGGTTTGCTGGCTGCAGTTTGCTGGTTGTCTGGTCGTTACAGTGTTCTAGTCGCTGGCTTTTTATATATATAGATTTGGAGGTAAAGACAAGGGAGTTTGTTAGGAAAACAGAGGATGACTGTTTTAGGGAATGAAATTCTAGGGATTGCTGGGAAGTTGCAGTTATTTTTCATTATAAATCTTATATAATTAATAAAAATAAAGTATTCTCTAAAAGTAAAAATTAATAACAAAAAGTGAAGATGACTCATTAAATGTACTTAAAACAAATATAACCTAATGTTTTGAATTTTATGTTTTTATTAAATCAGATATTAAAGGCAACATCTGTTAATTACATTAAACTTAGAAAATAGGGATAAGCAAGAAAAAGAAAAAAGGAGAATATAAAAACATATCTATATTTTTACACTTTCTGTGAGTATCTACATATAAAATACTTCTAACAATTTTGGATCAGAAGAGTTTAACCTTTTGCACTCGGATGTTGAGTGTGACGGTTATTGAATGTATCAAAAATTTGAAATATAAAAAAATCCAAATAAATAAGTTTTATGAAAAGAAACTCCAGTTTTTTATTCTACTGCTGTGCTTTGTAAAATCTGGGGTATTTAAAAAATTAAATCCCGAGTAGAATAAAGGAATCGAGAAAAAAGCAAGCGAGTGAAAAGGGTTAATAAATAGTGCTAGAATTAGTGGAAAGAGAGAAAAATTTGATACATTTCGGATTCCTAGATCATTGGCAGGGTAGAAGGAATGAAAGGGGTAGGAATAGAACATGAGAAGACAGTGAAAAAAGTTTTTCTTTTATTATGTATCATAGAATAAAATTTTTTGAGACAATAAGTCATATCATATATAAACAAGTATAGAGTACATGCTTGTATTGATATATTTATACATACCCATACATATATAGGATACATGTATATTTTATGTAATATATCTCATTTCTCACCAGAAGAATAAAACATATTAGCAATAGGCTCCCCAATATAATCAAAAGAAATGAAAGAATAATTATAAAGAATAATACAGATTACTTGTAGTAATTATCTAAAGTTAAAACAAACCTATAAAATAAAAGGCTAATATGCAAATTGACCGAATGGTAGAACTACCAGTCACTATGACGCACCAGGGGAAGCACCGCTCAGTCAGAAGCTGGGCTCACGGCTGGCGAGCACAGTGGTGGTGGCGGGAGCCTTTCCCACTTCTGTGGCAGCACTAAGAATGTCTGACTGCTGGCTTAGGCCTGCTCCCTGGGGAGTGGGCCTAAGCCATCAGTTGGACATCCCCTGAGGGCTCCTGGACTGTGAGAGGCCTCAGGATGGCCTGAGGGACCCCCTGAAGTGCACGAATTTTGTGTATCGGGCCTCTAGAAGTATAATAAAGTACTAAGTAAAAGCTATACTAAAAAAAGGATACAAAACACAAATAAATAGGATATCTATATTTGTCACATTAGCCAAAGAAATGCAAAAGAACAAATTATGTACTAATGGTATCAATATAATATTAGATTTATGCTGCCACATTAATCTTGTTATAGAAAAATGATTTTCTCCCAAGTGTTTAAAAAATGCATGTATAAATTTCCTGAATCTGTACTCTTTTGTTGAGATTATTCACATTTGAAGCTAATATTTATATATGCTCTTTCTGCTATTATAAAAATTGCCAAGGTAATTGTTACTCAAATGGAGACTATTTCATTACAAAAGAATATAGGTAAATGTTAGTGTTGGATGATATAACATATCAAGCTACAATACTGATTCAGTAAAATAACCACCTTAAAATTTTTGTCGTCCACGTTTATTTTGTTTTTCTTTACTATTTTTATTCAAGGGATTATATAAATAACATTAATTAAATTATAACAATATTCCAACTCTTGAAAGATCAGGAAATCAACTGTAAAAAATTTTCCTTGGTTTGCAACTTATTTTTCTACTAGAGGCCCAGTGTGCATGAAATCGTGCGTGGTTAGGGTCCCTAGGCCTAGCCTGGCCTCTGTCGCATGGCCTCTGTTGCCCTGCGATGCTACATGAAGCTTCCCGCCCCGGGACGCTCCACAATGCTTGCGGAGCTCACCGCTGGACGCTCTGCAAAACTCACCCCGCCCTGCCACTGCTCCGCCAGGCTCCTGGACCCTGCAACTGCTCTGCAAAACTCCCCCGCCCCGAGACTGCTTCGCGAAACTTGCTGCAGCCTGGGTGACTGCTCTGCTAAGCTCACAGCGACCCTGCAAAGCAGCCCACCAGTCTCCAGTCCTGCCCCGCTGCCAGCCCCGTCATGGTGAATGGCTCGGGGGCTTGGGGGAGATGGGGGACCGAGAGGTGCTCCATGCACTTCATGGTGACCGGTCGCCTGCTCAGTTGTGATGCCACCTAGCTCTTCATATGTATTAGGATAGCAAAACTAAGTCAGTAATAGTGAAAATCCTGAAAGAATTTACATGCATAAATAAGATTTGCCATAATTAGAATTAAAAAAAAAATTTACCTGACATAGAGGGATCGCTTCTGGCTTGTTCGAAGAGAACCTGATCCTGAACTAATGCTACTATTCATCATTTGCTCCCGTAAGTCATGTATTTTGGCTTCAAAACGACTGTATTCTGATGAAAGAACAAGAGAAATAAACTTAAGTTTTATATTCTAAAAACTTAAGTCACTTAAAGTATTAAATATATAACCTGACCTATAATTGGGTAAAAGTGGTTAGAACCTTAAGAGAGTAACAATTTGCCCATTATGCATATTTCAAAAATTAATAATCTTTTAAATGTACCATAAATTAGTATTGGCTGAATTTGAATTTTCACATGTTATTTTAAAGTTCATATCACATTTAATCAATTAAAAGACAATTTTCATACATCAAATACCAGTATGAATCTTACATTACTAATTTAACTGTAAATTAAAAAAACTAAAAATAAGAACTTATTGTAATTTTTATACTAAAAAAAAAAAGAAACCTATAATTTATACTAGATGCTCTGTTTACTGACTTTTTCTCTGTGAGGAAATCAGTTATCCTTATATTCTTAAATATAGAACTTGTGTAGGGTCAATAATATGGGAAAAATAGGCCTTAAAAACTGATAAATGAAGTTAAATTTACCTTAACTCATTTTATAATTTATAAATCTTCAAAATGCCAAAATAAGACACAAAGACAATCTGAAGTAGAAAACATTTTTATTTAATGTATTTTTAATATGACAGAAACCTTTTAATTTTTTTACTTGCAGAATTTTTGCCATCTGGAAAAAAATGAGAAACAGTTTTATTTTTAACTTAAAGGGTCCTATCTCTTTTATAGATTTCTTTCCATGTTACTGCAGTTTTTTTGTTTTTTTTTTTCCTTCTTTTTCTTCTCTGCTCACATTTTGGTATAGTTAGCTAGAAAAGGCCATATGTTGATACTGGCTGTCATCTGGAATCTCGTCTGGTGCTACTGGTTAGAACATCTCCATATAGCTTCTTCATATGACTGCTTGGTTTTCTCAGAGGAAATAGAATCAAGATAACAAAAAAAGCATTTTTGTGGAGGTTCTGATGAAAAGGCACAGTAGGTGGGCACTGTACTCACCTCCTCACATGACCACTTCAAAATTACAACTAAATTATAGAACAAGCAACCTGGATAACCATCTGAAGACTAGTTGAACAGAAGTCCTATAATCTATACTAATAAAACGGTAATATGCTAATTAGACTGGGTTGACTGGCCATCTTCTGGACATCTGACTTCCTTCCAGACAAAGTCATGGTGGTAGGGGCCAAGGAAGAGGCAGTTAGGGGTGATCAAGCTGGCAAGGGAGGGCAGTTGGGGGCAAGATGAGGCTGGCAGGGGGTTAGGGGCAATCAGGCCGGCAGGGGAGGGCAGTTGGGGGTGAGATAAGTCCTGCAGGGGAGGGAGGGTGGGGGCGAGATCAGTCCTTCAGGGGAAGGAAGTTGGGGGCAAGATCAGGCCGGCAGGGGAGGGCAGTTAGGGGCAATCAGGCAGGCAGAGGCAGTTAAGGGCAATCAGGCAGGTGAGCAGTTAGGAGCCAGCTGTTCCAGATTGTGAGAGGGATGTCCGACTGCCGGTTTAGGCCCGATCCCACCGGCAGTCGGACATCCCCCAAGGGGTCCCCGATTGGAGAGAGTGCAGGCTGGCTGAGGGAACCCTCCTCCCATGCACGAATTTCGTGCACTGGGCCACTAGTTAAGAATATAACGAAGCAGCCATGTAGAGACTGGTAGGAGGGGTGGAGAAATGAAATGGGCTGGCTCTCACACCCATGTGTGGTGCTTGAGAATCTGGGGGGTTAATTAGCTACAGAGGTTCCCCCTGAGGAGTGAGGGGACTGGGCCCCATGCTTGGTCCCCTAGTCCAGAACACTAGCGTCAGGAAGAGGAACCCACATAACATCTGTCTGTGATAATCAGTGGGAATTCTATCTGTTGGGATGAGACAGAATGATGCTGGGAACCCAGACATCTTCTTAAAGGGCCAGTGCATAAACTCTTGCTCGCATGGGCTCAGCTCCAAAGAAGACACAGTGGATGAGGAAGTCCACCAGAGACAACAGGGAGAAACTGAGTTGTGTGGCTTCTGGGTGAGAGCTGGAGGGACTCCGGCCATTGTCCCTGTGTTGAGTCCTCCCACCACACAGCCAAATCTAAATCTACACTGGCTTAGTGGACTCCATTAGCTCCACCCTGATGACTCCCTGCCCAACCCAACTTGTACATATCGAGGCTCTCTCGGCACCAATCAGCCTAGAATTGCGTTGCAGTCTTTCTTAAAAAACTTTGGAGAAATTCTGGTCAAGCTCAGGGAGGTGCCAGAGATGTACAGGGAGAATCTGAGTTGTGTGGCTTTAGGACAAGACTGGAAGAATGGCTGCCATTGTCTGTGCTGAGCTCCATTCCGCATGGCCTAAGGGCATCATATTTCCTGTGGTAAGCCCTCCCCCTACATGGCCAAATCTGAATCTGTATTAGCCTGGTGAACTGTACTGACTCTACCCTGAGGACTCCCTGAGACCCTATCCTAGCCAACTCAAGAAGTGGTTGGAGGCTCTTTCAACATCAACAAGCCTGGGTCTGCTTTGCAGTCTCTCTTAAAAACTCTCAAGGAATTCTGTGCAGTTCAGGGGGTGGTGGGGAGCCAGACACACAGAAAGAAAAACTGTGTTGCATGGCTTCAGGGTGAGGGCTGGAGGGACAGTTGTGTTGAGCCCTCCTTCCACACGGCCAAATCTGAATCTGAATTGACCTGGTGAATTCCACTAGTTCCAGCTTGATGACTACTGGAGACCTCACCCTATTGCAAAGGTCTGCAGGCCCCAGGTGGGTGGTAGCTGGCCTTGGTGTACCCTGAGACTTTTGCTGAGTGGCCTCAGGCTCAGATCTGGAGCTAACCCTGGTGACTCCCTGAGATCCTGCATCAACCCAACTTGCATACCATCGCAGGCTCTTTCATCAGCTGAGCCTTACCGGAGGTCGGTCTTGGGGTGCCTTGGGCCTTTTGCAGACCTACCGCAGGCCCAGTACTGGTGGTAGCCAGTGTTGGTTCTCAGTGTGGCCCCTCGCACGAGCATCCATGCTCAGCACAGGCATTAACCAATGGCAGATCATTTTGCAGCTCCTAATAAGTAGCGTTGGGCCAGTCATAGGTAGCATTTGACATTGACCCTCAATAAAGTCCCTCCCAAGAGGCCCCAGAACCAACATACTTGTTGGCTGGCATCAGACCACAACAGAGCACCACTGGGTTAGCTCCAAAAGTAGCACACCTAAAATAAGATCTTGGCAGGCAACAGACCCCAATGGGGCAAATCCGACTCCATGGAGTCAGCCCCTGTACAGTAGCTTGTACGCTACAGCCAGTTAGCCTGAGGTTCAATTCTACCCGCTGACATGCCAATAACAATCAAGGTCCAACTACAACAGAGAGCATACCCAATCTACACAAACACTACTAAAGCACCTGCTAAGTGGACCAGGAAGACTGTGCCACTGGGCTCCACAGGACATCTACAACATAATGCCACCCTGCCAAGACTGGGAGATGTAGCATACTAGTATACACCTAATACATAGAAACAAACACAAAAGGTAGTCAAAATGAGGAGACAAAGAAATATGTCCAGAATACAAGAACAGGAGAAATATCCAGCAAAAGAACTTAATGAAATGGAGGAAAGCAATCTACTAGATATAGTGTTTAAAACACTGGTCATAAGGATGTTTAAGGACCTTAGAGGAAGAATAAATGAACTCAGTGAGAACTTTAACAAAGTGATAGTAAGCATAAAAAAAGAATATAGAAACCATAAAAGAAGAACCAGTCAGAAATGAAGAATACACTAGGAATCAACAGCAGATTAGATGAAGCAGAGGGTCAAATCAGCAATTTGGAAGATAAGGTTAATAGAAAATACCCAATCAGAATAGCAAAAAGAATAAAGAAAAATGAGGGTAGTTTAAGGGACCTTTGGGGCAACATTAAACATAACAACATTCACATCAGGGGGGTACCAGAAGAAGAGCACAAAAGATTAAGAACCTATTTAAAGAAATAATATCTGGAACCTTTCCTAACCTGGCAAAGAAAAAAAAACATACAAATCCAAGAAGGGCAGAGTCCCAGACAAGAAGAACCCATAGAAGCCCACACTAAGATACATTGTAAATTAAAATACCAAAGGTTAAAGAGAAAATATTACAAACAGCAAGAAAAAAACAGTTAGTTACCTGCAAGGGAGCTCCCTTAGACTGTCTGATGATTTCTCAACAGAAACTTTTCAGGCCAGAAAGGAATGGCACAAAACAGTTAAAGTGATACAAATGAAAAGCAAGGACCTAAACCAAGACTACTCTACCCAGAAAGGCTATCACTTAAATAACTTTTTTTTTAAATATATATTTTATTGATTTTTTTACAGAGAGGAAGAGAGAGGGATAGAGAGTTAGAAACATCGATGAGAGAGAAACATCGATCAGCTGCCTCTTGCACACCCCCTGCTGGGGATGTGCCTGCAACCAAGGTACATGCCCTTGACCGGAATTGAACCTGGGACCCTTGAGTCCACAGGCCGACGCTCTATCCACTGAGCCAAACCGGTTTCGGCAAGGCTATCACTTAAAATTGAAGGAGAGACAAAGACCTTCCCAGAGAAGAAAAAGCTACTCAACCAGTATTATAAGAAATGTTAAAGGGACAAGAAGCAGAAAGAAGAAAGGAGGAGAAGGAGAAGAAGAAGCAAGAAGGAAGAGAAAGAAGGAGAAGTAGAAGAGAGAAAAGGAGAGAAGAAATAAGAGGAAAGAAGAAAGAAGAAGAGGAGGAGGAGCAGGAGGAGGAAGAAGGAAAAGAGGAAGAGGAAGAAAAAAAGATTATAAATATAAATAATACAAGGATGATAACTGCATACTATCAATAGTTACTTTAAGAGACCCACTTCAGATTGAAAGATTCATAAACTGAAAGTAAAGAAATGGAGAAAGATATTCCATGCAAAACAACAAAAAAGTTGGGGTAGCAACGTTTATATCAGACAAAATAGACTTTAAAACAAAGTCCATAATAAGAGACAAAGAAAGACATTGCATAAAAATAAAGGATCAACCCAACAAGTGGATATAACCCTTGTAAACATTTATGTTCCCAACACAGGAGCACCTAAATATATAAAGCAAACATTGACAGACATAAAGAAAGAGATCGACAATAATACAGTTACAATCGGGGACTTGAACACCCCATTGTCATCTATGGATGGATCTTCCAGACAGAAACTCAACAAGGACAAAGCAGCCTTAAATAACATATTAGACCAAATGAATTTAATTTATATATATTTTTTAGAGTATTTTACCCAAAAGCAGCGAAATATATATTCTTTTCAAATGCACAACATTTTCTAGGATAGATGACATGTAAAGCCACAAAACATGTCTCAATAAACTTAAGAAGACTGAAATTATACCAAGCATCTTCTCTGACCACAATAGTATGAAAATAGAAATCAACTACAAAAAAACCCCTGAAAACCACACAAAGGCATGGATGCTAAGTAACATGTTACAGAACAATGAAAAGGCTAAGAGTTTTTAGATCAAGGAAGGAATCAAAAGATAACTTGAAACAAATGAAAATGAAAACACAACAACCGAAAACCTATAGGACACAGAGAAAGCAGTCCTAAAGGGAAATTCATAGCAGTACAGGCCTACCTCAAGAAACAAGAACAATCTCAAACAAAAATCTAACCTTACACTTAAAAGAATTTGAAAAAGAACAATGAACAAAGATAAAAGTGAGTAGAAGGAAGAAAATAATAAAGATCAGAGCAGAAATAGATAAAATAGAGTATAAAAAACAATACTAAAGATCAATGAAAACAAGAGCTGGTTCTTGGAAAAGATAAATAAAATTGATAAACCTTTAACCAGACTCAATCAAGAAAAAGAGAGAGGACCCAAATAAATAAAATCAGAAATAAAAGAGAAGTGACAATTGATATCACAAAAACAAAAAGGATTATAAGAAAATATTATAAATAATTATATGCCAATAAATTGAACAATCTGGAAAAATTGGATAGTCTTAAAAACCTACAACCTTCCAAAACTAAATCAAGAAGAGACAGAAAATCTGAATGGACAGGTTACTACCAATGAAACTAAATCAGTAATATAAAATCTCCCAACAAACAATAATTTTGGACGAGGTGGCTTCACAGGTTAATTTTACCAAACATTCAAAGAAGAATTAACACCTATTCCTCGCAAGTAATTCCAAAAAATTTAAGAAGAAGGAAGACTCCCAAGCTCATTTTATGAGGCCAGCATTATCCTAATTACAAAACCAGATAAAGACATTACAAAAAAGCAAATTACAGGCCAATATCTCTGATGAACATACGTGCAAAAATCCTCAAAGTATTAGTAAACTGAATTCAGCACTAGATAAAAAAAGACCATACACCGTGATTAAGTGGGATTTATTCCTTCCTTACAAAGTTGGTTCAATATTCACGAATCAATTACTGTGATACACCACATAGACAAAATGAAGGATTAGAATCATGAACATATTAACAGATGCAGAAAAACATTAGACACTTGACAAAACCCAGCATCCATCTATCTTACCTTATAATAGACAAATATGCAAATTGACCGCACCTTCGCTACGCCCAAGCCACGCCCACCAACCAAGCCACGCCCATCAACCACGCCCACCAGGAAACCATTGCAGGGACGATGGGGTGTGGCGGAGCCCAAGGCCGGGAAAGCCGCCCGAGGCTTTCCCGGCCTTGGGTGCCAGCGGGGAGCCTGCGCCGATCACAGGAGACCACTGGGGGTCGGCTCCTGTGATTGGTAGCAGGGACGCTGGGTGCAGCCAAGCCCAAGGCCACCGCCCAGGGCCAAGCCCGGACCCTGAAAGAAGGCAGAAGGCGGTGGCCACAGCCAAGGCCTGGGTCCCCGGTGCCGGCAGAAAACTGGTGCAGGCAGCCACGTGAATGAAGGTCTATTGCACGAATCTTCGTGCAAACGGGCTACTAGTATATATATAAAAGCCAAGTGACTGGAACGCCGGGATGACCAGAACAACCGGTTGCTTTGACGTGCACTGCGGCCCCAACTGGTCCCCTCCACCCCGGCTGGCCTGGCCCCAATTGGCCCCAATAGGGGCGGGGCCCGCCTGACCCCACCCGTACGCGAATTTGTGCACCAGAAAAACTCTCAGCAAAGTGGGAATAGAGGGAACGTACCTCAACATAATAAAGGCCATATATATTACAAATCCACAGCTAACAACATACTCAACGGGGAGAAGCTAAAGTGTTTTCCTTAAGATCAGGAGCAAGACGGGTTTGTCCACTTTCACTACTTTTATTCAACATAGTATTTGAAGTCCTATCCACAAAACATCAGACAAGAAAAATAAAAGGCATCCAAATTGGAAAGGAAGAAGTAAAACTGTCATTATTTGCAGATGACATGAAATGATGTATAGAGAATCTAAAGATTCCACCAAAAAACTATCAGAACCAATAAACAAATTCAGCAAAGTAGCAGGATACAAATACAGTATTTGGAAATTGGTTGCATTTTTATACACCCATAATAAACTATCAGAAAGGGAAATCAAGAAAACAATTCCATTTACAATTGCATAAAAATAACACACTGAGAAATAAATTTAACCAAGGATGTAAAAGACCTATACTTGGAAATTATAAAACACGGAAGAAAGAAACTGAAGAAGATACTATCTAAAAATAGATAGTATGTATCTTACTATACTATCTATTTTTTAACACAGTATATGCTTCCATTGATTAAGCTCCTAGGGCAATGGAAACTAAAGAGAAAATAAACAAATGGGACTACATCAAAATAAAAAGCTTCTGCACAGCAAAAGAAACCATCAACAAAACAAAAAGAAAGCCCACTGCATGGGAGAACATATTTGCCAATGTTATCTCCGATGAGTTTAATCTCCAACATTTACAGGGAACTCATACAACTTAACAAAAGGAAGATAAACAACCCAAAAAAATGGGTAACGGACCTAAATAGATACTTTTCAAAAGGACATAAGGAAGGCCAAGAGACATATGAAAACATGCTCAAAGTCACTAATCATATGAGAAATGCAAATCAAAACGACAATGAGGTACTATCTCACACCTGACAGAATGGCTATCATCAACAAATGAACAAATGACAAGTGCTGGCGAGGATGCAGAGAAAATGAAACCCTCGTGCACTGCTGGTGGGAATGCAGACTGGTGCAGCCACTGTGGAAAACAGTATGGAGTTTCCTCATAAAAAGAAAAAAAATGGAACTCCCATTTGACCCAGTGATCCCACTTCTAGGAATATATCCCAAGAAAACAGAAACAGCAATCAGAAAGGATATGTGCACCCCCATGTTCATAGCAGCACAATTTACAATAGCTAAGATTTGGAAACAGCCTGGGGCGGGGGAGGGGGGTACATCTTGAGGTCCCCCGTCAAACCCCATCAGGCAGGGGGCGTGGCCTGAGGTCCCCTGGCCTGGCACCGTGGTGGGGGGAGCAGCCTGAGACCCCCCTGGCCCAGCACTGAGGCGTGGGGCACACCTTGAGGTCCCCTGTCAAACCCTACCGGGCAGAGGGCACAGCCTGAGGTCTCCCGGCCTGGCGCTGGGGGCACAGCCTGAGGTTCCCCAGCCTGGCACCAAGTTGGGGGGCATGGCCTGAGGTCCCCTGTCAAGCCCCATGGGGGCGGGGTGGGGGGAGCAGCTTCAGGGCCCTGCTGATTGCTCCTTAAGGCTCGTTACGGGAAATTGGCTTCTGCTGTGGGCGCAGCCATCTTGTGTTACGGACTGCCCCCCCCCCCCGCCTCCACTGTGGGTGTCGACATCTTTGTGGTGGAGTGACGGTCAATTTGCATATTCCCCTCTTTATTATATAGGACAAGTTATTTTACAAACAGGTCAGATCCTATCAGATTTTCTCATAAAACTAGTCTTACAACAAGAGCAAATAACTGGTCTGGGAGTTTGTATAGTTTAAAAAGACAGTTGAGCCCTGATGTTTCCTCGAGTGAGGATTAACAACAAAAAACAGTTAAGAGTAAGCATGATTAGTCCTGATCAGTGAGACTCAGTGGTTAAAGTGTTGGCCCCTACACCGAAGGAACTCGGATTCAATTCCCAGTCAAGGGTACATCCCTGGCTCGGTTGGGGTGTGCAGTAGGCAACCAATGGATGTGTCTCTCTCACAGCAATCTTTCTTGTGTAGCCATGGCCGGCGTGGCCTCGGTTCAAAGGCTTGGAGAAAGAGCTGACATGCAAATTGATACACAAGACAAGAAATATAAATTTGGAAATTATGGGGAAGCCAGGGAAAGCTTAGCTGTAGTAGCCAAGTTCCATTGAATCTCCGTTCCCATCTGCTTTAATTTACTAGAATACACAATTGCCTTTTAGGAATGCAAACAGACATATCAATGGTAATGTTTAGTAAACAGTAAGATTATTAGGTTGGGGGAGTTTGCTTTAGGCCAATGAGTCAGCAGTAGGTAATAAAATGCAAATATTCACCCTGTGAATATTCAAAGAGCCCAATTCAGCCTTCTGACCGGACTTCTCATTGCTGCCCCCTCCCCCACTCCCTTAAGAATCAATGTAAAAAATATCCTCGGGTGAGGATTAAGAAAAAAAGAGTAAGCATGATTATTGTTAAGTTACTCTTCAAAAGTCAATATTAATATGTAACATTCTTTTATTGTCCTTTGAAATATAATAGGAAATATAAAGTATAAACATTAGCAGGCTGATTAGTATAACAACTGTCAACTTGGGAAATCTTTTAATCTGTACAGACACAGCTAAAATACAGATAGATCAATGATTCTCTCTCATTATTGATGTTTCTCTCTCTCTCTCTCCCTGTCTGAAATCAATAAAAATATATTAAAAAATAAAAATTAGAACATTAGGTTTTTACTTAATCTATATCATATCTGTATGAATTTCCTTGCATAAGAGTTCTGGTTCTCAAGATACTGGGGAATAACAGAATTAGAGTACTGCATGATGACTTGTTTTATCCAACATTACATTCGCAAGTCTTAAAATACCACCACCAACACTACAACTAAGATAGTATCATTGACAAGAGTTAACTATTTTCCCTAGTTCTTTTTATCCTTAGAGTATGACATTCTAGGGATATACAGGGGTGGGCAAAAGGAAGTTTACAGTTGTTCATATGGAAAATATAATAATTGATAAGTAATAATACAAGAATAAACTCTATTTTGAGTACCCACAACTGTAAACCTACTTTTGCCAACCCCTGTATAAATTTATGAAGGCTTGTCTTTTGTGTATGTGTATACAAATAGACTTCACAGTGAGACTGTTCTAGTTACTATTGCTTTATAAAGATTAGTGGATTAAACAGTAACCATTTTATGGATTCTGTTGGTTAAGAATTTAGGCATCATTTTGGCTGGATGTTTGTTGTGGCATAGACTGAGGTCACTTAATGGGATTTAGCTGGTGGAGGAGCTGTTTAGTAGAAGGGTCTAAAATAGCTTCACCCTACCTTGTCTTGTGTATTGGTGGTCCTGGATGGAAGTCTGGGGTCAGAGCACCAACATGTGACCTCTGAAGCGTGGGGTTTTGAGGACAGTCAGACTTCTTATATGGTGTCTGGCTTCTCCCAGAACAAGACCCCAGGAGTTTCATGACCACTTATAATCTAACCTTGAAAGTCACATATGATTATTTCTACCACATCCTCTTGTTTACAAATGAATAATAAGACCAGTCCAAATTCAAGGAGAGACTTTGCCTCTTGATGGGGGGAATGACAAGGTTACACAGCACAAGAACACATTTGGAAAATATCTTTCATAAGCTATCTATACTAATAAAAGGGTAATATGCTAATTAAACCGGGAGACCTTCCAGACGTCTTTCTGGACAAAGCCATGGTGGCGGGGCTGAGGTAGAGGTGGTTAGGGGTGATCAGGCCAGGAGGGGAGGGCAGTTGGGGACGAGCAGGCTGGCTGGGGGTTGGCAGTTGGGGGCGAGCAGGCCGACAGTGGGGGACAGTTGGGGGTGAGCAGGCCAGCAGGGGGGGCAGTTGGGGGTGAGCAGGCCAACAGTGGGGGCCAGTTGGGGGCAATCAGGTTGGCGAGGGGGGCAGTTGGAGGTGAGGCCAGCAGCGGAGGGCAGTTGGGGGCGAGTAGGTGGGCAGGGGGGCAGTTGGAGGCAAGCAGGCTGGCAGGGGGGTCAATTGGGGGCAAGCAGGCCGGCAGGGGGGTCAGTTGGGGGCGAGCAGGCCAGCAGGGGAGGGCAGTTGGTGGGGACCAGGCCTGCAGGGGAGGGCAGTTGGGGGCGAGATCAGGCCGGCAGGGGAGGGCAGTTGGGGGGTGAGATCAGGTTGGCAGGCAGGTGAGTAGTTAGGAGCCAGCGGTCCCAGATTGTGAGAGGGATGTCCGACTGCCGGTTTAGGCCCGATCCCTGTGGGCTGATTGGTATAAACCGGAGGTCGGACATCTCCCAAGGGGTCTTCGATTGGAGAGGGTGCAGGCTGGGCTAATTGGCACAAAAATCACGTGCACGCATTTCGTGCACCGGGCCACTAGTCTATTATATAAAAAGCCTGTGGTCATCACGCCATCACGTCGTAACAACTGATCAGCAGGAGGCTGCATGCACGGGGATGCGTGCGCGGCACGGTGCACGCGGGTGGGTGGGGACTTGATTCTGGAGGACTTGACCAGAAGGTGTGGGCGGGTTTATAGGGTCCTGCCTCCTGTGGCGGGACTCTTTCTGGGTCCCGCCAAGCTGCAGGACTCTGGGTCCTGGGTCTCGGGCGATTTCGAGCATTGGGCCCCTAGTATCTTATAAAATCCTCTTTATTTTTGTTTCATTTTATTTTTCTATTGTATCCTTTATATCCCTTATTGATTTTTCTGCAGTGTCTTTGTGTTCCAATGTAAAAAAACTTGTTTGCTTTCTTCTTTCCTGGGTTCTGCTAGCTCAAAATTAATCTCTTAAGCCATCTTTTCCTACATCTAATTTTACATGTCTACTTTGTCAACTTTCAAATAAGTGAACACATAAGTTGTTAAAAACATTAAGATCAAGGGGGTGGGGTCGATGGGAAAAAACAACAAAGGGTATATCTGTAATACTTTCAATAATAAAGAAAAATTTAAACACACACACACACACACAAATTATTAAGATAAAAATTGCATCTAATTTATGCCAACTTTTTTTTGTGTATACATGACTCTGTGTGACTAACCTTTACCTGTTTCTAAGCTTCGCTGTCTGTTTCCACATTTTTAAATGAATATTTATGTATGAATGCCAGGCCAATTACTTATTTTTAATTTGATTACTTATTTTTTAAATTTATTTTTATTGTTGAAAGTACTACAGAGGTTCCCCCCACCCCCGTCTTTCCCCCACTGACCCCTCTCCACCCAGCAACAGCCCCCACCGCCAGGCCTTCACAATACTGTCAGTGTCCATGGGTTATGCATACATGCATATAAGTTCTTTGGGTAATCTCTCCCCACCCACTCCTGCCTTCCCCTCTGAGATTCATCAGTCTGTTCCATGCTTCTATGTCTCTGGATCTATTTTGTTCATCAGTTTATTTTGTTCATTAGATTCCACATATGAGTGAGGATCATGTGATACTTGTCTTTCTCTGACTGGCTTATTTTCTTTTACATTACTTATTACTTAATGAGCTGGACAAGCTATTTGGCTGGACTAGAAAGTTTTGGGGTGCAGGAGGATGGGAACACAAGTTCTGTACAGCTATTAAAACCAAGACTATCACATTATCTGATGCTATGAAAGCAGATTGCTTTACCCAAATATAGCTCCTCTACTTTTTTAAAATAAACCACATCAAGGATGACTTAAGCCTGCTCACTCCAGTTACCATGAGGCATGTCATAAACAGGGAAAATATTTTTATAAAATATTTTAACAAGCTTCTCACCTTTAGGAAGTCCAATTTTCTGTCACATTCTAAATTCTGCCATCACTGAGCATTCTCAACACTCCATGTTTTTTCACTCTCCCCCTCTTTCCCTGGGGCCTCTACCAGATAGATCTCCAGGTGCTTAAGCAACTGTACCTATTTTTTGTTTCCCAGATAGTCTGTGTTCTTAGTTTTTTTTTTTTTTTTTATATTCTATTGATTTTTTACAGAGAGGAAAGGAGAGGGACAGAGAGCTAGAAACATCGATGAGAGAGAAACATCGACCAGCTGCCTCTTGCACACCCCCTACCGGGGATGTGCCCGCAACCAATGTACATGCCCTTGACCGTAATCGAACCTGGGACCCTTCAGTCCGCAGGCTAGCGCTCTATCCACTGAGCCAAACCGGTTTCGGCTGTGTTTTTAGTTTTTGCTTAATGTTAGGTGGAGTTGTATAGGTAGAAGTGTGTGTATATGTTTTATTTTCTTTATTGCTTTTGTGTGCTTTCTGGGAGTTCAGGGAAAAGACACTGACTTACCCTTAACCATTCCTAAATAGTCTATGTTCCTTATCTATACTAGTAATAATAAAAGCGTAATAGGCAAATAGACCCAACGGCCGAACAGTGGAATGATTGTCCGGACGACCTTCAGGACAAAGCCGTGGCTGGTTGCGAGGGCCGAGGCAGCCGCTGGGGCTGCAGGGGCTGTGAAGGGCTACTCTTGCGCAAATTTTGTGCATCAGGCCTCTAGTAAACATATAAATGAGAGAGGCTTTCTATAATACTAAGCAATCATGATTACAACTTGGCTTCCATAAAGTATACCTACAGGGCGAGATGTATTGGCCAGAGATAAAAGCATATGTGGCCCCACTTGCAGCTTTGTTTCTCACAAAAATTAATAAATTGGCACTGACTTCATATATTAATCCCTATTCATTCAGTTAATGTGAATTTACTTGGAATTTACCACTTATGTAAATGAATTTATCCATGTTCAGTTACTGACCTTAACTGCTAAGGTTTACAAGACTGTCTATATTATGAAATAGTAAGCAATGCCCAATATGCCATTTTGATCAGCTAAAAAATAGATTAGGTGTTGTTACAAAAATATATTCCACTGCAAGAAAAGAATCATAAATGTAATTTATGATTGCTAAGTTATAGAATGTTTCACTTGGCTGCTTTAGTCACATCATTCTTTCCTTCTTCACTTTGCTATTTATGGACATTAACCAGGATGATATGTATTCTTTTGGGTGTTTAAGCTATTTAAATCCCATTGAGGTTTTATTAAAATTATATGTTTAATATGGCATGACCTCAAATTTTCCATTACCACCTTTTTCTCCTAGGAACTTAGTTAGGTCATATCCATGAGAGTTCACTACCTAGAAACACATTACATCCCAAACTTGTATTATTTTTATTTTAAATAGCAAAAGAGGCTATTAGAAAAATATTTTAAACATTGGTATCAATAAATATAATCTTATTCAAAAGTTAGAAATAACTGGGGTGGCCTAATTTTCTTTGGCAATATCACTATCTTTGATTATGGTTTTTATTATCCTTTTGGATCACTGAGTTATTCAGTAAAAGGTATGTGTCTGGTTAGAGGACAGATATTAAAAAGTAAACACATGAAAATTAATCCAAATAATGGTAGAATACTCAAAAGAGTTGGCAAATAGAAATTTCTACATATTAAAAACACTTTGACCTGGATAGTGAATTATATATTCAGACTACATATACCAGATTAATAAATCAGACCAAAAAAAAAAAAAGTTAAGCTTGGAAAGTAAAACATTATTAAGAAGAAGAATTCTAAAAACTGAAATAATAATCATAGACAGCAAGAATTTTATTACCTTCAGGTCGATATTGTGCAACAATTGTGACAGCTTGGCCAGCATTTTTCAAAGCAGCTGCTGCCTGCTCATGGCTGGCAGTTCTGAGGTCAACACTGTTTACCTGTTAAACCAAATTTTAAATTTGAAAGAAAATGATCACATTCTTTACAAATCACAATAATCTATTCTTTAGATAGGAATAGATAAATTTATATGCAATTATTTTATAACTAAAATATATTCTTGTTCTGACTTACTAAAATTTATCATACAGTGAAACAAAATATTATTTTTAATCAAAGGAATTTTACTCACTAAAAATACTTTGCTTAAGTTCAAATGAGCAAAACCAAAACACTTCCCCCAAGTTTTTTAGAAGGTTGTCTATCAATCACTTGAGAAATGTACCTTAATTTGACAACCTGAAAAATCAATATGTATCATCATTTTGTACATTTCATCTCACTAGTAATCCAAGCAATGGGGGAGGGGGATATTAATTTTGTAGCATCCTTTCAACTCCTGCCATATTTTCATTCTTATTTCTCATCTCAGTTCCAATTCTCTTCCTTCCTTTCCCAAATTAAAGCTTCATTTTTTTTTGAGTTAATAGAAAAACAATTATTTAAAAGAATTAAAGTAACTCAGATTTCAAGGACTAACTACATTTAAATAGAGTAAATGTTAATAAATGAGGAAGGAGACATTTTTGAATAAAGGGCCCTTCTGGGTGAAATAATTACTGAGGTGATCAATTCCATTCCAGAATAAGAAGCAACTTATTTCTGAAAGGATGGCAATACCTAATATATACTTCAAGGTATCTTAAGAGATTGTACTTTTTCCATTGTAATAAAAATTTAACAGGATATTCATGGAGCATTGCATTCGAATGTAACAAACTTTAAATATTTAGGTAGTTTCACCCCGATAAGAACCAGTAACTAATAGAATGTCAGGACCGTCACTGAACATTGTTAGAAAGAAAGAAAAACCATCATACAATTTTTACATGAGAACCTGTTTGGTCAACACCTAATCTAAAACCTATTAATGATCACATACCAATTTTGGAAATTATAGGGATCATAAAATTTACACAAAAGAACATTTTAATCATGTAAGGTCTTAGTGTTTTATATTATATTTAAAGGATATCATAAAGCAACTAAATACACATATTTCTCAAGTGAAAACCAAGGTCCAAACACCTTAATCAAAACAAATGTAATATAATGTGGTTTTATTAGAGAATATCTCTAGCTGAGGGCTATACAAAACTCAATACAATATATAAATAGTTCTAGTTTGAGCATAAAGAAAATCTTTCTAATTTCCAGGAGAACAAATTAGGGAAGGAATATAAAGAAAGGTAAAATTTCACTGATTATTGTGACAAAAGTCATAATTTTGAAGTATTCCTGAGCATCAAATCCTTTTGCTATAGAAAAGAGTTGAAGACAATCTATATAGATTTAAAAGAGAATAGTTTGTTAATAAGAAAACAGATCAAAGACTTCCTTAAATATCACTGAATATTTTAATGGAAGATTTATCAAATATACTTTAGAAAAATGCTTGTACTGAGACATTTGTGTAAATAGTCTCAGGGTCCCTTTTCTATACTAACACTTAAAAAAAGTGATATAATTTACATAAAATTTATACTTTTATTTTTAACCAGAGGCCCGGTGCACAAAATTCATGCACAGGTAGGGTCCCTAGGCCTGGCTGGCGATCAGGGACTTCTGGCTGCCGGCCCTGGCCTGCCTTCGTTCTGCGCCCCCCCGCGGCCAGCGTATGTCATTTAGAGTGGTCGAACTCCCGAGGGAGCAATTTGCATATTAGCCTTTTATTATATAGGAGGATCCTCGTCCGAGGACATGCTGAGAGAGAGAGAGAGAGAGAGAGAGAGAGAGGGAAAAAGGGAGGGAGGAAAGTAGGGAAGGAAGGGAGTGAAAGTGGGAGGGAGGGAGGAAGTGTGTGTGTGAGAGAGAGAGAGAGAGAGAGAGAGAGAGAGGGAGAGATGTGAGAAACATTAATTGGTTGCCTTCCATATTTTCCCCGACTGGGAATCAAACCTGCACACCAGGTATGTGCCCTGAATGGGAATCGAACTGGAAACCTTTGGTGCCCAGGACAAAGCTCAACCAACTGAGCCACTCTGACTGGGCTAAAATTCATACTTTCAAAGAGTAAAATTTAGTAGTATTTAGTATATTCATAAGAATGTGCAACTATCACCATGATCTAATTCCAAAACATTTTCATCACTCAAAAGAAAAAATACCTATTAGCAGTCATTTCTCCCCTCCCTCTCCTCTTAGTCCCTTGCAATCACTAACCTACTTTCTGTCTCTATGGATTTGTCTATTATGTACATTTTAAATAAGTGGAGTTCTGTAATATATGACCACTCGCGCTTGGCTTCTTTCACTTAAGAATGTTTTCATGATTCATCCTTGTAGCATGTATCAATACTTCTTTAATTACGGCTGAATAATATCCCATTGTAATGAATATTCCACAAGTATTTTACTCTTTTTAAATAGAATTTAAATACTCTTTAGATACTACTATAAATAGAATTCTTTTCTTAATTTCACTTTCAGATTGGCCAATACTGGTATACAGGAATAGAACTGGTTTTTGTACAGTGATTCTCTGTCCTACAAATGGCTAAATTTATTAGTTCTAATAGTTTTTTGTTGTTGGATTTCCTATGATTTTCTATATATAAGATCATGGCATCTGCAAAGAAAGATGGTTTTCCCTTTTGATTTGGAAGCCTTTTATTTCTATTTCTTGCTTACCTGCCCTATCTAGAAACTCTAGTAGTGTTTTAGCATTTCATATGATGTAAGCTATCAGTTTTTCTGAGACTTGTTATAAGGTTGAAGTTCTCTTCTGTTCCTAATTTGTTTTGTGTTTTTCTGATGTAAAGGTATTGATTTTCAACAAGTGCTTTTTTGGTGCCTAGAGATAATCATGTGGTTTATGTCCTTTATCAAAATGGTGTCTTCTTTGGTTGGATTTTGTATGCTGAACCAACCATGCATTCTTTAAAATCCCCTTGATTATGATGCATATTCCTTATTTTGATAGTGTATAATTCTTTTTTATTATGCTGGATCATTTGCTATTTTGTTGAGGATTCTAATATCTATATTCATAAGGGATACTGCTTTGTAGTTTTCTCTTCTTGTGCTGTCCTTGTTTGGTTTGACCTAAGAATAACACTGGTGTTGCAGAATGAGTTGGGAAGTGATCTTCATGTCTACTCCTTTTGGGGAAGAGTTAAGTCTTCTCTAAATTTTTGGTATAGCAGTGAGGCCATTTGATCCTGGGCTTTTTCCTTTATGGAAAGTTTTTAATCCAATCTCCTTAATTATTTAGGTCTATTTAGATTTTATATTTCTTCTTGAGTTAGTTTCAATAGTTTATGTCTTTCTTTCTCAACAATTATATAACACATACAACTATATACCATATATAATCTATATAACACATATTATAAAATGTCTTTTACCTTTAGTAACAATTTTTGAGTTAAAGTTTACTTTGATATTAGGATAGCCACTTTAGGTGTTTCTTGGTTACTGCTTGCACGGTCTCTTTTCCAACCTTTTCTTTTCAATCTCTGCTGAAAGTAAACAGCTTTAATTTAAAAAAATAAAAATCTAGAATATGTCCCTTGTAGAAAACTTACAGTTGGATCTTGTTTTTCAATCTACCCTGTCAATATCTTTTGTTTTAATCCTTACATGTGGATATTTTTCCCATTAATTTTTAAAGAGTGAAAAGGAAGAAGAGAGGAGAGAGGGACAGAGGAAGTGAGAGAAAGAGAGAGAAAGAAACATTGATGTGAGAGAGATATCAATGGTTGCCTCCCACGACCAGGGATTGAACTTGTAACAGAGGTAGGTGCCCCTGACCAGGAATCGAACCTGCGACCCTTCGGGGTGTGGGCCAACCACTGAGCCACATCGGCCAGGGCATATTCTGTGCTTAATCCATTTACATTCAGTGTAATTATTAAAAAGTAAGATTTACATGTCATCCATTTTGCTATTTGTTTTCTTTATGCCTTATGTCTTTTTTGTTCCTCTATCCCTTTATTACTACCTTCTTTTGTTAAATAGATGTTTTCTAGTGTATCATTTTACTAGTAATTCCCTTGTCATTTAAAAATTATGCATATATTGAGTTATTTTCTTAGTGATTTCTCTAGATTATAATTAACATCTTATAAAATAATCTTTGGATTAATACTAACTTAATTTCAATAGTATAGAAAAACTGCTCTAACTGTGCCCTCTATCCCTTTTATGACACTAGTATCATATTTACATGAAACCTTTGTACAATGTGTGCCTATCAACATAGATTTAAAATTGTTTTATTCAGTTGTCTTTTAATCAGATTGAAGAAAAGTTAAACATTCACTGATGCTGTTTTATATTTACCTATGTAGTAACTTTTAAAGATGTTCTTTATTTCTTCACATGGATTTGGGTTACTCTCTAGTGTCCTTTTATTTTAGTCTGAAGGAATTCTCCAAAGTATTTCTTGCAGAGAAGGTTTACTAGATATTAACTTCCTCAGCTTTTGTTTATCTTGGAATATCTTATTGTTTTTTGTTTCTGAAAGATAGTTTGGCTGGATATAGAATTCTTGATAAACAGTCTTTACCTTTAAAAACGCTGAATATGTCATCCCATTGCTTGTGGGCTTTGGCCATTATTTTCATTGTTTTTGACAAGAAATCACTGGTTCAGCTTATTGAGGCTCCCCTGTATGGGCATCATTTCTCTCTGCTTTTAAGATTCTTTCTTTTGTTTTCTGACAGTTTGATTATGATGGATCTATGGAGTGGATTTCTTTAAGTTTATTCTAACTGGAACTTACCAAGCTTCTCAGATATGTAAAAATTAAAAAAAAAAAAAAGGGAAAAGTTTTTAGCCCCTTATCTTTACTTATTTATTTTTTTGTTAATCCTCACCTGAGGATATTTTTCTCATTGCTTTTTCAGAGAGACTGGAAGGGAGAGAAAATGTGTGGGGGATGGGGGGTGGGAGGGAGGGAGGGGGGGGAAGAGAGAGAGCCCCCCCCCACATTTGACTGATTGCCTTTTGCATGTACCCCAATCAGAGGTGGGGAATGAACCTGCAAGCCAGGTGGTGTGTCCTTGACCAGGAATCAAACCTGTGACCCTCTGTTGTACAGGCTGACACTCAAACTACTGTCCAGGGCTTTGGCCACTATTTTCATGTTTTCGGCATATCTCATAATTTTTTTGTTAAAAACTGAACATCTATACTAATAAAAGGGTAATATGCTAATTAGACCAGGAGACCTTCTGGACAAAGCCATGGTGGCAGGGCTGAGGCAGAGGAGGTTAGGGGCGATCAGGCCAGGAGGGGAGGGCAGTTGGGGGTGAGCAGGCTGGCGGGGGGGTGGGGTGGGGGACGGGGACAGCTGAGGGCGAGCAGGCCGGCAGGGGGGGCAGTTGGGGGTGATCAGGCTGGCAGGGGAGGGCAGTTGGGGGCGAGCAGGCCGGGGGGGGGGGTCAGTTGGGGGTGAGCAGGCCGGCGGGGGGGCAGTTGAGGGCGAGTAGGTCAGCAGTGGGGGGCAGTTGGGGGTGAGCAGGCCGGCAGGCAGAGTGGTTAGGGGCGATCAGGCAGGCAGGCAGGTGAGCGGTTAGGAGCCAGTTGTCCTGGATTGCGAGAGGAATGTCTGACAGCCGGTTTAGGCCCGATCCCACAGTCTGTTTGCCTCAACTGTTATCCAATGTCTTAAGCAGCCATAATGTGCCTATAGTTGTTTTATTTTATTGATTTTAGAGAGCAGGGATAAAGAGATGGAAACCCAGGCATGTGCCCTGATTGGAAATCAAACCTGGGACCTTCAGGTACAAGGGAAGCCGCTCTAACCAACTGAGCCACATCAGCCAGGGCCTGCAATTGTTTTGACAGGCTTTTGTACTGGTGGAGTTCTGAATAAGATCAAATACAGAGAATCTTAAAAGTAGGGTGTTCCAAGAACCAACAGACAGGTCAAATTATGACATTTATCTGGGAAAGAGCCTCTGAAAGTTCTACCCCCATTCTGGTCTCTTTAGTGGCTTTCAAGTTACTGGTTTTCACTGTGAATGTAGGCTATTTTTTAAGGCTATTGTGGTATGGAGAGCTGAGGATGGGACTTAGACAAGCTAAAGCTCATTCTTATGGAGATTCAGCCAATTTTCTTGAATAAATACTTCTTGAATTGAGGCAAACTTTTGACTCATTTCCAGAGTTCTGAAAAAGTTCATTCTGACAAGTATGGTAATTTTTCCCACTGCTTTTATAGAAGAGAGAATTTCTGTGAAGTCTTTTGAGTCACTTAAAAAAATATTTTTATTGATTTCATAGAGGAAGGGAGAAGGAGGGATAGAAACATCAATAATGAGAGAGAATCATTGATCAGATGCCTCCTGCACTCCATCCCCCACTAGGAATCGAACCCGGGCATGTGCCCTGACTGGGAATTAAATCAAAACCTCTTGTTTCATAGTTAGATGCTTTTGAGTCACTTTTGATTCTAAGATTCCATGATTCTAAATTTTTAGTGAATATTAACTATATTATCCACCATGTTTGGCATCATTGGAAGTAACAATACCACCTCATTTGTACCAGTTTGAAAAATGTAGTATTCTACATATGTAATAGATCATAATTTCAAAAACTTATTTTTTCAACAAAATGTTAAAGATAATATTTTATAAAACTTATTATTTCCTTGTTTTCCCAAATAACTTATACTTCCTCAGTAATGTGGACTTAAAATTAAAAATAAACAACAGTGATGTCTTTACAAGAGTGGTTCACAAAGTTTGATTCTAGGGGTAGCAATATCAGTATCTCATGGAAACTTGTTAAGAATAAAAATTTCAGGAACTATTCAAGTTATACTAAATCAGAAAGTTTAGGGATGGGGGGGGGTCTAGAAATCGATCTTTTAACAAGGCCTCAAGGTGATTCTGATACAAGCTGAAAATTGAAAAAAGTTAAATTTTGTCTAATGAGGTATTTAAATTTGTTTCAAGGTTTATTTAGTTTTGAATATATTTTCTCATGTTTTTCTCCTGTTCATAGGTTTTCCTATTGCTTTCAGGATATTTCCATAGAGAAGCTTATAAGCATTGAAATTTTAAGGTTATTAATGCATACTGCCAAACAAGGCTATACAGGTACTTAATTTATACTCACATTAGGATGTGCAATTGGGCTGCACTATCTGGGATGTTCAGTTTTAAAATTGAGACTAAAGGGATTTCCAGACAAAGCTTTCAGTACTAAAACTGGGAAAGTTCTGAGTGAAGCAGGTTGTATTAGTCAGACTAACATAATCTGGCAGTGTGTCAGTGAACCATATAAAGTGGTTCCTCATTGACAATTTAAAACACACTTATTTTTGCTTTGAGATTTTTAGACCAGGGCTGGGGATCAAACCTGCAACCCAGGTATGTGCCCTTGATTGGTACTAGGACCTGCGAGACTTTGGTGTGTAGTTGATGCTCTAACAACTTAGTCCACTAGCCAGGGCAATACTGTAACTTATTTTAAAAATTTAAATTACAATATAATTTATAAGAAAAAAAAAGTACAAATTTCAACAGTTCAGTTGGAAGAATTTTCAACAACTGTATGCACCTATGAAAGATATACCTCTCCATTAACCAATCCACATTTCCATTGTGTCTATTATAGTCAGCACCAACTTTCTGACTTCTATTAATACAAATTAGTGTTGCATGCTCATGATTAGCATGTAACTGGAATACATGCTAATTATCCACAATTATACAATTGCTGTGAAGTATATTGTATAAATATATAACAATTTATTTAGCTACTTTACTGTTGATGAACACAAATTATTTCAAAATCTGGGTCATTATGAACAAGACTGTTACAAACATTACTGTTAAAGTGATTTTTGTAGATACACGATTTTGTGGGTAAAATCTGGGTGATAAGGTTAGATATATGTTTAATTTCTCGAAAACGTCCCCAAAAGTTTTTGTAGTAATTGTATTATTTTATCTGTCTACCAGTAATGAATGAGAGTTACAATAATTACTCCATACCCTTACCAATGTTTTATTGTCATCAATTTTTAAAAAATCATTTAACTGGGTGGATATGATACCTGGTTATGACTTTAAACATCTATTTTTATTTAGGCATAATTTATATTCAATAAATTAATCTTTTTTTAGTTTACAGTTAAGAGTTTTGACAATTTTAAATGTTGTGTAACAACCGCCACGAGAGAGAAAAGTTACATAACTTCCACTTCAATTCCTCCAAGTCTCTTGTAAGATATAGGTTGCAGGACTATGGTGATACATGTTAAGTATGTGCAGGTAAGGATTAGGTGGCAAGAGGGATTGATTGATAGAAAACTGTAAAAAGATACAATGTACATTTTTGAATGCTTTTCCTATCCTGTTCCAACAACATATACCTTCAGTTTGAGGAGTATTTTCAGATTTTGTTTTCTTTATATTCTTTAGTTGAAAAGGTCTCTATAGGTCTGTAAGAAATTATTTAAATAGTCATCAATATTGAATATTATTGGCAACACAGGATATAGGTTTGTTTCTATATCTCAGATCGTACAATTTTAAAGTGTTGCCTAAACTTTTAAATTAAAAACAAAATAGCATACAGGGTGTGACAAAAGTAGGTTTATAGTTGTGAGTGTGTGAAACAGAGTTTATTCTTGTACTAGAGGCCCGATGCACGAGATTCGTGCACTGGGAGTGGGAAGGGTCCTTCAGCCAGGCCTGCACCATCTCGCAGTCCGGGAGCCCTCAGGGGATGTCTGACTGCTGGCTTAGGCCTACTCCCCCCCACAGAGAACACCACTCAGCCAGAAGCCAGGCTCACAGCGGGTGAGCGCAGCGGCGGTGGCAGGAACAGGCCTAAGCCGGCAGGTGGACATCCCCCGAAGGGTCCTGGACTGTGAGAGGGCACAGCCCGGCTTCTGGCTGAGTGGCGCTCCCCCTGTGGGAGCGCACTGACCACCAAGGGGGCAGCTCCTGCATTGAGCATCTGCCCCATGGTGGTCAGTGCATGTCATAGCGACCGGTCGTTCCGCTTTTCAGTCGATTTGCATATTACGCTTTTATTATATAGGATTACTGTTTATTAATTATTGTATTATTTTCCAAATAGCATGCATAAAGCAATATCTTCAAAGTACTGGACAACAACTGTCAACCTAGAATTCTAGACTTAATTATATTTACACATCAGGGTAAAATAACGTTATTTTCAGACAAACGCTAAGAGTATCATCAAGAAGTCATTGCCGACCCCTGACCAGGGGATCAAAAAGTTCAACTCACTAGGAAGAAATGATGCCTTAGAGCAGTGGTTCTCAACCTTTCTAATGCCGTGACCCTTTAATACAGTTTCTCATGTTGTGGTGACCCCCAACTATAAAATTATTTTCGTTGCTACTTCATAACTGTAATTTTGCTACTGGTCTTAGGCTCTACAGCAGCGGTTCTCAACCTGTGGGTCACGACTGACAGGTTGAGAACCGCTAGCAGGGTCGCCCAAGACCACCGGAAAACACAGATATTTATATTACGATTCATAACAGTAGCAAAATTATAGTTATGAAGTAGCAACGAAAATAATTTTATGGTTGGGGGTCACCACAACATGAGGAACTGTATTAAAGGGTCGCGGCATTAGGAAGGTTGAGAACCACTACCTTAGAGCATCAATCCGATATGCCAAGGTTATGGGTTCAATCCCCGGTCAGGACATGTAGAAAAATCAAACAATGAAGGCACAAATAAGTGGAACAATAATCGATGTTTCTCTCTCTTCCTCTCTCTCTCTCAAATCAATCAATCAATTATTAAAAAAAAAATCACTGCTAAAGAATAATCCAAGGGCTCCCACTAAGGTGCATCTGGATATTTGAGGGACACTTTTTCTTCTTAAAATAACTAGGGATTTCTTCTAGCAAGAGAATGGGAGCTTAAAAGGCTAAATTTTCTACAATGAACAAGACAGTCCTATACAATAAAACAAATCCCAATGCTGTTAGTGGCCTACTAAAAAACACAGAAGATATAAGAACAAAAAAAAATGATAGAACAAATGGATTAACTGTTAAAAAAAATAAAAATGACTCAGTTTGGGGGATATAAAAGTGAAACAGAAGTAAAATACTAGAAACAGATCATTAGAACTGAAGTTTCTCAAAGTCTGTGAGCCATTAGGTAGAATAGAATTATTGATCCGTTTTAGTATAAAATTATATGGACAACAGCCACATAAATGCACAAACTGAAAGTAAAAAGGGAAGAAAAGATGAGATGAATATCAAGCAAAAATGTTAGCAGTTACATTAATATCAGCAATATACCTTCTAGGATAAAAACCATTATAATAAATATGGGGGATCAAAAAGTTCAACTCACTAGAAAGAAATGATGATTCTAAATTTAGTGCATTTTATAACATAGTTTCATAGATACAATGAAAAAAAAACTGCTACAAAGACAAAGTGCTAAACCCATCATCATATTCAGACAGCTTAAAAAAATCTTTTAAAATAATATATTAAGCAGACAACAGATTAAAATAAAGATCTAAACTAAACAAGTAGCAAGGGAGTTAATAGACATATAAAGACATAGGTTGAGTTAACAGACATAGCATAAAAGACATTCATAAAAATGACACTTATAAGTAAGCCAAATATCAAAATAAAATGTCATGTAGATCATGTTCTCTCTATAATTCTACAATTAAGCTGTAAAATGGTAAGATTAACTAAAATATCTCATACCTTTAGGATGTAAAAACAAAAAAATTTAATAATAGGTCATAGTTAAAATAAAAACACACACATTACTTTGATTAACATATCCTACCGATATAATACGATCTCCTTTTCTGAGCTCTCCACTAAGATCAGCAGGTCCTCCAGCCAAGATAAAGGAAATAAATATTCCTTCTCCATCTTCACCTCCTACAATGTTGAAACCAAGGCCTGTTGAGCCACGATGAAGAACAACTTTTCTAGGTTCCCTAAAAATTAAAAAAAAAAAAAAAATTGTTTATCTTATAAATTTTATACAGAATTTGACACTGTATCAATGAGAAAGAATTCCCTATTGATAACTCTTTTCAAATTATAAAGAAAGCTAGATGAAATATAAAAGGGTTTTTGAAATTGTAGAGTAAGGAATTCTTTCTAACCCTAGAAATTAGGCTTAGAAATTAAAAGTAAAAATCCTAATTTTATATAAAAGCAAAACCCATGTTAAAAAACAAACATGAAACTAAAACAAAAGGAAGAAAACATGAAACTAAAACAGAAAGAAGAAAACAATGTGGAAATTTAAAAAAATGATATAAAGAGCCTACTCAGGGAATATTGTATATATAATACACTTAGGAAAATTGATGTTGTGTACATTTTATTGCCTATTTCCCCTACTTCTTAGATTTTGTAAAAGGCAGATATCCCTTTGTCATAGAGAAGGTAGGTCCTTTTTCCAATCCCAAAGGGATGAGTTCATGATTAACTTAAGCCAGTCATTAACCCTTTGCTATGATCCTCTTCTGGCTTCTGAGAAATGAAGGGAAATTTCACTGTCATTTCCAAAGAAAGACAGACCCTAACAAGGATAAAGCACATTTGTTTGCCTCCCCACCCAAAATAACACCCCCCACTAAAGAATAAATGATAAAACCCCATTACTGGTTTGAACACATAACAATCATGAAGCTAAGATCAAGCAGAGAAACCATGGACCGAGGGTTGCTACATAAACATTGGAATTGCCCACCTCCAGATTTTTTATATGAAACAATTAAATATCTTTATTTTTTAAGTCACATCCATCTATCTACCTCTGCTTTTTGTCCTTTCTAAGATGCACCCTTTTTTTGCCCCACAAACCACCTATTTAAAATCTCTGAAATAAAAATATATCTTACCACTAATAACGTTTCACATTTGCTACCAGTTATACATAGTTGTGTGAAAATCAATCATCTCCTGTGGTAAGATCATGAAAATTCCAGCAGCAGATTATTTTATATAATGAAATACAGAACATCACTTGAGATTAGACTATATCATATCTGATAACATTTTTTAAATTTAATCTGATTTTTCTAAAACATCACAGAAATCTATTGATAGCAAAGGGCTTAGAAGAAGTAAATAACTTTTACAAATGTATTTTAGGAATACTTCCATATAATGTGAAATTAAGCTTCTTAAATATTTGTCTACTCAAAACTTAAAATGGTATTTTCTAGTCATACAGATGTATCAGTTTTGCCAGTTCACTTATAGTGTTAACAAAATTATATTTTCTTGTCAAAAACTGCAAAACTAAATATATACTGCTTAGGATATATTATATACACAAACATATATGAAAGAAAAAAAGGAATAAATCCAAAATTCAGAAAAGCAGTTAACTTGGTGGGGCAGTGCAGAAAAGCAGGACACAGGATAGGTTTTACTATATTGGTGATGTTTTATTTTCTTTGTAGATGGTAGACTCATGGTTTAGGGTTCCTATTATGCTTTAAACATATGTATGAATTCTACTTCTATAGTAGTAAATAATACTTAATTAAAATTACCCTGCAGAAATCCAATAGTATTTCCAGAGAAAAATAAATTCTAATTTTTCAAAGCCCATGAAAAGATGCTTCAACATTATTAGTAATTAGGAAAATGTGTAAAAATCACAATATGTCCAACTACTACAATGGCTATAAAATAAAACAAAACATGAAAAACAAGTGTTGGTGAGGATGTGGAAAAACTGGAACCCTAAAATTTTGACGGTGGGAATGTAAAATGATGTGGCTTCTATAGAAAATAGGAAGTTCCTCATCAACTTAAACACAGTTACTATATGATCCAGCAATTCCACTCACAGATATATATCTAAAGCAGCAATTTTCAAACATTTCTCATCTCATAGCACATATAAACTAATTACTAAAATTTGGTGGCACACTCAAAAATATATTTTTGCCGATCTGACAAAAATAAAAAAAGGTGTAGTTTTGATTCATTCACAGCGGACAGCTATTGTTGTGGTGGCTATTGTCATGTTGTTGTTGTTTTTTTTTAAAAAAATAATGCAAATATAGGTTTATTTGTACACACACCAATGAAGAAAAGCAGTCTTCTATCAAATGGAGAAGATCAAGATTCTTAAGCAGCTGACTGATTTGGGACCTACTACAATGGAAAGACATGCTTTGTTGTCTTCTGATGTTAAGGTCTATTTACCTAACACTTCAGCAGGCTTTTACAATGGGTCTTCCTTCTCTCCTGGGCCTGATTTGCTAATCGCTTATGATTTCCTAGCTGGACTTGCAGGTGGTTTTCCTCACTCTAGAGCAGTGGTTCTCAACCTTTCTAATGCCACGACCCTTTAATACAGTTCCTCATGTTGTGGTGACCCCCAACCAGCTTTTATGCCGGTTCCCCAGTTATTTATCTCAGGCCTCTTAAACATTGGAAGGCAAATTTTGCTCCCACATTTTCTTAGATATTTCAGGAATTCCTTTCCATTTTCCCTCTTCACCTCAGCTTGGTCTTCAAAGAATTCGGCAAAAAGAAGTTGTACCTAGTCTTCAATGGAATTATAGGGCATAGATAAATAAGCATTACTGATGTGCGGCTTATAAGATGTCACTTTATTAATAGCAACACTACACTCTTCAGAGAGCGGTTGATTGGCTGCCATCTCAGCTTTAGAGAAAACCTGGCATAAACAAAGCTGTGCTATTGTCATGTTTTTTGACAATTTAAGGGAAAAGCAGTCAGTGCTCCTGATTAAACAGTTAAGTATTGAATGTTGTAAAAATTCTTGTGGCACACTGATTGAAAATCACTGATTAAAAGGAATTGAAAGCAGGGACAGAAACTGATACTCTCATGCCATTGTTTATAATAGCATTATTCACAATACCCAAAAGGTGGGAACAACTCAGGTGTCTGTCACAGATGAATGGATACACAAAATGGGGTATATACACAAAATGGAATATTATTCAGCCATAAAAAGGAATGAAGTTCTGTATATGCTACAGCCAGACATAAAAGGATAAGTATTTTAAGATTCCACTTATATTAACAATCTGGAGTAGGCAAATTCATAGAGACAGAGAGTAGAGTAGTGGTTACCAGGAGGAGCAGGGAGGATAGGGAAATGGAGTTATTTCTTAGCGGTTACAGAGTTTGTCTGAGGTAAGGAAAAGTTTTGGAAATAGATAGTGGTGATGGTTGCATAATGTTATGAATGCAACTAATGTCACTGAATTGCACATTTGAAAATGTAAAAATGGCAAATGCTATGTTATGTATATTTTACCGTATTAAAAAAATTAATAATGTGATATACCAAGAGTTGTACACTTTAAATGGCTAAATTGTATGTGGGTCATATCTGTTAAAAATAAACCTTTAAATCAACTGTTTGTTGGGATTTCTTTTATTTTATGTAAGATTGGTAATGTGAGATAACCTTTGAAAGATTGCTTTAGGATCAAACTGTGGAGAACTTCTGATGAAAAGGTAAAGAAGTTCTGGGCATAGTAGTGTAATTATCAAAAGGGAGTGATAAAACGCACACCAATTTGGGAAGACATATCTAGTAACCAACCACCTGAATTTTATAGAAAAGTATAGAAAACAGGTACACCCATCATGCAATACTACAAAGTCCAATACAATATTCTAGACAGGAGATATACAAGTGAAAAAGATGGGAAACAGCAATCAAGATGCTAATATAACGTATCTGTTAGTTTGAAAAATAAGCAGAGATTAAAGACTAGATAAGCCATTAATTATTTTCCTCTTTACTCCTATAGGCACTATTAGAAAGCAACAAAATAATTATGACAGACTAGAGGCCCGGTGCACGAATTTGTGCACAGGTAGGGTCCAGCCAGCCCACCCTAATTGGGGCCGATTGACCGGGGGGAGGGGCCACGGGCCATTGGCCGGCTGGCCCCACCCCCTGGTCGAACTCCCGGTTGAGGGGACAATTTGCATATTAGCCTTTTATTATATAGAATAAGTATAGGAGCACAGCCTAAACACTAATAGCCTTAAAAATTCATATAATCATCACAAACACTATGCTTTCTGCTGATTTTCATTCCAAACATAATTACTGAGCACCTTTTAAATTAAGTTCTCAACATTGCTAATTCTTGTAGAAGAAGACAAAGACAAACATTCCTTATATGACCTTAAAGAGATCACTGCCTAAAGGAGTCTGACAAATAAAGAATAATTAGACTTATGAAGCTTCAAAAATAATAATTCTGACAATAATGCAATTAATAAAAACATAAAATAGGCATTAATTAGCATATGTTTAATGGTAAGTGCTATAATATGAAATACTTGTACAAAGTATAAAACAAAATGTACAAACATGTCTTATTACTATATTAAATGTGAAAAAGATCTAAAATACTTTTTCACTTACTTTTTCCCACATAGTTGAGAGTTCTTTGGGAATAAAAAGAGAGTTAATCTACAAACTTGAGTGCAGTTAGTAATGTTAGTTGAAAGTATATTTTAGGTGTTAGAGAAAATACTACTTGTTGAATTCTGAAAAATAAATGCCACAATATTATATGGTATATATTAGATAAAAATATATGAAAAGTTAGTTTTAAATATCCCTAAATATGTTCTGAACTTTTACCATAGCTACTTTCTAATGATAATTTACCAATCATTAAAAAATAGCAATATTAAGAAAAAGCAGTGATTTATTTGTAATATAAAATATTTTTACACTTCAGTCTCTTCAATAAATCATCCAATGAAAAATTAAGGTTTAGGTTCCTCATCTGTCAATAAAAATTTAGTCCTGAAAATTATGGCTATCCTACTTGGCTGATTAGAACTCCACCTAATAGTTGGCTTTATGTAAGAAGGATGTATGTGTGTTCAGTTCCTTACCGTGTAATTTCATCATCTCCAAGCATTGCTTTAGAAACAGGTGAGTATCTGGCTGGTGATGCTGGTGTCTGGCCCAAGTAGGAAGATGGGCTAACATGGTTATCAACGGGCTGAGAAGCAGCTTCAAAATAAAGAAAGTGAAAAAACACTTGAAAAATGAAACAAGCTATTCAGTATCACATTTGTGAATTAGAAAATTAAATATTAATTAATGTATAATTCATATTCACTTTTTCCTATAATAGAATTTGTCAGAGAACATTTATTTATCAGGTAAAAAAAATTAGACAAGGTCAAGTTTCCAGGTAAAAACTAGTTCAAATATTCAGATCAGTAAGCAAACTTGTAAAAACCAAATGATTAATAGTATGTTTCTAGTTTAGCATATAAGAAGTGTGGAAGTCATCACTCTGTCCTAAAAACAACTAAAAAGCTAAACAAACTAAAAAAATCAACGATTCTTTAATCCTTAAGATAAGGGAGGTCACAGGGCAAACTGCTGTCTCTCAAATTGGAGAGATTGGCAGCAAACAGAGAATCACAACTTAACCAGAACAGAAACCTCTGTGGGAAGAACTGCTGGGGTAGAGAAGCCTGAATCATAATTGACAAGTTTTTGGAGGCTCAGGGTGGACCACTCTGAAAGTAAAAAACACCAGGTGGACCCTGTCATCCAGGGACCCCACACTTTTGTTAATTTTACCTCCTGGATCTCTACTGGGTCTTACAGTGAATACTGAAAAAAACCAAAAAAAAAAAAAAAAAACCCCTTGTGCTTCTATGCAGGAGGAAGGGAAAAAGAATCATTTTGGAAGACACAAGCATTCTGTTCTTCTCAACAGAGTCTGCCCCTAGGAGGAACTATTAACTAGCCCCTAACCTGCTGAGCTTTTATTGGGAAATAACCAACTCCAGCCCACTCTAACCATCCTGTCCCACCTACCTATGGAGGAGGTGGGAAATACTGAGAAGCACTGTAAAGTTCACATTCCAGAGGCACAAACTGACTAAAAGACTGAGCCCTAATCATAGGACTATATACAGAACACTTTCCCTCCCCCCAAACTGTATCACCACATCATTAAAGGCCTATTTATAGAAGCTCCTTTTACCCAGTACATCATGCTTAGTTATCAAGAAAAAAATTGTAAGACATACTAAGAAGCAAAAACACAGTTTGAAGAGAAAGAGCAAGCATCAGAACCAGACTCAGACATGAAAGCAATGATAAAATTATCAGACCAGGAATTTGAAACAATGAATAGTATACTAATGGCTCTAATAAAGAAGCCAACAGTATGCAAGAACAGATGAGCAATGTAAGTAGAGAGATGGAAATTCTAAGAAACAAAAAAGAAATACTGGAGATCAAAAACACTGTAATAGAAATAAATAACGCCTTTGATGGGCTTATTAATAGTCTAAATACAGCTGAGGAAAAAAAAAATCTCTGAGTTTGAGGGTATCACAATAGCAACTTCTAAAACTAAAAAGTAAAGAGAAAAAGGACTGATTAAAAACCTAATAAAACCAAAACAGAATATCCAACAACTGTGGGACAACTATAAAAGGTACACATAATAAAAATACCAAAAGGAGAAGGTGAGAAAGGAATAGAAGAACTATTAGAAACAAAAATGATTGAGAATTTACCCAAATTAATGTCAGACACCAAACCACAGATCTAGGAAGCTCTATGCTGTATAAATGCCAAGATAATTATACATAGGAAAACCCTTTTTAAATTATACAAAGTCAAAGAAAAAAGGGGAGGGGAAGGAAAATATTCCAATAAGAAACCACAGAAATCGCCCCACACCTCATTGTTAAAGGTGCAAAAATGAGAATTACATCTGATTTCTCCTCAGAAACCATTCAAGCAAGAGTGTGGAAATATTTAGTGTTAAGAGAAAAAAATACATCCTTACCCTGTATTGAGGGAATTTGTTGCTAGTACACTTGCTATTTCAAATGTGTGAAGACATTCTTCAGAGAGAAGAAAAGTCAGTAGGTCAGAAACTCAATTATATGTAAAGAAAGAAAAAGCATCGAAGAAGGAATAAAATAAAAACTCATTTTTCTTACTATGATCTGACAGATAATACTGTTCAAAATAATGACAGCAACACTGTATTCAACTATGTTTGTGTGGGTGTGCACATGGGCACTTATGTATAAATGAAATAAATATTAGCAATAACGCAAGTGATGGGAGGAAAAATTTAGGATTATTTTGTTATTATTAGACAAGATCGGACTCATTCAGGGTGGTATGGCCATAGACTATATTGTTATTATTAGGTACCCACAGTATCTGTGAAGCTGTATAGTGTTATCTGAAAGTGGATTTGGATTACTTGTACATGTATATTGCAAACTCAAGCGTGAGCACTAAGCCAGAGTAAAAAGAAAGTAAGTGACATGCTAAGAAAGGAGAGAAAATGGAATAATATAAAATGCTTAATAAAAACCATAAAAGGCTGAAAAAAAGTGAATGACAAATATAAGAACAAAAAAGGGCAACAAATAGAAAACTAACAAATATAATACATATTATTCCAATTATATAATCACTCTGAACACCAATGGACTACATGCACCAATTATAAAATAAAGATGGTTAAAGTGGATAAAAAAATCAGACTTAACTATATTTTGTTTACAAGAAACACACTTAACAATCTTTAACATGTACGTACCTGATAACAGTATCAAACTACATGCAGTCAAAACAGACAGAACTGCATCCACAGCCTCTTAACAAACTAGAGGCCCGGTGAGGGGGGGGGGGGGATCCCTCAGCCCAGTCTGCACCCTCTCCAATCTGTGACCCCTCGAGGGATGTCCAATCCCACCGGGATCGGGTCTAAACGGGCAGACGGACATCCCTCTCACAACCCAGGACTGCTGGCTCCCAACCACTCGCCTGCCTACCTTCCTGATTGCCCCTAACCGCTTCTGCCTGCCAGCCTGACCACCCCCTAACCACTCCACTGCCAGCCTGGTTGATGTCTAACTGCTCCCCTGCCAGCCTGTTTGCCCCCAACTTCCCTCCTCTGCTGGCCTGGTCACCCCTTAACTGCCCTCCCTTGCAGGCCTGGTCCCTCCCAACTGCCCAACCCTGCTGGCCATTTTGTGGTGGCCATCTTGTGTCCACATGGGGCAGGATCTTTGATCACATGGAGGCGGCCATCTTGTGTGTTGGGAGTGATGGTCAATCTGCATGTTACTCTTTTATGAGATAGGATAGAGGCCTGGTGCATGGGTGGGGGCCAGCTGGTTTGCCCTGAAGGGTGTCCCAGATCAGGGTTCCCTTGGGGCATGGGGAGGCCTGGGCGAGGGGCCTGTGGTGGTTTGCAAGCTGGTCATGCCCCCTGGCGACCCAAGCAGAGGCTCTGGTATCTGGAATTTATCTTCTACAATTGAAACTTTGTAGCCTGGAGCGGAGCCAAGCCTTCTGCTCGCTACATGGTGGCAGCCATTTCTGTTTGAATTTATTTATCTTCTATAATGGAAACTTTGTAGCCTGGAGCGAAGGCCTGGGCCAGCCAGGGCTGCAGAAGCTTGGCTTCCTCATCGCCGGGGGCAACCCTAGGCTCCTGCTTTTTCCAGCTCCGTGGCTGCCGCCATTTCTGTTGGGATTTATGTAACTTCTATAATTGAAAGTTTGTAGCCTTAAGTGGAGGCCTGGGCCGGCCAGGGTGTGTGGAAAGCTTGGCTTCCTCCACTGCCGGGGAAACCCGAGCCTTCCTCCTGCTCTCTCTGTGGCTGCAGCCATCTTGGTTGGGTTAATTTGCATACTTGCTGATTGGCTGGTGGGAGTGGCTTGTGGGTGGGCTAACTCTGTAGCAGAGTGATGGCTAATTTGCATATTACTCTTTTATTAGATAGGATGGACAGACACAGCAGCCAGAAAATTAGTAAGGACATAGTTGAACTTAACAACATTATTAATCAACTGGATATGATAGACAAGAATAGACTATTTCAATCAACAAGAACAAAACACACATTCTTCTTAAGTTCACATGGAACATTCACCAAAATAGACCACATCCTGGGCCATAAAACACATCTTCATAAATTTAAAAGAGAAAAGATACAATGTCTGCTCTCAGACTACAATAGAATTAAATTAGAAATCTGTAACAAAATGGTAGTTTAAAATTCCTAAAATACGTGGATATTAAATAACACACTTCTAAATAGCACATGGGTCAAAGAAGAAATCTCTAGAGAAATTAAGAAGTGTTTTGAACTAAATGAAAATGAAAACACAACTTAAAATTTGCTTAGTATTGAATGCGTATGTTAGAAAAGAAGGTCTAAAATGAATCATCATAAAACTAGAAAAAAAAGAGCAAATTAAATTGAAAGTAAATTAAACTGAATTAAAAAATCACCTTATGAAACTAGAAAAAAAAAGAGCAAATTAAATTGAAAGTAAATTAAACTGAATTAAAAAATTAACTACCACGCAAAATAGACTCAAAATAGAGAGCAGACAGCTGTGGTGGGGAGCAGGGAGGTGTGGAGGGTGGGGTAAAGGCACTGAGCAAAAAAGAAAGAAAAAGAAAGAAAACTCATGGACATGGACATCAGTGTGGTGATTGTAGGGTGGAGGTGGAAGAGGGCATAGAGGAGATAAATGGTGATGGAAAAATAAAATAAAAATAAAAACAAATATTTAAAAAAAGAAATCAATGAAACTGAAAACAGGAAATCAATAGAGAAAAAGCAACAAAACCAAAAGCTGGTTATTTGAAAAGATCAATAAAATAAAAAGCCTGTAGCCAGGCTAACTACAAAAAAAAAGTCAGAAATTATTAATATCAGAAATGAAAAGGGGATACTACTACAGATCCCATGGACATTAAAATGATAATAAAGGAATACTAGGAACAACCCTATACCCACAAGTTTTATAACTTACATGAAAAGGACCAATTCCTTGAAAGACACACTTTGCTCACTCACACACAAAATAGACAATCTAAACAGGCCTATAGCTATTACAAGAAACTAGAGGCTCGGTGCACGAAATTCGTGCATGGGAGGAGGAGGGTCCCCTCAGCCCAGCCCGCCCCTCTCCAATCCGGGACCCCTCGGGGGATGTCCGATTGCTGGTTTAGGCCCAATCCTAAACCGGCAGTCGGACATCCCTCTCACAATCCTGGACCACTGGCTCCTAACTGCTCACCTGCCTGCCTGCCTGATTGCCCCTAACTGCCCCCCCCCCCGCCAGCCTGATCACCCCTAACTGCCTCTGCCTGATGGCCTGATCACCCCTCACTGCCGCCCCCGCTGCCCCGGTCGCCCCTTGCTGGCCTGATCACCCCTAACTGCCTCTGCCTACTGGCCTGATCGCCCCCAACTTCCCCCCCCCGTCAGCCTGGTCGCCCCTAACTGTCCCCTCTCCCCTCCGCCGGCCTGGTCACCCCTAACTGCCTGCCCTGCTGGCCTGGTTGCCCATAACTGCCTCCCTCTGCTGGCCTGGTTGCCTCTAACTGCCCCCCTCTGCCAACCTAGTGGCCCGTAACTGCCCCCCCCCCCCCGCACCGGCCTGGTCGCCCCCAACACCCCCCCCCCTTGCCGGCCTGGTTGCCCCACGCAGCCTGCTGCTCAGTCGTGTGTTCGTCCCTCATTAACGCTCCTGCCAGCCTGGTCGCCCCATGCAGCCTGCTGCTCAGTAGTGTGTTCGTCCCTCACTGACCCCCCTGCCGGCCTGGTTGCCCCACGCAGCCTGCTGCTCAGTCATGTGGTTGTCCCTCACTAACCCCCCTGCCGGCCTGGTTGTCCCATGCAGCCTGTTCGGTTGTCTGTTAGGTTGTTTCGGTTGCGACAGTCACTTAGGCTTTTATATATATAGATTGAATCAATAGCTGATAACCTTCCAAAACAGCAGCAGGTTCAGATGTGTTCACTAGTGAATTCTACCAAAAATTTAAGGAAGAAATTATATCAATTCTTCATAGTCTCTTCCAGTAGATAGAAGCCAAGGGAATATTTCCTAACTTATTCTATGAGCCCAGCATCAGCCGATTAACAAAACCAGACAAAGAAATTACAAAAAACAAAAACCCTATAGAACAATGTCTTTCATGAACATAAATGAAAAAATCTTCAACAAAATATTACCAAAAAAAGTCAACAATGTATAAAATTAACTATATACCACAAGCATTTGAGATTTATCCCACATATGCAAGGCTGGTTCAACCTTCAAAAATCAATTAATATGATCCAACACATCAATAGGCTAAAGAAGAAGGCACATGATCGAGTCAACAAATGCAGAAAAAGCATTTAATGAAATCCACTATCAATTTATGATAAAAACTTTCGGTAAACTAGAAATAGAGGGAGTGTTTTCAACTTGATAAAAAAGTAATCTAAAAAATTTCTACAGCTAATCTCATACTTAATGGTAAGATCCTTGAAGCTTTACCATTAAGATTAGGAACAAGTGAAGGATGTACTAGCAAAAGCAATAAGATAAGAAAAGGAAGTAAAAGGCACATAGATTAAGAAGAAATAAAAATGTCTTTGTATGCAGATGTCATCATTATCTGTGTAGAAAATCTGAAAAAATTTGACCAAAAAAACCCCCTTCTGGAACTAAGCAGCAATCATAGCAAGGTTGAAAGATACAGGTTAATATATAAAAGTAAACTGTTTTCTTATATACCAGTAATAACTAGTTGAATTGGAAATAAAAAACTCAATACCACTTACATTAGCACCCCCTAAAATGATATACGCATGTATAAATAAATCTAATAAAATATATATACGATTTATGTGAGAAAAACTACAAAACTCTGGTGAAAGATATGAAAGAATTAAATAAATGGAGAGATACTCCTTGTTCATAAATAGGAAGACTTGATATTGTGAAGATATTAGTTCTTCCCAACTTGATCTATAGATTCAATGCAAACTCAGTCAAAATACCAGCAAATTTTTTGAAGATATTGTCAAAATGATTCTAATGTTTACAGAGAGAGGCAAAAGACCAGAATAGCCGACACAATACTGAACAAGAACAAAGTTGGGAAACTCACACTGAAGACTTCCTATAAAGCTACAGTAATCAATGCCGTGTGGCATTGGCAAAAGAATAGCAAAACAGATTAATGGAACAAAATAGGGAATCCAGAAACAGAACCATATAAATATAGTCAACTGATCTTTGACAAAGAAGCAAAGGCAATACAATGGAGCAAAGATAGTCTTTTTAACAAATGGTGCTTGGAACATCTGGATATCCACATGCAAATGAATCTAGACATAAACCTTACAAAAATTAACTCAAAATGGATCACAGACCTAAACATAAAAAACGAAACTATAAAACTCCCTAGAAAATAACAGAAGAAAATCAAGATGACCTTGGGTTTGGCAATGACTTTTAGATACAATACCAAAAGCATGATCCATGAAAGAAAGAAGTGACAAGCACTAGACTTCATTAAAATTAAATGTTTATGCTATGTGAAAGACAATGTCTAGAGAATTAAAAGATTAGACAAAGACTGGGAGAGAATATTTGCAAAAGACATATCTGATAAAGGACTGTTAGGCAAAATATACTAAGAACCTTTAACAATAAGACAACAAAAAAACACATTTAAAAATGTGCCAAAATATGTGAAGTTCAGCATAGGGAATATAGTCAATAATACTGTAAAAACGATGTATGGTGCCAGATGGGTACTAGATTTATTGATGTAATAAGATGTCTAATTACTATGTGGTACACCTGAAACTAGTATTTCAGGTCTGCTGTAATTGAAAAAAAGTGTCAAAGACCTTTAAGAGACACCTCACCAAAGAAGATATACAGATGGCAAATAAGCACATGAAAAGACACTCCCCATCATACGTCATTAAGGAAATGATAATTAAAACAATGAGATACTGCCAAATACAGAACACTGATAACATCAAATGCTAGTGAGGATATGGAGCAACAGGGATTCTCATACTTTGCTAGTAGGAATGCAAAATGATACAGCTACTTTGAAAGATAATTTAGCTGTTTCTTTTTTTTTAAATCAAATTTTTATTTTTTAATATTTAAAGAAAGATGATCTTAAATATAATAAATGTTAATGCAATAAACCTTAATATTTCTTGTAATGCTGGCTTGGTGATGATGAACTCCTTTTTTTTTTTTTTGGTCTGGGAAGCTCTTTATTTGACTGTGTATTTTGAATGATAGCCTTGCTGGATGTAGTAATCTTGGTCTCAGATCCTTGCTTTCCATTACCTTGAGTACTTCGTGCCATTCCCTTATGGCCTGTAGACTTTCTGATGAGAAATCAGGTGTCAGCCTTATGGGAACTCCTTTGTAGGTAACAGTTTTCTTTTCTCTTGCTGCCTTTAAGATTCTCTCTTTGTCTTTAATTTTTGGAATTTTAATTATGATGTGTTTTGGCGTGGGTCTGTTTGGGGTTCTCTGTGCTTCCTGAACTTGTGTGACTTTTTCCTTTACCAGGTTAGGGGAGTTTTCTGCCATTATTTCTTCAAACACCTTCTCTATTCCTTTCACCTTTTCTGCCCCTTCTGGCACACCTGCTATTCTAATATTGTTACATTTCATATTGTCCCCAGGCCCCTTAAACTGTCCTCCTGTTTTTTAATTGTGCTTTTATTTTTGGTTCTCTGATTGAGTGATATTTTCAACTCTGTCTTCTAATTCACTGATTCGATCCTCAGCTTCCCCTAATCTGCTGTGTATTCCTTCCAGTGTGTTCTTTGTGTTATGTCGTTCTTTATCTCAGACTGTTCTTTTTTCATAGTTACTACATCTTTTTTCATACTGTTGAGCATTTTTACCATCATTACTCTGAACTGTTTCAGATAAATTTCTTATTTCTGCTTCATTTATCTCTTCTTCTGGAGAATTCTCTAGTTCTTTCATTTGAGGGTTGTTTCTTTGTCTCCTCATTTTGGTTGTCTGGGTTTGTGACTATGTTTGAGGTAGTTCCTCTATACCTCTCAATCTCTAGTGCAGGACAGTGTTCAAGTGTGATTCTGACTAATTGGATCAGGGAAAGACTCAAACCCTCCAGAGACGGCCTCTATCTACAGACTGATAGGATTCTGACTTAAACAGCCCCAGGCAATCGTCCTCAGGTGTGGCGAGAGTTTTTATCAAAAGAGTGGGGCAATTGTTTCTCCCTGGAGGCTAACTGTTACTTTTAATTTCTTAAGTAGCCTCAGGGCAAGGTGTTTTCCAATAGGATGTGTTGACCGTCTTCCCCTGAGGCAAGGCAAATGTGTATGTGGGAAAGATGTCCTCTGCTGTGTGAGGGAATGACTTAGCCCAGGAAACTTGGGGTGTCTGCCTTCTGAGCTCTTTCCCCCAAGTCCCCAGTTCTGGGTTCTGCTCTCACAGCTCCAGTCCACTTCATCCTCCCTCTGCCAGAGCACAAGATGGGTGGTTCCACAGGGAATTTTTGTGCACTGACCCTTTAAGAGGGTGCCGAACTTTCAGCCGCTACTCCCTGGCAGACAGGAACCTGCTGCTTTTCACAGCTAGATGTTATGTGGGTACCCTCCTCAGATTTGGTGCTCTCTGCTGGGGAGCCCAGCTTGGGGATTAGATCCCAGAGTTCTCAGTGGTACCCCTCCCCCACCCCGCCCCCAGCTGAGATAGCTCTTCGGGACTTTAGTTACTGTCTGTGGGCGCCTGGCCAGCCCTTTCCCGCCACTGTCTCTCCTACCAGTCTCTATGCGGTCTCCACCTTCGGTCCTTGGGTATCAGGATTCTCTCCTGTGAGTTTTCTGTTGATTATTCAGGAAACCTTTCCGTATTTCAGTTGTAATTCCAGCTTGTTCGTGGGAGCATGTCTGTGCAGCAGCCACCTACTCTGCTGCCATTTTTAATCTCCTTGGCTGTTTCTTATAAAACTAAATATATTCTTAGCATATGAACCAGCAATTGCAGTCCTGGGTATTTACTCCAAAGGAGGTGAAAACTTATGTCTAAAGAAAAACCTGTTCATGGATGTTTATAGCAGTTTTATTCATAACTGACAGAACTTAGAAGAAACCAAATGTTCTCCCATAGGTGAATAAATAAATAAAATGTAGTACATCTAGACAAAGAGTTATTCAGCACTAAAAAGAGGCTATCCAGCCATGAAAAGATATGACAGAACCTTAAATGCATATTACTACATGAAAAAAACCAATCTCAAAAGGCTGTATCTATATGATTCCAACCATGTGATATGGTTGGAAAAGGCAAAACTATGGAGGCTGGATTTTTAGGGTAATGAAAATACTCTGTATGACACTATAATGGTAGATATATGTCATTATGCATTTGCCCAAACCCACAGAATGTACACCACCAAAAGTGAACCCTAATGCAAACTATGGGCTTTGGATAATGATGTGGTAATGTGGGGTCATCAATTGTAGCAGATGTACCACTCTGGTGGGTGATGTTGATAATAGGGGAGGCTATGTGTGTATGGAAGCAGGTGGTATATGGAAATTCTGTACCTTCTGCTTATTTTTATTGTGAACCTAAAATTGCTCTAATATGTATTTAAAAATGTCTATGCCCTGACACTAGCTCAGATCTGTCAATCCAATTTATAATTATCCTTTTTAATGTACCTATAAAGCAAAAGCACCATAAAAGCAAAAAACAGCCCTGGCTGGTGTGGCTTAGTTGGTTGAACTTTGTCCCATGCACCTAAGGTCACTGGTTAGATTCCTGGTCAGGGAACATGCCTGGGTTGCAGGCTCCAACCCCAACTGGGGACATGCAGGAAGCAGTTGATCGATGTTTCTCTCTCACATGGATATTTCTCTCTCTTCCTCTCTCTCTAAAATCGATAAAACATTTTAAATAAAAAGCAAAAATTAAAAATATAACCAAAAACTATTGGTTCATTTAAATAATAATAAATATTATATATAGGTTGTAATTCTAGCAAGAGCTAAGAACAGAAAATTAAAAATTAATTTTTAAGGAATTAAAAATTAATAGAGAAATGACAGCCCCAAAGAAGGGTCAGATAACACAATGATATTTCCAAAAGCAAAATCCTAGGTTAAGAGATTCCTGAAAGAACTATAAAACAAGAAAGCTTAATATATTGTCTTTAGATATCAAAATTAATTCCCAAACACTCCAAGTTTGGGAGAGAAGCAAGTAGAACTTGAAGTAAAGTGGTAAGAGATACGTGGCCAAATCAAAAGTTTCACAGGTCTTCTAGTGGAAGAGAATGTAAATTAAAAATGAGAAGACATATAATGGAAAAGCATGGGCATTTTAATGTCAGCAGAGAAACTGCTGTCAGATCAACAAACCTATTTTTATGCCTGGGTACCATATTTTGGTTATTATACATATTTTGATTACAATCACAACAGTGTGGCCCCATCTGTGATTTATGGTCATAACTCTAATTACGATTTTGTGCTTTTCTCCAGTCATGTTCTGCTTTTTAGGAAGCAGGAATGAAGGAAGATAGCAGAGTGAACCAGAATTAGGATTCTGCCAATGAAAGAGGGGGCAAGAGAGACACGTGCAAATAAGTGAATATCATGACAAATTATGGAAGCTAAGCTTGAAAAATAGTAGACAAATGGGAGACACAAGGGGGCAACACCAAATGATTAAAGGTCAAAGTGAGGACGAATTTTAGGATAGGAGTAAATGAAATAAAAAGTGTGGTAAGAGAATTGGATGACTTTAATCAAGACTGTAGAGGCAGTGAAGGTATTGATGATCAGATCTAAATTATTATCTTTGAAACAAGTATCTGACCTGGAGTGAAGAGCAGGATGATTAAAAAGAAAAAGAACAGGAAACAAAGTCTCCAGGCTGTTGAATGAATTATCAGTGTGGATTCTGAATGGACATCACTAAGAATGACAACATGAACAGTAGTAGCAAGGAGAACAATGGGCCGACATTAAAATCTTCAGTGACTAAAGCAGGATTGATGAAGAGGACACCAGATAACTAACATAAGGGACAGGAAATAAGTTGAATAATCTGATGGTAACGGCTTAAGGAGAGCTAATAGGTAAAAATCATTTATGTAAAAAAGTATTTAAACACAAACATTTAAGAAAAACACAAATTATTTATAAGCTGCATATGTTGTATGAACATGAATTGAAAGTATATAACAAAACCCATAATTGTAGTTTCCTAAGAAGAGAGGGAATGGAAACAGAACATTACGATAAAGTTAAACTAGGAAGGTAAACTTCAATATTTTTACAATGTTCCATTACAATGATTTTTTAAACTGGTGTGCTGCAAGAATTTTTAAAACATGCAATACCTGACTATTTAGTCAAGGGCGCTGACCTCTTTTCCCTTAGATTATCAAATAAAAAAATGACAAAATCCAACATAACAATAGCTGTTCGGTGTGAATGTTCTGTCTTGAACTGTAAATATATAAGGTCATATAAAGAGTTGCATCTTATTGGTCACATAGCATAATAAGGCTGCATCTGATTGGTTAATTGTTGGTACCAGAAATCCTTATATAAAAGTACTTGAGGCCCAGTGCATGAATTCGTGCATGGGTGGGGTCTGGATGGTGTGCCCCAATGGGGGCCGATTGGGGCTGGGCCGGCGGGAAGGGACGTGGGAGGTTGGCTACCAGTCTCAACCCCAATCAGGGTGGGGGGCCAATTGGGGGCAGGGCTGGCCAAGGGGAGGGGCTGTGGGAGGTTGGGAGGACTGATCAGGGCCCCCATTGGGCCGGTTGGCTGCTGCAGTGTGCCTTATAGCGACCAATTGTTTGGGTTGTTCTGGTTGTTCCACTGTTCTATTGGCTTGGCTTTTATATACTACTAGAGGCCCGGTGCACGAAACTCGTGCACGGAGGGGGGTTGTCCCTCAGCCCAGCTTGTACCCTCTCCAATCTGGGACCCCTCAAGGGATATCCGACTGCCCGTTTAGGCCCGATCCCTGGGATTGGGCCTAAACGGGCAGTCGGACATCCCTCTCACAATCCAGGACTGCTGGCTCCCAACTGCTTGCCTGCCTGCCTTCCTGATTGCCCCTAACCGCTTCTGCCTGCCAGCCTGATCACCCCCTAACCACTCTGCTGCCAGCCTGTTTGCCCCCAACTTCCCTCCTCTGCCAGCCTGGTTACTCCTAACTGCCCTCTCCTACCGGGTTGATCACCTCCAACTGCCCTCCCTTGCAGGCCTGGTCCTTCTCAACTGCCCTCCCTTGCAGGCCGGGTGCCTCCCAACTGCCCTCTCCTGCTGGCCATCTTGTGGTGGCCATCTTGTGTCCACATGGGGGCAGCTATATTGTGTGTTGCAGTGATGATCAATCTGCATAGTACTCTTTTATTAGATAGGATAGAGGCCTGGTACAGGGGTGGGGGCCAGCTGGTTTGCCCGGAAGGGTGTCCCTGATCAGGGTGGGGTTCCCTTGGGGCATGGGGTGGCCTGAGCGAGGGGCCTGTGGTGGTTTGCAGATGGGCCACGCCCCCTGGCAACGCAAGCGGAGGCCCTGGTATCTGGAATTTATTTTCCTTCTACAATTGAAACTTTGTAGCCTGGAGCAGAGCCAAGCCTGGGGCTCCCTCCGAGGCCCGCAGCCATTTGTGTTGGGGTTATAATTGAAACTTTGTTGCCTTAAGCGGGTGAGCCCGGCCAGGGTGTGCGGAAAGCTTTGCTTCCCCTGTTGCCGGCGGCAACCCTGGCCTGCTCTCTCAAGCTCCATTCTGCCGCCATTTGTTTGAATTTGTTTACCTTCTATAATTGAAACTTTGTAGCTTCAGTGGAGGCTTAGGCCTGCAACGGCTGGCAGAAAGCTTGGCTTCCTCTGTTACCTAGGAAACCTTGCTCTCTGTGGCTGTAGCCATCTTGGTTTGGTTAATTTGCATACTCGCTCTGATTGGATGGTGGGCGTGGCTTGTGGGTGTGTCGGAGGTATTATCAATTTGCATATTTGTCTATTATTAGGTTAGACTAGAGGCCTAGTGCATGATTGAATCATGCACGTGTAGGGTCCCCTACACACTTTCGCTTTCGATCGCGGGGGAGCTGGTGCACCAGGCCTTTCAGAAGCCTCCATCGTGGCGGAGGCTTCCGAAAGGCCTGGTGCTGGAGCTGACAGGCACCCAGCTCCCCCGCTTTTGATGGTCCGCGGCGGGACGTGAGCTCGCTGCCCCAGAGGCCCCTTCTGTTCCGCAGCACAGCCATGGCGCAGACGCTGAGCTCATGTCGCTGCCGCTGGCGACGCGAGCTCAGCGTCCCACTGGCCCAATCGGCTACCCTGGCCACCCCGAGTCCCGCCCCCTGCGCCTCCCGCTGGCCCAATCGTGGGTGTAGCGGAGTGATGGTAATTTACATATTACCATTTTATAGGTAGGATAGATAGGCACCTGAGGTAGGTAATTACTACTATTATTTTTTTTTTGTAAATCCATAAAAATTTTACCTATTTTTTTGGTCAGATCAGCAAAACATATATCTTTCTTAGTAATTAGTTTGTGTACACCATAAGATGAAAAAGGTTGAAAATCATTGTTCTATTAGTTCAATAACAGATGCCTCTAGGGAAAACAACAAATCTTTATTTAATTACTATTCTTTAGAACTAGCTCTTCCACTTTTAAAATGTCATATTATAAATAAAAAGGAATAATTCAAGAAAAGATAATATTTTTCAATTCAACATATTTGTAAGAAGCAGCCTGGCTATTCGTATATTTGGCCATAAACAGGACACCAATTTTCAATTCGTAGACCAATTGTTACAAATGTGCACATAGGTGTCTCTTTTTTTCCTGGTCCCCACCCCATCAGTTTGTTCTCTGCATCTAGGGGTCTGGTTCTATTTCATTTCATTTATTCATTTGTTTTTCTTAAGATTCCACATATAAGTGAAATCATGTTATTTGTCTGACTTCTTTCACTTAGTACAATACCTCCTAGCTCTAGCCATGTTATTGTAAATGGCAAGATATCATTCTTTTTATTGCTGAGTAATATACATAGTTGTCTTGAACAGATAAAGCAGCATAATAAATAAGATTGATACTTAAATTGGTGATTAGCTTGCTATTGAATTTGCAAGCACAAATAAAAATACATAAAGTCCTTATATATAGATTTGTGCTCAAAATCAACTGTATGTAAGAATTTTAAAAAAGTAGCAAAGTTTTTTTCCGACACAAATGAAATATAAGACATCATTCTTGTCCATTAAAGAGACTGAATACTATTAGTGAAATAATATTAGTTATACTTGAGTAAATAAGGACTCAATGAGCAGATAATAAAGATGTACCACTGGAGGACAGTAGATACATTTCAAAATACAATTTGTATTTTTTAAAAATATATTTTTATTGATTTCTGAAAGGAAGGGAAAGAGACAGATAGAAACATCAATGATGAGAATCATTACTTGGTTGCCTACTGGGGACTGAGCCTGCAACCCAGGCATGTGCCCTCGACTGGAATTGAACCCAGGACCCTTCAGTCCGCAGGCCAACACTATCCACTGAGCCAAACCAGCTAGGGCTATAATTTGTATTTAACTTACAATAATTACTGGTGATAATGAATTTTGCCAAGTTTAAAATTAGAAACATTGCCACTTGCAAAATTCACAAATATCTCTACAATTAAAAAAAGAAAAACCTGGAAAAAGATATTACAAGGAATATATTAAAGATCTTTATTACACATGGTGCTTCTAAAATGAACTCAATGCACCAAACAAATAAAACTTTCATTTTGTAATCAACACCAATACATTAAAATAGATTTAAATTTCAACTCAGCTTGTACATTAAAAAAACTGACAATCAAATAGGAAACAACATAAGTACTTTCATAACAATTCAATTCCAGGCAACACAATTGTATTGTACACAAATATAGTTAGGCAATACACTAAGAGCTTGAAGTATAGAAATAATACCTGTGTGCACATAGTTGAGATTATAGAAGTCAAGTTTTTGAAATACTGTATTTTAAATTAGTGTTTCTCAAAGTGTGGGCCATGAACCAGCAGCACTAGAATCATTGGAATTACCTTCTTGTTAAAAGAAATCAATTGTTTGTTTAAATAAATTTCTGTACTCCAAAACTATTAAAACAAAACAAGAATCTACATTATTTGCAAATAACCTTTGGCAACTGCTATTTACATAAAAGTTTGAGAATCAATGCTTTAAATGTTAATAACTGCTGCTATAAAACACTAAAGGTGAAAAGCCCCACCCCCATTATGAAGCTTTTGACTTAAAATTGATTTTTAAAAATTATTACGTTAAAATGCTTAGTAGTTCCTTTAAAAATATTTGTATAATGTCTTAACTTTATATTGTGAACTTTTTATAAAGATACATTAACATCTAAGAATACAGGGGAACCAAGATGGCGGCATAGGTAAATGCTGGTACTTGCCGCCTCCAACAACCACAACAAAATTACAACTAAAATACATCATTCAGAACCACCTGAAATCTGGCTGAATGGAAGCCCTACAAGTAGAGAAGTAAAGAAGAAAGCACACTGAGACTGGTAGGAGGGGAGAAGGCATGGAAAGGGCTGGTATAATGCCCATGTGTGGTGTGTTTTTAATTGGGAAGGATATTGTGGCTACGGAGGCCTCCTGTGAGGAGAAAGAGGTCCTAGCCCCACACCGGACCCACAGCCAAAGGTTCAAGAGCTGGGAAGAGAAGTCCTCATAACTTCAGGCTATAAAAACCAGTGATAATTGGGCTGAGTAACACAGAAGCTGCTAGAGACCTAGGCAGTTCTTAAAGGGCCAGCACACGGACTTGATCCCTCTGGGCTCCAGCACTGGGGCAGCAGCTTGAAAGGAACCTGGGACATTCGGGGAGGAACTGCATTGTCTGGCATCAGTCAAGAACTCAGGTGTAGCTTTCTCCCAGACAGGAGATCTCACAGGGATCCTTGTTCCCATGCTGGGACCTCCCCTCAACTCCAGAGCTGACCAATAGCCATATCTGAGTTTTCATCAGCTTGTCTCACACTGCTTGCTCCCTCCTAGTGATTCCCTGAGACACCTCTCCCCTGCCCCAAGCTGTTTGCAGCAGCTTTTTCATATGAATGGCCTGCTCTGATTCAGGCTACAGACTTTCCTAAAATCTCTCAAACAAGCAGCAGCTGGTGTCAGTGTACTCCATACCTTTCAGTAAGAGGCCCAAGACCCGGGACTAGCACCAGACTGCCTTGCTTCAGAGCTGGGCCTTGCCTGGGCACTTCCAGGCCTAGTACAAGTAGCAGCTATCTGCAGATTACTCTGTAGCTCCTGCTGGGTGGCCCCAGGCAGTGGCTGACTTTGCACCTCCAGGAAGACCCATGAACCAGTACACCTGGTGGACAGCTTCAAACCATATGAGATTACAATCCTACACATCCACAAGTGACACACTCAAGGGGCAGACTCAGTGAGCACCAAAGCCCCACTGAAGCAAGTCCTGCTCCATAGGGGTGTCTTCTGCACAGCAGCTCTTCCATTGTAGGCACAGCTGGTTCTCAGAGCCAAATGGCCTGGAGGTCAATTTCTCCCAGTGACGCCAACAGCAATCAAGGCTCAACTACAACAAAACTGTCCACATAGTCCATATAGGGTGCACCTAGAGGGCCCAGTTCAGGTGACTGGGGAGGCTGTCACTCGACCCAAAAGGACACCTACTAGACAAGGCCACTCTACCAAATTCCAGGAGACATTAGCAGCTCTACCTAATACACAGAAATAGCCAAAATGTGAAGACAAAAAACATGTCACAAATGAAAGAACAGAAGTCTCCAGAAACAGAACTAAATGAAATGGAAGCAAGCAAACTACTAGATACAGAGTTCAAAACAATGGTTATAAGGTTGCTCAAGGATCTCAATTAGAGCTTCAAGGGACTTAGTGAGATTTTCAAGCATCTTAGTGAGAATTTTCAGAACCTTAGTGAGAACATTAAAGACATGAAAAAGGGCAAGTCAGACATTAAGCATACACTTACTAAAATAAAGAATAATTTACAGGAATTCAAGAGTGGAGTAGAGGATTCTGAGAATCAAATGAATGATTCGGAATATGAGGGAGTACAAAACATCCAATCAGAAGAGCTAAAAGAAAAAAGAATCCAAAAATATGAAGATAGTGTAAGGAGCTTCTGGGACAACTTCAAGTGCACCAACATTCACATTATGGGGGTGCCAGAAGGAGAAGAGAGAGAGAGAGAGAGAGAGCAAGATATTGAAAACCTCTTTGAAGAAATAATAACAGAAAACTTCCCCTACCTGGTGAAAGAAATAGACTTACAAGTCCAAGAAGTGCAGAGTCCCAAACAAGAGGAATCCAAAGAGGCCTATACCAAGACACATCATAATAAAAATGCCAAGGGTTAAAGACAAAAAAAGAATCTAAAAAGCAGCAAGAGAAACACAGTTAGTTACCTACAAGAGAGTGCCCATGTGACTGTCAGCCGATTTCTCAACAGAAACTTTGCAGGCCAGCAGGGAGTGGCAATAAATATTCAAAGTGAGGAATAGCAAGGAGCTACAACCAAGATAACTCTATGCAGCAAAGCTATCGTTTAGAATTGAAGATCAGATAAAAAGCTTCACAGACAAGAAAAAGCTAAAGAAGTTAATCAACTACCAAACCAGTATTAGGTAATCCTTAAGAAGAGGAAGAGGAAAAAGAAGAAGGAGGAAGAGAAGGAGGGGAGGAGATAAAAAAATATGAACAATAAAATGGCAGTAAATACATATCTATCAACAATTGAATCTAAAAATCAAAATAAACAAACAAGAAATCTAATGAACAAAATATATGATGAATATATAAGAACCAGAGGCATGGAAGCATGGAACAGACTTACTAATCTCAGAGGACAGGGGGAAGGAGGGGAGCGAGAAGAGATTAATCAAAGATCTTATATGCATTACCTATGGACACAGACAATAGGGTGGTGAAGGCCTGGAGTGGGGTTGGAACTGGGTGGAGGGGGACAATAGGAGGACATCTGTAATACTCTCAATAATAAAGATTAAAAAAAAAAGAGTCTACTACATGGAGACTAAAAAAAGTATCTAAGGCAACAATAACATAGATGAAAGCAAAGGGACTTACAGTTAGTGATATCAGGTGGTGCATAGCCATCATTCATATACATACTTGTAGGTTTTGCCACTTTCAAATAAACAAAATCAGATGTGTTCTTTAAAGCAGTCACTGCTTCTTCATGAGTAACTTCTTCTAAACACACACTATTCACCTAAAAGAAAATCACCAAGGCATTTATTTTAAAACATGTTGACTTGCTTTCTGCTTTTTGGTGGTAAATATTTACATCAAAGGTAAAAAAAATATGGGAGTGATTTAAAGAATATAAAGGTGTGTGAAAAGAAAATACCCATTTTTATTGTCTATGATATCAGCAAGTTATGATAAGTGAAGTTGTTTATGTATGTTAATCAAATAGCCAATTTTGATTCTAGCCCTCTTCTTCCCAATCCCCAAGACTGAACTCTTCTTCCTTCCACTCTGTCAGAGCACTTACTCCCGAGCCCTGCTTGCTGGGCCAATTGTGGGAGCACAAGTCCTTTTCTGCTAGGGGCTGTACCCCCTTAACACCGGGTATTAGACAGAGAAGATATGAGAAGTGGTAGGCAGATAAGAGACTTTATTGCAGACCAAGTGGCCATTGCTAACAAGGAGCCATCAGACAAGTAGCTCTTCAAAGTAGCCCCACAAAGCAGCGGCACAAAAGCAGCCTCACAAAGTAGCCACAGCAAACATATGAGCCAGCCACCTGCTGGTCAGCAACATACTCTTATAGCAACTTAGATAAAAGAGAGTTCTTGCCAAATACTGACATCAATATTTGGATTATAGAAACATACGCCTGTTCAGTGCATACAGTAAAACTGCTGTGTCCTTGCCTTTGCACATGCATATGGCAAATTGGCCTTGACCATCCAGCCTAATCCTCTGCTTAGGGCTCCCACACACTCTTGGGCATTTAGGAATGTGTGTAGGTATGTTTTAGTTTTTTTTTTTTAAGAAAATGAAACCATAAGGTTTTTGTTCTCCAACTTGATTTTTAATATAAGGTATCTTAGAGATCATTCCATATTGGGCTACAAAGAATTATCTCATTTAAAAAACTATTGTACAGTACCCCATTGTGGAATTCTATTATAATTTATTAAGCCATTCCAATCTTAATAGTTTAAACTGTTCTTCTAAAAAATTAATACATTTATACCCATAGAATATGAGTACCCATTTACTCAGACCTTTGCAAACACTGAATATTATCAATTTACCGTATAAAAAGAAGTTACTGCTTCTTTTTATGCATTTTAATTTTTACAACAATTATATTTAAATTTGTATTTCCACTGGTAATAGTCAAGTTGAGATTTTTTTCTCAATTATTTATTCACCATTCACCTATTTTCTGTGTAAAAACAGAATTGATTTTTAGGTGGTGATGGTGTATATTGCAACCTTGGTAAACTTGTTTATTAGTTATGTTAGGTTCCTTAGGATTTTCTATATACATTATGACATAACCTACAAATATAGTTGTACATTTCCTTCTCAATCTGAATGTTTTTTTCGTTCTTTGTTGTCCTATCAGTGCAACAGTGAATAGAAGAGGTACTTTGTGTCTTTCTTAAGAATTTACCCATTTTATCTAAGTTATCTAATGTACTGGTTGGCATATAGATGTTCATAAATAAAAGTGTTCTCTTATGTCTCTTCTTTCATTCCTACTTTTAGAAATGAGTCTTTTTTTTTCTTTGCCAGTCTAGCTAAATGTTTGTCAATTTTGTTAACCTTTCAAAGAATCAAGTTTTGGTTTTGTTGATCTTCTCTATGATTTTTCCCTACTGACTATTTCATTAATTTCTGCTCTAATCTTTATTATTTCCTTTCTTTCTTCTGCTAGATTTAAGTTTAGATTGCTCTTCTTTTTGGTAAATTTTTTTGGCAAAGAAAAAAAATACTATAAATGTTTTTAATGTCTTAAATTACAATGTACTAAATAAACCATTATTTGTTTTAGTATACCTTTTATTGTCCTAATTTGTACCTTTATAATCAACAGCAGGAGAGTTTTCATGTTTTGACAAAAATTCCTAAATTTGTGTCAAACCATAACTTTCCCCACTGATTATTATTGCCTTTCAAGGTTTCAACTGCATGATAATTTTTATGGTCCCAAATTATTGTGTATAGTGAGGACTGCTTGCATTTTGAAATACATAGCTGTGGTATATTGTTTCTTTGGTGGCCTGCAACGAGCCATACATCTTGGTATTCATATCCTTGTAAAATCCCTTCCTACAGTGAATCTTGCTTGGCCTTGTAACTAGCTTTAGCCAATGACAAAATAGTAACTGATGTAAAGAGAGGGTTGATAGCCCTAACCGGTTTGGCTCAGTGGATAGAGCATCGGCCTGCGGACTGAAGGGTCCCAGGTTCAATTCTGGTCAAGGGCATGTACCTTGGTTGTGGGCACATCCCCAGTAGGGGGCGTGCAGGAGGCAGCTGATCGATATTTCTCTCTCATTGATGTTTCTAACACTCTATCCCTCTCCCTTCTTCTCTGTAAAAAAAATCAATAAAATATATATATTAAAAAAAGAGAGAGGGTTGATAAATGCCACACATTGGAGCTTATCTTCTTGGAAGGCTCTGTCTTGGTATGTCCCTCTTGGAACCTACCATCCTGTGAGAAGTCCAACTTAGCCATGTAGAGAGGACACTGGAGAATTAAACACTTGGCTAACAGCCCCAGTTGAGCTACCAGCTGACAGCCAACAACAATTTATCCACCATATGTGAGCCAGCCAACTTTGAAGTGGATCCCTGGCCCTAGTTGACCCACCCCAGTTGATATTATGTGGAGCAGAGATAGGTTGTTCTGGCAAGCCCTATCCAAATTGCAGAAGTGTAAGCAAATAAATGATTGTTATTGTTTTAGTTACTATTTTTTATTTTTAGGCAGCATTAGATAGCTAATGAGTTGACACGATTTGCTAAGTCATTCAATGTGGAGTGTGAAAGAAAGAGGATTATCCTAGAGGTACCAAGGCGCGCCCGAGGAGAGGGCTGGCAACTGAGTACGCAGCTGGCTTTCTCAAGCTGGAGGAAGACAAAAGCTCCCGACGGCTCTGAACTCCAGTTCCGGGTGAGACTCTGGGGACCCAGACTCATTTGGGGAGAAACTGGACTGTCAGGAAAGAGAAAAGCACACTGAGACTCAGAGGAACTGTGGAAGGCAGAGGTATCGAGGCGTGCATGCACGGAGAGGGCTGGCAACTGAGTATGCGGTTGGCTTTCTCAAGGGGGAGAGAGACAAAAGCTCCCGACAGCTCTGAACTACAGTTTGGGGCGAGACTCTGGGGACCCAGACTCATTCGGGGAGAAACTGGACTGTCTGGCAGCGGGTGGAACTTGAGGGCGGCTTTCTCTCAGAGGTGCTTGCAGCGATTACCGCAGGACACTGAGACCCAGGGTCCTATTAGAGCAGGGCTGACGGGAAGCCATTGCTGTCTGCTCCGCCCTGAGACTCTGCCCCATCCAAGGTGAGCACAGAGGCTTTTGCAAGTCTTGTCTCATAAGGGTGTCTCCAGCACAGAAATTCTCCCAGCGTAGACACAGCTGATCCTCACAGCCAATTGGCCTGGAGGTCAATTCCTCCCAGTGATACCAATAACAATCAAGGCTTAATTACAACAAGACTGTGCACACAGCCCACAAAGGGGTGCACCAAGAGTGTCCACCTCAGGTAACTGGGGAGGCTAAGCCACTGGGCCCTATAGGACACCTAGCACACAAACCCACTCTATTAACTCAGGGAAGCAGCCAAAACACGGAGACAAAGAAACAGATCACAAATGAAAGAAATGGAGGAAAGAAAACGACTGGATATAGAGTTCAAAACCACAGTTATAAGGTTTTTCAAGAATTTTATAGAAAAGGCCGATAAATTTAGTGAGACCCTCGAGGATATGAAAAAGGACCAACTAGAAATTAAGCATATACTGACTGAAATAAAAAAAATAATATACAGAGATCCAACAGCAGACTAGAGGATCGCAAGAATCAAGTCAAAGATTTTAAATACAAAGAAGTAAAAAACACCCAACCGGAAAAGCAAAAAAAAACACACCAGAATCCAAAAATATTAAGATAGTGTAAGGAGCCTCTGGGACAACTTGAAGCATACCAACATCCGAATTATGGGGGTGCCAGAAGAAGAGAGAGAGCAAGATACTGAAAACCTATCTGAAGAAATAATGAAAGAAAACTTTCCCTACCTGGTGAAAGAAATAGACTTACAAGTCCAGGAAGCGCACAGAACCCCAAACAAAAGGAATCCAAAGAGGACCACACCAAGACACATCATAATTAAAATGCCAAGAGCAAAAGACAAAGAGAGAATATTAAAAGCAGCAAGAGAAAAACAGTTAGTTACCTACAAGGGAGCACCCATACGATTGTCAGCTGATTTCTCAACAGAAACTATGCAGGCCAGACGGGAGTGGCAAGAAATATTCAAAGTGATGAATAGCAAGAACCTACAACCAAGATTCCTCTACCCAGCAAAGCTATCATTCAGAATGGAAGGGCAGATAAAGAGCTCCACAGATAAGAAAAAGCTAAAGGAGTTCATCACCGCCAAACCAGTATTATATGAAATGCTGAAAGGTATTCTTTAAGAAGAGGAATAAGAAGAAAAAGGTAAAGATAAAAATTATGAACAACAAATATATACCTATCAACAAGTGAATCTAAAAATCAAGTGAATAAAAAATCTGATGAACAGAATAAACTGGTGAATATATTAGAATCAGGGACATAGAAAGGGAGTGGACTGACAATTCTCGGGGGTAAAGGGGTGTGGGGGGTGCAGGAAGAGACTGGACAAAAATCGTACACCTATGGATGAGGACAGTGTGGGGGGGGGAGGAGTAAGGGCAGAGGGTGGGGTGGGAACCAGGTGGAGGGGAGCTATGGGGGGAATAAAGAGGAACAACTGTAATAATCTCAACAATAAAGATTTAAAAAAGTGGATTATCCTAAAGTTTTAGACCTGGTCAAATAGAAAGATAAAGTTCCCATGTAATGAGATGTGAAGAATGTGCAAAGAGAAGGAGTTGAGGGTAATGAGTGGGGGAAGGACTTAGAAGTTTATTTTTACATATATTAAATTTGAGATGACTCTTGGAGACATATAAAAGGAGACTAGATAAAATCTCAGAGCTTTTCAAATATTTTGACAAAAACAATGTTAAACATTTATTTATTTCATTTATGCACAAAAGGGTGTGTCTGTGTGTGTGTGTAAAAATACAACTAAAGTTCAGAAAACAATAGTAGTATCATATGCAAATGAACCCATTAAATCAAAGAGAGAAGAGAAAATATACAAGGACTGAGTCTGGATCATTTCATGTTTAGAGATTAGGGAGAAGATGCACCCAAAATGAGAATGAGAAGTGACTAGTGAGGTAAGTGAAATACCAAGATAGAAGGTGACTATTCAGCAAAATAAAAAAGTGTTTGAAGAAGGAAGAAGGTGTGTCAAATGCTTGATGTGTCAATTAATATGAGAACTAAGAATATAATGACTACCAAAACCACACTCAATGGTAAATCAGCATAAATTGTTGGCTCCCTACCACTAAAACTGATTCTGAGGAAACCATAAAGGAAAACATGGTATCCAAGAAATTAAAAAATAAGAGAGAAACCCAGTGGAAAAGGAAGATTCTTTTGAACTGGTAAATATGGGTGTAGTGCTGGAGTGTGTGTGTGTGTGTGAGAGAGAGAGAGGATGTGTGTGTGTATGCAGGTGATGATGAGGGGGTTTTGGCTGTAGCTTGGAGAAGAGTAACAAGTCATAGCTGTGACAGGATAAGTTAGTGAAAAGCATTTCAAGGTCAGCTCCTCTTCTTCCCCATCATTAACTAAAAAATAATCAGTCCATCTGCTTGCTATAATAATATGCAGTACTAGACAGCATGTAGAACAAGGGAATCATTTATATATTGTTGATGGAAATGTAAAATTTTTACAAGGAGTTTGGAAAACATTATGATAGTTTTGTATAATATTACTGATAGGCTGTGATCCATTAGATTCCACTTAGTTAAAGAGTTAAGTGAAAATTTTGTACCCTGTACAATGTACTAGAACATACAAAAGGTCTTCCTAGCAGAATTATTCATAGTAGAAAAAAGGAAGAAAGAAAAAGAAAAGAAATAACCCAATTCACCACGATACACGTGTCTTTTCAGATTCACTTCAGCCTACTTGCCCACTAGGGTTTGGCTGCTTGCTTAGTGGACTCCTGGCTACTTCTCCTCTCACCTTGTCTCGTACCATTCATTACCAGCTCTTTCAACCTCTTCTGCAGTAAGGACTGGGCTTGGGCATGGTTGATGTGTTCCACATAGTAGGAGCTGTAACACATCAGAAGCCCATATTTGACTTGCTTAGAATACTAAGGCTCTACCTAGCTCTTTCCACCATTTCTGAGTTCAGGGGAAGTGCTGTGCCACACAGATTGAGTGAGCTGGCTTCCCTAGAATTTGCCCAGAGGTTTGGGTAATACAGTCCAAAAATTAATCCCCATGGGTGTAGACTAATTAACAAGAGACAGAGGACTAAAAAGGCTAGCAGATAAATCCTTTCTTTTCCCTGATGGCTGGTTCCATATGACCTGCCTGGAAGACTGTCCTACATGATAAGCCATCAACTACATTTTCTTATGAAATTATAGCCAGCTCAGAAACATAATATCTGGTAAAAGCTTTTCCTCATTCTCTGCCTCACTTTTTATATTCACCCACTCTAGCTTTGCTGAGATTCCACCACCTCATTACACATACTTAGTATAGGAGCTTTGCTTCCGGTTTTGTCTTTCTAGGGAACGTGCATAGGCTAAGACAGTTATTGATGAAGATTAGATAAATAAACTGTGGTATAGTTCCAGAATAGAATATTATGTAGAGGTAAAAATGGACAAATTTCAGCTCTATCTAGGCAACAATATGGATAAATCTTAGTAAAACAATATTTAGTGAAAAAACGTATTAAAAGACTACATATAACATAACAGCCTTAAAAATTTTTCAAAACAAATAATAATGAATGAAATATTTAACATATATATATGTGATTAAACAATTTTTAAAATGCAAAGCGGTGATTGCTGGTGGGGAGGGGTAGTAGAGGGAGGTGGAGGAGGGTATAGAGGGGGCTAAATGGTGATAGACAGAGACTTGACTTGGGCTGGTGAACACACAATACAGTGTACAGATGATGTGTTGTAGACTTGTGTACGTGGAATTGGTATAATTTTATTAGCCAGTATCACCCCAATAAATTCAATAAAAAGGACAAAAATAATAAAATAAAATGCAAAGAAATAACAAATTGTTGGGTTGTATAATGACTTAAGCAGTTTTCATTATATTATAAATAAAACAATCAATTAACTTAAGTATAAAACTAAATAAATAAGTCACATCTGAACAAAGAATGACACTGTGTTATGAACCTAAGAGCTATGATTAAACAATTCTGTAAATCCAAGCCCTAAACCAGTGGTCGGCAAACTGCAGCTCGTGAGCCACATGCGGCTCTTTGGCCCCTTAAGTGTGGCTCTTCCACAAAATACCATGGCCTGGGCGAGTTATATTGAAGAAGTGGCGTTAGAAGAAGTTTAAGTTTAAAAAATGTGACTCTCAAAAGAAATTTCAATCGTTATACTGTTGATATTTGGCTCTTTTGACTAATGAGTTTGCCAACCACTGCCCTAAACCATCAACAAAAAATAGAAGGAAAAATAAAAGAAAAAGGTAGGGGAGCTGGTAGAGGAAATTGAAATAAAAAATAAAGATAATACCAAGAATCATTTGCAGGTTTTGACTAAAGTAAGGCTAGTATGCAAGCGTTTAAGTAATTTAAACATTTTTGTCATGTTGACATTCCTGAATCTGTCAGAAAAAAAAGACATAATCAAAATAATTTTCAAAACAACATTTCTTATACTTACTGCTAAAAGTTTATCTCCAATCTGAAGTTTACCATCCTTATGTGCTGCACCACCTTCAATTATTTTGGTTACATAGATGCTATTATCCCCAGGAATATGTTGATTTCCAACACCTCCAGCAATGCTGAACCCAAGACCTGTTTGGAAAACACTAGTTTTAGAATTTCATCAATAAATGTGAACTAAAGTCCAGAAAGAAATGGATGGAAAACAGAAGGTGATAATTTCACACTACGTTTTTAAAATAGAAAATAATCTATTTACCTACTTTTAAATTCCTAAATATTTGTTCTCAATCAGGGAACAACTGTAATTATAACTGCTCCTGTTACAAATAAGTTCCTTTGTCCCCCCCTCCCAGGTTATGTCTTAAAATCTCTTTGTAAATGAATTAGTTTGTTAGTTCAAAGAGACATTGTAAAATTGTTTCACTTTTGTTTCGAACATAACTGCTTCTTACTAACACTTTTAATACCTTCAGGAGATTAAAACAATTTAAAAAAATAATAAAATTGTCTGCTCGTGATGGGCAGAATAAGCTTCAGAAATGTGAATATTTTCCCAATATTCTACGAATTAATTTTAAATAATGCATTTATGGAATTCATACATCTCATAGCTTTAGTACCAAACAAATTTGTAGCTCTCTATTCCTTATTTTGTTCATTGGAGTACCACCTCTTCCATGAATCACAAATTAGAGTCAATATTTCTATTTATCCTTAATTCCATCCATGCTTTCAAAATTCAGAAATCAAATCTTAATAGTCCTCATTGCAGATGAACTGCTAATAATACATTCATATTTTCTTCTTTTAACTTAGTCTTTGTACTTGCATTTAACATACTATGGATTAAAGATTACAAGTTAATATCCACACTATACATTACTTCCAAGTATTTAAGTAGAAGTCTACTTAAGACAAAAAATCAGTAGAAATAATAGAAATTCTAAAAATTCATGTAAGTTCTGTACATTCCCAATATTGTTAATCTTAGAATGTGTCATAAATAACTTCATAGTTATACTTAATTCAAAGATATCTTACTTAATTTGTCTTAGTGTGATTTATTTATACCTTTAGGACCTTTAATGAGCTTTATTTCCATTATTTTTTCTGATACTGGTTTCCGTCTTTTAACATACAAGCGTACGATAGACCCGGCTTCTTTCAAAGCTTCAACTGCTTTGCTATGTGTTACATCACGAACATCTACTTCATTTACTCGCAATATACAGTCATTGACCCTGAGAAAAATAAAAATAAAAATTAAGTATTAAAAATTTAAATATCAATTTTTCATTTTGCCAAATTTTTTGTTGGCCTTTTCATTTTAAAGGTAAAGAGAATTATTTGCTAGAGAAAATATAAGTGAAGAAACTGCATGTTAAATTACAATGTATCAAATACTCATATTAATAATAAAAACATTTCCCAATGGCCAACAAAAGAAACAGTACAAATAATAGATTACACAAAAATATTGAATAATAACAGCTGCAATTTGTATGCTTATTATGTGTAGGCTTAACACTTTAGAAAAATCCTATATAATAAAGAGCCAATATGCTAATTAGACTGGATGGCGGAATGACTTTCCAGAATGACCAGTGGACAGGGGTGGGGCCGCAGGGCCGAGAGGCAGCCAGGGCTGGGAGGGTGAGGCAGCTGGGGCTGTGAAGGCCTACCCTTGCACGAATTTCATGCATTGGGCCTCTAGTATAAAATATTTATTTAGCATTAATCACATGCCAACTACTTCTTTTAGTGCTTAATTTAATTCTTATAAGGTAGGTACCTATTTATATCATTAGTTTACAGATGAAGATAATAAGGCACAAAGCGTTTAAATAATTTTCCCAAGGCCACTCAGATAATGACCAACAGGGTTGTCATTCAAAGATAAAAAAACTGAGACTCAGACCGAATATCTAGCTTAAGGTCACAGAGATAGTAAGTGACAAAACGGAGATTTATCCAAAATATTTTTTGATTGCCTTTTCCAACTTAGATACTAGATTTTTAAAAAATAAAGTTATTTGTTGAGATTTATAAAAAATTCAAGGTTATATACTAGTATATTAATTAAAAGGTTATAATGTAAATAACTTAATTTGACATTAGCAGTGTTTTTTTTAAAGTCTGATTCATTCCTAGTTATAATTTTTTGCCCTAGCTCTGGTCTCATTTTGGGGGTTGGGAGAGAAGAGGAAGATGGTCATTTAAAGTTGGGTGGGGAAGGGGAACAAAACATAATTAAAATATTAAAATTGATCCTGGTAAGATTCTATATCCAATTAACTTTAATATTTAGAGAAAAGAAATGCTAAGTCCAAAGACAATGATACCTTAGAGTTAATACTATAGGTATGTTCCCTCAGTGAAACAAATGGGACATATTAATTTTCACATATCAGAAGCACAAATAAAAGGTCAGTAACATAATCAGGAAATAAATGTCTACATTTATATGAATGGTCAAATTATTTATTTTATATCTAATCGAATTAAGTTAATATACCACCTGTCATGTCCAGTGAGCAACTTAGAAATTGAAGAAGGGCATGAGGTACCAATAACCTTAAAATAAGGTGCTTTTTATAGACCATATAAATTCCTTATCCTAAAACTGCCACTATATATATCATAAACAAGTGAATAAAATTCCTATAATCTATGGCCTAAGGAAATAACTAGGTATGCTAAAGATATCTTCTGAAATGGAACACTAAATTTAAACAAGAGTTTAAATAACTGTTATTTTCATCTATTCAATTAAGAAAATATATTTAAAGTTTACATAATCTTTATTCTTTGTGGTAGGAAATACAAACTCAGAGATATCTGATCCCTGTATCTTAAATAAGTTTATATATATGTTTCATACCCAGAAAATATTAAAAAAATTGTGAATTTATTTGAAAATAGAAAGTAAGAAAAAATTAAATTCCTAAATGAGAGAAGAGACAATGCTTAGAGCACAATTATCTCATTCACTCATTATTTGAGCATCTACCTTACATTAATTATTGTGATAGTGTTTCTTTTTGTATTTATGCCTTGTTCAGTTTGCCTAAAGAAAAATATACAAAGTGGATTCAGTATCTTAATATAAAGTGCAAAACATACCGCAATCTTCCATCTTGGGCAGCTGCTCCCCCTGCAATAATTTTGGTAATGAAAATACTTGAGTCATCTCCAATGTGTGGGTTGTCCGTACCTCCTGCAATGCTGAAGCCAAGCCCTGAATTTCCCTAAGGATAGAGAAAAAAAAAAAAATATTCAGTGAATAATAATTATCTTTATTGATAGGTTCCTGTCATTATAGGACCTAGAAACTGTACTAGCACAGGGAACAAACTCATAAAGGTACCTGTGCAGAGAATATGAATATTCTAAATTAAGAAACACAAGGAAAGCTTTTTCTCTCTATGAAGAATTCAGAGGCATTAATGCTGAGTAGGTAAGATTGAAGAACACATACTGAGTACATTTTTGGAGTCTAGTCTATGGTTCTTTCTTTACAAGTATTTACAATTTGTCCTTGGATTAATCACCTCTCTGAAAGGTGTCACTACTAGATCTTTTCTTTTAGACTGTACCTTGCTCATGTTGGGTAAGGCAAATGTCTCTAAGAGAAAAACATTGAAGTGATTGTTCTTTTTGTTGCTATTATTTCTGAGTAGGTAAAACCAATATATTATTTTAGTCTTTTAAGAAAGGGGTAGGGGATGGAGCTTTTCTTCTGCTAACTTTGCCATCAGCTTATTTTCAAATGACAACATTCTGCCTGGACGGCATAGCTCAGTGGTTGAGTGTTGACCTATGAACCAGAAGGCCATGGTTCGATTCCTGGTCAGGGCACATGCCCGGGCTGCAGGCAAGATCCCCAGTTGGGGGCAAGCAGGAGGAAGTTAATCAATGATTCTCTCTTATCATTGAAGTTTCTCTCTCTCCCTCTCCCTTCCTCCCTGAAATCATTAAAAAAAATATTAAAAAAAAATGACAACATTTTATCTGCTAAGTAATAGTTGTTATTATCCTTGACTTGTTTAACCAGGACACCTGACCAGCAAAAGGCTTTTTTAATACTGAAATCCTAACCTGAGAATATAACTTTGGTGAGCTTTCTTGATAGCAAAATCAATTTGTCAAAGCAGTCCTACTTTTTGCTTGTTTTATATATAGGATTTCTGAATAATATTTTCTTTGAAGAAAGGGTTTTACTGCTATAAGTCTCTAAGGACAATTATTCTAAGCAATGGTATTTTTAAAATGTTTATTTTGCAATTTTCCAACTCTGGCTTTCAGCAATTCAAGTAAGCAAACATATCTGGACCTATTATTTAACTGTTAGTATTAAATAGCTTACACAGTCATTCTACTATGATGTGCCCTAAGATTCTATTTAAAAAAAAAATGTTTTTTTCAGTCTCAACTCCTCAAGAGTTACTAGAATCTCAGCAATAGTATCAATAGGTTGTGTGAGTTTATCAAGTTATGCAAGTACTCAAGGTTTTCTTTATTTGATTTTTAATAAGATATAATTTACATATACCTGTGTAAGTTTAAGGTGTATAATGTGTTGATTTGATACATTTACATATTGCAATTAATTACCAGTGTAGCTTTAGTCAACACCTCTATCATGTCATATAGTTATTATTTCTTTTTTGTGGTGATAACATTTAAAAGCTAGTCTCACAGCAATTTTGAAGTACATAATACAGTATCATTTACTATAATCACTATGCTGTGCATTAGATTTCAGGAACTTATCTTCTAGTTGCCAAGTACCCTTTAACAACATTCTACCCATTCCCAGTATATTCAAGTTCTTTAATCAGTGAAAATACAATGTACAGTCCTGACTAAATAAAGGAATTTAAAAGGCATTAGGAAAAAATGAAAAATGAATAAGATAAAAAGTTAAAATTTTATGTCAATTACCTCAATAAAGCTGGGAAAAACCCCAACAACAGAATACCACATTGAAATATGTACAATACATTAATACTATGTTTACTTGAAATTTAATCAGTCATCTACCTCACTTGACTAGGAGATCCAAATTCAGATAGTAGGCAATAAATATCTATTATACATGTAAAAGACTCTTTTAAGGTCTATTTTCACTCAGAGTCTATTCTGGCTTCAAATATAAGCAAATCTAATTATCTAGGATTTTCATCTTACATACAGGGTGGGGTAAAAGTAGGTTTATAGTTGGGAGTATGCAAAACAGAGTTTATTCTTGTAATTATTCATTAATCGTTATATTATGTTCCATACGAACAACTGTAAATCTACTTTTGCCCCATCCTGTATACTCAGCTACTCAGGAAATTTACTTGTGTGGAATACTACATTTCTCCAAAATGCTAGTCATACAGGGTGGTTTTACTAAAATGCAGTATCAATTAAATGCTGATATCCTTAAGGGGAAAATATAGCAAGAAAATTTATACATCTGAATTATACCCTTAAGTTATTTTCTGACTAGGGGAGTACATAAGTTTTCTATAGGGTCTTGTCAATTAGAAATATGGTTATTATTTTGCTATGAAAGAATATTGATACAATGACCAGGTTACTAAATACTTACTTAAAATAAATAATATTTTATTATGTGAAAAATAACTTTAAAAATTAAATTAAAAATGGAAAAAAATCTGAGAAACTTGTCAGTCTCAAGGAAACATGATAAGTAAATGTAATGTGGTATCCTGGATGAGATCCTGGAAGAGAAAAACATCAAAACTAAGAAAATCCAATAAAGTCTAGACTTTAGTTAATAATGTATCGATACTGGTTCAGTTGAAACAAATGTATTCTAGTAATGTAAGATGTTAACAACAGGTGAAAATGAGTCCAGAAAAATGGGAACTCTGTATAACATTTCTATAAATCTAAAATTATTTTAAATAAAAAACTAATTTTAGAAAAGGTTATTAAAGAAAAGCAACATGTTCTGAAAATACCAAGGCTAATTTTATGATATGCGAACTTACAAAAGAAATGAATATTACATGGCTCTGTTTTTTGAAAGATCTATTCCCTTGAATTCTATAATGAAAGAGCAGTACTGTATACTGAAAGAGTTCTTTAAAGCAACAGATTTATGCATAAAAACTTAAGATAATTAATAGTTTTACCCTTTCAAGTGTGATTTCTTCATATTCAAAATCTGCATCAGTGCCATTAACCTAATGGAGGGAAAAAGAAGTAGCACAGAAATTTAGAGTGTAAAATTTGAAATGGCAAAACATAATTTTTGCATGATTTATTAATGAAAACCTGTTAAATGTGACAGCAATAAAATAATATAGTCTCATTTTAATAATTTTAGGGAAATGTTTTAAGGAATGGAAGAGTACAATGTAATTAATGAGTTGACATTCATGGTATTATGACCTTCAAATATAGAAAAGGTATATTCAGCTAATCGAATTCTGACTCTTTCTCTGCACATCTATTTTAAAAAATATATATATTTTCATTGATTTCAGAGAGGAAGGAAGAGGGAGAGAAAGACAGAAACATCAATGATGAGAGAGAATCATTGCTCGGCTGCCTCCTACATGCCCCCCACTGGGGATCAAGCCACAACCCAGGCACATGCCCTTGACCGGAATCAAACCCAGGACCCTTCAGTCCGAAGGCTGTCGCTCTATCCATTGAGCAAAGCTGGCTAGGGCACTCTGCATATCTTAATCAATTGCCAATTACCGATTTGAATACTTGTTTTTCTGAAAACCATCACCTTTTACTCTCAATTTTATGACTTTGGTTCAAGCCTGTTAATCTCCTCAGGCCAATGTAATCTACCCAATCTCTTAGATTAGTATGCTCTACTGCTCAAATTATTCTATGTTTTATGCAGATAGATATTTTTGGAGCCCATCTATTTATATATATAAAAGCCTAAGCAACCGGTCGACCATTCAACCGGCCAGTAGCTATGACACACACTGACCACCGGGAGCAGACACTCAATGCAGGAGCTGCCTCCTGGTGGTCAGTGTGCTCCCACAGCGGGATCACCACTCAGCTGACCAACAGGTGCCAGACACAGGGCTTATGGCTGGCCACCACAGTCCGGAGATTGCAGCAGAGTGGTAGTGAGCCTACCAAGCGGCAGCGTTGGTGGCAGGTGCAGCAGGGCTGGGATGAGCAGGAGGCAGGAGGCAGGAGGCGTTGGACTGCAGGTTTAGCCACGCCAAGGGACCCTACTGGTGCACAGGCACCGGGCTTCTAGAGTCTAATAACACACTTCCTTTAGAACTTTCAGAAACTCATACAAAGGTCATATGAACTGACCCCAATTTATCACAGTTTCATTCTTCATATACATATCTCACCTCTTTATGAGCTTTACATACCATGAAATGTGAATGATTTGCTCTTTCCTTTACATATACTGCAAGTTCCCACCTCTGCATCTGTTACTTTGGTGCTTCCCGCCACACATTTCACGCCCAAATTTGATTTATCATTCAAGTTCTTGCTCACATCTTAGAAACCAAGTACTTTCTCTTATTCCTTCCAATTTATTCCTTATTCCTTCCTTGAAGAAGTAATTCCCACAACAAGGGCCACTAAGTGAAGGGTGAGTTGTCCTTGGATCAAATCATTGCTTTAATATTTCTGGTGACACAAGTCTGGGAAAAGTACTAATTCTAATAAGTCAAATAAGGATTGTGATAAACTGCATTTCTCTAGATTCCTACAACCTTCCATCCTACAGGCTCTTTTCCAATGTGACTAACCTATCCTATCATTAGGAGATACTGTCAATTTCCCCTCCCCCTGGATCTAGGTAGAACCTAGAAGAGTTTTGTTTAAAAAGACTGTGGCATAAATGATGTGTAGTTTCTGAGGCTAGCTTATGTGATGCTCTATAGTGTTTGCATTTGTCTTAGAACAGTGCTTTAGAACACAGCACCTATAAAGCGAGGAAGCTCAGCCTATGAGGAGATTCAAATAAAGGAGAATCAAAGCCCTTGACCAAAAGTACCAAGGTGCACTCCTAATCAGCAACGAGCACCAATTGCCAGCAGCCTTTTTAAATGTCCCAGCCAATACCATGTGAAACAGAACCATCCAGTTAACCCAGAAAATCATGAGCAATAATGAACTGTTGTTTTTTAAGCCACTAAGTTTCTGGTTAGTTTGTTATACAGCAACACAATAATGAAATGACAGAATAATTAAATTATGTAAGCTACTTTTCTTTCCTCATAATATTATAAGAAAGCAACACTTAATCCAAGTCCAATTCAGGGGCGAGGAGTTTTTTACTTGAGGACTTTTGAAACCCATCTCTACTAATTTTGGGGTTCTTATTTCTTATGGCTGTAAGGGATTAAAACTCATTTGCTACTTTGTTTTCTCCTCTTCCTCACAAGAGATTTTTTTCTTGTTTTTGAGATTATATATTATAAATGCACAGATGTGTATGTATAAATTATGATTTCTATGCATCCATACTGCAGTAGGGTTATACATAAGGATCTCCTGACAACTTGACTTGGAGTCATTTTTATGAGTAAAAATAAAATCCATATTAGCAGCTATATCACTTTTCTTATTCTAAAGGTTATTTGTATCACTTTTATTTTTTCTTGCTCAGACTTCCTAAAAGTCTATCAGTCTTTGTCAAAGAAATAGTTTTAACATTACTGATTAATCTATTAAATTCTATGCTTTTACTTTCTGCTTTTGTCAATTCTTTATTCTTTCTTTAGACTATTTAAAAAGTTGTTTGCGTTGAATGCCTGATTCATTTATGCTTATTACTCCCCTCTATTTAAAAAAAAAAGTCCATTAAAGTTAATAAATTTTTCTCAGCATGTGGCTTTGGCAAAATCCCAAAACTGCTACACTGGGCTCTATTATTGTTAATTTCTAAATGCAGTAGTTTGAAATTTTATTCTGGAAAACATTTCCATGTGAGTGTGCTTATATGGCCTTTTGGGGTTAATATGTAATGTTTTTGTACTGTGACTTTATGATTCTTACTTTAAGGAATTTGAGATTTTCACTATTAAGCCTTCTGAAAAGTTAGATACTTAGTAAATGTCCTTGGTGCTGGTTTAATACCACATCATGAGAGCAAGACTGCGGTGGGATGGTGGAGCAAGTGAGCGGGGGCCCAATCACCCTGCCTATGGCGACCAGCAGTGGCAGCGTGGGATGGGGCCGCTACCCGGCTCCTAGGTGCTGAGGGAATAGGACGGGGTTGGGGTGAGGGCTGGCTCCGATAGATTGCCCCGCAGGCGGGACGGTGGAGCAGGTGAGGGGGCAGTGCCAGGCCAAGGCGGGGTACCAGGCAGGGCTGGGGGCATGAGCTGGGGCTGCGAGCCTGGGGGCCTGATCCCTGCAGGCCACCCTGAGGGACCCCACCAGTGCACAAATTCATGCACCCGGCCTCTAGTTCAGCTATAAAAAGAAAAAATTTTACCCTTTGTGACAGCATGGATGGACCTAGAGAACATTAAGCTGAGTGAAATAAGCCATTCAGAGAAAGACAAATACCATATGATTTCACTCATATGTGGAATTTAATGAACAAACTGAATTAACAAGTAATTGTTTAACTTTTATAATTTTTTCTTTTTAATATAATTTGCTTTAATTATGGGTATATAAGTGACATAAGGAAACAGAGGATAATTTATAACACAGATATACTCAGTACCCTTGGCCCAAAGATTTTAATTTTCTAATAAGCTATACTAATATATCCAAACAGTACAGACAAATCCTATTACATAATTGGTATAACACTTGTTCAAAGAAGATGTTTTTAAAAAATCCTCACCAGTGGAATCATGGAACAGACTGATGAATCTCAGGGATTTTTTTCCATTTGCTTTTTTGAGAGAGTGGAGGGGAGAGAAGAGGGGAGAAAGGGAGAGGGAGAGGAAAGGAGAGGGGGAAAGGGAGAGGGAGAGGAAAGGAGAAGGGGAAAGGAAGAGAGGAAAGGAGAGGAAGGGGGAGGGGGGGGGGAGGGGGAGAGGAGAGGAGGGGAGAGGGAGAGGGAGAGAGAGAGGAGAGGGAGAGGGAGGGAGGAGGTGAGAGAGTCACATCGATTGGCTGCCTCCTGTATGCACTCCAGTCTGGGGCCAGGAATTGAGCCTACAACAAAGGTACATGCCCTTTACTGGGAACTGAACCCACGACCCTTCAGTCAAGGGCCGATGCTTTAACCAATGAGTCAACCAGACAGGGCCAAAAGAAGATTTTTTAAAAGCCTAATTGTTTCCTGTTGCTTTGATTCAATTCAGTAACACCTAAACTATAGAGTAATATGTTAAAATTCAAGATTTTGTCTATTAATATTCATATGAATCATGATTCATATTAATGCATAATCTCAGGTAATTAAAAACCTCAAAGTCTATAACAACACAAGGTAAAAATCTAAAAATAGAAATGTATTGGGAAGAAAATGTTCTTTCTAATGAAATATTAACTAAATACAAAGTATTAACCCCAAAATAATTTACTTAAACGTTTTTCTGAAATAATGAATAGCCATTTTGATTCTATTATCAATTATGCTACATACGAAGAAACTGAAGCTTTTAGTATGTAAGAAAGCTATCAAAGTCAAACTGAATAAATTTTCCTAATTCACAGTTCGCACGCAGTCTGTCTTAAGGAATATAAAGACAAAGGAACAGAATGGAATAATTTCAACAAATCATTTCCGTCTCATTACTGGAACCAATTGTCTTTAATTCTGCTTTTCCTTAACAGTTTTACTATTTAAGAACAGGAATGCATGAAGAGAAAATCAACCCAAGGCCAATGAAATTATAATACCAATTAACAGTTAAAACTAAGTATAATACATCATACATAATGGTAAAAAACTAAAAGCTTCTTCCCAAGGATCAGAAAAAAAAAAAACACAAGGATGTTTGCTCTTGCCACTTTTATTAAACACCAGAGGCCCGGTGGGGCCTGCACCCTCTCGAAATCCAGGACCCCTCAGGGGATGTCGGAGAGCTGGTTTCAGCCCGATCCCTGCAGGCCAGGCCAAATCTATGAACCAGGCCTCCAGTATGCACATGAGATCTTTGGTTAATCTCTTCCCATCCTCCCCCCTCCCCACTTCCCTCTGAGATTCATCAGTCTGTTCCATGATTCCATGCCTGTGTGTTGAGCATCTTCCCCCTGGTGGTCAGTGTGTGTCATAGCTACTGGTGGAATAGTCAGACACTTAGCATATTAGCGTTTTATATATATAGACTAGAGGCCAGGTGCACGAAATTCGTGCACTGGAGGGGGTGTCCCTCAGCCCAGCCTGTACCTTCTCCAATCTGGGACACCTTGGGGGATGTCTGACTGATGGTTTGGATTGGGCCTAAACCAGCAGTCAGACATCCCTCTCACAATCCGGGACTGCTGGCTCCCAACCATTCACCTGCCTGCCTGCCTGCCTGATTGTCCCTAACCGCACCCCTGCCGGCCTGACTGCCCCCAACTGCCCTCCCCTGCCTGTGTGGTTGCCCCCAACTGCCCTCCCCTGCCAGCCCAGTCACCCCAACTGCCCTCCCCTGCCAGCCCGGTCACCCCCAACTGCCCTCCCCTGCTGGCCCAGTTGCCCCCAACTGCCCTCCTCTGCTGGCCCGGTCATCCCCAACTGCCCTCTCCTGCTGGCCCAGTCATCCCCAACTGCCCTCTCCTGCTGGCCCGGTCGCCCCCAACTACCCTCCCCTGCAGGCCTAGTCACCCCCAACTACCCTCCCCTGCCAGCCCAGTCACCCCAACTGCCCTCTCCTGCTGGCCCGGTCGCCTCTAACTGCCCTCCCCTGGAGGCCTGGTTGATCCCAACTGCCCTCCCCTGCTGGCCTGGTCACCCATAACTGCTCTACCCTGCTGTCCTGGCTGTCCCCTAACTGCTCCCCTGCCAGCCTGGTTGCCTCCTAACTGCTCCCCTGCCGGCCTGACTGCCCCTAACTGCCTCTGCCTCAGCCCCTGCCGCTGTGGCTTTGTCCGGAAGGATGTCTGTTAGATGTCCAGTCTAATTAGCATATTATCCTATTATTAGTATAGATTATAATGGAGGTTAGAGGCAGAGCAATTAGGCAAGAAAAGTAATTAAAAGGCATTCTGATGAAAAAGAAGTAAAACCATCTCTATTTGCAGATGACATGACCTAATGTTGAAAATCAAAAGGAATCCACACATAAAAAACTCAGAGCTAATAAATGAGTTCAGTAAATTAGAAGGATAGATCAATACCTAAAAATCCATTATACTGCCATATCAAGCAATGAAAAAAAATCCATAAATAAAATTAAGAAAACAATCCCATTTATAATAGCGTTAAAGAAGAAAATGCTTAGGATTAAATTTAACAAAAGAAGTGTTAACACTAGTACAATGAAAATTACAAAACATTATTGAACAAAATGAAAGATGTAAATGAATAAAAAGATATTTTGTGTTAATGGATTGGAAGACACAATATTGATAAGATGGCAAAAATCCCCAAATTTACCTACAGATTCCACACAATCCCTATCAGAATTCCAGTTGCCGTTTTTGATGTGCACAGAAATTGATAAGCTGATCTTAAAATTCATATGGAAATAGAAAGTAACCAAAATAGCCAAAACAACTTTAAAAGTTGGAGGACTTACACCTTTTGATCTGAAAACTTACTACAGTTACTGTAATCAAGAATACATGGTACTGATATAAGAATCTATATGAATAAAAGGCTAATATACTAAGTATCCCTCCAACCCTCTGACCGGTTGCTATGACGCACGCTGACCACCAGGGGGCAGACGCTTAACGCAGGAGCTGCCGTGACGTGCTCTGGCCATTTATAAAGAAATCAAACTGCATACCTGGCACTGACAAAGTAACACTCGGCTTCCCCCAAGTGGGACACAGGCCCCACCACCACCCTGGAGCAACAGCCCACCAAATTGCAGCCAACACTGCCAAGACCCCAGGGCGTAAAATACGGTCCACAGCCCAGCTCAGCCAGGAAACAGTCAACTGTGGGCGCCAGGTAATGATGACATTACGTAGCAATGCCTGACTTCCTCTCCCTAGTGAATAGCCTCCTTGGAGTTGCTTCAGCCCAGGAACACGACTTGCTTTATAGCCAGGTGCAAACATTTTTTACTTTAACCAAATGTCTGTGAAGTGTTTTCCCATGCCTCATCTCATTTGAGATCACAGAAGTCCTGGGATAGGTAGATAGGATACTTGGTGGAATCCTATTTTCTTTTCATTAGCCAGAAAATGGAGATTTAGGAAAGTTTAGGAACTTGACCTGACTGAAAAGAAGTAAGAAATGGTGGGCCTTGAAAATGACTTAAGGTTTTCTCACTGCACAGAATATAGTCAAACACTACTGCAGTTAAATATTTTACCCTTTGTTTTCCCTGCATGATCTACAATAATAATCTGCTTTGTGTTGATATTTACTGCTGTGTTGCTGACAATTACCTAGAAGAGAAGTTGGGGTGCTTCACTGGGTGGGAAAAAGTTTAGCTGCATCAGAAAGCAGGTCTAACTAAGCAAGTTTATTCTATCCTAATATATAAAAACCCTGGGTTGTAATGTCCGGTAACGACCGAGGCTCGACCAACTGGAAGTCAGTTCTGCAGTCAGTGCGGGGTTGCGTGGCAACCCAGAGCTAACTGCTTCAGCTGCAGGCACGCTGCCCCAAAAGTGACTGCTGAGGGGGCTGCGAATCAGGGTCAGAGAGAGGTCTGAAGAGAGAAGCAGGGACTGATCTGTTGCCTCTGTGGCAGCTTTTGATCAGGACTTGCCTCTCTCTTTGTCTCCCAGTCTGGCCAGCAGCCATGCCTCTATTTCTCTGCAGGCATCCAGAGAGGCTGCTGATCAGTCCTGCCTTTCTGAGGAGGCCCCGTTGATAGGCCCAGAGACGCTGACTGGCATAGAAACCGACCAATCAGAACCAAGTCTGGGTGAAGTGTGAGGAACGAATGGCTGCCTAGGAGGCGGAGCTTTTGATGTTGAGTGTCATAGAAACCGACCAATCAGAACCAAATTGGCTGGCAGAGGAAGGCAGTTGGGGGCAAGATCAGGCCTGCAGGGGAGGGCAGTTGGGGGCAAGATCAGGTGGGCAGGGGAGGACTGTTGGGGGTGAGATCAGGCCAACAGGGGAGGGAGTTGGGGGCGAGATCAGGCCAGCAGGGGAGGACAGTTGGGGGCAAGATCAGGCCGGTAGGGGAGGGCAGTTGGGGGCGAGATCAGGCCGGCAGGGGAGAGCAATTAGTGGCAATCAGGCAGGCAGGCAGAAGCAGTTAGGGGCGATCAGGCAGGCAGGCAGAAGCAGTTAGGGGCGATCAGGCAGGCAGGTGAGCGGTTAGGAGCCAGCGGTCCCAGATTGCGAGAGGGATGTCCGAACGCTGGTTTAGGCCTGATCCCTGTGGTCGGACATCCCTCAAGGGGTCCCCGATTGGAGGGGTGCAGGCTGGGCTGAGAGAACCCCCCCTCCATGTACGAATTTCGTGCACCAGGCCACTAGTATATACATAAAAAGCTAAGTTGATTCTCGCATGCGCGAAACATATAAAATTCTTGCTGGTGCCAATTGCATGCGTGTGTTTCGATTTATCATTGTCGATTGTGAATTTGGTTGACACTTCTATTATAGAGAAAGGGCAAATAGTGATACTAAAATATTTCTTCTAATTAATTTCCTTTCAATGTGCACAAATCTGTGCACCGAGCCACTAGTATACATATAAATCAATACAAGAGAATTAAAAATTCAGAAATAAAACCATAAATTTGTGATTAGTTGATTTTCTACAAATGTGTCAAGATCATTCAATATAGAAAGAATAGTTTTTGCAACAAATGGTGATGAGAAACTGGATAGCCACATGCAAAAAAATTAAGGTGGACCTTTACTTTCCACAATATACAAAACTAACTGAAAATGGATCAAAGACCTAAATGTAATAGCAAAAACTATAAAACTCCTAGAAAAAAACATAAGTGTAAGTCCTTGTACATTAGTTTAGGCAATGGTTTCTTAGATATGACATTAAAAACATTATATATCTACACTAATAAGAAACATGCAAATTGACCATCAATCCGCTACGCCCACCAGCCAATCAGGAGGGAATATGCAAATTATAAGGCCAAAGATGGCAGCCACCCAGGTGCTCAGGAAGCCTGCTATGAGGGGGGAGGGGCGCGAAGGGATCTACAGGAGTGGCACTCTGGCTACAGCGAAGACAAGACTGCAGACTCCGGAGTCTGCAACAAAGTTGAAGATGGCAGACTCCAGCAGGAGTCTGCAGCAAAGACGGCAGACTCCTGCCAGAGTGAAGGCCTGGGTCCCGGATGCCGGAGGAAAACTGGTGCTGGAAGCCAAGGGAAGGAAGGCTTATTGCACGAATCTCTTCGTGCAACGGGCCTCTAGTGTGTGTGTGTGTGTGTGTGTGTGTGTGTATACATATATATATATATATATATATATATATATATATGTATAGTTTTTTTTAATTTTTTTATTAGGGTATTATATGTGTATATATATGTGTACCTATTTTATTTCTGAATTTTTAATTCTCTTGTATTGATTTATATATATACACATACACACACATACTGGCATATGAATAGGTGAATATACATATATGAAGTTTGTGCTTCAAAGGATTTATGAAATGCGAAAAGACAATCCACAGGAGAAAACTTGTGCAATCATATATCTGATAAAGGACTTACATTTAGTATACAGAACTCTTACAATCCTATATAATAAAGAGGTAATATGCAAATTGACCCTCACACCCTCGCACAAGATGGCCGCCCCCATGTGGTCAAAGATGGCTGCCACAAGATGGCCGGCAGGGGAGGTTAGTTGTGAGCAATCAGGCAAGCAGGGGGGTGGGCAGTTGGGAGCGACCAGGCCTGCAGGGGAGGGCAGTTGGGGGGACCAAGCCTGCAGGGGAGGGCAGTTGGGGGCGACCAAGCCTGCAGTGGAGGGCAGTTGGGGGGGGGGGACCAGGCCTGCAGGGGAGGGCAGTTGGGGCGATCGGGCCGGCAGGATAGCAGTTAGGTGTCAATCAGGCTGGCAGGGGAGTGGTTAGGGGTGATCAGGCTGGCAGGCAGGTGAGCCGTTAGGAGCCAGCAGTCCCGGATTGTGAGAGGGATGTCCGACTGCCAGTTTAGGCCCGATCCAGGTGGGATCAGGCCTAAACCAGCAATCAGACATCCCCCAAGGGGTCCTAGATTGGAGCGGGTGCAGGCTGGAATGAGGGACCCCCTCCCCCCAGTGCACTAATTTTGTGCACCGGGCCTCTAGTTTACTAATAAAAGACAATAATCCAATTAAAAATGGGTAAAGAATCTGAATAGACATTCCTTCAAAGAAGATATAAAAATATCCAATAAGCACATGAAAAGATGCTCAACATTGGTCATTAAGTGTATGAAAATCAAAGCTACAATGAGGTATCATTTCATACCCACTAGGAGGGCTATAATAAAGTCCATAACATTGTTGATGAAGAATAATAAGATTGGTGATATGTGGAGAAACTGAAACCCTCTATAATGCTGGTGGGAATGTAAATGGTGAAACTGGTATGGAAGACAGTTAGGTGGTTCCTCCAAACCCTAAATATATAATTATCATAAGACGCAGCAATTCTACCACTGGAAAATGAAAGCAGGGTCTCAAATTCAACACAAGAATAAACCAAATATGATATATATATTGTAATGGAATATTATTTAGCCACAAAAAGAAACAAAGTTCTATATGCTGTAAGGTGGATGAACCCTGAAAACACTATTTGAGTCAAAGAAGCCAGGCACAAAGGCCACATACTATATGATTCTATTGATACGAGTGGCCTAGAATAGACAAGTCCATAGGGACAGAAAGTAGATTAGTGGTTGTCAGGAGCTGAGAGAAAGGCAGTCATTGCTAATGAGTACGGGGTTTCTTTATAGCGTGGTAAAATGTTCTAGAATTAGAAAGTGGTGGTGATGGTACAATATTAGAATAACCTAAAAACCACTGAGTTATACACTTTAAAAAGATAGATTTTGTGGTATGTGAATATCTCAACATATATATTTTTTAAGGTGAAAAGGTAGAAAAAAGTGATCTATAAATAGAAATGCAAATTAAACCAATGAGTTAATATATTTTAAACATGTTAACAAAAGCTATAAAAGTTTTTTATTTTTTTATTAAGGTATTATATGTGTATATATCTTACCATTGCCCCCCCACCCCACTCCCATACATGTCCTCACCCCCCCGTGTTTTGCATCCATTGGTTATGCTTATATGCATGCATACAAGTCCTTCAGTTGATCTATTTCCCCCACCTCTCCCTAACCTTCCCGCTGTAACTTGACAGTCTGTTTGATGCTTTACTGTCTCTGTATCTATCTTTTTGTTCATCAGTTCATAATGTTCTTTATTATCCATAAATGAGTGAGATCATGTGGTATTTTTCCTTCATTGACTGGCTTATTTTACTTAGCATAATGTTCTCCAGTTCCATCCAGGTTGCTGCAAATGGTAAGAATTTCTTTTTTTATGGCAGCATAGTATTACATTGTGAAGATGTACCATAGTTTTCTGATCCAGTCATCTGCTGACGGGCACCTAGGCTGTTTCCAAATCTTAGCTATTGTAAATTGTGCTGCTATGAATGTAGGGATGCATATATCCTTTCTGATCGGTGTTTCTAGTTTCTTAGGATATATTCCTAGGAGTGGGATTACTGGGTCAAATGAGAGTTCCATTTTCAGTTTTTTGAGGAAACTCCATACTGTTCTCCACAGTGGCTGCACCAGTCTGCATTCCCACCAGCAGTGCACGAGGGTTCCTTTTTCTCCGCATCCTCGCTAACACTTGTCATTTGTTGATTTGTTGATGATAGCCATTCTGACAGGTGTGAATGGTACCACATTGTCGTTTTGATTTGCATCTCTCGAATAATTAGTGACTTTGAGCATGTTTTCATGTGTCTCTTGGCCTTCCTTCTGTCTTCTTTTGAAAAGACTCTATTTAGGTCCGTTGCCCATTTTTTTTATTGGATCATTTATCTTCCTTTTATTAAGTTGTTAAGCTGCCTGTAGATGTTGGAGATTAAATCTTTATCAGTGATAACATTTGCAAATATGTTCTCCCATACAGTGGGCTTTCTTGTTGTTTCGTTGATGGTTTCTTTTGCTGTAAAAAAGCTTTTTATTTTGATGTAGTCCCATTTGTTTATTTTCTCTTTAGCTTCCATTGCCCTAGGGGCAGTATCAGTGAAGAAGTTCTTTTGGCATATGTCTGAGATTTTGCTGCCTGTGGTTTCCTCTAGTATTTTTATGGTTTCCCGTCTTGTGTTTTAAGTCCTGTATCCATTTTGAGTTTGTTTTTGTGTATGGTGTAAGTTGGTGATCTAATTTCATTTTTTTTTTGCATGTATCTGTCCAATTTTCCCAATACCATTTATTGAAGAGACTGTCTTGACTCCATTGTATGTTCATGCCTCCTTTGTCAAATATTAATTGAGCATAGTGGTTTGGGTTGATATCTGGATTCTCTATTCTATTCCATTGATCTATGTCTGTTCTTGTGCCAGTACCAGGCTGTTTTGAGAACAGTGGCTTTATAATACAGCTTGAAATCTGGTATTGAGATCCCTCCTACTTTATTCTTCTTTCTCAGGATTGCTGTGGCTATTCGGGGTCTTTTTTTTTCCAGATGAATTTTTGGAGAGTTCTTTCTAGGTCTGTGAAATATGCCATTGGTATTTTAATGGTGAGTGCATTGAATCTATAGATTGCTTTGGGTAGTATGGACATTTTAATGATGTTGATTCTACCAATCCATGAACATCGTATGTTCTTCCATCTGTTTACGTCTTCCTCTATCTCTTTTTTCACTGTCCTGAAGTTTTCCGCATATAGGTCTTTTACCTCCTTAGTTAAGTGTATTCCTAGGTATCTTAATCTTTTTGGTGCAGTGGTAAATGGGATTGCTTTTTTAGTTTCTCCTTCTGTAAATTCACTATTAGTGTATAGAAATGCTATAGATATCTTGGCGTTAATTTTGTATCCTGCTATATTGCCGAATTCATTTATTAAGTCTAGTAGTTTTTTGATAGAGTCTTTCGCGTTTTTTATGTACAATATCATGTCATCTGCAAATAAGGACAGCTCTGCTTCTTCTTTTCCAATTTGGATGCCTTTTATTTCTTCTTCTTGTCTAATCGCAATGGCTAATACTTCCAGTACTATGTCAAACAGGAGTGGTGAGAGTGGGCATCCCTGTCTTGTTCCTGTTCTTAGGGAAAATGGTTTTAATTTTTGCCCATTGAGGATGATGTTTGCTGTGGGTTTATCATATATAGCTTTTATTATGTTGAGGTATGATCCTTCTATTCCCACCTTGTTGAGAGTTTTTATCAAGAAAGGGTGTTGGATTTTGTCGAATGCTTTTTCTGCATCAATTGATATGACTATGTGATTTTTATCTCTCAATTTGTTTAGGTGATGTATCACGTTTATTGATTTGCGGATATTGTACCATCCTTGCATTCCTGGGATAAATCCTACTTGGTCATGGTGTATGATCTTTCTGATGTACTGCTGGAGCTGATTTGCTAGAATTTTGTTGAGGATTTTGGCATCTATGTTCATGAGGGATATTGGCCTGTAATTCCCTTTCATTGTGTTGTCTTTATCTTTTTGGTATTAGGGTGATGCTGGCTCATAGAAGGAGCTTGGAAGTGTTCCTTCCTCTTGAATTTTTTGGAATAGTCTGAGGAGGATAGGTTTTAGTTCTTCCTTGAATGTTTGGTAAAACTCTCGTGTGAAGCTTTCTGGCCCCTGGCTTTTGTCTGCCGGAAGCTTTTTGGTAACTGCTTCAATTTCTTCCATAGTTACTGGCCTACTGAGCTGTTTAGATTCTTCCTGATTGAGTTTTGGAAGGTTATATTTTTCTAGGAATATGTCCATTTCCTCCAGGTTGTCCAGTTTGTTGGAATATAGTTGTTCATAGTATTTTTAAACAATCCTTTGTATTTAGGCAGGGTCTGTTGTTATTTCTCCTCTTTCATTTCTGATTTTGTTTATTTGGGTCCTCTCTCTTTGCTTCTTGGTGAGCCTGGATAAAGGTTCATCAATCTTGTTTATCCTTTCAAAGAACCAGCTCTTGGTTTTGTTGAGCTTTTGTATTGTTTCTTTGGTCTCTATGTCGTTTATCTCTGCTCTGATCTTTATTATTTCCTTCCTTCTGCTTATACTGGGCTTTTCTTGTTGCTCTTTTCTAACTCTTTGAGTAGTAGGGTTAGGTAATTTATTAACATTGTTTCTTGTTTTTTTTGCAGTAGGCTTGTAGAGCTATGAACTTCCCTCTCAAGACTGCTTTTGCTGTGTCCCATAGATTTTGGATTGTTGTGTTTTCATTGTCATTTGTTACCATGATGTTTTTTATTTTTTCCTTGATCTCTCTGGTAACCCAGTCATTGTTTAATAGCATGCTGTTTAGTCTCCATGTGTTTGATTTCTTTGGATTGTTTTTATTGTAGTTGATTTCCAGTTTTATGCCACTGTGATCTGAGAAGATGCTTGATATGATTTCTGTCTTCTTGAATTTGAAGAGACTTTGCCTATGTCCCAACATATGGTCTATCTTTGAAAATGAACCATGTGCACTTGAGAAGAATGTATATTCTGTGGCTTTGGGGTGAAATGTTCTGAAGATGTCAATTAATTCCATCTGGTCTAGTGAGTCATTTAGGATTGATGTTTCATTGCTGGTTTTTTGTTTATAGGATTTGTCCAATGATGATAGTGGGGTATTAAAGTCTCCTACTATGATTGTATTGCTGTTAATCTCTCCCTTGATATCCTCCAGGAGTTTTTTTAAGTATTTGGGTGCTCCTTTATTGGGTGCGTATATGTTTACCAGAGTTATTTCTTCTTGTTGGATTGCTCCTTTTAGTATTATGAAGTGGCCTTCCTTATCTCTTGTTATGTCCTTCTCTTTGAGATCTAATTTGTCAGATATAAGTATTGCTACCCCAGGTTTTTTTTCATTTCCATTCACCTGGAAAACCTTTTTCCATCCCTTCACCCTCAGCCTGTGTGCGTCTTTTTTTCTGAGGTGGGTTTCTTGTAGACAGCTGATATATGGGTCTTGCAAAAGCTATAAAAGTTTATTAACACATTGAGCTTGTGACAATGTGAAGCAAAAACAGGTACTTTTTGTTGAAGTATAAATGAATAGAACTCTATGAAGTGCAATTTCTCAATAATGATCAAATCTAAAAATTGACATACTCTTTGAGCAATCTATGTATATGAGTATGTTCTGACTTTATACTCGCATATATATACACAAAATATCCATACAAGAATTACCAGAAGGGCATTGGTTTTACATGGTGAAAGTATAGAAACAACACATATATGCATGCATTTCCAGAGAATGTTTATGGAAGTATATAAATGATACTACTAATACTTTCTGCTTTAGTCCAGGTGAACTGGAAGATTGGCAGCAGGGGTGGAAGAAATAATTACTTTTCACCAGATATCTTTTGAATTTTGCACAATGTACATGCATTGCCTGTTCAATTAATTACTTAATTTAGGAAAGTATAGTGACTATAGACGGGAAAAGTTATGGTTCTAAGGTAGCAGACATAATTTTTCTTACTTTTATTCATCAATATATAGGTAGTATTAAGTGATCAAGGAATTAACAAAGGAATAGCAAATAAGTTTAAAACCATTATGTAATACATTTTAAATTTCAGGATTAAATACCTGTTTCTTAAAAGCTTAAGGTTGTTTTACCCAAACAAAACACATGTTTTTTGCCTACATGAAGCAAGAGCTATAGAGAACAATGTATTCTTTAAGAATGATAAAGTAGCACACTCTGACAAATCTTGCTTGAGGAATTAGAATTTATCTTATTTCTTTATGTCCAGAAAAGGGTTGACATAGCAGGCCTACGGCTGCTATCTCTAGAAAGGTCTTAGCAAATATTTGGGAAATTGATTTTGGGTGTGTTCACATCATTCCATAACTGAAAGGGTAGTAATTTACTGTGGCTAGAGTTTATAGAGACAATACATTTTATGATGAATACCTGCTTTCCCCTTCTGGGAGCCTGGAAATTTGGTATGTGGTGGACAGAGGGTTCCTAGGTGACCAACCTGCAATAAAAAACTTTGCACTGAGTCCACAATGAGTTTCCCAGGGCGGAAACACTTCACACATAGTGCTGTTCTTTTATTGCTAGGGAAAAGAGTGTTCTGTGTGACACCTCATGGGAGGAAGAAAGTATAAGGAAATCTAAACATGGGATCCTCTAGACCAGTGGTTCTCAACCTTTCTAATGCCGCGACCCTTTAATACAGTTCCTCATGTTGTGGTGATCCCCAACCATAAAATTATTTTCATTGCTACTTAATAACTGTAATTTTGCTACTGTTAATGAATCATAATGTAAATATCTGTGTTTTCTGATGGTCTTAGGCTCTACAGCAGTGGTTCTCAACCTGTGCGTTGTGACCCACAAGTTGAAAACCGCTAGCAGGGTCACCTAAAACCATCGGAAAACACAGATATTTACATTACGATTCATAACTGTAGCAAAATTACAGTTATGAAGTAGCAACAAAAATAATGTTATGGTTGGGGGGTCACCACAACATGAGGAACTGTATTAAAGGGTCACGGCATTAGAAAGGTTGAGAACCACTGCTCTAGACATACTACCTTATAACTTGACATGCAGATCCCAACTTACTACATAGCTGTACTAAATCTTACGCTGAGTCTTGTAATCAGTGAATCTCCCAAAGTGAGTAGTGAGTGTTCTTGGAGACCCTCAACATACCTTGCTTAGCAAGAAAAATATTTTTTTAAATACTATGTCATACAAACTGGAAATCATATAACTTTTGGCTGCTTAGTATGCTTATTTGCTTTTAATATGTTGACATTTCCCCTAAAATGCATATGTATTTTCTTTGTTGATATTGTTTTCTCTGTTAATTATTTTATATTAATTTTTCAATTTTTTATTTAAAAAAATATTTAATCACTCTCTTAGCCCATAAGCAAAACATAAGTCAACAAAGAGAATAAGTGAAGGAGAAAGAAATGTGAAGAAGATTGACAAACGTACAAACAAAATTCTGCTTAAGTACTCTACATCAATGTGAAAGGTAATACTGACTGAAAAAAATCTGAAAAAAAAAATATAGAAGAGCATTTCTGTTTATTTTAAATATTATTTGAGGTTTTCCAAAATCCCCAGTTATCTGATACATCCATATTCATACAAATACAAAAAAATAAAGCCAAATAGAATGTTTTAAAGTATAGCCTGAAATAAACTACAGTTCAAAAATAAGAGGAAAGGATTTTTACAGCTGATGAAATTATGTGTCATTTGATTTTAAAAACGCACAGGCAGTATTTCTACTTAAACATCTCCAAAGACATTTTCCTTTGGGGTCAAAAATGTTAGATCAGATTCTGATGTTCTGGCTAATTATCTTTAAGGGAAACAGGGCTTTTTAACAAAGTAAATTCAGAGAAAAGTAGTAATCAATTTAAAGTTATATAGTTATAACTATTTTAATATATGAATATACACATAAACCTAGTTAATAAATACTTATTCAATTAAACTTTTAAAATGACTCTGAATGGCATTGTGTTAGTGACCACTGATCAGAAATAGCCTTTGGTGAAAATTAATCATTTTAATTTAAAAATAAATTCATAAATTTCAACATTTCTGATTTGCATAAGTATGAGGAAAAGAAACAACCAAAAAAGAACAGTATGGCTTCATTTACTTTCACAACTGTAGGTCAGTGATAGAATATTATAAGTACAATATGTAAGAGAAAATAACGCTGTCATCTTTATACCTATAAGAAAACGAAACAGGAAAAGCAGAATTATTTAAATGTGGGGATGAATTGGAACTTACATAAGTCGACGTTTCCAAACTATCTGTGTTGACCAGTACTGGAGGAGGATTTGCCTTAAAGAAAGAATTGTAATGTGTTAGCTTAAAAGGAAAATTGACACATTAAATATTAATGTTCACAAATGTTAGAAGCGTATGACAGATTTGCTATTTCTTCAATTATAGTTTTATATGAGCTTGTTAAATAATGTACCCAGTTTCCAGCAACAAATGAAAATAGGTATAAGTGGTTAAATTAGATTTTCTTTTGGGAAATAAATTATTTCTGCTCAAACAGATAATTTCTTAAGGTTTGCAAAGTTCACCAGCCTCCTCAAAAAATCCACAAGTATTCTTCAGTATAATAAACAATTCTCCCTAAATTGCTTAGAAGTCATTAGCTTTCCTGTTCCCAAGGATTCCATGAAGATTTGAATGACTTTATCACCCAGAAAGAAAAAAATTCTTCCCCACAATGAATTGTGTTTGAATATGAAAAAAAATCTACCACACAAAGAAATCAATCACATACTTTTAGAAAACTGGAACCAGAATGGTAATGTAAAAGCCCCATGTATTTTCAGCTGCAATTATTGCTTTCCAACTGTTACTCTAGACCAGTGGTCGGCAAACTCATTAGTCAACAGAGCCAAATATCAACAGTACAACGACTGAAATTTCTTTTGAGAGCCGAAAACTGACTTCTGCGCATGAGCCACAAAGTTTCAATCGCTCTGTACATGCGCGCCCGCACGTGGTATTTTGTGGAAGAGCCACACTCAAGGAGCCAAAGAGCCGCATGTGACTCGCGAGCCACAGTTTGCAGACCACTGCTCTAGACCACTCAGAGAATAATGACAAAACTCTTTAATCCAAACAAAACACACACACACAAAAGCAAACAGATAAAAAACCATAAACAAATAAAAAACAAGCAAAAAACACAAATACATCTAATTAAGTTTGGATTCAAAAAGTTTAGTTTTCTGGTTAAGTTCAAAGTATCCTTTAAACAACTGTTAGGAATGTTTATAAGTATTAATAGTTCTAATCCAATTAATTAATAATTATACATAATAGCTGTATGAAACAAGCATTATATACAAAATAAGCATTTCCTTCCAAGTGTATGGGCGTTTCTAAAAAGTAAATATTCAGACTTCAAATGTTTTACATTATTTTCAGCAAAGTACTAGATATGGACGATCATATGATAAGATGCTTAAAGACAACACAGTCATAGATAAATAATGCACAGTATGCATTCGGGGTACATGAAGCAACAGGTTTAAAATGAGTAGGGGGATAAATGTAACCAGGGGAGAGAAGTGGTGTGCTTCAGGAAAATGGCGATGGAATAGAGTCGGGTTTGGAGTCTGTTCCTGGGGCGGAGTGTAGGAGAAGCAGAGGCTCGCAGAGGGAGTGTATGTGGGCAAGCCAAGGGACAGCTAAACTCCAGGAGAAGGCGGGGGAGTGCTGGGCAGTGTTCCCCTGACCTTGCAGCACCCACAGGGGCTGGGTCTCCTCCCGGAGCTGCGGGCTCACCGGGCGCCTCGCCATCTTGCAAGGAAAGGAGGATTTTATTGGAAACCTGACTTTCCGCGACAACTGCAAACACTGAACTGCTGCGATCACCAGACCACCGGTACCCTATCAGCGCAAACATTCGGATTCAAAGGAACTCTTCACTGCACCACGGAAAGTGCCTTGTCTGTTGTGCCTGGTTGTGTTGTATTTTGTACCTTTAAATCAACGCCGGAGAGAGAGATCTATATAACCAGACATCCGGAGAAGAGAGACCATGAGGAGACAAAGAAATAGCCCACACAGGAAAGAGAAGCAGGCATCACCAGAAAAGGAAGTAAACGATTTAGAGGCAAACAACCTATCAGAGAAAGAATTCAGAGAAATGGTCATAAAGTGGCTGAAAAGGATGGAAGACAAATTCGACAATATGAGTAAGAACCAAGAAGAAATGAAGAAGAACCAAGAAGAAATGAAAAATGACATCGCTGCTGTAAAGAACTCAATAGAAAGCATCAAGAGTAGACTAGACGAAGCAGAGGACCGCATAAGTGAGCTAGAAGACAAGATGGAAAAAAATACCCAATTACAACAGCTTCTAGAAACAAAAATTAGAAAGACTGAGGAGAACCTAAGGGAACTTCGGGACAACACAAAACAAAACAACATCAGGATAAAAGGAAAGGAAACTGAGCAAGGAATAGAAAACCTGTTTGAAGAAATAATAACAGAAAACTTCCCTGATATAGGGAAGAAAAAACCCACACAAATCCAAGAAGCTCACAGAGTTCCCAGCAAAATGAACCCCAAAAGACCGATGCCAAGGCACATTATAATTAAGTTGGCAAACACCAACGACAAAGTAAGAATCTTAAAAGCGGCCAGAGAGAGACAGACAGTTACATACAAAGGAACCCCCATCAGACTAGCAACTGATTTCTCAACAGAAACTCATCACGCCAGAAGGGAATGGAATGAAATATACAAAGTCTTGCAAAGGAAGGGTCTAAATCCAAGAATACTGTACCCAGCAAGGCTATCAATCAAAATTGAAGGTGAAATCAGGAGCTTCACAGACAAAAAAGGACGAAGGGAGTTTATCACCACCAAACCAGCAATGAGAGAAATGCTAAAGGGTCTGCTGTAAAAAAAAAAAAGAAAGAAATAGGAAGCAAAGAAGGAACACAGGGGTATAGAATAAAAATGGCGTCAAATAAGTACCTATCAATAATAACTTTAAATGTAAATGGATTGAATGCCCCAATCAAAAGACACAGGGTAACAGACTGGATAAGAAAACAAAACCCATATATCTGCTGTCTACAGGAAACCCACCTCAAAAAAAAGGACGCATACAGACTGAGAGTAAAGGGCTGGAAAAAGGTTTTCCAGGCGAATGGAAATGAAAAAAAAGCTGGGGTAAAATGAGTAGGGAATACTTTATCTATCCTACCTAATAATAGACAAATATGCAAATTGACCATACCTTCGACATACCCACAAACCACGCCCACCATCCAATCAGAGCAAGTATGCAAATTAACCCAACCAAGATGGCTACAGCCACAGAGAGCAAGGTTTCCTAGGTAACAGAGGAAGCCAAGCTTTCCGCCTGCCCTTGCCAGGCCTAAGCCTCCACTCAAGCTACAAAGTTTCAATTATAGAAGGTAAACAAATTCAAACAGAAATGGCGGCAAAATGGAGCTTGAGAGAGCAGGCCAGGGTTGCCGCTGGCAACAGGGGAAGCAAAGCTTTTCGCACACCCTGGCTGGGCTCACCCACTTAAGGCTACAAAGTTTCAATTATAACCCCAACAGAAATGGCTGCCAGCCGCGGGGGGAGCCCCAGGCTTGGCTCCACTCCAGGCTACAAAGTTTCAATTGTAGAAGGAGAATAAATTCCAGATACCAGGGCCTCCGCTTGCGTTGCCAGGGGGCGTGGCCCATCTGCAAACCACCACAGGCCCCTCGCTCAGGCCACCCCATGCCCCAAGGGAACCCCACCCTGATCAGGGACACCCTTCCGGGCAAACCAGCTGGCCCCCACCCCTGTACCAGGCCTCTATCCTATCTAATAAAAGAGTAATATGCAGATTGATCATCACTGCAACACACAATATAGCTGCCCCCATGTGGTCAAAGATCCTGCCCCCATGTGGACACAAGATGGCCACCACAAGATGGCCAGCAGGAGAGGGCAGTTGGGAGGCACCCGGCCTACAAGGGAGGGCAGTTGAGAAGGACCAGGCCTGCAAGGGAGGGCAGTTGAGAGGGACCAGGCCTGCAAGGGAGGGCAGTTGGAGGTGATCAACCCTGCATGAGAGGGCAGTTAGGGGTGACCAGGCCGGCAGAGAAGGGAAGTTGGGGGCAAACAGGCTGGCAGCAGAGTGGTTAGGGGTGATCAGGCTGGCAGGCAGAAGTGGTTAGGGGCAATCAGGAAGGCAGGCAGGCAAGCAGTTGGGAGCCAGCAGTCCTAGATTGTGAGAGGGATCCCAGATTGGAGAGGGTACAGGCTGGGCTGAGGGACAACCCCCCTCCGTGCACAAATTTCGTGCACCGGGCCTCTAGGGAGCTTTTGTACAGATATCCTCAATTGTTTTTATAAATTTGTTCCTTGGTTTATTATCTCAAAGAAATATGAAATAATTAACAATATGAATAGCCAATATCATAGACCAGCTACCCATCCATGCATTATCATTCTTTTAACTACCATAAAACATGTCAAGGTCGTACTATTATCAACTTCAGTATTATAGATTAGTAAACAGAAGCTCAGAATGGTTAAGTAAACTGCTTGGTTACATGATTGTAACTGGAATTCTAAACCAGACCAAATTAACTTTTGAGACCTTTATAACAACACGGCAATGTCTCAACAATTTCCAAGTGTAGTGTGATGCTATGTTAGGGATACTTGGAGTAAATGAATCAGAGAACACTGAACAGGAAAGGTCAGGTTCCCTATCCTATCTAATAAAAGAGTAATATGCAAATTGACCCTAACTCCACTATACCCACAAGCCACGCTCACCAGCCAATCAGGAGCAAATATGCAAATAAACCCAACCAAGATGGCTGTGGCCACAGAGAGCAGGAGGGAGGCTTGGGTTTCCCCGGCAACAGAGGAAGCCAAGCTTTCTGTCTGCCCTTGCCGGCCTAGGCCGCCACTCAATGCTACAAAGTTTCAATTATAGAAGGTAAACAAATCCAAACAGAAATGGCAGCAGCTACGGAGCTGGAAGAGCAGGAGGCAAGCGTTGCCCCTGGCAATGGAGGAAGCAAAGCTTCTGCAGCCCTGGCTGGCCTAGGCCTCTGCTCCAGGCTACAAAGTTTCAATTATAGATATACATAAATTCCAACAGAAATGGCTGCCACCACAGAGCAAGCAGGAGGCTTGGCTCCACTCCAGGCTACAAAGTTTCAATTGTAGAAGATACATAAATTCCAGATACCAGGGCCTCTGCTTGGGTCGCCAGGGGTGTGGCCGGCCTGCAAACCACCACAGGCCCTTCACCCAGTCCGCCCCACACCCCAAGGGAACCCCCACCTGATCCAGGATACCCTTCAGGGCAAACCAGCTGGCCCCCACCCGTGCGCCAGGCCTCTATCCTATCTAATAAAAGAGTAATATGCAGATTGACCATCACTCCAACACACAATATAGCTGCCCCCACATAGTCAAAGATCCTGCCCCCATGTGGACACAAGATGGCCACCACAAGATGGCCAGCAGGGGAGGGCAGCTGAGAGGGACCAGGCCTACAAGGGAGGGAGGTTGGGGGCAATTAAGCCCGCAGGGAAGGGCACTTAGGGGTGACCAGGCTGTCAGAGGAGGGAAGTTGGGGGTGACGGGGCCTGCAGGGAAGGGCAGTTTTGAGGGGGGGGACCCAGGCCTGCAGGGGAGATCAGTTGGGGGGGGACCAGCCTGCAGGGGAGGGCAGTTAGGGGCAAACACGCTGGCAGGGGAGCAGTTAGGCATCAATCAGGCTGGCAGGGGATTGGTTAGGGGGTGATCAGGCTGGCAGGCAGAAGCGGTTAGGGGCAATCAGGAAGGCAGGCAGGCGAGCAGTTGGGAGCCAGCAGTCCTGGATTGTGAGAGGGATGTCCGACTGCCCATTTAGGATCGGGCCTAAACGGGCAGTCGGACATCCCTCGAGGGGTCCCAGATTGCAGAGGGTGCAGGCTGGCCTGAGGGACACCCCCCACCCCCGCAGTGCACAAATTTCGTGCACTGGGCCTCTAGTGAATATAATAAAAACAGAAACCACTACAAAATTTTAAAGGATTCTAGAAAACTATTTTAACACCAAAAGATGAATTGAAGTGATAAGAGTAAAATAAAGTTTTAAATCTCCTACTAAAGAAATAATTATATTACTGAATTCCAGATACGTGGAAAGATGCTACATTATTACAATAATCCTTAGGCCGCTTATTTAGAATTATTTATTTTTTAAAATCTTTATCGTTGAGAGTTATTACTAATAGATGTCCTCCTTTACTCCCTCCCCCCAGAACCCCCCTTCACCTGGTTCCCACCCCACCCAAGGCCTTCACCACTATTGTCTGTGTCCACAGGTAATGCAAATCTCTATAATAATAAAAGCATAATATGCTAAATAGGCCAGACAGCCGAACGACCTTCTGGATGTCCTTTGAGACGAAGCCAGGGCTGCGAGGGCCGAGCCCCTTGCATGAATTTCGTGCATTTGGCCTCTATTATGCATATAAGTCCTTTGGTTAATCTCTTCCTCACATCCCCCTTTCCTTCTGAGATTTGTCAGTCTGTTTCATGTGTCCATACCTCTGGTTCTATTCTATTCATGTTTATTTTGTTCACTAGATTCCTTGTTAGTTTATTTTGAGTTTTAGATTCAATGTTGATAGATACATATTTATTGCCATTTTATTGTTCATGATTTTGAGCTTCCTTTTTTCTTCTTCTCCTTTTTCTTTTACCTACTCTTCTCAAACAATACCCTTCAACAATTTATGTAACAATAGTTGATGGTGATGAACTCCTTTAGCTTTTTCTTGTCTATGAAGCTCTTTATGTGACCTTCAATTATAAATGATAGCTTTGCTGGGTAGAGTAATCTTGGTTGTAGGTCCCTGCTATTCATCACTTTGAATATTTTAAAAAAATCGTTATTGTTGAAAGTATCACATATGTCCCCTTTATCCACATTGACCCCTTCTAGCCCACCCAGAGCCCCCACCCTAGGCCTTCACCATATTTCTTGCCACTCCCTTCTGTTTAGAAATAAGCTGACAGTCATATGGGCGCTCCTTTGTAGGTAACTGCTTTTCTCTTGCTGCTTTTAAGATTCTCTCTTTGTCTTTAATGCTTGGCATTTTTATTAGGATGTGTCTTGGTATAGGCCTCTTTGGATTCCTCTTGTTTGGGACTCTGCGCTTCTTGGACTTGTAAGTCTATTTCTTTCACCAGGTAGGGGAAGTTTTCTGTTATTATTTCTTCAAAGAGGTTTTCAATATCTTGCTCTCTCTCTCTTCCCCTTCTGACATCCCCATAATGCGAATGTTGGTGCACTTGAAGTTGTCCCAGAAGCTCCTTACATTATCTTCATATTTTTGGATTCTTTTTTCTTTTAGCTCTTCTGATTGGGTGTTTTATGCTTCCTCATATTCCAAATCATTCATTTGATTCTCAGAATCCTCTACTCCACTGGTGAATCCCTGTAAAAATTATTCTTTATTTTAATAAGTATGCTTAATGTCTGACTGGCCTTTTTTCATGTCTTTGATGTTCTCACTAAGGTTCTGAAAATTCTCACTAAGATGCTTGAAAATCTCACTAAGTCCCTTGAAGCTCTCATTAAGATCCTTGAGCAACCTTATAACCATTGTTTTGAACTCTGTATCTAGTAGTTTGCTTGCTTCCATTTCATTTGGTTCTGTTTCTGGAGACTTCTTCTGTTCTTTCATTTGTGACATGTTTCTTTGTCTCTACATTTTGGCTGCTTCCTCGTGTTTGTTTCTGTGTATTAGTTAGAGTTGCTGTGTCTCCTGTAATTGGTAGAGTGGCCTTGTGTAATAGGTGTTCTGTTGGGTCCATAGTTGGGCCACCCAGCAGGAGCTACAGAGTAATTTTCAGATAGCTGCTACTTGTACTGGGTTTGGAAGTGCTCAAGCTATGCCCAGCTCTGAAGCAAGGCAGGCTGGTGCTAGTGCTGGGTCTTGGGCCTCTTAATGAAAGGTATGGGGCACGCTAAGGTTAAGATGCCAGCAGCTGCTTGTTTGAGAGATTTTAGGAAAGTCTGTAGCCTGAGCCAGGACAGGCCATTCATATGTAATAGCAGCTGCAAACAGCTTAGGTGGGACTGTAATTGGGTGGGGTGTCAGGGAATCACCAGGGGGCAGCAAACAATGTGATACAAGCTGATTACAACTCAGATATGGCTGCTTGTCAGCTCTGAGTTGGGGGCAGGTCCCAGCACAGGAACAATGAACCCTGTGAGATCTCCTGTCTGGGAGAAAGCTGTCCCTGAATTCCTGCCCTGATGCCAGATAATCTAGTTCCTCCCCATATATCTCTGGATCCCCCAAAGCTGCCTCCCAAGTGCTGGAGCCCAGAGGGATTGAGTCAGAGTAAGTCTGTGTTCTGACCCTTTAAGAGGAACTGCATGGGTCTCCAGCAGCCTCCATGTCACTCAGTCACAATCTCCACTGGTTTTTACAGCCCAAAGTTATGAGAACTTCTCTTCATAGCTCTGGAACCCTGCCTGGGGGTCTGTAACTCCCTGCTTCTCACCTGAGATCTCTGCAGCAGAGATATCCCTCCCTATTAAACACGCCACACATGGGTATCGAATCAGTCTGTTCCGTGCTTCCACCCTTCCTACCAGTCTCAATGTACTTCTCCTTTACTCTTCTAGTTGTAAGACTTCCATTCAGCCAGATTTCAGGTTCTGAATGATGGTTGCTCTGTATTTTAGTTGTAATTTTGAAGTGGTTGTGGGAGGTGGCGAGTTCCAATGGTTACTCTACACTGCCGTCTTGGTTCTCTCTCTTATTTAGAATTATTAAAGTTTTAGTATCATACCTGTAATTTCTCCTAGAATCATATTTTGTATGATATTCCTATTGATTTTCATTTTTTAGGAGGGGTAAAAATGCATCGAAATGCTCATATAATCATAGTTGATATTCCATTTCCCTCCACAATGGGACTTATTTTTACCTAGATTTTATACTATCCTATATAATAAAGAGGTAATATGAAAATTAACCCTCATGCCCTCACAAGATGGCTGCCTAAGACCAGGTCAGCAGGGGGTTTAGTGAGGAATGACCAAACGACTGAACAGCAGGCTGCGTGGGGTGACCAGGCTGGCGGGGGGAGGGGGAAGTTGGGGGCAACCAGGCCAGCAGGGGGGTCAGTTGGGGGTGACCAGGCCGACAGAGGGGTCAATTGGGACTAGGCTGGCAGGAGGGGCAATAAGGGGTGACCAGGTTGGCTGGGGGGCGGGGGGCACGGTTGGGGGTGACCTGGCTGGCAGGGGGAGCAGTTAGGGGTGATCAGGCCAGCATGCAGAGGCAGTGAGGGGCGATCAGGCCGGCGGGGGGGGGGGGCGGCCAGTTAGGGGCAACCAGGCAGGCAGGCAGGTGAGCAAATAGGAGCCAGTGGTCCAGGACTGTGAGAGGGATGTCTGACTGCTGGTTTAGCCCCGATCCCTGGGATCAGGCCTAAACCGGCAATCGGACATTCCCCAAGGGGTCCCGGATTGAGGAGGGTGCAGGCTGGGCTGAGAGGACCGCCCGCCAGTGCACGAATTTCATACACCAAGTCTCTAGATCAATAATTGTAAAAATACATAAAGATGTACTTATTTACACTTTAAATAAGATTAAGAACTTTCACACCTAAGATCATTATTATCTATCTATACTATCTACACTAATAAAAGGATAACATGCTGAAGAGACGTTCCAGATGTCCTTCCGGACAAAGCCATGGTGGCGGAGCTGAGGCATAGGCGGTTAGAGGCAATAAGGCCAGGAGGGAAGGGCAGTTGGGGGGCGATCAGGCTGGCGGGTGGTGGGGAGTTGGGGGCGAGCAGGACGGCAGGGAGGGCAGTTGGGGGCGAACATGCCGGAGGGGTGGCAGTTGCAGGCGAGCAGGTCGGTAGGGGGGGCAGTTGGAGGTGAGAAGGGCGGCGCGGGGGGTAGTTGGGGGTGAGAAAGGCGGCGCAGAGGGTAGTTGGGGGTGAGCAGGCTGGCAGGGGAGGACAGTTGGGGGTGATCAGGCTGTTGGGGGCAGCAGGCTGGCAGGGGTGGCTGTTGGGGGCGAGCAGGGCATTGGGGGGGGCATTGGGGGCGATCAGGCTGGCAGAGGGGGCAGTTGGGGGAGAGAAGGCCGACGGGGGGGCAGATGGGGAGATCAGTCCAGAAGGGAGGGGGCGATCAGGCCGGCAGGGGGTGCATTTAGGGGTGATTAGGCTGCAAGAGGGTGCAGTTGGGGGTGATCAGGCTTTCAGGCAGAGTGGTTAGGGGCGATCAGGTAGGCGGGTGGTTAGGAACCAGTGGTCCCAGATTGTGAGAGGGCAGTCTGACATTCTCTGAAGGGTCCCAGATTGGAGAGTGTGCAGGCCAGGCTGAGGGATACCCCCCGCCCATGCATGAATTTTGTGCACCGGGGCTACTAGTCCTATATAATAAAAGCCTAATATGCTAAGTGTCCAGTCATCCATTCAACCAATCAAAGCATAACATGCTAATGATATGCTAAGGCCGCTCAACCGCTCGCTATGACGTGAACTGACCACCAGGGGGCAGACAGTCGACCAGTCACTGATCTCCAGAGGGCAGACGCTCCGACCAATAGGTTAGCTTGCTGCTGGGGTCCGGCTGATAGGGACTGAGTGAGATGGTCCGGACACATCCTGCAGCCCTCCCTCGGTTCCTCCCCGGCTGGCCACGTCCCTCCCTGGCCCTGATCATGCACAGCTGGGGTCCCTCAGACTGGCCTGCCCCCTCTCGCAATCCAGAACCCCTTAGGGGATGTCGGAGAGTTAGCTGGTTTCGGCCCAACAGCAGAACAGCCAGTCACTATGATGTGCACTGACCACCAGGGGGCAGACGCTCAACGTAGGAGCTGCCCCCTGGTGTCTGTGTGCTCCCACAGGGGGAGTGCTGCTCAGCCAGAAGCCAGGCTCATGGCTGGCGAGCACAGCAGGGGTGGCGGAAGCCTCTCCTGCCTCTGCGGCAGCACTAAGGATGTCCGCGGGGAGCAGGCCTAAGCCATCAGCTGGACATCCCCTGAGGGCTCCCGCACTGTGAGTGGGAGCAGGCCGGGCTAAGGGACCCCCCGAGTTCATGAATTTCGTGCACCGGGCCTCTAGTCTATATATATAAAAAGCCAGCGACCATAACACTGTAACGATTGTAACGACCGGTCGCTATGACGCCCACTGTGGCCAGCATAATGGCCTGATCAGGGGGTGAGGACGGCCAGCCAACCTCCTGCGGTCCCTCCCCCCCTGCCGGCCTGTCCCCCTTTCCCCCTTCCATCCCGCTTCCGATCAGCCCCTCCCCATGGCCGGCCCTGCCCACAATTGGCCCCCCAACCCCAACTGGGGGTGGGGCCCGCCGGCCAATCGCCCGCAGCGCCTTCCCCCAGCCGGCCCTGCCCTGATCAGGGACGGGCCAGCCAGTCAACCTCCCACCATCTCCTCATCCCGAGATGCCCAGCCCTGATCCACCCCAATTGGGGTTAGGCCGGCTAGATCCAACCCATGCACGAATTCGTGCACTGGGCCTCTAGTATATATACAAAAGGCTAAGCAACCGTCTGTCTGGTACATATGACACGCAATGACCACCAGGGGGCAGATGCTCAACACAGGAGCTGCCAAGCTGCGGTGACTTGGCAGCGGCAGTTCTTGGGTGACACAACCTGGAACCAGAGAGGAGGGAACCCGATTCCTCGCAGGGCCACATGATTCCACCTTCGGCCGTGGGTTATGTTATTGCTGAGGCACTATTGGTCCTGCATCCGTTGCCTTTCAATGTGCACGAATCCGTGCACTGGGCCACTAATATTTAATAATACTACCCCTAGTTTGACTTTGCATAACTCTGTTGCTAAGGCAGTTAGGTCTTAAGCCATCTCTTGGAACTACTAAAGCTCTAAAAGTAAAAAAGGTTCAGAATCTGACATTTGGCTATTATTTTATTTTTTGACTGTTACATGTTAACTTTTAAGAAGTCAACCTTATGTAAGAATAATTTTAGAGTTACAGAAATACTGCAAAGATAGCACAAAGAATTCCCATATACTTTATATACATTGGCTATTATATTTAACTAATAAGTCTGAAGTACATTACTTAATCAAATGACAGAAAGATGAATATTTCCAAAGAAGATAAATATATATGTGGGACAAAATGCTATATAGAAAGACAATTATTTTTTATTTTTATTTTTTATATATTTTATTGATTTTTCACAGAGAGGAAGGGAGAAGGACAGAGAGCCAGAAACATCAATGAGAGAGAAACATTGACCAGCTGCCTCCTGCACACCCCCCACTGGGGATGTGCCCGCAACCAATGTACATGCCCTTGACCGGAATCGAACCTGGGACCCTTCAGTCCGTAGACCGATGCTCTATCCACTGAGCCAAACCAGTTTCGGCAAGACAATTATTTTTATCTTTAGAATAATTAACAAAATTTCCAAAGGCAAAAATATTTTTAAAACTGTTTCACATTTACAAGTATAAAAAACATGACAAATCTAAGGAGGTTCAATATTATGGAGTTCAGAATGTGTCCTATTTCATAGACAAACTAATAAAAAGGCAAATATTGAACCCACTTTATAGTAAATTCCTAAAATTTAATTTATAAGATAATTAATTTATATTAATTCCCTAAAAATATCAATTGAAGCCCAAAGTGAATGACCAAATCTAACAAATAATTAAAACACTTAAAAAAAAAAAAAGAAACATTAGAAACAAATTAAATTTTATAAAGAAAAAAGAAACTAATAAAAACCTGTGGTATGGTGGATAGGATGACAGTATTCTCAGCAGGGACTGGCAGGACAGGGATCACAGGGACAGTGGGAGAAGAGAGAGGTACAGCTTCTGTTGGCTAAAAATCATCAATGACAAAAAATCAGGAAAAATATCAAAATAAAAAGGAATCACATAACAGAAAGCTTTGTCATAAATTATAGTTTTCAGAATGAACTGAAAAATAGGTAAAATATTAATATATTACCTCAATTTGAATGAGAAAATGATTTCCAGAAAGTATTTCATTAATAATTATATCACAAATACTTTAATTACTCTGTAGTTAAAATGAGTGACTACTCCTTAGATGTTTAAATGAAAATAACAAAAGATAACAACTTGTAATGCTCCTCCTCAAAGCGACAAGACACTAGCTTTAGAGACAGACTACAAAATATTTTTCTAGCATCCAGAATATATTTGACTACTTTCCTCCTTGTATTCAAAGAATCAAAAGTAATTCCATTAGACTATCAGGTAGATAGTTGGGCCTTACAAATCCACAGACAAAAAATTCAAAAGACTCCAAAATTGAATCTGTGTAACTTAAACTAATCTGTGCTATTAACCTCTATTATCAAGAACCTGCCTGTAAAGTCATTAATGCAACTAGCATTCATTGAGTATCTATTATATGCTAGACATATTTTGGAAAAAATGAAAAAAGAAGTGGGAACTCTAGTGACATATTTAAAATATAAAGCTTTGGTATTTATACTAAACTAGTGGCCCGGTGCATGAAATCCGTGCACTCGGGGGGTGTCCCCCAGCCTGGCCTGTGCCCTGTCACAGTACAGGAGCCCCACGATCCATCCCCCAAAGAGGTAGGCCCCACCCACCCATCTGGGGCTCCTCTATGGATTGCCCAAAGAGGTAGGCCGGGCCGGGCCATGGCAGAGGCCTGTGGACCCCCAGTGCAGGTGCGTGGAGGCCTCCACTGCGGCCCCGTACCTGTCCCCGTCCCCGATGCTGCAAGTCCCCGCCCACCCGTGTCTGCAGCCTCCAGCTGATTGGTTGTTATGCATGAGGGTGTCCCGACCATTTGCATATTACCCTTTTATTAGTATAGATTACTCTATCTGACTTGATTCAATTATTTTTAAAAAGATAAAACTGGAACACAGAAAGGTGTTTTCTAACAAGTTCCAAACCCTGTAAGTGGAATTAATTCATAAATATTTGCTATATCAATGACATATTCTATAAGTATAAAAACATTAAAATTAAATCAATAAGACGACAATGTACATTAAGAGACTTAAAACAGAAAGAAAACAAATTGCTAAACTTGAAACTATGCTTTTCCTCATTGATAAAAATACAAAATGAAATTACAATGTTGACTTTCTTTCTCTATCAGGCAATGAAAATTTATCAAAAATGTATGAAGTCTCTTCAATAAGGTGTTGAGACACTGGATATCCACATGCAAAAAAAAGTTAAAACATTATATATAAAAACTAACGGAAAATTAATCAACAGCCTAAATATAAGTGCTAAAACCATAAAACTCGTAGAAGAAAACAGGGGTAAATTTTCATGACCTTGGATTTGACAACTTATTCTTAAATATGACCATTAAAAAAGTGTAAGTGATGAAAACAAATTAAGATTTAATCAGAATTAAAACTTCTTATACACCAAAGAGCATTATCAAGAAAGTGAAAAGACAACCTACAGAATGAGAGAAAATCTTTGCAAATCATACATCTGATGAAGGTTTGATATCCAGAATATACTAAGAACTCCAACTCAACAAAAAAACAACAACAATAAAAAAATGGGCAAAGGACCTGAACAGACATTTCTCTAAAAAAGCTATACAAATGGCTAATAAGCACATGAAAAGATACTGAACATCACTATTCACTAGAGATATGCAAATCAAAGTTACAGTATCACTTCACACCTACTAGAAGGCTGTAATAAAAAAGGGAAAACTGAAAGAGAAAGTAGTAAGTGTTGAGAATGTGCAAAACTGGAACCCTCAAAAATTGCTGGTAGGAAAGGGAAAGAGTGCATACTCTGTGGGAAAACAGTTTGGCAGTTCCTCAAAAAATGAACCATAAGACGACTATATGACCCAGCTAATCTACTCTTAAGTATATGCTCAATAGAACTAACAACAGGGAACTGGATACTTACACCAACGTTCAATGATGCATTATTCAAAACAGTCAAAAGGTGGAAACAGCCCTAACTGGTTTGGTTCAGTGGATAGAACGTCGGCCTGTGGACTGAAGGGTCCCAGGTTCGATTCTGGTCAAGGGCACGTACTTTGGTTGCAGGCACATTCCCAGTGGGGTGTGTGCAGGAGGCAGCTGATACATGTTTCTCTCTCATCGAAGTTTCTAACTCTCTGTCCCTCTCCCTTCCTCTCTGTAAAAAATGAATAATAATAATAATAAAAGGTGGAAACAACCCAAATGTCCACCAACAGATGAATGGATGAAGAAAATGTGGTACATGCATTAAATGGATATTATTCATCCATAAAAAGTAAAATTCTGATATATGCTACAATATGGATTAATCTTGAAAACATTATGATAAGTGAAATTAATCAGCCACAAAAGGACAATATTGTATGATTCCACTTATACAAAATACTTACAATAGATAAATTCAGAAACAGAAAGGAGAAGTTATGGGGGCACAGGGAATCGTTGCCTAATGGTTACATAGTTTGTTTGATGTGATAAAAACAACTTTGGAAATAGTGATTACTGCACAACACTGGGAATATAATTTAATGCCACAGAATTGTTTAGTTAAAACTCGTTAAAATGGCAAATTTTGTTACATATATTTTACCACAATAAACAAACTCAAATAAAGTTTAATACATGGGAACAAGTACTCTCTCACACTGCCCTTGGAAATATAAATCCATACAAACTTTACAAAAACCAACTCAGCAGTAATTGTCTATAGCCATAAAAATGTCTAACCTCTCTGACATAGTAATTCTGGCAACCTATCCTCAAGGGAATAATTTAAAAAGCAAGTGTTTTAATACTCTCAATATATTCCCTTGAGAATTGTTTATACTTGGGGAAATGTGGAATATCCTAAATATCCAAAGGTATTGAAATGGTTAAGTAAATAATGATAATTATATAAGATTAAATAAATATCAGGCAACAAGGATAAATCATCTGTAAAAACAGTTTGTAAGTCCTATGGAATACTGCCAATGACATGACATAAAATAAAAAAGGAAAAATGAAAAGTGTAAAAATATGGAAATAAATGTGTGAAAAGTTAACCTCTGGGGGCAGGATTACAAGTACCTTCCCTTCCCCTTGCCTCATTTCACACTAGAGGCCGGGTGCACAAATCGTGCACGGGTGGGGTCCGGCTGGCCGGCGGGGTGGTGGTGGGGGGAGGGATGCAGGAGGTTGGTCGCCGGCCCTGCCCCTGATCAGACCATTTGGCTGGCCATAGTGCGCATCATAGTGACTGGTCATTCCGGTCACTTGGCTTTAATATATATAGATTCTACTTTCCTAATTGTCAACAATAAATACACAATGATATTATAATGCAGTGTGAGAAATGGGACACCCACTGATCATATCAAGAGAAAATCAATTATGATTGTTTACCATCCAATTCTCTAAAAAATAAAAGGAAAACCCATTTCACATGAATTGTTCTAAAAGATGCTAACAAATTTCAGTGATATGTAGGACTATTAGAGATGAAGAGTAGGGATCAAGTTCATTTTACAACTGAGGTTCAGCTCACAAAAGGGAAGCTGTAAAGAATTAGGAAAAGAATTGCTGGACTTCCGCTATTGGATTTCTTATTTCCCGTAGAAAGAGATTTTTAGCAACTAGATTTTGTCTCCTTTCTTTATTTCTGAGTACCCTTTTTTAAAAACCCTGAAATTGACACAATCTTAATCCACTCTGTTCTCTATAGGGCACTAAGCAAGTACTTTGAAAAAGAATTTATGCCCCTGCCTCTAATTTAAGAAAGGCAAATACTGCTGAGAAAGTCTTCAAAAAATAACTGCCAATAAATGGCTAATTATTTTGTATCTACAATTTGGTAATAGATTTATTTTCTATAATGAAAAAAAAAATTGCTTTGTCCTAAACCAGATTTCAGAGTAAAATGAAAATCTTGGGCCATAGAGCCTCCTGGTATACCTAACTGCAACCACAGCATGGTCTTCAGATCGTTAATGCATTTTGATATACTCAAAACATATTCATATTTCACAATAAACACAAATTAAGTATATAAAACAACAACAACGAACAACTGCCATATCAACACACATTTCCTAGTCACAGCTGATAATCAATTGAGGTAACAAAGATTTACAAGACAACAAAGTAATTTTCATTTGAAACAAAATTACAGCCTTAAATAATAAATAATCAAATGAAGTTTAAATGATGAGGAACAGTACAGCTATTTAATCATTAAAATTAAGAAAAATAAGAGTATATTTTCAATGCAGGATTGACAGTATGGTAAAATTTTGGAGAGCTATATAAGAAGATTCTAAATTAGAAAATGTCAAATTTAAGATTCTAATATAAATAATGAAGTCGCAATATACAGTGACCATTATATTTGGGTTATTACAGAAAAGGAGGCATTTCAGCATAAGCTTTTTAAACTTGAAAAATCTTAGATACATATTTCATTAGACAATAGTGACAACAGTCATCATTCTCTTCCTGTTCCATCTGTATCACTCAATAAGATCATCTCCAAGATTTGAAAAAAAAATCTTGACCAGGTGACTAACAACTGTCTCAGTTGTTTCTATCCATAGCAACACCATGGAATCATTATCCTCTGAGGTTGCCTTCAGAGACTTGTTTCCATGACAACAGAGGCTATATAATATTAACACTGTGTCAAAGAACATTGCAGAAAATTGTAAATTCCTGTAAAATAACTGGATTGTACATATTTTAAAAGTACTTTTTTAAACCAGTATTCAAATCGACAGCTTTTTGAAAAATGTTGAAACTGATTAGATTCTTATTTTCTTCATATCTTTATATTTCAAATTTAATATGAGATCTTAAAATTCTGAAATGAGCTTTTAAAAATGTAATAGATTTTCATAAAAGTGGTCTGACGCCTCATTAGGTACAGCCAGGTACATAATGTGTATTGCACATATACATTTATGACTATGCAGCACTCTCTTCACTTCCATTCACTCAACAATAAATAAATAAAAAAGGTATCTTAAGTGTATCTACCTGGATTAAATCTCTTTCTGCCTAATATAATTAAAGTGGTTTTTATACAGGGTGGGGCAAAGTGGGTTTACAGTTATTCATATGGAAAATAATACAATAATTAATAAATAATACAAGAATAAACTGTTTTGCATATTCACAACTGTAACCTACTTTTGCCCCACCTTGTATATGCATAATGAATCCTGACTGATATAGGAAGAGACAGAAGGGACAATTGAGAGGTTGCTCTAATAATCCATCCTAGAGGGGACAGTGGCTTAAACCAAATGGTGGTCATGGTGAAAATGGACATGAATAGGCAAATCAAGATAGATTTTGAATATATAATTTGTGTATCTGGTGACTGATGGGAAGTTGGGAGTGAGGCAGGACTATTAAGAATAATATCCACAATAGCCACTAAATATTATCTGTTACACATCATAGTTAGACCCAAGTATAAAAGATCTGCAAAGCTATTAAAAAACAATATTTTTTCTCATTAAATGATTTATTGAAATGATTTTCATAGCATAAAATGAAACTCTGAAAGATAACTGAAACTGTACTATCAGGTAATTAACAATTGTTTATCTCTTATATTAACATGTTACATGAATGGGGTAAACTGAGCTTAGGATATACATAAAAATCAATAAGGTCTAAAGAAATGTACATTCATAGAAAATGAAATACAGGAATTAGAAAATCTTTTATGAATACATTAGGTAACAAGGCGAGTAATTACCCTTGTGTACCTATTGTCAATAAGAACCTTATTTTGTTTTTGTACAGCGTAGTTATTCTTTTTAAAAGTATTTTTATTGATTTCAGAGAGGAAGGGAGAGGGAGAGAAAGATGGAAACATCAAAGACGAGGGAGAATCACTGATATGCTGCGTTCTGCAAGCCCCACATTGGGGTTCAAGCCCACAACCCGGGCATGTGCCCTTGACTGGGAATTGAACTGTGACCTTCTGGTTCATAGGTTGACGCTTAAACACTGAGCCAAGCTGGCTAGACTGCATAGTTAATATTCTTAATCTAAATTCCTTCGTTTAAATATCTATTATGCTGTAGTGAGACATGTTTCTCTGATCTAAAGTCAAAGAAGTTATCTAAGAGGGATGGTGAAATCAGGAAAAAAAAAAATCCGTGAGCCTTTTGCATGTTTACAGAAGGATAAAATACAGCACAGTAGATATATCAAAACTCTGCTTGAAAGTCATTGTACTCAGCAGTGGTCCAGTACCGTAAGATAAAGGGGTTTTTCATTGTTTAAATCTGTTTCTTATTTGCCTCAAATGCTCTTTTACCAAAGTTACTGCAAACAAATACCATCAATATAAGCTGGTGCAGTGGGAAAAAAAAAAAGAAAACATGTGCCCTGGGCCTCTAGTTCTATTATAAAAACACTAGAGGCCCAGTGCATGAAAATTCATGCACTGGAGCGGGGGGTCCCTCAGCCCAGTCTGCCCCCTCTCACAGTCTGGGAGCCCTCAGGGGCAAGAGGCGACCCAGCGATCAGGGGAAGGTGACACCCCATCACACCTCTGCTGCTGCCACTGATGGCAGCACAAGCCTCGGCCGGCCCTGGTTACCTGAGCCTTGGATGGCCCTGGGCAGCTGAGGGGCTGAGGAAACTGGGGAACTCCAGAGGCAGGCGCCCGGAGCAGCCAGGCCTGCCCCCAGGCGGGCCCAGCCTTGCGGTGCGCCTGCCACCCCAGCAGCGCTGAGGTGACTGGGCACTGCCATCTTGTGGCTGTGGGCACCCCCATCTTTGAGGGCATGGCAGTCAATTAGCATATTCCCTCCTTAATGGCTGTGGGTGCTGCCATCTTTGCAATGGCATGAGGGTCAATTAGCATATTCCCTCTTTATTAGATAGGATTGAAATGCATACCTATAGAGTAATATGATTCAAGAAAAAAACAACACGAAGTCATTATATGACAACTCAAAGCAAAAGGAACGTTAAGGGTCTAAAGTATGAGAATTTAATACCAGCAAAGAATGATTTGATAATTTTAGAAAGAGTTTTGGTTTTAAAAATGTCAAGATAACAGGAAAAGCAGCCACTGCCGACCAAGAGGCAACAGATGACTTTCCAGAAGCCATTAAGAAAATCACTGAAGAGAAAAGATTTGCTTGAACAGGTTTTTAATAGAGACAAAAGTGCTCTATTCTGGGGGAAAAAAAAAAAAGTCACAAAGCACATTTATTAGTAAGGGAGAAGAAAGGAAACATTAGGATTTAAGGCAGAAGGGGATAGACTAATCCTACGTTTTTTTGCAACTGCAGTTGGGTTTATAATCATGACTGTCCTCATCTATAAAGTTACTAGCTCCCAGGCCTTGAAGAAAAAAAACAACAAAAAAATACCAACTGCCAGCCTTTTGTTTGTACAATAAGAAGGCCTGCACAAGAACCCTTTCCTGGATTGGTTCCATTGATGCTTTGTCCCTGAAGTCAGGTAGTACCTTGCCAGTAAGGGACTGCTTTTTAAAATTATTTTGAAATTAGACAATGAACTTTGCCACCACATGAGTTGAATACCGAAGGAAGTGAAAAGTGGTCTACTTGCTCCCAAACATTTGTCTCTCTAATTCAGCCTCTGGATCAGAAGTCATAAGGGCCTTTAAGGATCATTATACACAGTACTCTATGAAAAGGATTGTCAATGCTATGGAAGAGAACCACAAAAGAAAGAATATCCTGAAAGTCTGGAAGGATTGCAGATGCCATCACTGATCAGGAAAAAGCTGTGAAATTCACCAACCCTGAAACAATTCCTGCTGGAGAAAATTGTGTCCAGATGTTATCCATGACTTTACAAGTTTTACAACAGTCAATCAAGGAAACCAAAAAAGAGATTGTGAATATGACAAAAAAAATGCTGATGCAAATGAGTGCTTCTGAATCAGTACCAGACAATGAGGAAGACAATGAAGAAGCAGTACCAGAAAACAAACTGACATTAGACAATCTAGCAAAAGGTTTCAATTGTTCAAGAGTGCTTTAGACTTAAAATTTTAAGACACAGACCTTTCTATGATACGGGCACTGAAAATAAAGCAAATAGTAGAGAAGAATTGGCATCATACAGAAACATTTTCAGATAAATGAAAAAGCAAAAAAGTCCAAAAAATTACCATGTATTTCCACAGTTATATTATATGCCTGCCTCTACTGCCTCCCTTTCCACTTCCTCCATCTCTTCCGCTTCTGTCACCTGAGGCAGCAAGACCAACCCCTCTTCTTCCTTCTCCTCAGCTTACTCAAAATGAAGATGAGGATGAAGACCTTTATAATGATCTATTCCCACTTAATGAATAATAGGCAATCATCATGCAGTACAATTAAACTTATCTGTTGTGTGTCTTTTCATGTGATAATCTAATAACTATGACAAGAACAATTTTAGACATTGTGTGTAGTCGTTGTCATTGTCATCCCCTAGGTATTCATTATGTAGACCATCACGTGCATGATTTGATGATAGTAGATAGCTTATTCTCTCCCTCATCATCGTCAGCCTATGAGTATTCATCATGTGCATGATTTGCATGAAAGTGGATAGCCTATCCTTACACAGGCATATGGTAAGTGATAATCTATATATATAAAACCCAAATACGCAAATAGACTGAATGGAGGAACAACCGAACAACCGATTGCTATGACGTGTGCTGACCACTTGGGGGCGTGCGCAGACCATGGCAGGCGTTGGCAGCAGGCAGCAGAGTGTGGAACATAGTGGCATAGGCCACGGCAGGATGGTGGAGCAGGTGAGCGGGGGCGCCAGACCAAGGCGGGGCGTCGGTCACTGTCATCAGGTTGAGCCTCTGGTAGTTACTGAAAATTCTTTCCTCCTGTGCGCTGCAGTCCCACACAGCGCTCATACCTGCTGCCAGCGCTGAAGCCGCCACTCGTACCCACTGCCAGCGCCGGCCCTGCTCACACCCGTAGCTGGTGCCAAAGCCGCTGCTCGCACCCGATGTCGGCGCCAGGGGCCGGTCCCGATCGCTCGGTGCCATCAGGGGGTGTGAGTGGTGGCTGCTGGCCCTGATTGCCCCTCAGGGCTTCTCCATCTCCCCCTGCTCCTGAGGAGCGATCGGGACAGCAGCCGCCGCTCGCACCCACTGCTGGCGCCGGACCCAATTGCTCTGCACCGTCAGCAGGTGCGAGTGGGGCCGGTGCTGTCAGTGCATGGGAGTGGTGATGGCAGGACTGCCGGCAGACAGGGGACCAGGAGCTGCAGTGGGAGGGCGTGGGTGGGGGCGCAGAGGATGGGCCGAGACCTGACCCTGTGCCCACCGCAGCATTAAGGCCCACAGTTCCTTTCAAGGTGCATGAATTCATGCACTGGGCCCCTAGTTTATTTATTTATTTATTTTTTTAAATTTCTTTATTGATTAAGGTGTCACATATTTGTCCTCATCCCCCCATTCCCATCCCACACCCCTCCCCACGGATGCCCCCACACCCCTGTTGTCCTTAACCATTGGTTAGGCTCGTATGCATGCACACAAGTCCCTTGGTTGATCTCTCCCCCTGACCCCCACCCTCTCCTACCCTCCCTCTGAGGCCCAACATGAGCGAGATCATGTGTCACTAGAAATACACTTATAAGAACCGAATGTGAGACGAGCAATAATAGTTATGCTGACAGGCAAATGAATCAGTCTGTAGTAAGTTTCTTTCTGGACCAACAGTTCTTTTGAGACCCAATTTCAATGTCCACCAGTTCCTTATGTGTACATGTCGGCATGGTGGACAAATGGTGGTAATGCAGGTCCGACTCCCTCTGGTTTGGTCTCGCCCGGACGCAGGGGCGCGGCTTCACCCGGACCTGGGACCCAGCATCACTCAGGCCCCGGGGCGTGTGGCCTCACCCGGACCCAGGTGTGTGCGGCCTCACCCGGTCCCGGAATCCAGCCTCATCCGGACCCAGGGGCGCATGGCCTCACCCGGACCCAGGGGTGCGTGGCCTCACCCGGACCCAGGGGCGCGTGGCCTCTCCCGGACCCAGGGGCGTGGCCTCACCCGGACCCGGGGCCCAGCCTCACCCGGATCCAGGGGCGCACGACCTCACCCGGACCCGGGATTGAGCTTCACCCGGACCCGGGACCAGCCTCACCCGGATCTAGGGGTGCACGGCCTCACCCGGACCCAGGACCCAGCCTCACCCAGATCCAGGGGCGCACGGCCTCACCCGGACCCGGGATCCAGCCTCACCCGGACCCAGGGGCGCGTGGCCTCTCCCGGAAGGGCCCCTAGTTTAATATAAATTTAATAATTTGTTAGTGTCCTTACTGTTTTATAGCTTCGCTTTCAAAGAATTACTTTACTGTACAGTATGCCTCTCTTTCTTGTAACTGTAGAAACCGCATATCAACCTATTATTACAGACTAGAGGCCCAGTGCACGACATTCATGCACTTGGGGGGGGGGGGGGGGGCGGGTCCAATCAGCCTGGCCTGTGCCCTTTAGCAGCCCGGGAGGCTTTGGGGGATGTCTGACTGACGACTTAGGCCCTCTCCCCACAGGGAGCAGGCCTAAGCTGCTGTTGGACATCCTTAGCACTGCCATGGAAGCAGGAGAGGCTCCCGCCACTGCTGTTGTGCTAACCAGCCGTCAGTCCAGCTGTGGCTGAGTAGTGCTCTCCCTATAGGAGCGCACTGATTACCAGGGAGCAGCTCCTGCGTTGAGCATCTGCCCCCTGGTGGTCAGTGTGCATCATAATGACCAGTTGTTCCTCCATTCGGTCGATTTGCATATTACCCTTTTATTATATAGGATAAGTGGTTTCTTTTTTTAAAAAGTAACAAATTTTATAATACTGTATTATGAATATGACTAGCGGCCCATTGCAGGAATATTCCTGCAAGAATAGGGCTTCCTGCAGCCTGAGCGAAGCTCCCACCTGTCTCCTCTGCCTCACTCCCTTCCGTCTCCTCTGCCTCGCTCCCACCCATCTCCGCTGCCTCGCTCCCACCCGTCTCCTCTACCTCGCTCCCACCTGTCTCCGCTGCCTCGCTTCCACCCGTCTACTCTGCCTCGCTCCCTTCTCCCCCGCCCCGCCTGCTTCCCTCTTTTCTCTGCCGCCCTGCTTGCTTACTTCTCTGCAGCTTTGCTCCCTTCTGCATTGCTTGGCTTCCTTCTCCACTGTCTTCAGTCTTCACTCTGTGCCTGGATATGCAAGTTAACTGCCATCTTGGTTGGGTTAATTTGCATATTGCTCTTGATTGGCCGGTGGGCGTGGCTTGTGGGAGTAGCGGAGTGATGGTTAATTTGCATATTACTCTTTTATTAGATAGGACTGTAATACTGTATGTCATAAATATTTTATAACAATTCATTCATTGATGTATACGTTAGGCTACCATGAAGTAATCATATCTAATACACTAGGGCCAGTGGCCGGCAAATTCATTAGTCAACAGAGCCAAATATCAACAGTACCATTATTGAAATTTCTTTTGAGAGCCAAATTTTTTAAACTTAAACTTCTTCTAACGCCACTTCTTCAAAATAGACTTGCCCAGGCCGTGGTATTTTGTGGAAGAGCCACACTCAAGGGGCCAAAGAGCCGCATGTGGCTCGCGAGCCGCAGTTTGCCGACCATGGCACTAGGCTATAATAAAGCAACCATATTGCTGCTTCTTTGTTATACCTGTAAATAAATATAAATTTCTTTCTCAAATTATCATTTTATTTTTGATGTCGAGTGTTAATAATACATATAACGACTACAGTATTTTGTATCATATACTAGACAATGTTGATGTAGATACAGATGATTTATGTTGTAAATAGATGCTGTAAGCTTACAGTATTGATAGAGTAGTGCTGTAAATGAACTTTCTCTTCCTTATGATTTTCTTAACATTTTCTCTAGCTTACTTAATTGTAAGAATACAGAATATAACACATATAACATACAAAATATACATTAACCAACTGTTTATGTTATGTAGGACTTCTGTTCAACAGCAGGCTATTAGTAGTTCAGTTTTCGTAGAGTCAAAATTTATACACGAATATTTAAATGCATAGAGGGCTGGTGTCCCTAAGCCCCATGTTGTTCAAGGGTCAACTTTAATTTGAAGTTGTACAAGTGGTGAAAAGTGGTCAGGTCATAAATATATCCTGAAATAGACTCAACAGGATTTACTATTAGACTGAATGTAGAGCAAAGGAAAATGGAATAGAAGATGATACCAAACATTATTGTCTTCAGCATCTCAGTAAATGGTACACTGAAGATGAGAACAAAATTAGAAACTCCATTTTTGACATGTTAACTTTCTGATACTTATTCCAGTGGAGATAATTAATAGGAAGCTAGATACACAAATTTAGTGTACAGGCTAAAGATATAAATAATTATGTTATTTAAAGGCACAGGACTGAATAAAATCACCTGAAATCCTATGTAATAAAAGAGCAATATGCAAATTGATCGTACCTCCGCTACACCCACAAGCCACGCCCACAAGCCAATCAGAAGTGAATATGCAAATAAACCCAACCAAGATGGCTGCAGCCACAGAGAGCAGGAGGGAGGCTTGCGTTTCCCTGGCAATGGAGGGAATGCCCTTGCCGGCCTAGGCCTCCGCTTAAGGCTACAAAGTTTCAATTATAGAAGATAAATAAATTCCAGATACCAGGGCCTCCCCTTGGGTTGCCAGGGGGCGTGGCCGGCCTGCAAACCACCACAGGGCCCTCGCCCAGGTTGCCCCACACCACAAGGGAACCCCCACCCTGATCCAGGACACCCTTCAGGGCAAACCAGCTGGCCCCCATCCATGCACCAGGCCTCTATCCTATCTAATAAAAGAATAATATGCAGATTGACCATCACTCCAACACACAAGATTGCTGCCCCCATGTGGTCAAAGATGGCTGCCCCCATGTGGACACAAGATGGCCACCACAAGATGGCCAGCAGGGGAGGGCAGATGGGAGGGACCAGGCCTGCAAGAGAGGGCAGTTGGGGGCGATCAAGCCTGCAGGGGAGGGCAGTTAGGGGTGACCAGGCCGGCAGAGGAGGGAAGTTGGGGGTGACTGGGCCTGCAGGGAAGGGCAGTTGGGGGGGACCCAGGCCTGCAGGGGAGAACAGTTGGGGGCAACCAGGCCTGCAGGGGAGGGCAGTTAGGGGTGACCAGGCCTTGCAGGGGACGGCAGTTAGGGGCAAACAGGCTGGCAGGGGAGCAGTTAGGCATCAATCAGGTTCGCAGGGGATTGGTTAGGGCAGTGATGGCGAACCTATGACACGCGTGTCAGCACTGACACGTCTAGCCATTTCTGATGACACGCGGCCGCTGAGGTGGCCGCATGCTGAGGATGAAACATTTGCGAAATAATGTTTTTTCCTCAAAGTGACACACTACCCGAGTTATGCTCATTTTTTTTGGCGAAGTTTGACACACCAAGCTCAAAAGGTTGCCCATCACTGGGTTAGGGGGTGATCAGGCTGGCAGGCAGAAGCAGTTAGGGGCAATCAGGAAAGCAGGCAGGCAAGCAGTTGGGAGCCAGCAGTCCTGGACTGTGAGAGGGATCCCAGATTCAAGAGGGTGCAAGCTGGGCTGAGGGACACCCCCCCTCCGTGCACAAATTTCGTGCATCAGGCCTCTAGTGTAAGTATAAAAAGAGACATTTAAGGACTGAGCCCTTATTAACATCAGTAGTAGAAAGAGGAGGAATATACTGCAAAGGAAACTGAGGTTGGGAGAACATAAAAAAAAGTGGTGTTCAAGAGTCAAAAGAGTAAAGAATTTAAAGTAGGTATTAGTCGATTGTGTAAGAACTGGGATTAAGTAAAATGAAGATTAAGAACTGATTATTGGATTTGACAATCTACACTTCAAAAGAGGTTTCTTTTGGTTGGTTATTTTAATGAGAGGTATTATAGCAATACGTATGATGATGAGAATGATCCAGTATATGGGGAAACACAGATAATGCAGAAGAGAGAATTTCAGAAGTCCTTGAATAGTTGAAGGACTTCGGCTCTAATACAGAAGCAAAGGGGTAAGCTTTGGGAACACAGATGTATAATTTATTTTAACAGGCCCAAATACAGAGTAAGACCACCAATTGAGAATGAGGGCCAGAAAACAGGTATTCGATGTGCTGCTTTGCCAGTGTGCAAGAGGCAGAGCAGACCTGCAATCAGTAAGGTTGGATCTTACCAATGAAGTGACAGAAGGGCAAAAGAGAGCTGAGATTACGAAAGATAGTGTTTATAGTCATGGACCAAGGAATCTGAGCAAGGCAAGAAGGCAAGTAGGAGCACAAAAGAAATGATAAACAATAAAAAGTTGAGCTGGAGGTCTTCAGAGGGTATATATAAAAAAATCTTGATAGTAGGGGAAGTGAGCTGAAAAGAAAGAGTTAGTATGAAATGCTTGCAACTGAGATTTTGTAAGTGATATAGCCCAGCGATTTTCAACCAACCAATGTGCCGCAAGAATTTTTAAAACATGCAATACATGACTATTTAATCAGGGGCACTGACCTCTTTTCCCTTAGATTATCAAGTAAAAAAAAATGACAACAGCCAACACAACAATAGCCATCCAGTGTGAATAAATCAAAATTATACCTTTTTTTTTGTTAGACTGGCAAAAACGATATTTTATGGTGTGCTGCAGAATTTTAGTAATTAGTTTATGTGTGCATAAGATGAAAAAGGTTAGAAAACAGCTGATATAGTCAAAGCTAATGAGTTCTTGAATATAACCATTTAAGTAGGTCATTCTAGTGAAGGAAAAAACAAGATCATGGAAGTTAAAGATAGCAAAGAATTAGGAGGAGTGACTGGGAGAAATGAAGATGACTAAAAAAGAAGGGGAAGTAGAAAATACCATCTCATTACATCTGCATTTATTTTTAGAGAGGAAATACAATGATCCATAAGTATCAATACGATAAGCAAGGAAGACAACCCATTGTTGGTCCCAAAGTGCATGGGGTATGACAGATAATAGTTTCACTTTTTGTGAAAGTTGTAGTCTCAGACGAACAACAGGTGTGGTGATTAAGGTTAAAAGGAATGTGCAGTATAAAATTAGTCCTGCCCCAGCCGGTTTGGCTCAGTTGATAGAGCATCAGCCTGCGGACTTTAGGGTCCCAGGTTCAATTCTGGCCAAGGGCACATGCCCAGGTTGCGGGTTTGATCAATGATTCTCTCTCATCATTGATGTTTCTATCTCTCTCTCCTTCTCTCTTCCTCTCTGAAATCAATAAAAGTATACTTAAAAAATAAAATTAGTCCCGATGGTATGCTTGGGGGAAATTGGTAAAAGGTGGATAGTCGGTTAAATTTAGTTGTTTACTTGTGACTGCTTTAGTAATTTGCAGAAGGGAGTGTTAGGAGGGGAGGCAAGGTCAGGGAATTGGTGGTCTCAAGGCGAATTTGAGGTGCTCTTTGGGGCCCTCCCTTAAATCCTGCAATTGAAAGTGCTGGGTGTAGCTCTTAAAAAAGTGTACAGCTTGCACTTAACTTGTTCAGTCAACACTATTTACTGAATGCTTGAATTAACTACACTAACCTAGGTAATGCAGTTCCTAATTATCTATATTTGAATTTGTCCACACACTATCCAAGTTAAGCAATCTATAATAATAAAAGCATAATATGCTAATTAGACCGGATGTCCTTCCTTCCAGACAAAGCCACGGTGGGCAGGGCCAAGGCCAAGGCCCTTGTATGAATTTTGTGCATCGGGCCTCTAGTATAAAAATAAAATAATAATGTAATAAAATAATAATAGTAGTTGCCAGGCACTGTTCTAAGTAGGTTAGATATATTACATAATTTAATACAATTAACTCAATGAGGTTGATACTATTATAGTCTTTTTTTGGACAATATATCCAATGCACAATTCTAAAATTTAAATATTTTGTAATCCAGAATGCATTTGTTTAGAAGAGTATTCTTTTTATACAAATCAGCCTTTATATTTTCCACATGGGATGTGAACAGTGTTTTTCTGTATTTTAATTTAGAACAGGGTTTTTTTCTCTAAAAAGATTATTTAACTCATGTGGCTAATATCCACTCTTACTAAAATTTTAGAGAAAAGACTGACAGTTGTCAGAGGGGAGGATTGTTGTGGGACTGGGTGAAAAAAGGTGAGGGGATTAAGTAAATCCCTTCAAGAAACAAAAAATCAACTCCCTAAAACAAATAAAAAACCGCAACAACCTCTCAGAGACACAGACAACAGTATGGTGATTATCAGAGTAAAAAGGGTGTAGGGGGAGGCAGAAGAGGGTATGGGGGGATAAATAGTGAAGGAAGAAGACTTGACTTGGAGTGGTGAACACACAATACAATATACAGATAATGTATTATAGAATTGTTCAGCTGAAACCTATATAATTTTATTAACCAATGTCACCCCAATTCAATAAAGAGAAAAAAATTTGTTGTTCTATTTCAATTATAAGTCATCATGTCTATTCCATTAACTCTTAGGAAGAGAACTTTGCCATCTTCAGCTTAATTTGATATGTCGATTTTGGGGCGATGGGAGAATCCAATTTGAATATTTATAGTGATCCATGTTAGGGATTTTCAAGAAGTCTAAAATATAGGGACAGTTGCTAAACACACATTCAAAGTGACCACTTCACAGCTGTTTAAAGTTTGTAACTACTATTCTCATTAATAAAAATAATATTGCCAAGTAGTTAAAACCTTTTATCTAGGAGCTAATCAGGTAGGAAAGTCTAGAAGTATTGTGCTGGATTTTTTAAAAACCTTGCTGAATATAAAATTTGGACTAGATTGGAACAGAGCTTGGATATGCTAAGGGCAGATTGCCATCAAGTGATCTTAAATGTAAGAATAGAAGAAATTCTGTGGTGTGAAACTCAGGAGGGCTTGACAATGCATAGGCCACTTTTCCTATATTATAATTATTCCAAATTAAGAACATAAGTAGTGTGAAGCCCCCAAAAGTAAAACTTACACCACAGTAAAACAATTCACAAGAAATTCATCTTAATTTAACATAAAAAACACACACCCCAAAACAGACAAACAAAAACTCACAATTTAAATTTTTGGGATAGAAGTAAATGACAAAAATTACAGATAGTTTATAAGCTGTATTTTTACATCATTAGGTGGGGACTCAAAACGGTGAAGAGAAGGTGCATGGAGGAATTTTGTGGCTTGAAGAAAATATGAAGAATGGAGGGGAAGAAAAGGGAAATGGAAGAAGAGATGGGCTGCTGTGAAAAACTAAAGGCACTTATGAGGGAAGAGAGTAGATATAAATGTAATTACCCAAGTGATTTCAGATTAGGTGCCATATTTTGGAAGGCCATGAGCTAATAAGGTTCAAGGTGACTGACATGGAAATCAATCAATCAATTCCATAAACACTTATTGAGCACTAATCATATAACAAGCTCTATCGTAAAAGCTGGGGATCTTGTTCAAGTTTACAACCACTTGGCTTCCTTTTCCTTAACATTTAAAAAAACATTAATGACTTCCCACTAATTTCCGGATATTCCAGAAGGACCGGGCAAATAATCTTAGTTATGAAAATGAATACCTCCAACAGACAAGCAATTTAAATGAATCTGTAAAGAAAGCAAATTTTTTTTCATCAGAGTAATGACTTTCAAATTAACAAGACTTGATTTAATAACAATTCTCCAAACTGCTAGAAGTATCATGCAGCATAGTTATAAGAAATTAGAGTCAAAGTTAATCTTGCTATCAAATCTTAAAAAAAATATTTCTGACAACAGTATAATAGAAGACCTGGTCATCATCATCACTGTTGTTATTTATCAATCATATAACAAAACACTATCAATGTCTTACTACTATATTCACAGATATATATAGTATATGCTCATTTAAGACATTTCATTAATCTACTTTGTTTTAAACTCTATAGAAATCCTTCTAGTGCTAAAAAATAAAACTGCCAGCCATGAGTCAGTAGATGAAACAGAAAAATGTATTGTGGCATCAGACAATGGAAAATATCATTTACTATTAATCTGCAATGAATAACAATGTCAAGCTTTAGTCTTTGTGACCCTTTTTGGTATATGTAATTATTGTCAAAATCAAATTAGTTAAATTCTTGGTGCAATACTCAATCTAAGAGTTAAAACAATTGTTGCCTCTGAATAACTTTCATTATAAGTGATCTCAGTGCCTACATAAAAACAATTAATGACTTTAATGACTCTCCCTAGTCCAGGAACTCTATTTCTCTCAACCATGTAAGAAAAATAAATAGAATTTCTTAAGAAACCTGACATTTTAAAATCAAAACTATTGAAAGATAATTCTAGTTACCAAAATCAAGAAAGAAGCTGTTGATTGCTTCTAATTATTTAAAAAAATAGTTTTAAAGAATTTTTAAATGCCCTAGGGTATGGTCATACATTTTGTTAATTTAAATATTATTGATGTCAAAGAACAAAAGCATTCTTACCTTGTTTTAAAATTAGACTATCCTTTCATTTTTATGAAAGTTGAATGAATACCTACCAAAAATGTTTTAAAATAAGACCATTGCCCCAACTTTCCTTTAATACCAAGTCAAGTAATAGGTATTTCACTCAATTATTAATTTTATATTTTCCCTATTTTCAAATACTCATTTCCTTAAAAAGAAGTGATTTTTAAAAAATTTGGCAGACTTGGTGTTTGCTCACCTCTCTAAACTGTCAATTAAGTATTTGAAAAAATATTCCTATAATTGTGTGATTTCACAAGTTAACCCTAGATAATATACTATATTTATAGAGATTGAAAGATTCATTAAATTCCCTGAAAAAAACAATAATTTAATATAACTTTAAGATGTAAGGATACACCAATTTATTATATTCAATTTATTTTTAAAAAATGAGAAAATAAAAATATTTTAACTAATCTTCTTTTACCTTATTACTACAACAATATTCCAAAGGTTATTTAATGACTTATAAAAGCTAAACAGGTATTTTCTTTGGTCAGACATTCTTTATAGCATTTAACAGTCTTAAGGAGACAAGCATTGTTACTTTTTAATTTATATATCAATGGCTTTATATTTTTAGAGAAGTTATTCAACAGAACCCAAGACTGTTTTATTTGGTATTACATAACATCAAAAGGGAAAATATTTTTTCTTTCCCTTTTCATGCTAAAGACCTGAACAGATGGACTGAAAACATACATTTTGCGTATCCAAGGTTTCAGTGCATAAGATTATACTTTTTAATAAGAAGAAATCTATACTATAGTACATTTTTTTCAAAACAAACATGAACCAAAATATATTGAAAATAATTTCAACAAGTGGTATGTTACCTGGGTGGAGCTGGTGGCTACTGAGATGCAATCAATAAAGCTGTGCCTTCGAGTGAAAAATGCAACTATCTGCTGCCAGCGTGAAGGTTCTGGCTCAGCTTGCAGTTCATCTGATGAGTCCTTTTTTGCCCCGTGTTTCTGCTTTGGGCCTACAGAGCCATGGCTAGAGCTAGCATTGCCTCCTCGACTGGCGCGAGAGTACAGAAGTGTGTTGTTCCCGAAAATGTAATTCATCTCTGCAGCCCTGCAGGTGGTTGCCAAGCAGTCTTACTTCTCTACCAGCTGCTGAATGGTGAATGATCGGTAAAAACTGCAGCTAGAATTACAGCAGCATCACTTGTACATCAGGGAAAATAAAAACCTGGAGAAATGATGCTCATTTTCTTAGTAATTTCTTTCCATGAAAGAGCTTCTATCTTCTTCCCTCTGTACCTGTTAACTGCATGATGGCTGAGTTTACATTTGCAGACAAAAAAGATGGCATAAGGTGGATTTCTTTCTGAGTATTTTTTTTCACCAGCGTCTGCAGGAACCAAAAGCTGTTCTTTTGTTAGCTGATAACTAGATGGACTCAAATCCAGGAAGTGAGGTTGATTAGCAGGTAAAGAAGGATGTTCTAAACACCGGACTACCAAGACCCGTTAGAGCTGCCTGATTTAATGCACTGGGTGGAGAAACCCTGGATTACCCAATTTCAATCACAGTCTGTAGTAAAATCCAATGGCATCTTCACCACTCAAATTATAAATACGAACTGAATTTAAAAATACAAGAGGATTCTCTTAAAATAGTTGATTGTTTAAAATAATTTTACTAAATGAACCTTTGTCATTGACATACAAATTTCTACATCTGGAAAGAGCTTACATTAATTAGCACTAGTTCTAAGTTTTTTAAAGGTACTCTCTCTATTAGACTCTGAGGATTTAATGATAGAGGGAAATTATTTGTAATGTAACATGATCATTTTATGTAATATTTTAGTTTTTAATGCTTTGATAAGTGGGTCTGGAGGCAGAAACAGATCAATTAGCAAAATAAATATTTGACTTCTGAAACTTTCATGATTTTCAAAAAACTGCTATTGCCCAGCCTGTGTGGCTCAGCAGTTGAGCGCTGACCCAGGAACCAAGAGGTCACTGGTTTGATTCCTGGTCAGGGCACATGCCTGGGCTCCAGGCTCAATCCCCAGTAGGGGGCTTGTAGGAGGCAGCCCTTTAATGATGTTTATTGTTTGTATTTTTCTATCTTGCTCTTTTCCTCTCTCTCTCAAAAATAAAACAAAACAAAAACACCATATAAAAATAAAAAAAACTTAACAACTTTGTAAAAAACTGTTATTAGCATCATCTCATATATTATAAACATCAAGATCATCAAGTTATGAATCTGTAAAAATAGAAAAGAATTAAAGATAATTTTTAATAACCAGTGGAACATGTTTTATCTAACATTATATAAATAATACCCTGGTTCACAAAATAATATTATTTGATTGCTAAATAGACATTATCTAACATCTAATAGCTAGCTTTATGTTTTTTCAACATTAGAGTCCACCTCAGGATAACTTAGGGTACTGGTTAAAAAACAGACCGGTTCCCCCTCCCCATGAGAATTTTCAGGAGTAAGGGGGATCTGGGAATTTTCATATTTAAAAAGCTCCCTATGCTCAAACTCTTAAGCACACTCAAGTTTGAGAACCAGATTCCTAAGTTTGTCCTCTTAGCACTATGCTACAAATACTAGTAGTATGAAATATAATATATGGTCATTCAAAAACAATATATGAATAAAAATACTACTTAATAATTTATTAATGGTTGAGTAATTCAATTTTTAAGTTGATATAAATACATAAATAATTCCCAAATTCAGCCATGGATATTTTTTCAGATGTAGATGACAAAATCTTGCCTACTCATGCTTACCAGCATCAACTAAACACAGCCTAGTAGAAAGCAGCATTGACAAACTAAAATCTCCAGGTCTGTTGCAAATCCTGACTCAGTAAGAAAAGATGCTAATGTTGTCTTCTGTGATTCCATGCCTAATTCACAGACATATGTCCAACAAGAGTTACGTGGGACCCTTTGGAGTAAGATGCTTTGTGACAAAGATTATAGCAGAAAGTTGGTGCTGCTTCTCAAGGACTGTGCATGCAGTATTTGATAATTTTGTGGCCCTAGGCAGACTGGTCCTATCCATTAGGGGGTAGGGGAATACAGCAAAAAACTAAGGGTTGACAGAGAACTAAGAATTATCTCTGAAGGGAAAAATAAAACCTCCTGAAAAAAATTCAAGTTTTACTATGGACCATGTATTTATAATAAAGAATTAATCAGTGTGGTTTATACAAATGCAGTATTAATTGGTTTGGTCCCTAAATATGTGCCTGATCCATGTTTGATGAAAACCTGAGGAAGGCAGATTCTGTTATTCTAGATTGGTATGATGATGATTTTTTAACACAAATTTCCCACTCAAGTTGCAAAAGTACCAATACAGACAGAACAGTAAACTGTTCATTACACAGGTTTCTTATCTTAGAGAGCCAACGAACTTGTGAACAATCTAAAGTTGTCATTCCATCCCATATATCCCAAGTACAGAGAAGAAATATTTTTCAATGTATAAATTCCCTATTCAAATCCACTGGATTCATATGATTTGATTAAGAGGTGTAAGGCATCCAACTCCTCACTGACCTCTGCTTTAGAGTAGCCCTACTCATGTAGCAGAGTTGAAAGATAAAATCTATTCCATTCAAACAAAATTTAAGTTCATTATAAATCTTGTGAAGTTTAATAAAATACATAATACACAATGTCTAAATCAACAAAAAGTTACTATTACCATTTTAATATGATACATAAAGAATTAAAATTCTTTTTTCTGTACAGTCTAATGCTTGTTTTTACAGAATGATATTATTTATAGCAGAACTTTAAACAAAGAGAAGAAAGCTTAAGCAATCTAAGTATATCCAATTAATGATTATGGAACCTCAAAGATTATTATGAAAAATTTATGACTGTGAGAATTTTTACCTTATAATATTAAATAGAAGTAAAGGCGGTTTGAAAATTTCTACAGGATAGGCCTTATATTATTTGTACACCTTTCCAAACTCAGAAATAAATCCAGAAGTCTCCAAGTACAGTAACAAAGGCAAGGATTAAATAATCTTAGTGAAATATTTTAAAAGGTTGAAGGATGAGAGGAAAAAAAAATCAAAACTCTAAAATACAAAATAAAGAAATTACAAAGTAACTGCAAAAATAATGCACTGTAAATGCAGCATAATAGGCATCTTCCTTACACTTTTATCTTTATAATGTGGCCTATTAAATTTCAAAATGTACGACTGTATTAAGATAAGACTTAACTGAGAAGTTTCATAACAGATTTGTTATTTATCTAGAAAAACTGATCACATAGTAGCATGTACAAATCCCTTCTTTATGAGCACCATCTAGTGGTCATTGAATGCAAACTATCTGCTCATCTTAATACACCAAGGTCATCCAAAAAAAGTTAAAATAAATTTCAACAATATTTCAATATGTTCCAGAGATGTAAAAACAAAGTTGACTTCAAAAAGTATCCATTATGTACTTAAAATGAGAAATATTATATTCCTGTATCATTTATATTCAATGGACATAAGCAAATACAGAGCCTCGGTTCTCTACTGTTGCATAAAATGCTTATGTCCATTTCTCTACTACCCCCATTTCTCACAATATTTGAAAAACTACCAACTGTGGTGGTGATTTCATTTGATAATATTCTACTAGTGGATAAAATGTATCCAGGCTAGGAAATATACTTACTTAAATAACTGCTTGCTCTTGGATTTCAAGTCCTTCTTAACTATATGTACTTTGTACATATTAGGGTGAACATAATTTTCCTTGTCATTGAAGATAAAAGCAAAATATAAATTCTTTTGTTTCCTCAATGATCACTGCAACATCCCATACTAAGCAATGAACTTAATGTCCTCCTTGTCACTTTATCTAGATGGAAATCTACTGTTTATTTGTTTTAGTGTTCTGACCATTTTATCTAATTCCCAGTACATTTTCAGTTTTAAGAATCTTTATACTGTCCTTATTAGTGTCATATACTATATTTATAACTGTTACATACAACAACAAAAATTCTTGTTGTGTCCTTTCCTCCCCCATTAGGATTTTCCATCATAATAGTGCCAGTTTTTTTCTTGAAACTGCATAGCACACTGGAAATCTTAAATAAAAATTACCAATAGGCTAAGTTCTGCATAAAGTAACTTTCAACCACTATCTTATTTCATTCATTATTTCAGTAATGAGAATCAGCACTAGCACCTACAAAAACCTGATAGATTATTTCACAGCCAATTTCATAATGGCAAACCCTTCTTAATAGGGTTCAGGATCAAGACCCTTCATACTTTGCCATCATTTTCTAAGAAGCACCCTAAACATCAGGTATAATATCATCAACTTTCCTGCATTTTTACAGTTTCCTCTGATAATCACTCTCCTACTGTATTTTCCTCAGTAACTGCCTTATCCTATGAATTGGGATCTTGTACACATCCTTCATTCAACACCTTATTCAAGAGTCAACTTTCTCTTTTAAGAATACTCCAAGAATTTCATTTCTCTATTTTTCATGTTACATTATACTGTGTTATAACTATAATAATAAAAGCGTAATATTATAATTAGACCAGATGTCCTTCCGGACGACCTTCCAGACAAAGCCGGGGCTGCAAGGGAAGCCCGGGTCCCAGGTGCCTGCCCGCGGCCAGGGGGAAGCCCGGATCCGGGTGCCAGAGGGAAGCTGGTGCTGGCAGCGGGGGAAGGAAGGTCTACTCTTGCACAAATTTTGTGCATCAGGCCTCTAGTCTCATCATAAAAAAATACAAAGCTACTAGACCAGATGTTTGATAAATGCATTTATTGTTTGGTAAACCAAACTACTATTCTAGCAGTTAATTTTTTTAAAAAGTACCTATTAAATTAACCTTATTTTTTAGCTTTTATAAGAACTGTTAAGAAAAAAGTAGTGCCTAACTTACATTGTTCTCAGATCATTACTATCCAAAGATAATTTTTCAAATGACAAAAACAATTCATATACTGAATTCCATGTATAGTATAATAGTTACTTGCTTGCTTCATTCCAAACTATAATACTATAAAGTAGAAAAGCTCCCTATATTAGTTTTTGTTTTGTTTTTTTAAAGAGGCTGCTAATCTGATAACTGACAGCATATATAAAATAAAAGATATTTCATTGTGGAACTTCCTAAAACGTTTGTCCTGGTTTTCAAAAAAATTAAAACAACAACCCCACAACAACATTAAAACTTATGTCAAAACAAAAGCTTTTAAAAAAAATATTTGATTTTCTAACAAAGTTAAAAAGACTCTAACCATTTTCCTATTACCCACACACTCCTAATCTTTATCTCAATCCTTAAATAATTATTTTATGAGGTACCTGCCACAGTAACCTATGCATAAAATAGGAAAAGCAGGAAGAAATTCCCCAAACAGGGCAGCTTTACTAATTCTTAAATTATAACTGTGTCAGTATATAGTCTGTCAAAAAGTATCAAAAACTTTGAGAAAGTTCATATGCTTCTGACCAAATAATGTGACTCCTAGAAAATAAACTCTAAGGAAATAAACCAAACACTTTTTATGTCCAAAGATTATTCACTGCAGCCTTCTTTACAAAACACAGTAAAAATGGAAATAACAAATAGCAAAGACCAGAAATATTCATCAAATTATGGTACAAATATACCATGTGATATTTCTGAAGTTTTAAAAATTTTAACATAGAAAAATGTGTTTATCAAGTTTTTAATAGGAAAAAAGGTTTCGGGTTTAATCCCTAAGATGTCTAGAAATTCTGGATAACAAAATCTTGTCTTTGGAATACTGCTTTATTTGCTCAGAGTGAGCATTTTATGCAACAGCAGAGAACTGAGGCTACATCATATATTATTTAAATTTTTATTTATCTATTTGAGAGAGAGATTTCTTTGTTGTTCTATTTATTTATGCTTTCATGTATGTTCCCTGACTGGGGATTGAACCTGAAACCTTGGAGTATGGAGACAACACTCTAAACAACTGTGCAACCTGGCCTGGGCTCATCCATCTTATTTTAAGAGGCTATATAAAATACTTCATGCTTGCTGGCTCACTGTCTGCTTGTGCCAAAAGCTGCATACTTATGAAAGTAACTACCAAAATACCAAGAAATTGTGGAGCAGTTGGGTGTGTGCAAACTGGCTTTGCATAGTTTGTAACAATCAGAATGACCAGAAATTCAAAACATCAGAAACAGAAGATACATACCTGGCAGGGACTTTCAAATAAAGTAAGAAATAGTTTATATAATTTCAGTCAAGAGAAACCGCCATAGGCTGATAAGAACAGCATATAAAGCAAGCAGGAGTGATCAGAGTTCAATTGTTTTAAGGTTCTTGTGTTATTTAGAATGAGGGCAAAATATATTTGATTTTAGATTTTTCTGAAGTTAAAAATGTGTATTAAAACTTCTAGGATAGCCATTAAAGGAAAAGAAGCAGAATAAAAAACTTCTAAGCTAATAAGAAAAAAATGAGATGACAAAATATAAGACATGAAAGAAAGAAGTGTCTCCTATGTTTAAAGATTAAAAAGCGTATTTCTAAGTAACTCATAAGACAGATCAAAAAACCCCATAAAGAAAACGTAAGATGACAAAAAACATTACATATTAAAATTTGGAGGATACAGCTAAATTGCTATGTAAAAGAAAATTTACCAACTCAAATACTATTAGAAAAGACTGATAATGCAATAAACAACCAATTTAAGAAACTAGAACAAAAAGCCAAACAGAATAAACTCAAAGAAAGCAGGAAATAAAAAAATAACACAATAAAAGAAAGGGAGAAAAGATAAAAGGAGAGAACTGTCACCAACAGTCAACTGATTTTTCCAACTGTGTCCCTCATTTAGTCGCCCAAGAAAAGATCAAGAGTGCTTCAATCAAACACAATCTTCTACTGATATGTAGATTATCCACACATTTATATTTATATATCTACATAAACAGGTGTATATATGTATGCATATGTATGTAGGAGAACAAGGGAGTGGGGTGGCAGCACAGGAGGAGGGACACAAGAGAACATTTTCCAAAAAGAGATGGTTCTTTGAAAACGCCATCTTTGAAACTGACCATCTACTGGCAAGAATGATCAAGAAAAAAAAAGTACAAGTAAGTAATGCTAGGAATGAAAAAGGGGCCATACCTAAATATGCTATAGACAAAAAAATTCCAAGATATTAAGAATAATAATTTAAAGTAAATATGAAATGGACAAATTTCTAGAAAAATTTCTAGAAAACTGGAATGGTACTATAGCTATCAAAAATTTTAACCATCAATATAGAACCATCCCTCAAAGAAAATTACAAAAGACAAGTTTTACCAAATTAGAAATGATCCTTAGTCACAATACATACAACCAACAAAAGTATCCAGAATATATAAAGAATTTGTACAAATCAGTAAAAAGGACAACCCAATACAAAAAAAAGCAAAACTCTTAACCTGAATGAGCAATATATTTAACCTCGTTATCAAATAGGGAAATGCACATGAAAATCACAATGAGATACTATTTATTACAAACCCCAAACAATGGTAAAAATAAGAATACCAAGTTTTGATGAGAATATGATCAATTAAAACTGTTATATATTTCTTTTAAAAATGTAAATTACACAACCACTTGGAAAATAATCTTGGTGTTGCCCACAAAAATGTGTATATACAATCTATGTTTTTAACAGCACTTTTTATACTAGTAATAAACACCTCAATATTCATCAAAAGTAAGATAAATTATAGTATATTTACAAAATAGAAAACTAGAACAATGAAAATAATGAGTCTCGGAATATACATAATGTTAAGCAAAAAATGCAAGCTGAGATTATATACAGTATAATTCTAATTGTATATAGTTCAAGATAGGCAAAATAAATAACATACTGATCAGAGATCTAAATATGTGATAGACTTTTATAAGAAACCAGGATTGTGGTTATTTCTGAGAGGGAAGGCAAGGTAATGCGATCAGATAAAGCCACATACTGAACTTCAAAGAAACTGTTAATGTTTTTTCTGTACCTAGTAATACTTAAAAAAAGTGTTCAAAAATATTTCAATGTATGGTATTTGAATTATAATAGTTATTTTCTTCATAGGAATTTTTAAGATTAAAGATAGTATCACTGATAAAATTCATTTATAAAATATATCTTTAAAAATGTTCTTAGAATGCTAATAAATATTATAAAATTCCCTATAACTACAAAACCAGGAAAATCAAGAGGAAGGAAAACCTACATGAAAGAATAGTTCTTTCTGAGCATGAGCTATACTAGTAACATAAGTAATATATAGCAACAAAATTATCTTACCTTTATTGGTGAAATATGAGAATGAGAAACAAATCCATGGACATTCTCAATTTCTGACAGGTTTTTCTCTGAAATATGAACCAATTCTGGACCTATCACCTCATTAGCGATTTGTGGGGAAATGTGCTCTTGAGGAGGTGTATCTTCATCCCGATACCGGTATTTCTGTAAAGTAAAGAAAATTGTTAAATATGAAGAAGTCCTGAGAAGCAAAGTGAATTCAATTAAATCACGGTTTTCATAACTAGCCAAATACTCGATAATATTTAACTATATAAAATGTATTTTATGGTTTAACACAGACTCTGAGAGAAATTGGCCTCCATTTTAAAGTCATGCCAACATTTAAATGAAATTATTAGATTATTAAAAATAGTTCAGATTCTGAAAGATGGAGGAGTAGGAAGCCCCAGGAATCTGTCTCTGTACCTACATAACAACTGCACAGGCAGAATATGATGTAACTATTTTGGAAATGTGGAGTCTGTTAAAGGCTTATAACTTCCAGGGGAAAACTTGGATGATAAATTGAGGTTAATTTTGGTCAACTTCACCACTTCTATTCAACATAGTAATAGAAGTTGCAACCAGAACAATAAGGCAAGAAAAAGAATTGAAAGGCATCCAAATTGACAAGGAAAAAGTAAAACAATCTGTTTGTAGATGACATGATTTTATGTAGAGAAAATCCTAAAGACTTGGCAAAAACACTGTTAGAAATAATGAGTTCAGCAAAGTAAACAGGATACAAAGTCAACACACAAAAATCAGTTGCATTTCTGTACACGATCTAAAAAGAAAATGACAAAAACAATTCCACTTACAACAGCATTGAAGCAAATAAAATAATTAGAAATGAACTTAAACCAACAAGGTGAAAGACTTGTACAATGAAAACTATAAAAATGCTGAGAGAAATTAAAGATGACAGAAATAATGGAAACACATCCCATGTTCATGGATTAGATTTCATATTGTTAAGATGTCAATAGTACTCAAAGCAATTTACAGGTTCTAATCAATCCCTATCAAAATCTCAATGACATTATTTTCGCAGAAACAGAAAAACCCAATTTAAAATTCATTTGGAATCTCAAGGGATCTGAATAGTCAAAATAATAATGAAGAACAAAGTTGGAAAACGCGAATTTCCTCATCTCAAAACTTGATTACAAAGCTGTAAAATAAACTCTCACATTTATGCTAAAAAAAATTTTGGCAAGGATGCCAAGACCATTCACTAAGGAAAAGACAGTCTTCAACAAATGTTGCTGGGAAAACTGGATATCCACATGCAAAAGAATGAAGTTGGACTCTTACCTAGCACCATATACAAAGATCAATTCAAAAAGGATCAAGGACCTAAATGTAAGACCTAAAACAATAAGACTCTTAGAAGAACACATAGTACAAAAACTCCATGATGTTGTGTTTGGCCATGAATTCTTAAATATGACACCAAAGGCATAGGTAACAAAACAAGACAAACTGTACTATAGAAAAAACTTTTAAAAATTGTACATCAAGACACTATCCATAGAGTAAAAAGGCAACCCACAGAATGGGGAAAAATATTTGCAAATCATATACCTGACAAGAGATGAATATCCAGCATATATAGAGAACTCCTAAAACTCAACAACAACCAAAATCAAACACACAATTCAAAAATGCTAAAGTGCTTGAATAGACATTTCTCCAAATTAGATATACAAATGGCCAATGAGCACAGGAAAAGATGTTCAACATTACTAACCATTAGGAAAATGCAAATCAAAACTACAATGAGATACCATCCATATCCATTAGGAGGGCACCTATCAAAATAACAGAAAACAAGTATTGGTGAGGATGTGGAGAAACTAAAACCTTTGTGTACTGTTGGTAGGAATATAAAATAGTATGTCAGTTCCTCAAAAAATTAAAATACAATTACCATATTATCCAGCAATTTTAAATCTGGGCATATATACCCCAAAGAATTGGAAACAGGGTCTTGAAGAGTTATATGTACACCATGTTCATAGCAGCATTAGTCACAATAGCTAATACATGGAGGAAACACAAGTGTCCATCAACAGATGAATGGATAAACCAAATGTGGTATATGCATACAGTGGAATATTATTCAGCCTTAAGGAAGGAAATTCTGCACTATGTTACAACATGGGTAAACCTTATGGGTATTATTCTAAGTGAAATAAGCCAGTCATAAAAAGACAAATACTCTATGATTCCATTCCTATGAGGTACTTAGAATAGTCAAAATCATAAAGATAAAGTATAATGATGGTTGCCAGAGGTTGGAGGAGGGCAAAATTTTGAGTTATTGTTTACAGGTATAGAGTTTCAGTTTTACAAGATGAAAGAGCTTTGGTGATGGATGGTAGTAATGGCTGCACAACAATGTGAATGTATTTAATACCACTGAACTATAAACTTAAAAATGGTTAAGCTGGTAATTTTATGCTATGTGTATTTTACCACAATTTAAAAAAAAAAGAAATTTAAAACCCTGAATATTTGTCTACTTCTTATCCAATGTTAGCTGAACACTGTATCTCTAAAGATACAGTTATTTAAGTGAAGTAAATATGAAAAGCTAAAGTTGTTCTGGTTTTCTTATTCAGTTAATTTGTACACAAACGAAAAAAAGCAGCCTTTTTAAATCTAATTAAAAAATCAGTCTATTAGATAACATTATTTATCTTTTATCTACAAAAAAAATCCCTTTCTTGCTGTCTCTCATACATACATATAATTCTATGCAACCTATTTTCAAAAGATTAACATAAGAAAACTAACTCTATCTCACACCATACATAAAAGTAAAAGATAGCATAATTATAAGACCTGGGGAAAAAAATAAAAGTGCATGTTTCTCAAATCAGTCAGGTGGGGAATATGTTTGCATAAACACAAAACCAAACAAGCTAAAATATGCACCCTCCACCAAATAAACACACTCACAAACAAACAAACAAACAAACAAAAACAGACAAGGCACAACAGTAAAAAGAATTTATAACAACAAAGAATCATTAACCACTATAACCTGCTTCTATAAATCATATTTTAAAAAGTCAGCAAACATAATAAAGGAATATTCACAAAAGGCATACAAATGGGTCAATAAACTTATAGAAAAAACATGCCAGCATTCAGAGAAATGAATATAAATGATCACACTACTGGTAAAGGTCTTTTTCTGGTGGGTAGTGTGGCAATATGTTTCAAAAGCCCTGAAAATGTTTCTACTTCTTGATTTAGTAATTCCACTTCTAGGAATTAACCACAGAGGTAGCTATCAGTGAGTAGCTTAAATATTTGTTATATATATATATATATATATATATATATATATATATATATATATATATATGTATATATATAAACAGGTACATTATAAAATATTTTTTTAAATCTTTACTATGTATTTGACTATGAACTTGGTATCACTTTTTAAATAACTCCTTCAGTAAAATGTTACAATTAAAACAATGAGGCCCACATCAACATTAGTTAGCTTAAAGAAATGTTTTTATATTATTTTCAAAACCACTGAAAAGAATTCTCTAACTTCATCCTGAGTAAGGCTGAAATTAACATAAACATACTTAGAAGACTTAACAGTTTATACACTCACTTGAGTGGAAGCAAAATCTAAGTACTCTTATTTATACCTTAGTACATGGAAGGAAGGAAACTTGATACCATCTTTTCAAACTTTATAGATACTTATATGCAGGATATTCACTACAGTATAGTATTAAAGGAGTCTTGGTCGGGTTGTCAGTGGTTAGAGCATCAGCATGTGGAATGCAGGGTCTCGGGTTCAATTCTGAGGGCATGTACCTTGGTTGTGGGTTCCCCAGCCCCGTTGGGGGTGCATGCAGGAGGCATCCAATTGATGTCTTTCTCTCACATAGATGTTTTTTTTTTCTCTCTCTTCCCACAGCTCCCTCCCTTCCATTCTCTCGAGAAATCAATGGAAAAAGTATCTTTGGGTGAGGATTAAAAAAAAAAAAAAAAAAAAGGGGAAACAAGCTGCCTACCAATAAACCACTCCCCCCGCTCAAAGGGCTATTTAAATTATGGTACAATCATCCTAGGAAATATGTAGAGGTTAAAGTGGGTAAAATCAACTACTTCTACTAGGAAAAGATGAAGACCTAAACTATTGAATGAGAAAAGCATCTTTCAAAGCTAACACACACACGGTTTCAACATTTCAAAGCAAAGCAATAGTGTATTTATGTAAATATATACATGTATAAACATTACACGAATACACATATACAGTATGTGTATATGTGTATGTATGTACGTGTACATATATTTATTTCCATACAGATGAATGTGTATATATATATAATTTGGGGGGCTCTGAAAGGACTTACAACAAAAAATGGTTCATTCTGAAAAAGAAAAATCTGTAAAAAATTATATATATAATTAGACTTTGATCCTTTTTAATCCTTATAATTATTGAAAACCCCAAGGCAGTTGACCTGGTTTCCTAGTAAAATCACTCCATTCTCAAGGTGTCATTTAATGTGGCTCTTTGGCTTCTGTAGTTCCTGCAAATTGGCAGCTGAATGAATTAGTACAGTGGTCGGCAAACTCATTAGTCAACAGAGCCAAATATCAACAGTACAACGATTGAAATTTCTTTTGAGAGCCCAATTTTTTAAACTTAAACTTCTTCTAACGCCACTTCTTCAAAATAGACTTGCCCAGGCCGTGGTATTTCGTGGAAGAGCCACACTCAAGGGGCCAAAGAGCCACATGTGGCTCGCGAGCCGCAGTTTGCCGACCATGAAATTAGTAGCTTGATCAGTCTCACGTTCAATCCTTTTGGCAAGACAATAGATGGTACTGTGATCTTTAATCAAGAAGCACATATCTGGTTATTTCTTTTTTAAAAATAATTCTTTATTGTTGGAAGTATTATATCCTCTTTTTTCCCCCATTGACCCCCTCCAGCCTGCCTGCCCCCCTAGACCCTCACCACCTCATTGTCTGAGTCCATGGGCCATGCATATATGCATACAAAGTCCTTGGTTGATTACCTCCCACCCACCTTCCCCCGCCTTCCCTGGGGGATTCTGCACTCTGTTCCATGCTTCCAGGTCTCTGGATCCATTCTGTTCATCAGTTTATTTTGTTACTTAGATTCCACATGAGTGAGATCATGTGATACTTGCCTTTCTTTGACTGATTTATTTCACGTAGCATGAAACTCTCCAGGTCCCTCCATGCTGTCTCAAAGGGTAAGAGATTCTTCTTTTTTATTGCTGCATAGTATTCCATGTTATAAACGTACCACAGCTTTTTTTTTTTTAATTTTATTGATTTTTTTACAGAGAGGAAGGGAGAGGGATAGAGAGTTAGAAACATTAATCAGCTGCCTCCTGCACACCTCCTACTGGGGATGTGCCCGCAACCAAGGTACATGCCCTTGACTGGAATCGAACCTGGGACCTTTCAGTCCCCAGGCCGACACTCTATCCACTGAGCCAAACCGGTTAGGGCACCACAGCTTTTTTATCTGCTCATCTACTGATGGACACTTGGGCTGTTTCCAGACCTTAGCTATTATAAATTGTGCTACTATGAACATAGGGGTGCATACATTCTTTCTGATTGGTGTTTTGGGTTTCTTAGGATATATTCCTCGAAGTGGGATCACTGGGGCAAATGGCAGTTCCATATTTAATTTTTTGAGGAAACTCCATATTGTTTTCCATAATGGCTGCACCAGACTGCATTCACACCAGCAGTATACTTTTCTCCACATCCTCGCCAGCATTTGTGATTTGCTGATTTGTTGATGGTAGCCATTCTGATAGGTGTGAGGTGATACCTCATTGTCGTTTTAATTTGCATCTCTCTGGTGATCAGTGATTTTGGGCATCCTATCTAATAAAGAGGGAATGTGCTAATTGACCCTCACATCGTCGCAAAGATGGCAGTGCCCACATCCAATAAGGAGGGAATATGCTAACTGACTGCCCCACCCTCAAAGATGGCGGCACCCACAGCCATTAAGGAGGGAATATGCTAATTGACCCTCACATCGTCGCAAAGATGGCAGTGCCAACAGCCAATAAGGAGGGAATATGCTAACTGACTGCCCCGCCCTCAAAGATGGAGGCGCCCACAGCCACAAGATGGCGGCACCCAGTCCTCTCAGCCCCCCAGGGCCAGCCCGAGGCGCAGGCAAGCCTCAGATGGTGGCTGCCCAACCGCCCAGGGCCGGCCCAAGGTGCAGGCAAACCTTGGGTGGTGGATGCCCAGCCGCCCAGGGCTGCCCGAGGCTCAGGTAACCAGGGCCGGCCGAGGCTTGCGCTGCTGGCAGTGGCAGCAGCAGAGGTGTGATGGGGCATCACCTTCCCCTGATTGCCGAGTTGCCTCCCGCCCCCGAGGGCTCCCAGACTATGAAAGGGGGCAGGCTGGGCTGAGGGACCCCCACCCCTCCAGTGCATGAATTTTCATGCACTGGGCCTCTAGTTTTTTTTATGTCCCTTGGCCATCTGTATGTCCACTTTGGAGAAGTGTCTATTTAGGTCCTTTGCCCATTTTTTAATTGGACTGTTTGTCTTCCTTTTGTTAAGTTGTATGAATTCCTTATATATTTTGGACATTAACCCTTTATCAGATGTATCATTGCCAAATATGTTATCCCATACAGTGGGCTCCCTTTTCATTTTGTTGATGGTTTCTTTGGTTATGCAGAAGCTTTTTATTTTGATGTAATCCTATTTGTTTATTTTCTCTTTAGTTTCCTTTGCCCTAGGAGATATATCCGTAAACATATTGCTAGCAATGAGAGATGTCTGAGATTTTGCTGCCTATGGTTTCTTCTAGGATTTTCATGGTTTCACAACTTACATTTAAGTCTTTTACCCATTTTGAGTTTATTCTTGTGTATGGTTTAAGTTGGTGGTCTAGTTTCATTTTTTTGCATGTGTCTGTCCAATTTTCTCAACACCATTTATTGAAGATGGTTATTTCTTTTTGTGATGCTAGCAGCTCTCAATACTCAATCACTAAATCAATTCATTCACTGGGTGTTACAAAATGGTGACAAACTAATTCTATTAGTTTGTTTTAATTTATTAAATGGTATACATATATAAAGAGACATTTCTCTTCATCTATAATTTGGCTGCCTATTGGTATGATTAACACATGAATAAACAGGAAAAGTACTTGATTTTGTCTCCCCTCCCCCCCCCTTTTAACACCAGTTTTCAAGATAGATAAAATTGGTTCCTTATCATCCTCCTAAGGTTTTTATATACCTAATCAATACAATCCTGATAAAAATCCAATCTGGCTACCCCCGTCCACAGAAAATGACAAGCTAATCCTTGTATTCATGTGAAGTTGCAAAAGACCCAGAATAGTAAAAAAACAATCTTGAAACAGAACAGCAAAATATAAGACTCATATTTCCCAATTTTAACCTTTTGCACTCGGATGTCGAGTGTGACTCGACACGGTTAGCATCGGTAGCAGCTCGGTTAGCATCGGTAGCAGCTCGTATGTCGAATTGTATTGAATGTATCAATAATTTGAAATATAAAAAAATCCAAATAAATAAGTTTGTATGAAAAGAAACTTCAGTTTTTTATTCTACTGCCGCGCTTTGTAAAATCTGGGGTATTTAAAAAATTAAATCCTGAGTAGAATAAAGGAATCAAGAAAAAAGCAAGCGAGTACAAAGGGTTAAAACCTTTCACAAAGCTACATTAATCAAAACTGTGATACTATCATAGGATAGACATATATCAATGAAATAGACTTAAGAGCCCAGAATGTAATATATCTTTATATTTATGGTCAACTGACTTTTCAACATGTCTGCTAAAACAATTTAATAAAGAATTGTCTTTCCAATAAATGATGCTGAGACAATTGGATGCAAAGGAATTAAATTAAATTAGATCCCTTCTGACACTATACAGGGTATGGCAAAAGGATGTTTACAGTTGTTCATATGGATAGTAATACAATAAATTAATAAATAACACAAGAATAAAATCTGTGTTCTGCATACTCACAACTATAAACCTTGTCTCCTGCACGTGCCCCAACTGGGCATCTAACCCACCAACCTAGGTTGTGCCAGGGATCAAACCTGCAATTTTTCTGGTGTACAGGGCAACAATCCAACCAACTAAGCCAACCAGCCAAGGCTATACACAGATTATTTACATCTAACATACATTTCTTACATAGTGGTTTATCTTTACTCAATATTTAATGCAAATTTTACATAATATGCAAATGACTAATAAACTATACTTTTAAAACCTTTGGTATACCATCAGGGTGTATAGTGTGTGTGTGTTTAAGCAATTCTAGCTATTTGCAAGGGTTATTTCTCCATAATTCCCCTCCCCCCTGCCCTTAAGGTCTTCCATATAGCAAAGAGGAAGTTTACTTTTATATACAGAATAAAATTCATCCTATCTTTGAATAAGTCATCATTACTGGATCATCCTTCAGATACCACCTTTGTAGTCTTTTTTTCTTAAGTTTTCATTTTTCACAGTTGGAAATTGAGAATTTTTAACTTTCTGCCTGGGTTGAAAAAAACCTAAGGTCACCCACAGGTCCAATGATTTGTGAGGAGAATTTATGAGACTGATTAATCATGCTCACAACTATCATTTATCACAATGAAATGATACAAATAAAAAACCAATAAAGGGAAAATGTACATACAGAGAAGTCTAGGGGAAATCGGGAGTATACTTCTACAGTTCTCTCCCAGTAGAGTCACACAGGATGCCCTTAATTTTCCCAGCCACAAGTCGTTATTAACATGTGAAATACTGCCAACCAAACAAGATTGTGAGAGACTTAGAACCCAGGGTATTCACTGGTGGCTGGTCACGTTGTCCAGGCCTCTGTCTACCACTCATTAAAATTCTAGACTCCCAGAAGGAAACGTTCAGCATAAACCATACTGTTTGCACAAACAGTTTAGGCACAGTGAACCACTCTTATCAGTCAGTGGTGGGGATCTTCTTGAAATCTAAGTTCCCAGACACCAAGCAAGGACCAAATTTGCAAGCAGGCCTTTTCAAGGATAGCAATTTAGGTTATGTTAACACTTTTCTGTAAACCACCAATAATGGGAAAGAGAAGAAAACTGCCAAAGACATTTTACAATTACTAGCTGATCAGAAGATGAATGAAAATAAAGAGAACAGCACTGTAGATTAATAATGATGGTTAATTTGAATGTGTAAGTGAAATCTGAGACTATAAGTCTTCAGATGACAATATTCTAAATGAATTTTCTGAAATTCAAGAATAAGATGAGTGATGCCCTGGCCAGTGTTGCTCAGTGATTAGAGTGTCAGCCCATGCACCAAAGGGTCATGGGTCCCATTCCTGGTCAAGGGCATGTACCTGGGTTGCAGGTTCCATCTCCAGCCCCAGTTGGGGTGTGTGGAGGAGGCAACTAATCGATGAATTGATGTATATCTCTCACATCTCTCTTTCTCCCTCCCTCCCTCTTTCCACTCTCTCTAAAAACCAATGGAAAAAATATCCTTGGGTGAGAATTAAAAAAATAAATAAATAAATAATAAGATAACTGAAAAACTGAGGAAAGAAAGGAAATATCAAATTTTCATTCACTTAGTTCAGGATTTTATCATAAAACTAGAGGCCCGGTGCACGGATTTATGCACTGGTGGGGGCGTGGCCTGCAGGGATCAGCCTGCTGTGGGAGTACAGCTCATCACGGTCATCCAAAAGGCTGTGGACCCGTCCTCTGAGCAGCTGCTGAATGAGGAAATCAGTCTGAGCTGATATTTTGTGGTAATGTCTTGGGTAAAGGCGTGTTCTGTGTCCTGGAAGAACCTGGTGGAGAGCTTTACACCCCAAAGCCACTCAGTGAATGTCCTTGATGTGTGATACCAGGTCAGTGACACCATCAAGGATGTTCAGGGCAGCCATGCTCCAGGATCCTCAGCCATCTGAACAGCCTCCCTGGAGGGAGAGCGGAGGGTCCACAGTCACGTCCCCTCTCGCCACTGCCTAGGCCAGTTCCCCATGCTCTTTCTAGAATACACCTTAGAGGGCCTGCATCAGCTGCTGGGGTCAGGCCACAGTCTGGATTGTCTCAGGTATTTGATAGGCGCAGAGACTGGATTGTCTCAGGTATTTGATAGGCGCAGAGACTCGGCCTCACCCTGGGCCTGCTAGCAGCTGCTCCCACTGTAGGAGCAGCCATTCATCCCAGTCAGCCGAGTGGTGCTCTCACTGTGGGAGCACACTGACCACCAGGGAGCACTCCTGCATTGAGTGTCTGCCCCCTGGTGGTCAGTGCGCATCATAGCGACTGGTTGATCGGTCATTCTGCTGTTTGGTTGCTGGGCCTTTATAGATATATTTTGTGACAAGAACTTGGACCATCCCTGTATCCTGAAAGTAAGTGTGACAGTACCCTCTTATTTTTTATAACTATGCACCATGATTTGTTTTGTGCAGTTTGTAAGTAGGTAACTGTTGAAGGTAGCTATATACACAGGGTGAATGAAGGAAACAAATAATGCAAAAATAAAAAAACTCACTAGGTTGATCATTCTAATTGGTGTCAAATATAAAAACGAAATGCTTTGTGATTAAAGGTCAAAGATAAATGAATGTTGTCCTTTCTAAAAATCATAGCCATCAAAATTCATAAAAGTATTGTGCTTTGATGTCAAATGAAGATCAAAACCTATTTGACATCTGGAATCAGTATGTACCAAATGGATATATATTGCATGTCCATGTATGTTAGCTGATTAACAGTTGGTTACATTCAAAGAACATTGCAAATTTTGGGTATAAATACCTAAAAAAAACCTAAATGTGTTATATACATATAATGGAACACTATTCAACTAAAACAAATGAACTACGAATACAGGCAATAATATGGATAAAACTCAAAATAATTAATCTGAAAGAAGCCAGGCTAAAAAAATAGAACATACTTTATGTCAAAACTTACAAAATTGTACTGTTTGAATAGGTACAGTTTGTTGTATGTCAATTACCTATACTAATAAAAGGGTAATATGCAAATTGGTCACAACGCCCTCACAGTAACAACCGAACAGCAGGCTGAGTGGGGCGACCAGGCTGACGGGGGGGGGGGGGGGGGGCAGTTGGGGGTGACCAGGCCGACTGGGGGGGGGCAGTTGGGAGCGACCAGGCCAGCAGGGGGGGCAGTTGGGGGCAACCAGGCTGGCAGAGGGGGCAGCTGGGGGCGACCAGGCTGGCAGGGGGGGGGCAGTTGGAGGTAACCAGGCCGGCAGGAGGGGCGGGCAGTTAGGGGTGACCAGGCTGGGGGGGGGGGCAGGTAAGGGCAATTAGGCTGGCAGGCAGAAGCAATTAGGGGTGATCAGCCTGGTATGTGGGGGGGGGGGCAGTTTGGGGCGATCAGGCAGGCAGGCAGACGAGCAGTTAGAAGCCAGCGGTCCCGGATTGTGAGAGGGATGTCCGACTGCCAGTTTTGGCCCGAACCCCTGAGGGGTCCCAAATTGGAGAGGGTCCAGGCTGGGCTGAGGGGATTCCCCCCCCACACCGTGTACAAATTTCGTGCACTGGGCCTCTAGTCTTCTATATATATATATATAAGACCCTAATATGCAAACAGACTGAATGGTAGAACCAAACAACCAGTTGCTATGACATGTGCTGACCACCAGGGGTTGTGTGCGGAACATGGCGGGTGTCAGCAGCAGGCAGCAGAGCACGGAACATGGCGGGCATTGGCCACGGCAAGATGGTGGAGCCGGTGAGCGGGGACATCAGACCAAGGTGGGGCGCCAGTCACTGTCATCGGGGTGAGCCTCTGGTGGTTACTGAAAATTCTTTGCTCCTGTGCACCACAGTCCCACCCGGCGCTTGCACCTGCTGCCGGCATCAGCCCTGCTCACACCCGCTGCTGGCACCAGAGCTGCCACTCGCACCTGCTGCTGGCGCTGGCCCCGATCGCTTGGCACCATCAGTGGGTGTGAGCAGCAGCTACCAGTCCCAATCACCCCTCAGGACTTCTCCACCTCCCCCTGCTCCTGAGGGGCGATCGGGGCCGGCAGCTGCCTCTTGCACCCACTTCTGGCGCTGGCCCCACTTGCACCCGCAGGCAGCACCAGAGCTGCCACTCGCACCCGCTGATGGCGCTGTCAGCGGGTGTGAGCAGGGCCAGCGCCGTCAACGCATGGAGTAGCAGTGGCAGGAGTGGGGCTGCCAGCAGAGAGGGGACTGGGGCCACAGCGGGAGGGACTGGGTGGGGGCGCGAAGGATGGGCCGAGACCCCGCCCCTGTGCCCACCGCAGCCCTGCAGCCCACAGTTCCTTTCAAGGTGCATGAATTCATGCATTGGGCCCCTAGTATCTCAATAAAGCTGATTTTTAAAATTGGGTTGGTTTGCTAATTTAGATTCTAATTTAAAATGTCTAATGAAATTTTTCATTATTCCTTCATTGCTCTGAGAATTATTTATAAAAGGACTTACAATATTTAAAAATGAAAAATAAAAGGGTGACAAAGAGTGATAAATAATTTTCTAGGTACACTGAAGGTTAAGTGACTGTTTGCTAAGATAAATGACGAAGGCAGTCGATATAGAAGATATCTAACTTTAACAAAAAGAAGGGGGGGGCATAATGGAATTTATGACAATCATAACTTACTTTATATTTCAAATTTGTAAAATTTGTTCAACTTGCATTGCGTTTTTTTCTCTAAAACCAAATTGAGAATCCCTTTTTAAAAATTCTGCCAGGAGCTTCCAGTGATCTGTGTTACACACCTCTTAATGACTGAAATTCTAGGGAAGATTTCTTTTACATATATTTTAATTATAGTAAATGCCAAAAGTAGCTTAAAACAGATTAGTTATTTTTTTAAAAAAAACACAGCTGTACTATTGGAACAAAACCCACTCCTGGGCCTTAAGTCCAGAAAAAAAAACGTAGCCAATTTGCTTCCCTCCTCAAAACATATTGTCAAATAGAAGTTATCATTATTTTCTACTTCTGTAAAACTAAAAAGTAATCAGGAAGTATAGCTTCTGCTGCTGCCTAAATATGCTTTTACAGAGATAGTTTCCAATTGATAGGTTGTATTTTGTCCAAAAATAAGTATTTTTGATTATTTGAAACAACTTGAAATAATCTAAATTATGATCCAAAAGCCAACCACTAAAAAGTTCACTTAATACATTAAACATAGGTAACCATCAAACACACACATATACTCACATGCATGTGTATATATGATATTGTTTGAAATTAAAATTCAGATTACCAAAACATTGTCTTTCTTCCTTAAGCTTCCATTATCAAACACATACTCAAGATGTATATTCTTTGTAGTAGCAAATAGGCAAAGGGTGGCCAAAAAGTGAAGCAGAGGGTACCTTTCTTAATCTGAAAATTTAAGTAATTTTTAAATCGAATGTTCTTAAATCAGAGCACCCTTACTTTTTCATTTAGCAATCTACACTGAAAGAATATGTTCAAATCAAGTTTATGAATGCTCGGTAAACTTTATAATAAAACTAGCGTTCCCGTTGCAGGAAAAATCCTGCAATAGGATTTCCTGCTGCACTCTACCCCGCCTGCTCTCCTCCCTTGTCCCCCGCCCCGCCTTCTCCGCCAGCCCGCCTGCTTTTCTCTTCGCCCCCAGCCCCGCCTCCGCTCCGCCCTTGTCGCCCGCCCCGCCTTCTCCGCCAGCCTGCCTGCTTTTGCCTTCGCCCCCGGCCCTGACTTCGCTCCTCCCTTCTCCTCCCCCACCCCCGGCTTGCTTGCTTCTTCGAAGCTTTACTCCCTTCTGCAGCTCTTGGCTTCTTTCGACGCTGTCTTGATATGCAAATTAGCGGCCATCTTTGTTGGGGTAATTTGCATAGTCGTCCTGATTGGCTGGTGGGCGTGGCTTGGGTGTAGCGAAGGTGCGGTCAATTCGCATATTTGTCTATTATTAGATAGGATGTTTTCCAAGATTATATCATAAAAATTTTACATTTCAAACTTCCCTCACGTGCTCATAAAATTTTCAAGTCCTAATTCTACCTAATAATAGACAAATATGCAAATTGACCGCACCTTCGCTACGCCCAAGCCACACCCAGCCAAGCCACGCCCACCAACCAATCAGGGTGAGTATGCAAATTACCCCAACAAAGATGGCAGCTAATTTGCGTATCAAGACAGCGTAGAAAGAAGCCAAGAGCTGCAGAAGGGAGCAAAGCTGCGGAGAAGCAAGCAAGCCGGGGGGAGGAGAAGGGAGGAGCGGAGGCGGGGCCGGGAGAGAAGGAAGGAGAGCGGGCGGGCTGGCAGAGAAGGCGGGGTGGGGGAGAAGGGAGGAGTGGAGGCGGGGCTGGGGGAGAAGGGAGGAGCGGAGGCGGGGCCAGGGGAGAAGGAAGGAGAGCGGGGCGGGCTGGCAGAGAGGGAGAAAAGTAGAGGGGCTGGCAGAGAAGGCGGGGCGGGGGACAAGGGAGGAGAGCAGGCGGGGCGGGGTAGAGTGCAGCAGGAAACCCTATTGCAGGATTTTTCCTGCAACAGGAACGCTAGTTCTTCCTAATAAGTACCTTGTTTAGGGCTGAATTGTGTTCTCCAAAATTCGTATGTTAAAGCCCTAAGTCCTAGTACCTCAGTATGTGACTGTACTGTATTTAAAAATAGAGCGGTTAAAGACGTGATTAAGTTAAAACTAGAGGACCGGTGCACGGGGGTGCACCAGTGGGGTCCCTCGGCCTGGCCTGTGGGGATCAGGCCGAAACCTGGCTCTCTGACATCCCCTGAGGGGTCCTGGATTGCAAGAGGGCGGTTCTCGGGTTATGCACCCTGGAATCAGGCTTCCTCCTCTCTGGTTCTGGGTGCGTCACCCGAGAACCACAGCTGCCAAGTCACCGCAACTCGGCAGCTCCTGTGTTGAGTGTCTGCCCCCTTGTGGTCAGTGCACGTCATAGCTACCGATCGACCACTGGGATGGTCATCCAGTTGCTTAGGCTTTTATATAGAGAGATTAGGCCATTAGAGTATGATAATCTAATCCGACAGGTATGCTTATATGAAGAGGAAATGTGGATACACGGAGACATGCATCAAGGGGTACCTGTGCAGAGGTAATAGCATGAGAAAAGACAATAAGAGGATGCCATTTGAAAGTCAAGGAGAAAAACCTGAGAGAAAAGCAACTCTACCAGCACCTTCATCTTAAGACTTCCAGCTTCTAGACTAGTGAGAAAATAAAACTTTGCTGTTTAAGCCACTAAGTCTATGGTACTTTGCTATGGCAGCCCTAGCAAACTAACAGAGAGCTTAAAAAGCAATCACTAATAAATCCTACTCAAGTTTTCATTCCAGTATTCTCACTGACAGAACTTCTAAATTTATAGCTATAAAGGAGAAACATTACAAGAAGGAAATATGATTAAAATATAAAATCATGAGAGCAGAATTTCCTTTGTTCACTAATATATCCCCAATGCACAGATGCTCAATAAATAATTATTGAATAAGTAAATGCATGGATCAGTAAATGAATGGCTATGATTTTCTTTGTATAAATTTCAAAGACATATATACTGTTGTAACTTCGGAAATAATGCCACTGTCTCAATTTTATATATTCAAACAAGTACTGGTTTTAAAGTGAAATATTCTTTCAAAACTTACTGTCAAATTTTCCATTTGTAAATCAATTGTGAAAAAGAAAATTTCTCAAATACATTCTTCAAGGACCTAAGAAAAACTACATTCCAAAACAATAGATTTTTAAATAAATTAAAAGGCTAATTATTAACATACCACAGTATACTAGTATAGTTCTAAATGGATATGAGAGAACAGTAAACAAGCAACTATTTCTAGCTGCAGACTTATTATGGACCCATTGCTATCAGCAAAGTGCTACTAGAAACTATTTGCCAATACATGAAAGAATTACATATTTTAATCCATTCACTTTAAGGAAGGAGTGTAATCTAGCATGCTGAAAGGATGAGGAATTCCTGGAGTCCCAGAGTTACTGAAGAATATTTTTCTCCTTTGGAGGAACCATGCAGTCAATAAAAAAGGATTACAAAATAGAACAATACACTAAAGATATCTGTTCAATGTCAAAGTTTGGCAATGCAGCACAGCCAAGCTGTACCTTTAATCTTAGAACAAGGAGGAAGATATTAGACAATGCTTGTGCTTAACTTTAATTACTGTTCAAATTTATTCTAATCCAATTAGAATGCATTATTCATTACAGTATATTTTCTCAGTTTGAAATCTATTTGGAAACTGTACCCTTAAATAAAAATATTTTTATTTAAGGGTAAATAACTAATCCAAAGATAGCTTTTTGCAACATCTACTTTTGCTTCTAAAGGTTGGAGCAAAGAAGTCCAAGAAGTGAAGAGAGCCTAAACTGCCCTACCCGTTTTGGCTCAGTGGATAGTGTCTGCCTGCGGACGGAAGGGTCCCAGGTTCGATTCTGGTCAAGGGCACATGCCCAGGTTGTGGGCTAGATCCTCAGTAGTGGGCATGCAGGAGGCAGCCAATAAGTGATTATCTCTCATCACTGATGTTTCTCTCTCTCTCCCCCTCTCCCTTCTTCTCTAAAATCAATAAAAATGTGTACATACACACACACACATATATGAGCCTAAACTGGATTTTACTGCTTTATTTCAGCTAAACAGATATACTATTTGATTAGCATTCTCTATTAGCATCGCTGAAATTAATCTAACTTCAGTAAAACAATAATGCACTTATGCACTAAGTCAGACACTGTAGGCTGCTCCACCAAAAGCTACAATCTCTTTATCTTGCTTTTCTCTAATTAATTCAGAAGCTATAAAAGCTAAATACTACCTTTCCTACTCTCCCTTAGTACTATGAGAGTCCATGTGAAACAGTTCTAATGAATGAAATAAAAGCAGATGCTTTCTAGCTGCATAAACCACACCTATTCCTCCTTCCCACTTCCTCTTCCTGTTTTTAGGGCTGGAGCTCCAACAGTCTCAAAATGAGACAAAAGGCAAGAGAAAAACAGATAAATCAGTAGCCATAGCAGTCTAATTAAATAAAACACCTCCACTGATTAAATCAGAAAAAGTAAAAGTCCACTTGTTTAAAGCCATTGTTTAGTATTAAATTATTTACAATCACAATCTAAGCATAAGTGAACTAAGTAAAGTAAATTGCCCATACTGTTTCAATCTATGCTATAGGGCTTTCCCCCACTGAGGGACAGGGGCAGGGTGCGGGTAAAAAGGAGAGGGCAATTATATAACTGTAAGGCAATGTTTTCTCAAACTTTTCTACTAAATGTCTTGAATAGGCAAAAAAAAATAAAAAATCATTACTTTAAGGATATGAAAGACATAGCAAAGAGTCATAACTATGCATACAGTATTTCTTAAAAAAACCTTATCTGTATCTTTAACCTTACACAAATTTCACATATACAAATTATCCATTAATCTACTCAAATGACGTGTCACAAGTTTCAATATTAAACTAAGATTTTAAAGCCTCTTTTTCTTATTTAAAAACTAGAGGCCCGGTGCACGAAAGTCGTGCACTGGGAAGCAGGGGGGGGGGGGGCGGTCCCTAAGCCCGGCCTGTGGCCTCTTTGCAGTTTGGGACCCCTCGCTCCTTACCGATCAGCTCGTTACTCCTTGGTATTGCCACGGAGGTGGGAGAAGCGCACTCGCCAGCTGTGAGCCAGCTTCTGGCTGAGCCACACTCCCCCTGTGGGAGCGCAATGACCACCAGAGGGCAGCTCCTGCATTGAGCGTCTGCCCCCTGGTGGTCAGTGTGCATCACAGTGACCAGTCGTTCTGGTCGTTCCGCTGTAACAGTTGCTTAGGCTTTTATTATATAGACTAGGGGCCCAGTGCATGAATTCGTGCACCTTGAAAGGAACTGTGGGCCGCGAGGCTGTGGTAGGCACAGGAGCGGGTCTCAGCCCATCCTCCACACACCCCCCAATCCCTCCTGCCATGCCCCCTGGCACCCTGTCTGGCAGCCCCACTCCTGCCACCACCACTCCCACATGCTGGCGCCGCTCACACCCACTGATGGCGTGGAGCAATTGGGGTGGCTGCTGCCCCGATCACCCCTTAGGAGCAGGGTGAGGTGGAGAAGCCCTCAGGGGTGATCAGGGCCGGCAGCTGCCGCTTACACCCACTGATGGCACTGAGCAATCAGAACTGACAGCGCCCGCCTTGGTCTGGTGGCCCTGCTCACCTGTTTCACCATCCCGCCATGGCTGACACCTGCCATTTTCTACACAAGCCCCCTGGTGGTCAGCGCACATCATAGTGACCAGTTGTTCGGTGGTTTCGCCTTTTGGTCTATTTGCATATTAGCCTTTTATTGTATAGGATATGTTCAAGAAAAATTTATGTTACACAATGACTTCTTGGTACCACAAAACACACCATATTTGTTCCTGAAGCTACTTGTACCAGGCCAAAATCATATCTGTAAAAGGAACTCTATCAAGGTTTAGGACCTTAGAAGGCACTCATAAAAACCTTACTGATTTTTACTGGGTGTGTTTTCATCTCTCTGGGATTCTTTCACTTTAATAACTACTGAAATCAAAAACACTTCAATGCTCTATTACAAAAAGCTTTATTACGGCTTCCCTTAAGAACCATTACTAAAAGCAAGAATTTATAATAGCTTTTACTCTTAAATGCATATTATGGAAGAACAAGAAAATTTGTACCTTCCATTATCAAATACAAGTTTCTGATCTTAATACAGCTAATTTCCTTCTAGGTAATCTTAGGCTCTGATCTTACTGCATCTACTATTTTGAAATAGCTAATCCTAACATTAAGAATTGGCACTCTCTTGGAGTCACCATAAGTTTGTTCATTTTTGTTAACATCCATCCCCAAGGAACTGCATTACAGACAGCTTGCAGATCTCTAGATTAAGAATCTGAGTGCTCTCTGCATTCTCCCCACATTTCTAAGGTTCTTTTCTCTGAGTTATTAGCAAGCCTCTTTTTTGGAAACTGACACTAAAAATTAATTCATCTTTTGGCGATATTGCTTCACCTACCCACCTACCCACACACAGCCACATGCTCCCACACACTCACAGGCACATGCCCACAGGACAGCACGGACACACAAAAGCTTTAAGATTATACAGTAAACAGATGATAGCTTCCTCATGATAATGTATTAATGTAACTATCTTGGATGGACGTCTCATAAGATATTTCATTTCTAACAAACAAGGTGGTACCTTTTATTACTTTTCAAAAGTTCCCAGTAATAAATAAAAGTACTAAATGTATTTTTAAATGTTATTTGGAATCTTAAAATTCCTATTTATCTATAAACTAAGGAAGCAAACACTAATAACTGATACTAAAAGTACTATTAGAAAATAAACTTCCTGCATATTGATATTATGTTTATATACTAGAAAGATCTGTTTACCCTTATTGTTTAAAGCTATTTCTAATATGTATTAACCAAAAGTGTGGGATAATTTCCATTTTTTGTAAATATTTTCCGTGACCCCCTAAAAGTGCCCTGCTTTGATTTAAAAATTTATTTAAAATTTAGTAGCATTTAATGCAAAACTTTAAATTTTGAATATACAGAAATACCTTAATGAAAAATGCAACTAGAACCGAGTAGTCTTAGAAGCTCTATTTCTGTATACAGTCTTCTGTCAATACTACCAGCTATAAAATTCAAAGTGTGGGAAAAGGCCTTGAAAAATTCTATCCACAGAAGTTTAAGTAAAGAAAAACATTATTTTATTACCCAAATTAAGTTACCTAATGATTTCCTAAGTAGGTAAGTATAATAACTTAGATGCCCTTCTAACTATAATTACAAAGTATGACCACAACAAGAAATTTTCAATAAAATATTTTCTCATTTTTTCCCACCAAGGGGCAACCAAGAACCTCAAGTGGTAGTTTGTAATGAATATCACAGGATGGATCTGAAGTGGTTTAAGGGTCTGGGGATGATAGAGATTAAAAATTCTATGGTATGCTACTTTCTTAAAACTGATTCTAGAATAAAAACAGCATTCTCAAAACTTCTTACAATACTTCTTCATAAGGTGTTTAATTTGTCTAAATATAAAAAAGGAAATTTCAGTATGGTTAACTTTATAAAAATATTGTTTGAAAAAATTTAAACCCTTTTCCTAAAATATCTTGTTGTGGATACTACACGAAAAAGCAGACTTAACACTTGGAAAACAAAACTGTAACTGAAGCTATTAAAAACCATGCATATGAATATTATACCCCCTCATGGCTTAATGACTAATACAAATGTTAAAACAAACTCATAAAAAAGCTATTTCTATAAGTAGGGTATTTTTTTCTTGTACAACCACTTCCAAATTATATTTCAGAAAACATCACTTGGAAAATAAGAATTCTCTGGAACTACAATGAGTTTAAAGTGGGGGTAAGGGAAAAATTTAGGTGACCAGAAAAGCAATATATTCTTTAATGAAGGTGTAAAGAAACCTGTTTCAGTATAATGTTTTTAGTCAACTAGCAATTTGGAGACCTCTCTACATCATCAATTAGGAAGTTTCAGTCCTACAAAACGAAGAAAAAGCTTTCATTCAAAATAATAATTCAGAATAAGTAATTATCCCCCAAATACTATATTCATTAGAAAGCTCTTCTGCTTCCAACTTGGTTTTAAACCATATGTAGTTTCTGACTGCAGAAATCAGGTAAAAACAAATCAATTCTGTTTTGTTGTTACTAATCCTCTCCTGAGAGTATTTTTTCCATTGATTATTTTTAGAGAGAGTGGAAGGGAGGGGGAGAGACACACAAAGAGAAACATTGATTCAAGAGAGGCACATTAATTGGTTGCCTCCTGAACGCGCCTCCAACAGGCCAGCGTTGGCCTGGGATTGAGCCTGCAACTGATTTATGTGCCCTTAATCAGAATCGAACCCATGACCCTTCAGTCTGAGAGCCGATGCTCTAAAAGCCAAACCGGCTAGGGCAACACATCACTTCTTTATGTCATTTAATATTTTATATGGATAAACCATTTATCTTTTAGGCAAACATTACATTTATTTTAGAGATATCACTGCATTAATACAATCACTGTTTCACTTATAGGGGAGGGTAGGCTCATGTTTCTTTTATTATGTGTTTTGTTTAAAAGCTCCATCCCTCCCCCCAACACAATCTAAATACCAACTCTTGATTTGGTTCCGAAATCACAAAGACAATGAAATAATTCTTCCATATTAATATTGTTTCCTGTATTCTTAATTCTCCACAGTAGCAAAACATAAAAATGAAGTTAATAATTAGTCTTCATGAATGGAGAATGGCATTTTACATGTAACCTTCATAAAAATCAGATACTTTTTCATTATACTTTCACTGTACACAAATCAATTTTTTACTTGTGTCATACACACAAAAGACAGGGAATTATATGCCATGAATTAAAGTCAATCAAACAATCTAATCTGAATCAATTATTCTTTGCTGAAATACTACTGAATTTTAAAACGAAGCTTTTTCAGAAGTATTATTCAAACCCACCTTAGTACCAAACATTAAAGACACTGTACTGTTGTTGGTGCATCCTACTTTACAGTGACATAACACTGGAGAAAGGCAATCCAAGTGTTTGATGCTAGGAGACATTTTTTCAAACACTTCAATCAATTCAAGACTGAAATTCCAGAAAAATGCCTTGGTAAACGCTGCTTTCTGAATGTCCTGAACATTTAATCTAGATCCAAAGCATTCTTTTAAAAAGATTTATATTAAAATGTTGCATTCTTCGGCTATTTCCACCCCCACAGCAGAGATCAGGTAAGCAAGTGTGTTGTGAATGAAATTAAGATGCTGTTTCTTTTTCCTATATAACAATTTCAATAAAATTATAATTTAATTCTCAGAATGAAAGTTCTCATTTGCACCACTATGTCAGAGCCCAAAACATTGCTAATGTCCTTAAAATTTAATCCAATATCAGATTAATCATAGGAGCTCCACCTGCTACAGTGTAAGCACTACTATCTCCTCCATCAGAATAAGACGCAACAAGAGTAGAGCCACTATGCTAAAATATATTCTGGCTGCCTTCGGAGAGGGGCAGCGAGGGACTCATTCTATAGTGTGATTAGAGATGAGAATGAGCTTATCATACATGATGCTTTCTTATGACAACAGTAAGCATTCTAGGCTAATTTACAATGTAGTTTAAAGGTAAAAAAAAAGAAAAAAGAGTACATCAATCACTTTTTTGTGGTCTGATTCCTCTCTTTGAACCATACAAGTAACAAAAAATATCAATTATCTGGCAAAATTATACAAGAACTAATTAAAAAAAAGTTCAGTTAAGTAAAAATATTTTAATTCATCAAAGTAACTTAAAATTTGAAGAAATGTTACTGAATCAATTTTGATGTATATCCATAGCACATAGGAAGTTTAAGGGGAAAAAGTCAAGCAATTTAATTCACTGATATATCATTTATCTGCTCTTCCAAAGATTATTTTATGTGCTTGGCTTTTTAAATCAATCTATTAGCAGAAAAGTATCATTACCTAATTACATCCAAAGCAACAAGTAAAACACTATGAAAATAGCATTCTTAGAGTATTTTATATATAAAATTTTGCACATAAATGTTACATCTTATGCCATAGCTTTGTTATAATTAAAATGCGTAATATTTATTTAAACTTAAAAGTTGGTTAAGCAATAATAGCAAAATCCTGGGTAACAATGGAAAAATACTTATTCTTTTACCTATGTAATCATCTTTTCTTTCTCCTACTATATATAGTGTTTTCCAAGCAATAGATGTGTACTGAAGTTAGAAAATCATCAGGATAATTGCTAATGAAGACTATTGAATTTTACAAAACTGTTATCAAATCATATATTTGTACTCAAACACCTTACTTTTCTAACTTAGTAAATAAAGCTTTTTAACAAATATACATTTTTATTGATTTTAGAGAGGGAGGGAGAGGGAGAGAGGTAGAAACATCAATGATGAAAGACAATCATTGACCAGCTGCCTCTGCATGCCCCACACTGGGACTGAGCCTACAACCCGAGCATGTACCCTGACTGGGAGTTGAACCATGACCTCCTGGTTCATAGGTTGATGCTCAACAACTGAACCATGCTGGCTAGGCAATAAAGCATTTTATATAAACACTAGAGGCCTGGTGCATGAAAATTCATGCACTGGGCGGGGGGAGGGGGGTGTCCCTCAGCCCCGCTTGCACCCTCTCACAGTCCAGGAGCCCTTGGGGAGGGAGGCGACCTGGTGATCAGGGGAAGGCAATGTCCCATCACACCTCTGCTGCTACCACTGCCGCCAGCGCAAGCCTTGGCCGGCCCTGGTTACCTGAACCTCGGGCAGCCCTGGGCGGCTGGGCAGCCGCCATCCAAGGCTTGCTTGCTCCTTGGGCTGGCCCTGAGCAGCTGGGCAGCTGACATCTGAGGCTTGCCTGCACCTCGGACCAGCCCTGGGCAGCTGGGGGGCTGAGGAGACGGGGGGACTCCAGAGGCAGGCGTGTGGAGCAGCTGGGCCCGCCTGGGGACGGGCCTTGCCTTGCCGTGCACCTGCCGCCCCGGCGGGGGTGAGGGGACTGGGTGCAGCCATCTTGTGGCTGTGGGTGCTGCCATCTTTGAAGGTGTGGCAGTCAAATAGCATATTCCCTCCTTATTGGCTATAGGCGTTACCATCTTTGCGATGGTGTGAGGGTCAATTAGCATATTCCCTCTTTATTAGATAGGATATCCTTTGCCATACCCCAAAGATAGTGAGCCAAAAGACAAGAACTTCCTATCACCAATCACTACTCTAATTCCAAATCTACCCAAGAGTACTTTTAATTCTAATTTCCTAAACTTTCTCTATTCTGTCCCATTCCTACTTAAGCAATTTTATAAAACAGGGGTGGAAAATGTCCTGCGTGCAGGCCATATAAAGCCTGCAAAATCATTTGGTCTGACCTGCCAAGACAATAGGAGGCAAGACTCGAAATTCAATAAATCTAGGAGCTCTTTTCATAGCTGCACTACTCTTTATTCTTATTTTCTTTACTTCACCTCTACCCTTTCATATTCCTTTTTCTTCCCCTTTATTTCCTCCTTTTTTCCTTTTACCATTCTTGTTCTCTTTTTTCTTTCCTAGTTCTCTCTCCTTTTGTGGTTGTTTTTGTTACTATAATGGTCTTCTGTATGGTTTTGTTTTGTGTTTTATTTTGTTCTGTCAGCACTTGCACAACAGCTTGCATGATGTGGTAGGGGGTGGGCCTCACAGCAAGCCAGACTGGGAGGAGATTCTATCCACAAATGGGACCACAACATTCCAGACCCAATTACAACAGGAGAGACCAAATAACACACACAAGGGACATTCCTAAAGCACCCAACTTAGGAGATCTAAGAGATTGCACCACTGGGTCACACAAAACACTTATACATAAGGCCAACCCACTAAGACTTAGAGGCATAGCAGTTTGATCTAACACATAAGAAACATATACAAAGGGAGAGCAAAAATGAGGAGACAAAGAAACAAAACTCAAATGAAAGAAAAGGAGGAGTCACCAGGAAAGAAACTAAATGAAATGGAGGCAAGCAACTTGTCAGATAAAGAATTAAAGTAATAATTATAAGCGTGCTCAAACAACTTCGTAAGAACTACAAGCAACTACAATCTTAATGAGAACTACACTAACATGAAAGAAGTGATAGAAACCACGAATGAGAATCAATCAGAAATGTAGAATGACAGAGCTGAAACAAAGAATACCCTGGAAAGAATCAACAGTAGACTAGAAAAAGTGGAGGACCAAATCAGCAAATTAGAAGACAAGGTAGAAAAAAACACCCATTCAGAGCAACAACTGGAAAAAGAAAAGAAAAAGCAGGAGAGTTTAAAGGAACTGTGGGGGAACATGAAATGTAACAACCTATGAATCATAGGGGTACCAGAAGGAGAAGAATCTGAGCAAAGAATAGAAAACCTGTTTGAAGAAATAATGACAGAAAACTTCCCTGACCAGGTAAAGAAAAAAGTCACACAAATCCAGGAAACACAGAAACTCCTAATTAAGATGAATCCAAAAAGACCCAAACCAAGACACATAATTAAAATGGCAAATGTTAAAGACAAAGAAAGAATCTTAAAGGATGCGAGAGAAAGAAAGTTAGCTACAAGGGAGCTGCCATTAGACTGTCAGGCCAGAAGGGAGTGACATAAAGGGTACAAAGTAATAAAAAAACAAGCACTGAATCCAAGTCCACTCTATCCATTAAGGCTATCATTCAAAATAGATGGTGAAATAAAGAGCTTCACAGAAAAAAAAACGAAGGCTAAAAGAGTTTACTACCACCTAACCAGCACTGCAAATATGCTAAAGGGACTGTTGTAAGAAGAACAAATAGGAAGAGAGGAGCATAGACATAAAGAATAAAAATGACAACAAATAAATACCTATCAATAATAACCTTAGATGTAAATGGCTTAAATGCTCCAATCAAAAGATATAGGTTGCTGAATGGATAAGAAAACATGAACCATACATATGCTATCTACAAGAGACCCACCTCACACCAAAAGATTCATACAGGATGAAAGTGAAGGGATTGAAAAAACTTTTCCATGCAAATGGTAATGAATTAAAAAAATCCAGGGTAGCAATACTCATTATCGGACAAAATAGGCTTCAAAATGAAGGCCATCACAAGAAACAATGAAGGCCACTTCATAATATGAAAGGAATCAATACAACATAAGGATATAACCCTGGTAAACATATATGCACTCAAAACTGAAGCACCCAAATATATATGAAAAACTTCTGGAGAACTTTAACAGAGAGATAAATAGCAATTTATATATATAAAAGCCAAGCGACCGTTACAGTGGAATGACCAGTTGCTATGATGTGCACTGACCACCAGGGGGCAGACGCTCAATGCAGGAGCTGCCCCCTGGTGGTCAGTGTGCTCCCAAAGGGGGAGTGCCGCTCAGTCAGAAGCTGGGCTCATGGCTGGCAAGCACAGCTGTGGCAGCGAGAGTCTCTCACGACTCCATGGCAGCACTACCAAGAGGCAGCAGCAGGCGCAGCGGGCTGGGATGAGCACGAGCAACGTGGTGCCCAGCCCATGTTTGGGATCCTCCCTGGCCGATTGGTGCTTGGCACACAGCTACATCCCCTGAGGGGATCCCGTACTGCGAGAGGGATGTCCGACTGCTGGCTTAGGCCAAGAGGTCCTGGATTGTGAGGACTGTGAGGAGAAAGAAAATTAACACCTGGGTGCATTAAAGGGAAACTACAACAACAAAAAAATTTAAAAAGGTAGAGAACATCTTAAAAGTAGTCAGAAGAAAACTTGCAGGCGGACATCCCCTGAGGGGTCCAGGACTGCGAGAGGGCCAGGCCAGGCTGAGGGACTCCCCCCTCTTACCCCAGCCCAGTGTGTGAATTTCGTGCACCGGGCCACTAGTACAACCATACTAGTGGATTTTAACACCCCCTGACAGCACTGGATAAATCTAGACAAAAAAAATCAACAAGGAAACAGTGACCCTACACAACATACTAGATCAAATAGATCTGATTGACATTTACATAACTTTTCAGCCCAATACTGCAAAATATACATTCTTCTCAAGTGCACATGGGATATTCTCAAAGATAGGAACATATGTTAGGACAAAAATTAAGCCTCTGAAAATTCAAGAAGATTGAAATCATATCATGCATCGTCTCCAAATACAATGGCTTGAAACTAGAAATCAACTACAATAAAAACATGCAAAAACATTAAACCACATGGAGGCTAAATAGCATGTTATTAAATAATGAATGAGTTACCAATGAGATAAAGAACAAAATAAAAAACTTCCAGGAAATAAATAAAAATGAACACACAACCCAAGATCGATGGCACCAGCAAAAACAATCCTGAAAGGGAAGTTCATAGCATTACATGCCTACCTCAAGATACAAGAAAATTTTGTAATAAACTAACCCTACAATGTAAAGAATTAGAAAGTGAACGAAAAGAAAAGTCCAAAGTAGAAGGAAAGAAGTAATAAAGATCAGAGTGAAACCAAGAGTTGGTTCTCTGAAAAGATAAACAAGATTGATGAACCTTTAGCCAGAATCAACAAAAAACAAAGAGAGAGGACCCAAATAAATAAAATCAGAAATTAAAAAGGAAAAGTAAAAACTGACACCATAGAAATACAAAGGACTGCAAGAAAATACTATGTACAACTATGTGCCAACTAACTAGAAAACTTAGAAAAAATGGATAAATTCCTAGAAAAATACAATCTTCCAAAACTGAATCAGGAAGAATCAGAAAACCCGAACAGGTCAATTAACAACTGGTGAAATGGAAGCATTTATCTAAAACTCCCAGCAAACAAAAGCCCTGGTCTGGATGGCTTCACGGGGGAGTTTTACCAAATATTCAAAGAAGAACTAATACCTATCCTCCGCAAACTACTCCAAAATATCCAAGAGGAAGGAACACTTCCAAGCTCTTTTCACGAGGCCAGCATTATCCTAATTCTAAAACCAAAAAAACCCACAAAAAAACAAACTACAAAGAAAGAGAATTACAGGCCAATATCCCTGATGAACACAGATGCTGAAATCCTCAAAACAATATTAGCAAATCGATTCAACAATATATTTAAAAGATCATACACCATGACCAAGTGGGATTTATTCCAAGGATGCAATGCTGGTACAATATTCTTAAATCAATAAATGTGATACATCACAAACAATCTACCTAATAAAAGAGTAACATGCTAATTGACTGTACCTTCGTGACGCCCACCAGCCAATCAGGAGTATGCAAATTAACCTAACAAAGATGGTAGGTTAATTTGCATACGCAGGCTCCGAGCACCACCCCAGCCGCTCCAGGCCTCTGGGCAGCGTGGGAAGACAGAAAGGCGGCTCTGGGCCATAGCGGAAAAGGTGCTCCGGCCAGAGCGAAGGCGGTGCCGGCAGCCCGGAGAATGAAGGCCCATTCTTGCACAAATCTTCATTTGTGCATTGGGCCACAAGTTCTATATAATAAACAGGTAATATGCAAATTGACCATCATTCCAACACACAAGATGGCTTCCCCCATGTGGTCAAAGATGGCCACAACAAGATGGCCAGCAGGGGAGGGCAGTTAGAGGTGACCGGGCTGGCAGAGGAGGGCAGTTGGGGGTGACCAGGTCTGCAGGGGAGGACAGTTGGGGGGGGTGGACACAGGCCTGCAGGGAAGGGCAGTTGGGCGGGGGGGGGGGGGAGTACCAGGCCTGCTGGGGAGAGCAGTTGAGGTGGACCAGGCCTGCAGGGGAGGCAGTAGGGAGGGACAAGGCCTGCAGGGGAGGGTAGTTTGGGGCAACCAGGCCAGCAGAGGAGGGCAGTAAGGGGCGATCAGGCTCACAAGGGAGGGCAGTTGTGGGCGACCGGGCCAGCAGGGGTAGGCAATTAGGGGTGACTGGGCCAGGAAGGGAGGGCAGTTGGGGGCGACCGGGCCTGCAGGGAAGGACAGTTAGGGGCGAGCAGGCCTGCAGGGGAGGGTAGTAGGAAGGGACAAGTCCTGCAGGGGAGGGTAGTTTGGGGTGACCAGGCCAGCAGGTAAGGGCAGTTAGGGGCAACCAGGTTGGCAAGGGAGGGCAGTTGGAGGTGACCTGGACAGCAGGGGAGGGCAGTTGGGGGCAATCAGGCCTGCAGAGGAGGGCAGTTAGGGGCGACGACGATGGGAGGGAAGGGCAGTTAGGGGTGACCAGGCCGGCTGGGGAGGGCAGTTAGGCATTGATCAGGCTGGTAGGGGAGTAGTTAGGGGTGATTAGGCTGGCAGGCAGAAGCAGTTAGGGACAATCAGGCAGGTAGGCAGGCAAGCAGTTGGGAGCCAGCAGTCCTGGATTGTGAGAGGAATTTCTGGTGGGATCGGGCCTAAACCGACAGTCGGACATCCCCCAAGGGGTCCCCAATTGGAGAGGGTGCAGGCTGAGCTGAGGGACACCCCCCTTGTGCACGAATTTTGTGCACCGGGTCTCTAGTCCTATATAAAAAAGGTTAATATGCAAATCGTCTCCTCGACTGGGAGTTCAACCGAGAGTTTGACCAGGGGGAGGGGCCATCCTGCCAACCACCTGTGGCTCATCCCCCCCAGCTGGCCCCGCCCCAGATTGCCCCCCCACCCTGATCGGGGGCAGGGCCAGCCGGCCAACCGCCCGCAGCCCGTCCCCCCGGCTGGCCCTTACCCCTGATCAGCCTCCTAAACCCCGATTGGGGCGGGCCTGCCGGACCCCACCCGTGCACAATTTCGTGCACCAGGCCTCTAGTCTATATATATAAAAGGCTAATATGCTAAGTGTCTGACTGACCGACCAGTCGCTATGACATGCACTGACCACCAGGGGGCAGATACTCAACCAGGAGCTGCCGTGACTAGGCACTGGCACTGCAGACCTGGCGCCCACAAAACAACACTCGGCTTCCCCCAAGTGGGACAAAGGCCCTGGCAAATCGCAGCCAACGCTGCTGAGACCCCATGGCATAAAAAGCGGCCCACAGCCCAGCCCAGCCCAGAAACAGTCACTGTGGGTGCCAGGTAATGACATCACGTAGCAACACCTGGCTTCTTCTCCCTAGCGATGACTAGCCTCCTTGCAGTTTCTTCAGCCCAGCAACAGGACTTGCTTTATAGCCAGGTGCAAACATTTTTTTACTTTAACCAAATGTCTGTGAAGCATTTTCCCGTGCCTCATCTCATTTGATCCTCACAGAAGTCCTGGAATAGGTAGATAGGAGACTCGATGGAATCCTATTTTCTTTTCATTAGCCAGAAAACAGAAATTTAGAAAGTTTAGAAACTAGACGCGACTGAAAAGAAGAAATGGTGGACCTTGAAAATGACTTCAGGTTCTCTCACTGTGCAGAATATAGTCAACACTGCTGCAGTTAAAATATTTTACCCTTTGTTCTCCCTGTGTGATCTACAATAATAATCTCCTTCGTGTTGCTATTTACTGCTGTGTTGCTAACAATTACCTGAAAGAGAAGTTGGGGTGCTTCACTGGACTGGAAAAGTTTAGCTACATCAGAAATCAGGTCTAATTAAGCAAGTTATTCTATATATATAAAAGGCTAAGTTGACTCGTGCATGCATGATACATATAAAGCTCTCGCTGGGTGCCAATTGCACGCGTGTGTTTCAATCGGTCATTGTCAATCGTTAATTTGGTTGACACTCTATTATAGAGAAAGGCAATAGCAATATTAAAATATTTCTTCTAATTAAATTCCTTTCAATGTGCACGAATCCGTGCACCGGGCCACCAGTATGAAATAACACAGAGGAAAGGCTATACAAAGTGAATGCAATAATGAATTTAAAAAGGAAAATGGAATCTAAAAAGGAGCTAATAGACATTCTAAAAGTGAAAAGTAAAATAAATGAAATTAAGTAGTCTTGTGACACATCCAAACAATGAAATAATTTTAAATACTATAGAATTGTATTGATGATGTGTAAGGATTTTCAAAATATATTAAACTAGTGGCCCGGTGCACAAAATTCATGCACATTAAAAAGGGATTAATTAGAGGAAATATTTTAATATTGTTATTTGCCCTTTCTCTATAATAGGAGATGAAAGAAAATTAGTAAAATATATATGAAAATCTTCCTCCTGTCAGAGTCTGGGGTGCACCGTGGTACCCAGAGTCAAGTCCCTGCCCACCTGCAGTGCCTCAAAATCATGTGAGACCCAGACCTAGCCGGCCCCACCTCCACTGGGCAAGATCCAGACCTGGCCAGCCCCACCCTTGTCAAGCTCCGCTGGGCAGAGGGTGCAGCCTCAGGTCCCCTGGCCCGGTGCCGGGTGGGTGGTGCAGCCTCAGGTGCCCCAGCCTGGTGCCGGGCAGGTGACGCGGCCTGAGGTCCCCCAGCCCGGCACTAAGGCAGGGGCGTACCTTGAAGATTCCTGTCAAGCCCTGCTAGGCAGGGGGCGTGGCCTGAGGTCCCCTGGCCCGGGGGAGGGAGAGTAGCCTGAGGTCGCCCAGCCCAGCACCAGGGCGGGGGGCATGGCCTGAGGTCCCTGTCAAGCCCCACCGGGCAGGGGGGCACAGCCTCAGGTCCCCTGCCCCGGCCCATTGCCACGCAGCCTCAGGTCCCTGCTGATTGCTCATTAAGGGAACTCGGCCTCCGCTGTGGGTGCAGCCATCTTGTGTTATGGAAACCCCGCCTCCGCTGTGGGCGCAGCCATCTTGTGTTATGGAAATCCCGCCTCTGCTGTGGGCACCGCCATCTCTGTGACAGCGTGACGGTCAAGTTGCATATTACCTCTTTATTAGATAGGATATAAATGACCCCATTATTCTGCCAAGTTCTCTACCCTTCTCAAATCCCTCAGCCACTAACTAACGACAGCGCTCTTTCCTTCAACCTGTTATCAGAATTCTCAGCAATGACTTCTAAACACCCAACATCAACCAAAGGTGACATCAGAAATAAAACTTACTTGATTTATTCCAAAGGTAGGTTTCCTTAGTCACAATGTTTACAAAGAAATGTAAAGTTACTACTTTGTAACAGAGCAGGTGGTCTATTCAAACTTATAAAGTAGTTGAATATGTCTCTCTGATTCCTCTCCTTCCCACTTTGTCCTATTCAACAAAAACTTTCTGGTAAGGACTCTACAAGATGAATTTAAAACTCTACCTCCCAGATACACACACACACACACACACACACACACACACACACACACACACACAAACCCAGGAGAAGTAAGTGCATCTGTCCACAAAAAAAACCTATATAATAATGCTCAGCCCTGGCCTGTGTGGCTCAGTTGGTTGAAGCATCATCCTGAACACTAAAAGGTTGCAGATTTTATTCCCAGTCAGGGAACATACCAAGTTTCGGGTTCAATCCCTGGTAGGGGGTACATTTGGGAGGCAACCGATCAATGTTTCTCTGTTCAACCGATGTTTCTCTCTCTCCCCTTCTTCTAAATTTTTTTTTAATGTTCAAAGCTTTATTCATAACAGCTTCAAACTGGAAACAACCCAAATGCCCACAATAGCAGAATAAACAAGTTGTAGTATATTCATACAATGCAATACTACACACAATGGCAGAGTAAACAATAGAAACAAACTACACACAATGGCAGAGTAAACGAATCCATAAGGAATCCATAAATACTGTATGATTAAATTTGTAAGAAGTTCAAAACTAATCCACAGTGATATAAATCAGAAAAATGATTATCTCTGTGGGAGAACGTATTATTTTGGAAAGGGCAAAGGAAGTATTCTGGGTTACTGGAAATGTTTTATACCTTTGTGGGTAGTGATCAAAGTTATCAAAAGGCATTCAGCCACATATTTAAATTTGAGGATTTTTACCCAAGTCATAGCAATGATGATAATGAGGCTATGAAGCAGGATAACTGCTAATTCCTAATAAACAGGAATCTCTAGGCATTATTAGAAGACTAGAAGCCCGATGCACGAAAATTCGTGCTAGAATGGGCTTTCCTTTCCCTGGCTGCCGGCACCACCTTTCCACTCTGGCCCAGTCCCTTTCGGCTCAGGCCCCGGAGCCGCCTCTTTCCGCTCCAGCCCCACCTTCCCACGCTGCACAGAGGCCCTGAGAGACTGGGGGTGGGGCAGAACGCCTGCATCCCGCCCCCACCACTTGGCACCTGTGTATGCAAATTAACCGCCATCTTTTTGATTTGCATATCACTCCTGATTGGCTGGTGGCGTGGCAGAGGTACAGTCAATTTACATGTTTGTCTATTATTTAGTAAGATGTTAGTACACTACTGAACTGGGAGAATGGTGCTAATGATGAAAGCATACTTTCCTTTATTTAAACTACCGTGTTTTCCGGCGTATAAGACGACTGGGCATATAGAAGATTTTCCTGGGTTAAAAAGTCATCTTATACGCCAGAAAATATGGTACTCCTGGCATTCTGTCTATGTGTCCTCTTTAAACATCCACTTAAAATTATACTTTTAGATATTTATCTTCCAGAAGTTCATCTGGGGCAGAAGTCAGCAAACATTTTTTTAATGGGCAGATAGTAAATATTTTCAACTTTGCAGGTCACATGGTCTCTGCTGCAACTACTACTCAACTCTGCCACTGTAGCACTGAATGCAGCCATAACAATAAGCAAATAAATAAGTACAGCCTGATTTGGCACACTGGCTGACCCTCGATCTAGAACAAAGACTATGTTAATAATCTTTGTTTTTCCATGTCTATCATTTACATATTACAGTACTTCATATACAATAGGTACTCAGCAAAATAAAGCTAAGGGGAATCTTTAAAATCATCCCTTCTAATCCCTTCATTTTTAAGTAAAAAACATGAAATCCAGTCATGGCCGGTGTGGCTCAGTTGGTTGGGTGTTATCCCATGCACTGAGAGGTTGCTGGTTTAATTTCCAGTCAGGGCACATGCCCGGATTTCAGGCTCAATCCCGGTAGTGTGTGTGCAGGAGGCAGCTGATCAATATTTCGTTCTCCCTCTCCCTTCCTCTCTCTAAAAATCAATAAAAATGTTAAGAAAACAAAACGTAAAACCCAGAGGTTAATATTTGCTCAATATCATCATTGTTTAGGTAGTGTCTCTTGTTAGTAAATACATAAAGATCTTATATCCATATTTAATACTGATTAAAATTTCAACTATATTAAATAACAGAAGATATATTAAAACAATGATTATTTTCAAAATATTATCTTTATCTGTAGAATTTAATTTTAGTTTAATAGCTATCAATACAAGCTGTGAATCACATAACCAGGAGGAATCAATCTAATCACTAGTTAAAGATCACCATGTAAAACGAGAAACTAAGACTAAAGTTTGTTCCAGGATCCAAGTATTTCTGAAAGCCAAAATGATGATAATGAACATAATTAATGGGAGTCAGTATTAGGTTATAACTATAATTTAACAACTAAGTTATGAGAATAATGTTTTGTAAAGTTATACTCCAATCCAATAGTATATATACTTAAACTTATCCTAGTACAGGTTATTGAACATTTTTTACACAGCAGGGAAACAGTAAGCCAACAGTAGATGGCAGCAATTCTATTCACTATTAAAATTTAACTTTCAAAAATCTAAAAAACCTGAAATCTCTGTACTGGGACTTTCTTTGAAAAGGTTTAACACCCCTTTCAAAGCTCTGGCTAACATACAATAATATAATACAATCTAGCAAAAGTAAAAGTGCCCTGACACATAACAATCCTTTTTCTTTATCCATGTAAGATGCTTACACACTAATCACCAAAAGTATAATAGTTATCATAGTCATGAATTTTTTTGTAACTAGAGATTCAGGGAGCTGTCTCCAAAGACCAGGTATTAGTATAATTCTAAAATCCAAAATACAAGCATCAAAAGAAAAGGTAATTAATGCAAAAATAGCCATGAATAGAAGTGAAATTCATACTTTTTCATTTCCCTTTTATTCCTACTTCCAACTTGCCTTAATGATAGAGCTATACCTAAACCATCCACCACCTCTAATAAGGAAAGAAAAACCAGCATACTAGCCATAAAAGGCAAAGGAGTCCTATATAATAAAACCCTAATATGCAAATAGACCGACCAGCGTATGACAAGCACTGACCACCAGGGGGGCAGACACTCAAAGCAGGAGGCCACTGGCAGCAGCAGCGGCAGGGGGCAGGGCTGGCCAGTGGGCAGTACAAGGCCGCCATCCAAGGTGGGTGCCAGCAGGGCTCCCCCTCCCCCCACACATCTCCCCACCAGTCAGTTGCCCCACAGATGGCCCTGATTGCCAGCCAGGCCTAGGGATCCTACCCTATATATTGGGAACAGCGTCTTAGATTTAAAAATAAAACCTGGCAAGGCTTCTCTAACACTGAAAAAACAGGATGATGCAGCGATGACATGCATGGACTCTGGCTTGCACATTTTGTGGTCAGCCCTGATTCTGACACTTACAACTGTGTGACAAAGCCAGTTACTTAACTTCTCTCTGCTCTAGTTTTTCCACCCATAAGATGGGGAAAATGTTACTACTGCCTCAGAAGGAAAATGTTATGTACTACTTTTTATAATCAGGACAAAAAAATGTAGCTGCCCATACAACAGCAAGATGCCTTTCATCTGTATTAAAAGTATGGTCACTGGTGCATGCAGCATCCCGGATAGGGATGTACGACTGCCGGTGTAGGCCTGACATCCCCCGAGGGGTCCCAGATTGCAAGAGGATGCAGGCCAGGCTGAGGGACCTCCCCTGCCCCCAAAGGAATGAATTTCGTGCACCAGGCATCTAGTAAGAATTATAAAAAGGGGAAACCAAGCATCTAAGACTGAGACAATTAATCAAAAAAAGACTGTTCTGTCCCACCAGAAGGATATATATTTTATTACTATTTAATAAAAATTATGAAAAAGAAGTCATTGTTCCTGTGCTGGGACCTCCCCCCAACTTTGAAGAGTTGACTGGCAGCCATATCTGAGTTCCCATCAGCATGGCTCACACTGTTTGCTCCGTCCTGGGGACTCCCTAAGACCTGCCCCATCCAATTTTCAGCCTCACACAAACTGCAGAGGTTTCTCCATATGAATGGCCTGTCCTGGTTCAGGCTTCAGACTTTCCTAAAATCTCTCAAACAAGCAGCACCTGTCGTCAGTGTGACCCAAACCTATTAATAAGAGGCCCAAGACCTGGCACTACCACCAGCCTGACCTGCTTCACAGAAGGCCTCACCTGGGCCCTTCCAAGCCCAATACAAGTAGCAGCTATCTGCAGATTGCTCTGTAGCTCCTTCTGGGTGGCTCCAGGCAGTGGCTGACTTGGCTCAAGGAGACCCAAGAGCCAGTGCACCCGGTGAACAGCTTCAGACCATACCAAATTACAACTCTACACATCTACAAGCGACACACTCAAGGGGCAGGCTCAGTGAGAACTGCTCCATAGGGGTGTTTCCTGCACAGCAGCTCTTCCACTGTAGTCATAGCTGGTCCTCATAGCCAAATGGCCTGGAAGTCAACTCCTTCCAGTGACACCAACAGCAATCAAGGCTCAACTACAATAAGACTGCACACAGCCCACACAGGGGTGCATCTAAAGTGCCCAGCTCAGGTGACTGCGGAGGCTGAGTCACTGGGTCCTAGAGGGCATCTACTATACACAAGGCCATTCTACCAATTCCAGAGACATAGAAGCTCTACCTAATATACACAGAAACAAACACCAGGAAGCAGCCAAAATATGGAGACAAAGAATCATGTCACAAATGAAAGAAATGGAAGGAAGCAAACTATTGGACACAGAGTTCAAAACAATGGTTATAAGGTTGCTCAAGGATCTTAATGAGAGCTTCAAGAGACTTAGTGATATCTATAAGAATCTTAGTGAGACTTTCAAAGACATGAAAAATAATCTGTCAGAAATTAAGCATAAACTAACTGAAATAAATAACAATTTACAGGGATTCAACAGTAGAGGATTCTGAGAATCAAATCAATGATTTGGAACATGAGGAAGCAAAATAACACCCAAGCAGAACAAAAAGAAAAAATAATTCTATATAATAAAGATGGAATATGCAAATTGACCGTCACTTCACGACAAAGATGGCAGCGCCCACAGTCAATAAGGAGGGAATATGCAAATTGATACGACAAAGACGGCGGTGGCCGGGCCGGGACGCTTGCATCATTGCCATGGCGACAAATGATGCAGGCGTTCCGCCCCGCTCCGGCCACTCTGGGCCTCTGGGCAAGCATGCGAAGGTGGAAGGTGGCTCTGGGCCGGAGCAAAGGCGGAAGGCAGCTCTGGGCTGGAGCAAAGGCGGAAGGCGGCAGCCCGAGCGAAGGCCCGGGTCTCGGAAGCCAGGGGAAGGAAGGCCTATGCTTGCACAAATCTTTGTGCATTGGGCCTCTAGTCCAAATATTTAAAGAGAGTGTAAGGAACCTCTGGGACAACTTTAAGTGTAAGAACATTCACATTATGGGGGTGCCAGAAGGAGAAGAGAGAGAGTAAGACATTGAAAACCTATTTGGCCCTAGCGAGTTTGGCTCAGTGGATAGAGTGTCAACCTGTGGACTGAAGGGTCCCAGGTTCAATTCTGGCCAAGGGCACATGCCAGAGTTGCAGGCTCGATCCCCAGTAGGTGGGCATGCAGGAGGCAGCCGATCAATGATCTCTCTCATCATTGATGTTTCTATCTCTCTCCCTCTTCCTTCCTCTCTGAACTCAATAAAGAAATATGTATTTTTTAAAAAAAGAAAACCTATTTGAAGAAATAATGACAGAAAACTTCCCCTACCTGGTTAAAGAAATAGACTTGTAAGTCCAGGAAGCACAGAGACTCCCAAACAAGAGGAATCCAAAGAGGCCCACACCAAGACACATCATAATTAACCCTTTGCACTCACTTGCTTTTTTCTCGATTCCTTTATTCTAATGCTAACTGTGTCGAGTCACACTCGACATCCAAGTGCAAAAGGTTAAAATGCCAAAGGTTAAAGACTAAGAGAGAATCTTAAAAGCAGCAAGAGAAAAGCAGTTGGTTACCTACAAGGGAGTGCCCATATGACTGTCAGCTGATTTCTCAACAGAAACTTTGTAGGCCAGAGGAGTGGCAAGAAATACTCAATGTGATGAATACCAAGGGCCTACAACCAAAATTACTCTACGCAGCAAAACTATCATTTAGGCCGAAACCGGTTTGGCTCGGTGGATAGAGCGTCGGCCTGCGGACTGAAGGGTCCCGGGTTCGATTCCGGTCAAGGGCATGTGCCTTGGTTGCAGGCACATCCCTGGTGGGGGGTGTGCAGGAGGCAGCTGGTTGATGTTTCTCTCTCATCGATGTTTCTGGCTCTCTATCCCTCTCCCTTCCTCTCTGTAAAAAATCAATAAAATATATTAAAAAACAAACAAAAAAACAACAACTATCATTTAGAATTCAATGTCAAATAAAGAGCTTCACAGACAAGAAAAAGCTAAAGAAGTTCATCACCACCAAACCAGTATTACATGAAATGTTGAAGGGTATTCTTTAAGAAGAGGAAGGGAAAAAAGAAAGATCAAAAGTATGAACAATAAAATAACAATGAATACATATCTAGCAACAATTGAATCTAAAAATCAAAATAAACGGACAAGAAATCTAATGAACAAAATAAACTGATGAATAAAATAGAATCAGAGGCATGGAAACATGGAACAGACTGACGAGTCTCAGAGGGAAGAGGGAAGGGGGAGTGGGAAGAGATTAATCAAAGATCTTACTAGTATATGCATATATGCATTATCTATGGACACAGACAATAGAGTGGTGAAGGCCTGGGGTGGGGTGGGGTGGGGTGGGGTGGGGTGGGGTGGGAATCGGGTGGAGGGGGCAATGGGGGAGAAAGAGGAGCATCTGTAATACTCTCAACAATAAAGTTTTTTTTTTAAAGGAGAAAAAAAAAAATCTAAAAGATCAATTTAGAATCCTATCCCCAAGCTAGAGAATCAAGAAAACTTGGTCTAGTCTCTGGTTGGTAGTCTATACTAGTAGTTGGGAAGGTACCTAAGAGATAAACTTACCCAGCTCTCCTGACTCTCCCTTCTGAGTAGGAAATATTCCTTAAGGTGTATTAATTATTTAGAGGATGTTCCCAATACTGAAACACTTTTTCTCCAACTAGATAAGTTGATTATAAAGTTTATACAGAAAAACAATCAGGAAAGAATCACCTTTAAGGAAAAAGCTCAAAAACAGAGAAGCAATGAGAGCAGTTAACTGTATTAGATGTTAAGGCATACTAAAAAACTTCAATAAGTAAAACAATGTCAAGTTGGTTCTTGAATGGACAGACCAATGAAACAGAATTGAATATCCAGAAATAGATCCAAATACATATGGGAATCTATTTGTCAAAAAGTGGAATCTCAATTTAGTGGTGGTAAATATGGACTTTTTAATAAATGACATTGGAACAAATGGGTAGCCATGTGGGAAAATATTACACTAGTTCCACAACTAACACTACATATATGGATAATCTTCAAATGGTCCAAAGATTTAAAAATGAAATCCTATATAAATACCAAAAGAACAGCTGGGTGAATTCTTTAGAACTCTGGAAGGTAGAAGGTCTTACTACAACTCAAAATTCAGGAGAGAGAGGAGAGAAAAGAGGACTGAAAATAACACCATGACCAAGTGTGGGGGCAAAGTGTACCTCTTATCATAGACAAAGTCTAATCTCCCTAGTATATAAAGACCACCGAGAAATTGAGAAATAGACCAAAAACCCAACAGAAAAAAGTACACAATATAATTAACCTTGCTTAAGTATAAGAAATCCAAATTAAAATTACATTATGTACCATTTCTCACCCAACAAATTGAAACATACAAAAACTTGGAAACATATTCTGTTGACAAAGTTACAGGGAAACTATCACTCTCAATACATTCATTGCTGGTGAGAATGCAAATGGCACAACTCGGAAGGAGGGAAATCTGGCAATAGCTACCAAAATTAAAAATGCATTTACTCTCTAAACCAGTAATCCATACCATACAGATAACACCTGCACAAATGTTAAATAATATGCATACAAAGTTGTTTACTGAAGCACTGTTTATAGTAAAAGGTTAGGGTATAACAAAAATATATTTATATCTTTTGAAAATTTGGAATATTTCAAGATTGCACTATTAGGTGTAGATCCAACTTTCATCTTTCTCCAATTAGAACCAGTTGTTATAGGTCATTTATTAAAAAGGGCATGTTTGCTTAAAGAAACTATGATATATCCACATAATGAAATATTATAGTTCTGTAAAAATGAATGAGAAAAAGTTCTGTATAGTAAAATGAAGAGGACTTCAGGATACTATAAGTAAAACCAGTAATACAAATATAAAACATACCAACTACTATATAAGAAAAAAATAAAAACATTTTTAATTCTTATAAATGTATAAACACTAAAAAGATAAACAGAAACAAATAAATATAGTTTTCTATGGGACCAGGGGGAAAAGAGATATGAGACAAAGCGATATAAACTTTCTAATGATAGTTTTGATTCTTGAGTTTATTTTTAATATGTGAATTTATTACCCACTCAAAATTGTTTTTAAAAATTCAGGAGTAAATAAGTGAAGGCCTCGCTGATATACGGAAATGGTTGTTATAGATCAATAATATAAAGTCTATTTAAATTAATTATTAAAATTCAGTTCCTCTGTCAAACTGACCACATTTCATTGCTAATGGATAGGAAAGAACAGATATACCAGTATAGCAATTCCATTATTGCATAAAGTTCTATGAGACAGTGCTAAAGTAGTTAGTTAACATTTTGCAGCCTGGAGATGGAAGTAAGCCCTTTAAAATGAAAAAGGATCTGTCTCTCCTAAACCGAGTCTAAGCCAGAAGAAAAAAAAAATACACACTTTACATATACAGTCAACAAATCAGTCAAGTATTTAAGTGGCTAGTAACCAATTAAGTGTCAAGACATGATAATGTAATCCATCCACAACATAAACTAGGAAATAGGTAGATGGAGTTTCCTCAAAAAGTTAAAAATGGAACTCCGATTCAACCCAGTAATCCCATTTCTAGGAATATATCCCAAGAAATCAGAAACACCAATCAGAAAGGACATATGCACCCCTATGTTCATAGCAGCACAATTTACAGTAGCTAAGATCTGGAAACTGCCTAACTGCCCATCAGCAGATGAATGGATTAAAAAACTGTGATACATCTACACAATGGAATACTACGCTGCTATAAAAAAGAAGGAACTTTTACCATTTGCAACAGTATGGATGGAACTGGAGAGCATTATGCTAAGCGAAATAAGCCAGTCAGAGAAAGATAAACAATTTGTGGAATATAATGAACAACATAAACTGATGAACAAAAAAAGACCCAGAGACAGAGAAACACCCAATGGACTGTGAAACCTCAGAGGGAAGGCAGGGGAGGGCGGGTAAGAGATCAACCAAAGGACTTGTCTGCATGCATATTAGCATAACCAATGGACATGGGGCGGTGGAGGCTTGTCCTGGGGGGTGGGAGTGGCCAGGGAGGGGTCGATGGAGGAAAAAGGAGACATATGTAATACTTTAAACAAACAAACAAATAAATAAATAAGAGAAATAGGTAGAAAATACTGGGACGATAAAGCACTTTTTTTTTTTCAAAATTCTTTTTTTTTTAATATATTTTGATTTTTTCAGAGAGGAAGAGAGAGGGATAGAGAGTCAGAAACATCGATGAGAGAGAAACATCAATCAGTTGCCTCCTGCACACCCCCCACTGGGGATGCGCCCGCAACCAAGGTACATGCTCTTGACCGGAATCGAACCTGGGACCTTTCAGTCCGCAGGCCGACGCTCTATCCACTGAGCCAAACCGGTTTTGGCTGATAAACCACTTTTGAGGATCCTTTTGAATTCATCCTATGTAATAAAAGGGTAATATGCAAATTGACCCTAATGGCAGAATGACTGGTCGCTATGACATGCACTGACCACCAGGGGGCAGACACTCAATGCAGGAGCTGCACCCCTGGTGGTCAGTGCACTTCCACAGGGGGAGCGCTGCTCAGCCAGAAGCCGGCTCATGGCTGGCCAGCGGAGCGGCAGTGGCAGGAGCTTCTCTTGCCTCCATGGCAGTGCTAAGCATGTCCAACTAACGGCTTAGGCCCACTCCCTTAGTCAGACATCCCCTGAGGGCTCCCGCGCTGCCAGAGGGATGTCTGACTGCCAGCTTAGGCCCGATCCCCCTGGGAGTGGGCCTAAGCCATCAGTCGGACATCCCCTGAGGGGTCCTAGACTGCAGGAGGGCACAGGCTGGGCTGAGGGACCCCAGCCCCCCGAACGCACAAATTTTTGTGCACCAGACCTCTAGTTATAAATATAAAAAGATAAATTCTAGTAAAAATTTTCCAAGATGTCAAAATATAACCATATTCAAAATGGGACAATATGTATTAAAAGTAAAATTTTCATTTTTTTAATCCACAAGTTTGGAACATCTGTGCAAAAGCTTCATTCATTCAACAATTATTTACTAAGTATCCACTATATGTAGATACTTAGACACTTGGTCAGGTATTTGGGATACCATGGAGAATCACACAAATACATGATAATACTGAATGTTATAAAGGAAAAGTAAGGTATATTTATAGAAGTAGAGGAACCTTCCTTAATCTTGGGCATCATGGAAGGCTTCCCTAAGGAAGTAATCCTATATAATAAAGAGCTAATATGCTAATTAGACCGGACGACAGAACCATCTACCAGAACGACCAGTGGATGGGGCTGCGGGGCCACAAGGCAGCCGGGGGCTGCGAGGGCCAAGCCCCTTGCATGAATTTCATGCATCTAGTGTATGTGTGTGTGTGTGTGTGTGTGTGTGTGTGTGTATCTATACTAATAAAAGGGTAATATGCTAATTAGACTGGACATCTTCGGGGTGACCTTCAGGACTTCAGTCTGAACAAAGCCACAGTGGCGGGGCCAAGGCAGAGGCAGTTAGAGGTGATCAGGCTGGCAGGAGAGAGCAGTTAGGGGGATCAGGACAGCAGGAGAAGGCAGTTGGGGGCAATCAGGCTGGCAGGGGAGCAGTTAGGGGACGATCAGGCCGGCAGGCAGAGGCAGTTAGGGGCATCAGGCCAGTAAGTAGAGGTGGTTAGGGGCAATCAGGCAGGCAGGCAGAAGAGTGGTTAGGAGCCAGCAGTCCTAGATTGCGAGCGGGATGTCTGACTGCCAGTTTAGGTCTGATCCCTGCCGGATTGGGCCTAAACCGGCAGTCGGACATCCCCCAAGGGGTCCCGGACTGGAGAGGGTGCAGGCCGGGCTGAGGGTTCCCCCCTCCCCCTGTGCATGAATTTCATGCATCAGGCCTCTAGTATTATATAAGCTAGAATCTGAAGGGTCAGTAAGATTTGGGGATAAGACCTGCAAACGGGAGAAATTATGCATGAAGATCTCAAAAAAGAAAACACCTCACAAGTTTTTTTTAAAAAAAGACCTGTTAACAGAAATAATGAAAATCTTGTCTCCTACTCCTAAAACATGTACTAGCAATTCCTTAAGTAGAAGAGACCCCCAAGACTGTATGTCCTTCAAATATTGCCCTAATCACACTTAATATAGACTCTGAGTTTGGACAAATAAGTGAAATAATAAAAATAGTAATAACTGGTATTGAGTGCAAGAGAATTTCCTGAGATATGAAAACTCCTGATCTCCCTTCTAAGCTTAATCAAGAATACACAGGAAAAAAAATTTATTTTTCTTATTAGGTCTTTGACCTGCCACTAAACTTCTGCTAAATGACTCTAAAATGAATAGAGATAGAAAACATCCCCTTTTCTACTTGATCAACATCAGTACAACAAAAAATGCAGAAAGACATAATTCTACTGAAAGAAACTCTGGTACTAAGATTATGCAACTTCCTCTCTCAGAAGTTAATGGACAGCTGGGAAACCTCTATACAGCTATTTTCAACCGGTGTTCCACAGCAGGCACATTGGTATGCCACAAAAAATTTTAAAACATACAATACTGACTATTTAGTCAGGACACTGATCTTTTTTTCCCTTAGACTGTCAAAATAAAAAAGTGACAACAGCCAACACAGCAATAGCCGTCTCTGAGAATTAATAAAAAAGTATACCATTTTTTGTCCGATTGGCCAAAAATGTAATTTTTGATGTGCTGCAGAATTTTATTAGTTATGTGTGCCATGAGACGAGAAAGGTAGAAAATTACTGCTCTATACTGAAGAATATGAATGCCCTTAACTGCACTTTATACATAGTACTTTATTGCTAATAAAATAAAACATACCATATATAACAATACTCCCAAATCACTCTTGTTGGACCTTGTATGCTCCAAGTTAATTTTCCTATAGTGATAACGAGCCTGACAAAACCATACTCCTCTGCCTGGCCCCCTCACAATGTTAACTCCACGCCAACAGACATACATTTACAAAGGAGCTAGCTAAGAACACAAGGATTTACAAACACAAAAATAAATACCTTTTAGAAAAGCATTATGTAAAAAAAGCACCAACTAAATATTGTATACAAGCCGATTAAACTACACAAAAATCTATTTATGAATAACTAACAATAATCAGAAATACTGCCACAATAGAAATGCTCACTAGGATATTTTCCCCTGCAAAAATATATAAATTCAGAACAATATCTGTAAAATGTATTTCCTTTAAAGAGGAAATGCATTTTTCATTTTCACTAAGAGGCAAAACAAGTATTATATTTGTGTTTAAAATGAATTAACCAGAAAAGGAATGTAGAGCTGTGATCATTTTAAATTAGCAAATGGCATTAATACTCTGTAAATGAAGGGCAAAATTTGGCATTTCAGTAGCAGTGATGATTTAGTCATCACATCTCCAATCTAGTCATTTGCAAACATTTTAAAATAAGAGCTTCATTGTGAAGAACATATAGCTATGGGGAGAAAAACCCAGAAAACTAATCATCATTGCTTTAGCTCAACCCACATGCCTGTTCTTAAGGGTATCCATGGTAGCAGTGATGCAACATGCCTACCTAGCTCACGGTGCCTACACAAGTGGGAGAGAGGGGAGGCGGATGATGAAAAAATTTCACTTGGAAAAATGTTTTAGTATTAACATGATAGAATAATATCAACTATACTGTCAGACTTTTAAAACACATATAAAGCCAAAAAGCTCTCCAAAAATCAGAAAAGAGAGAAGAGACCCGTGGGGAGAAAACATTGTAGCACTTTAGTTGAAAAGAAAATTAAGAATTTTTTCTTCCTGCTGTAGTTAGTGGTTAAATAAATTTAAAGGGCTTTATAACTAGTAACAGAAATAATTTTAATTTGGCTCTTTTAAAAGTAACTACAAATAATGTTTTAGGCTTTCTAATTTCCAACCTATATCTTTTCTACTTTTTAGTTACTTAATGCAAATTAATAAAAACTTTAGGATATTGATTCCATATAATTTTGTAACAATAGTAGTTTTCTTGCTTTAAAAGGGTCAAATGCAATTTTTAAAAAAATTTGTCAAGAAGGATATAGGTTGGAGAGAAGAGACAGATGCTTTCATAGGATATCAGAAATAAAAATTCAAATGAATGAAGTGATAAAAAAATAAATCACAGGAAGAACCAACCACAGACAACCACGAAAAGAACTCAAAGAGAAAAAAACAATACCCTGGTTTCCAGGCTTACTACCCTTTAAACATTCTTTAAGAATATTTCATAAGATCAACCAAAGGACTTGTATGCATGCATATAAGCACACCAATGGACACAAGACACTGGAGGGGGGGTGCGGGGGCGGGATGAGGGCATGCGACAGGGGGTAGGGGATGCTGGGGGAAGGTCAATGGGGGGAGGGAGGAGATATATGTACTAATATATGTAATACTTTAAACAATAAAAATATATATATTTTAAAAAAAGATATTTTACCTAAAGGCACACAGAAGACATCCTCCTTACAAATAGGATGGGATCAGATAATGAACACGTTTGTATTCAAAGCTCCTACTGTCTGAACTATGACTCTGTGAGCAACAAACAACTAATTTATATCAATGTTCTCACTTTCCTCTTCTGAAAACAATTCACTATATAAGAATAGCCTACATTCACAATTTAAAAATGATTTTATTCTTTTATTACTGAACGTAACTTAAAAATCTCAACAATTTCAACTAACAATCATTATGTGTGCTAAGTTAATAGAAATAGACATAAAAACAAAAAAAGTAAGTTATTCTGTATTTTGAAATCCAATGTATAAATTTAAAATGTAAGCATCCGGAATCTTACACAGTTACAATATCAACAACTGGTGTTCAGAAATAAGAGAAACCAAACATAGAGGTTAAGTGAAGTATGCTGCACTTTGAGGACAGTGAACAAAACAGACTTTAACCAAGTACTTTAAGAAGTACTTTAATCAGTTTAAGGCCAAATCAACATCTCTCCAAAGGCAACACAATGAGAACTTATTTTCTTCTTCTTAAAAAAATGATACTTGCAATAGATAGAAGAGTCCAAAAAATGTTCTCAAAATTAGTTATACTTTCAACCAGCATAACATGTTGGGACAGAAAATAAAGTAGAAGGAAAGAACTCTGAGAATATATTTAGAAGATTTAAATCTAATCAAGGCCTTATAAACCTTTGCTGTGGGAGAAAAGCTTCCTGTAAATCTCAAAGGGGAAAAAATATCCATCCATTACATTATCTTAAGCTATCTGAAACACATTTCAAAATACTACTTTCCCTAAAGGATAGAAACTAAGCATCACATGGATTCAAATATCTGTTTTCAAGTATATAACAATGGTTACACTTTATTTTTGAAATACATTATGAACAAAAAGGTCTCACATTCTGTCACTAGCAATGAAACATAGAAAGCATACTGTATCTTACCTTTGTGGTTACAATGCACAGGCAATCCATTACTCTACCATTACAATATAAAGCAATTTATTGCAAATTATTTTAAGTTGCCTATATGAATAAAAAATTAGAAATAAAAATTAAAATGAGGTTGTGAGATGAAAACCATAGATGAAAGTTATAACTGTGACAAGATCTCTCCAGGATCCATTCTTAGAGGTAGCAATTTTTCTACTATCTGAAATACAAAAAAGCAGAATGTGTCATGTGCCCTACAATCTTCTTTATGTAATCTGTATCTGAAGAAATTGAAGTTATTCCACAAAACACTGTGGAAGATGTCAGAGTTTATTCCACAAGAATTCACTGCTGCTTCAGATGCTATTTCATTAATCCCTCTTTTCAAGATATGAGGTTGACAGTGAGTCATCTGATGAAATGCTCCACAAAGAGGTTTACCCGATATAAAATTAAATTTGCTTCTTCTTGTTTGCTACAGTTTGAATATTCAAAAGACAAGTTTTAAAAAGAATCACACACACAAAAAAAAAAATGCAAGCAAACATTTCTTCCACTATACCATTTCAGCAACTGCAGCTTGCAAAGTAATGACTTTCTCAGGCACAGTAATGAATGGAATGTTCCATGTGGTATTTTTAAGAAGGGGTGATAGAAGAACAAAATGCAATAATTTAAAATATTATTTCTAAAACTTATCTATTCTCTTTTTACTAAATAATAATATTTTACCAATGAAGCCAGATTTTAACTTTAGTGCCTTACTAAATCCATTTCGTCTAAGTCCTTACCAAAAAAAAAAATCAATACCACAAAAAGATAATTATAACTATGTACCATTTCAACTCAAGAAGACTTCGTTTTTAACCCAGAAGTAGCCTAACTTTGTGAATTCATTGTACTGTCCTCAAGATCATTGGAAATAGAGCTAGACAGGCTGATAGGGGTGAGGCACAGGGATGCAACTGGCTTTCAATCTCATAAGCTTGTAGCCACACTCCTCCGTTAAAAATGTATAAAAAGGAAGAGTATTACATGCAATTTCTCATAGTCCATAAGGTTTTCTCAGTCTACAGATACTGTGAATGAACTCAAATTAAATCAACTGAACTGTTCCTATTAGCTTCTTATACCCTACTAGTAGCCCTGCGCATGAATCCACGTGCCAGTAGGTTGCTGCCGCCCTCCTGTAGCTCTCCGCCCGCTGCCCTGCCCTCCTGTAGTTCCCCACCCCCGCTCCCCACTCATAGCTTGCTGCCCTGCCCCCTCCTGTAGCTCTCCGCCGCCTGCTTGTAGTTCACTGCCCTACCCTCCTGCAGATCCGTGATTCGGTCGTTACACAGTCGTACATGGTTGGTCGTTACGCCTCACAGTGTAACGGATAATTAGCATATTCCTCTCTTATTATATAGGATTCCTATCCCTAACGATTCAAATATCATGGGCTGCATCAGCAACTTACATACTAAACCAAGTCTCACTATAAGAGTTATGAAAAAGAGTTAATGCAAGTATATCATTTAGACAGTACCTATCATGTAAGTAAGCATAATTATTTTATTACTATTATTGATGACTATCAGATGACAGCCTTTTGTTTCAAGCCTAATAGGTTACACCTGAGACAGATAAAGTGGAACTTTACCTTCAACAGGCTACTAGGATGGTTGTAATGATTAAATGAACTATATGTGCACTAAATAATGACAACCTTGTTGCCTGCACAATAAATGGTAGTTACAACTCTATATCCATATACCTACTACCAACCTACCTTCCTATCTATCTATCCACCTGTAGCTATAAGGCTTGGGGGAGTGGGGTGCAGAAGTAAATTTCATCATGAGCTAACACCCTTCCCCTTGCGGGACAGAGAGCCTGGAAATTACATGCTCAGTTGGAGACTGAGAGTATCCCCTTCTTCCCAGCCATCCCAACATGAAAGAGTAAAGCCCACTCAAGGCTCATGACTCCTTAAATAATTAAAGTTTATCACTATTAGGAAGATTACTGAAAACAATGTAGGTAATATCCAAATACTAACTAGGCACTACATTCTGGAAAGAAGCAGGTGGGACAATTACCAGAGCTCACAAAGGGCCAAGAATAACTGAAAAACTCATAATTGCCTTGACTGGTGTGGCTCAGTTAGTTGGGTGTCATCCTATGAACCAAAAGGTTGCTGGTTTGATTCCCAGTCAGGGCACATGCCCAGGTTGTGGGCTCAATTCCCAGTAGGGGGTGTGCAGGAGGTAGCTGATCGATGTTTTGCTCTCACATTGATGTTTATCTCTCCCTCTCCCTTCCTTTCTCTCTAAAAAAAAAAAAAAAAAAATCAGTTAAAAAACTCAGTATATACAGGTCCCTGGGTAGAGTACTCAGAATAGTATTGCCACAGGTCTGGGACAAAATTAACCCTATATTAAAGGCTGTTTGGTCCAACTCAAAAAGCTTAAAAGCAAGCTTCAAAAGGATCAAGTTATTTCCAAGTAATTTAACTGCATCTCAAAACAAAGCTCAATAATATTTAAAGGAATACAAAAAGAGCTAGGCCCCTGAAAAGGTAGTGTGCCCCCTTTTTCTGGGTGTTTCTTGTTGGCCTTTTTTTGGTTTGTTTGCTTGTTTTGTGGACTTTCTCCCTAAATATGTGTATTTTCCCCTTCTTTTTTTTTCTTTTTCTTTTCTCTCTTACATTTTTTCTTTATCTCAGTATCATTTTTTGCTCTCTTTTCTCTGTCCTAATTCTCTTTTCTCTGGTGGGTACTTTTATTTGGATTATCGGTGTCATGAGCACATTTTTGTTCTGTTCCCTTTGTGTCATGTCTTGTTAAATTGTATTTTGTGCTGTTCAGTCAACATGGTAAAGAGTGAGCCACATAACCAGACACCGAGAGGAATGGGACAATAACACTCAAGACCCGACTACATCAAGAGAACCCAAATATCCCAAGTAGGGGGTATCCCTAGAATACCCAACCCAGAAGACCAGAGAGATTGCACCACTGTGTCGTGGGACATCTACTATATAAGACAAACTCAAAAAAATCTGGGTGACATAGAAGTTTGATCTAATACATAGAAACAACCAGAAAGGGACAGCAAAAAATGGAGAGACAAAGAAACAACCCCAAAAGAAAGACAAGGAGGAATCACAGAAAAGGCAGTAAACAAAATGGAGGCAAGCAATTTATCAGAGAAAGAATTCAGGGCAATGGTTATAAGGAGGCTGAAAAGGATGGAAAACAAATTCAACAACATGTGTAAGAATCAAGTGGCAATGAGTAAGAACCAGGAGGAAATGAAGAATGACATAGATGCAATAAAAAACACAATGGGAAGAATCAACAGTAGACTAGAAGAAGCTGAGGACCGCATCAGCAAGCTAGAAGACAAGGTAGAAGAAAACACCCATGCAGAGCAGCAATTGAAAAAAAACAACTTAAAAAGCAGGAGAGCCTAAGGAAGTTTTGGAACACTATGAAACGAAACAACATCCACATAATAGGGGTGCAGAAGGAGAGGAAACAGAGCAAGGAATAGAAAACCTGTTTGAAGAAATAATGACAGAAAACTTCCGTGATATTGGAAAGAAAAAAGTCATACAAGTCCAAGAAGCACACAGAGTCCCAAACAAGATGAACCCAAAAAGACTGACACCAAGACACATCAAAATTAAATTGGCAAACACCAACGACAAAGTAAGAATCTTAAAGGCTGCCAGAGAGAGACAGAAAGTTACCTATAAGGCATCTCCCATTATACTATCAACTGATTTCTCAACAGAAACACATCAGGCCAGAAGGGAATGGAATGAAATATACAAAGTGATGCAAAGCAAGGAACTGAATCCAAGAATACTATACCCAGCAAGGCTAGCATTCAAAATTGAAGGTGAAATCAGGAGCTTCACAGACAAAAAAGGGCTAAGGGAGTTTCATTACCACCAACCCAGCAATGCAAGAAATGCTAAAGGGACTGCTGTAAAAAGAAATAGGAAGGGAAGAAGAGGAACAAAGGCATAAAAAATAAAAATGGGGACATAAAATACATGGATTAAATGCTCCAATCAAAAGACATAGGGTAGCTGAGTGGATAAGAAAATATGAATCATATATCTGCTATCTATAAGAGACCCACCTCAGAACAAAGGGCTCACACAAACTGATAGTGAAGGGATGGGAAAAAAATTTTCAGGCAAATGGAAATGAAAAAAAAAAAAAGCTGGGGTAGCAATACATATAGCTAATCAAATAGACCTCAAAGTGAAGGCCATAACAAGAGATAAAGAGGGCCACTTCATAATACTAAAGGGATCAATTCAACAAGAGACTCTAACTGTGGTAAACATATGTGCACCCAATGTAGGAGCACCCAAATACATTAAAAAAAAAACCTTTTGGAAGATATCAAGGGTGAGATCGACAGCAATACAATCATAGTAGGGAACTTTAATAACCCATTGACACCACTGGATTAATCCTCTAAACAAAAAATCAGCAAAGAAACATCAATCCTAAATGACTCACTAGATCAGATGGAATTGACATCTTCAGAACATTTCACCCGAAAGCTACAAAATATACATTCTTCTCAAGTGCACATGGAACATTCTCAAAGATAGACCACATATTGGGACACAGGCAAGTCTCTTCAAATTCAAGAAGATAGAAATCATATCAAGCATCTTCTCAAATCACAATGGCATAAAAAAGAAATCAACTACAGTAAAAACAATGAAAAGAAATCAAACACTTGGAGGCTACATAGCATGCTATTAAACAATGATTGGGTTCCCAAAGAGATCAAAGAAGAAATAAAAAGCATCCTGGAAAGAAATGACAATGAAAACACAACAATCCAAAATCTATGGGACACTGAAAGCCATTCCGAGAAGGAAGTTCACACATAGCTCTACAGGCCTACCTCAAAAAAGAAGAAAAGATGGTAATAAATTATCTAACTCTACAACTTAAAGAATTAGAAAGAGAGCAACAGAAAAAGCCCAGAGTAAGCAGAAGGAAAGAAATAATAAAGATCAGAGCAGAAACAAAGGACATAGAGACCAAAAAAACAATACAAAAGATCAATGAAACTAAGAACTGGTTCTTTGAAAGGATAAACGAGATTGATGAACCTCTAGCCAGGCTCACCAAGAAACAAAGATAGAAGACTCAAATAAACAAAATCAAAATGAAAGATGTGAAGTAACAACAGACCCCAAAGAAATATAAAGGATTGTAAAAAAAAAAAAAAAACAAAAAAAAAAAACATACAATACTCTGAACAACTCTACTCCAACAAACTGGACAACCTACACAAAATGGACATATTCTTAGAAAAATAAAAGCTTCCAAAACTCAATCAGGAAGAATTAAAAAACCTGAATAGGCTGATAACTACCAATGAAATTGAAGCAGTAATCAAAAATCTTCCAGCAAACAAAAGTCCTGATGTAGACGGCTTTACAGGGGAGATTTACCAAACATTCAAAGAACTAAAACCTATCCTCCTCAGACTATTCCAAAAAATTCAAGAGAAAGGCACATTTCCAAGCTCTTTCTATGAAACCAACATTACCCTAATTCCAAAACCAGATAAAGACACTACAAAGAAAGAGAATTACAGGCCAATATCCCTGATAAACATAGATGCTAAAACCCTCAACAAAATTCTAGCAATCAGATCCAGCATTACATTAGAAAACTCATACCCCATGACCAAGTGGGATTTATTCTGGGGATGCAAGGCTGGTACAATATCCGGAAATCAATAAACGTGATACATCACATAAACAAACTGAGAGACAAAAATCACATAATCATATCAATTGATGCAGAAAAAGCACTTGACAAAATCCAACACCCTTTCTTGATAAAAAATCTCAGCAAGGTGGGAATAGAGGGATCATACGTCAACATACTAAAAGCCTATATGACAAACCTACAGCCAACATCAGCCAACAGGAACAAGACATGGATACCCACTTTCACCACTCCTGTTCAACATAGTACTGGAAGTGCTAGCCATAGCTATCAGACAAGAAGAAATAAAAGGCATCCAAATTGGAAAAGAACAAGTAAAACTGTCATTATTCACAGATGACATGATACTGTACATAGAAATCCCTAAAGACTCCATCAAAAAACTACTAGACTTAATAAATGAATTTGGCAATGTAGCAGGATACAAAATTAACACCCAGAAATCTATTGCTTTTTTATACACCAATAATGAACTCACAGAAAGAGAAACTAAAACAACAATCCCATTTACCATTGCACCAAAAAAATTAAGATACCTAGGAATAAACTTAACTAAGAAGGTAAAAGACCTGTACTCGGAAAACTACAGGACACTGAAAAAAGAGATAGAGGAAGACATAAACAAATGGAAGAATATGCCATGTTCATGGATTGGTAGAATTAACATCATTAAAATGTCCGTACTACCCAAAGCAATTTAAAAATTCAATACAATCCCCATTAAAATACCAATGGCATATTTCACAGACCTATAACAAATGTTCCCAAAATTCATATGAAATAAAAAAAGACCCGAGCAGCCACAGAAATCCTGAGAAAGAACAAAGTTGGAAAGATCACAATACCGGATATCAAGCTATATTATAAAACCACTGTTCTCAAAACTGCCTGGTACTGGCACAAGAACAAACATATAGACCGTTGGAACCGAACAGAGAACCCAGAAATTGAGCCAAGCCATTATGCTCAATTAATATTTGACAAAGGAGGCAAAAACATACAATGGAGTCAAGAGAGTCTCTTCAATAAATGGTGTTGGGAAAATTGGTCAGATAAATGCAAAAAAATGAAACTAGATCACCAACTTACAGCATCCACAAAAATAAACTCAACATGGATAAAGGACTTAAACCTAAGACAGGAAACCATAAAAATCTTAGAAAAATCCATAGGCAGCAAAATATCAGACATAGGTTGTAACAATATCTTTACAGATATAGCTCCTAGGGCAATGGAAGTTAAGGAGAAAAATAAACAAATGTGACTACATCAAAATAAAAAGCTTCTGCACAGCAAAAGAAACCAACAAAACAACAAGAAAGCCCACCACATGGGTGAACATATTTGCCAATGTTATCTCCGATAAGGGTTTAATCTCCAAAATTTACAGGGAACTCATACAACTTAACAAAAGGAAAATAAACAATCCAATCAAAAATTGGGCAAAGGACCTAACGAGACACTTCTTGAAAGAGGACATACAGAAGGCCAAGAGACATGTGAAAACATGCTCAAAGTCACTAATCATCCAAGAGATGCAAATTAAAACAACAATGAAGCATCACTTCACACCTGTCAGAATGCTACCATCAACAAATCAACAAATGACAAATGCTGGCCAGGATGTGGAGAAAAGGGAACCCTAGCACACTGCTGGTGGGAGTGCAGACTGGTGTAGCCATTATGAAAAATAGTATGGAGTTTCCTCAAAAAATTAAATATGGAACTGCCATTTGACTCAGTGATCCCACTTCTAGGAATATATCCTAAGAAACCCGAAATACCAATAAGAAAAAATGTATGCACCCCAATGTTCATAGCAGCACAATTACAATAGCTAAGACCTGGAAACAGCCCAAGTGCCCATCAGTAGATGAGTGGATAAAAAAGCTGTGGTACATTTATAACATGGAATACGATGCAGCAATAAAAAAGAAAAATCTCTTACCCTTTTAGACAACATGGAGATGACCTGGAGAGTATCATGCTAAGTGAAATAAGTCAGTCAGAGAAAGACAAGTATCAATTTTAAATTTCCTCACTCATATGCAGAATCTAAGTAACAAAATAAACAGATGAACAGAACTGATCCAGAGACATGGAAGCATGAAACAGAGTGTGGAATCCTAGAGGGAAGGTGGGGGAGGATGGGTGGGTGGGAGGTAATCAACCAAACACCTTGTATGCATAACCGATGGACACAGACAATGGGGCAGTAAAGGCCTGGGTTGGGGGGAGGGGTGGGTTGGAGAGGGTCAATGGGGGAAAAAGGAGGATATATGTAATACTTTCAACAATAAAGAATTATTAAAATAAAACAAAAAAAACTGGAATTAAGTGAGACAACCTTAACCTTGTAAAGTTGGTGGTGGGAGAGGAAGTTCAGACTAGTGTCTCTGACATACTGTCTTTGAGAAACAGAGACATTCTGGCAGAGAAATAAAGCATCAGAAAGCACAGTAAGAACCCTAGGGCACTGATAAAGGAAATAGGAAAAGGAGCTGACCACCAAAACATGGGATTGTAAATAATTCTGAAGGCAAGAATTCAAGATTTCAACAATTCATGAGATTGTACTGTAAAATTTTGTCAGATGTAAGATTGGAGCATCATCCTGTTCACGGAAGGGTGGCAGGTTCTTTCCCCAGTCAGGGTGCATATCTCACTAAAATCAGTAAATATCTCCTTAGGTGAGGATTAAAAACAAAAAGGATTGAGATGGAGTTCTGCTTCAGGAATATAGAATTATAGGATAGATGGTACCAAAGATAAGAAATGTACTAAATTTGAACATGGACTGATAATAGCACTGTATCAATTTTAAATTTCCTTAGTCTGATAATTACATACTAGATTTTTTTTAGAAATGTTCATAAAATAGAAAAATTTTAAAAATTTTAGGAAAATGTCCTTCTCTTCAAAGGAGATACATACTGAAGTACTTAAGAATAAAGCCATTTGCTCTCAAGTGGTTCAGCAGAATTTTTTTAAGTTTATATATATGTGTGTGCGTGTGCAGAGAGCAAGAAAATGTGACAAAAATGGCAGTTTATTATTCTATTAATTTTTCTGTAGATGTAATGTGTTTCAAAATAATTTGAGAGAGATTGAAAAAGGCCCAAATGACAGTAAAATATAAGTCCCAGAAGAAAGGTACAAAGTACTTATTAAATAAAAATCTCTCAATCCACTGTGATAGTTTTTTAAAAGAGAGAACAAGAAAAAGTGGTGAAACTTAAAAGCCACCTTTGAAAGGGATTATTGCACAAACTCTACTCTAAAAGCTAGTCTTCAAAAGAAAATATAAGCTTTATCTTGTTTTTGTAGGAGGAACAAAGGTTCATCCCTAGTTAATGAAGAAAAGTACTTTTTTCAGAAGAATACCAACCAATAAATAAGATGAACTGATAAAATTAGGAAAGGAAATCAACATTTTGAAACTACTAATGAAGGGAGTGATTCAGGCAAGGATCATTAATGAATAAGGTAAAAATTCACTCAATATAAGGTGTTAGAAGTACTACCCCCTAGATACTTAATAACTACAAAGAGAAAAATATACCTACACAATGGAGGATCTGGAGGTCACCACCCCTAAGTAATCAAGCATCAGCACAAGTGTAACAACCTGATATTCTATGCTTCCTAATGTAATACAATGTGAAGTACAATATATAATCATGAAGTCTGCTTCCCAAAAATAAGTCTAATCAACTTTTACATCTACCTTGTTACCAGAAATACAGGACTTAGTGGAATGACTTAAACACAAGGCAACAAACTAAACAAATACAGAATGTGTGGTATTCTATAAAAAGCTAGCATAGTCTCTTCAAAAAGTTAATGCCATTTAAAGGGGGGTGCGGAGGTGGGAGGGCTATTCCACCAGGTCATAAGGGAGTAGAGACACTATACCAGGTTTAGTATGTGCCCTCACAACTCATTCCAATGTTTGCCTCCAAACTGTCACCTTTGCCTTAGCCTTAGCAACACCTTGTGCCTCTGGACTCTTGTCCACCTCTCATCTCTCACCTCCTCACTTGGAACTTTCCTGTTAACCACAAAACTAAAAACCACATTCCCTGCACCCAACAAATCCACATCCCTAAAGTTCAGGGGAACTGATGCCAGTAGATAAATTCTTTCCCTTTCTTTCCTTCGATAGATGGCTTCTCAGGGATGCAAGTTATATATTTATGATTTGTGCACCTTTATGTACAAATAATACAAAGTACTTCAATAATTTTTAAGTCAGTGTTTAGAGGACTTCAGATTAAACCTAGTAGACTAACTATATGCTTTTAACTCTACTATCTTCTAAAACTGTACATAAATTAAAGCAGATGGATTGTTTTAAAGCATTAAATCACAAGGTCAAAAGGGAAAGGAGATGCCCTCCCTACATTACTCAGATAATTTCCCTCCCCTGAAGATGAACTCAGAAGGGCTGAAACAGGGAGCCTGGAGACAGCAGGGACAACTGAAAACAAGAGTACATTACTGAAAGTGGGCTAAGTGTATAATATTCCAGACATATCTAACCTCTCACTTTTTTCAGTTATATTATACTTGCTGCTATGCAACCTGCTTTCAATAATTGAATAACACATAGTGGATATACAAATAATATTTTTATGCCTGCTATTTTATACTGCATTAAGTGGCTACACCATAATGTATTTATCCAGTTTCTTACTGATATTTATATTTGTTCCTTGTTGGTTTTTACTAATATCAAATATTGCAATGAACATACACACACACACACACACACACACACACACACACACACACACACACTGATCTGAAGAGGTTTCCTGAGAGGGTTGGAAATTAGTCCTTTTCCATAAATATGACAACTTCCCCCCCAGTTTATCATTTCTCATTTTATTGTATCTTTCAAGATACAGAAGTTCTATAATCAAAGTTCAAACAATCAAAGTTTGTGAAGCCCACAAACAAATTCTACCAAGTCAGCATTCTTAACCTTTCCTTTTAATTTTTCTGGGTTTTCTTTGTTGTCATGCTTAGAAAAGCTTTCCTTATCCAAAAATCATTTAAAAGTTTATTTTTATATTTTCATTTTTTTAATTATCTATATATTTTTTATTTCAGAGAGGACGAGAGAGGGAGAGATAGAAACATCAATGATGAGAGACAATCATTGAGCAGCTGCCTCCTGCATGCCCCCCACTGGGGATCAAGCCTGCATGTGCCCTTGACCGGAATTGAACCCAGGACACTTCAGTCCACAGGACGACACTCTACACTGAGCCAAACTGGCTGGGGCTATAATTTCATTTATTTAACCTGTGAATCTTTGATCCACTTTAAATGTACTATATTATCAGGAACAGGATTACCATAGATTGAATTTAAATGTCCCCCAAAATTCATGTTGAAATTTTAAGCCCAAATGCAATGGCATTAGGAGGTACTTAGGTCATGAGGGTGAAGCCTTCATTAATGGTATCAGTATCCTTATAAAAGAGACCCCAGAATGCTCCCTCACTTTTTCCTTAATGTGAGGACACATTGAGAAGATGGCTGGCCACCTATGAACCAGGAAGTGGGCTCTCCCTAGACAAGGAATCTGTTGGTGAGTTGATCTTGGACTTCCCACACTCCAGAACTGTGAAAAATAAATCTGTGTTGATTATAAGCTATCCAATCTATAGTATTCTGTTACAGCAGACATGATAGTGCACCTTTTTCTGTTGGAATTTCTCATTAAATTAGACAATTTCTCTTACCCCTACTTGCATCTTGCTTCCTTTCAAATACTCTACCTTACAATCTCTAAAAGTAGCACATTTCTTTTAGAATTAGGATTGTTTTTATGAAAATGACACATGCTCATTATTTTTTTAAAAAGTAATAAAGTGTAAATAAGAAAAAAAAATCATCACCCAGAAACAATCATTCATATTAAACCAATATTATTCCAAACATCTCTCTAGACATATGTACAATGTAAAGGGCACACATACTAAAAACAAAAAAGTTATATGAAAAGGGGATATAACCATATCACTTTAAAAATCAAATTGTATTATTAGTTAACATTTTAAAAATCTATTTGAAATGGACTAGCATAAGCACAAACGATATATCAACTAAAGGGAATATAATTATCCAAGAGAAAGTGATGAAAAATATAAAACAGGAAAATAAGGACACATAGAAAATACTACACCAGACTCTCTAATCAAAGGGAAACACAAGGACACATCAGGATCAGTAAAGAGAACTGTGAACTGGGTTTTAAGAGGTCTGAAATCTCAAGGTAGACTTTCCCAAACTAGCTGAATAAGCTGGGTCTCAGTTTTTCTTCTGGATCTCAGTTTCCTCACCTTTAAAATGAAGGAGAGGGATAAAATGTTTTCTGATTTTTCTTGCTCTAAAATTCCGTTCTGTTACATAACATAAACAAGAAACTGAGAAACTGTCTCCTTCATTGCCAAAGGGCTGTCTGATTGTTGCCCACCACTACTTGTTCCTGATTTATTACACACCAAACAGAAGCTGATTCAATTTTCCAGGCAATTCTCTAGTACTAACTACAAGGGACTAGAATCATATTCAGTCAGACAACCACCTTCAAATGACTAATGTTTCTCAGACAGAATCTTCATTATAAAATGCTTCATATCTCTGTTACGTCACGTCTAACTCTACCAGCAACAATAATAACAAAAAAGAACATTATGAAAATGGTTATGAAAACTCGACAGTTTTAATTATAGAAAAATATAGAAACCAATTTGGACCTTTAGACTTATTGGCCAGTCTCTAAAATTTTAATAATACAATACTTCAGGACAATAAACAGAATCCTTGGGATAAATTTAGCAAGTAAACTGCCCAGGACTACAAAACCATATTCAATTTCTAAGAAAGAATACCCGAGCAAAACCATTTTTTCAAAGTACATATAGTTTCTATCTAAGTATCACACAGATAGAGCCTCACTGAAGTCTATCATGCAAAGTATTTTTTAATAGTCTAAAGCCAGTATTTCACACCTCAAACCATTTTAAGACCAGGGCACCAGAGATCCTGAGCTTTTCTTTTCAAACATAGTTTTAATCCTATCCTCTTTATTCCATTATAAATAGTAGTTCCGCAAAGTGATCATTTTAATAAAATGAAAAAACTTAGCAGCCCTAAACAGCTTAAGGGAAAAAATTTTTATCTTACCTCTATACTAGGGCTAAGGCTGCTTGGCAGTGTTTCTGAAGTCACAGTAGTGCTTGGAAGGCTGGAAATTTCCCAAGTATTCACAGGCTGTATTGGTTCAGACTGCTTTGAACGATCTATACATTTTGGATTATCCAGTAAGGTCACTTCATAAAATTCTTGAATATCTACAGGTGAGGAAAGGAAAAAAAGTATTTATATTTTCTAATTAAACTATGCATTGCTAAAACAATATAACCCAAAGGTAAAAATTTTACTCTATATTAGCATAGTAAGTCCAACCTTACAGCATGCTTAAACAGTAAATATGTTTCACTGTATTATATCACAAGCATATCAGAACCTGCAGGGCACAATGTAAAAGTCATAGGCTTTTTACACTTCGAAGTCAGTACTGAAAAAGTAAATAAAATACCTACTTTTTCACCAATTAGCTACATATTTAGGCAAGTTACTTAACCTCTGATAACTTGCCTCTTATCATTATGAATTGTTACAAGGACTGAATAATACACATAAAGTGCACAATGGCACATAATAAGCTCCTAATAGAGAGCAGCTAATATTATTATAAATTCTGCATATATGACTTATTACTGATATTTTATATCTTTGTACCACCAATATCCAGGCTGGGCATGTAAACCTCTTAAGTGGTTTTAATGGCTCTTCTAATCAAACGATAACGAAACAAAAAATAAATGAAAATCAACAAACTAGAAGCATTTTTAGATCTCTATAGTCTGAATATTTAGAAATAGCTAAGTTAAATAGTTTATATTATTTTAAAAAGAAATAATCAGTTAAAGGTATGACAAAACTTTAAAAGAAATCATAAACATATAATAGCAGCACAGGATAATTTAGAATATCATGTTACTTTTTATCAGCTGGAAATTATATAAGCTTGATACATTAACACTGATTATTTATGCTGCTCAGAAGCTCTGAGTGTTACGACAGTTCTTTATTCACCTACTGGTTTAATTTTGAATTGATTTTTTTTTTAAAGGAGGGAAGTTATTATCAGCAAGGGTGGGTATTATTCTGTGTAGAAGTATCATACACAATAACTATAAATAACATAGATGGAATAACTTTTACTTCTTGTTTCTCAGAATGATGAAAAGATTAGTATTTCCTTTAAAAACATGTGAAGACAGTAGAGACAAAGTAACTCCCTTTTCAGTTTTAATAACCAGTGGAATTGTACAACTTTCTAAGTAAAGGGCTAATAAAAACTAACGTCTAGCTGAGACCGGTTTGGCTCAGTGGATAGAGCGTCAGCCTGCGAACTGAAAGGTTCCAGGTTCGATTCCGGTCAAGGGCATGTACCTTGGTTGCGGGCACATCCCCAGTAGGGGGTGTGCAGGAGGCAGCTGATCGATGTTTCTCTCTCATCGATGTTTCTAACTCTCTATCCCTCTCTCTTCCTCTGTAAAAAAATCAATAAAATATATTTAAAAAAAAAACACACAAAACTAACGTCTACACAATAAAGAAAATAACCTACTTCAAAGGGTGTCAAGAATATTACTAGAAAAAATTGATGTGAAAGCATTTATAAATCATAAATCACTATATAAAACTATTCACATAACCATCACGAAAATAAAAAACTCAAATTCAGAGCACTGGCTACAAAGTGTTCTTACCAAAATTTGTTTAACCTGAACCTAAAGCAAGTCTTTAAAATCAACTTCTAGTTCACAGGAAATAAAGGGGATAGAGGAACAAATTATATGACACCAGAAAAGCAAGCAACAAAACAAATTGATAAGGGGATGTTCTACAAGAAAACTGGCCTGGTTTCTGTAAAAAATTAGTATCATGATAGAGAAAAAGTGTTTGAAAGCAAGCATTTTTCTGTATAAGAGAAATGAAAAAGACATAGCAACCAATTACAACATCTGAGCCTTGACTGGTATATGTGGTGGGAAGAAGCGAAAGGAGCTATAAAATACATTGTAACGATTTGGAAATTTTAATATGGACTATTTTCCAGAAAATATTAGGGAATTTTTTTTTTGTAGAAGATATATGTGTGAGAGTATGTATTTATTTATGTAGTAGGGCATATATTTCTATATATGTAAGATACATATTTTATATGTATAGGAAATATCCTATACTAGAGGCCCGGTGCATGAATTTATGCATCAGTGGGGTCCCTCGGCCTTGCCTGTGGGATCAGGCAAAAACCAGCTCTCTGACATCCCCCAAGGGGTCCCAGATTGCAAGAAGGCACAGGCCAGGCCAAGGGACCCCACACATGCACTAATTCGTGCACCGGGCCTCTAGTATATTTATAACTATCAAGAGAGAGGGGAGAGATAGACAGATAGACACAGGTATTTCCTACTAAAAAAACAATAACAACACGAAGAAAATCCAGAACTCCTAGTATAGTATTTTGCCTCAAGAGCACTAAATGAGTGTTAAATAATTGGTTAGTTACCAATCTTAAGATAAGTAACCCACATCACTACATAAAATTATTACTGTAAATCAAATTTCAAATCTTAAATTTATATGTGACCTTTTATTCTATAATTAACTAACAAACACCGCTGTATTCACCCTTCAATAACATCTCTAATGAAAATCTGGACCATTGCTGTCCAGAAGAACTTTCTGCAATGATAAAAATGCTCTATAGTTGCCCTAGTTGTGCTAGGTTTTGCTCAGAGGTTAGAGTGGCCGGTTTGATTCTGGTCAGGGACACACACTAGTACTAGTACCTAGGTTGTAGGCTCTATCCCCCATCCTTAGTCCGGGCTATTGCAGGAGGCAACCAATTTTACTCAGCTTATTTTGGGTGTTTTACTCAGCTTATTTTGTCTTAAGCCTGATATTGTTTAAATAATATGAATATTTGGTTCTCTAGTCCAGCGGTCACCAACCTTTTGGACCTCGCAGACCACCAGTGGTCTGGACCACCAGTTGACGATCATTCCAAAACAAATACAGTTCTCTCACATTGATGTTTCTCTCTCTGCCTCTCCCCCTTCCTTCCACTATCTCTAAATATGGTGGCTACTAACTACATATGACTATTGAACACTTAAAATGTGACTAGTGTGACTGAGGAACTGAATTTATCATTTCATCTAGGTTTAATTAATTTAAATAGCATATTTGGCTAATGGCTACCATACAGGACAACTGAGATCTAGACTAATATAACTCAGAGTAACATTTTACTACCTGGTACGGTTAAGGAACAAAGTGTTCCCTACATAAATTTTTCAAAAGTTAATTTGCATCTAGCTACTAGCAATTGAAATGCCTTAAACCTAGGTCTTATATTCATCTATCAAACAGGCCTTTCTAGTTTGCTATATCTGAGCTCCCAAGGACTAGAGCAGCAGTTGCCAACTGGTGGTCCACGGAGGTCCGAAAGGTTGGCAACTGCTGGTTTAAGGAAACCTTTGGAGCAGTGATCGCCAACTGCTGGTCCGGACCACTGGTGGTCTGCGAGAACCAAATATTCATATTATTTAAACAACTAGAGGCCCAGTGCACGAAATTCGTGCACGGAGGGGGGTTGTCCCTCAGCCCAGCCTGTACCCTCTCCAATCTGGGACCCCTCAAGGGATGTCAGACTGCCCGTTTAGGCCCAATCCCTGGGACATCCCTCTCACAATCCAGGACTGCTGGCTCCCAACTGCTTGCCTGCCTGCCTTCCTGATTGCCCCTAACCGCTTCTGCCTGCCAGCCTGATCACCCCCTAACTACTCTGCTGCCAGCCTGTTTGCCCCCAACTTCCCTCCTCTGCAGGCCTGGTTACCCCTAACTGCCCTCTCCTGCAGGGCTGATCACCTCCAACTGCCCTCCCTTGCAGGCTGGGTGCCTCCCAACTGCCCTCTCCTGCTGGCCATCTTATGGTGTCCATCTTGTGTCCACATGGGGGCAGGATCTTTGACCACATGGGGGCAGCTATATTGTGTGTTGCAGTGATGATCAATCTGCATAGTACTCTTTTATTAGATAGGATAGAGGCCTGGTACAGGGGTGTGGGCCAGCTGGTTTGCCCTGAAGGGTGTCCCTGATCAGGATGGGGTTCCCTTGGGGCGTGGAGCGGCCTGAGTGAGGGGCCTGTGGTGGTTTGCAGGCGGGCCACACCCCCTGGCAACGCAAGCGGAGGCCCTGGTATCTGGAATTTATTCTCCTTCTACAATTGAAACTTTGTAGCCTGGAGCAGAGCCAAGCCTGGGGCTCCCTCTGAGGCCAGCAGCCACTTGTGTTGGGGTTATAATTGAAACTTTGTTGCCTTAAGCGGGTGGGCCCGGCCAGGGTGTGCGGAAAGCTTTGCTTTCCCTGTTGCCGGCGGCAACCCTGGCCTGCTCTCTCAAGCTCCATTCTGCCGCCATTTGTTTGAATTTGTTTACCTTCTATAATTGAAACTTTGTAGCTTGAGTGGAGGCTTAGGCCTGGCCAGGGTAGGCGGAAAGCTTGGCTTCCTGTTACCTAGGAAACCTTGCTCTCTGTGGCTGTAGCCATCTTGGTTTGGGTTAATTTGCATGCTCGCTCTGATTGGATGGTGGGCGTGGCTTGTGGGCATGGCTTGTGGGTGTCGGAGGTATGGTCAATTTGCATATTTGTCTATTATTAGGTAGGATTCGATACAATTCAACATACGAGCTGCTACCGATGCTAATCGTGTCGAGTCACACTCGACATCCGAGTGCGAAAGGTTAATTGAATAAAGCCAGAAAGAAATCAATATAATATCTTTGAGTGCTTGCATTGACACGGAAAGCTTGGCTTCCTCTGTTACCTAGGAAACCTTGCTCTCTGTGGCTGTAGCCATCTTGGTTTGGGTTAATTTGCATACTCGCTCTGATTGGATGGTGGGCGTGGCTTGTGGGTGTGTCGGAGGTATGGTCAATTTGCATATTTGTCTATTATTAGATAGGATATCAGGCTTAAGACAAAATAAGCTGAGTAAAACACCCATTAGGATAGCTAATATCATTAACAAAACAGAAAACAGTCTTGATGAGGATGTAGAGAAATTAAACCCTTGTGCACTGTTAGTAGGAATATAAAGTTATGCAGCTACTGTAGAAAAACAGTATAGTGGTCCTTCAAAACATTAAACATAGAACGACCATTTGACCCAGCAATTCAACTTCCAGGTATATAACAAAAAGAATGGAAAGTAGTGACGCAAAACAAATACAGTTCTACTTCAGAAATATTGCAAGTTTGGTTCCCAACCACCACACAAAAGCGATTATCCCAAGACAGTGAATATTGCAATGAAACCCATCACAAAAATATTCGTTTCCCAGTGTATATAGTTATGCTTACACTACACACAGACAAGCACATGAAAAAGTGCTGCACATGTCATCAGGAAAATGCACATTAAAACAATGAGATATCACTCTACATCTATTAGCATGGCCAAATTACAGAACACTGACAACACCAAATGCTGGCAAGGATATGGAGCAACAGGAACTCTAATTTGTTGCCACCCACTTTGGAAGACAGGTAGTTTGTTACAAAGCTAAGCATACTCTTATGGTACAATCCAGCAATTGCACTCCTAGATATTTACCCAAATAAGTTGAAAACTTAAATGTCCACACAAAAATCTATACACATGTGTTTGTAGCAGCTTTATCATAACTTCCAAAACTTGGAAGCAACATAGATATACTTCAATAGGTGAAAAGATAAACTGGTACATCCAGACAATCAATATTATTCAGTATTAAAAAAAAAAAAAGAGCTATCAAGCCATAAAAGGATGTGAAGAACTTTAAATGTATACATTACTAAATGAAAGAAGCCAATCTGAAAAGGCTACATGCTGTGTGATTCCAACTATATGACATCCTGAAAAAGGCAGAACTATGGAGATAGCAAAAAAAGATCAGTGACTATCAGGGGTTAGAGGCAGGAAAGGGATGAACAGGCAGAGTACAGAGGATTTTTAGGGCAGTGAAACTACTCTGTATACTATAATGGTGGATACATGTCATTATACATTTGTCCAAACCTATAAAACGTACAACAGAGTGAACACTAAGGTAAACTACGGACTTTGGGTAATAATGATGTTGCCCATGTAGGTTCGTCAACTGTCACAAATGTACCACTCAGGTGGGGGATGTTGATAATGGTGAAGGCTATGTTATGTGTTGGGGCAGGGAGTATATGGGGAATCTCTGGACCTTTCTCTCAATTTGCTATGAACCCAAAACTGTTCTTAAAAATAAAGTCTGTAAAAAAAAAAAAAAAAGATATGAGCTAACTACCAATCCATGAAAAGACAGAGAAACCTTAAATACATGTTGCTAAGTGAAAGAAGCCAATCTGAAAGGCAAACTATCCTACATAATAAAAAGGTAATATGCAAATTGCATCACTCCGCTACGCCCACGATTGGGCCGGCTGGAGGTGCGGGGGGTGGGACTCAGGGTGGCCAATTGGCTGGCGGTAGGAGCGGGGGGCGGGGACTCACAAGCCGGCGCTGCTTAGGCAGGTGCTGCGGAAGGACCCATGGTGCCAGCGGAAGACACGGGTAGTGGAACTCGGGGTGGCCAATTGCGTGGCTGCCGGCACCAGTTTTCCGCCAGCAGCAGTTTTCCTCTGGCCACCCGCCCGATCGGAGCGCCTCCCGATCTGAGTTCCTCTCGGGGTGGCCAATCGTGCTGGCGGGAGGCGCTCTGATTGGCGGGTGGCCAGAGGAAAACTGCTGCTGGCAGAAAACTGGTGCCGGCAGCCAAGTGAAGGAAAAGTCTATTGCACGAAACTTCGTGCAACGGGCTCCTAGTGGAGATAATAAAAAGATCATTGGCTGCCATGGGTTCTGGGGGAGGGAGGAAGAAATGAACAGGTGGAGCACAAGAGATTTTTAAGGCAGTAAAACTACTCTGTATGATACTAAAATGGTAGATACATGTGCTAAAGCAACAAATGTGAACGTCAATTTTATCACACAAAAAGTGAACTCCAATGTAAATTATGAACTTTAGTCAATAACAATATATCAATATTGGCTTATCAACTGTAACAGATATACCACACTAGAGCAAGACGTTAATAATAGGGGAAAGGGGTGGGGGGTGATGATGATATGGGAACTCTGTATTTTCCAATCAAATTTTCTGTAAACCTAAAACTGCTGAAAAAAAATAAAGTCTAATAATTTAAGAAAACGTACAATGGAGCATAATAAGTAACAAATTCTGTTTTAAAAAGCAATCTCATACTTTATTTCAAAATACTTTCCAATCTAGCCCTGGCCAGTGTGGCTCAGTTGGTTGGAGCATCATCCTGTGCAACTAAAGGTTGCGGGTTCAATTCCTGAGGTGCCCTGACATACCTAGGTTATGGATTTGATCCCGGTCAGGGCATGTACAGAAGGCAACCAAACGATGGTTGGTTTGTTTTTTCTCTCACTCTCAAATCAATTTACACACATACACACTCAGGTGAGGATTAAAAAAAATAATAATAATTTCTAATCTATTAAAGATTTAAATGTTAAAAATAGAAGCCATGAAAGAATTTAAATATAATAATAATCTTGGGGATAGGAAAGCCTTTCTAATCATGGTACTAAGAGCAGAAAACGCGCGCACACACACTCAACTGGTAAATCTAACCATATATAAACATACCCTGTGTGTTTTTTAAATGAAAGTTTAAGAACAAATGACAAACAAGGGGAATTAGTTGCAACTTATATGGCAGGTAGAGTTAATAACTCTAACAGATTGTATACCTCTAAGAAAAAAAGTGGAGAAAAGGTGATGGGAGGGACAAATGATATGAACAAACAATTCACAAAATAAATTAAAAGAAACAATGTAGGAAAATTCTGACATAACTGGTCATTTCTTTAATCAGAGAAACACACAATAAAACATCAAAAAAGACTAAATATATATTCTACATATCAGAGTAAAAAGTATTATAAAGATGAATAATACTCCATATTGTTTAAGGTATAGTGAATTAGTCGTTCTTCTACATACTGCCTAAAAATTTGAATCTATAAAACATTTCTAAGGGTAATTTAATGAAATTACATCAAAAGCCTTTTTCAATTCATATCCCCTTATACCTAGCAATTCATTTCTAGAAAAATATCCAAAGGATATAATAAAGGATGCAGAAGAGGCATATACAAATGCAATATTATCTATAATTCCAAAAAATTATATGCCTAAATGCTCCTAGGACATCATTAATAAAACTACAGTAAATCTATACAATGTAAACAGTCATTTAAAATTGCACAAATCTACTGAAATGGAAAGATATCAAATAATAAATTTTGTGGTATAAACATAGTTAATATGGCCCTAGCTGGTTTGGCTCAGTGGATAGAGCGTTGGCCTGTGGACTCAAGGGTCCTGAGTTCGATTCCGGTCAAGGGCACATGCCCAGGTTGCGGGCTCGAGCCCCAGTAGGGGGTGTGCAAGAGGCAGCCAATCAATGATTCTCTCTCATCATTGATGTTTCTATCTCTCTCTCCCTCTCCCTTCCTCTCTGATATCAGTAAAAATATATTTTTAAAAAGTTAATATGGATAATACGGAAGTCACACTATATGCACTTGGGCAAATTCACCTACAGCACCTCCTTCTACCAAAAAAGCTAACATTCTACCTGTCAGACCACCCCCAGTAAGTGAATGTCACAAATAAAAAATTAGAAGGGTGAAGACTGTTGCCTCATATAGTGTCCATTTTCATGCACCTCTCATAATGTGAGCACCTCTCTGTATCTTACTGTGCTGAGAATGATTTTAGAATCAGCTTTTAGTACAAGAGGTTACTTAAACACAAGCCAACTACTTCATCTATTGCTCAACTGAAGAAAAAATTATTTCTTTTCACTAAAAGAAAAAACAATTGTATTGTAGTTAATGAGAGACAGTGTTAAATTCCGGAAAATTTTTCAAGGATAATTTTAATCTGATGGGATTTTTCACTTTACACACTGATTTTAAGTATCAATTCCCATGAAAGAAACAATTATATTTGTGCAGGTAGTTTGCAAAATGGAAGTGCATATGTATACACAAAGAATAACATTCTAAAAGGATATTCACCCTATGGAACAAGGAGGAGAGAAGGCTGAATGAACACTGAACATAACCCTGCCATTTAAAGAGAAAAAATTGTATCAGTTAATTGACTAAAAGCAAGTACAATGTTTTTATTAACTAGAGAGACAACTGTCAAATCTACTCAAGCACAGATTCACTTTTTTCTTCTAAGCCAATGTACATTTAAATAGCCTTTTTGATCACCAAAGAAAAGAATATCATATAAAACATAATCGTATTACAATTTGTGCTTCACACACTAGAAACAGGAAAAATGTCAAGCCAGTATCCAACAATAAATTACTTTACTTTATATACTATTTGACTAACAGTCATAGGGTATTCACATACATATTCTTTAAAACAAGGTGTGTATCAAAAGGAACTGAACTAGAGCTTCTCAGAAATGGCTGATTCCAAGGCTGGGGAAGGATATGTACAAGTGAACCTAGAATATCATGTTATGCCAAAAGTAAGAAAATGCTTTAAAAAATGATAGGGGCATGTCATAAGGACAAAAGAACAAGTTTGTGAGGGCTCCCACCAGATAAATCTGAGACAATCTGAGCACCAAAAATACTAAGAATAGTAATAAATTATCAATTATTGAAATAGATATATCAACAGATGGACAGATAAATAGATGGGGGAGAAGGGCTCTTAATTACAGTAAGATGCCAAGTTTTAATTGGAAAATGCGGAGGAGTGCTACTTTTATAAAACTGTTATTTTGAACATAGTAAAAACTGGTTCAGGCAAGCATCATCAATGAATGCTAAATTGTAGGTGACAATTTTGCTGAAAAGCAATCTATACTAATAAAAGGGTAATATACTAATTAGACCAGATAGACCAGATGTCTTCTGGGCGTCCTTCCGGACAAAAAGCCATAGCGGCTGCGAGGGCCGAGAGCGTGGCAGCAGTAGCAGGGTTATGGGGGCGGTGCCTTCCCCTGATCAGTGCGGTCGCCTCCTGCAGAGGGAGGCCAGACTGTGGCTTAGGCCTAAGCCATCAGTAGGACATCCCCTGAAGGCTCCCAGACTGTGAGAGGGGGCAGGCCGGGCTGAGGGACCCCCCTTTACCTCCAGAGCATGAATTTTTGTGCACCAGGCGTCTAGTCTATATATATAAAAGCCTAAGAGACCAGATGACCAGACAACCAGCCAGTAGCCATAATGCAGACTGCCCACCAGGGGGCAGACGCTCAATGCAGGAGCTGCCCCCTGCTGGTCAGTGTGCTCCCACAGTGGGAGTGCAGGAACGCTGCTCAGCTGACGGGCTGCTGATGGCTGGCAAGTGCAGCTGCGGCAGCACTAGCCTCTCCTGCGGACACTCCCCCTGCAGGCTCAGCAGGGCTGGGATGAGCGGGAGTAGCGAGGTGCCCAGCCCGAGCTCAGGCTCCTCCCCAGCCGCCTGCTGCTTCGCACACTACTTCATGCTATGTGGAATCGACGTGGACAAGCTGGCGGGTAAGGCCAGGCTGCATGGGTGCGGAGGCCCACTGATCCCTGCAGGCCAGGCTGAGGGACCCCACCAGTGGATGAATCTGTGCACTGAGCCTCTAGTTTGCTTATAAGATGCAAGGGAGTAAAACAGTAATTGTAGAGTAATGAGATAACACCTTAACTGGGTGATCAAAAGTAACAACATCAATGAAGGGCAGAAGATGTATACTATACCTCTGGATGTACAGAACCCTATAGAATACATAACCTAAATCTAATCATGAGCAAGCATAAGAAAAACCCAAAATGAGAAACAATATATAAAAAAATAAGAGTAATGGAGAACTGTGTTCTTCAAAAATGTCAATGTCATAAAAGATAAAGGAAGATTATGGAAATGTACCCAGACTAAAGGACACTAAAAAGATATGACAACTAAATGCAATACTTCGTCCTAGATTGGATAGAGTACTGAAAAAATAATTAGAGAAGGAAAAATTCAGTAGAGAAATTTGATCCTATATAAATGAAATAGCTTAAACTACAAGAAATATTTATAGACGCTTTACAGATGTGATTAAAAGGTTCTAAAGAGAATTCAACCAGATTCAACATAATCAAAGCACTGCTTCAGAGCAGTAGTAAATGAAACTATTAACAATTTAATGGAATCAAAACCACCAACTAAAAATTTTATAAAATTTTCCTCCAATTCCATAAAATTTTAGCTAATATATTAGTTGATCCACATCCATAAATGTTTTCCTTTCTCAAACCTAACCTGCAAAGTTACACACACACAGCAACAGACTAAAATATAACATTACTGGAACCATTAACAAGTCAAAAAATCTAAGAAATTCTGACATTTTACCATTATACCTGGAAGTTCATCCTTTGCTTACTAAGTTAAATACACTTTTCAAAATACATAAATTCCATCATCATGAACATTCATTCACCTTCAAAGTAAAAAAAAAAAAAAAATACCACTGACCCTACAGATCAATATCTATGTTAAGCATGATTATTGTTAGTGGTCTTTATTACATTAAAATATTCAGCTCTAACCGGTTTGGCTCAGTGGATAGAGCGTCCGCCTGTAGACTGAGGGTTCCAGGTTCGATTCCAGTCAAGAGCATGTACCTTGGTTTGGGGCACATCCCCAGTAGGGGGTGTGCAGGAGGCAGCTGATCCATGTTTCTCTCTCATTGATGTTTCTAACTCTCTATCCCTCTGGCTCCACAATTTAGCATCCTTGGGCAAAAGACGTCATTTCTCAGTGCCTCAGTTTTCTAATCTATAAAATGGTATAATCATCTCATAGGTGAATATACACCTCATAGGATTATGATAACTAAACAGATGCTCAATAAATGTTAGCCATTATTTCTGTTTACACACACTTAAAAGTGTCATATTCTGATATGCATTAAGATGGCTTCTATAGAAAACAGTATGATAGTTCCTCAAAAATTAAAAAAATAGCCAAAACCGGTTTGGCTCAGTGGATAGAGCATCGGCCTGTGGACTGAAAGGTCCCAGGTTCGATTCCGGTCAAGGGCATGTACCTTGGTTGCGGGCACATCCCCGGTAGGGGGTGTGCAGGAGGCAGCTGGTCGATGTTTCTCTCTCATCGATGTTTCTAGCTTTCTATCCCTCTCCCTTCCTCTCTGTAAAAAATCAATAAGATATATATTTTTTAAAAAAATTTTAAAAATATAACTACCATATGATCCTACAATGCTGATTTACAGGTGTAAAGTACATTATCACACTATTTCAAAAATAATGGTGTAGGTGCAGAGGAAAATGAAATTGACCTAAATATTTTCAAACACTGAAAAAAGTAATAAAGGCTAATAAATTAATCTAAATTCAGCAAATAGAAAAGAATGCACATATTAGTTAACAATTCAATTACAGAATGTAATCACACGAAAACCTCTACTAAATCAACCTGTTTCAAAATTCCTAAAATCTATTACTTTCCTTAAACCAAAATCTGATACCACATCCCCCCCAAAAAATTAAAATATAAGTAAATCTAAATATCAAAGTAAATTCACAACCAATGAAATTATGCAAGACAAAAATTCACAAATATAACCTTAATAATTAGAAAACTAATTCTATCAGAATTCAATTACGAATAACAATAGATAAAAACATTCAAAATAGGCAAGGCAGAATATGTTAAAAAAAAAATTTCTCCAAACAGCAATTCTACCTCCAATCTACAGAGAAATCTAAGCATAGACTGTTTGGTTACTTCACTAAGCAACTAATTTTCTTAAGTTGCAGACTTCACACAGAGAAGAACTGCATCTGTCTATCTATGTCTACAACTATATGTAAACGAGGACTTAATACTCATACTATTTTTTTAAACAGTTACCCCACAAAATAAAACATTCCTAGGTTTAATGTTGGTTTAGAAAACCAAATAAAAAATTATTTTTCCTTTCCTTTTTTTTGCCGTTTTCACAGAAGAATCCAATTTGTTCATCCATTTGGACCTTAAACATCAGTTTATAAATTCAAATATAAAATATGTTCATCAGTTTATAGGTAAAAAAAAAAAAGCAAAATGTGGATAATTTTTTAAAGTAATAGATATATAACAGTTCATTATACTGTTCTCTCTAGTTTTGTATATTTTTTAAAGTTTATAATAATGTTAAATTTTAAAAACTTATTCAGGTGTATTGAGTGGTTTTTAAAACCTTCTTTAATTCTAAAACAAATTTAGTAGAAAATATCAATTTACCAGCAAGTTATTTCTGAGTACACTAACTTGAAGGTGGACCTCAAATCACATCAAAAGTTACTCTATCAAAAGATAGATGAGATGTAAAGCCATATCTACTTGGAGGTTACTGAGGAAATAACTATAATGCAATGAAGTATAGGTCTTATTTTAATATGTTATATAGTTAGCGACTAATAAAAAAAACATTTTATTCTTAGAATTAGAAGAGACAAATTTTTAGTTCAGTGGTTTGCACACTTTTCGAGGTAACTAGAGGAGAGGGCCAGAGACCGATCACCTTGTTTTATATATTGGGGATTGTTTACAAAATATGAGATTTTGTTTTAAAAAAGGATCTAGCTACTTTTTTAAAAAGTCTTCAAACCACTATGCCATTGCACCCACATTCTAGTTAATATATTATCTAGAAAAGGTTATATAATTTATGTAGTATCATTCAATTAATGGCAGTGTCAGGAATAGAATGCAGGACTCTTATTTATTCAGTTCTCATTTAAAACAATGCATCACTTCAAATTTAAGTTACAATTAAGAATACAATTCTGTTTCAATTTTCTTGCCTGTAAAATAAGATTGGACAAGATCATCTCTAAGACCATTTTCAGATCTAAAATTCTGAATGCCAAGTTTAAACAGAGGTCTGTGTTAAGGTAAATGAATGTTCTGTTACTCTTCAAACATTTTCAAGGACTCCAGAGAACTACAAGTCAAATACGGAAAGCTAACAGTTACTCAGTCGTTACCTTTAGGGTGCTGAAACATTTTTCTAACTACATCCTCTTTTAATAGTTAATACTAGGACAGGAAACACTGTTTTCAAAGATTACTAAAATAATCATAGTGAAAGGCTGTCTTAGATATTTTTAGAAAGAATATTGACCTATCGAAATACATAACTCACTGGATGTTCAAGTTACTGAATGCCTCAAAGAGAACCAAGTACATCACTCTCTTAAGTTTAAAATAAATTAAATCAAAGGAACATTAAGCCTAGCTGACACATAATGGTCACAAAGTTTTGACTCCCACCTATTAAAGCCTGAAAGAGGTTGCTCTGAAATATGTTAATAACCCGTTCTATGGAACTTCTGAGCTGTCTGTCTTCAGTTTGGCTTAGTTTCGAACGATATTCTTCCAGAAGTTGCAATGCTCTCTGGGTATCTGAGGAAAAAAAATAGAGTCTGATTAAAATTATTTTACAAGTAAGTATTACACAGTAGCTGTGCAGCAAATGATTCCGCAAGGCATCTATACAGTTCCCAAATCCTCCTGGTCAACTGATGCTACTATGTTCATGCACACCTCTATTCCTTAGAATGATTCAAAAAAGTTTAAATATATGTCACAGTAGAGAAAGGAGGAAGGTACATAGTTTTAATAAATGTGTACTGGTAGTCTACCACAATAAAAGATCATTTTAATCAAAGTGTCGGTCACAGTTTCAGCTGATCTGATATGCAAAAGCAGAAAATCTATAATTTGTCATTATAATCCAAATATTAACTGTTTCAAAATTATAGTTTTTTACCAGTATCCCACATTGCTCAAAACAGTGTTTAGTAAGAATGATATCGTGAAATATTAAAACACCAATTCAGAGATTTTTTTAAGACGACGTTCAGAGGTAAAATACTGCCTCTCTAGTTTCCAGAGAGACATCGAGAAAAAGTTTGACGAACATATGGATGTGTCCATCTCCGGAACGATGTGGGGCTCAGATTCCCTAAGCAGTAAGGATAGGACTGTGCTGTCTCATTAGAGGTAAACATTAATAAAACACAGCAATTAGCAAACACACACACAGAAAAGCAAGTGCCATCCACGAGAACAGTTCCATTAACACATGCTCACCTTGTTTCCGGACCGGCATTTTCCCCAGAATCAGGAAGAGGGCACACACCTTTAAAACGTAAATCAGAAAAGAAACAGAACTAAGGAAGAGAAGAGAATCGTGGTGAAACTAGCCTTCCACCACCACCACCACCACCCCCAAATCTCAAATCGAAAAACTCCCCGCCCTATCTGCATAACCCACCCACCTGGGCAAAGTTTTCCCAAGTGCAAGGCAGAGCCTCCAAGCCCAGCGGTGTCAGTCCATCCAGAGAGCTCTCACCAGGGGGGTGATCCCTCTGCCAAGGGAGAGGAGACCCGGGTCGGCTTCCAAATTCTCCTCGAAAGCTGCCCCCTCTCCACACGGCGCTGACTGCCTAGACGGGAGGCCACCCCCACCCCGGCACAAGCATGCAGACTCCCCACCGGCGACGGGGATGGGGACCAGGCGCTCCGACCCCGAGCCCCTAAGCCAGCGGCGGCGGCTGCAAGTCGCGCCGAGAAAGGCACCGGCGGGGCTCGTCGCCACGCCGTGCCCGGGCCCCCTCCTCTCGCTTGCCTGTCTCCGGGCTCGCTTCCTCCGGGCGACTCCAGCGGGGGCCGGACAGGGCAGCGGGCCGCTCTGCGCGACGCCCTCGCGCCCCACATGCACACCGCCGCGGGCCCCCACACCTGCGGCGCCGCCACAAAGTTCCTGCGAGCAGCGTGCGCTCCGAGCTGGGGTGCGCCCCGGACCGACTCGGGGCGGCTCCCCCGCCCTGCCCCGCTCCACGTCCCCCCGCCCCGCCCGGGGCCGGAGGAGCTCAGCTGAGGGGGGGGGGTGAGGGATCGGGGGAGGAGCTCCCCGCGGCCGGCCGCACCCCCGCGGCCTCTTCCTCGTCCTCGGCCGCCGCCTCCTCACTCGCCGGGGCCCGCTCGCCCGCTCGCCCTCGCCCCTCCTAGCCGTCCCACCCCCGGAACCTCGCCTCCTTCCGCGCCCCCAACCTCTCTCCCCCCAAACTTTCCGCCAAGATGGCGGCCCCGGAGCTGGACGGCCGCGCCCCCACGTGACCGCCTTCCCGGCGCTCGCAGCCAATGGGAAGTGAGGAGGCGGCTCGCGCGGCGCCCCGAGCTCTCCGCGCTCCCTTAGGGTGGGGAGGGGGAGGAGGGCCGGGCGGGGGCTGGGGAGGGGGACGCAGACCCCCGCGCGCGGCTCCCCCAGCGACCCTCCTCGCTCGCAGGGGCGGCCGGCGAAGGGGCCCTGAGGACAAAGGCGTGGACACGCAGGCTCTACAGGTGGCCCGGGAAGGCTCGCCTTTACCTCGCCCTGAGAGCCCACCGGGGCGGCCCGCGGTTTTGAGCGGGCAGCACCCCAGGCTCGAGAGGGTCGGGGTGTCTGGAGACAGATGTGGCTTCACCGACACCAGGTCCGAGACACATTCCGGGACACGCTTTCGCCGCACGAAACACGTGCTGTTCTCAACTCCACGTCAGGAGAAAGTGCCTGTCGCCCCCGCGGTGGATCTCCAACCTGGAGAGGCGATCCGCCGGAGGAGTCGCCGGCACCAGCCACGTCAGGGGGCGGGAGAAGGCGGAGCCCGGGAATGGGGGTGGGAGCGGGGGGGGAGAGGCGCTTGGGCCGGGGTACCATCTCTGCACTGTCTTCCACTTCGTGTGGATTTTTTTTTTTTTAAGTTACTCGTTGCCCCTCTGTAAAAATGTTGCGGGGGGAGGGGGTTAATTAAAGAAGGGCACATAAAATGGGGAGATGGGTTACTTGGATAAAAGTTTTAGGGTTTTACTAGTGGATTTTAAAATCTCCGTGATTAATTCCAAGCAAGAATGCATTTTCAGCGTGGGGAGGGAAAACCCGTTCCTTCTTTTACTCTCGCATGCATGCCACCTGGCCTGCGTCCCCCGCCCAGTCTTCAGTCTCAGGTATTGCCCGAGCTCAAGCGGCCCCTTTAAGAACTCACCTGTAGCCACCTGCCCAGAAGCCAAGCCGGTTGAAGTTTCGACTGCACCTCGGAGCGGACTGCAGGCGGGACTGGACCCCGCTCAGGGGCTGAGATACCCAGTTGGTAGAAACAATCTCGCGGAAAGCTCTCCAGGTCACTTCCCGGGTCTTCGAGCTTCTTCTGGATAACAGGGACGTCCCTGCTCTGAGGTCCAGAGAGAAGAATTTGCCCAAGGTCACCCAGGATTGGTAACCAAACTGGAAACACGGAGATCGTGCTTTCAAACCCGGAAGACTCAGTCAGTAAACTTGACAGCCTTTCACCGAGGCCATATCCTTGGGATAAAAAGGAAAGTCCGGGGAACCTTGTACTGTACCCATAACAGTTACTCGGAGGCATGCTGACCACTGCTTTCACTTTTGGATTGCGCCTTGGAACCCAAACTTGTGAGGACCCCCCACTGGACCCACTTTCTAGTTTAAGGTAACGAAACTGAGGTCTAGAGAGAGGGAGCAAACTTGCCCAAGGACATTTATGCTAATCGGTGACAGCAGCCCGGAAACAGGTCTCCTAATTCCATTCCAGGGCTCTTTCCACTGTGATTTTTGGGCAACTTTGGCAGTGGTATGTTGGTATATCTGCAGCAGATCTCTTTGCTCCCCTGAATCAAGCATCTTGGGAGTTTGAGCAACAGGTAAAGCAACATTTCATAGAAGAAATGAATGGACATGTGAAAGGAAGCTCTTAAAAGCAATGAACTTAGAGGAACTTTTTAAAATAGTGAAATGGGGTGTTGTTTTTTTAATAGTGAAGATGTCTGATGCCATGCATGCTATTATTATTGAAACTTCCTTGATGAACTGTGATTCCTCTCCAAGAATGGACTCTCCAGAATTCAGAAGGAGGAGGTATTTTGCTCTCTCCCTTAGTATCATTCATTGTTCATAAATGTTCACTTGCTAGGCAATGGAGATAGAAACAAATAAGATCCGAGCCATGCTCTCAAGGACCCAGAGCCTACTAGCAGGACAATGCAGCTTTTCCCAGGAGCCACCTAAAAGCCGTAAACAAAATTTGTGTGAGTTCTCAATGTCATCCTAGTCCTCCCCTAAAAATAAAGAGGAGGGGTAGGAGGCAGCGGAGACAAGAGGACTTACTTGTCAACCTCTAGCCCTATGTGGCTGTCAGCAGTCTCCTAAAGTAGAAATGAAGCTAGTCCTTGTTCCACTCTTGGTGGCCAGGACAAGTCCAAGCCTAGTATGAGCAGCCTTTACTTTTCATTCCTCCTTTCTATCCTATCTGTATTAGTTATCCATAGCTGCATAACAAATTCCTCAAACTTTAGTGACTTTAAACTTAGTAGCTTAGTAATTTAAAATAGCAATAAACATTATCTCACAGTTTCTCTAGGTCAGGGATTCAGGAGGAACTTAGCTGGATAGTTCAGGTTTGGTGTCTCAGAAGATTACAGTCAAGGTATCTATAAGGGCTGCAGTCATCTAAAGATTTAACTGGGATTAAGGGAGACTCTTCCAACATGGCTCACAAGGCTACTAAGTTGCTGGCGGTTGGCAAGAAGCCCAAGTTTCTTACCATGAAGATCTTTCTATAGGGCTTGAATGTCTTCATGACATGGTGGCTGACATCCTCCAGAGGAAGTGATCCAAGAGAGCAAGGCAGCAGCCACATCTTTCATGACCTAATCAGAAGTAACATCCATCATTTCCACAATATCCTATTGGTTACTTAGCCTGAAGAATATGAATAAGGAGTAAGGAGATAAGAATCATTAGGGGCCATCTTGGAAACTGGCCAGCATACTATCGCAACATACAAAAGCAACGATATCTGGATTTTTCCTAACAACTTTTATTTCTTTGAAGTCTTCCTTGCTTTATGCAAGTAGCAGCTGCTATTGAATAGGACCCAAGATAGGATCTGATTACTTTTCCGACCTCCACATTAAAATATATTTTTCAGCTCCAAATTAACTTTTACTATCTCTCAGTTCTAAATCTTCCCTTCCCAACCATCCCAAACAAGCCATTCTATGGTTCTACATCTGTCCCTGTTCTCTCCCCTGTTCAGGTCTCCAGCCTATTCTCTGTAAAGGTTCCTAGATGCTGCCAGACTCGACTGCATCTTTTGCTCTCACTCTGGCAGAGTGGCAGTGTGCTGCCTGTGCCAAGGCAATCACTAAAGAGAAAGGATTTGATGCTGTCAAAAATGCTTAGGCCACAAGAAGAGGAACAGTGTTGAGAATGATGGAAGTGATCACACTGGTCAGATCTCCACAAAATGCTCAGGGGGCATTTCCTGGCAGCATACTTTTTAAACTATATATATATATATATATATATATATATATATATATATATATATATTTCAGAGATGGAAGAAGAGAGAGAGATGTAGAAACATCAATTATGAAAGAGAATCATTGATTGGCTGCCTCCTGCATGCCCCACAAAGTCACTGAGCCACACCAGCCGGGCTGGCAGCACACTTTAAGAGGGGTCTAGACAAACCAGCATCTGGAAAAAAAGAGAATAACCAGAACAATAGGGAATATGAAACTTTGCCTCAAGGGGAACAGTTGTAGATTCTAGGGTCATTTCTTTGAGAAATGACAGCATTCCAAGAAGCTTGACTTCAGTCTTCAAACGGGCTTATTCTCTGTATCCACGGGACAGGACTAAAACTAATGGATGAAAGTTACAAAGACACAGGGCATTTTTTTAACATGATTTGTCAGAACTGTCCAAAATTCCAAAGAGCTGCCCCAACGTGGTGGGCGTTTCCGGTCAAGCAGAGGCTGAAAGAGTCCGGCAAAGCTTCCTTGACAGAGGGAGTAGATACTCAGGACGGAAAATTGGACTAAGTGACCTCTGAGACCAAAGTTCTAAGCACTTAAAACTTTAGTCCTTTCTTTGCTACTAGTACCATTTTATCTACATCAAGAATCCAGCCGAAACTGGTTTGGCTCAGGGGATAGAGCGTAGGCCTGCGGACTGAAAGGTCCCAGGTTCGATTCCGGTCAAGGGCATGTACATTGGTTGCGGGCACATCCCCGGTAGGGGGTGTGCAGGAGGCAGCTGGTCGATGTTTCTCTCTCATCGATGTTTCTAGCTCTCTATCCCTCTCCTTCCTCTCTGTAAAAATTCAATAAAAAAATATTTAAAAAAAAAAAGAATCCATCCTAACTAGTTTAAGTGTACAGGGACTAACCTTCTGCGTAGATAACTTTTATTAGAGCAAAAGATACAAGTTGAAACCAAGTCTTTTAAAAATGTGGATAGTTGCTCATTTCCATGACAATTGCATTGAACTCATGCTTTTTAATGGGTGATCCATTCACAAATTTTTATATTATTATTTAGTGGTTCCAAAGTAGGTGTTGGACTAGTTACTGCCTCCCATTCAAACTGATATACTCTTTTACTGGTATAGACTTTCATATAGTATTCAAGGACATCTGAGATAAACTTATTGGTTATGTTCTCCCACTTTGCAGGGGAAGACACTAAGGAAGAACAAAATAAACAACTCAGTCTAGGCAATGAGCCTGGGACTGAACATTATCAGTTCATTGTTTTTTCCATTAGACTACATTGCCTTTTCTCTACTTGACTACTTTCTAAATTAAAACAAACAAACAAACCCTGTGCGTGTGTGTGCGCGCGTATGCCCGTGCACGTGCCAGAAAGACAGTACTAAGAGAAAAAAGAGGAGACACTGAGAGAGATTCTGGTAAAGTGTGTGTAAAAAGCTAGTCTGTAACCTAGTTATCCTGTATTTGAATGCCTTTAACAGTGGAGACTTTTTTTTTTTTAAGACGAGAACAGAAATTGTCGAGACTATTTTGATGGAAATAGGAATGTCATCTCTGATCACAAAGAAATAAATATCCACACCCTAGTTATATGTTGTGACTAAATGAAATTTTTAGTGCAAAGGTTTTTACTTACAACACTCTGTAGCTTCCTTCTCTCCTTCCTCCATTTACCATTATAAGTATCCCAGAGTATGAAGGAGTGCTTTCACAGGTGTATGGGACATCGCACCTGGCCCTCAGACACTATTTAGTACAATCGTTTCATTCCATGGACATGTGAAGTCAACTCCAGAAGAGCTCCCAAACTGTATCAGCACACAATTATCAAAGGACTTTTCTTCTGCTAGCTTAATGCTACTGGCATTTCAGGAATAATCCATCTTCCTTTTGGTAGGGAGAGGGAGTGGGAATTGGTAATCTCTTCTAAAGCTATGTTTCTAAGTTCAACCAAATTTGCCTGTCTGCTTTTGAAGAACCCAAGGTATTGACAGAACCTCAGGATCCCATATTGAAATCCTGAGGATTATACTCCAGTCTTCTTACATGAGACAGCCGCCTTACCCCACTCCCTGCCAAGAGGATTACCCGTGTCTATTCAAAGAAGGACCTGGGTATGGCCCCTTGGCCAAATTATCCTTTCATAGGTGAAGAACACAAACTTGGAAACTTAATTGGAATTTGAAGAAAGGCTATTAGAATTTTAGGATGTCATTTGTATTCCATTTCTAAGATGTGGCTTGGCTAATGAATTCTAATAAGCAAAAGAAGCCAAAGTGTTCTTCATAACTGGATGTGGATTAAGTCCTATGACCAAACTCCTTTAGCACAAAATACTGCCACAGTCTTCCAAAAGCTTTCTGTGCCAGCCTCTCATTTTTGGGAAATGACACTTGTTAGAGCCTGTAATCTCCCTGTGCCTCATGTTGTATAATCCTAAATTCCTTTATTATTTCCTTTTATTTTAAGCTTACAAGAAGAATGATAAAGACAAAAAATTATTTAAAATCTCGTTTTCTATTTAAATTTCTTTTAAATTAGATTAATTTCTTCTAAAAGATAATTATATCAACTGTGATCAAACATCCTCTATCTTTTATAAGTTATGTTGCGGAAACTTGCAAATATGCTTCTTAAAAACCCTGCAAAAATGTCTCAAGTTCTAGACTGTCAATTACAGTGGGAAGGCTGGGGAGTGATGGGGAGGGAGGGAAGAGATCAACCGAAGGACTTGTATGCATGCATATAAGCACAACCAATGGACACAGACACTGGGGGAGTGGGATGAGTGCATGCAACAGGGGGTAGGGGAGGCTGGGGGAAGGTCAATGGGGGGAAAAAGGAGATATATATATACTACTATATGTAATACTTTAAACAATAAAAAAGTGGAATTATACAGTAAAAAAAAATTTCTCAAGTTCTGTATCATTTCAAATTGCAAATTACCACATGAATACTAGTAAATAAATCCAAGCCTAAAGCAGGTAGGAGATAACAAAATAATAAGTACAAAATCAAAAATAAAGTGGGGGCATTATCAGGAAAATGAATAAAATAATTTAAGAATAAGGGAGGAGCAAATATTTAATAAGAAAGGCTACCATAATAATTTAGAGAAGCTTGGATTCAAGGGAGCAGATTAAAACTGTGTCTCTGTTCTTCTTTCTTTCAGGAAATCACTCCCAAAATATTAGAACAAGAAGAAACTTGTTTTTTCATCTTCAATGAAAATAAAAGTGCTTAGTAACCCCAACAAGACAGGCAGTAGTTGTAGGATTTGTCAAATTCAAATGCCTGGGCTGGGGGTTGGGTGAGTGGAAAATATCCCTCCCCAAACAAAGGTACCAAAAAACACAAAAACAAAAACAGAAAAACAAAAAGTAGGCTGATGCCTCCAACTTTGTTCTTCTTTCTCAAGATGCTGAGGCTATTTGGAGTCTTTTGTGGTTCCATATAAGTTTTTGGAATATTTGTTCTAGTTCTTTGAGATATGCCATTGGTATTTTAATAGAAATTATGTTGAATTTATAGATTGCATTGGGTAGTATGGACATTTTAATGATGTTAATTATTCCTATCCATGAACAAAATATATGCTTCTAGTTATTTGTATCTTCCTCACTTTCTTCAGTATCTTATAATTGTCTGAGTACAGGTCTTTTACATCCTTGGTTAAATTTATTCCTAGGTACCTCCTTTTTTTTTAATTGCAATTGTAAATGGGATTTTCTCAATTTCCCTTTCTGATAGTTCATTATTGGTGTATAAAAATGCCACTTATTTATGAATATTAATTTTGTATCCTGCTACTTTACTGAATTCATTTATAGTTCGAGAAGGAGAGATGTTAGTTTTACTTTGAATATTTGGTACAACTTACCTGTGAAGTCATCTGGTCCAGGACTTTTGTTTGTTGGGAGTTTTTTTTTTATTACTGCTTCCATCATTAGTTGTAATTGGTCTATTCAGATTTTCTCTGAATCAGTTTGGATATGATTTCACTTATATGTGGACTCTAATGAACAAAATAAAACTAACAAACTAACAGACTCATAGATATAGAGAGCAGACTGACAGCTGTCAAAGAGAAGGGGGTTGGGGGCCTGGGTAAAAAAGGTAAAGGGATTAAGAAAAAAAACCCACAAAAAAACAGACATAGACAACAGTATGGTGATTGACAGAGGCAAAGGGAAGGTGGTAGAAGAGTGTAAATGGGGAGATAAATGGTGACTGAAGGAGACTTGACTTTGGGGGGGATGAACGCATCATACAATATATAGATGATGTATTATAGAATTGTACACTTGAAACCTTTATAATTTTTATTAACCAATGTCACCCCAATAAATTCAATAAAAATAAAAAAACAAGTAGGGGAAAAAAGAGTGCATGTGTGTGTGTATAACTGTAACATGATAATTCTGCACAGTGACTATAGGTTGTCTGCTCTGGTTAGCCTCTGTACTTTTGTGAATATTTGGAATATTCCTTAATTACATTTTTAAACTTAAAAATAAAAGCAGCTACAATTGTCTTGAAGAACTCTAAAGAGCTAAAGAAATAGATGTTTCTGATACCACTGAAGATGAGGTGCAGCGAGATATGGCAAGTGGGAGCTGAAAAAAAGAGAATGGTTAAATGCCCATACAGATATAAGGAGAAGTTACATGCTAGATTCCCACACACTCAGATAGGTGGCTACCTTTCCTACTCCTCCAAAAGAGAAGAGTTTTGAATACTGGAGAAAAAGGGAGGCTGTGGATTTTGGGACACCAGACACAGAAGAAGAGGGTGGTGAGTTACAGTACCCAACACAGTAGAATGAGGGAAAATCTGCACATTGAACACAGAGATTCTCCCTCACCAGCCCCCTTCCTCCTTCTACATCCAGAAACCATAGCTGGGCAGATATCCTCCAGAAGGAAAATTGAATTGCCAGAGAAAAAAGATTCATAGAGACTTACAGTTGGGAGGTTCACAACAAAAATTAGGCTGAGCCATCAAGAAAGTGCAATCAAAACCACAATGAGATACAACTTCATACCCACTAGGATGGCTATAATAAAAAATACACACACAACATATCTGTGAAGGCATACCTATTATTAAAACAAGAGCTACCCAGAATGTGGGGCAATCAGAACCCTGCCTCATACATTGCTGATGGGAATGTAAAAATGGTGCAGCCAATTTGAAAACAGTCTGGAAGTTTCTCAAAGGGTTAAACATACAGTTATCATATAACACAACAATTCCACTCCTAGGTGTACACCAAAAAGAATTGAAAACATATGTCTACACAAAGACTTGTACACAAATGTTCAGAGCAGCAGTATCCATAATAATCAAAAGTGGAAACAACATAAAAGTCCATGAACTGATGAATACATTAATAAAATGTGAACTATCCATACAATGAATTATTATTCAGGAATGAAAAGAAATGAGATATTGACTATGGGTGATCTTTGAAAACATTATTTTAAGTGAAAGAAGCCTGTTACAAAGAACCACATATTGTATGTTTCCTTTTATATGAAATGTCCAAAATAGGCAAATCTGTAGACAGGAAGTAGATTAGTGGTTACCTAGAGTTGAGGGAAATGGAGAGATGAGAGGTTAGTGGTGGAAGACTAAAGGGTGAAGGTTTTGTTTTGTTTTGTTTTTTGTGTGAGGTTAATAAAAATGTTCTAAAATTGAGTATGGTAATGGATGCACAACTCTGTGAATATACTAAAAGCCATTGAATTGTATGCTTTAAATGGGTGAGTTGTATGGTGTGTAAATAATCCTATATAATAAAAGGCTAATATGCAAATTGTCCCTACAGGCGGGAGTTCGACCAACTGGACGTGTGCTGACCACCAGGGGGCGGCGTGAAACATGGCAGCGGTGGGTGGCAGTGGAGGCACTGTTGGCCCCAATGGGCCCTGAGGAGAGCCGGACCACGGTGGGATGGTGGAGCAGGTGAGTGGGCAGCACCAGGCCAAGGCGGGTGTGAGGGGAGGCCCTGGCTCAAAGAATTGCAGATTTCTCTCCAGAATGGGAGCAGTGGGGAGGGGAGGAGAGGGCAAGGTACTACTTTTTTATTTTTATTCTAAGACTTTTAGCATTCTTTGACCTTTAAAAACTATTTGCATATAATAATTTGATTAACGATAAAGATTATTTTGAAATTTATATAAAGAGAAGGTAGGTGATTCTCATTGACTCCCATGCCACATTGAATCCTTAAGCAGAATTCCATTGCTAAATGTAGATGTAAAAAATATGCTAACTTCAACTGCTGCAGCAGCCACCTTCCTGAAGAATGAGACAGGTGAGGGAAGTGGTCATCACAGGCCCAGAAAGACAAGAGTGCGGAAACTCCTTTTCTAGGGATCTCTGGTGTTCACTCTGGACACTTTTAAAATTACTTCTGAGAACCTTTTCAATGTAATATGTGTGTAAGTCCCTAAAACTCTTAGAAATAACTAGAAGATCTTTTGAGAGTGAAAAATTTAAGTTTCTTCCCCCATCACAAAAACTCCAAACAAAATCTCTCTATTAGCATTCAGTATTCAAATATTAGTATACCTTAGTTTACATTCTGATGCTTTCTTTAAGGGTATATTTAAAAGTAAACATGCAATTTTTAAAATTATGAAGCTAATATCTACTTATGGTTAAGGAATAAAACTGCAAACAGTTTAGAAACAAGTATATTTAGAAATAAAATTTGTTCTCCATTCCCATCTATCCACGACTCACACTCTTTAAGAGTGGATTTTAATAACTTGGTAAATCACTCTGTATGCCACTATATTTTGAGATTTTAAGGGGGATGGAGATAAAAAAGCAATTCAAGAAATTGACTGGTATATATGTTGAGAGACTGAATATAATACAGAGGTATGGGACAGCAATAGATCTCCAGCCCAGGGAACCAAACCACAGTCTCTGCAGCAATTGGTCTACAATGATCAGGACTTTGTCAGTGACTGCCAGCTTACCTATTTTATTTTATTTTATTTTTATTCTTGCTTTTAACTCATGACTAACCAGAAAAAACCAAATGTGCTCCCCATATCAATCCCACAAAATGCCCTACTTCTACTTATCCAGCCTCTAGCTTTCTCATGTCAACAGTAAAGCTTTCCCATTCTGTTGCCTTCCTTTGAGTCCCTACCAAACACAAGTGATGGTAGCTGACTCCTGAGCTATAGCAAGTTTTGAGTAAATAGCCACTGTTCTCATTCAGGTGGTCATCATTTATTCCCCCGATGACAAGAAAAAGTTCTTACAAGAACAAAGATAATATTAGAAAGACTGTTTAGTCTGCTAGTCTGCTACTTTAATAAAAGCTTCATTCATTAGGTTCAGCTAATATGTATTATGCTAGTATGAGACAGGCACAAAAACAAATTTTATTTATCTGGGACAAAACTTGTCTAAGAAGGAAACTACATAGCTGAATCTTTGGGAGTTGGAAATTCAAATCTTGAGTCATTGTTTATGGTCTATAGCAAGTAAACTATTTACTTCAAACTTCTCAAAGTTCCTTGGTTAAACATAAATGAAGAGAAGGCCTCACCAAAAATGTAAGGGCAGAAAAAGAATTACTAATAATAATGTTTTGTAACTAGTCTTATTTAAATAAATTTCTTAGTACCCCTCAAGGTTTTTAACACTATTTTTAGTCATTTTTAAAAAAAATTATATAAATTATTATTTGTGTAAGGATTATTGTCTACACACCCTCAATTATGTTCAATTTACTATTCCAGACCACAAAGTTTTTCATTAATAAAGTTGGCAAACAAAGCATCTGAAAACATTTTGCTTCAGGGAATCATATTCTTGTAAGTTTTACTGAATACGACATTTTCATTAGCTCTGCTAATGAACTGTGCTTATTCCTTTTGGGAGCCATGATTTATTAAAATAATTAAAAGTCTGAAAAAACACCAAAAGAATTACACTCATTCATTTTGAATATGACCAGGGTATTTGCAATAGAAAAATTACTGAATATTCCCTAACGTCGTGGTGGCTTTTAAACACTGCATAATTCTGGGTATTGCCATCAGGAAAGCATTGTACCGTTGCTCATTACAAGGATAATGTCATTATAATAGCTTTACTCTGAGGGATAAACCAGTTAAATGAAGCACCAGAAAAAGAAAAGCAAAAGTTTGTTTGGTGAATCATTCTTTTTAAAAAATTTATCTTTATTGTTGAAAGTATTACAGATGTTCCCCTTCCCCCCGCCCCCCATTGACTTCTCCTCCTCTCCACTCCCATTTTCTCCCCAGGCCTTCACCCCACTATAGTCTGTGTCCATGGCTTATGCATATATGCATATAATTTCTTTGGTTTCTCTGTTCTCTCTCTCCCCAATCCCCTTTACTCTGAGGATCCTCAGTCTGTTGCATGCTTCCATGTCTCTGGATCTATTTTGTTTGTCAGTTTATTTTTGCTCATTAGATTCCACATATAAGTGAGATCATGGGGAATATATCCTGATCGTTCTTGTTCTATAGTTTGTTGACTCCACATTGAGCCATAAGGAAACACTGTAAGAGTATACAGTTGTTATAATGGGCTTCTAGGCTTCATTATCTCTGCTCATGAAGCTATCTGTTCACACTTACTAGCTTTAAAAGTTAATTGTGAACAAATCAGGAGAGAATAAAAACTCAAACATAATGTAGCATTTAGGAAGATCTCCTTGGACCAGTGCTTTGGTTCTCTTCTTTGCATTGGGACCTTGAACTGGGAACTTGGGTGTGATGGTGCTGTTCTGGTCCAAAGTGCCAGGAAGTTCAGATGAGGTCAAACTCAAGCCAGGCTGACTCTGAGGTCAGCTTATTCACATGTCCTTTTTTTAGGCTGGAATCACTTGAGGAACAAAGGCTACTGGAAATCAGTAGAGCTATTCTCCAAAGCCAAACCAGTGGATTGTCAGCAAAAATGCCCCGTGTGTTAGATCTGGACTCTGAGCACAGAATATCATTGAGTACCTTTTAAGTTTGACATGAAGAGAAGGCTGTGCAGAGTGAGCAAGAAGAGACTCCTATTCAGAGAAAGCGCTGACCCCAAAATCCTCCATACTCAAGGAGGAGTTTGCTTTAAAATGCTTAACCATGGTCTTCTTAATGTAAAAGATAGCTTTCTAGAGAAGTGATTAGGCTAGGGGCTTATATTACAAGATAACAAAGATTTGATCCAATCCAGAAGGAGAATTGCATTAGTTCTTTTGCCCAAAGGGAAGCCCTCCTGTCCAAGGGTTCTCTCGGGGATGGTGCTGATGAATAGGAGGAAATTGGGTCTCTAAAGGCTCTAGAAGTTGGTCAATGCACCAAATTCAAGGGTCATGGAAAAGGTTGTTCAAGTAGGAAATGTGAAAGCATTAGCAATAAGGAATCCTTAATGGTCAATTCAGTTCAATCGATATTTAATACCACCTTGTATGTTCTAGGCAGTGTGACTACAAAGATGAATGTGACCCAGTTCTTGCCCTCAAAGAGCTTATATTTAAATGAAGGAAGTCAATACAGATAATCCCATATAATAAAAGCCTATTACGCTAAGTGTCCAACTGTTCGTTCAACCGTTCAACCATTCAACCAGTCGCTATGACATGCACTGACCACCAGGGGGCAGACGCTCTGACCGGTAGGTTAGCTTGCTGATGGGGTCCGGCCAATTGGGACTGAGTGAGATGGGCTGGACATGCCCTGGAACCCTCCCGCGGTCCCTCCCCAGCCCAGATCGTGCACTGGTGGGGTCCCTCTGCCTGGCCTGTGCCCTCTCGCAATCCAGGACCCCTTGGGAGATGTTGGAGAGCCAGTTTTGGCCAGATCCCCACAGGCCAGGCCAAGGGACCCCACCAGTGCACGAATCCGTGCACCAGGCTTCTAGTTTAAGTATAATGTGATATGTGATAAGAAAGCAAACCCTGGGCTGAGCCCTGAAGGATAAATTAGGAAGGATAAATAAGGAAGAAAGGTGGAACAAATTTCCAGGCTGGGAAGAGGAGGATGAAAGGGAGCAATGAGGTCTGGGAAAGTCAGAGGCAACCTAGGCACAGAGAGGGTTCTTCCTATTATTATAGATTTAGGACTCTAGATTTCTGTATATTTCTAAGAAGAGGAGTCTGAGTCTTTCTAGTCGCATGTGATAGCATGGTAACCTTCACAATCAGAAGCTGTATTCAGCGACTCATTGAAGTCCCTACTGAAGTGTGTACTATGTCCTGCACAGAGGGCTGGGATTTAGCCGTCATGCTTCCTTCCTTTCTTCCTTCCTCCCTCCCTCCCTCCCTCCCTCCCTCCCTCCCTCCCTTCCTTCCTTCCTTCCTTCCTTCCTTCCTTCCTTCCTTCCTTCCTTCCTCTCCCATAAGCTTCTTTAGTCTTCAGACGTATCTCTGTTAATTTTATTTTCTTCCCTCTTCTTTGCTTTCCCATTGAGCTTCTCCAAAATGACCTCATTTCATAAAGCGTGTTAATTCTGAGCCGAATTTGGGTCCCTAACATGACCCCATTTGTAGGAGACCTTGGAGTTCCCAGCATATTTTGCTCCCAGGGAACTTAAGTATCCTGATATCAGGCTATTTGGGGAGTGATCCCATCAAGCAGTGTTAGTTCTAGAAAGACAGCTTAATTGAGCAGGAGACTGGAAGGGAGAGATGGCACAGGGAGGAAAGAAAGGAGGGAGAGAAGAATGGGCTCTGAAGACTGGGATCTTCCTAGGTTAGCAGCTGCTCTCTGACATTTCCAGCTCCTAAGGGTCCAACTTGCAGAGGGATTATTAGTTCCTGGTCTCAAAAATTATATTGGCACAGTTACCATAGTATTTAGAAAATTTGCCATCTGATGAAGTGAACCCTAAGATTACTTTTCTTCACTTACATTTTAGTCTAGTTTAAGTGCTCAGTGAAGAAACTTTAGAAAACAGAAAAGTACTAAGAAAACAACAAAAATTGCACAACCCAAAGAAGACTTCCAATATTTGCTGTCAATATTTCTAGTATTTTTCATACATATATATTTTCCCTACAAAAATAGTATGATATGTGTTATTTTGTAGCATCTGTTTTTAAAAAGGGAATTTACATTTATTTTTCAGCTTCAAAGAGTTTAACAAGTGATAATGACAGAAAATTAAGGCTCTTCTGAGTGATATTTAATCCTTAGAAATGTGTGCTACAATTCAACTAATGGATTAAACATTACAATATGGGCATTTCATATAGATGTTTACCCATTTATGATGATTATTAAACATACTAGAGGCCTGGTACATGACATTCGTGCACTGGGAGGGGGGGTCACCCAGCCTGGCCTGTGCCCTCTCACAGTCTGGACCCCTTGGGGGATGTCCACCTAGAAAGGCGTACATCCCCTGAGGGGTCCTTAGTGCTGCCTCGGAGGTTGGAGAGGCTCTCGCCACCCCAGCTGCGTTCGCCAGCTGTGAGCTCAGCTTCTGGCTGAGCGGTGCCCCCCCTGTGGGAGTGCACTGATCACCTGGGGGCAGCTCCTGCATTGAGCGTCTGCACCCTGGTGGTCAGTGCACATCATAGCGAACAGTCATTTTGTCGATTTGCAATTAGCCTTTTATTATATAGGATACCATATATCTATACGAATATACATTCTCTAACCTGGGAATCATATCTGAGTGGTCCTGTCAATATTTTGCCCTTGACTCAATAAGCAATCTTTTTTTTTTTTTTGCAATAAAATAGTGGGCTTTATTTATTTATTTATTTATTTATTTTAAACAATAATAATTTTACAATTCATTTAATGGCAAATGGTAATCACGAAATTAACAGTGGTTATCTTCGTTATTGCACTAGCTGTCCTGCCATTTCTGAGGCTGATCATATATATCAGACTTGGCTTATCACCAGCATTTAGAAAACCAGACCTAGGGCAAGAACTAGGTCTGGGGACACATGCATGGTCTTAATATAGCGAATGTTTAGCCTGCCCTGATTATTACAAAATCAGAACAGCGAGAATATTCGCATTGTGGGCTTTATTATTCACATGATTTGTTTCTCTTTTTTTTCTTTATTGATTAAAGTATTATAAATGTGTCCTTATCCCCTCCCCCCCACATTGTTCTCCTCCACCCCCCACTCATGCCCTCACCTGCCTGGTGTCTGTGTCCATTGGTTAGGCTTATATGTCTGCATACAAGTCCTTTGGTTGATCTCTCCCCCTTACCCCTACCCTCCCCTACCTTCCCTGATGGATCTGTTTTTGTTCATCAGTTTATGTTGTTCATTATATTCCACAAATGAGTGAGATCATGTGATATTTATCTTTCTCTGACTGGCTTATTTTGCATAGCGTAATGCTCTCCAGTTCCATCCATGCTGTTGCAAATGGTAAGAATTCCTTCTTTTTTTTACCACAGAGTAGTATTCCATTGTGTAGATATACCACAGTTTTTTAATCCACTCATCTGCTGATTAAACTGTTTCCAAATCTTAGCTATGGTAAATTGTGCTGCTCTGAACATAGGGGTGCATATATCCTTTCTGATTGGTGTTTCTAGTTTCTTGGGATATATTCCTAGAAGTGGGATCACTGGGTCAAATGGGAGTTCCATTTTTAGTTTTTTGAGGAAACTCGATAGCAATCTTAAGCAAATCAACTCAAAAATTTTTTCTGGATAAAGTCTAAATTCTTAAACATAGTGTATGAGGTCCTATATTGTCAGGTCCATCCAGCCATACAAGATCACATGCAGTTCCTAGGATGTACCATGTTTTTCTGTACTTGCATGTGTTATAAACATGATTTTATTTTTGCCTGAAATACTGCTTCCTATTTGCCTCAATAACTTGTCTTTGCCTTTTAAAAGTATTTAATTATGGTAAAATACATAATACAAAGTTTACCATCTTAGTAATTTTTAAGTGTACAGTTCTGTAGTGTTAAGTACATTCACATTGTTGTGCAACTAATCCCCAGAACTCTTCATCTTGCAAAATTGAAACTCTATACTCATTGGACAACAACTCCCCATGCCCTCCCTCTGGCAACCATCACCCTACTTTCTGTTTCTGTGAATTTAACTATTTGAGGTGTTTCTTGTACATTGAATCATACATTACTCATCTTTTTGTGACTGCTTTATTTCATTTAATGTAATGTTTTCAAGGTTCATTCATATTGTAGCATGTGTCAGGATTTCTTCCCTTTTCAAGGCTGAATACTAATCCATTGTATGTATAAACCACATTTGTTTACCTATTCATCTGCTCATGGATGTTTGGGTGGCTTCTACCTTTTGGCTAGCTTACCTAATAATAGACAAACATGTAAATTGACTGTACCTCCGCTATGCCCACAAGCCAATCAGGAGGGAATATGCAAATTAGAAGGACAAACATGGCATCCACCCAGCTGCTCCAGGCACGGAGTGGCTGGGCAGGGCAGGACGCCTGCTATGAGAGGGAGGGCAGGGGGCAAAGGGATATACAGGAGCAGCACTCTGGCCACAGCGAAGACAAAGACTGCAGACTCCAGCTGGAGCGAAGGCCTGGGTCCCGGGTGCCGGAGGAAAACCGGTGCTGGAAGTCAAGGGAAGAAAGGCCTATTGCACGAATCTCTTCATGCAACGGGCCTCTAGTTGTTAAGAATGCTGCTATGAACATGGATATACAAATACTTCTTCAACATCCTGCTTTAAATTTTGGGGGTTATGTATCTAGATGTAGAATTGCTGGATTACATAGTAATTCAATTTTTGTAGCCTCCTTTGTAAACTTTACTTTATTATATTTCAGTGTCCCAGATTAATAATTAGCTACATTTTTTACAGAATGGCTTTTATTATCAAGAGTATTTTATCAAATGAACATATTTATTTAATTGGTTGCTTCCAATTTTTCATTATTAAAAACAATGTCAGGTAAATAATTATTCATTCATAAGATTAATTCTTGGAAGTAGAATTGCTGGGCTAGGGGATATACATTTTTAAGGTTTTGATGTATAGTGTCACAGCGCAAGCTTCTATAGGCTTCTTTTTAAGGTATATGAGCCTCTGTTGCCAGTATCCTGTAGCGATAAGACAAGGGTCAGCAGTTTGAGGCTCCCATGGTCTCTTTAAAATTTAACCTCAAAGAAAGTAAATCTTTATATCAAAATTATTATTCAGAAGTGAAAGGTATTATGTAAGTCATCAGTCACAAGAAATAATGATGATCAGATCTCTTTAAAATTCCAGTTAATATAAGTGATATCAACTCCATCTTAAAAGGGCCCTCCCTAAACAAATATGCAAAATCCCCTTACGTTTGTATATTGTGTTTCCGTTTACAAACCACTTCTACTTACATTTTCTTATATACTCCTTACAATTAGTTATCATTTTTTTCTAGTTTACACATGAGAAATTGAGACTCGAAGAAGTGGCTTGCCTGTGGTCACAGAGTTGATAATCAGTGTTTTCTGGCTTCAAGTTCATTGCTTTTCAAATTACAGATGATTCATTTACCAGTCTTATCATAATGAGTAAGCATAGTGCAGACTTTTTTATTTCTTTTCAAGCTGGAAAGAGGCAGTATAGAATTGGGGACAGTAGCTAAAAGCTGTGCTTTAATAAGAATCCATTTTGTGGCTGACACATACTATGGGAATAAAAACAGCATTTCTTTTCACCTTTTCCCAAGAATTGTGGGAGGCCCTTCATGGTGCCGGTCCAGTGTGGTCTCAAGCATGGCGGGCTCTACGGTCACCCTATTTGGATTTGGACCTTGGCTTCACAGCACAAGTTATGTGATTTGAACAAGTTGACCTCTTTATACTTTTGTTTCTTCACCTATAAAGTGAACAAGTTAACCGCTTTATACTTTCGTTTCTTTACCTGGCACCTGCTAACTGCCTGATACATAACAATTCTTTTGTTGTTGTTGTTAATCCTCACCCAAGGATATATTTCCATTGATTTTTATTTTTTTAGAAACAGTGGAAGGGAGGGGGTGAGATAGAGAGAGATAAATATGGATGTGAGAGAGACACACATCGATTGCTTGAGCCCTGACCAGGACCGGGGAATCGAGCCTGCAACCGAGGTATGTGCCCTTGACTGGAATCAAACCTAGGACCCTGAGAGAGAAAGAGAACTGTCAGAGAAAGGTCCAGAACAAGAATATTCTGCAGAGCAGGAAGTGACATCAATAGCACCTTTCATTTGTATGGCATTTTGAGGTTCACAAAGTACTTTCATCTTCATTATCCCCCATAACTTACATTACATCCTTTCCTGGTAATTGGGACAGGTATTACTATCAGCACTTGACAGATGAGAAAACTGATGCTCAGATATATTTAAGTGACTTGGCCAGTGTCATATACATTCTAGTCTAGGGAAATTGCTAACATTCTTACTGACTTATAACCTCTTCCATTCAGGTATTTAGAAAAAGGCTTAGATTCTCTGTTCAAGAATTTAAAAAAAAGATATTTTATTTATTTATTTTTTTGTTAATCCTCACCTGAGGATATTTTTCCATTGATTTTTAGATAAGAGTGGAAGGGAGAGGGAGAGACAGAGAAAGAAACATCTATGTGAGAGAGACACATTGATTAGTTGCCTCCTGCATGGGCCCTGACCAGGACTGGGGATCCCAGGGCTGGTGATCTAGCCTGCAACCAAGGTACATGCCCTTGACTGGAATGAAACCCAGGACCCTTCAGTCCGAGGGCTGGCACAATTATTTATTTGTAGCAGAAGAATACATTTAAAAAATAAAATTCCATGTTTAGCTCAACTATATAACTGATCTGGCTGAAGAGGGTTGGGGATGGGAAGAGTTGGAGCTGCCACAGTCCTGCCCACTTGGAAAGTTCCTTATATCCCACATGGTAAACTTGAGGTTCTTCTGTTGAACCCAGGGCTCCAAAGAACATGGAAAAACACTGACTTGTGTAATAAAATTAAAATATCCATTTACCCTTCCTTCTGTCCACACAGCATTTACTGAGTCCCCGACTATGTGTGAGATACTGTGTTGAATCTTGGGTGATGCTAAAGGAGAGTGGGGAGAATATAAAGATGAGACACAGATCCACATGTCAAGGAGTTCACAATCTAGGAGGAGTAAGTCTGCAAAGGACTATAATACAAGGTGGAAAGGCTAAATTCCACAGGAGGGATTGAGATCAAGGGCCATGGAAGCATTCTCTTGACTTGAGGGCACTAAAGTTCAGAAAATCCAACAGTAACAACAAAAACCATGAACGAAGTTGTTTAACTTCGCCCTGGTGAAACTTACAAGAAAAATTTCAGTGTGTGGAAGTTATCTCTGAGAGGAAGGATTATGGTCAGTTTTGGGCTGTCATCATGCTTTTTAATAATATTTTTCAAGTTTCTACATATTACAAGTTTTACTTTAGCTTTTAGAGAAAACCTTAAGAAAAATAAAAGAACATCAGGACAAACTGCATGAAATGATATTATCTCTAATGTTGAAGTAAAACAGCAGATGAAATGCTATTTTAAACTTTACATGTATTATTTTAGCTTGGATGAGTTTGAAAGGGATAAACAGAAAAGATGACTGAAGTGTTAAGCCCTGGTTTAGAGACGCCCGGTTGCTGGGCATTCTAGATACTCCATCATCAGCCCTCACTTAACTTCCCAGCCATAGCAACCCCCACTCCCATCCCGTTTCTCCTTTGAACTCTAAATTCCCGGCACACAGACTGATATTCCCCTAGCAGACTCTGTACTTTCTCATTCCAAACCTTCTCTCATTGTTTCCTCTGCCAGAATACTCTCTTTCTCTTCCCTCCACTTGTTCAAGTCCTCTCCCCTTTTCCAAGTCCAGCCCACTTGCCACCTCCTCTGGGAAACCTTCAATATCTCTGCACCCCTCACCACCTCCCTTCTCAACCCAGAGGAATGCTGCTCTCTTTTCTGTTGTCATACATGCCGTCGATTCCTCTGTTACTGGATTTATCACAGTCTGTTGTGCAATGTTTTTTGTGTACATCCCTGTCACCACCCGAGGGCATGGATGGTGCCCTTTTCATCGGTTTCCCTTAGCACAGCTTCTGGCACCTGGTAGGTGCTAGACAAATGTTGTAGAGAATGAAGCAAAAGAAACCTGAGGAGCTAAGGCTGAATAAAACAAAAAGACTTCTAAAACAAAAGAAAGGGATCAAGAAAGCAGATGGAGTCAGCAGGAAAATACTTTACCGCAGGTATTTCCCTCTTCAAGGAAGACAGCTTGTTGAACTTACCTTTTGCCAAGACCTGTTGCCACCTCATTTCCTGGGTTACCACAACTCTATTTATCTTACCTTCACAAAGTGGGGTCAGAATTAGGTAAGGCTGTTTGATGTTGTTGTTGTTTGTCAATCCTCACCTGAGGACATTTTTTTTTCATTGATTTTTAGAGAATAGTAGGGGGCGGGGAGAGAGAGGGAGGGAAAGAGAGAAAAACATGAATGTGAGAGAGACTCAGGGATTGGTTGCCTCCCGAACACACCCCAACTGGGGCCAGGGATTGAACCCGCAATGGAGGTATGTGTCCTTGACCAGGAAGGAAATCTAACTCAAAACCCTTCAGTGCGGGAAGTGGGGGGTCAGGGGTGAGCAACACTCTAACTGCTGAGCCACATGGCCAGGGCAGTTAGGACTGTTTTGCCTTTAAGTAACAGAAATGTAATCCACTAGTAAAGATATAAAGTAAAAATGAAGTGAGGGCAAACTTCTATGGAGGGATACTTAGAAAACTCTTAAAACTTGATAAAAAACCAAACATCCCAATTTAAAAGGGCAAATATTTGAATAGATAATTCACCAGAGAAGACATATAGATGGCAAATAAACAGATGAAAAGATGCTCAACATCATTAGTCATTAGGGAAATGGAAATTAAAACCACAATGAAACACCATACCTATTAGTATGTCTACAATTGGAAAGACCGACTAAACCAATTGTTGGTAATGATATAGAACAAGTAGGACTGTCATACACTTCTGGTCAAAAGTAAAAGTGATACCATGACTTTGCAAAAACAGTTTGGCAATTTCTTAAAAAGTTAAATACACATCTACCACATAATCCAACCGTTCCATTCCTAGGCATTTACCCTAAAGCTGCGGTTCTCAACCTGTGGGTCGTGACCCCTTTGGGGGTCGAACGACCCTTTCACTGAGGTTGCCTAAGACTATCAGAAAACACAGATATTTACATTACGATTCATAACAGTAGCAAAATTACAGTTATGAAGTAGAAACAAAAATAATTTTATGGTTGAGGTCACCACAACATGAGGAACTGTATTAAAGGGTCGCGGCATTAGGAAGATTGAGAACCACTGCCCTAGAGAAATAAAAGCAGACATTCAATGCAGACTTTGCACATCAATGTTCACAACAGCTTTAGTTGTAGTAACCAAAAACTACAAACCACCCATATGTTCACCAACAGAAGAATGGATAAACAAACCAAGGTATATCCATAAATGGAATACTAGTAGGCAATAAAAGGGAATTAATTATTGGTATACACAACATGAGTGAATATCAAAATAACTATGCTGAATGAAAGAAGCCAGACACACCACCACCAAAAAAAAAAAAAAGAGAGTATGTTCTCATTTATATAACATTCTAGAAAATGAACACTAATCTACTTTCCATCTACTATTACGGAAAGCAGATCAGTGGTTTCCCTGGGATGGGTAGGAGGGCAGTTGGGGGCAGGAGGAAGGGATTACCAAGGGCCATGAGGAAACTTTGGGTGGTAGAGGATGTATTTATCATCTTTATTGTGGTGATGGTTTCATGATATATATTTTCATCAAAACATAAAATTGTACTCATTCAATACATGCAGTTTATTGTACGTCAATTATACCTCAATAAAATTTTTTAAAGAAGCTAATAAACAGGTGGTTTGTTTTAAAATGAAACATGCGGAGAGAAACCAAGATGGCGGCATAGGTTAAACACCTAACCTGCAGCCGGGCACAACAATTTCAAAAATACAACTAGAGGTCAGAACGGACATCGTCCAGAACCACAGGAGAGCTGGCGGACTGAAATGCCCACAGCTGGGGGGAAGGAGAAGGCCACGGGGACAGTCGGGGAAGCCGTAAAAGCCTGAGGTATGGAGAAACGGGCGGAGACACGAGCACACGCGCCTGCGGGGAGGATGGAACCGGAGAGGAGGGGGCGGCTGATGACCTGGCCGGAGTTCACTGGCAGGAAGGAGATAAAGGCTCCGGAGTGCGCTGAGCACCGGCTCCGATTGCACTGAACCCCATTCCGGGCGAAACCCTGGGAAACTCACTCACTTTCGCAACTCCGCCGCCCCCGCAGGCCGCCCGGCCCGGGACGCTGGGGACGCCGCCGCAGCGGCGGCGCCCGGAGCCCGGCGGCCTCCCAGCACCCGTCCCCGCCGCGCAGCCCCCGCGCGCCTGGTGCCGCGGGCCGCGCGCCCCGCACACCGGACGGAGGCCCGGGCGCCCTCTCCGTGCACCTCCCGGCGGCGCTAGACTTCAGTAGAGTTGACTGAATTCAAGGGATTAAGAAGTATAAATTGGGGGGACGCCGCGGCGGCGACGTCTGGAACACGGCGATGGCGGTGCCTGGAGCTCGGCGGCCGCCCAGCGCCCGTCCCAGCCGCGTGGCCCTCGCGCGCCTGGTTTCGCGGGACGCGCGCACCGCGCACCGGACGGAGGCCCGGGCGCCCTTTCCGTGCACCTCCCGGCGGCGCTAGACTTCAGTAAAGTTGACTGAAATGAAGGGATTAAGAAGTACAAATTGAGAAATTTGAAAAAGATGGCGGCGGAGGTTAAAGGCTGTTCTGTTGCCTCGCACCCAGTGAAATCGGAGGGGATGAGGTGTGGAGGTGCGTGGGTCTGGCTGGTGGCGGGGGAAAGGGGCTTTTGTTCCAAACCTAAGGGAGATTAGCTCTCCATCACCCTGAAACCCATCTTCTGGCGAACCCCGGGAGACCCAGATGCCTGCGGGGAGAGGCGGGACTCTTGCAGAGGTGCGCCCAGCAACCAGTGTTTGCTGCGCTGGAGTGCGGAACGAGGGGACTTAGATACATGGAAGGCAGAAGGACCAGACTCACAGCCATCGAGGCTCGCCGCACCATGGCCTGTTGGCGCCCTGAGACCCCGCCCCGCCCTGGGACCCGCCCCGCACGTCTTGAAGACCTACCCCGCAAGTCTTGCAGGCACACCTGCGCCCCAAGCAACGGCTTATGCATGTGGGTGGACTGCCCTCTGGCAGCGGACCAGATGATCTGCTGTTCTAGTCGGACTGCTCCAGGGCCACTCAGACAGGAGGAAGAAACTACAGTTTTTGCTGTAATCCTTGCTGAGTGCCTAAGGCAGTAGCTGATCTACACCCCATTGGAGACCCAGAAACGAGGGCATCTAGTGGTCTGTGGGAGATGACACCAGATTTCAACCACGTGCATAAGGGACACATTCGACGGGAATATTCAGTGAGCGCCGAAGCTTTGCTGCACCAAGACCCGGCCCATGAACGTGTCTCCTGCACAGCAACTCTTCCTTTATAGACAAAGAGAGCCCCCCCAGTGACACCAACAACAATCAAGACTTAACTATGCAAAGGAGGACCAAGATGGAGGCATGGGGCGGAAGCCTGATTGTTGCCTACCACAACAACTTTGAGACTACGACAAGAGAGCAGAGCAGACACCATCCAAGACCACCATAGGGCTGGCTGAGTAGATGCTCTACAACTAGAATAAAAGAGGGGGATGTGGGATGATGCTGATGCCGGTGACCCAAAGACCACACTTTAAGAACTACGGCTCAGGCGACACAAAAGAACTATGGCTCAGGCGATACAACAGCGGCCTGGAACGTGCTCGGCGCAGTTCCCCCGGCGGTCTCCGGCTGAGGGGACGGCTCCACTGGCAGCCAAGCATGGACAGACGAGCCCCTATGAGACATGGGGTGGGAGACTCCGCGCTTGCTGACCTCTGAGTCCGTCAAGAATCTCAACGCCCCGGAAGCGGCCAGGTGCGCATGCTCGGCGACCGGCCACCGATGCAGACCCAAGGGCCGACACAGCGACGCCAGACTGGCCCACCGCCATGCACCGGGTGCACCGGAGCTTCGCCGAGCCGCCGCCCGACGAGTTCTGCAGCAGCCATACTGGAGCTCCGGAAGGATGGCCAGGGGAATTGCTGAGGGGGGATTGACCGGCAGGAATTGGGATCGGGAAGACGGGGCCCCGCTGAGACCCGGGTGCGGGCGGGGTTGCGCGCCTCTGGGCTCGGGTGTGGTCACACGCCTCTGGGTATAAGTGAGGCCTCACGTCCCTGGGTCTAGGTGAGGCCACATGCCCCTGGGTCCAGGTGAGGCCGGACTCCGGGTCCGGGTGAAGCCAAGTGCCCCTGGACCCGGATGACGCTGGATCCCGTGCCCGGGCGAGGCCAAGCGCCCCTGGGTCTGGGAGAGCCCACACACCCCTGGGTCCAGGCGAGACCATGTGTCCCTGGATCCGGGTGAGGCCGCGTGCACCTAGGCCCGGGGGAGCCCAAGTGGCCCTGGGTCTGGGAGAGGCCAAGCGTCCCTGGGTCCGGGTGAGACCATGTGTCCCTGGATCCGGATGAGGCCGCGTGCACCTAGGCCCGGGTGAGCCCAAGTGGCCCTGGGTCTGGGAGAGGCCAAGCGTCCCTGGGTCCGGGTGAGACCATGTGTCCCTGGATCCGGATGAGGCCTTGTGCACCTAGGCCCGGGTGAGCCCAAGTGGCCCTGGGTCTGGGAGAGGCCAAGCGTCCCTGGGTCCAGGTGATACCATGTGTCCCTGGATCCGGATGAGGCCTCGTGCATCTAGGTCCGGGTGAGCCCAAGTGGCCCTGGGTCTGGGAGAGGCCAAGCGTCCCTGGGTCCGGGTGAGACCATGCGTCCCTGGATCCGGATGAGGCCTCGTGCACCTAGGCCCGGGTGAGCCCAAGTGGCCCTGGGTCTGGGAGAGGCCAAGCATCCCTGGGTCCGGGTGAGACCATGTGTCCCAGGATCTGGGTGAGGCCTCGTGCACCTAGGCCCGGGTGAGCCCAAGTGGCCCTGGGTCTGGGAGAGGCCAAGCGTCCCTGGGGCCGGGTGAGACCATGCGTCCCTGGATCCGGCTGAGGCCTCGTGCACCTAGGCCCGGGTGAGCCCAAGTGGCCCTGGGTCTGGGAGAGGCCAAGCGTCCCTGGGTCCGGGTGAGACCATGTGTCCCTGGATCCGGGTGAGGCCTCATGCACCTAGGCCCGGGTGAGCCCAAGTGGCCCTGGGTCTGGGAGAGGCCAAGCATCCCTGGGTCCGGGTGAGACCATGTGTCCCTGGATCCGGGTGAGGCCTCGTGCACCTAGGCCCGGGTGAGCCCAAGTGGCCCTGGGTCTGGGAGAGGCCAAGCGTCCCTGGGTCCGGGTGAGACCATGCGTCCCTGGATCCGGATGAGGCCTCGTGCACCTAGGCCCGGGTGAGCCCAAGTGGCCCTGGGTCTGGGAGAGGCCAAGCGTCCCTGGGTCCGGGTGAGACCATGTGTCCCTGGATCCGGATGAGGCCTCGTGCACCTAGGCCCGGGTGAGCCCAAGTGGCCCTGGGTCTGGGAGAGGCCAAGCGTCCCTGGGTCCGGGTGAGACCATGTGTCCCAGGATCTGGGTGAAGCCTCGTGCACCTAGGCCCGGGTGAGCCCATGTGGCCCTGGGTCTGGGAGAGGCCAAGCGTCCCTGGGTCCGGGTGAGACCATGTGTCCCTGGATCCGGGTGAGGCCTCGTGCACCTAGGCCCGGGTGAGCCCAAGTGGCCCTGGGTCTGGGAGAGGCCAAGCATCCCTGGGTCCGGGTGAGACCATGTGTCCCAGGATCCGGGTGAGGCCTTGTGCACCTAGGCCCGGGTGAGCCCAAGTGGCCCTGGGTCTGGGAGAGGCCAAGCGTCCCTGGGTCCGGGTGAGACCATGCGTCCCTGGATCCGGATGAGGCCTCGTGCACCTAGGCCCGGGTGAGCCCAAGTGGCCCTGGGTCTGGGAGTGGCCAAACGTTCCTGGGTCTGGGTGAGACCATGTGTCCCTGGATCCAGGTGAGGCCTTGTGCAACTAAGCCCGGGTGAGGCCACGTGCCCTTGGGTCTGGGAGAGGCCAAGCGTCCCTGGGTACGGGTGAAGCCAGATCCTTGTTCCGGGTGAGGCCGTGCGCCCCTGGATCCATCCGGGTGAGGCTGGGTCCCAGGCCCGGGTGAGACCACGCGCCCCTTGGGTATGGGTGAGGCCACGTGCCCCTTAGTCCAGGTGACGCCGTGCCCCTGGGTTCGGCCGAGACCAAACCAGAGGGAGTCGGACCTCCATTACCACCATTTGTCCACCATCCAGAGCTGAGGGGTCAGTGCTGACATGTACACATAAGGAACTACTGGACATCGAAATTGGGTCTCAAAAGAACTGTTGGTCCAGGGGGAAGCTCGCTACAGATTGATTCATTTGCCTGTCAGCATAAATATTATTGCTAGTCTCACATTCAGTTCTTATTAGTATATATCTAGTGACATTTGATCTCATTCATCTAGAGGAAATGATGAACAACATAGACTGAGGAACAAGAACAGAACCAGAATCAAGGAGGCATCGATCGGACTATCGGGCCTCAGAGGGAGGATAGGGGAGGGGAGGGGGAGGGTGGGGGGAGGGGGAGAGTTCAACCAAAGGACCTGTATGCATGCATATAAGCCTATCCAACGGTTAAGTTCAACAGGGGATTGGGGCATGCGTGGGGAGAGGGGTGGGATGGGAATGGGGGGATGAGGACAAATATGTGACACCTTAATCAATAAAGAAATTAAAAAAAAAAAAAAAAATGAAACATGCACTTACCATACTCAGCAATTGTACTCTTGGACATTTATCCCAGAAAAATGAAAACTTATGTTTACATAGAAACCTCTACACAAATGTTCACAGCAGCTTTATATATCAAAAAAACAAACAAACAAACTGGAAACAACACAAATATCCTTCAGTGGGTGAATGACTGAACAAACACTGATATATTTCTACAATGGCATACTATTCCTCAAGAAAAAGGAACAAATAATTGATATATGCAACAACTTGGAAGGTGTCATGTTTAGTGATAAAAGGCCACCTGAAAAGGTTACACATGGTATTATTATTCCACTTATAATCATCCTTGAATGATAAAACTTTTTTGCAGAGCAGAGTAGTGATTGCCAAGGGCCAGGGATGGGTTAGGGAGGTGTGACCCTGAGAATTCCTTTGTAGTGATGGAACAGTTCCGTATCCTGATTGTTGTGGTGATTGCACAATTATCTGTGGAATCAAATGACACAGAACTACACACACAGGCATACACAAAAATGGGTGCTTGTAAAACTGGTAAAAACCTAATGGGATCTGTAGTCTACCTAACAGTATTGTACTAAAGTCCATCTCCTTGTTTTGACATTGTACCACAGTCAGATAAAATGTCACCATGGGGGAGAAGAGTGGTTCAGGGTATTCTATGAGCTATTCTTGTAATGTCTATAACAATTTGAAAATAAAAAGTTTACAAACATGTATAATGGAGACTAAAAAAAAAAAAAAAAATCCCACTTTTCTGGAGACTTCAGATTAAGCAGGTGAAGTTAAAATTCTATAAAACACACTTTTCCCCATGAGCTCACTTTAAATTCCTTTCATTAAAGTGCCAGTATGGGGTAAAGAACAAAAGAACTCATATTCCTCCCCATACTAAACAAAGGCAAAAGCCCAAAAATGTTGAATAAATTTTCAAACATATAGTTCTGATTGATTTTGTTTCTTCAAGGCAGAGGGCACTAGAATGTGAGTTTATAGAGCAGAGATGGCATCATCACAATTCTAAGACCCAGCACAGAGCTTGGCTCATAGGAGGAGCCCAGCGAAGGCTTTTGGTAGGAAAGAAGATAAGGAGGGACAGGGAGGAGGTTAAATAAAGGGAAGAGGCCTTGGACAGTCTTCTCTTTTATGTCAGTGGGAAAAGGTTGTGTTTAGTTAATGACAGATCAGTGTAGAGGACCAAAGCCATGTGATGGAGGGAATTTGGGCAAAGAGGGGAAAAGGTCCACTATGTAAGCCTCTGCATCCTTAGAAAATGAATATCGTAACCCCTGAACTCCCCTTTCTCCATGGGCAAGGGTTCCCAGCTGAGGCTGCATCTATATCGGCTGGGGCCACGCTGGGAATGGGAGGGCTGAGAGCGTCACCAAGGCAGTGTGTAGTGGAAGATTTTAAGGTGTGAAGATGAGCTGAGGTCCTTGACAGAGAGCCCTGATTCAATCGAAGATGAACAAATACCAAACACAGTTCAGAAATCTGGAGTGGAACCCAAGGGGAACCTAGAATCAGGAGTCAGAAGGGGACAGGGTTGGCATGATCAAAGAAAAGTACAAAACATCTAAGTAGTGTTTGTGGGGTGCGGCTCCTTGCTTTCATTTGTCCCAGTGCCCACCTGATGGCAGATGTACAGACACAGTTGCAGCTGACTACATCATTGTGACTTATTTCATAAAGGAGCTACAAGAATATGAAACTTCCTAGAATGTCTTAGACTACAAAATGTTAGGAAAATAGTTAATACTTATTCAGATTTATAGGCCTTCTCTCTTCAACACTATTTTGAAGAGTGCATACTTCAGCTTTGGTAAGTTGTCTAGGTTCAAATTGCCCCCTTGTTCTAGGTCCATGGTCGGCAAACTGTGGCTCGCAAGCCACATGCGGCTCTTTGGCCCCTTGAGTGTGGCTCTTCCACAAAATACCACTGGCCTGGGCGAGTCTATTTTGAAGAAGTGGCGTTAGAAGAAGTTTAAGTTTAAAAAATTTGGCTCTCAAAAGAAATTTCAATCGTTGTACTGTTGATATTTGGCTCTGTTGACTAATGAGTTTGCCGACCACTGTTCTAGGTCATACCTTCTCCTCCTCCAGGACTTCAAGGCTTTGTGTTTTAAATAGTGTCAGATTGTTTGGGGGCCTCGTCCCACTCCATTATGTGGTTATATTGCCTCCCCCTATGCTATGTGGCTTCAAGTTCCACATTTGCTCCTATAGTCCTTTACACTATGGCATAGCTACTCAAATTTATAGGGTTCACGGATATAGATTCAATGGAAATACAGATATCTAGTTTTTCTAAGAAATACATTGAATGTAAAATTGTGAGGCTATGTTTTCCTTCATGACTTACACTTCTCGTCCATCTTCTTAACCTTTCACATCATTTCCTGAAGCCATTTCGTCTTCCTTCTAAAATGCCAACCTAAAAATAAGCAATCACACTGAAAAGGATCCAGATGGAAACAGAAAAACATGGACACACTCATTTGGTACGTGAAACATTTTCTATATTTGTCAGTACACTTAAGTTTGCTTCTCATCTTCATTTCTGCCTCATCACAGAGCGGTGTTAGAGTTTAACAGAAATGTTTTGGCCACTTGAAACAAAATCCATTGTATATTGCTTTTGCCTTCGGGTGGGTAATAGTTGATTTGGGCACTGTGAAAGCTTAAGAAAATTATCTGGATATAAATATGACTAATTCTTATTTTTTATGTAATCAAACTAAGACTTTAGAATATTGTATGTGTTCTTAAGAAGTGTATTTTTGTTTGTTTCAATCAGTTGGGAAAAGAAGGCTGTGTCAAGCTTAGAATGTAGCAAATCCCCTAATTTTTCTTGGTGTAGAAATATGGAAGACTTTCTAAAGCAAACCTTTAGCTTTTTAGACGCAGACAATCAGGAGTGGAACCCAAGAGAGCTCTAATTCAGGGCTTGTTTTTATTTAGAGTCATAAAAACAAGATGAATGCTGTAGATTATAAGCAAAGTCAGAAATGTAATATCTGATTAGACTGATCAGAATCCCTAGTGAGCTATTATTTTTAAAATTCTCTTGCTTTTATTTTCTTTTTAGACAAAAGAAGATCAATACATCCACAAACAGAGATCAAAGGGGATTTAGTGAGAAACCTTTGTTTCTAGCTTCTTTTATTTAATGTTGAAGTTTTTTTTAATGTTCAATATTATTTTGCATTAGTTTCAGGTGTACAGTATGATGGTCAGACAACCATATACTTTACAAAGTGTTCCCCCCAATGTTTCCATTGCCCACCTGGCACCATATGTAGTTATTGCAATATTGTTGACTATATTTCCTATGGTTTACATCCCTGTGACTATTCTGTAACTATTAACCTGTATTTATTAATCTCTTCACCCTTTTCACTCAGTTCTCTGATCTCCTTCCCCTCTGGCAACCATCAGATAATATGACTAATTCATATTTTTTATTTAATCAAACTAAGACTTCAGAATAGTGTGTGTGTTCTTATGAAGAACATTTTTGTTTGTTTGTTCCAATCAGTTAGGAAAAGAAGTCTGTGTTAAGCCCAGAACTTGACAAATCCCCTAATTTTTCTGGTGTCAGTACACATTCATCTACATCTTTCTTATCTACAGTCTTGTTCAATGGCAATTGGCATTTAGAATGAGAATTGAGACACCACAAGATACTGAATCACCAAAGAAAAAAATGACATTTATTACTAAAGCAAGAAATCTTTTAACACCATATTAGACCAATTATCAAAATAAAGAGTTGAAACATAAAATGTTTACTAAATGACTATCTTTTAGTCAGGAGAGGTCTCATTTTCTAGGCAGTGTGAGAAATCTTTATGAAATGGTATTAAAGAATTATAAATTTTAGGACTAAACTAATGATTTAAGACATCAAGGTCTGTAAATTATTCCCCCACAATTTGGAAAATAAAAAAAAAAAACACTCAAAAACATTAGCCCTTAAATTATGTGGCTTTAGAAAATGGCCTACGTGTGAGACTCAGACCTGATACAAGCAGGTTTAATTCTACATGAATTATGGGCCACAATTTGATTATCTTTTAGGTTCCAAAAATATTTCAAAATTTCAAAGTACAACAAACAAAATGGTTGGTATTTACATCCCCCTGAAGGAGATGTTGAGCCTTAAAACCAAAAAAGCACAACTTTAATTAAAAATCTTGAAGGCAGCAAAAGTACAGCCACTATATCCTCCATATTCACATGTCCAAATTCTATGATTTCGGTCCTGCCCAGACAGCCCTGAACCAGGCTGGATGTGGCCTTTCCCACTTTCACATTCTCCAAACTGAAAGTACTAGAATGTGACTCCAAGATAGCAGTTCATTCCCTGGTCAGGGATTTGTTCTTTTCCTTGTGACATGTACCATACTCTATTCTGAAATACATTAATTTATCTACATGCTTCATCTCTCCTACTAGATTATAAACTTTTTGAGTGCATGGACTATATCTCTTTTTTCTTTAAAAAAATAACACAGATGGAAGTTCAGTAATTATTAAATACTTTCACAGGTCTAAGTTTCTATTCTTGTAAAATGATTTTCATCTAGTAGTGCCTACTACAGTGTAGATGCCCAATAAAGGTTTGTTGATTGACTGACTGACTGAATGAATGAATGAACACCTTTAATTATTTTCTCTTATGACCAGAATTCCATGTGGTATCTAGTAGAGAGAGGCCCAGCAAACAGAAGGTCAACTCTCTAAAGGGCATTCGTTGGAATGGAGTCTGGCAGGCTGACCTGCCATCCTTGGTTCACTGCCCACCAAACACCAGTGCCACCAATGATTCTTCCATTTCACACTATAGGATTTGGTTGCACCCTGTGGCAACCTGGCAAGCTGTCCAGGAAAGTGTCCTCAGGAAAATGTGGATGTCTGACCCGACACTAAAAAGGTATTTCAGGGCTAATGAGTGCAGTGGTTGCCCAAACTACTCCCACCATTTGGATGTGCAAATAGCAATCTGTAGTACAAGACCTTTCCAGGATGCAAGGGGAACCAAAAAAATAAGTAAACCCAAGCGAGTATCTAGTTAAAAGACACCATTCTGTGCATTATGCTTTGTTGCTCTCTCTATGCCAAAAGCACAGGACTAAATAAATGGAGAGAAAAGCGTTCTGCTTTCAAAATGCTTCAAAATTTTGCAAGGCTTTCTAAATTGCTCAATCATTTATAATCTGTCCTGGAACAGAGATGTTACCATTAGGGGCAAAAGCACAGCCTTGTGTATGTGGAAAAACTCTAAATAAATCATTATCATTATGAAGTACTTCTCCTGTTTTAAGCTTCAGAAAGGAAAAAAAAATGAGATTTTAGAATGACCATTTTCTATATTGAATTGATAATCTAGTGGCCTACTGGCCACCTGCTCCTAGTTAGTCCTTTATTTTTAGCTAATCACAGGTGAAGTCAGAAGTGCTCAGATGCTATGACATGGTTGCAATGCTCCAGTTAGGACATTTACCAACTACTGTTTTGTGTGTTTTTTTCCACAGAGTCTCACTATTTCACTACAAAGACTAAGAGAACAGGCCCCTTGTTCTCAGTCAAGAAAAAACAGAAGCTGCATTTGTTTATTATTTTTAGCCACTATGCATTTTGTGTGCTTTATAGCTTCTTGAGTGATTATCTAATTGTGAGTATATTGGCATGTGATTTGAGGTCAGCTGTTTGTTCCCTGGGTGGTACAGTCAGCCCATAATCCTGACAGGGAGAAGTCTCAGTAACATTCAGCTTTAAATCCTAGGATATCAACATATCTTTCGCACTTCAAATCCTGTCTCTCATAAAAACAAATTTCTGTTGAATTTTCTTTGAACATTATTTAGAATGTAGTTTTTAAAGCATCTTCCCTTTCTTTGTTGTTTTAAAAAATGCATATTGGCAAATAGAAAATTGCCTCCAGCAGAAACCGGTTTGGCTCAGTGGATAGAGCGTCGGTCTGCGGACTGAAGGGTCCCAGGTTCGATTCTGGTCAAGGGCATGTGCATTGGTTGCGGGCACATCCCCGGTGGGGGGTGTGCAAGAGGCAGCTGGTTGATGTTCCTCTCTCATCGATGTTTCTGGCTCTCTGTCCCTCTCCTTTCCTCTCTGTAAAAATTCAATAAAATATATTTAAAAAAAAAAAAAGAAAATTGCCTCCAATTCTCCCATCCAAACATAATCACAATTAATATTTTGGTGTATAGTCTTCTCAGCTGGTTGAGAGAGTTTTTTAACAAGCACAAAAACAAACTCAAAGTGAACTTTACCAGTGTGGCCATATTCTTCAAAAAATATTTAAAGCTAAAATCACATAAAGTAAGATTTTTTTTTCTTAATGTTTTCAGTTTGCTAACAGTATATAGCTCTAATGGGCCATCAGTCGGAAAAATAGTCATTTTTAAGAAAAAGGTGTTTTTTTGCTGTTTCAAAGCCCATTACAAGAATGCCTTGAATTATTACATTTCACCCTTTCCTGCTCCTCCCAGATCGCCACCACCCCACCCCAGCACTTCGTAAACACCTACTCCAGGATCCCTTCATCTGGTTCTTTTGCTTCTAGCTTTGCCTCTGAGGTGTGAGATAGGATCAAAGAAATAAGATTGTTAATAAATACAACAAAATATTAAAAGTTACCAACTCTAAGCAATTTGAACACAAGTGCTGATTGTTTTAGTTTATATTCTTACAGATATTTTTAAAGTTCTAAATATTAACAAAATAAAACAAAAGATGTGGTCCTTGTGTTCAAGGAGCTCAAGGTCTGGTAAAATGTGCAAACAATTATGGTACGTTCAGAATTGCAAACAGATCATTGCTCTAGAGAGCTTTCTAACAGAGGTTGTTAGCACAAGGTGCTAGGCTCTAGCACGAAGAGGACACAGAACAGAGGACCCCTCCCCTTTCCTTCCATGCCTTCATAGAGAATGTAGGAAGGCTTCAGCAAGGAGGCAAAGCATGACTGAAGGCTGGGAAGATGAGTAGCTTTCCGTGGTTTCAAGTGTAAGAGTGCACTGCAGAAAAAGCCATGACATGTGTGAAATCAGATTCGTAGACCATTCTGTGTGCTTGGGAGAAGAGAGTATATTTTCAGTATGGCTGGGGTTGCTCTGTGTCAGCAGATGAGCTTGGAGAGGTGAGCATTCACCAGGTGAAGAGTCTCATATGACAAGCTCCCCAATGGTTGATGAGGAACCAATGAAGCAAGTGAAGGGCCTAGTGCAACTTTTCTGTTGGCAACAGCCTTCAGTGGACAGTGTGGAAGATAGAGGGGAGGGAGGCAGAAGGGAGGCAGGGATGCTAATTAGGTGATGACTGCAATAATCTAGGTCAGTGGTCGGCAAACTCATTAGTTAACAGAGCCAAATATCAACAGTATAACGATTGAAATTTCTTTTGAGAGCCAAACTTTTTAAACTTAAACTTCTTCTAACTAGACTCGCCCAGGCCGTGGTATTTTGTGGAAGAGCCACACTCAAGGGGCCAAAGAGCCGCATGTGGCTCGCGAGCCGCAGTTCACCTAGATTCTAGGTGAAAGATGATGATGGCTTGTAATAGGGCAATGGCAGAGAGGGTGGAGGGGACAGATGGGAGCACTTTAAAAGATAGAATCCATCCTGAATGGAGACAAATTGGGTGTGGGGGGATGAAGAGGGCAGACTCGAGAGGGACTTCTGGGTTTCTGACTGGGCACTGGGTTGGATTGTTTAGAAACCTTTGCAAAATTTTGAAGAGCAAAGTTTTAGAGTTGGACATTTGGATTTAATTTCTACACATTTGGTGTAAATTCACTGAGATTGGGAGGAGCAGGAATGCAGAGGGACAGATGAGTAAATTTACAACATGCTGAGTTTGGGGAAGCTGTGATGTAGCTTGGAGTTGCCCAAGATATCATGAGATCGAGCCATTTGGAGTGAGCACAGCAGGGGCGCTCTCTAGGCTAGAAGGAGACTGATTATGGAGCACCACCATGGATGAGGTCATGACTGGCTGAAGGTGTCCTGGGAAGAGTGAGAAGAGAGAGAGGACAGAAGCTGGAGTTCTTCCTTTTTTAAAAACAAAAAAACAAAAAAAAAAAACCCTTTTATTTATTTATTTTTAATTTGTTAATCCTCATCCGAGGATATTTTCCCCATTGATCTTTTAGAGAGAGTGGAATAGAGAAGGAAAGACAGAGAGAAACATCGATGCGAGAGAAACACATTGATTAGTTGCCTCCTGCACTGGGCCGGGGAGGAGCCTGAAACCGAGGTATGTGCCCTTGACCAGAATCAAACCCGGGACCCTTTGGTCCACAGTCACTATCCACTGAGCCAAGCCAGCTAGGGCAGAAGCTGGAATTCTTGGGAAGCTCAGCGTTTAAGAGACTGAGAGGTGGTCCAAAGGGGAAGGAGGAAGACCAGGATGTAACATCTGCTAAAGGAGCAGGTCATTTTAAGAACAAAGGTACAGTTGCTAGGTTAAAGCTTGCAGACAAGTCACTTAAGCTATCTTGTCCTCAGATAAAATACAGAATACCAGGTAATTGTAATTTCAGGTAGAAATACAGGTGTGTTTTTTTTTTTAGTATAAGTATGTTCCCTATTTTTATTTGCTAAATATGCGAATCTTACTAAGATAAAGACTAGAGTGTGCATGTAGATGTACACGGTAGTTAAAGCGGGCTCAGAGGACCACAGGGTGCAAGCACAGAAGGGAACTGGGAGACAGTGCATGGGAACCCATCTTGCTAAAAATCAATAGGGTAAATGCTAAGCAATAGGTAGGGAGCAGGGTTAAGGCAGGGAGGATTTTCTTAAGGGAACAGGCATTATATGTTTTACCTGCCCCATCTGCCCCACTCAGCCAGAAATCATGTGAGATTCAAGGCCATGTCTTATTTATCTTTGTAATCAAAGCGCTGACCTGCCCAGACCCTTTCTCTCGTGCATCAGGAACTCAATAAATGGTTACAAAATTAAATTCTTCGACTGGGTTTCTCCAAGCCTGGAGGAAAGAACTGAGATAATTAAGGAAATGCATTACCCATGCCTCTATCTGAAAATTAGGACCCTACATATTTTGGGCTAAAACAGTTTATATTTATCAGAAGGAGCTGAAATATGGCCTTAGCTCTCCATTTCTGTTTAACTGTGAAGGCACATCTGAGAGGTCAAACGTCCTTTCTCACCCCCCCCCCCCCCTCCCCCCACCAGGCCCCTCCACTCTTGCTCACATACAGTAGCAGCAGCAGTAGCTAGGAACCTCTTACCTACCTTGTGCTTTTTAAAAACTATGCCACTTTCCAGGTGAGTAAAACAGATTCTGAATATCTGGCTGAGGGGAAAACAAAATAAAACAAAGCTTGCACCAAACCTGCAGAGTAAGTTGCTCAAGAGGGTTTTTGAGGCCTGTGGGAAACTTCAGTTGCTCCACTTGGCTCACAGACTGACTTTCCTCCTTTGCACAGTGAAGTGAAATCTACTCACCCTGTCGGGGGAATAAACCAACCACAAAACAAGCCTATTAAAAGGCTGCTCAAGCCGGCTTTGTGGGATTCAAAGCAGGCAGGCTTTCAAAGGTGGGTCTTCTGCCTTTCTGCTCCTCCTGCACTCTGGTGTCAACACTGGGACACTGTGGACTTTGCCAGGCCAGGAGGGAGGAAGGAGGGCCCCAGGGCTGCTGTGCTATGGAACAAAGGCTCCCGGATTGGTCTGGAAGGGGCAGTGTCTGAGGACGCTTCCTTTGGTGGAAGGAGAAAGAGAAAAATGATTTAATGAAAAAGCTTGGATTTTGAGATTGAATTAGACCCAGATTCAGGTCCCAGACCTCCGCTAGTCTAGCTTTGTAGTGGTGGGTTCTATAATATGGTGGTTAAGAGCAAAGTTTTTTATTTTGTTTTGTTTTGTTTTTTTTTATTTTTTATTTTATTTTTTAAATAAATCTTTATTGTTCAGATTATTACAATTGTTCCTCTTTTTCCCTTCCATAGCTCCCCTCCACCAGGTTCCCACCCCACCCTCTGCCCTTCCCCTCCTCCCACTGTCCTCATCCATAGGTGTACGATTTTTGTCCAGTCTCTTCCCGCACCCCCCACACCCCTTCCCACCTGAGAATTGTCAGTCCACTCCCTTTCTATGCCCCTGATTCTATTTTATTCACCAGTTTATTCTTTTCATCAGATTTTTTTATTCACTTGATTTTTAGATTCACTTGTTGATAGATATGTATTTGTTGTTCACAATTTTTATCTTTACCTTTTTCTTCTTCTTCCTCTTCTTAAAGAATACCTTTCAGCATTTCATATAATACTGGTTTGGCAGTGATGAACTCCTTTAACTTTTTCTTATCTGTGAAGCTCTTTATCTGACCTTCAATTCTGAATGATAGCTTTGCTGGGTAGAGTAATCTTGGTTGTAGGTTCTTGCTATTCATCACTTTGAATATTTCTTGCCACTCCCGTCTGGCCTGCATAGTTTCTGTTGAGAAATCAGCTGACAATTGTATGGGTGCTCCCTTGTAGGTAACTAACTGTTTTTCTCTTGCTGCTTTTAATATTCTCTCTTTGTCTTTTGCTTTTGGCATTTTAATTATGATGTGTCTTGGTGTGGTCCTCTTTGGATTCCTTTTGTTTGGGGTTCTCTGCGCTTCCTGGACTTGTAAGTCTATTTCTTTCACCAGGTGGGGAAAGTTTTCTGTCATTATTTCTTCAAATAGGTTTTCAGTATCTTGCTCTCTCTCTTCTTCTGGCACCCCCATAATTTGGATGTTGGTACACTTGAAGTTGTCCCAGAGGCTCCTTACACTATCTTCAACTTTTTGTATTCTTTTTACTTTTTGCTTTTCTGGTTGGGTGTTTTTTGCTTCTTTGTATTTAAAATCTTTGACTTGATTCTTGCGATCCTCTAGTCTGCTGTTTGATCTCTGTATATTATTTTTTATTTCAGTCAGTGTATGCTTAATTTCTAGTTCGTCCTTTTTCATATCCTCAAGGGTCTCACTAAATTTATCGGCCTTTTCTAGAAAATTCTTGAAAAACCTTATAACCATGGTTTTGAACTCTATATTCAGTTTGCTTTCCTCCATTTCTTTCATTTGTGACCTGTTTCTTTGTCTCCGCATGTTGGCTGCTTCCCTGTGTTGATAGAGTGGCTTTGTGTGCTAGGTGTCCTATAGGGCCCAGTGGCTCAGCCTCCCCAGTTACCTGAGGTGGACACTCTTGGTGCACCCCTTTGTGGGCTATGTGCACAGTCTTGTTGTAGTTAAGCCTTGGTTGTTGTTGGTATCACTGGGAGGAATTGACCTCCAAGCCAATTGGCTGTGAGGATTAGCTGTGTCGAGGATGGGAGAACTTCTGTGCTGGAGTAACCCTTATGAGACAAGAGTGTGTCCAATATGGATCTGCAGAATTGTAATCTGGATGGTCCCACTCTGACCCCTGGGTACATTGGCTCTTGTATCTCCGAGGAGGTGCTACTTTAGCCTCTGCCTGAGGCCACCAAGCAGGAGCTAAGGAGAGATCTGAAGGTTCCTCTTCTTTGTTTGTGTTTTGGAGGTGCCCAGATGAGGCCCAGCTGTGAAGCAATGCAAGCTGCTGTGGGGCCTTGGGCCTTCTTTTGGATGTTCTGGGTCTCACTGACTCAGCTGCAGTTTGTTAGGTAAGATTAGAATTCAAAGAACCAGGCTATTCATATGCAAAAGCCTCTTCACTCAGCTTGGATGAGGTGGAGTCTCAGGGTAGAGCAAACAACAATGGCTTCATGGGGTGGGATCTCAGGGCATAGCACACAGCAATGGCTTCCTGTCAGCCCTGCCCTACAAGGCCCCTGGTTCTCAGTGTCCTGCAGTAATCGCTGCAAGTACCTCTGAGAGAAAGCCGCCCTTGAGTTTTGCCAGCTGCCAGACAGTCCAGTTTTTCTCTGTATGAGTCTGGGGCCCAGAGTCTCGCCCGGAACTGGAGTTCAGAGCAGTCAGGAGCTTTTGTCTCCCTCCTGATTGAGAAAGCCAGCCATGTACTCAGCTGCCAGCCCTATCCAAGCTTGCGCGCGTCTCCCTCTTCGTGCGCGCGCGCCTCCGTACCTCTGCCTTCCACACCTCCTCTGAGTCTCAGTGTGCTTTTCTTTTTCCTTCTAGTTGTAGAATTTCCACTCAGCCAGCCTTCCTGTGGTTCTGGATGATGTCCGTTTTGTCTTTTAGTTGTGGTTTTGAAATTGTTGTGTGAGGCAGCAGTTTAGGTGTTTACCTATGCCACCATCTTGGTTTCTCTCAAGAGCAAAGTTTTAAAGTTAGACATTCGGATTTAATTTCTAGCACTACAAATGGAATGCAGATATTATTTCTCAAAATACTTTCCTTATATATTCTTCTTGTGGTCATTCTACCGTTACGGCTCTAAGAAAGAAAAAAAATAATGAGCAGCGCCCAGGAAGGAGGGAATGTCCCTGTCAAACAGTGGGCTTTGGGAAAGGAAGCCCTTTCAATGGGGACGAGGGGTGAGAGGCACAGGGAAAAGGGAAGGAGAGCGGCAAGTGGCTGGAAGAGAAGGGTTAGAAGCATTCAGTTCAGTTGAGGGGGATTCCAGAGCAGTTGTCTGCAACCGTCTTCCTGCTTAAGCAACTCTGGGAGGACAGCCCTTAGAGGGCTCGCACTGACCTGGATGGGCTAATGGAGCAAAGAGGGGACCTGAGGTGGGGCTACCCCTCAGCTTGGTGCCCCCCAGCCTCAGTGGGGTGGGCCCTCCGTGGGGAATGCAGAAAGCCACTAAGAGCTGAGGCCAGTGGTTCTGCCATGGGCCTCTCTGGCACGGGGAGGTGTGAGGCAGAGACTGTGAAGAATGTTGACCACACCACAAAGGACAGGCCAAGACCCAGGTCTGCTGAACCAGTGAGAGCTGGGGTGCCGCTGAGCCAGCAGCAGGAAGGAGAGAAGGAGGGAACACCAGGCCCTAGCTGAGCCCCAAGAACCCAACCAGGCCAAGAAAAGAGACTAGAAGCTTCTGTGGCATGGGATCCCTTTAGGCTCAGGTGTGAATAGGGCCCCATGAGCAGGCACATGAGGAACTCCTCCACTCCGGGCAGTGAGGACCTAAAGAGGAGAAGGAGAACCAGCATTATTGTCAGGGTGGACAAGAGGCAAAATTTAAGAGGGGGCAAAATCTGGTAAGGAGTTGGAGTCATGAATTATACACATACTTGTTCAAAAGAAACAGATAATTGAAACAAATAAAAAACAACTTTTACTTCCACCCCACCCCACAATTAAAACACCTCTGAGATCTTTGACTTAGAAAGTGGTTTTGCTTTGTTTTGGGGGCTCCAGAGGACAAAGTAATCAGTTATTGAAAATAAAGAACCCACTTATTATGCACATTTGAGGTATAGTGTATAAATTATAATCCCCACCCCCCAGGTGAACTTTGTAAATTTGGATTATCTGCATAACTTCTTTGAGCCTCAGTTTCTTCATCTATGAGGATAACACTACTTCACAGGGTTGTTGTGAGTATTAAATGAAATGATGCATGCGAAGCACTGGGAACAGTGCCCAGCACATAGCTGTGCCCATTAATGATTATACAGCTTTATTACTTAGTTTCCGTGAGCTTCGTTTTCCACCTCTGTAAATGGGGGATTTCAATGTCCATCTCACACCATATGCATGCAAATAGTGTTAATTTCCCTTTCCCTTCTGTTCCCTTTTCCAAAGAGCTACAGTTTACCTTATAGCTCAGATAAATATATCCTATTCATTTATTCAATCAAACATGTTTTCTGAGTTTCTGTTCTATACAGGCCACTCTCCTGAAGGTTTCCAAGATGATACCTGTGGAGCATATATCATTCACAGTCTCCTGGTGGTGGGGGGAAGGGCAACCCTCTTACTTCTTTATAATAAAAGGGAAAAATGATGAGTGAGACTGTCAAAGCACTGTGGTAATTCAGAAGAAGCGGTGTTGATTTCCAGCTAGAAGTCATGGAATGCTTCTCGCATAACATGGCATTTGAACTGGACCTTGAAAAATGAGAAATACTTAGGCATGAGGAAATTGCAGAGACTTGTGAAAGCAAAGGCACAATGTAGGGTGTGCCTTGAGGATGGGTGAGTGGTTCTGTGCGACCAGAGCAGAGAAAATGAAAGATTGAGGAGTAATGATAGGCTGATAGGATGAGCCCGTGATGCTACCAAACTTACAGTTGTCAACTTTTCACTTCCTCGTAATATTTTGTGAAAGGAAAAAGGAGGACAAGAAGCTAAAATGTTTCCTGATACTTGTGAGTCATTGAGCCGAGAGTGTTACTGTTGTAATTAGTTATGAATAATAGGAAAGTAGGAAAAGGGAGGCCAGACATTATACGTAAGGTCATTTGGGCAGCTTCACTAGGAAGCTGAAACTTTACACTCCCCAGGGAGCCACCGGTCCATTCCCTGCAGATTACTGGGGGAAGGGACTGAACAGAGGGGAAAAGGGAGCACGCTCAGTAAAGTCCGGGGTGCCTGTAGGGAAGGTGCCTGTCAGTCAAACCTGGGAACAGAAATCATTGGCTAGAAGGGATAGGACCAAAGCAAGCCCACGAAAATTTGTGAATACATAATCCCCCAGACAAAGGCGTTCTCTCTCTTGGCTCTTTTGGCTGTTGGCTCTTGTGGCTCTCTTGCATTCACCTGTGTTCCTAGAAGCTTCATGGCACATGGCCATGCACACCCCACACACAGTGGACTGAGCAGGGAACCCAAGCCAGCCTGATGCTGGACTAGACTATGCCCCAAACATGGAATGGAAACTCTGGGCAACGGCTGTAATCCTAGCTCTGCTGAAAGCAAAGTGAGACTCTTTCCATGGCAGGACAAAGGGAAATGGGACCTTGGAAACTCAGGTATTTAACTTCATGCAAATAAATGCCACCCATTCTCCCAGGGGAGTCTCGGTAAAGTCCTTTTCTGTGACAGCACAAGAAGCCCACTCCCACCAGCAACGGGAGAGCTCCTCACAGATAAGAAGACCATTGTTTTACGTATAGTATTTCTAACCCTTATGGCCATTCTAAGAGGTAGGTATTCACAGAGTAGGAAACTGAGGTTTCAGAGAGGTTCACTAACTTACTGAAGGTCACACAGCTAGAAATCAATCCACTGAGAATTGAATCTGGGTTTGCCTGACCCAAAACTAGTGCTATGCGATAAGGTCTTCAGACCTTACCTGTTCTACCTGTCTCCTTGTGAAAGCACAACCTCTTTCCAGCTGCTGTGTTTAAGGAACTTCTGTTACCAATAAGTTAGCAGGAAGGGTAGGCTGGAAGCAGTCTGAGGACTTGAGACCCAATGGGGAGATGTTTTGGTTCCAAGATTCAGGGTCATAGAAAACTGCCAGGAGATGGGTCTTTTCCTCCAAATGGCCCATGAGTGTTCTGGCAACATTGAGCCACCCAGGGAGAAGAGAATCAGGGACTGAGAACCAGGGTAAGGGGGTAATGGAAACCTAAATGTAGGGAACCCCAAGATACTCTCACCTGCTGTGCATTTATGCTCCATTTAAGTCCCAGGGGATTAGGTTTTGTGGTGGATTTTAAGTCAGGATCTATGATAGACTAATGTTTATTTGTGAGAGGATGTCTAGAAGAGAAGGCTCAACCACACCTGTCTCCTCAGCTGGAACTGACACTTGAGATCCAAGACCTTTTTGGTTTTGTACCACAAGCTTATGTCTGTGGAATGAGAGATCAGGTCTGACCTTGTGCGCCTTGGGGAAGTGACTGTGGTTCAGAGAGATATTCTGACACGTGGGAAGAGGCAAAGTCAAGATAAGAGTCCAAGTACCGTGATCCTGTTGGTGTGGGTGATGTAGGGAAGGTGCCCGTGCTGCTCAAAGGAGAATAAACTGGTCTAATTGGAGGACTGAAAAGCGGTTTATGCTCTCAATGGCCTGTGAATGTTTAATGAGAATCATAGAATTTTTACAATTGAAGGAGACAGTAAAGCTCATCTGTTCCAATGAACTCGTTTGTAGGTGAGAACACTGCAGTTCAGAATAGGAAACTGACTTGCCTACAGTCACCACTATGTTAGTGAGGGAGCCTGGGCTAAATCACAGATTCACTGCCTGTGGTCAGTGCTCTTTCCACTCATGTTTACTATCATGTCCCACTGACTATTACCTACCCCCACTGCCACGGCCCCTCCCTGCACACTCACCTGTGGAGTCCTGAGGTAATCAATCACTTCCTTACATCTAGACAGCATACCTTTCCAATGTTATGAAGGAGATAAAAATGTATCTGAATTTCAAATCAACCAGTGAAAGCAATTCCCAAGAATCCGGTACTTTCCTGGTTTGAAAACCCCTGCATTTTTTCCGTGTAAATCTCAGAAAGTCAAAGCAGAGAGTTGGCTCCCGTGCCCCATCATATTTTTTCATGAAGCTCCTCAAATGTTAAGCAGATTTCCTACACTCACAGTAATAAGAACACCCTCTTGGGCCAAAATCCTGCCCCATTTTTTTTCACCCCAGAAATATTCATGGCCCCACATGCATCTCTGCCTGTTTCCTGCCTGGGCAGCCAGAAAGCCTACCAGGCTGTTTTGCCCTCTGGAACAAAAGGCCTGGAGTCCCTCCCTTCCCCAGCCTTCTTTTTCTAGCGAGGTGTGTGTGTGTGTGTGTGTGTGTGTGTGTGTGTGTGGCCATGACTTGCTCCCATTTACCAGAGAGGCTCTTTCCCATTACTTCCTGCATGAGGTATTTCATGGAGACTGGGAGAAGAAACCCTGGTCTCTGCTCCCCTTGGGATTTATGCTGTTCTCCCCTCTGCTTCCCAGAAGTCCCTTTCTCTAAGTCTGACATGACTTTCTCCTCCTAGACAGGGTCCATTTGTGTTCTCGCCCTGCATTCCTGCAGAGTCCCTGGGGCACTGTGGCTGGAAATGATTTATGCAGGGAGCTCGGCCAGCCTCCCTTTTAATCACTCACATACTCGCAGACACAGGGGATCCCACCCCACTCGCCAGGGAATGGAAGGAACCTCTCTCATTTTGACAGGGTCTCCCTAAGTGGTGGATAAACAGTGAGTCTATCTCCAGGAAAGATGTTGTAAAGAGCCTCCTTCTCTGAGGGTTAATTATGAAATCAATATCTTCAGAAGCCCTCCCTCTTCCCTAGAGCTTCTGCAAAGCAGACACTGCTCAGATACTATCCCAGCATCCATTCACCTCACAGGGCTTCCTGAGCACCACTCTGACTGGGGATGGCCTGGAAGAATGGTTAGGATTTGCTTAGGCCGGTCAGGCAGGGAGAGAGTGTAAGCGGAGGCCTGGAGAATGAATGAGCTGGGGGTGGGATGAGGAAGAGAGAGTCTGGGGGCAGCTGGAGGGGAACAGAAGTGTTTGCTGGGAGAAGGGAGTGATGACTAGTCGGGGTCCCAACAGGAAACAGTATTATAGAGATTTTCCAGGCAATAAATTAAGAAAATAGTATCATTTTCTGCATTTTGTAATATTTGTGGAATTTGTAAGCTTTTTAAAATAGCTGTCCTTGACGGATCTCTCAGATGCTTTGTCCTCCACCCAGAAATGAGGATTCCTAAATCTGCTATCTCCAGTCAGCTGGCCTCCTGAATTCCTTTGATCCAACAACACACCTCTGCTTGAGTGGCCCCAAATCCTTTTGAGTCAATGTATTGAAAACCAAACTCACTAAATCCTGACAAGTCTGCCTTCATAGTATAGCTCAGATCTGTTCTTTCCTCTTCCTTCTCTCTGTCACTCCCCATGTAGGCTCTGACTACCTCTGCTCCAGACCATTGTAAGGGCCTGCCATAATCCGCCCCACACAGTGCCATGGGAGATTCCTAAACTGATTGTATCACTCCTCTCCTCAAAAACCTTCTGTGGCTCCCTGAATCAAGCATGCATGTGATATTGCAATTATTTCTAATATAGATTATCATGTATTTAGCATTGTTTGCCCCAGACAACCACACTCCCCATTAGACAGTGAAATTTGTTGACACTCAGGAAGTGTTAGCTCAATGAATGAACACTTTTGCCTTGGTTCCCTTTTCTAGATTATTCTCCCCTACCCACCCTCCCACCCTTAAGTTACTTAACTCAAGCTCTGCCCCCTGCCCAAATTCTTCTCTCATCTGCATTTTATACAAAGATCCACTGAGGGTCTTTCTTGATTAGCCCTCTGGCCACTCCTTCCCAACATCTGTCAACATACATGTATTTGGGCTCTTGTACACACACACACACACACACACACGCACGCACGCACGCACGCACACACACACACACAAGCTGCTTTCTCCATGAAGCCTTTCTTACTTCTTTCTCCTATCCTCTTCCCTCCCCAGGAAGTAATCTTCCGCTCAGAACTCCCTCAGCATTTGTTTGTATGCCTCCTGTGGCTTAGATCATATTTTGCTGACACATTTCACTTACTGGTTTACAAGTCTTATCTTCCCTATGGGACAGAGAATGCCTCCAGGACTCAGCTGTTTATGATTCATTTTCTTCTCCCCAATAGCAACTGGTCTACAGTAGGAATTTATGAATGGATTAATGGACACATTTGACCTTCAAAGCATGAAGGTCTTTCTTCTTGTTATGGGTTAAACATATGTTTTAATTCAACATAGACAATGTATGATTACATTCTTATTGTAAAACACTTAATTCAGATAAAACTAAAATTCCCTTTGCTTAGCTCAATCCCAGTCCCTTCCCCATTTACATACCTATACGATGAAAGTAAAACATAGTTTTGTGGGATTGTTTTTTACAAAAGTCATATATAAGTTATTCTGCAGCCTGCTTCTTTTGTTTTACAATGTGTCAAAGGTATCTTTTCATTTTTATATCCATTAGCTATATGGTACCTCATTCTTTCTAATCGCTGTAAGATTCCACAGTTTGGGGCCACAGCTTATTTAACCATTCCCTTATTGATGGACATTTACATTACTCTCAGTGTTTTGCTACAAATGTGCCTCCTTGCACACATGTGCCTTCTAGAATAAAGATGAAGAAGTAGAATTTTTGAGTCAAAAGAAATGCACTTTTAAAACTCTAGTAGATTCAAGTTACAAAAAATTATGTTAGATATTGTTAAATTGACTTCCAAAGAGACTGTATTCACACTCCCCCAAACCCTTGCCATTGCTTGATGTTATCAATTTTTAACACTTTGATCAATCTGATGACAGAAGAATGATATTGTGTTATATTAATGTGCATTTCCTCATTTACTCTAAGAAAGACTGAGCATCATTTTATGGGTTTATTGACCATTTGGCTTTCCTCTTTGGTGAAACATATATATTCTTTGCCTATTGCTGCATTTGGGTAATTTGTCTCTTTTTTACTGATTTGGCGGATATCTTTACAAATTCTGGATTTTAATTCTTTGTCTATTATGAATAACATGTTGCAAACATTTTCTCTGAATCTGTTGCTTGCCTTTTGATTTTCTTTTTTTTAATGTTTTTTTTAAATTTTATTTTATTGTTGACAGTATCACAGATGTCACCCATTTCACCCCTCTGCCCAACCCTTTACCACCACAACCCGCCCCCCTCCCGCCCATGTCTTCACCAATCTACTGTTCGTGTCCATGGGGTATGCATGCAAGCTCATAAGTTCCTTGGTTTATCTCTCCCCATCCTCCTACCCCCATATGGACATATGTCAGTCTGTTCCATGCCTCCATGCCCCAGGTCCTACTTTGTTGGTCAATTCATTTTGTTCATTAGATTCCACAAATCAGTGAGATCATGTGATATCTATCCCTCTCAGATCGGCCTATTTTACTTAGCCTTTTGATTTTCTTTAGGGTGCCTAATTTGCTATAGATATTTTCTTTTTTGATTCAAATTCGAATTTTTCCAAATATACACTGAGTGGCCAGATTATTATGATCTCTGAACACATAATAATCTGGCCACTCAGTGTATATCCTATATAATGAAAGGCTAATATGCAAATTGTCCCCTCGACCAGGAATTCCACCAGCAGGCAGGCCAGCCAACTGCCCATGTCCCCTTCCCCCTGGCCAGGCTGGCCGGACCCCACCCATGTATGAATTCATGCACCAGGCCTCTAGTATACACACACACACACACACACACACACACACACACACACACACACACACTGAGTGGCCAGGTTATTATGCATTCAGAGATCATAATAATCTGGCCACTCAGTGTATATCTAATTGTCCCAATACTCTTTATAAAATATCCATCCATTCCCTGGTGATTTGAAATGTTACTTTTACAAGGTAGTAATATTTCCTACCTGGATCTTTTCCTGGACTTTTAACTTTTCTTTATCACTTTGTTTAAGGTATATTTCTTTAGACAGCATGAAGGGAGAATTTTGGGCTTTTTAGCCTGATCTATAGATTCTGTCTTTTAAAGAAAGAATTTAGTTCATCGCACACAGCGTAACAACTATTGTATTTGATTTGATTTCTTCTGGTCTGCCTTATGTTTGTTATGAACTTTGTTCTTTTTCCTTAATTTTGCTAGCTTGCTCAAATTGCTGTTCCTTCCCATTCTTATTAATGTGGGAGTTCCCCTGTAGTTTTTCCATCCAATTAGTAGTTATCTCCCTCTTATTTCTGGTGCTCGTAAACTATTTTTTTTTACTATCACAGAAAAATGAGATGTTATTTCTCCCACTTACTCTGTTCCCTTACTATTTCTCCCATTTAGGTGCTGCTTCCCTCTGCCAATGAGCTGTTTAGAGTACTTTTACTTTCTCTTGCCTCAAGGGCCTTTGGGAATATTTTACTCTGCATGCCCTGCCCCAACTCCTCGTTTTTGCTGAAATTGCATGGTACTTTTTATTTCTAGATCTTATTAGAATTTCCTTTGCAGTATTTCACTTCTATTTTAAGAATCCTTATTCAGCAAAACATATTTCCAGACAGTCTGTCATTATCCATTTACAGTGAACTATATATGCACATATATGTGTATATATGCGCATATATATGTACCCATATACATATATACACATGTATCTATATATGTAAGCATATATAAATACATGTGTATATGTATGTAGTGTTAGTTAAATATGATTTATTGCTCACCCCTGATTCCTCTCTTCTCTGTTGATAATTGATTTGATATTTTCTTCAGAGAGAGCTGTCATTTTTTAATCCTTGCATATCTGTAAGGATTAAAAATTTTGAATCCTTGCATATATGCAAAATAATAATTTTTTAACAACTCCTGTGAGTGAATGACGACCTGGCTAAAGTATAGGACAACTGGGCTGTAATTCTTGATCCCAGGAGTCTGTAGATATTATTCCACTGTCTTTTTTTGGCCTTTTTATCCTCTGGAACTCAATTAGCCCCATATTAGGTCTCCCAGATCTGCCTTCAAAATCTCATATAGTTTTTCGTGATTTCAATTTCTTTGTATTTTTCTCTGTGGTTTGTGGCATTTCTCATACTTTATCTTCCAAGACACTAATTTGAATCTCATCTCTATCTTTTCCCTTAAATCACCTGTTTCATTTTTTGGTTAAAATAGCATGTGTTTTAGTTTCAGGGCATTTATGTTGGGCTTTTGTTGTTGTCACGTCTTCTCAGGTGACTCTCTGGAAGCCCGTTCTGGATGTTTGGTATGTTTCTCCCCTTGTGGCTACCAGCCTCTTGGGTGTGTTGTTTCCTTTCTTTGCCTGATCGCAGTCACTAGGAAACTGACATGGTTGTGGAAGTGGTCGTCAGAGCAGACAGGCAGCTAGGCAGTCTCCTGTTGAGACAGCAGGAGGAACTCTCTGCTCCTGGGTCTCAGAGCCCCAAAGGTGTAGCATCCTCTGCTCACCTGTTCAGTCCCTTCTTAGCTTTCCAGGGGCCAAGAGACTTGAATGTGCACATGCGGCCAGAGTTGCGTTTCCTTCAGAATCTCATCTGGGCTCTCTGAAGGGGAGAAAGCCCCATTTTAACTATCCAAACTATTTCCACCAAGGCCTCAGCAGCTGCCTGGCTCACAATTGGTGGGTAGGTAGAAGCTGGTGTGTGTGGAAGGAAAGTAGACACATTAAGTTGCTGTCATCCCAGACTCCATTTTGTCACTTTCCATTCAGTTTTCTGTTCTTCTTCTTCTTCTTTTTTAAATATATTTTATTGATGTTTTACAGAGAGGAAGGGAGAAGGATAGAGAGTTAGAAACATCGATGAGAGAGAAACATCCATCAGCTGCCTCCTGCACACCCCCTACTGGGGATGTACCCGCAACCAAGGTACATGCCCTTGACCTGAATTGAACCTGGGACCCTTCAGTCCGCAGGCTGACGCTCTATCGACTGAGCAAAACTGGTTAGGCAGTTTCCTGTTCTTTTTGTGTATTTCTGTGCCACTAGCTCGGAGTCTTAATTATCATAGCATAAAAGTGAAATGTGCTCCCTAGTAAGGCAGATCTTCCCTGTTTGTTTCTTTTTACCAAATTTGCCTTGGCTCTTCCTATGCATTTCCTTTTCCTGACAAATATTGGAATCAGCCTGTTGTTCCTTAGAATAGCTCCTTGTCTTGGAAAGGATTGAACTAAATTTATAATAAATATAGAGAAGATGGACATCACTCCAGGATTATGCCTTCTCATCCAGGAATAAGATAACCATTTATTCAAGACCTCTTTTTTATCATTTAGTAAAGTTTTTAAATCTAGACTTTGCACATTTATTTTTAAGTTTATTATTACATGATTTTATAGTTTTGTGTACAGAACATATTTAGCTTTTTTATTATAGAAAAGTCCAAGTGCATTCAGAAGTAGACAGAATAGTGTAATGTACACTCATGGGATCATCGCTCCGTGGTAAATACATAACATGAAATTTACCGTGTACAGTTGAGTAGTGTTGAGAAATTCATATTGTTATACAATCAATCTCAAGAACTCTTTCCATTTTGCAAAACTGAAACTCTTTACCCATCAAACAACTCCCCATTCCCCCCTCTCTGCAGCCCCTGGCTACCACCATTCTACTTTCTGTCTCTGTGAATGTGACTACTCTAGGTGGCACTTGTAAATGGAATCATACAGCATTTGTCTTTTTGTGACTATCTTATTTCACTCAGAATAATGTCCTCAAGGTTCATCCATGTTGTAGCATGTCAGGATTTTCTTTCTTTTTAAGGCTAAATAATATTCCATTGCATGTATATACCACATTTTTTTGTCCATTCATCTGTCAAAGGACATTGGGTTGCATCCACCTTTTAGCTATTGTGAAAATGCCATCACCCAGCCTTAATAATTATTAATTCAGAGGCAGTCCTGTGTCATCTATAACCCCATAATTTTCCCTTTCTATATTATTTTGAAGTAAATCTGAATGGGATATTTATAAATTATATTTTCTATTTGGTTCAAAATAATTCCCAGGGAGAATCAGAGCCTGGAAACCAATTCTATTTCACCCCAAATAGCTTAAATCTCTTTGGCATAAAGATGAAGGGCAGATGAGGTGGGAAAGCTGCCACAGACAGGGTGGATAAGGAAGGAGAAATAGGTCAGAGGGCGGCTAAGGCTTATCACATGTACATGAGCTTCTGCTCTCCCTTACTGTTACCTCCTTCTCCCTCAGACCTCTCATTCCCAGGTACCTGAAGCAGGGAGGACTCCAAAGCTCACACACCACGGCAACCATCCTGGTTTGGGGACTCAGAGAAGGTGCTGCAAATGTCAGTCCACTGCCTACAGCTGGGGTATTTTCCCTTGGCGATGCTAAGGCTGGTGTCAAGCTATGCCTTGAACTTGCTGACACTGCCTTGGGAGCCAAGGTCTATTCCTGGAGAAGAGATTAGTGGAAATTCCTTAGGAAGAAATTGGCTGCCTGTGAATGCCAGGAGACGTCATTAGATAACCTACCCAGAAACAAGGGTTCTGATGTTCATTTCACTTTAAAATTACCCTGGATATGGCACCATTAAAATAAATTACCTTGGCCTCTGTTGAGCCACCCTCCAGAGCAGACAGAGGCTCTCTGCTGGAACTCACCTTGGGGGAGTGGTGACCCTTTGCCCTTGTTACCTTGAGAAATGGGACCTTATACTAAGGGAACGTGGCAGTAGCCATTCTGGAAGTGCCTACGTTTGTCTTCCCAGTGGCCTTGGGCAAAACAAAAACAATCATTCTCATCTGCCCTTAAAGGTTCCTTTACTTATGGTCCCCAGTTTTCTCTCCCTAAGCCCATCAACATAATAAATAACGCCTTAGCATCCCGCCATGGACAGCTCAAACTTCAACTGGTTTACACCCAAAGGAAATCTTTGTTGCTGCAGAAAATCTCTTGGTCTCTTCCTAACCAGGCCAGCAGCCCTGTCTTCTCTCCTTTCCATTCTACTAGCCTGAGATTTCTCTCCACCCTTGCGAGGAGCATCAGTAAGTGCGGGTTAGTCCAGGGTTTGATCTTGAACACTGTCCAACAGGAGAGGACTCTTCTGGGGCCTACTTACCCCACAAACAATCAGTAGATGTATATCTTGAGCTGGTGATGTTATATTGGAAATCAGCGAGTTGAACAGAGGATGCCTTAGTAAGCCAAATTTGGAGTCTTTATTATGCCAGCGGACATGACATTGCTCTTGGATGTCAAAGAGGCAGCATCCGGTATTGCAAATTTGGCTCCACCCCATTCTTCCACCAACTCTCTAACGAACACACACCTATCACTTCTACTCCCTTGGCCTCAGCTTTCCAGTGAAATTAGGGTCCTGAAGACTCCTTCTATCTCTGAGTCCGTGAAAAAAAAATTCACAAAACCTGGAAATTAGAAATGCCAGTGTTGCTCTAGGCCCTAACTCAGAGACCCGTAGAGACCACCTGGCTGAAGATGGAACCGAAATGAAAATGGGGCTCCAGGTGTGGCTTCCCACGGTGGAATCTGGAAGGTGCTGTAGCATATATGGAAAGAGATTAGAGTAAGGTGACCGGATGTTAACATTGGTAAAGCGGGACACCATTGACCGGTGGGGGGGGGGGGGGGGGAGGGGTGAGGAGGTTCTTGATTAAAAATTTGGTCTATATGGAGCAACAAAAATTTTCATAGAACGTAAAAATAGTATTATAATATATTTTTTAAATTTCAACATAAGTACAATTTACAAATATAATAAATAAAAAATTATGTATAGTATTATTTTATTCTTTGGCATATTTCTTCTTTGAGTGAATTTTTTTAGTAGATTGCTGTCGTTGTTTAAAAGGTCATGAATTTGCCGTAACGTAAGTCGTAAGTGTCACTTTCAAGTCCGGCGCTAGACTTTTTGCCACCACTATAAAATATAAATAATACGAGTACTGTCTGCTAAATTCAAGAAAATTTATGTATTTATGAAATAAATAAATTACTTACCTAAATTATCTGAATAGCTGATTTGTAATGACATCACTTGTTTAACTAGCTTACTAGCACGCAGTACGATGTGTATCGTCTGAGAGACAGATACAAAATCTTTTCGTCGTTGCCAATCCCCAAAAATGCCATTGTTCATTAAGTCCAAACAATGGTGGTCGAATTCTAACAACTGATCTACAATGCGAACTTTGATAAGCGGTTCTCAATAATCAGTCCTCAACAATTATTTGTTATCATTAAAGTTTAACATTATAAAATTAACAAAAATAATATAAAACTCATATCCTGGCTAAATAGCCACATGGCCGCCAAAAACCGTATATTCCCTTCCCGTTCTCCCGCCGTTCCCTAGCTTGTCGTGCATTCTTTCCAAAAATCGGGACTTTCTTAAAATGCCGCGGGATGCAGGACAAATTGTTAAAGATCGGGACTGTTCCACCAAAAGCGGGACGTCTGGTCACCTTAGATTAGAGAGAGTGGAATAGCAAAAAAGTTCCAGCCTGGGGTAGGGCTGGGCAGGGCTGCCTCAGTTATAAAGACTTGTTCCTCACATTGTACGGGTAGGATCTTGAGACACCATAGAGTTTAGGTGGCTATGGACCTGAGGCCCAAGGTGGACTTGGGGGCATAACCACAAATAGTCCTTCCTTCAAGCATAAAGACAACTGCAGTAATACACGAGGAGTCCAAGATTCAGAACCCAAGGAGGAGTTTGACAAGAGCTGCAACAAGGCATGTCCAGAAGAGCACAGCGGAGGCTCTGTATTTTAAAGCAGTGGTTCTCAGGCCCAACACACATCAGCATCCTCTTCAGGGCTTGTTAAAGGAGTGCTGGCTTCACGCCTCGAGTTTCTGATTCAGTGGGTCTGAGGTGGGGATTGAGAACTACACTTCGAACAAGTTCCCAGGAGATGCTGATGCTGCAGGTCTGGGGGACACCCCTTGAGAATGACTTCGTTAAAGAGATTGGAAGGAGATGTCATGGGGAGCGGGGTGTTGAAGAACACAGCCAGCAGCAATGTCCTTTACCACATGCTGCGTGCAAGCTCCATAGCCTCTCCAAACCTGTTCCTTCCTCTGTAAAATGGGATTGAAGTGAGGGGTAAGGATTTGATACTTGTAAATAACTCAGGTAGCGTCTGGCAAAGTAAATGCTCCATAAATGTTAGCTATTTGTGCCTCTCGATATGGTGGCTGATAAATATAAAGCCTCTGGCACCTGGAAAGTACTCAAAAGGGCTAGTTTTATGTGTATGAAGCTTGTGCTTGGATACAAGTAACAGAAGTCCAACGAGAGCAGCTTGAGCTATGCGGGGATCTTTTCCTTCTGCGATAAGATGCCCAGGGGTGAGCAGTCCAGGTCTGGGGGGGAAGTTCTGCAAGGACCTCTCAGGACTCAGGTTCTTGCTGTCTCCCTGCCTGGCTTGCTTGGTGGGTGGCTTTCAAACTCATGGTTGCAACCTGGCTGCTGCCCCTCCAGTCCTCATTCCAGGCAGGAAGGAGGGCAGCCTGAAGGACCAAACAGCAAAGCTTTCTCCTTGTGATATTTGATTTTACGTTTTTGAAGAGAAGTCCTTCCCAGGGACTTTCACCAACATCCCACTGGCCCCATCTCATCCATCTCAGGATGGCCACGTGATATGAGGAGGCTGGCAAATTAAGTTTTTAGTTTTCCAGACTCTATGGTGGAGATGGCAAAGCCGATCGAAGCGGGTATTGAGAGAGCCAACCAAGGTACCCGTCATTGGATGGCTCAAAGCTTAAAAACCATGGCAAGCCCAGTGAGTCATGGGAGTTTGAAGCCCACAATTCATGCTATGTCCTTAATTGACTCTGCATGTGTTTGGAGGGAGACAGGGGGTGGCGGGGAGGAAGTTTGCTATTTCTCTTAGAAAACCTATGTCACTCTGTCTTGTAGGATAATCTGTGAGCACACATCTCATTCCTCATCCTTTCTCCATTTCATGGTCCACCTCCACAGCATCGCAGATTCCCCAGGTTCATGATTGTCTTGACTACTCACTATTGGAGAAACACTGTGCGCAAGGCATATCTGTAGCCCAGCCTGCATGAAGCTTAGAGTCTAGCAGGAAAGACATTAATCATTAAAGTGAAAAGGCATTTAAAATCATTTTTAATAATCTCTAAATGATAGGAACTTGTCCATGAAATTGAATTGAATCTGGTTTATTTGGTGAAAAAAGAAAGTCAAATTTGCCATTCGACTTCCTTCAAAAAGCCTTTCTTAAAAAATGTTTTTATTGCATTTACTGGGATGACATTGGTTAATAACATTATATAGGTTTCAGGTGTACAATTCCATAACACATCATCTGTGTATGGTATTATGTTTACCACCCAAAGTCAAGTCTCCTTCCCTCCAAAAAAGTCTTTTTAGGAATCTCTCATTCTGAATGCCTGGTACTTAGTAGGCCCTCCAAAAATAATGTGCTAACTGTTAATGACCCTCCCTTTTGAGCTGTAAGCTATTTTCGGTCAGAGGGCATAGCTAATTTGTATCTGTACCCTCAATGTCTAATGCAGCACTGGCACACAGTAGGAACTTGGAAATATGTGCGGCATGGAATGGAATGAAGTTTGTCATCAATAAAGACTGCCAAAGTGGCAGTTGGGCCAAAATCCATTTGGGGTGTGTTTTCTCTGGGTTGTGTAGTCAGAGTAATGACTTCTTTAAACCTCATAACTTTTTTATGTGAAGCCACGGTCTCATCCTGGCACCAAATGCACACATCTTGTCCCTGTGAGGTCACTGCAGGTTTAAATATTCCTGAGCATGTGCAGCACAGTACACTGCCTGCCTGACATGCTTCAAGCGACTCTTTCTTCCCTTGAATCTGTAGCAGTAATGACTGTGAATGGGACTCTTCTTTCCGCTAAAGGAAGTAATGCGAGTCTACAGATAGAATGACCAAATGTCTTAAACACTGCTGACCAGAGAAGGAGCTACATTTGGAAGAAAGTATCCGGAGAGCCCTTCCTTCACTTCTTAGACCTTGAGGTCTAATCTAGTGGGGGAAAGTCTTCTGCCACAATAATGAGAATGTCAGCTTTATCCCAGTTAAAAGAAAATAAAAAAATTATAGGCTTTTATGAATTGTAAATTTTTCTTCCACACATTTTGCTTAAGCTCTCAGTGTGTGTGTGTGTGTGTGTGTGTGTGTGTGTGTTGGTTTTGTTTTGACCACTGGCAAGATGAAGGAAAAGCAAGTGAAATATTTTCCCAAACTCTGTAGTCATCACTGGGGGCCTTTGCTACCTTGACTAACTGAAACAGCACTGGTCCAGGACATGCCCAGGATCCACCTGCTGCCTAGAGGACAGGGAAGGGAGGTCAGCTTGACCTGATACTCAATTATGCCCAAATGTTTCTATGTTCTGATCTACTCACAGAAAGAACACTCAGGTATAAAAAGAACCAACTACAGTTGACTAAAAATTTGTCTTTGGTGTGACAATGGGGCACGCCAGTGGCTTAAAGTCTGACAGTCCTATGTTCTACTCTTAGCTCTTCTACTCACTAGTTGTATAATTTGGGTTAAGTTACTTAACCTCTCTGAGCCTCAGTTTCTCCATCTGTAAAATGGGGAGATGACTACTTACTTAGGATTTTTGGTAGGATTGACTAATATAATATATAAGAGTGGCTGATAATATCCCTGATCCAAGAAAAATGGCCCTTATTATTACTCTAATTCATATATTGGTTGCTGGGTGGTTATTTTGAGGAGGGGGAGTTTAACTTGGCTACAGGTGTATATAGTCAGAAACTCTGGATCCAGCTGTCCTTTCAAAAGCTTTCAGATTTTGTGGCCTTGCATTGCTTTATCTATTATATTCTCATTAATTCTTTATCCACCTCTCAGCTCCAGTTCCACTCCCTCCCATTTACTCAGAGAAAGCAGAAACCTGTGGTTTTCCTGCTGGCATTTTGTTCAGACACTGGTCTCTAAAGGTCTCTCCTGCCACTTGGAAGAACCAAAGAATACAAGCAACAGGAATGCTGACTCCTCAGAGGGCTTCACGGATTCTCGGACACAGCATGTCATTGCCTTTATGCTATTCCTTAGGGTGAGAGGAGATGGTCTTACTCTTGCTTGTGAAGTGAGCGTGGATGGAGCTTTGCTTCCCGTGCCCAGAACTCGTGCTGCTCCAGGCTTTCTCCCCCTGATATCGGCTTCATGTGGCCAGAAAGGAAGATTCCCAACAAAACTGTTGTTCCATCCTGGCACATGGACCTATCCCAGCAGTTCACCTCGCTCTGTTCTGTGAAGCCCCTGAGAGGCTGAGAGAGACCGAGAATCGAAAAGTGTGGTGTGGCTCAGTTGGTTGGGCATCGTCCAGTGCACCAGAGGGCCGCCGGTTAGATTCCCAGTGGAGGCACACATGTCGGGTTGCAGGCTTGATTTTTGCTTGGGGTGTGTGTGCAGGAGGCAGCTGATCCATGTTTTGCTCTCACATCGATGTTTCTCCCCGACCCCCTTCCTCTCTCTCTCTCTCAAAATAGTAATAATAATAATAATAATAATAATAATAATAATAATTAACAAAAAAATCTTTTTTACAAGACAAAGACTGAAAGAGCAACACAGAAAGAGACAAAGATATAGGAAAGACAGAGAGAGAGCAGATCTAGAGAGACACTGAGAGATAGAAAGATTAAGAGGCAGAGAAAGAGAGAGAGACAGAGAAACATACATAAGACAAAGAGAAACAGAGACACACACAGAGGGAGAGACAGGAGAGGGGATGACAGAAATCGGGAGAAAGAGGCTTGCAGAGAGATGAAAAGAGACAGAAATATAATGAAGGAGCGTTCTGGACAGAGAGACCAGAGACATTCAGAGGAAGAGAGAAGCATGGTTTAGAGGGAGGTGAGGCTGAAGAAAGAAGCCAGACTTAGGGGCAAGTAGGATGAGCAGTGGCTCAGCTGGGGATATGCACAGTTTGCACCCAGGAGTCTTCATACTGAAGTGGGTTCTTAGCTCTCAGCAGCCAGCTGAGTGTCATGTTCAGACGATATGCTTCAGAAAGAGGGCTGGGCAGACTTACAGGGACAGCCAGGCTTTAATACATGGGCTGGGGCTGCAGTCAAGGCCTGGGAGTTCAGAGCAGGCTTTCCCCACAGAACCGAGACAACAGCCTATGGCCCCAGGCAGTCAGGGCAAAGAGCAACCTCAGGCACACTTAAGCTTCTCTTAGCCCAGAGCCTGCAGGGGACCTGGGGGCCATACCCTGCAGCTGCAGGTCCAGCCCGCCTGTGGGTGCAGGCCTCTGCTGCCATCTTGGGAATGTGGGGAACTGCCAGGCCATTTCCTAAGCAAACCCTCCCCATCAGCATGCGTATGCCCACATAGGCCTGTATGCTTTCCAGTCTACTGGGGGAATGGCTCCTCTTAAGCAAAGAGAACTTGATATTTGAAGTGAGCCATTGCAGCATTTCCATATTTTTCAACACAGTGGGGCAAGGTCAGGTGAAAACTGCTTCATCAAGGAAATCCCAGTTAATTTTATCAAGGTACCTCAAACACCTAAGATGCTGAGAGAGCATTTGGGGGCCCTGTTCCCAGAACCTCACACGTGCGCCTGTCCCATCCTCACTCCCTGACCTGTCCTGGGTTTCCCTGGTGGCTGCCTGTTCCCCTTCCGGCTCTGAGGACAGCTGAGGCGTCTCTTCCTCTGCCCTTGCTCCTCTTCCCGCACAGTGGTCGCCCACTCCTACTGCCCCAGGCTCTTCCGGAGCTGTCTCTGCCCCTGGGACCTACTGTGGGTGGCTGGCTCTCTTGCGCCACACCCACTCCCTGACGGGCATGTGACATTGTCCTGAGGCTCCAAGAGAAGGGCTATCATCTCCTTGTTGGACAGGAAGGTGATGCCTAAAAAATGCTGTCCCTTTGACCCTGGGACCTCAAAGTAGAAGTGGCAATATAGACAAAGCCACCTATGGATTAGGGAAATGGGCCCAGATAACTTGTAAGGTAAGTGCATTCCTGTGCCTGTCCTCAGCTGCCTGCCTGAGTCAACAGAAGTTTGAAGCAGCTCAGTACGGTCAGTACCCCAAAGCCTGAGGCCTGTGCAGGACCTCCGTGGAGTGTTCCAGCTGGGTCGAATGCACCCTGGGGACCTCAGATTGCTGGCACAGCATGTGGCTTTGTCAGCAGGCTGGCTCAGCGCCCTCATCAATGCCAGCAGTCATGCTCTCTCTTTCCATTGTACTTTACTTCCCAAAGCACTTTCTTACTTATTATCATACTTCATTCTCCCCACAATTCTCAGGAGGTAGGCAATTCCCCCCTTTAGTAAAGAAAGTGGGGATTGGAGAGGCGCTTGTGCAGAGCCATTACCCAACTTCTGGATTTAAAAACCGGGGCGCCTTCCACTCTGTTCAGCTGCTTTATGGTGAGGCACTGTTCAACGCAGCCCCCCTCCCTCCCACCCCCCAGCATCCTATGTTCCGTCCTTTATTTTCCTCTGGAAAGGAAAGGCTAACGTGGCAGGAGAGGTCTGGCCTGTCATTCCTCAGGGAGTTAGACAGTGCTGGAACCATGCAGAAAACTTGCAACCTGCAGGCTTCCTTTGCTGCAGTCAGCCCTCGCAGTCCTTCCACCTGGATACATTCCGGCCGCCCTGCCCTGCACATGGGCCAGAAAAAGGCACACAAGCCTGGTCACAGAACAAGCACTGGTCCCTGGCTCCAGGGCGGCCAGGGGTTGAGGGAATTCATTGTGTCTTGTCTCTAGTTATTGCTGAGCTACAGGAAAGCTACTGATGTGTGTATCTTAGATCCAGCCTTTTGCTTATTACTTATTAATGCTACTGTTTCCAGTTGATTCTCTGACATTTCTTAATCATAATTTTCTCTCCTTTCCAGTAGTACTACTTCTTATTTCTATTTTATTGTACTTACTAATCAGATGTCCCAGTATTAAAGAAATGTAGTAATTGCAGAGATTTTTGTTCCTGATTTTAATGAGACCATGTCTAATGTTTTACAGTTAAGTATGATATTTGCTGTTGTCATGAGCGTTGCCTTTGATGGTGTTAAGGAAGCACTTTCTATTCCTAGTTCAAAAATATTTTTTAAAAAGTCAGGAATGAGTGTTAAGTTTTCTGATAAAGAGGTAGCAGCTGAAAAATGCCCGAGTCAAGAGAATGGATCAGAAGAATGCCTGTTGGAGTGGTGAGGTGTGGTTGTCAGTGTAACCTTGGAGGTCTGGCAGCCGTTGATGGGGAGACCTTGGGAAGTCACCTAACCTCTCTGAGCCTTAATCAGCGCATTTGTAAAAGGGGACGATAATGGCCTCTACCTGCTAGTTTTATCGGGATGAGGTGAGGTGGTATGTGTAAAGTACTGAGATAGCCCATCTCCATGATGGCCCTCAATAATTTCTGCCCCCTGATACACCTTATGTAATCTCCTCTGTATGCATGGGGATTGGTCTGTGTGACCGATAGATTACGGCAGATGTGATGGTGTGTCACTTCCAAGGCAGGGTCACAAAAGGACGTTGAGGCTTCCCGGTTGCTCAGTCTCTTTCTGGATCACTTGCTCTTGGGGAAGACAGCTGCCATGTTACCTGTGGAGAGGCCCACATGGTGACAAACTAAGGCCTGCTGCCAACACAGTGGGTGTAAGCCATTTTATAAGTGGGTCCTCCAGCCCCAGTCCAGCCATTAGAAATGGCAGCCCTGGCTGACACTTAATTGCAACCTCAGAGACCCCACTGGAGCCAGAACCACCCAGCCTAGTCACTTCTTGCTTCCTGACCCTCAGAAAGTCTGTAACATAATAAATATTTATTGTGTTAAGCTACTGAGGTTTGGGATATTTTGTTACATACCAGTAGATAACTAATACAAGTACCTGGCATTTGGTAAGTGCACAATCAAGGTTATCTATTTTATCAGTATTAATATTAATGAGCATCTGAGTAACTAAATAACCCAATTGACCCTACATTGAAAACCGATGTAAAAGTTTAACAAAACTCTCCATTCTTCAAAAGATCTTTCTTGTTATTCAGGCTCAATAATAATTCTAATCAAGTGAGGTTTTCTATTAAGCACACCTAGCCTTAGATATACAAAAAGAGTTACATGAAAATAAAATTTTTGCAATTTAGCTTATATTTGGGGGGAAATAATTTTTCTGAGGAGGTCACTTTGTTTCTTCACATATGAATTGAGAGGATTGGAATAGGTCTGACCTGTCCAAAATGGTAGCTACTGGCCATCTAAACTATTTACATTTATATTAATTAAATTTAAATAAAATTAAATTTCTTAGTTGTACTAGCCACATTTCACGTGCTCAATGGCCATATGAGGTGAGTAGCCACAGTATTAGAACAAAGAAAGAGAACATTTTCATCGTCACAGAAAGTTCTATTGGACAGCACTGGTTTGGATGTCTAGTAAGGATGGCTCTGAGGCTGGTGTAGAGCACTTGGCACAGTTCCCAGAACATAATAGGTTCTCTTTCTTTCTGCTGTCTCGCAACTCGGGCAGGTACAGCTGGGCCTTTGCTTGATTTAAGCAGCCAAGAAATGCTGAAACTGATCTTAGGAAGAGCTTTCCCACCCTCACTGCTCACCATCATTTCAGATTTCTGTTTCTATCACAGTGGTCTTGCCAATGATTGGGTCCTGTATCCTCAATATCCAGTTATACAATTCCAACTTGTTGCACTTCAAAAAATGCAGAGAACCACACTCATTCATTATCTGCTTCTATCAGCATGTCTTCTTGTGTCCACCCTCTCTTGGAGGACTTCTCTTCTATTTGTCTCATGCCTTGCTGCCTTAGGTCTCTGCTGATCACTCACCCCAGGTCGAGTTCTCTTCATTCACCCTTAAACTAATTTTTGTTCCTGTTTCCTCCTCTCCATCTCTACTGCCAACACCCTGTCTTGGGCCCTCGTCATCACTGTCCTGTGAATGGTCTGATGGGTGTCTTGCTTTGTTAAAGATCCAGTGGAAAAGCAGAACTAGAGCTTGGAAAGGAAGGCAGACTGGTCATGTGGGGGCAGAAATAGGGGATCTGCAAAGAAGCCAGACACAGAAGAGTGATTTGGGAAACCAGTAGGTCAAAATGACATTCATTTCTGAGGACAAGTCATCTTGAGCAGTTGCCAGGGGAAAAGTGAAGTCCCTAAGGGTCTCTAAAGGGCAGAGCAGTGAGGCAACACGCATATTCATCAGTGACCCTCTCATCTCTTCCTGCTGCTCAACGGCTCCCCTTTCACCCGAGCAACCAAATCCTACTCTTCCATTACTCATTCCTTTATTCATCCACTCAAGTAACACTTCCTGAGCCTCCACCCTTCCTAGGGCCCTGAGTTGGACTTTGCTATTAGGACTCAGAGATGAAAAAGAAGTGTACTCTGCCCTCTGTGAGCTCATAATTCATTTGAGAAATGTGGGTAGATAGTTGGAGGACCAAGAGACTCCAAAGAAGTACGCTTCATATTCTTCTGCCTACATCTTGCCCCCTCAAAAGGGACTCAGTGGACTAAGCCTGGATACTAACTGCCACAGCAGGGACTTGAGGGCATAAGGACAGGGTCTAGAGGCTGATGTGCAGGAGAGCAATGCACAACCTGTGTGTGCAACTGTTCATGGAGGCCCTGGTGCTGATCCACGGCTGAGTTTGCCATAGTGCAACAGGATAGTCAGAAGTCTGTTTAACAGTTTGGGGACAGGGCCTGCCCCAGTAGGTGCTTTAAGTTTGTGTTTGTGTTCTTCTTGGTCTTTGATATATTGGAGCAAATATTTTCTTCTGCCCTTTCTCAGATCTCCAGCCTAACGAAGCATACAATGAGCTAGGGGTCCAGTGTGCAGAGCTGGGAGGCGGAAAGTCCGCTCCATGCTGGCACCTGGCCCAGGGCATCAGGTTGGAAATGTTTCCCATGTTCCATGATGGGAGGTTGGGGGCGGGGGGCGGGGAGTGTAAAACTGGAAAGCGTTATCTAGACAAGCTGTTTGGCCATATCCTTGTCAGAGTCACAATCCCATAAAATATATTTGTGTATATTAGTAAAAGTCACCCCCTGCTCCGGGTGGACACAGCCCTCATAGTCTTTGATCTGATGAGAGAAGGAAGTCTGGATTTTAGCTCCCACTTTCTCCCTCCTGTGTGGTGGATAACACACACCACTGAACTCAGTGGTCCTGATCCCTTTCCCCTGTCCCTCCAATCTGTGTCTCTGTGTGCTATGAGCTCAGGACTGGACAAGGAAGAAAACTAGATCAATAAATGAGAATAAGTGGGATGCTTGAGGAATGGTTACATATCAGAAAACAGTCATATGGAAGACAAAGTCACACTAAGCCAGTGTCTAATATTAAGACTGATGTCTTGCCTCTCCTGGGCCTTTCCCAGAGCCACAGAGCACGAGGAAGGCTGAGGACAGAGGGAGACCTTCCAGGAACAAATCCCCAGATGCCTTCTTCCCTCACTGGTCTGTTAAATGCACTTACTCTTTTACTTTCACTTTAACACGAATGTGTTAAATAGTTTTTGATTTATGTGTATGTTTAATACATGCCTTCAATATCTGTCCATGATTTCATTCTCTGTCTTGGTTTCCAAGCTCCTTGAAAGTGCAGACTCTGCATTACATGATTAATATTGCTCTGTAAAACGCCTGGCACATTGCCACCTGGTGCTTTTAGATGATAACAAAGACGATAAAGTTCAAATTCCTCACTCTGGCATTCCAGACCTTCTATTATCTAACTCCTCAAACTACTCTCCTCCCCACTCCCCAGTATTCTATACAACAGCCAAACTGGCTGACATCCCCTGGGCATCTCATCTCCATGATTTATCTCAAGCTGTTTCCTCATCTTCATGTCCCTTTCCCCTTTTTTCTATCCCTGAGTAACTAAATCCAACCCATCTTTGAAAGGTCAGCTCTATTACTCTTCCCCATGATATCTCTCCCGATTGCTTGTGCAAAAAAAGATCTTGCATCTTTGCTCTCCCATGAAACTTCATTTCAACTGTGTATGGATCTAATGACATCTACTTTGTATCATTGTTTCCCCTGCTAATCTGGAACTTCTTGGGGGTAGAGGCTGTGTCCTATCCACCTTCTTTTCTACAAGGCTCACCCCAGGCTGGTTACCTGGTATTTAGCTCTGCAACATGAAGAACAAGTTCCATCCAGCTCCGAGTCTCAGTTTGGTCATCAGTAAGCGAAGGGTTGGACAAAATGATCGCTAAGAAACATGGTAGCTCTGAGGCCTGTGGTCTATAGTCCATCAGAGGCTCAATGAATGACTAAAAGTTTGAAGAGGGTGTCTCCCAGCAGAAGAGATTGTGCTTTGGGGACTTGTTAATGGAAGCCTAAACATTTTTGGATTGCCAAGAAGTTGGAAATTCAAACCTTGTGCTCCACATTTTTCTCTCCCTATGAATGGGAATGACATTAAGTGACTCAGAGAATAGTTGGCACAAAGACTTAATCTCTGTTCTCCAAAGTTAGCACTGAGGGCTTCTCCTGCAGTTCTCCTTCCTCCCCTCAAGAAGCAAAGGTGGGTCCATGATACTTCCTCCCTGTGGAGGTTGGGGGTGCCCTACTCACTTTAACCCAGGCTCCCCCTGGGGCGAGGTTTGGATTACACACTGGTGTCCAGGCCCCTCATCAGAGGATCTGCCTGCTACAGCACTGGAGACCCTGAACCAATATCTATTTTTGGCAATAATTATCAAGCATTTTGTAAGAACCTGGGTGCATGAGCAAATCTTTTAAAAATAAGCCTATACTGTCTCCCCAGATTCCTGGCGGTGACTCGGCACGCCGTACAGTAGCTGTGATTCACGGAGTGTAGGCCCTGAAGGCCTGTGGGTGAGTCTTGGCAACTGTTTCTCTCTCCCTCTTAGAATCCAGAGGGTCACAGCTAAGGAAAGGTGGCACACCCCCCCACAGCCCCAGTCTTCTGGAATGCCATTGTCACCACTAAGCCACAGACTTTTCTCTGCTTATAGATGTGGCCAACCATCAAGGCCAAGAACATTCGTCAGGGAAGCTCTAGAGCTGGGATAGGGTAGCACACTGATAGCCCAGTTTGAGGACAGATACCTACCTATGGGCTTGGGAATGAGAAGGAGGGGTCCACCAGAGAGAGAGAAGAGGGGAGGACGGGGAATGCCCCAGCTGATAGAAGTCTCGCCAAGAGTCTTGGGCTCCAGGCCCAGCTGAGCTGCTGACTCAATGTGAGCTCTTAATCGCCTGTGGAGAACAGGCCCAGCTCCTGGAAGCCTAGAGGACTTAGTGGTATTTGTGCAGCTACAGAAGCGGGGCCTGTGGGCTGGCATGAAGCCTCGCCTGGCTGTGGACAGGAGGGCAGACAAGCAGGACAGAGTGGGAGGCCACAGTAAGAGACAGGATGAGGTGAGCCTGCACCAACCTGAGTCATGACTGTTTGCAGAAGGGACTCACAGAGAAACAGAATGTGGGGGTGGTGCGTGGGAGTGGAGGAGAGTCAGGGAAACCTACACCCATGAAGTCAGCCCAGGCTGCCCACCCAGGTTTAGGAAGAGATGGATTATACATTTTTCCGTTTTCATAGCTGAGTCAAAGACTTCAATTTTTTCAAATATCCCAGATCTGCTCAGAGATTTAAGGAGCCTAATAAGTACATTAGCAGAAACTCAAGACCCACTGCATCACTCTTGTTTCTCTCCTTCTGGCCCCTTTACTGCACCTCCTGCCCTCTGAGGGCCCCGATATTAACTTAGTTCTCTCCTCTGCCTTATTGTACAAACATGAGATGGGAATAAAAGTGTCCCCCCTTTCTACCTGCCTCTTCAAAAGCTGAGAGAATGATGAGTGAAAATCCAGGAAGAAGCTTGTGCATCCCAAGACTCTGTGTAAAATGCTGAATCTTGGCACAAAATGTGTAGAGTGGAACTAATGTTGTCTTGAAATATTTTCAGAAGTGTTTCTATCTCCTTAAAGCTGTCTGCTCTGGGAGTGTCAGTGTTTCAGGGGAAGGGCGCATCTCTGCCATTGCTGAGGTTTCACGGTAAATTAGATTTTTGTGAGCCCCCAAAATGACAATAAGCTTGAAAATTAAGCACTAAAGAGAGAGGATTTTCTAAAGGGCTGGAGGATCCCATCACAGAATTGTATTGGTGGGAAGTTGCTACAAGGCAGAAAAAGGAAGGGGAGAAGCCCATCCCTGTATTTCCAACAGGTCCTGGGGAAAGAGAGACAGACAGCTCGGTCCAGTACTCTGATAGGCATGTGTCTCCATCTCCCACCCCAGGTTCCAGTCTGGGGGGAGATGTTTTTTTTATAAGTTTAAGAGAACATGCTGTCCTCTTTCAGAGTCTGCAAAGACCACCTCACACATTTCCTGCACCAACTTGGTCGTGTCTGTGGCTACATCCAAGGAAATGCAGAAATGCATGGGAATCTCTAGGGCTTCTAGAGACTGATAAGGACCTTAGCTAAAAGTCTGTCTGGGGCGTTGGAAATGAGGGCGTGCCTGGCACTGTAGCCAAGATCAGACCTCCTGGGTAAGTCAGCCTGGAAGTCCAGCCAGACCTTAGGCCTTGTGGAACCCAGAGAAAATCCTCGATGGGCCAAGTCAGAACAGAGACAAGTGACCTCTGACCAAATCAGCAAAACATTCATCTATTACCTGTGGCCCAATGTGAGCCCTCAGACTAGCAACTCTCAACCAGGGCTGCACAACAGACTCACCTGGATAAGTTAGCCCCGGCTCTGCACCCAAGGGCTCTGATTTCATTGGGGTGAAGCTGTGGGATTGGTATCTTTTTAAAAAGCATTCTGGGCATGTGAACCAGGGAAGTTAATTGCTTCCGTTAGGGTTAGAATTATCCTCCACACCAAGGCCATAATGAGACAAGTGAGGCACCTAGGGTGCAAAATGGAGGGAGATGCTCACTGTCAAGGTCGTGGAAGTGCAGGTCATGCCTGAGAGTGCTTCCTTCCATGTGTGTCCCAGGTGCTGGCCTTGCCTCACCCTAGCCCTGCTCTACCTCCTCTCCAGATAGGCTCATTGCCTGGCCCAATTTGAAGAGTAACCCAGGCCTTTTCTCCGGAAGGCACCAGAAGGTTTCAGAAAAAAGTGTCATGGGGCCACAAGACCTACGGGGGAATGGGCTTGGAAAAAGAGTAGGCAGAAAACAAAAGAATGAAACAGACTAAACTATTACCTTAAGCGCTTTGCTGGTTTCCGGGATGAAAATGACATGATATGACTATTGGCTACAAAATAGAGTTTAGTCATTTCTACCAGCCCTCTAAAGCCAGGGCATTTTGGTTTAACTCACTGTGGGGCAGGGTGGACTAGGTCCAGGATTCTTCAGAAAGGGATTCAAGTTATACAAATGGATGTGTGTTCATGTTCGTTAGAGTCACAAAGACAAGGAGTGTGTGCCTTTCTCCTAATAGTGTGTGGGCAAGACTCAGGGCTCCCTGCACAGCTCTAGGTTGCTCTCCATTTGTCTCACCCAGAAATCAGTCTCAGTGAATCAGGCATCAGCACCACAGAAGGCAGATACATAATCTGGGGAGCATTTGGAACTGATTACATTGTTAGTGTGAGCTCAGGGCTCTAGGAATGGCACAGCACTGTGCAAAAGCGCAGGGCTTCACACGCGAGCACAAACGCGTTCTTTGTAAATAATAAGTGACCTTTGTTTCCCTCTGCCCGGCCTCTTTGCCCTCCCTGCTTCATCCGGCCTCAGCATGGATCATGGTCCTCTAGAAGGAAACCTGATCTGGCTCTGCCCAAGGAATTGTGCACCCTGGGCCATGATACAGCTGGGATGGGGGTGTCATTCTGTGTTTTAACCCAAAGTCCTTCTTACAGGGGTAGGAAGAAGGGCCCTGGCCTTCAGGAGCAGAGCTGTGTTCTGAACTGTGTCAGGGCACCTTTTAAAGCCTGGTTCTGTTTCTGGCCTCTCTTGTCATCATCTCAGTGTTGACAGCAGTGGGGAGAGCTGTCAGCGTCAAGGAGGAAGAGCAGGAAGGCTGGAGGCTTAGCTCCTGATCACAGCGCTAACTTCCAGTCGATGCTCAGGGCCTTGTAGCAGCCTCTGGTCCTGAGTCACAAACCTCCAAATCCTGAACCTCAAGTTTCCTTTAGAAAAAGAACTTGAGGTCTGACTTCCTTCAGATCTGCTGGCTTGGCCAGATCTGCTGGCAGAGGAGAACTACCTGCTCCTGGGGGCTGTGGAGAGGGTTAGCACGTGAGCAGCTGTTTTGGCTCTCTAATGAACTAGGCCACTTCAGCTCAAGTTGTTTCTCATTCTTGATTTCTGCTGAGAAAAGCAGCATCAATGACCCATAAAATTTGAAAACTGTTTCCTTTACCCATTTGCTGGGATCTATTAATCACTTCCGATAGCCAGCAGCTAACCGGCCTGTGAGACACCTGGTCTTGATTTAATTAATGTGCAAAGCAAAAGAACACCAGGCAGGTAAAAATCTGTAATTAGCAATAGTCTCTTATGATTTTCTTTGTTGGTCCCCCCCTTCTTCCCCCTTTCCAGGCAGTGGGAGGGGAGGAGAATAAGCCAAAGGCAAATATGGTTTAATTCCATCTTGAGTAATTACGCCGGAAAGCCCTCTAAAAAAAATTGCTGGCTGTTTAACTCAGCAATTTGAGCTTGCCTTTGGGATCATCATCAAACTGTAAATGCTTTGATCTTTTTTATGCTTCTGTACATAAAGAAAACCAAGCACACCTAATTCTGGTACCATGTTCTCATAAGCATCAGAAACTCACAGGTAGGAGGCTCTGAGGGGCTGGCGTTGTTGGGGAAGGAAACAGCTGGATGCCTTGGAGTGAACATCAGAAGCGGAGCCAAGAGGCTGGAGCTCTGGTCCCCGCTCCCCAGTGGCTCATGAAATGACACTGGGCAGGACATGCCCCTTCCTGACCTCCATTTAAAAAAAGGGGGGGGGTAAGGACAGATGATTTTTAAATTTTAAGGTCCTCCCTCCCCAACTCCTCAAGCTCTGCCATCCTTTGCTTCTAGGAAACACATTATTTTCCCACACCACAAACCCAGGGGAGGGGCAGGCTAAGCAGGGGCAAAGGTAAGTAGGTACAGAGGCTTGTTCTGCCAGCTTGATTATCAAAATATTTAAGAAAAAGATGACCAATTATGGATTATGAGATTCCTTTGAACTGTGGCATACCATGGATGTGGTATTAAACCTGTAGCCACAAAAGAGAAATATTTAACTGGCCTCTGGGTTTTGTGGGGCACCTGTGACCTCAGCCTTAATCAGCATCACATGCTCTCCTATAACACTAGAAAACCGCATGGATTTTAGGCAGTCACCCAAGTTAAACCATTGCATGCTCTTCTCCTGTCGGGGAAGAAATGCAAAACTGGGGCAACAGGGCACATATCCATTCATTCATTTCTTCACTTGGCCATTCATTCAGCAGATGCTTGGTCCCTATAGTACATGGGGCCCTATGGATGAAGTAGGAATTGAATTAAGCACAGCTGAGAGGCAGGCAAAGGTTCTTGGAGCATCTATGTTCACTTCTTTACTACTTTATGTACCAGATTTGTAATAACACAAGCTATCCATAAGAAGACATCTTCTAGTTCTTAAGAGCCAGAATGGCCACAGGTCTTTAACCAAGAATGCCACTTCTCTCTGTTGAGTTCATGTTCTTTCTTCAAAGCCCAATTCCATGCCACCTCCTCTGGGAAGCTTCTCCTGAGAGCCTGAGGTAGATGTGATTTCTTTGTCTTCTGGTCATCCATGGCATTTGGTTGGTCCCACTCAAATGGTTAATTTACATCCAAATTTGCACAATTTTTGATTCTGTATATGTCTTATTCTCCTATAGACTGGTAGCTCCTCAAGGGCAGGGACAACCGAGGCACAGGAAGGACAGACTTTGTTGGAGAGGTCAATATCCTGGTTGTGCTATAGTTTTGCAAGTCTTAACCAGTTAAAGTATACCCAGTTTCCCTCAATTATATCTGTACTAGAGGCCCGGTGCACGAAATTCGTGCACGGAGAGGGTTGTCCCTCAGCCCAGCCTGTACCCTCTCCAATCTGGGACCCCTCAAGGGATGTCCGACTGCCCGTTTAGGCCCGATTCCAGTCGATGCTCAGGGCCCTGTCGCAGCCTCTGGTCCCGAGTCACAAACCTCCAAACCCTGAACCTCAAGTTTCCTTTAGAAAAAGAACTTGAGGTCTGACTTCCTTCAGATCTGCTGGCAGAGGAGAACTCACTGGGATCGGGCCTAAATGGGCAGTCGGACATCCCTCTCACAATCCAGGACTGCTGGCTCCCAACTGCTCACCTGCTTGCCTTCCTGATTGCCCCTAACCGCTTCTGCCTGCCAGCCTGATCACCCCCTAACCACTCTGCTGCCAGCCTGTTTGCCCCCAACTTCCCTCCTCTGCTGGCCTGGTCACCCCTAACTGTCCTCTCCTGCAGGGTTGATCACCTCCAACTGCCCTCCCTTGCAGGCCTGGTCCTTCTCAACTGCCCTCCCTTGCAGGCCGGGTGCCTCCCAACTGCCCTCTCCTGCTGGCCATCTTGTGGTGGCCATCTTGTGTCCACATGGGGGCAGGATCTTTGACCACATGGGGGCAGCTATATTGTGTGTTGCAGTGATGGTCAATCTGCATAGTACTCTTTTATTAGATAGGATAGAGGCCTGGTACAGGGGTGGGGGCCAGCTGGTTTGCCCTGAAGGGTGTCCCTGATCAGGGTGGGGGTTCCCTTGGGGCGTGGGGCGGCCTGAGCGAGGGGCCTGTGGTGGTTTGCAGGCTGGCCACGCCCCCTGGCAACGCAAGCAGAGGCCCTGGTATCTGGAATTTATTTTCCTTCTACAATTGAAACTTTGTAGCCTGGAGCGGAGCCAAGCCTGGGGCTCCCTCTGAGGCTGGTATCCATTTGTGTTGGGGTTATAATTGCAACTTTGTTGCCTTAAGCGGGTGGGCCCGGCCAGGGTGTGTGGAAAGCTTTGCTTTCCCTGTTGCCGGCGGCAACCCAGGCCTGCTCTCTCAAGCTCCATTCTGCCACCATTTGTTTGAATTTGTTTACCTTCTATAATTGAAACTTTGTAGCTTGAGTGGAGGCTTAGGTCTGGCAAGGGCAGGCGGAAAGCTTGGCTTTCTCTGTTACCTAGGAAACCTTGCTCTCTGTGGCTGTAGCCATCTTGGTTTGGGTTAATTTGCATACTCGCTCTGATTGGATGGTGGGTGTGGCTTGTGGGTGTGTTGGAGGTATGGTCAATTTGCATATTTGTCTATTATTAGATAGGATTACGGTATATCTCATAACTGCATATGCATCTACAATTATCTCCAAATAAAGAGTTTAATTAAAAAACAGAACACACAGAACCATAAGACCTTGAAGCTGGAAGAAACTCAAGAGGTCCCCTAGTCCTGCCTTTCCCCAATGTGTGAATTTCTACAACAGCATCCCACATACAGATTAAACCAGCCTTTTCCAAACTGCAGCAATAGAGAACTCACTCTCTCATAAGAGAGAACATTTCATTTTCAGACAATTCTCATTCTATCCCGAAACAAAATTGCCAGGCGGTCACTTCTACCTGGAGCCCACACAGAACAAATCGCTCCCTTATCCCCATGACAACCCTTTAGGTATGTGAAGATGGTCGTTATGTCCATCTGAGTCTCCTCCAGGCTGCAGGATTTCAGTTCTCTTATCTCCATAGTTTTGAGTCCTCATACTACTCTGGAGCCTTTTCTCTAAATGTACCTCATATGTTACTCTGATCTGAAACAGGATCAGAAACTACCTCCTTTGTTTGGACTCTCCACTGGCTCCAATGTAGTTAAAGACCACATTGGCATTTGTATGCTAACTCCATACCATTGGCTGATAGTAAATGTAGGGTCCACAAAAACCTCTCAGTCTTTTTGTTACACTAGCTGCAGCCAAGCTCCCATCTCCTATGTTGGCAACTGTTGTTTTATTTTATTTTTGACTCAAAGGTAGGACTTTACATTTCTCTAAACCCAGCTGCAGTTCTAACCTTTCATCGATTGGAAACTTGAAGGAGGTCTGAATCAGTAGTGAGATGTGGAAGACGGTGAGTAAGAGAGGGTGCCCCTGTGCATGCTGCCATGTGTTGGCCAGCATCCTGTAGCAGCGTGCCCAGAGATGTAGGAGCATTTCCAGAGCTGGCAACCCTAGGGTATTTCTCATTGTTGTTGAATAGCAAGATAGATTTATATTTATAACAAGCATTTGCTGCAGAACAGCCCAGCAGAACCTCCGGGGTTCCACAACTCTTCCAGCTCGATGACATGTGCAGAATAATGCCAGCCTGGCTGCCATCCTTGTTCCCCATCCCCATAGAGACACAGCTGGGAACCAGAGCATCCGCTAAAGGCTCAGTGCCAAGCATCTGTGCCCAGGGCTCAGGGAGACAGGGAGGATGTCTCCATGGGACATTAGAGGGCAGAGCCTCTCACCCCAAACTAAAAGAGAAGAGGAGGCAAGGCTTTTTGGGCTGCTTAGAGCAGAGTGGCACAGAACAGCTGCTTATGTAAAATCAGTGAGGTCTAACTCTTCTTGGGGAGGGATAAACTCAGTCCAGCACCCATTGGCCCAAAGCTTCATCTTAACCTGTGTTCCCTTCCTTTGCCTGTCTTGGCATCAAAGCATTGTTGCATTGGCCCATGAGAGGTCAAGGGAAGCACATTCCCTTCTTCCCCCTGTTAAACATCTTCATTGGCTCCTGTTATTTGGATTCCATTCCTGCTGCTCTTTTCACATGACTGACATGTCTTTTGGGTGTGCCCTTTCTCCCCATCTATTGTCAAAGTCCCGCCCATTTCTTTGGGACCTGGCTCAAATGCACGTTTACATGAAGCCTTCCTTAGTTCTTCCAATGGTTGTAATCTCGCTCTTCTCTGTGCTTCTCTCTTCTCAGTGTCCTGGAGGACACGGTCCTGGCAGGCTTCACAGAGGAACTGCTGTGCTTAGTATCTGAAGTTGCCTGACATGGGCCCTACTTTGCCTTAGTTCCATCTAGTCTATGTCCGGGGCAGAGTCTACTTGGTGTCCCTGATATCTATTTTTCCCTTCTCCATGGCAGTAGAAATTTTAGCAGACTTTTAGCACATGGTCACCCAGAATAAACACGACAATCCCCATCCTCCTTTATAGCTGGGCATTGCCATATGACCAAGTTCTGGCCAACAGGATGTGAGTGGAAATGGTGAGAGCAAACTCTTCGCCTTTAAAGAGAAGGAGGCTTCCTTCCATGGCTCCTTCCCTGCTTTCTATTGGTTGGAATGTGGATGTGGTGGTGAGCCATGCTGAACCATAAAAATGAGGACCACAACCTAGAGATGATGGAGCAAGAGGAGAGAAGAAGCCTGTGCCTCTGATGACTCACTGAACAGAACCATTTTATCAGCTCAGAGTTTACTTGAGAAAAACACTTCTATTTTTTTTTTTAACCCCAGTTACTCTGGGTCTCTGCCCCATGTAGCTAAACCTGCATTCTAACTAATATAATGTCTTACCACACTTAATTCTTGAATCCCTTGTTCTGCTTCTGCCCTCTCCTTGCCTCTCTGACTTTCGGCCCACTGCTTCAACTCCCAGCTTTTTGGCTTATCTCTTCCCACCTGGCCTGACCCAACCTCTCAAGGTACCCTGGGATCCTTTTTCTGGCACCGTCCTGATGAGCAAGCATGGGTTAAAGGGTGGTAGTGGCCAAGCTGCAATTTCCAGATTCTGTTTGCTCTCTGGTTCTAACCTCTGTTACTTGGATGTCAGACACCAAGCATTTAGTGCCTCCTGGGCCCCTCTCTTGTCCACTTGTCTTTGAGTTAGAGTCCAATGAGCTCCACGAGGGCAGGCATTGTACCTGCCTCCTCTTGAAAGGTCTCCTAGTAACTTATTCATAGCAGGCCCTTAAACAATGTATGTAGACTCAAACCTTGGGATTCCTAGAGCACCACAATGAGTCCTGGACAATGCAAAAGACTGTAGGGAAAGTACTAGCTTTTTCCAGTTATTGAAGCCTTCCCAGCTGGAAAAGGCAAGTGGATTAATAAATCAATATAGTAGATTTTCTCAATTGGGATTCTTCCAAGATGTTTTCCTCCTTAGGAAAAGAGAGAGAGAGAGAGGGTTATGGCCTTCAGCACTACTTGATACCCTAGCACCGTGGTCGGCAAACTGCGGCTCTCGAGCCACATGCGGCTCTTTGGCCCCTTGAGTGTGGCTCTTCCACAAGATACCACGGCCTGGGTGAGTCTATTTTGAAGAAGTGGCGTTAGAAGAAGTTTTAGTTTAAAAAAATTGGCTCTAAAAAGAAATTTCAATCGTTGTTCTGTTGATATTTGTCTCTGTTGACTAATGAGTTTGACGACCACTGGACTAGCACTTCAGCCTCCTGAGACAAGCTGTGCCCACCCACTGCTGACCTTTAACTGTTAAGCAAGAACCCAGAGCAAGCTAAATCTTAGTCACTGAGCTGAGAAGAAAGAGCTGGTCTGCACTGTACTTCTTATTATACCTGAAATTAACCCCCCCCCCCCCGCCCCGATCCCCTGCATCTGAGTGGGGGAAATGATTGGGAAATACAGCGGAACACCTGCATTAAGTAGCTGATAAAAGGACAGGTATACCCTCTGTACTAGACTTCTCAGGGCCGAGGAGCTGTAAGACTTGGGCCAATGTACTGGATGGCATGGTAGATCAAATCTGGGGGCAAGGAGCACGTTGTGGTGGGGCTTTCCCATTGTCTCTTACAGTGACTAGTGTGGGGAAGGTTCAGTGGGAAATCGGAAGCCATTGGCTGCAGAAGACAGAGCTCCGGCTTAGAAATGAGAAAACCATGTCCCAAGTACCAGCTCTGCCTTTCCTGCTTCCTCAGGCAGGTGGCCCTGAACAAGTCCCCGGAGAGTTCTGGACTCATTTTCCTCATCTAAATGAAAAGTGGACAGGATGTTCTGCAAGTCCTTCCAGCCACAACATTCTTGGAGACAGGTTGTTTCTCATGGTCATCTGCCTCACAGCTTCCTTCACCCTCTGTCTGCCTGCTCTCTGCCTCCACCCCGTGCCTGGCCACCCACAGGCACTGCTGCCTTTCCTCACTCCTCCCGGCCATCTGCTCCTCTGGACACTGGACTAGCGTTAGGGACAATCAGAGTTTCCCACAAACATAGACTCTCATGAACACCAAACAGAGAGGGACTAGGAGGGGGAGGCAGTGCATGAGCCAGGCCCTGGGGGTTTCCTTAGTGACTGCCTGCTCTGTGTGCAGCCAGGGGCATAAAGGGGACAGGAAATGGCTACTCAGACCCCTCCATACATGTGAATGATTTCTTGAGGGCTCTGACTTATTTTTGTGTTATTTTACTTTTCTGGCCAGTTCCAAAGTCTTACCACACATCCTCACCACCTCATTTACTCATCAACATGTACCTTCTTTTAATCCCTTTCTTTCCTGCCCAGATGAATACACATAAGCTGTAACTGGCTCCCAGAGGAAAGAGTACCAAAACAGTCAATATTTGAACCTTGCCTGCTGTCTCCTAGCAAACCTCCCCCAAAACTATGCTCTACTGCAACAGCTTGGCCTTATTTAATTAAATTTCTGTAAACCTGTGTGGCAGATGGCAAGAATGGCCACAATAGTTTTTTTAAATCCTCACCTGAGGATATGTTTTTGTTGTTTTTTTTAATTATTTTAGAGAGGGAGAAGAGGAAAGAGAGAGGGGAGAGAGAGAGAAATACATCGATGTGAGAGAGAAATATCGATCAGTTGCCTCCTATAGGTGCCCCAACTGGGTTTCGAACCCACAACCTAGGTATGTACCCTGAACTGAACCTGCAGTCCTTTGGTGCACAGGATGACAGGAACCAGCTGAGCTACCCAGCCAGGGCTGGCCACGATAGTTTGTAGCTCCTCTCTGTAAAAGAGAAGTCTATTTCCTCCACTCCATTTTTTTATTATAAGATATACATAACATAAAATTTGCAATTTTAACCATTTAGAAATGTACAGTTCTGTGGCATTAACTACATTCATATTGTTGTGCAACCATCATCACCATTCATCTCCATAACTTTTTCATCTTCCTTAACTGAAACTCTGTACCCATTAAACACTAACTCCCCATCCACCATCCTTTTTAAGGATGAATAATATTCCATTGTATGCATACACCACATTTTATTTACCCATTCATACTCTGGTTACCCATTAAGCACTTGGGTTGCTTTCACCTTTTGTCTATTGTGAATAATGCTGCTATGCACAGGGATGTACAAATATCTATTTGAGTCTCTGCTTTTAATTTTTTTGGGCATCTACCCAGAACTGAAATTGTTGGATCATATGATAATTTTATGTTTAATTGTTTTAAGAATCACCATTCCATTTTCCACAGTGGCTGCACCATTCCCACAAGGAAAGCATAAAGATTCCAACTTCTCCACATCCTCACCAACACTTTTTATTCTCCATTCTTGGATAACAGTCATCCTAATGGTGTGAAGTAGTATCTCATCATTTGCCTAATGATTAATGATGTCACACATCTTTTTGTGTGTTTACTGGTCACTTGTATATCTTCTTTGAATCTGGGCAGGTCATTAGAGTGATCAACTGTCCCAGTTTGTCCAGAACTTTCCAGGTTCCTGTCCTGGGAAACCCTTCAGTCCAGGGCATTCTGGGACAGTCGGTCACTCCAGCCAGCCTCGTGTCTTGCTTTGATCAATAGAGTGCTTTGGAAGTGACAATGTACAAGTTTTAACCTGGGCCTCAAGGGGCTTTGCAGCTTCCTGTCTTGCAATTCTTAGATATCTGCTGCCACATAAACACGTGTTGGCCGGCTAGTTGATGAGAGGCATGTGGCCTAGTTGCCTCATAACTCTTGCTAACAGCCTGCTAGCCACCAGACATGTGAATGAGGCCATCCTCAATCATCAACTGCCAGCGGATTCACCAGCTGACCACAGATGCATGAGAGCACAACAGAATTCAGCCAAGCTGGCCAAGACCAGAACTGCCCAGCCAGCCGGCAGAACCAAAATCTAAATAAACAGCTGTTTTAAGCCATATAACACATGCTATGGTCATTGTTCCTGTAAGATATTTGTTGTAGACAGGACCCCTGTGCTCCAATGCCCCTATTCTTAGTGAGAAGAGCTTTACTTACTCCTTTATGGCAGCCTGGCCACTGAAGCAGCCAAGAGGCCATCATTCTCTTAGCCAAAAGCAGACAGAAGCTCTCCCCTCTTCCACTTCTGAGTCATCCCCTCGTCATCACTTTTCACTGCACAAAGAGAGGTGTGCTCATTAGATTTAGAGACTGGCCATAAGGATCCTCTGCATACCGTAGACAGCCACGTTCTATTTCAGTTTCTATTTTTTTCTCTCCAGTCTTTTTCTTCTTGATCACAGCATACATGGAAGAATTCTGGCTTGCTCCCAATGCTCTTTCTCCAGTTGGTTGAAGCTTTTGTGACTCACTTCTGTCCGGCTTGTTTGGTTCTCTGGGGAATGGTTTTTACGCCAGACTCTGATCATCACCACCCTATATCTGTTTCAGAGCTGTTCAGAATGTCTCATTCTGGGAACTCAAGGTCAAGCAGGACGCACCCAGTCTTCTTCTAAAGGAGCTCTGCTTCCTGCTGGAACTTTCTGGCTCTTAACCTTTTCAAGGAATAATGAACTGTTATTAATTGTCTAACGATAAAGGCCCAAAACAAGCGGAATGTGTTTTTTTCTTCTAATCCTTGACGAGCCCTTGCACCTGCAGTGAGAGTGATCTTCCTAGGCAGCTGGCTGTGGATGGCAGAGCTGATTCTCAGCCTCAGAGGGATGCAAATTCCACACAGGGCCCTTACCCTAGTCCTGTAAAGATAGAACCAGAGAAATGTCAGAACTTCAAAGACTTTAGAAGTGACCTGGTCCAACACTGCCATTTTACAGCTGAGGAAACTGAGGCCCACACAGGCCCAAGGCTGCCCAGGGCTAGAGCTGTGACTCTCTAACATTAGTTTGGTGACAACTCAACTAAGCATTGCTGCTGACAGATGTTCTCCAGGTGTTTTCCAATAGGTGATTAACTTTGGTTGATTTCTGAAAAACGAGTTAGGAGAAGTGAAGAGAAGCCAAGGACTTTCTGTAGACCAGACTGTCAGGTGGCAGAAACAGAGGGTGAAAGGCCGTGCCTTTAAGGAGAAAGACTTCTCCTGTCCTCTCCTTGAGCTGAGAACAACCACACGACAGAAACAAAACCTACAGGAAAAGGAGCCAGGCCCCTTGCCCAGGCCAGCACAGGAACACCTACCAGAAGGAGAATGCCTTGTCCTCCCGCCTTTCTATTTTATTTAGGAAACACTTTTCCTGTGAACTTACTTTCCAGAGGAGAAGCCCATTGTATATTAAATGTCTATGTGTCTGTCAATTTCCTTCTGATGCTGTCAAGTTTGCATGTTGTGAAACCGGTGTGAGTACATACTTCTCAGTGTTTTTTCTCTGGTATTATTTCATATTCAGATAGTTTATGTCAACAGAGCCCTCTTGTTGTTTATTTTCATTGTAATACTATGCCCATTAAGTGGGTATATCATAATTTGCTTTCTAATTTGCCTCAGCTTGAATATTTGTATCATTTGTAGTTCATTAGTATCAATAACATCAATATAGTTATTTTTGTTCTTTAGCCCTAATAACATCAATATGGTTTATTTGTTCAGGGTGTGCTTTCCTAGGTGAAATGAATGGATCACAGCTATGACTCAGCATTTTCTATTGCCAGATTACTTTCTAGAAAGATGCAACCAATTTGTAGGGCCTCCAACTCCATTTAAATATGCTATTTCCCTCAGCACAGAACTGTGCTGTCGTTGAGTGTTGTAATTTATATTCATTTTTGCCATGTCAAATGGGGAATATAGAATATGAATCAAGGGAGAGGATCTATGAGATGAAGTCAAGAGGCAGAACTGGGCAAAACTAAGACAAATATTCCAAATGGGACAAAATTAATTAGGTTCATTTATTTTTTTATTTTTTAAAAATTCTTACCCAAGGAAACGTTTTCATTGATTTTAGAGAGAGAGGAAAGAAGAGAGAGAGAGAGAGAGAGAGAGAGAGAGAGAGAGAGAGAGAGAGAGAGAGAAAACATCGATGTGAGAGAGATACATCTATCGGTTGCCTTCTGTATGTATCCCTACTGGGGATTGAACCGCAACCTAGGTATGTGCCCTGAGCAGGAATTGAACACACAGCCTTTTGTATAGGATATCTCTCCAACCAACTGAGCCACCAGTCAGGGTGAATTAGGTTCTTTTTTTATGGCCACTTGTCCCTGAGTAGGTGGTGGGCTGGCCTGGGTTGAAAATTCCAAGTCAGGGTGGACACTAATTTACCAAAAGTATAGTGGGACCCAAGACCTGTTTCTAGCTTTGCATTTTTTCTCTCTTTTTAAGTCAGCCTATGTATCTTTCTATGGATAGTTTATTATCTGCAATATTTTTGTGCACTATTTTTTATTTCTTATCCTGAGGTCTCTTTTGTTTGCTTTTGCAAGCAAAAATCAGAGTCCCTGAATCATAAAAGAACATAAGTACCTTTCTTCCTGACTTCTCCTCACCCTCAGATCCTCGTGACTCACAAGAAGGCATAGCAGAGTGGTTTCCAAGTGTCATTCCCAAAAGAATAGCTCTTCCTAATTGTGTTTGTCTGGCCAAGTTGACAGAATGGAACTGAGCTTCTTGGGAGCTTCTGAGAGAAAGTGGTAGCTCAGGGAGCAGGCATGTTGGGCCAGAGAGAGAACCCTGACATCCATCTATTTGGGCCCATCTCTGCCTTTTCCCACCTTTTCTCACCTACATGTAATTTTTTTTCAAAGTGGTATAGTACAGCCTGACTTTCAGAGGTTTTCTTGGAGACTGGTAGACCCACATTAAGAAGTCTGTTGGCCACATGGTCTGTGTGGAAACCTGCAACATGTAAAATGTTATATTTGTTCTCCCTGGGAGAAACCAAATATAGGAAGCCAATTTGCGGGGTGCAACTGCTATTTTCGTAAGAAGCATCTCTGCCTAAGTGTTTGGTGCTCTCAGCCCTCTGAGACTGGACTATGGATTCCCTAGTCTTAAATAGATGTGTGGACAAGCAGAGGCTTTAAGAAGTAGAACATTCTGGGATCCTTGACAGCCCTAAACAAGGTCATTGTCATCCTGCTCGATCTGGATCTGATTGGCATGAGAGCAACTCTCTCAGTCAGCCCAGCATTCCTGTCCAATGGCCTGGACTTCAATACTCCTTTCCTCCTGGAAGTCTGAAATTGATGGGGGACAGAGGGTAGAGGTGGAGAATAGATGATCTAATTTGAGAATAAGAGGAGAGACTAAAGCCTTCTCCCTTACAGTGGACCTATGTGGCATGTTCCCTTGGTATGAAGTGGCAAAGAAATAAGGCCTTTGGACTCCAGCCTTCAGGGATTTAGCAGAGCCACACAGGTTAGATGAGAGCAGGGCACTGCCACTTCTCCAAATGGAGCAGATGATATAGGCCATCTCCTACCACAGTGTGGGATTCAACATGGTTACAGAGAGAGACACTCACTCAGGTTAGGCAGAGAGAGCCACACGGCCAAGCAATCAGACTTGTTGATCACTCTTGAAGTAAACATGTGAGGCCAACACTAGTATTTAGTGGAGCCACTTGTGGGAAGAAACACCATCCACATAAATCAATGGAAAATGTCTTAGAAGTAAGAGCTCAGCAAACAAGAAGTGACCTGAGCATCATGCAGCAGCAAAGGATAAGAATGGCATGAGGGAGAAAGGTGAGACACATATACACAGAAGAGTTTTTTGCAGAACTGGTCAACACGGGGTGAACCAAATAGAATCGATTCTCTTGGCCTTACAGTCCTTGGTGATGAGACAATGGAAGGTAACAGCATAATGCGTGCCCCGGTGGAGCCTCAGCACCATCAAAGAGCAGACTCTACGTTTAGAAATCCTTGGCCCTCTCATTGAACTCAGTTTTCAAGGTTTCGATGATGAGTCACTTAATTCCCTCTCACCAGCTTCTGTCTTTAACCATAGCCCTGACATGTCTGAACCTGTAAGCACCTCCCGAGCTGAAGCACCCATCACCTTCACATCATGATGACTAACCATGGCCTGCTCACAGTCTCCTAATTATCACAGAACAGAAATGTTACATGCCCGAAAGCTGATGTGTGAAAAGTGGGTTTGAAGAGCAGAAGAGACAAGAAGCAGCAGAGAGACAAGGTGGCAATGAGCTGACCTTTTGACAGGCCCTTGAACTCCTCAGGAGCACAGGACAAGCAACCAAGGATCCAGATAGGGTTTTCTCCTTGGCAGGACTTTATTGTTAATATCATTCATTACTGCCTCTGATTAGGTTCCCAGGCTCATTAAGATCTGTGTGCCTTTGACTGTTTCTCTTGGATCAGATTGGATTCCACTTTGCAGAGAATTGTCAGGGCTTTCTAGTGTCCAATGCAGGCCAGATATCATCTCTTGGCTTGACTGCTTCCTAAAGTTTCTTCCCTTGTGCTTCTGCGTGTGCACTGTTGATGACGCAAGTCATCATCAGCCATGCTGGCTCACAGACTCACTGCTGTTAGCTGAACCAAGGGCTTCTCTTTAAGCCAACATATAAAGTCCAATACAGTTGGACTAAACTTACCCTAAAAATTATGGAGGTACAAGACAGGGAAACACACTTGGGGTAGACACAGAGAACCACAGCCAATACATCTTTTTATAAAAAATACTAGAGGCCCGGTGCATGAAATTCGTGCACGGGGGTGTGTGTCCCTCAGCCCAGCCTGCACCGTCTCCAATCTGGGACCCCTCTAGGGATGCCCGACTGCCCATTTAGGTCCGATACTAAATGGGCAGTTGGGCATCCCTCTCACAATCCAGGACTGTCATGTGGTCAAAGATGGCTGCCCTCATGTGGACACAAGATGGCCACAACAAGATGGTTGGCAGGGGAGGGCAGTTAGGAGGGACCAGGCCAGCAAGGGAGGGCAGTTGGGGGCGATCAAGCCTGCAAGGGGAGGGCAGTTAGGGGGAGACCCAGGCCTGCAGGGGAGAGCAGTTGGGGGGAGACCCAGGCCTGCAGGGGAGGGCAGTTAGGGGTGACCAGGCCTCCAGGGGAGGGCAGTTAGGGGCAAACAGGCTGGCAAGGGGAGCAGTTAGGCATCAATCAGGCTGGCAGGGGAGTGGTTAGGGGGTGATCAGGCTGGCAGGCAGAAGCAGGTTAGGGGCAATCAGGAAGGCAGGCAGGCGAGCAATTGGGAGCCAGCAGTCCTGGATTGTGAGAGGGATGTCTGATAGGATCGGGCCTAAACGGGCAGTCGGACATCCCTCAAAGGGTCCCAGATTGGAGAGGGTGCAGGCTGGGCTGAGGGACACACACCCCCATGCACGAATTTTGTGCACTGGGCCTCTAGTGTTGTAATAACTATGTATGGTGTCAGATGGGTACTAGACTTCCCGGGTGATCACTTGGTAAGCTATATAAATGTCTAATCACCTGAAACTAATATACTATTGTAATGTCAACTGTAATTGGCAAATAAAATGAAAATAATTAAATAAATAAATAAAACCAATGAGGGATTGATATGAAGAATATGCAAATATCTTAAACATTCGTGACTACAAAAGAAAAAAAAAATAGGGAAAGGATGTAAACAGACATTATACAGAAGATAAAACTCCAAAAAGCTAATAAGTTGGTGCAGGTAAGTTTTCCTGGGAAGCAGATTCTGAGATGGAGAATGGTGAGCAGGAGGATGATCTGAGAGTAGTTTTGGCAGCAACACTGTGAGGGACTGAGGGAAGCAGGATTGGGTAGAGCAAGAATCTGAACTGTGATGCAGTTGCAGCAAAGGCTGATCCCATGGAGAAATGTGGAAGCTGGGTGTCTCTTCAGAGAAGTGCTGAATTTAAGCAAAGAGACCGGGCTCTATTCCCCTGCATTGATTCATCATTGGATGGCTGCTGCCTCCCAGGAGGGCTCATAACGTTGGGTGAAGCAGCTTCCTTGGGCTGAAGGCAAAAGCTGGGGAGGGTCACACCTGTGAACCATCAGCCGCCAGCACTTCTAGCAGCTGGGATAACAAGGGCCTCAGTCTCGGAGCAGGGATCTAAGCCATACACCATGCATCCACCCTGGCAGATATGAAGGGAGACTCAAAGGCATTAGCAATATGAAAAATGCAAATTAAGACAACAAAGAGATATATCACTGTATGTCTTTTATATTAGCAAAATATAGAAAGAGGGTAATGCCGACTATTGGCAGGGACGTGGGACATGACCATTCATGCATTGCTGGTGAGAAGATGGACATCAGAGAAGTGCATCGGCAAATAGTCTTGGGATAGTCTAGCATTATGAGTCAAATTTAGTGTAGCACAATAGCAGTTCCTCTGCTAGGGATACATCCCAAGAAATCCTTATACAACTCCATAAGGAGATATATATGTGAATGTTTCCTGCAGTTATTTCTGGTGGGAGTTGGGGGCTACCTGAGATTTCATCACTGAGATTGAGAAATAAAATATAGTGAGTGCACACTAGGGTGTACTATTCAGCAAGATTGAAGCAAATGATCAGATGTACACATAGCAATATGAATGGATCTTGAGAATGATTTAAAAAAAAACAGAGGAAAAAAACAGTGATAAAAGGTAAGAAATCTAATGGGATAGAACATTTATATAAATTAAAAATATTATAAACAAATACTGTTTGTATGAAAACATGCAAACAGATGGACACACACTAAACACATAAAAATCCCTGTGGGTAAGAGAGGAGAATGGAATTGTGGGATGGGGAGAAAAGGAATAAGGAAGTAAATAAATCCAAGAGCAATCTCACAGGGACCAAAAATGCTAATATCCATGAACTAAGGAGTCGGATTAACTCAACCCCCTACACATGACTTCTAAAACAAGCATCAGTCCGTGACAACCACCACTTACGCCCTGGAAAATTGAGTCCATATTCTTCACCTTCTTTATCTCCTCAAAGGTCACAGGCTTCGTCACAGGAAAATCACAGGGCCCTACGACACACAATCCCTGCTCTTACCCGTGAATGAAATGGCATCCACCTCTGATCTTCAGTGGGATGAAAAGGTTGGCACCTGGATAAAGAGTCATATCTCTCTCAAGCGGAATGACTTTGCTCACAGGGTGTCTTTTCATTTTCTGTCCCGTGAACTTTCCCACCTTTGATTCCAATCAAAGTCATCACCTTAACTGAAATGCAATAGGCATAACCGCCAATGCCCTCCTTTGATCAGGACTGGTATGAAAGACAGAGAAAACACAACCAACTCGGAGCAATGTCTTAGCTCTTGCCCACCTGGGAGAGGGCTCAAATGGTGAGATGCCATCCTATTGGGGGAAATGGGCATGCTTTGGCCCATTGGTATGGCAAGCCCTTTTGGCTAATGGGGAATGGGTGAGGTGTGAGCTCCTCTTGTGAAATCCATCCTGCATGACCCATCAGTCTCAGAAATAGAGGAGATCCTGAAAAAGCCAGAAGGACAATGAGGCTTATCAGTTGGTCTTGGTTCCCATTCCCCAAGGTAGCTATTCCAACCATGACGCTGGGCCTGAAGTACCTAACTCTTTCCCACAAGCAATTGAGAACCAAGGTCAGGTTACCAGTCCAAAGTGAGGAACACAGAGATTGAGATCCAAGGAGGCATAGGAGAGCTGAGCTGGGAAGACTGAGAGAAGTCCTGCCTTAGGCTTATAATGTGGAACAAGAAGGTCACAGTGGCCTACATACTGCTCTTGAACTTCCTGGCTGGTACCAGGCCCTGACTCCCAGGTTAACCCTTACTTGCTCAGACTGGGCCTTTCTCAGTTTCACTATATATGTGAAAGGTTACTTCTAGACAGCAGCATAGTGTTCCACTAACATGTCTCTGAAATAAATAGGATCCCTAGGAAAAATGAGAATTCCAAGGTACATGGAAAGGGAGTTAGTGTGGGTATCACTTTTATCATGTTTCCCTCTGGGTCCAGAAACTTCTGTGCCTGCTTTAAGGCTTTTAGTTCTGGAAAGCTCAAGGTAAGATCAATCTTGCTGTTTAAAGGCTTCCTAAGGCAGAAGTTGGCTGCTGAATGTATAAAATGCCTGTGCATGGTAGGCCTTCTGCAAGTGTGAACGCCCTCTCCACGCCCATTTCCTTCTCCCTTGTTGGTGGAGTTGAGGAGTCATGCTGGCACCCAGGACTCGGGCCTCTGTTCACCACTCAGACATCTTTTTACAGAATGATCTCAAGAAAGAGGTTCTCCCTTCCCCCAGCCCTCTGCTTCCCTGACTCCAATTTCTCATGTTTAGAAGTAGAGCCAATAAAATCTGTCTTGGTGGTGGCCAGGTTGGTCCCGTCCTCCTTTTCTCTAGGTCTAGGAAATAAAAAAATATTATTGGATTTTAATTTTTTTAACTAGAAACCTATAAAGAAGAAGTAACAAAGTTAGCCTAATTTCACAATCCAGGTAAATTTTGTTGGGATTAAAAAGTGTTAGAAAACAGAAGCAATATAGGAACATAGAAAATGAAAATGAATTCCCATTGTCCTTGGTAAATAACTACTCCCCCAAAGTAAATAGCTACTATTAATGGTTTCTTACAATTCTATGCAGAAAAATTATGCACATATACTTACATATATTCTTTCTAAAAAGTACACAGAAGTGATCATATCTTATATGGTATTATCTAATTTGCTCTCTTTTAATTTAATATATCATCTATATTAACTTATTCTTTATAACAGCTAAATACTATTTCCTCAAGTGAACTTATAACTCAGTCCAAGAGGATTGTGAATTTTTCTCCTTTTGTGGACGCCAGCTCAGCCTCTCGTTCCCTGATTTCCTCCCGAGGGTCAGGGTTGGCCAGGAACTGTGATTCAGGTGCCACCTGAGATTGCAAAGTCCCCATGTACCAAAATGTTTAGGGTAAAATCACTGTGAAATGGCCGTGGGTGCCATGTTGGCTTATTTCCCTTTCTGAAGAAATCTCTGTTAGTCAATGGCCAATTTGCCACATATGTTGATGGCTGAATGTTTTGGACAAATTTCAGTGTTTTCAAATTAAGAAATTTCAGTTTTGGAAAGGACCTGAAGGTCATTTGGCTTATCTTCTTGAACCCACTATAGGAATCCCTTCTACAAACTTCTATGTTATTATTTCTTTCCATCATTATATCTTGCCATGAAACAGCTTTACTAATAAAAAAAATTTTCCCAAACCAGCTCCCGGGCAATGTGCCTGCATTGGTCCTCGTCCTGCCCTTTGAAATATCCTTGAACAAGTGTGTTTCTCTTCCCATTGCCGCCCTCCAGAGTCTGACAATCCTCATATTCCCTGTTCCTACGCCCTCCCACCCCCACCCCCCATTCATTTAACAAACATTCCTCTAGAGACTACTGTGTATGTACCAAGCCCTGTGTTAGGCACATGGTAAATTCCATGAGGGCAGAGAATTTAGCCTTTACTATAGTGCGCCATCTCCATGGCACCTAAAAAGGCCTTGCCTACCGTAGGCATTTAATAAATATTTGCTGAATGAATTAATTCAAGATGAATAATAGTTCTGCCCTCAAGGAACTGTTAGTCTAGCAGGTAGGAGAACAGAAATATAGGCAATTATAATCCAGGGGCAAGTACAGAATGTGGGTGGGAGAATATCAAAGGAGAAGGTCTAACCCAGCGTTCATGGCTCCCACCTCCCTTATGCACTGCAATGTTGATCACATTATTATGGCTGATGTGTCTGCATGTGGATCTTCCCCGTACTGGACTGTTAACTCTTTGAGGACATAAACTATGTGTCACTTAGCTTCATATCCCTGATTCTTAGTACAGGGTCTGGCATAGAGGAGATATTTCATATTTGTTAAATGAAGTGACTGATTAATGGATGGCTGAATGAACTAGTATATTAATATTCCCAGAGAAAAAAATTAAGGTAATTTCTTTTATTGGCCTAAATTAGTGTTACCTTAAGTTTTACCACTACAAAATATTGGAGAAGTGTAAGTGACAGGAGTCTTGTTGCAACAAACATTTAATGAGCACCTACTCTGTGCTAGGTACACTGACAGATTCTAGGACAAGACAAACCTAGATACAGTCCCTGCCTTTAAGGAGCTCCTAGACTACCCGGTGATGAGCACTCTGACTGTGTGCAGAGGCTGCTGTGAGGGAACGGGAGTCAGAAAGGATTCCTGAAAGAGAAGATGTCTGAATTGAATGCTGAGGAAACTGTCCAGGCAAAGAGATGGAGGAAGGCCATTCTAGGCAGAAGGACAATGTGAGCAGAAGCCCTGAGGTGTTTGGGAGTATTGTGCCTGTGGAGTGAGGGGGTGGGAGGGGAGATAGGGTAGTCAGGGCTAGATCGGGAAGGGCGTCCTTTGGCTCTGCTAAGGAATTTAGATTTTACTTTGAGGGCACTGAAAGAATTCTAAAATCCCATAATGATCAGGGTTGCATTGTAGAAAATTACTCTCGCAAGAGTGCAGAAAACAGATTGGAGGAATAAGAATGCTGTAAGAAAGATCAGTTAGGAGAATACTTGGAGCATACTTGGAAGGCGGTGGAGAGAAGAATAGACATAAAAGGCAGTAAAGGGTATTCTGCCAGAATTCAGTGATCCGATGGTTACACTGGCTCTCAGGCTTCAGATGTGGGTGACTGGGTGGGTGGCAATACCATCATTCAAAGAAGAGAAAGTATAAAGAGTAGGTTTGGGAATGAAGACAATGAGTTCCTCTGGGCATGGAGACTGTGACTAGCCTGTGGGACATCCAGGCTGACTCCCGAGGAAAGTGGACTTGTGGGTCAGAAGCTCAAGAGAGGGAACTGGTCCCTATACAGATCCAGGAGCCTCCAAGGCAAGCATTTCAATCTCGCTCCCAGCTGGCCGCATGGCAGCGAGTTTAACAGGCTTGCTCCAGGGGATGAAGGTGATACTATGCTAGTGGGAGAATCACCCAGGGAGAGGGGCTGAGGTGGGAAGAAGAAAGGACCATCTGAGCGTCTCAACCACCTTTGGTGAAGATTTCCAAAACATTTTTTTTAATCCTCTGGGTGCCTCACAAGTGTTACCATTTAAGAGCAGCCTCCTGTCCCAAAGCAAGTACGGCAATTCATGAGATAAGCAATTAGAGAAAAGCAGCAGTGCTGAGGGAGGAGCCTGATTTTCAGGTGTCCCTTTGTAGATAGTAACAAAGCGACATGAAATGAGTTTCATGAAAGAAAAGAGGAAGGCATCCAGATAAGGCCTGCTTGAGCTATGTGGTTATTGCTTATTTGAGTCATGCCCGGGGCATGACCTGTATCCCCTCCCCACTCCCTCAGGTCCAGCAATTAAGCTGTAGGCTTCCCAGGGGTGTCCACGCAAGCCTGCATCTTTGCCTCCCTGGCTGCTCCAGTCTCCTGCAGACGGAAGGCCCCATTCAATCTTTCAAGTTACAGGCAGCTGAGGTGACCTGATCTAGACAGATGCTTGTTTAAGCTGTCTCCTGACTGTGAGGAATAAAAACCAATATTTCAAAATCTGAATTATTCAGATGCTGTACCCCAGAGGTGATTCATAACCTGAGAGCGCCTCAGTAGGAGAACGGAGGCTGAGGAGTTGTGTAAACTGGCTTAGCTCACAATTTCCCATGCAATCTGTCAAAGGGCTGACAAAAGATAAAATAACAGAATTGTTCTCACACCGTGTCCTGAGGAGAGCTTGGAGGAGCTGGGCGGCTCCTGCTAAGAATTGAGACTATCATAATAAGAAGAGAAGCTACTTGTCCTAATGAATAAGCAGAGGGTCCCCTGGACTCTCTAGCACTGGTGTTGAGAAGTCCTAGTGTCAAGCAAGTCAAAATCAAAGGCTAATATGGGCCAAATAAATGAGGCATGCGGCCCGTGGGCCGAGAGTTTGACATGCTTGTCCTAGGTCCTTTGCACAAGGGAAGGCAGGTTAAGCCGGGGAGAGGGGATTATTCCAAGTACTTCCTTTTAGAATACAATTTAAGAGCTTCCCTAAAATAAGGGACTATAGTCTTAAATCCCTGACCTGAAGTCACCACATCATGTAGGCACTTAAACCTACTGCTGGGGCTGGCCCGGGCATGTGTATCAAGATCCTGAGTGGGTGGCTGGACTGGCCAAGGGAGGGGGAATGAAGCTCAAGTGTGGATGGTTTGGTGAAAACCCACCCCACAAATGGAGGAAACATCACAACCCAATGGGAGGGGTGGGGAAGGGGGTAGTGCAGGCACAGTACAAGTACCCTGGACTTGGAGGGATTAACCCTTTGCACTCGCTTGCTTTTTTCTCGATTCCTTTATTCTAATGCTAACCGTGTCGAGTCACACTGGACATACGAGTGCAAAAGGTTAAGATCTGAGTTCTGAGTCCCTCCCTGGCTGTACCACTGTGTGACCTTGGACAAGTCAATTTTCTCTCTCAGCCCCAGTTTCTGTAACACTAAAATGCTGATAATAAACCCCCACTTACCAGGTTCTTGGGACCATCAACGGAGTTAAGATATGCAGAGACACTGTGCTGTCTCCTCAGACTGTTGTTGGTGAGGATATTGCTTTGGATGCTAGAACAGAGACCAACATAGACACTTATTTCTCTCTCATGTAAAACTCCAATCTGGCTTGGCAGCTCTGGTCTGAGAAGTCATCAGAAACCCAAGCTCTTTCTGTCTCATTGCAGAAGGTGTCATCTTCCTTTGCTCCAAGAAGGCTCCCACCACTGCTGCCTTACAGCTAGTAGAAAGGGCAAAGGGGCAAAGGACGCTGAGCCCCTTCCTCAAATTCCAGAAGTTTATATTCCACTTCCTCTCATTTCCCATTGGCCAGCATGTGGTCCCGTGATCACATTCAACTCTGGGAGAGACTGGGAAGTGTCCTGTTCTGCACGTACTTAACTGAAAATTCTGTGATTATGGAAAAACAGGGGATGGATATTGAGAGACAATAATTCACAGTCCCTGCCAATCCCCTTTTTTTTTGTCTAAATTTGTGCCCAGAGCTTAGATTTATGTCACTTCTTTGGGGAGCTCTTCCCTGGCCCTTCTGACTACAAGCTCCATACACCTCTAATTTTTGGCTTGCTGTCTATTTTCCCAACTATAATGTCCATTCCATGAGTGTGGGGCTGCATCGGTCTTCCTCCTCCCAGGGGCCTCCCCGTGTCAGCCCAGAGCTGGGCACAGGGTGGTTGCACGATACATCTGTGCTGACTGACTAACAAGGTCACCAACGGGGCCCTGGGAGTTCCTCGGGTGGAACTTTATAGCTCTGAGGCCACTAACCAGTGATCTCCGACCCAGAACTTGTTTGGAACAGAACTGGTAACTCCTGCTGCTTCCTGGGTGATGGGGGATGGGGGTGGGGGGGGGGCTGTGGTAACTCTGAGGACAGGTAGAACTTGCCTTTCACTCCACACTCCTGTCTTTGTAGGCCTTTATAACTATGTCCATCCTGCTAATTAGACAAAGTCCTTGAGAGGGTAACTGTTCCCTTTCTTAATAAACACTTGCTCTGCAGCTCTGTGTTTTCAGATCTGGGAATGAACAGAGTATTAGGGGAAGAACTTCCACAGCACAGTGGCCAGAACTGAGGACAAAGTAGAGACTGGGTTTTCCATTTCCATTCTCTGCCTCTGGGATGCAACTACCAGGCCTGATGCCTTCCTGTGAGGAGGAGGAAGGAACCTCAGTGGAGGATGTCAGTCTGGCGCGCAGTCAGCCTCCACCCCTGTGGGTTAGAAGTCTGCCCAGAAAGTGGGCCTCTGTGAACCCACTGGCCCTGAGCAGCATCTGGGGGCTCCATGTTAGTGACGTCCCCTTACTCTTGATTTGACATAAACCTCATCATTTTCTTAGAAATATCCTTCTGTTTAGCTCATTTTCTTTGTTACCAGGATGCCTTTAGGGAATCCCATCAAACATGACTGGTTCCTGGGTGGCGTGGAGGGCATGCCCTGGGGCTGACCTCCAGCCCACCAGACACATTCTTGCCGTCCTCCGTTTTTCTCTTTGATTGGAATCTGAGGACAATCAGGCTTGGTCTCTGAGTGGCCAGCCCTTTTAGGCAGTCTCCAGAGTCACTGAAGGGGCAAGTCACCAGAGACCAAGCCCTGGGGGTTGCTAGGTGCTCAGGTTACACTGATATACAAAATGAGCCTATTCAAGAGCCAAGCTGAAATTTCCTTGCTTGTATTTTTCCAGAGAGTGGGGGAGGGAGCAGCCATATCCTGCCAGCAGCCCCTTAGAGCTCTTCCCTCCCATGCCTGGCATCAAGGGAATCTTTTCCCACCCATCTGTGCCGTTGGACTGAGCTGGGAACGAATATGACTACAGCTTCATTCCAGCAGTGCGGTGTTTTCCCCATATAATGGCAGTGTCCCTTTAAGCCCCTGCACGTTTCCTCTCTTGGACTGGCTGTAGGTTAAATGAATCAACTGACCAGACTCTTCTCACTGGGGGTTCTGGGCTGGAAATTCCTCCTACTTGCTTCAGCTTGTGCGCAGGAACAAAGCGTAGTTAAGAAGGGATTAACTTTTCTCTCTGTTGGTTTCTCTCTTCTTTCTCAGAATAATTCCATTTCTAATTCAGCAATTTAGGTTCCTCTGGGAGCCCTGCTTCTTTATTGACTGGCTGGAGAGCTACAGAAAGCTTCCTAGTTGCGTTGGTTTTCTCTGCACCCGCTCTGGGGAACAAGTGCCTCTCGCGTGGATTTCTCAACCTGGCTTCTTGCGTCCCTGAGGCTTGGCTTTACCCATTTCTCTCCAGCAGAAACCCTGGACTGGCCCTCTGTACACGCCAAATAACATTCTATTCATAAGGTTACTGCCCAGAGGACCCCCCTCTTCTGGGAAAACAATATATTCCACTTATACACATATTCCCATTCTCATGAAAATTTGAAAGCAATTGGTGGTACAAAGAGCACTGGGTAGGAGTTGGGATTTCTGGGTAATCGTCCTACCTCAGGCATTACCTAATGTGTGACTTTGAGAAAGTCACTTCTCTTGGCTGAGCCCTACCGTCCCCTCCATAACTAGCACTAGCATTCTAGTGTCTATATTGGACAGTCTTGCAATCCCTGTGACTCTTGATCATCATGAATATGCACAGAGAAAGACTTGACCTGGCAACCAAGGTGATCACAATAATGAACAGGATTCCAAAGCACCAGGCCTCACAGGCCAGTTACCCAGACTAGATCTTGCTCTATCTGTGCTCTTTACAGAAAAGGATCTAACAGACTAATGGGAATCCATTAACTAGGACCAAACTCAGAATGGACACAGACTCACACCAGAGTCCTGATACTCCAGGGTCTATGCCATTCCATTTTTATTCCCAAAAGGGGCACTGGGTGTTTCTGTGGTTCCCTGCTGAGTAAGTTTGAACTAGAATCAACTGGTACCTGGGATAGGGTTGGGGTCAGGGTCAGGGGTCGGAGGTCGGGGGTTGGAGGAGGGTTCAAGACAGACCACCATTACCTTGTTCAGTTCTCCTCTTTGAGGTTCTGCAGTCAGAAAAGTACCACTTGCAGCAGCCCTGGGACTGTTCCACATCAGACTTACCGCTCCCTGTCCCGAGCATGGCCTAAAAGGCAGCTTTGGCTGTGCTAGGAACAAGCGATGTTTGCACTCAGCAACAATATTACCCTGCAGCCATGTGTCGGTGACTTCAGCTTTCCAAAAACCTGGAAAGAAATCTGCTCTCCAAACAAATGTGAAATATTTGCAAATTCTCAAAAAGGAGTTAAGTCTGTTTCTACAGGAGAGAAAAAGGAACTGTAAATGTGGTAATTAGAAGCAGACATTTCTTTCATTCTTTCAAAGCAATGAAGATGTAGGGCTTGCTGATCGGACCTCTCCGTGCGAAGGACCATTTGAGGACACATGAATTTGGCAAACAAATTCAGGAAAGCAGGCTTTGCCTCAGCAGGGAAGCTGCAGACCTGCAGCAGCCAGGATGCCTTTTCTGGAGCCTGGTTGTGCCCAGTAAACAAAGTCGGCGCGTCAGGATCGGCCCAAGGCATGGGTTTGGGGGTGGGAGGGAGATGTGGTGTAGTAGGAAAACGTCCTTGAGATGGATGCTTCAGGTTGTTTAATGGAATTCTCAAAAAGATGATTCCACAGTTCTCTGTGGTTCCAATGTCTATGTGAGGAGATTGTGTCCTGGGTCTAATCTTACTTTTCCCCACACCCTGTACCACAGTTAGGCCATTGGCTTTCATGCAGGCTCCCCCAGTGAGAGAATGAAGAAGAGTGAATCATGACTGCCTCCCGCATTTATACAGCCCTGGCTGCACTAGAAACATGGAAACTGGTTACTAAAACTTATTTGGCCAAATTTGTTTGTCCCTGTCATTGTTTCACTACTTCCAAAGATCTGGTTAATCTAGGTAGCGTTGGGACAAGTATCTCTGCTTTCCACTATATAGATATGGCTTCCTGTTGGTTTTATTTGACTTAAAGTGTGACTATGTTAAGTCTTACACAAATATTAAATTAAGTTACTATGCAAGACCTATTCATTTTGGTAGTGTTCAAAGCAGTGATTTGCTTCCATGGCTGCACATTGGTATAAGCAGGGAAGCTTTATAAAAATTCCCATGCCTGAGGCCCACCGCCAGAAAATCTATTTTAATTGATTTGGAGTGGGGCCTGGGCATTGATTTTTTTTTTTCTTTAAAGCTCCCTAGATTATTCTAATTGCATCCAGGGTGGAGAACCATTGTTCTGAATGATGCCTGAGAAATGTGCTAATTTAGCAGGAGAAAAACAGTCAAATGAGATCTTAGTTTGAATTGGTTGGCTTGTTTGTCAGTGTGCAGCCCAGTATCTGGATAGGAACAAAGCCAAGATTACAGTGCAGTTATATAAGGGTTGGAGGACGAGCCACATTTCCTAAAACTGACTCATTACTATATGTATTTCTTTTAGAGCAATTGGAAATATTGGGCGGGAACCTGATGTTTTGTGAATACAATTAATATTCAATAATAATTGCTCTACGATCTCAATTGGACAGGAGACAAAAAAAAAAAAGAACTCTCACATTTAAAATAATCTGCACTGGAAGTGTCTCTGATAATATCAGCTCATAATAAGCCAAATGGCACAGATTTGTATGGCCTTGAATTTCAAAGCATCACTGCAGGGATTTAGATGACTAGAGGCTCACATCACCATCTCTTGCCCCCGAGATGAATTTCTGGTTCCATGTGTCTGAAGGTGGAGTGGGGAAGACAATCAGGTAGCAAAGGAGACCTGAACAAAGGACAATCAGTGAACTGGCGAATCTGAGCTGTTGGTGCTGGGACTGATCACCTCTCAGCGGGATTTTCAGAAACTGAAATTGATTGGAACCTTTGTTTCCCCTTCTCTGGGAAAGGCAAGTCCACTGGCCCTTCTGCTGCATTAGAGCTTAATTTGTGTGTTTTGAAACCATGGAGGGGACAGTACATTCCAAAAGTTAGAGGCTAAGGGAGATAGTCCTCTTTATAGGGTACATTAAGCATAGGGTGCCTCAGTGGGGTGGGGAGGGCCATTAACAGACAGGAGCCAAGAAAGGGATTAGCTCATAGAAGAGAAGGTGGTTGAGAGAAGTTGGATTGGATACAGGAAGAGCTGCCAGGAAGAAACCCAAGCTTGGGAATTAAAGCTCAGGTCTAACTGTGTTTTTAAAGAGCTGTCATCTTTTGAATATACAAATTAAAGAGTTAGGAACTGCCCCCAGGAAGGAGATGCAATACATTCACAGAGGACCAAACCCCAAAACTTTCAGTAGCTAGGGCCTCTTCCTGGGGCTAATTCTAGAACAGGGGGTCTGGCTGCCCCCCACTAATGTTGGGGAGCTTGGGCCCCAGTGTAACAGTACAGGCTGAAGTAATACTCAGAGGGTTACCTGATCCCACACTTGCACAGGCAATAAACTGACATTTAAGGCTTGAATAGTATTCCTTTTACAAGGAAATGACAACCTGCAAAAAGGACTAAGTCAGGTGCTTGACATTTTCAAAGTGACTTCTATTCAAGGAGACCCAGGAGATTAACTTTTACTCTGCTCTCACCTAACCTCTAAATGGAAAGGGAATCCCCAGAGCCATTGTGGTTCCTAAATGATGCTCAGTCATGCCCCTGGCTTAGCCTACTCTCTTCAGTGGGATGAGAAAGACTTTGGCAGAGGCTCTTAGGCTAAGAAATAAGCCAAGAGCATCTAATTGGCAGTGCAAACTGAACACCAGAAAGATAAGGTGAGAAAGGGACTGTATAATTGTAGACTGAAGCTGAACTTTATGAGACTGAATCCTGGGGAGGACTTGTTTCTCATGGCCCTCATTTGATGGTCGTGAATTAAATGGAAACACCTGCCTACACTGGAGGCTGAGTTCAACTCCTTTTCCAAATAAGCAAAAAGTCGGTATCTATTATATAGAGGTAGATCTATATCTGCCAAGCTACCTCTTTGTGCAATCGCTGACCTGCCCCAGATAGGGCAAACCACCTCTCCCCTGTGCTCCTGAAGCAGAGCCTTCCATGGATGTTACTGAGCTTCTTAGACTGTGATTGGCTAAGAAAGTAAATCTCCCAGGCTAAAATGGGCCATGTCTTACTCATCCTGCATCCTCAGCAATAGAAGCCTCTTGGTAAATGTCTATTAAGTGAATCTGTGTATTCATGTCTTTCATCTATTGTCTATAATAACATGGAAAAACAAAGGCCAGGGAACAGAAAATGAGGTATTGGGTAAAGTAGAAGTACATACAGGGTTAAAACATAGTATTAGACCATTCACAGCAAATTAAATTCTCTCTCTCTCTCTCTCTCTCTCTCTCTCTTTCTCTCTCTCTCCATGTCACCTCACTCCCCACATCTGAAACAGAAGAAGTGCAGTGCACAGGTTTTGGTTAAGTGTCCAGGGGACCTGAATCAAGAGCCAGGCAAACTGTCTTCTGTCTGTGTGGCCTGGAGCATGTCCCTCTCCTTTCCTGGGCCTCAGTTTCCCCTTCTATAGAATGAGAAGATTACACTAGGTGATCCTCTCAAGGTCCTTACACATCTGTCATTTTGTAATTTTATGCATGTAACACAATAATCCCAAGATATTTTACACACACACACACACACACACACACACACACACACACACACGTGGGCAAAAGTAGTTCTACAGTTGTGAGTACACAAAACAGTTTATTCTTGTATATTATTTATTTATTTATTGTTGTATTATTTATTACTATTAATCTACTTTTGCTCACCCCATGTATGTGTCACACCTTTTTTTCTCATCTAATTTAATTCATTATTGTTTTTTCCCTCTGACTCCAAGGTACTGAGGAAAAGGCAGTCACTGTGGTTTGTGGGCCAGAGGACACAACACAGAATGTGCTGGGCCTGCATTTACCCACCAGCCCTCAGCTCTGGAGGACTCCAGTGAGGCTCAGCTGAAAAACACTCAGCGTCACAAATGCCAGACCACAGCTGCACAAAATAGGAAAAATCTTGTTAGGAAATGACCACTGCCCCCTGGAGCTGTGGAAAACATTGCCTCAAACAAAAAGGATTTTCCAGTGGGAAAAAAAAATTCAGCAGTATTGTGTCTGCTAAGGCTGTCTGCCCAAATCCTGCCTCTTCAGGTCCTTGGCTCCGGGACAGTGCTTTTCCACCTGATGTTGGTCCGAATGATAAATGCAGGCTCTCTCCTCTTCTGGCCCCAGCTGTTCCAGGAATCAGGCTTGGAAGCCATTTTCAAATGTATCTTTGGGCTGCCTCACTTTTAAATGCTTCCTCCAGAGGCAAAAATCACAAAAACACTTTCATTAGGATGAGTCTTGGAGCTCATCTTGTGATCCTAATTTCATTCCTTAGAGAAATGTCATGCCCCAGATAGGGAAGAGCCTAGCTCAAGGTGACAGAGAGAGGTCAGGGGGAAGAAGTTCTGATGCCCACTTCAGGGTTCTTTATTTTATTTTTTTGCACTTTATTTATAATTTAGTTTATTAATTTATCTTTATTGTTGAAAGTATTACAGATGTTCCTCTATTTCCCCCACACTGCCTCTAACCACGGAGTAAAATCTCTACTACCTTCTCATGGCAGCTGTTTCCAAACCAACCAACTGACTAACCAACCTATGAGTCCTTCCTATGAGCCTAAGACTATACACTCTTAGCTGCAAATAATTTTTTTTTTTTTTTACTGTCCCCAAGTACAACAGCAAACACTCACGCTTTGGCCTAGAGAAGAGCTGGCCTGCATCGTTGAGTCTTCCTTCGATCTCTGGAACTGAAACTTAGTGTTCCACTTATCCCTTACATCTAGAATTAGTTAAAAAGAGTTGCCTATTTTTGTGTGTGTCATATCTCAGTTCACGGTCTGGGTGGAGCTCAGACCACACAAGGAGCAGCAGCAGGCAGAGAGAAACCCCCAGCCAGCTCAGGTGCCGGCCCATGCAGCCTCTCCGTCTGCCGCAGCCCCACCTCCTCTTTCAGAGGCTCCCAGGCTAGACCAAGCGCTGCAGCCCTTGCCCAGTGGATATTGTCCAGGCTCATTCACTCAAAATGGAAATAGCCCCTTTTTCCCCTAAGGCCATCACAGACAAGACTGGAATTTTTAGAGAAAATTTTACTAAAATAAAATAGAAAATAAATAAAACCTAGATACAATAATGTTTATAGACTTATAAAATAAAATCTGAAACTCATGTTTGTGGCAGAAAACTTGAAAAACATTTAAGAATCCACAACCCCATCACCCAGTGGTGTGCTGTCTCATACGGTAGCACTAGCCATATGTTGTTATTGAGCACTTGAAACGGGAAAATCTGAATTGAGATGTGCTGAAGGTGTTAAATAAACACTGGATTTTGAAGATTTAGTACCCAAAAAGGAGTATAAAATATATCACTCATAACTTAAAAAAAAAACTTGTATGCTTGAAATTATAATAATTGGAACACCTTGAATTAAATAACATATTAAAATTATGTTTCTTTTATAATGTACTAGTAGCTAATAAAAGCTATAAAATTACATATGTGACTCACATTACATTTCTATTTGACAGCTCTGATCTAGAGAAACCACCATTAACATTTTGGTGTATTTCCCCTATTCTGTGTGTTGTATGTATTGGAGGAGCCTGGCTTCTGGTTAGAAACCTATGTGTGATTTCCCCAGGCCTGACTCGAGGACACTACGAAGGGTTTACCTGGCAGGCCTCACCAGGCCGGCTGCCCTGTCCACACCAGACGTGGCGCACAGCCTGTGCATCGCAGTCTCTGGAGGAAGTTGCTACCTAGGCCTCTGGCCCCCTCATGCCCTTCACATTTACATTCCTAGCTCCAGTGTCTTCATGCTTAGGTCTCTGTATTGAAGGCTTTGGGCAGAGTCCTCGAGGTGCCCCTGCTGAGATCTCCTTATGCAGGGAGGAGGAAAAACTTGAAGACACTACCCCACAGTGAATCAGTACCCAGCACGTTCCCACTCCTGGTCCTGGCCTCCCTCCCCCACCCCAGGGTCCGTAGAGCTGCCGGAGCCTCTTAGTTCAGGGCTCCCACAACAGTGAGATGACCTCGCTTCGGTGCCCGTCCACCTGACCCTCTAGCAGTGTGCCATTGGACCTGGGAAATGAAGCAGGGGGAATGGTGTGTCCTTTGGTTTTAGCCTCTTGCTTATACTATCACAGTAAGTGATTAAAGGCTTCACTGTTACTTTCATTTTGGCTCATTGTTGCTTTAATCAGCTATTCTGACACCTGACAGCTCAGCTCTCTCTCCCAGCTTAGCTGAGCTCCTCACAGTATTTTTTAAAACCAAGCAGGAGTCCTACTGAAATACAATTTTCTAGCTGTATCAGTCGGGGTCCCAACAGGAGACACACAGCACTGTCAAATTAGAATAATTCAGGAGGCTATTCATAAAGAAGCAAACTAATAACAAAGATACGGTTGGAGTGTGGAAAAACCAAGGAGCATTCAGAAACCCAGGTCCCGCTGCCACGGAGCTATCACTATCCTCGAGCCTCATGGATAGGGATGAGATCCCAGGGGAGGGATGAGATCCCAGAACCAGGAAAGAAAGAACTGTGTAGGGGCCATGTCCCAGGGATGGAGCTGGGGGAATAAGTACCTGGCGTCCCTCTCCTCCTTCTTTGCTGAGGCTCTTTCTTGGTGGAAACCAATCGGAAGCCAGAGGACATGCAGCTGTGGTGCTGTTCTTTATCAGTGCAGAGGCGGAGTGGAGAAGAGAAAAGTGAATCTAGAGAGGCAGATAGCCATCTGGCACTTTTCTCATGTTATATTGCCCTAAATTATAGTTAATAACTTGATTTCCTCCCTAGTATAACCAGTGTCTAGTCTTAGTCCTGACAGTCATGGAGTGGGCACAGTTTTACAGGACACCCAACCCCAGTACCTCAATTTTGTCTGGACTTCTAGCCAGGGGTAGACTGAGCGGGTACTGTTTGTTATTATGTGTGTGTGTGTGCGCGCACGTGTATGCACACACGTGTGTGTGTGTTATAATCTCAGTCCCTCCCAGAACATGCTTCCTTCAATAGTCGTCCTGGGTAGGTGCCCTCAGCGTCTCTGTGCCTCTGGCCTTGCACAGGTGGCCCACAGTGTGGCTGGGGGCCTCATTCCTTTGAATCCTGCCCTAGTTCCCACCCACCTCTGCCTTTTCTTTCTTTACCTCGCTCCACACCTCCCACCACTCCATCCTGCTCCAGTACTGCTTCTCCCTGCTGGCCAACCACAAGCAACTGGTGCCCTCCTAGATACCAGTAGGCCGCTAAAAGGGGGTCTGGGAAGGGTGGGAGGATCTGCTTAGGCTAAGATGTTCAGAACTAAGTGAATCCCTGGGACAGCCTGCAAAACTCCCCACTCTCTAATTGCATCTTCAATTGTCCAGTCCAACTTCGCTGGGAAAAGAAGAAACTACCCAGGCTAAACAATCCTGGAGCTGAGGGCCTAGGAAGGTGGCAGGCAAAGATTGTGCGTGAGAAGTCAGGGTTGACCTTGCTCTTTTATCACCTATCTACAGAGCCAAGGGATGCTAGATTGAGGCTGAGGCCCTCCAGATGCCCAGCAAGGGGGCCTGGGGTCAGCTGGGGGAGCTGTGCTGAGGCGTAGGGACAAGGGAGAGTATCTGAAAGGAAAGAAGAAGCCCAAGAGAGGACTGTAGAAAACACTGAGAGAAGGGAATGCCGTGAGGGGGGGTGTGGTGAACAGACGGGAGTCATTTTATGGAACAGGAAACAATCTGTTGTAGGAATTATTATACCTCCAAAGGAAGAAAAGACAATTTAATTCTGGGGGGAGAGAGCAATTTGAATGTGACAAATGAGGATGCCATCTGAAGGAGCATTCATTCTGTGCTTGTCATTCATTCAGAGCCTATTATTTCTGTTGTGTCCAGACTCCCCTGGGCTTAACAGAAGAGGAACCTGGAGCCCTGCTAGGTCTGCCAAAGCAGAAGGTACTTTGCCAAAATCCGGGAATTGGATCACGACAGAACGGAGGGGTTGGGAATAAGAGGTGCACTGAGCCCCATTCCAGGGGAAGCAGACTTCCAAGTGCAGAGACAGAGCTGAATGTAAACCAAGGGTGAGCCTGGACAAGGGAGGTGGAAGCAGAGGCCCACCTCCCTTGTCCAGGCTCATATCCTACCAGGGGCAAGCTCTGGGGCCAAAAAAAAGAAAAGAAAAGAAAAGATAAGAAAAGAAAAGAAAAGAAAAAGCCTTTCTGGCTTGGAGGAGGGCGAGCCAGCAGCAATGGAGCTCCTCCAGCCCCAGGCCTGACACAAAGCGGGCCCCTGGCACACTGATGCCAACCTGGCCTTCGGTGTCTGGCCAGTCACCTGATGTCCATATCAGATGCACCTTTATGTTCCTTCACGCAGCCCCTCATTCATTCACTTGTCCAACAAATAACGGGGCACCTCTACTCTGTGCTGAGCGTAGTGCTAGGCACTGAGAGATGAAAGGAAACCAGCCAGGGTCCTGGCCACCAGGGAGCTGAGAGTGAGTAGAGCACACCATCAAACAAATTCCCAAGTTCGCAGTGCCACAAGGGGCTGTGACCGGGCAGCGCTGAGTATGACTGGAAGAATTAGAGGAGTCGAGGAAGACTCACCTAGAAATGGAGAGATGAGGAAAGGGAGCAGGGACTGAGAGAAGGAGGAGAAAGAGAAAGAGCTTATTAGGCAGGTGCTCAGAAACTATTTCTTGACCTTCTCCCAATAAAAATGAAATGCATACATCATAAAGATTTACTAATCTGTCTTGTGAGTCCTGTCACAGATGGAGATTTTCTCTTGCATTTACCTAGTGAATTTACCTAGTGAATTTACTCGTTAGGTTTTCCATGGATAAGGCTGAGGGTCCCTGAGATCCATTCGGGTTTCCAGCTCCTCTGCGGGCTGGTCCTTGGACAGCTGCTAAAAAGTGTACAGACCTGAAAAATCGCTAACAGTGGAAAGCTGTGAAAAAAATCCCTGGGTGGAGATTGCAATTTTCCAAACCAGGGGGCCAGAGAATCTAACGATGGCAGCTCAGGGCCTTTCACTTGTTCCCGGGTGAGAAGTTAAAAAGCTGATCCATTGAGCCACCAGGTTTGAGGGACCTCTTGAATGGGAGGCCTCTGCTTCCACCTCCCTTGTCCAGGCTCACCCTTGGTTTGCATTCAGCTCTGTCTCTGCACTTGGAAGCCTGCTTCCCCTGGAATGGGGCTCAGTGCACCTCTCATTCCCAACCCCTCCGTTCTGTCGTGATCCAATTCCCGGATTTTGGCAAAGTACCTTCTGCTTTGGCAGACCTAGCAGGGCTCCAGGTTCCTCTTCTGTTAAGCCCAGGGGAGTCTGGACACAACAGAAATAATAGGCTCTGAAGAGCACACACATTTTTTAGCTTACCTTACCATTCTCTTTCTTACAGGACTGGACCTTCTGGCCTTCCCACTGTCAGTCACTTATGGCTTTTTGAGAGCCCACCATTCTGGAACCTGCTCTCCCAGCCACAGGCTTAAGGTCACCAGTAACTTCCAGCAGAAAGAATTTAAAATTACCATAGGCACATAGAGCTTGTCATGATGAGAATGAGTGGAAATGGTGCCCCATTTGCAAGCAGCCCAAACTGCCTGTATCCCAGACATGAGCTGACAACCTGAGATAGTTTCAACAGAACTGAGGACACCGAAAGAGGCTCTTTAAAGAGCCAGAGCAACAGCAAGAATGTGAGTAGTCTGAGTAATCCACCGAGGGCATAGCTACGAGTCACCAAACAATTGTGTGTGTCTTGTTCTCTGTGTCCCTGGATGGTTCCTGGTACATGCAGGACACTGAGGATTTGTTTTTTAGATGAACACATGAATATGTGAATACTTAGACTGACTTGTCTCAAATTGCCTGAGGTTTTGACTACTCTGCCTAGATATTTTGGGGTCATGATGACCCAAGCACTGAATATTTAAATACATCTGTATTTCAGATGTAAGCATCTGGAGTTCACAAATGTCCTTGTTATTTGCACACTAGGAAACTACGTACTACTGGGCAGAGGCAGGGAAAAAAATGTTTGGTATTTGTTAATAATCATGAGGGAAAGAGGAAATTGGGAAGTGTGTGCGCGCACATGTGTGTTTAACGGAGGCTAGGGGAAAGGAGAAAATTATTCAACAACTGAAAATTCAAATTTTAAATGTTTTTCTTTATGAGGACTCCCCTGATCGGTTCTCTTGAAGAGGATCCCATCCCTTGCAGTTCACATTACCCATCAATCTTTAGGAGTCTGCTCTGAATTTGTAGTTGGTTGTTGTCCACTTCCCAGATCTGGGGCCTTCCATGCAGAGGTCAAGGCCTTGTGCAGGAACAATGAGAGCATTTAATTCCATGGCTCTCTCACTGCAAGGAAGATGTCCTAACTGTCCACGAGATGCTTACTGTGCCCACCCAGGGATAACGATGTGTTGGGTAATTTTATAATTGGAACTGGATCTGCTGCGGAAAAGGTGGAAACCCTGTCTGAGCCCCAGGGCTCACTATTGGCCAATGGAGTAGTAGACTCCACGTTACCTAGTGGGGGACCAAAGGTGCTGAGAAGGAGGTAGGCACCTAGCGAGGTATAACAAAGGAAGAGATTGTTCCAGCGAACTCAGCACGGGTCTGGGTAGCAGTGAGGTGTGGTGAATGCCAGGGCAACCTGCCAGGCTCACAGGGACCTGACTTCTGCCTCCCAGCTGATGCACAGGCAGGGGAAGCCAGGGCTGCCACAGGAAATGGGACACTCCTGGGGTGCGGCTGCCAGTGTGGTTGGGAGGCTCACAGTCATGCTGCCGGGGAGAGCGGGATCACGGAGCGAGCAAGAGGGCCGTGCTAAAGGGGTTAGAACAGGCCACCCTTGAAAAGTCTCTTCCTTTCCCAAATCACAGACTTTGCCTAAACATTGACATGAAGCTGTTTATATTTCCCAGCAAAAGATGAAATCTTTCACTGGCCAGATTTGAAGACAGATTGTAAACTTTCTTTCCCTTCAAATGGTATTGGGGTGGGCGGGGATAGAGACATTCATAGAAACACACACAGACAGACACAGCCATGATGAATTAGTCTTCCTATGAAGTATTTGACCACACACATTAAATTAATTGGAAATCAGCAGTCAGCCCTAATAGCTGTTTATGCCCAAGTGAAAACAGTCAGACTGTTAAGTTTCTGTTTTCTGACATTTTAATAGCATGAAATAAAAATCCAACAGTGAGAGACAGCAAATGCTTTGTTTCCTTTTGCTGCAGGGTGAGGGAATGGGGAATAAAAATACATCGCATACCCTTGTCAGTTAATAGATTTTAGTGGAATTGCCAGGCCAGAGAGTATCCTATTACATGGAAAGAAACAGACAGGGTTTCCATTTTATTATTAATTCAGGGATCAACTTCATGGTTTGGGCTGATGTTTTCTTTTGCTTTCTCTTTTTCTTTAAATGAAAATGGAAGTCCTTTGTGTACAATCTCTCTAAACTTTTAGAATAATCTAATTGTTCTTAAGTCACATGTTTCCTGTGGGGACATTCGAAGGGCACTTCTAAACCCATAATCCTAGGCTATAAAAAGGATCTAGGTCGACTGATCAAAGGTGAACTGTCCATTTACAACCTCTTTCAAGGCTGGTCCCATCTCCCTGATGGTTTTATAGAAGTCTTTCTCTTTTGCTTCAACCCAGATCAAAGATTTGGATACAAGGAGTCTCCGTACCCCCCACCTGGCACGGAAGGAAGGGATTACCCCAGGAATTAAAAACCTCAGTGAAGTGGGTTTACCTACCTCCCCAGGGGTGGGGGCAAGGCCTGGAGCCCTTTTTTTTTTTTTTAAACCAAGTTTTGAGCAGAACGAAACAAAGGCGGAAAAAACTCAGGGTCCTCTCTCTGATCTGGCAGCAGAGGAGATAAACTCTGTTTTCCAGCCTTCAAAGAAAAAGTCTCTGATCTTTTGTGCACAGTTTTAGTTGCTAAAATCATGTTTGTTTATTTATTTGTCAATGACCTTCTCTTCCCTTCCACCCATAAAAACCCAAGCAACAGTTCTCCACCAGGGCACTGGAAGCTGCCCCTGAACCCGAGTTTGTGGCCTCAGTGAATAGAGAGGAAAGTGGGAAGAAAGTAGGCATATTGCATCGGTTCAGGCCACCAACTCTTCCATTTGGTAATCTGTTTTCAGTACCTCCCTCTACCCTTTCCTGGGCATACTTGAATCTGCTTTAGATCTTAGTGGTCAGCGTAAATTTCCCGGGAATGCTTATTTGAGGCTGGAACTGCCTCAGTCCCTGGAAGCTCAGGCCCTAATCCTGTAAAGAGACACTAAGAGGTGGGAGCAGGAGCGCCAGGAAGCTCCTCTTGCTCTGGGAACCACCTAGAGACTTCCCCTCCTATTCGGCCTGGATCCAGCACCCTAGGGTATGGTTAGTGCAGACCTTCATGGCAGCAGTGTTGACAGGGGTGGAACACACAGGTTCCCCAAACTGTGGAATCTTTTTGTTTGAAGGGACTTGAGAGATCATCTAAGATGCCATGTAGTATAGGGGAATCCTACAGAGAGGAGGGACAAGCATACTCTCCAAAAGTGTCGTTTCTGGGGAGACTTTCGAGCCTCCTAGGGACTTATGCTTTAAAGCCCATCTCAAGTCTCATCCCTCTTCCTCCTCTATTATTCATCATCTACTCTAGACCCTGGCTACTCAAAGTGTGGCTGCAAACCAGAAGCACCAGCCCCACCCCAAAAACTACTTACCCAGATTCTGCATTCTAACAAGATACCACGATGATTTGTATAAATCATCAAGGGTGAGATGCACTGCTCTTGACCAGTGGTGCTCAAATGCAAATTCTTGAGCTCTACCTCAGACCTACTGAATCAGAAGGGGGTGGTACCCAATAATCTGTGCTTTAACAAGCCTTCCATATGGTTCTGATGCACATTCAAGTTAAAGAAACCATACACAATCCTGATCTTATTCAGGGACTTCATGGGCATTTGACCATGGTGTAACGCCTCTTACTGCTGTCTTGAAGTTCTTGATTTTACCTTTGAACTTGTGTTTTGCAAGTGAAGTCTGATGAGACATTGGTGTACCCACATGAACAGAGGAGATATGCACAACATGTGTGTCCATTGCTTGTCCCCATACATACATCGCCCACAAGGCCCATTAATTTATTTATTGACTTTTTACAGAGAGGAAGAGAGAGGGATAGAGAGCTAGAAACATCGATCAGCCGCCTCCTGCACACCCCCCACTGGGGATGTGCCCACAACCAAGGTACGTGCCCTTGACCGGAATCGAACCTGGGACCCTTGAGTCCGCAGGCCAACGCTCTATCCACTGAGCCAAACCGGTTTCGGCAACACAAGGCCCATTAATACAGAATTCCAGTGGATCCTTCATGGAGTTGAGCCAGATTCAAAGTGAGTACAAGGTAAGTGTGTTACCTCTATGACTGAGTGACTGGGGTGAGGACTGATCTGAGGAGCCACATTCTCCTTTAGAATCAGAACCTGCTTTGTACACAGAAGAAGGTAATCATATTTTAACAAACACCAACCAAGGAATGCTATCATACCCTTTCTAACTCGTGTTATTTCTCTGTATTCACTAATTACTTGCGCTGAATATTATGACACAGGAGAAAAGGGAAAGGTAAGACAACTCATAGTTTCTTTTCCTTTCTGTCCCCTCTTTCTCATCAGTAAGCTAAAGGCAAAAAAACTGTTGGTAGAATGTGCATGTGTCCAAAGGTTAAGTCAAAACAGTCGAGTCCCTTTGGTGCAGTGTTAAGAATAAAAATATTATACATGTACAAACTACAAAATGTGAACTGTGTAATTTTGGTGATTCCATATACAAGTTAAATGCTCTTATGTTGCATTTAAAACTGGCATGACACAACATAAAGATGAAAGGTAAAATTCATGTTAATAATGAATTTTTTCTTTACTTAGAACTCCATAAAATGGCAAATATGAACCACCATTACAGGTCAAGAGAAACTGCAGAAGAAAGGAAAAAGTTTTATATTATAGTAACTTTAACAGTACTTTTCTTTTTCCTACTTTTCGAGCAAGGGCCTCCACATTTTAATTTCGCACTGAGTCCAGCAAGTTATGCAGCCATCTCTGTCCTATCTTGTCCACTATTCAAAGTGGGACACAAACTGAGGATGACATGGAACACTATTAATAATTACACGTAGGCACAGGTATAAACTGGGCCTATCCTAAGCAGCCTGGGATGTATGCTCATCCTAAATTTCAAAGTCTATAATGGTGAAGAAGAAAGAAAAATAGGAGTAAAGATATTCTGCTTTCTATCAAAATGATATTTTATGAGGGTTTTCTTTTTAAGTATGCATTGTTTTAACTAGTTCTAACAGACTATATGACGTGCTTGGAAGTGGGTTGTGCCTGTTCTTTGTCTGTTTTTCAGAACATAGTGAGAAGAATCTTCTTGGCTATTTATCTTTAACTCCCCCAGTCCTTGAAATCTCAGCTTTTTATATGCTTCTACTTCCTTCTGACATTCTTAAAAATTAGTGGCATTCTTTTATAAATATCCTTGATTTTACACCCCTCCTTCCATCTTTGTGCGTGTTTTCTTACAATCAGAGCTCATTAGCAGACACGCTGTTTTCTTTAGCTATCTCCTCTTTTGCTTCCTCATCAGGATCATTCACAATTTTAGGTTCTGAATTTTATTTTTGGAGCCTTTTTTATCCATACTCCCTTTCAGAGGTTCTCACCATGAGATCATCTATTTTGAACTTTTTGAAGTCTGCTTTCCTCAAGTCTATAAGTCCAAAGATACACATCAGACTTGTCCTTTAAGAGGATGGACACTCTCTCTCAAGCTCTCAAGAGTTTCACATCACTAATAGTTATTTGCTGTCAGAATCGAGTCTGGAGTATCAGTTCCTCTTGCTGTAAACAGTGCCTTTCAAGTGATGAAATTTTCAAGCAGTCCACTTAAGAACTTACTAAATGCTCTGCTTTAAAAAAAAAATAGCAGTCTTATAGATTTCCACAAAAAGTCCATTTTAAAAAGTCAACATTTTTCGCTGTATTTTTCTCTCTCTGCTGGTTTTCCAATAATGTCTGCAGTATCTCCCATTCAATTTAATCTTCTTACTACATGACTGACATATCTCCCCTCAAGAGGTAGGATCTGTGTTTCCATCTCTTAAATTGGGCAGGCTTGTGATGGTGCCAGAAGGGATGTTATGTGAATTTGGAGTTTAGGATCATAAAAAGCAATACAGCATCTACTTGGTTCTCTCTGGAGATGCTCACTCTTGGGTCCCAATGACCATGCTGTGAGGAAGACCAAACTAGGTCATGTGGAGAGACCACATGGAGAAGTCTCATGTAAGTGTTCTGAGTGACAGGAGCAGTGAGGGCCCAGCCAATAACCAGCAACTACAACCAGTGAAGAAGACATATGAGTGAAGAAGCCTCCCAAATCAGATGATACGAGCCCCGGTCTCATCCAGACTTCATGTCTTTCCAACTGAGGTCCCAGACATTGAGGAGCAAAGGCAAGCCATGTCTGCTTTGTCCTTTCCCAATTCCTGACTTATGGAAACCACGAGAGAGAATACAATAATGGTTTTTAAGCCACTGAGTTTCAGAGATGATTTGTAATGCGGCAATGGAGAACTCATGCAATATTAAAAACACGTTATACTAACAAGGAAACTTCAAGAAAAAGAAATGAAAAAAAAACAATTCCTTTTGCAATTGCAAGAATAAAATACTTTTAAGGAATAAACTTAACAAAGGATGGGAAAGACCTACATACTGAAAACTACAAAGCATTATTAAAGGAGATTGAAAAAGACACAATGAAATGGAAAGGTATTCCGTGTATATGGACTGGAAAAATCAACAAAGTTAAAATGACCTTATTATATTAAGCAATATACATATTTAATGCAATCCCCATCAAAATCCCAATACCATTTTTTGTTTATTTGTTTGTTAATCCTCAGCTGAGGATATTTTTCCACTGATTTTTTTTTATAGAGAGTGGAAAAGAGAGGGAAAGACAGAGAGAAACATCGATGTGAGATATAAAATTAAAACTCGTGGACCCAGACAACAGTGTGGTGGTTACCAGAGGGAAGAGTTAGGGGGGTGATGAGGGGTTGGAGGGAGCCTAATATATGGTGACAGAAGATTGTTCGACTTTGGGTGGTGGGCATACAGTGCAATATACAGATCTCGTATCATAGAAGTGTACACTTGAAATCTATATGATCCTATTAACCAGTGTCACCCCAATAAGTTAAAAAAACTTTTAAAGCACATTAACTAAGAAGTAAAAATGAAGACTAATTAATAAAAATTAAGGCTAATTAAGAATGCACCATCTAAAAGAAAAAAGAATGCATCATCTATACCCTTCTGACTGATCAGTCCTTGGTTTACTCCCATTCTAAAAAGCCATCTTTGTCATTTAGGTCCAGTTTCACCAGCAAGCAGTGAAGCCATGATGGCACAGTCCTCAGTCATTGGGCACAGATTGGACTCCCTTTTCTAAACCATACTTCTGCATGAAATTTAATCTTGGTTATTAAAGCCTTTAGACCATTCCTGCTTAGTATCCTGTGTGAATTTAAGAAGGAGCAAAATTAAAAGATCTCTCACACACTTCTCTAGCTGATTAACACAACACAATTCTATCTAATTTCAGACCCCCTGCTGTAAAATGTTCCCTCCTATCCCAATTTATTGAGTCACAGATCATTTGGTTGCAATGAACAGAACCCATTCAAGCTGGCTTAAGAAAAAAAGAAAATTTATTAGAAATAGAGGGATCTGGTGGAAACCAAAGGCAGGAAATGAGGCCAGACTTCATAGGGACTGATGCCAGAAACTGCAAAACTGATGAGAGCCAGGCTGGCTTGTCTCTCCAAATCCCTTTCTCTCTAGAACTATATTGTCTGTTATTTCTGACTCTATAAGGCACATGCTTTCTCTCTCTCGCTCCCACTTTCCCTCTCTCTCTCTCTTCCTCTCGCTCGCTCTCCTTTCTCTCAGCCTCATCCTCCAGAAAGCAGTTTAACATATAGTTAAAGGCAATTGCTAGAGTCAAACTGCCTAGATTCAAATGCAAGCTCCATCACTTAGTTGTTCATGACCTTGGGCAAGTTTCTTAAGCGTCTGTTCTTTAGTTTCCTGATTTATAAAATGGGAATGCAGATAAGAATGACACTTACCTCATACGATTTGTAGGAGATTAAGTGAATCAATATACATAAAGTTCTTTGAACATTGCCTGGCACTTTGCAAATGTTTGCTTTTATTATTATACTAGAGGCCCGGGGCACGAAATTCGTGCATGGAGGGGGAGGGTTGTCCCTCAGCCCGGCCTGCACCCTCTTCAATCTGGGACCCCTGTGGGATCAGGCCTAAACCAGCAGTCAGACACCCCTCTCACAATTTGGGACCGCTGGCTCCTAACTGCTCGCCTGCCTGCCTGCCTGATCACTGCCTAACTGCTCCCCTGCCGGCCTGATTGCCCCCAACTACCCTCCCCTGCCAGCCTGATTGCCCCCAATTGCCCTCTCCTGCCAGCCTGATCGCCCCCAACTGCCCTCCCCTGCTGACCTGATCACCCCAACTGCCCTCCCCTGACAGCCTGATCACCCCAACTGCCCTCCCCTGCTGGCCTGAACACATCCCTAACTGCTTGCTCCCCTGCCGTCCTGATCGCCCGTAACTGCCTCTGCCTCAGCCCCCACTACTGTGGCTTTGTCCAGAAGGAAGTAGGATGTCCAGTCGACCCAGTCTTATTAGCATATTACCCTTTTATTAGTATAGACTAGAGGCCCAGCACACAAAATTTGTGTGTGGGTACAGTCCCTAGGCCTGGCCTGTGATCAGGGCCATCTTCCCCAGCTTCCCACAGCCAGCCCTGCCCCCTGCTGCCACCCACCCCCAGTTCCCATTCACCATCTGGTGATCAATGCCTGAGGGCCGGGGAAGGGACCAAGAAGGGGTCAGTGCACCTCATAGTGACTGGTCCAGCGGTCATTCTGGTCATTCTGCCGTTAGGGTCAATTTGCATATTACCCTTTTATTATATAGGATAGAGGCCTGGTGCACGGGTGGGGGCTGGCTGGCCTGCCCTGAAGGGGGTCTGCTGGAAGGTAGGGCCACTGGGACAGGAGCTGCAGGGTTTGCAGGCCAGCCACACCCCCTGATTGGGTTGAGGCTCCTCGCTGAGGGGCGGGACCTGCCTGGATGAGGGGCCTGGGGTGGTTTGCAGGCTTGCCACATCTCCAATTGGGGTGGGGGGGTCCCCTCTTGGGGGCAGGGCCAGCCTGGGCAAGGGGCTGTGGGCAGTTTGCAGGATGGCCACACCCTGATCAGGGTGGGGGGGTCCCTGCTCGGGGATGGGGCTGGCCTGGGCGAGGGCCTGGGGTGGTTTGCAGGCTGGCCACGCCCCAGGCTTTGTCAGGAAGGACGTCTGGAAGATGTCTGGTCTAATTAGCATATTACCCTTTTAGTAGTATAGACTAGAGACTCAGTGCACGAATTTGTGCACGGGTGGGGTCCCTCAGCCTGGCCCTTGATTGGGGCCGATTGGGGTTAATCGGGGCCAGCTGGTGGGGGGAGGGGGGAAGGGGCCATGGGAGGTTGGCTGGCCAGACCCCTTGTGGAGGGAGGGGCCACAGAGGGAGGGGCTGTGGGAGGTTGGCTTTCTGGAGTATGGGCTGCGCGAGGTTCCAAAGGGGGCAGTCGGGGCTGGCTGGCCAGGGGTAGGGGTCGGGGGAAGGGGCCATGGGTGGTTGGCTGTGGGAGTGCACTGATCACCAGTGGACAGTTCCTGTGTTGAGTGTCTGCCCCTTAGTGGTCAGTGCATGTCATAGCGACTGGTCGACTAGTTGTTCCGGTCGTTTGGTTGTACCAGTTGCTTAGGCTTTTATATATAGACTAGAGGCCTGGTGCATGAAAATTCATGCACTGGAAGGGGGTCCCTCAGTCCGGCCTGCACCCTCTCACAGTCCGAGAGTCCTCAGGGATGTCCTACTGACGGCTCCCATGGGGAGCGGGCCTAAGCTGCAGTCTGGCCTCCCTCTGCAGGAGGCAACTGGATGGGTAATCAGGGGACAGTGCCGCCCCCATCACCCCGCCACTGCCGCCGACGGCCTCCCTCTGCAGGAGGCGACCAGATGAGCCTATCAGGGGATGGCGCCGGCCCCTCACCATCACCCCTCCGCCACCGCTGGTCACCACCTCCCTATTGCCATCCCCTCCCTCTGCCCATTGGCATGTGCCTTGGCTGGCCTGGTGCTGCCTGCTCGCCGGCCCTGCCCCCCACCAACTGGTCATTCCATTGTTCGGTTGATTTGCATATTACGCTTTTATTATATAGGATTTCTCTGCTCACTTAACTATGGCCATACATGGATGCCCCAATCCCAACTTCATATCCAACTCATAGTTCAAGTGCCTAGTAAAAACCTACTATGTTTCTGAGACCCAATTCCACATGCCCAGAAGAGAGCATCTGATTGATCCAGCTGAGGTCACATGTCTACTCATGGTCAAATCAGCTGAGCAGAAGGTAAGGGAGTAGATGATAAGTCTTAGCAGGGACAAGGGGAGCAGATTCTCTAAGGGGACATGGGTTGGTTCTCAGAAGAGGCCTTGGAATCCAGTACTCCCACATATATAACCACCTACATTTCCAATATGGCAGCTCTGGCCTCTACTTCTCTATTCAGCAGGGACTGCTCATATTATTGACTGATCCAAATGGCATGAAGAAGGTGGCTTCCGTCAGCCAAAAGGCACTCCCCTCTCTCCCACATAACTAGCTCTCCTCCTTCTGCTTGGCTCTGGTACTCTGTGATGCCAAAATATCTCTTCATATTAGAAGACGGCTTTTACAAATCCTCACCTCACCTAGATGTCCCCTTCTGAAGTCAGAGTGAATTTTCCCTCTCAGAGAGGACAAAAGAGGAAGAACCACTTTAGAGCCTTCCCATCTGGTATTGTGAATTTAAGCTATTAAACATATGGTGGCTATTTGCTTGCTGAGAGTCTCGCTGGTAATGGAAACTCTGAGAAACAATACTTAACGTTTTTGAACTTACCATAAAGAAAAACAAAATTAAACAATGTTGAACAGAAAGCTAATTGGTTTATCAAAAGGAAAATGAGATTTAAGGAAATAACTGCTCAAGTCTCCTTTCATTTCTATATATCATTCTAACCTCCATTAGATTTGGTCATTTGGGGTAAAATGCTCTGAAATGGCATTTTTCAAACCCTAATCTTCAGAAATACTTGAATGTCACGGACAAATCGATAGCACTTTAAACCATGGAACAGAGCTCATCAGCGGTCCTCCTTGGGAGAGGCAGTGGCTGCGTCTGCCTACTCAGTGCCAGGCCAGGCTCCAAACTGGCATGCGCTGACCTTTTCCCAGAGTTCTTGTTCTCTTATGGGTGATTCTTCCTGTAAAATCTCAGAAACCAGAGGTTGCCATGGCAAACCACCCCGTATTGTTTTAGGGTATTACCATTAGGCTTGCATTCTTCCTTCCTTCCTTCCTTCCTTCCTTCCTTCCTTCCTTCCTTCCTTCCTTCCTTCCTTCCTTCCTTTCTTTCTTTCTTTGTAATGTGCCTCCTTTCAGAGAAAATAAGAGGCTAATGTTGGTGGAAATGACCCATGGCTGATTATTAGCTCTGTTAAGTGACCAACTTGAAAGGAAGTATAATGTTCCCATCAACCATAAATGAGAAGATTGCTCACAACTTATGGTCCATTTTCTCTATATACAATGCCCCCATTTCCTCTCTTCTGATTCATCCTTTAATGAATTAATTGCTTCCTCCATATTTTTCTTTATGGAAATTGCTCTCTAGGCAAGGTTATCAGATTTATTTGCAGTTTGAGCTCAAGAAGCAACTTATTTTACTTCATCCACTTCAACTGGAACTACCCTAATTCAATTTGTGGCTTAGAAGAAAACAAGAAAAGTATGGCTTGTTATTAAATTATTGTTAAATACTTAAACTATAGCCCTAGCTAGATTTCTCAGTGGTTAGAGCATCGGCCCACTCACTGAAGGGATGCGGGTTCGATTCCTTTTCAAGGGCATGTACTTGGGTTGCAGGTTCAATCCCAGTTCTGGTCAACGCTCGTGTGGGAGGCAACCAATTGATGTGTCTCTCTCACATCAATGTTTCTCTCTCTCTCTCCCTCCCTCCTTCCCTTCCACTCTCTCTAAAAAAATCAATGGAAAAAATACCCTCAGGTGAGGATTTTAAAAAATAAATAAACAAACTGTAGATGTCAAAAATAATACATATAAATGCTTCAGGGTGTCCTAGCCAGTTTGGCTCAGTGGATAGAGCATCAGCCTGCAGACTGAAAGGTCCCAAGTTCAATTCCGGCCAAGGGCAATGCCTGGGTTGCAGCAGGCTCGATCCCCAGTAGGGGGCGTGCAGGAGGCAGCTGATCAATGATTCTCTCATCATTGATGTTTCTATCTTTTTCCCTCTCCCTTCATCTCTGAAATCAATAAAAATATATTTTTAAAAATTTTAAAAATAAATGTTTCAGGGCATGTGGAGACAATTAACACAATTTACTCCAATATTAATTACTAGAGGCCCGGTGCATGAAATTCGTGCTCGGGGGTGGGAGGTTGTCCCTCAGCCCAGCCTGCACCCTCTCCAATCTGGGACCCCTTGGGGGATGTCTGACTGCTTGTTTAGGCCCGATCCCACAGGAATTGGCTTAAATCAGCAGTTGGACATTCCACTTACAATCTGGAACCAGGTTCTCCTCAAAGACCCAACGTCTTGCCTGCCTGCCAGCCTGATCACCCCCTAACCATTCTCCTGCCAGCCTGATCGATGCCTAACTGCTCCCCTGCTGGCCCGATTGCCCCCAACTGCCCTCCCCTGCCAGCCCGGTAACCCCCAACTGCCCTTCCCTGCTGGCCCGGTCACCCCCAACTGCCCTCCCCTGCAGGCCCAGTCACCCCCAACTGCTCTCCCCTGCCAGCCTGGTTGCCCCCAACTGCCCTCCCCTGCTGGCCTGATCGCCCCTAACTGCCCTCCCCTGCTGGCCTGATCACCCACAACTACCATCCCCTGCCAGCCATCTTGTGGTGGCCATCTTTGACCACATGGGGTGACCATCTTGTGAGATGGCATGAGGGTCAATTTGCATATTACTGCTTTATTATATAGGATAGGGTCACTTATGCTCAATTCAGAAGCCTATAAGAAGTATTATATTTTATTGCTGAACTTCCCTGACCAGTTTTTCTAAATAGGCCACCCAACTTCTCTTTAGCCCATCACTTTATTTAATGTTTTGTGTAGCACTTGCCACTCTCTGATATTCTTATAGTTCTTGTGTATAGGGTATGTTTTTTTTTTAACTTATTTATTGTTTACATTCCCTACTAGAATGTAGGGAGGGCAGAGTCCTTTCTATCACTTTGTCACCACTGTATTCTCAATGCATAGAAAAAAGCCTAGTATATTGTAGGCACTCAATAAATATTTGTCCCATTAATGTACCCGCAAGTGCCCAGGGCCTTCCAGCCTTAAAGAATGTATTATCTACCTTCCTCAGTTCTTCTTGGTGTAGAACCCTAATGGCTCTCCATAACCCACTTCTTTGGAGCTATAGCTATAGTTGTAGTTGTAGCTATTGCTGCTGCTGCTGGCAATAATGAGGGTGGCTAGGTGATCAGTTTGCTGGGGAAAAGGAGCGATAACCTCTGGAGGCATTCCATAGGCTAATTCCATCTTCAAAAGCCATTCTCTCCCGCCCCCCCCCCCACCCCCTTTGGGCAAACTAAGAGTCCAGTCTTGCTATGGACTTAGCTTCTCATTGAAATCAGTCAGGCACATAGAGTGCAAATCCATGCAGCAGCCCATGAGGTGCACTGAATTCCAGGAAACCCCCAGAAACCAGACTTAATGGGTGGTGAGCAATTAAAACTGCAATTCTAGCAGCAGAGGGTACAAAATGGAACCAGGTTCTCCTCAAAGACCTCCATATTCCTGACTCCAATCTTGAAATCATATCATCTATGATTTCATCCCTCTCTCTATTTGCATCTCATCCAGAGCACACCAAGTCCTCTGTAAAACCCTCCTGCTTTAGCCATCGCACTGCACCTCTCATGCACTGACAACGTCCTATTGCAGGTCAGTTGCTTGTTTACATTTATAACCATTTATAGAATATCAGTCCTGTGTGGCCAGAGACCATGTCTGGTCATTTGTCTCCCCCTCCCTCAGCACAGTGACTTTCATGTAGTAGGAATTAAAAACTATATACCATCTGCCTAACTTCATGACTTGCTAAGTAACAAAGCTAATCTAAAGACTACAGATTATACATAAATATAAAATGTAATGAAGATATTTAGGGGATGGTAAAGCTGTGCTTTTTTGTCCTTAGTTTTGGATTGTCTTGCAGCTCCCATGTCAAAAGCCAAGTCTGAGAGCCTCAATTAATAATTCCTTCCATAGTGCAGAGAAGATCCCCATTTAATGCTTGCTGGCTAGGCTATGAGGGCCACTGCCCTAGGAAAGATGGAAGAGCAGGGGGAAAGAGGTGAGAAATAGGGTCCTCAGAAAGGGCTGAGGGCTACGGAGGCAGGAGAGAATGATGGAGAGTTGGGTTCACAAGGACTGTGTCTAGCTCTTTGAAGGTTGGGAGTCATAGCTGATGAGGGGAGGAAGAAGGCAAAAGGTGCTACATCTTAGAAATTCCAAGGAATACTGACAGACATTAAGAGCCAAAAGGCCCCAACTCTCTAATACTCTGCTTTTAAAAAACAAACAAACAAACAAACAAACAAACAAACAAACGGAGGCCTTGAGTGGTCAAGACAGTAGATTTGGGTCACAAGCAAATCGCCCAGGGACATGGAGGCATGGCTGGGGTCAAGGCCAGGCCCTTGGCTCCCTGTGTGGTGCTCCTTCAGTCCTGTACCCCAAGAAGAGACAGTTTGACTCAGAAAGTAGCCAGAGTAAAGAAGGACAAGCAGAATAATAATTAAAAAACATTGCCTAATAAGAATAGATAGCATTCAGTGAACAGTATTTTATCCTGTTAAAGTTTTGGTAGGAACTGGCAAACCACTGAGCTCTTCTTGATTGGAAGGGAATTACTGATGAAAGAATTTAATTGAGGCTAATGCCTCTCCCCATATGAGCCCAGAGCAGCCATGGAAATCAAGTGCCACCCAAATCTCCTCAAGGTGACCCCAAGGGCAGGGTAAATGTGTTGCTAGTAAGGAGATATTCATTATGGGTTTACTGTTCTGTTTCTGATGGGGAAGATTTGTTTGCTTTTGGGAGATGTGCTTTCTTTGACTGGTCAACCACTAGGTCAGATATGAAAATCCACATCAGAGGCTCCTATTGTCTAGGACCACAGGTCTAGAGCCCCCACCACTGGGGCTGTGAGACATGGTGGTATAAATATCCATGCTTGTTTCTCTGCCACCTGGGTTTCTCTGTTGCTGGGGTCTTGACAACTCAAGAAGGGTCCAGAGAGAGAGAGAGAGTTATTTTTTTTCCCCCTCAAAAATTAGAAATTGCATTGACAGATCTGAGAGCATGTGAATCAGGTTAGGAGAGGGAGGAAGTGCTGCCAGGGAAAGCTCATTGCATCGTTGTCATCTGTGGCAGGGAAGTTAAAGGTCATCCAGAGTCCATTGCGAGGAGGTGGAGGGGGAAAGCAGGCTGGAAGTGTGCACAACAACAAATATGGATCTTAAAGGCATGGTGCTGGGAGAGAAGAGGGAGAGATAGGATGTGCTATTTGACACAGACCATTTCCATAAAATAGAAAAACATCACCTGAAATACACAAAAAGATGTACATTAAATCCATGATTGCCTCGAGGGGCGGATAATAGGAGGGGTACATGCAGAAAAAAGGGAGTGAATGACTGAGACAAGAACAGGGCCATCAACAGACCGAAGAGGACAGTGTGCCTCTGCACTTAAGGTCCAAAAACGAAATAATGGAGGTGGCACCCAAGTGGGCCGTCCCTGAGAACGAAGTCTTTCCTTGTGAGATCCAAGAATGAGGCGAAATAAACTAGTGCTCTATGTTCTGTTCCTACTTTCTGAAGTTGCCCTAATCCTTCAGGAAAAAAAATCTGCATGTGCCTGGGGTGTGCTCTTAGGGAGGTTGAAGGGCCAGTGGGTTAAGAGAAGCGGGGACTCTCATCCAGGTGCTGGTTGGATGCCAGGGGCACTTTGGCTCAGAAATCCAGGTGCCTTTGGGATTACAGCAGGATGACCCACAGTGAGACAGCAGCAATAGAAAGAAGTGCTGCTATGCACAGAGAGGGTGCATGACAAGACACGGATGGAACCTTCTGATGATCTCTGAAACAAATTTCATGCTCTGAGGAGAGAGGAAGTGGCTCCCAGAAAACTCTTGGGGTACATGTTATTATCGATTTGCAGATAAGTAAACTGAGGCATAGAAAGGTTAGGCAGTTTGCCCAAGGTCACACAGCTAATAAGTGGCAGAGGCAGGATTTAAATCTAGGTGTGTTCGACTCTAAAATTTGAGCTCTTAACCACCATGTTATAAGGCATCCAACATAAGTCTTTGTGCCACATGCACACATGTGCACGCACTCACACACACTCTTACATAGGCGTGTTACCGAAGTTACATATCATGAGACAAATTTATGCTCTGGAAGCTTCTTCCAACCTGGGCTCTCAAGGCACTGTGGAGAGGTGTTTCCCAGGGGCAGAAAGGTCATTTGAGGTGGACACAGAGTTCCTCATGTAAAATCAACAAGGATGGCAAGGGGAAGACGGGGGAGGGGGGGGCAGCAGAGGGGACAAAATAGGTAGTTTCCCAGTGAGTAATGTGGATTCAGAAATAACCATTGAAGACAGATCAGAGAAAGGCTTTGCAGCAGATGTGTCCTTGTGTGCAATTCCATCTGAGGCCAAAATAATAGATGAGAGAAAAATGAATGTCATCCAAGTAGTTCTGATGCACTATGTTACCTGAAGCTGATGAGTCTGGTGGGAGAGACGGTAGAATTTCAGAGGTATTCCGCGGTTATCTCAGCTAACTCCTCAGTGGATGCTGAAGAGAACAGTGACTTGCACCAGATCAAACAAGGACAAGAACGTAGGCCTCTGGCCCCCTGGCCACTGCTTGCTCACCTGTGTCACATCGCTGTCCTCATGTCAGCTTGGAGGGACAGCTCCCTCTGGCCACCCATAGACTCTGCTCGTTCCTCTCTGCTCCTTCTCCTACCAGCATTTCCAGGAGATGATTGCTTCTCAGGAAAAGGGTGAGAGACAGGGAGGCCAAAGGATGCCTTTTGGGATTGGAGAGCAAGTGCTCAGGGCTGAAATTCTGGACAGATGAGCAGTTTGGCCATGCTGACTTCCCTCCATGCAACTTCTTCTCCGGCCTCTTCTTTATATCCTTGCATCCCTCCCCAGCCCCTCTAAGCCCACCACTTTATTTTCAAACCTAGGATGAGAAGCTATGGCCTTAATCTTTAAAATTCTGGTCAGTTTATTTTTCAGAGAAAGACCTGGGCCCTGATGCGACCACAGCAGGGCCTCCCTCGGCAGGAGCATCAGAGCCTGTCACAACACATTTTCTTTCTTTCCACCAAAGCGAGAGACACTCCCTGAACACAAAAGACACTGCGAATCCTGTCTCCTTGGAGAATTTAATTATCACCATTAGTTGCTCTTCTCTTCAGTGGTGGCATCTTTACCTCACTGCTTCTAGAGAAGAGGGACATGGAATTCCAATTCATATCCAGGCTGGCGGGAGACATTCTCACCCAGGCGCGCAGTGGGAGGGAAGATAAGTGGCCACCATTTCAGAGGCTCTGAGCCCCCAAAACACAACCACCATTCACTAGCTGACCCCTCGAGTCCACCATCACGGTTGTATTTCCTTAGCTTTGGAGTTAATTGGACAGTCGACATGTATATTTTCCTGGAAGGGATGGTACCTATGACCAGCCATTTGCAACTTAGTATAATTTTTTCAGATCTCAGTCCAAAAGCATTGTTTAGAGCAAGAGCAAAAAAACAAATGGCCAAGGAGGGAAAGAAAGTGGAGGGAGAAAAGGGCCCACAAATTAGAAGAAAAGGAAGGGCCCAGGAGGAGGCAGGGGCACTGAGGGCAGACAGCCTGCCTCACAGTTGGCCTAGAGCAGTGGACCTCAGCGTGGGCCCAGGGTCAGCAGCACCAGCTTTCCCTGGATCCAGAATTAGACAAGCAGATTCTAGGGCCCCATCACAGACCTACTGAATCAGAAACTCTGGGGTGGGGCAGAGAAGTCTGTGGTAACAAACCTGAAGGTGACTGTGATGCATCATCGAGTTTGAGAACCACTGTCTGGCAGTCTCTGTCCTTTGTGGCAGGACCAGCCCTCAAATAAACTCCTTTTTCTGATTTGCCTTCTTCCCCTCTGCCCTGCAAGAATGAAGCATGAGAAACTATCACCGTGTGCGGCTAAGATAGTGTTTGGCACATTGTAAAGCTCTGAGGCCACAGGCGCTGGGATGGTGACAGAGAGCAGGGCTGCCTTTGGCCAAGTGTTTGGGGTGGAGCCTGGGGAATTGCTGATGAAGTCTGGTGAGTGAAAGTGAGTGCTCTGCTAAAGGAAGTTCCTCTGAGCAGCCATCGGGGCATCTGAGAAACTCAGGTGGGTATGTTGTTGAGTGAGGAGGTAAAAATATATGGACAGAAGCGTCCTGAAGAGGGCTCAAGCCCTAACTGGGGCTTCACAGGGTGTGGGTTCTGGGCCAGGAGGCACGACAGGATGGGCAAGCTTACCTCCTTCCTTCCCTCAGCATGTCCTCACTTTGGGTCAACATGCTCAAGATGCATCTCTTAGACGAGTTCATTTCCTGTTTATCCCCCAACAATTCCAGCTCTCAATTCGCATCTCTGCCCAGGCAACCCTTATGGCAGAGGCAAGGAGGAGCCCCAGAGATTCTGATGGTAAAGCCGGAGCAATCCTCTGCAAGCTGGGCATGTCTTTGAAGTCAGCTTCCCTGCTCTAATTTCCTCCATAGCACTTGTCAACAGCTGAGATACCACGTGTGTGTTTCCTTCCAGTAGAATGTGATCCCCTTGAGGGCAGGGATTTTTCTTTAAACTGCACATTTACTGCTCAGTCCCCAGGGCCTAGGACAATGCCTGGCCCACAGTAGTCATTCAATAAATATTTGTTGGGGGAAAATGAATGAATCTTAAATTTGTTCAAATCTTAAACTTTACTGCATGATCTCTAAATATTTATTTTTAATATAAATGATTTCTCCTCAAATGCTTGAATAGAAATCAATGCATCGTGTTTTCCACAAAGTGGGGGCATTGGGTGCCTGCACACACCACAGCTCCAGACTCCACCACGGAGCAAAGTTTCGCTTATGATCAGACAGCAAGGATGTGAGGATAGGGCTGTGAGTGTCATGGCCTCCTTGTGAAGGGAGAATCCGTTTGTAAAGGCTCATGTCTCTGTGCCTCAGCCAGATCAGTGTTTCTGGGAGGTGGAAGTACAGGAAAGTTATACCCAAGTGACAAGACAATGTACACAAACTTGTTTATCCGGTGCCTGACACAGGGTGGGCACCTAATAAGGTTAGAAAAATCTCTATTTACATCTGATCTCCAGTGAAATCTTGATGAACAAGACATTCAGGGAACAGTCTGTACAAAACTCCTTGACCTCAGAAAAAGAGTCTTTAGTCCCTTTGTTTTCCTAGTACTTTGCACAGTGTGTGCTTAGAAGGCCCTTAATGAATACTCGATGAATGAGAAATAAAGTATTGCTTCCATTGATTTTTCTGGATGTTATATTTCAGGCCTTGTGGCTGAAACACATTCTAAAATGTATGCAGCAACATTTCTACAATAGCAAGAAAAGAGTCATGAACGTCCTTATATCCCCCTCTGGAAATACAAATAGTCATCAGCAAGTACCTTGACTATCCTGACCACGTGTCATTGTAGGAGGCTACAAAAGGAATTAGTACAAAAAGGGTATGAGATTGAATATTTTAGCCCCAAGAAATCATGGAGCATTGAAAGAATTCCCTGATATATTTTCTTGAATCTCAGAGCTAGTGTTTATGAGGTACTAAGGTCACCTCGCCCCAATAACCTAATTTGACAAATGGGAAAACCAAGGCTGAGAAAGAGGAAGGGGCTTCCTGAGGGCACTCAGTACGTGAAGACCATCGGCTTCTTGACCTCCAGTTCTTTTTTTGTTTCGTAGATTTGACTCTCTCTCCTAAGATTAGAAAACAGAAAAAAAATCCTGATGAATTCATGTTTAAAGTCTATAGTAAGGGAAAGGTATTAATTTGTCTATAAGGATGTTCATTGAGATCTTACTTTATACTTAGTACTGACTTAGCTACTGCAGAATATGAAGCAAACATAAAATTGGGTGCAATGATGTCAACATAAGAATGTCCAAGCCTGTAGAAATTTTGTATAAAAGTTTATTAGAGTTTATTTGAGCCAAAACAGAAGATACACCTGGAAGGAAGATCTCAACAGACTGAGAAAAACGCTTCTGAGAATGGCAGCTTGCAGCTTATTTTAAACATTTTGAATAAAGGAAGGAATGTAAGGAAGGTTTCATGAAGGTGGAAGAAAGCAAGGACTGAATTACATGATGGTTAACAAGATTTATGCTCTTTTAAGAGTGGTTTGCTTCTGAAAAGAGGCATTTCAGAGGTGTGTTAATTTAGATGCATATAAACAATGGACAGGGCTTGCTTAAAACAAAGATAAATCTTGTACTAAAGAAGTTATATGCCTAGGGCATGACTATCCACTGTGACCTGCCCAGTTAGAAATTTATGGTTACATCATCCTGTGAGATTACTTTCCTTAGAACCCCTTTTTTGTCCACGATGTTGATGATGATGATGATGATGATGATGATGATGATGATGATAGTAAGTTTCAATTTTTTACTACCTGTTATGTACAAGCATTGGGTGCTTTACATGTATTACCACAAGTAATTCTTACAACAGCCATATAAAATAGATGCCCATGATTCCCCTCTTTGGGTTGCTCATGATAGAAACCAAACCCAAAACAAGCTTTAAAGGGGTATGGTGTTATTATTTGCATACATAAATGAAAGTATCAGGAGTTATCTAGCTTCTGGCTAGGCTGCATCCATGTGCTCACACAATGTCATAATATCTCTCCCCAACCCTCTCCTCTATCAGCTTCAGTTTCTAGTATGTTCTTTCCATATGATGAAAAAGGTGATCTCCAGTAGCCCTGACTCCCAGGAGCCTTAGAGTTTATAATTCCAGAAGGAGAGAGTCCTGTTCTGACTCAACATTCATTATGTCTAGGAAAATGGGATACTTTGGCCGGTCCATATCTCCATAGGGTGGGGAAGGAGAGCTTCTTTTATCAGTGGAATGGAAGAGGGGCAATTCATAACCCCATTCAGAGACTCAGAGAAATCAAATAATTGCCCAAGGCCACAGCATCTGTTAGAGGCAGAGCTGAGACATCAACTCAAAATACTTGTCTTCAAAGCCTATGCTTTTTTTTTTTTAAATTAAATTTATTGGGGTGACATTAGTTAATATGATCATATAGGTTTCAGGTGTGGGTTTCTATGTTATAAGAGCTGCATATCGCACTGTGTGCCCACCACCCAAAGTCAAATCATCCTCCATCACCATATATTAGGCCACCTTTACCTCCCGCATCCTGCACCCTTCCCTCTGACAACCACCACACTGCTGTTTGTGTTCACAAGTTTCAGGTTTATATCCCACATATAAATTATATCCCACGTGAAATTATATGGTCTTTAGCTTTTTCTGAATAACTTATTTCACTCCACATAATATTCTCAAGGTTCATCCATGTTATCTCAAATGGCCATATTTCATCCTTTCTTATGGCTGAGTAGTATTCCACTGTGTATTATGTACCACATCTTCTTTATCTAGTTCTCTATCGCAGGACACTTTGGTTGTCTCCGTGTCTTGGCCACCATGAGTAATGCTGCAATGAACATAGGGGTGCATATATCTTTGTGAATGCATGTTTATGCCCAGGAGAGGGATTGCTGGGCCATATAATAGCTCCATTCTTAATTTTTTTGAGGAATCTCCAGATTGTTTTCCATGGTGGCTGTACCAGTCTACATTACCATCAGCGGTGAATGAAGGTTCCCTTTTTTCCACAGCCTCTCCAACACTTGTTATTGCTTGTCTTGTTGATAATAGCCATTCTAACAGGTGGAAGGTGGTAACTCGTAGTTTTGATTTGCATTTCCCTAATTGCTATTGAGGTTGGACATCTTTTCATTTATCTATTGGCTGCATGTCTTCTTGGAAGAGATGTCTGTTCAAGTCCTCTGCCCATTTCTTTTTAATCGTGTTGTTTGTTTATTGTTGAGTTTTATGAGTTCTTTATATATTTTGGATATTAAACCTTTGTTGAAGCGATTGTTTGCAAACATCAACTCCCATTTGGTCAGCTGCCCCTTTGTTTTGCTGTTGGTTTCTTTTGCTGTGCAGAAACTTTTTAATTTGATCAAAGCCTATGCTTTTTAATGTTTTCTGGGTTTGGGTTTTTCTGGTGGGGTGGGGGGAAGATTATTCACAGACCTTAAAATTCACCATTTAGCCCTAGCCGGCTTGGCTCAGTGGATAGAGCGTCAGTCTGTGGACTGAAGGGTCCCAGGTTCGATTCCGGCCAAGGGCACATGCCTGGGTTGCGGGCTCGGTCCCCAGCAGGGGGCGTGCAGGAGGCAGCTGATCAATGATTCTCATCATTGATGTTCTATCTCTCTCTCTCCTTCTCCCTTCCTCTTCCTCTCTGAAATCAATAAAGAAATATATATTTTTTTAAAAATTCACCATTTAAAAAGTCTACAGTTCTGCCTAACCGGTTTGGCTCAGTGAATAGAGCGTCAGCCTGCGGACTGAAGGGTCCCAGGTTCAATTCCGGTCAAGGGCATGTATCTTGGTTGTGGGCACATCCCCAGTAGGAGGTGTGCAGGAGGTAGCTGATCGATGTTTCTCTCTCATCGATGTTTCTAACTCTCTATCCCTCTCCCTTCCTCTCTGTAAAAAATCAATAAAATATATTTTTTTAAAAAAAGTCTACAATTCAATGAAAAGCCTAGTTTAATCATCAGACCAGATGTTCTCAACTTCGGTGTGATCAGTGCTCTGTTGTGAAGTATATGTTTAGTAATCTGTTGCTATTAATGGTTGAATTGCCAAAATTATTGAACGATTTACTTTTAAAAATAGAAATCAGAATAAATTAAAGAGTACCCGTCTAATAACGTCCTCCTCATTTCCTTGCACTCTGAAGTACTCTTTCATGTGTAGCCACCAAAACACCTGCTGAAGAGGGTGCTTCGCCTGTTGTGAGTGTTTCCGAGGGAGAGATGGCGGAGACCTGCTACAGCTTGTCATTAACAAAGCTGCCCCCTTGTGAGACACTCCAAGAAAGCTACGTTGTATCCTAGGAATCTTAGTAGAAATGACAAATTTGTTCAGCAACATTGCAGATTATAAAATTAAAATTAAATCAATACCATTTCTAGATTCCAGTGATGAAGACTAGAAAAAAAAAAAACAATAAAAAAAGAGAACTCATTCCCTGAAGGATCCAAAATATTAAGAATTTTTGAGTTAACCTAAAAGGACACACAAAAATTATCCAAAGAAAGTTGCAAATCTCTAGGAAAAAAAAAAATAACATTGAATGAATAGAGCTTCTGGCTGGGAAGATACTCCTTGGTAAATGGTACAAAAGCCCATTCACTCTTGGGCCACATTAATACTCTGCTTCAGAAAGAGGGAGGGGACGACCCTGATCAGACCACACCCTTAGGGAAATCCAAATAAACTAGAACATGTCTTCGGCTGCGATGGGGGCAGGGGGGTTGATGTATGTGGCCAGTCTGGCAACAGGTCTAGAAACCATGCCATGCAAAGAACTAACTGAGCAGGTGAATCTGGATGCTAGAGAACTGGGGGCATTCCCACTGGGTAAGAGAAGATTTAGGGGCTGGGTTGAGGCTCGGTGGGGCAACAGTGAGCGAAGATGATGGGAAGAGAGCTGTTGGCTGAGACAAGGCAGCAGCTTTTGCAAGTTAAGACTGTCTATCGACAGGAATTAAATAACTTCGTGAAGCTGGCAGGCTGATGATGTTACCATCCCTAACAACGAGGTACGGTCCAATAAGCACAAATGACTTGTCTGCCATCACCCAGGAGGGGCAGGGAGACTGTGGGCTCCCAGTGCCGTGCCACTGCTCCAGGCTGCTTCCGAACCCAGCGGTGAGCTTACAAGGATGCAGCAAAGCAGGTGCGAACAGCCCGCAGCAGGGAAGTCACGGAAAGCTACCGATGTCAAGGCGTGACAAGCAGCTCCGCGTGTCCTGTGGAGAGGAGGGTCGGGCCAGGAGCAGCCGTTTCCCAGTGGGAAGTAATGACTTCTGACAGGAAACAGGGCTCTCTGTCAGGAGAGCAGGGGCTTTTGACAGGAGCACGGTGGTTTTAGGACAGAAATACAGGGATTTCTGGCAGAAAGTGTCGACTTCTGACAGCATATCAGTGATTTCTGATGAGAGAACAGACATTTATGAAGAGGGGTGCTTTTTTTCTCAGGACAAGGATGTTTTAAAAGAAGAGTGGTGATTTCTGACAGGAGAACTGTGATTGCTGAGAGGAGAGCGTGGATTTCTGACCGAACATTAGTGCCCGTTATACAGGGGAGTAGTGCTTGGCGACAGAAGGGTTTGTCGTAGGAATGAGGGTTTTGGAAAGACAAAAAGCAGTTCCCACCGAAGAAACTGGAAAACAACGGGGAGAATTGGGAAATAGCTGTTGGTCCGTGTGGAGGAAGTTATCAGGAACAGGAGCAAGGTGGGTCAGGGGAGGCGCATTTGGCAGAGGGGGGTTGAGTGGGCTGGAGGAAGAGTATCTGGGAGATTTACAGCATAAAGACTTGGAGGAAGGGGAAGAGAGGGAAATCTGGCGCTTCTTCAATCCCCAAACCTTGGTTTTGACTCAGGAAACTAATAAAAAAGCTTTTGTCCTTTTAATTGATTACATATTCTGGGCAAGGGGAGCAGGATGGGAAAGACGTGATCTCTCTAAGGCTGGAGCCCTAAAGTCATCCAGGAAGCAGGCCCTGGAGAGAAGTCAGCCTTGTGGTAGAGAGGAAACTGAATTTCCCTAACTGGTTTGGCTCAGTGGATAGAGCGTCGGCCTGCCGACTCAAGGGTCCCAGGTTCGATTCTGGTCAAGGGCATGTACCTTGGTTGCGGGCACATCCCCAGTAGGGAGGTGTGCAGGAGGCAGCTGATTGATGTTTCTCTCTCATCGATGTTTCTAACTCTCTATCCCTCTCCCTTTCTCTCTGTAAAAAATTAATAAAATATATATATTTTTTAAAGAAAGTGAATTAAAGGAGGGGGTATCAGGAAAGCTTCTGATAGAAGCCCTAGGCTGGCAAAATCCTGATCAGAAGGGAAAGTGATTCCCGCTGTCCCAGAACCGTGGCCTGGGTCATTTGCAGGATCCTCTTCCTGCAGGTGGTTAGGTTTGCTGTGAGCAAAGCCCAGCAGTGCACAGCCGAGAGCAGGATATGTCTCAGGGGGAAGGAACGCTTTTTCTCTCAGACTGAGCTCCCATTGACCCCAGCTCCAGCACCACGTCTACCACGTGACTGGATTCCTGCGGGCACGGAGCGCTAGGAGAATTCTAATTGTGCAGATCCCAGAACAGCTGCAGCCTCCCCGGCCAGGAGCCCCAGACTTGCACTTCCGACCGGACATGGGGCTCGGCACCGCGTCACACAGCCCTGCGGGCCTGCGGCAAACGAACACACAAGCCTCCTGCAATTGCTCTCTCTGGGAGTCCCTACCACGTTCTTCCTACAGGCCCAGGAGCATGGTCTTTTCTTTCCAGCCTCCACCACCTCTCCTCCCTCCTGGGGTTCCTTTGAACCCCAGACTGGATTCAGAGCAGGACGCAGAATTTCCTGGCTTCTTTCCTCCCACCTCTATTCCCCTGGCTGGCCCTCAAGCCATTTGATTGCTGCAAATGCCAACTGGGAAATAGACAAGGTAGTAATAAAATTACAGATGAGAAAGCAGATTTGAGATTTTATTTAATCTTCAAAAAATTGCATTTCTGAAGAGAATGGTGATTTTTCTCAGGAGATGCCCAGTGGCTGGGTCTCTCTCAGGTGGAGAACCATGGTCACAGACCTCCCCAGGCAGAGCCCTTCCCCACATTCCTGCCCGAGGAGGCGGCTGGAAATCTCTCCTGTCCTTGGCAGTGATTCGTACTCTCATTGTCCGGGTCTCCGCTAAGCCACAACTTGTCAGGGAGAGGGGCACTGTGTCCCAGTAGGTGAACTGTTCAGAACCTCCACATCAGTCCCTTTCTGTGAAGACCTGCCAAATCTCCCTCGCGGGGTGGCTTGGAGCAAGTTAGCTCATCTGTAACATGGGGGTAAAAACGCCCATTTCACATGATTGCTGAGGTGATTAAACGAGATTAACAAAGTGTTCATAAAACAATAAAGCATCTGGCAGCCAGAAGGCGTAGTCAGTTTGGTCTTACTTCTCACGGTGGGGAAAGCGGTGCCCTTGAAGGAAGGGCTCGGCGGGGAAGGCTGCCTTCCAAAGGCACCCAGCTGACAGCTGGGTGGAGGCTGAGTCCCCTGGGAGCCTCACTGCAGTGCCCGGGGTGGGGCTTTTCTGCACAAAGGCTGTGTCTCCTGCACAGTCACCAGAGGGCAAGCAGCAGCTGCTGGGTGTCTGTGCCAGCACCCAGCCCACCCTGCTGGGGGGGGGGGGGGGGGGCGAGGGGAAATGGCACTTCTAATTCAACTATTTGTGTTACCTCCTCCCCCACAGTGAGACCAGGTTCCTTTGCTCTTCTTGTCATCGGAAGCCTTAAGGGGCCTCCTTGAGTGGGGACTAACCTGCCTGTTGTGGGGGTCTAGCGACCACTCCTTCTCCCAGCTGGCCTCCATTGGGGTGATTTGCAGGGTCTCAAACTTAGAACCTCCTACCGTTATATCCCAAGGCCCCAAAAGAGGCTCTCTTTAATTAGCTGCAGCAGGAAAATACTAAAAATTGAAGTTCAAGGCCCTAGCCACCCTGAGGTGCTGAGTGCCTCCTCATGAGAGGGGCTTCCTGTGCAGGACTATCGTGATCATGACTCCTTCCTGTCTTCATTTCTGTCTCACATAAATCGGGAAGGCAGAGGACAGGGCTACATCTCCAAGGGTTCACCGGTGTGTTTTCCTTTCATTCTGCTCTCTCACTGGTACCACGGGCACCCCAGTCCACGTACAAAAACCGCAGCAGGCGTAGACACAAAGGCTCAGAGTGTGCTTGCAAAACCAGATTTTCCTCTCCAAAGACTAGACAAAACCAGGGGAACAGGAAGAGTCAGACAGCTGGAACCCAGATAAGAGGAGTGAGGGCACCTGAGTCCTTGAAATAGAGGAGTGGGTAGAGTAAGGGAGCAGATGGGAGGGCACTCAGTGTGAGGCTCAGCGTGGGTCCCCGCCCCCCAGCGGCACTGGGGGCTTGTAAGGCCTGCAGCAGCAAATGGTGCCTTCGGGAACCAGGAGTGGGGATGGGGTCAAGAGGGAAAGCCTCGCTCTTGAACAGAACCAGGTGGAAACTTCCCTAGAAGTAGGAGCATTGATGAGCTCTACACGGCTGAGGGCGTTGACTGTGGTAAGAAGGCTCTTCTCAGATAAAGGAATTCCCAAGGGAAGAATCCTTTGCAAAAAGGTATAACCATTTTAGCCAAAACTCTCAATTTATAAGCATAAAACTAATTGAATTTCTCAGGTAACTGGAATACCTTTTTATACTATTTTTAGGAAGAAGAGATAAATAATGAGGAATCAAAAACAAATCAAGGATTTATTTTTTTAAAACAACCAAATATCAAAAACTTCCTGGAACTCCCCTGGCCAGAACAACCCATCCTGTTACACTTTTCCAGTAAGAATAACTGGTGTTCAGAAAGATGACCCTTGAATCACCAGGTCATCAAAGAAAAGTTTCGGTTTACTCAGCTGCCAGAATTGCTATTTCCTTTGCAATGTAGTGAAGTGGAGCCTGACTGTGTTTCTAAATCAACTACAAGCTCCTTGAAATTGATTTTTCAAGAATTCTAACATCCTTTGGGAAAAGGTGACACTGTATATAAATCAAACGTATCGTGCACTCAGGAATGAGTTGGTCTTTGAGAAGAACCTCATATGGTTGCATCCTGTAGACATTTGGCTGGAATGGTTAATGCTAGTGGTTCCCTGGGGAAAGGGAAAGAGGATATGCAGACATTTTTGGTCGTCATAACTGGGGGGTGGGGATAGGGCAGGGTGCTACTGGCATGTAGTAGAGAGAGGCCAGGGGTGTTGTTCAACATACTCCAAATGCCCAAAACAGCCCTCAACAACAAAAAAGTAACAGACTCAAAATGTCAATAGTGCTGAAGTTGAGAAATCATGGCTCTCGGTGATGCAAAAAGAAGATACACTTCTAGCAAGGGCCAGTAGGGTGGCTGCCCAAAGCTATTTACAGGCCTCGGGGCCAGGATCCAGAGGCCTGCCTATCAGCCATTTGGAGGTCTAGTCTCACCTTACCCAAGCTCTCAGGGTGGTTATATGATCTAAAGCCAGGACATTCATCTGCAATGAAATACAACCATCGGAATGTCTGGCTGCTCTCTGCTGGCAGCAAGGACTCGGTTGAGTCTGGAGCGGGACATAAGGAGTTGGTTGTTCCAGCAGGACCTGAGACTGAGCCCCGGGGTCAGTGCACATCTTCCCCGGGCAGGACTGGGCAGGGGCCGCCGGTGCTCACCTGGTGCAGCTACCTCTTCCGACTTCCATTGGCAACCAAGACTTTTTGTGACCAAAACCTTGTTTCTTTGGATGTGTGTCATCAGCAAAGTCTAACTTCAACCGGGGGCCAGAGTCCACTTAACACATTGCGGGCGGATCACGAGCATTCTCGTGTCTTCGTATTACACAGTGTTTTACATAAATGTTAAAGGCACGTCTTAAAATTAAATACCCATTGTATTTTGAAGTTATTTATTACATGTTCTTACAAGCTAATATCTTTTTAGAGTATGATACTTTGTAAAATATTTTTTTTTTGTACTCGTTCAATAGAAACTTATCTGGCCACTGGGTAAAGCTAGCAATAAAACTGCTGGTGTGCAATGTGTTAAGATGATTTCATTACTTGGCTGTGGTTATTCATTGTGTTTACATTTTACAGTTTAATAAAGGATTTCCCTGATCTGAGAGTAGAGGGAATTATTTTTGAGAAACCAGCTAATCTATGAGTGCCTGGAGGTTGAATAACTAACATAGTTTGCTCTAATCTATTATCAGCATTTGTCAAAAATATTAATATGATGTAGCAGTTAATAAAATGTACATAACGGAGAGTGATCATAATTCATAATAGTTTTTGCCAATATGTATTTTCTCAATCAATAAATATAAAATTATAAATATTATCACGTGGAAGTGGGCCTGGGAATATTTTGATGATAAAAAAGGACTCAGATTGGAAAAAGTTAGGGACCAGTGGTTTAACTCTCAGAAGGTTAATTTCCCATTTCTTAATTTTTAAGCAGGGAGGCATAGACCCTCAGGTTGGACTCCACAAACTCATGTGACTAATCTCTATAAGGAAATCAAGAACAAGTACAAAAAATTGGCTTACAATTGATGTATTATAATTGGCTTACAATTGATGCTTTAAACCACTTTTGACAAAAAGTTAAGAGCTCTCCTACTGGAATGTAAAGTATGCAGACTAAAAAAATTCCCTGCAAGTGACTCAAATTCTCTGAATTCTAAACAGACACTCAAATGGCTATAGTGTTTAGAGAAAACTAGTAATGGAACTCTTTGCCTTCAGTTCTTTGTGATGAAAATCTAAAATCTCATCATAAAAACTTCAAATTAGATTCCAGTACAACTATCTCAAGGGGAAGAAAAATATATTTGTTAGACTTAATTTAGAGTCTGGTGTTGACTGGTACCCACTAAGGAACTTTCTTCCTGTTGTTTAAAAAAAATGTATACTGTAAAATTCCATTATTCATGCAATATCTTTTTATTTGATAAAAAAGTAACTATACTGCATTTGTAAGGGGGAGATTGGATTGATATGGAAATGGAAACCATGGATATATTTCTAGATGGATATTTTTACTTTCACTGTTACATGGAAGATGACAAAATTAGGCAGGAAATTACAAAAGTCTGTCACACAAAGAAGGAAATTACTTGTGTGGTGTTCCATGTAAAGGAAATACACTGAGTGCGCTGTGGAGGTGCTGCAGACAAAGTGAGGGGCTTGGTAAATTTTTTGTTTGTTTCTGGGCATCACTGCCCACACCAATACCTAGGGCCATGCCTTAGTGGGGCACTAAGATGGGTAAGGTGCTGTCCCTGCCTTCAAGATGCTTATGGTCCATTCAGGGGAGAGTTGGGCATATAACTGGACAGTTCCAGCGCAGTGTGATCAGGACCTTCATGAGGCCAGTCCTGACTGCGGGTGGACACAGCAGGGCTCTCACATCCAGGATTCTGCCTGGACAGGAGTCTCCCTAATGTGCTTCCCAGGACTGACGTTTTTCACGTGGCTCTGAAAAGAAAAACAACTACAGAATCACAAGGTGTGATAAGAATCCTTCAGAGAGAAAAAAACAGGACATGGAAATACTGTCAAATCTAATACCTTTACTCATTCGCACTTGGAAAGAGGAGACTGGCAGACACAGAGGCTCTGGGGTCAGCAACACCTTCCTCCCAGGTTTGCTCAGGTTGTTAAGGAATCTCCAGGGACATCCACTCTTCCCATTAGCAGTGAATTAGACCAGAGGACGCACCACAGCTGCACTAATCTTTGCTGTATTGGATTACAAAGCCGAGTAATTGCCATTTAACGTTCAAGTAATGGTGAGGGCATTCATCTGTGTTTTCATTCATTTGTACAGCAATTAATTTGTACCTAAATTAACAATAAAAATGGTTATGACTGTGATCCAATAAAGTAGTCATGATAGCAGGGAAAAAAAAATAATCTCATCTGTTTTTACTCTACTAGCAAGGCCCAATCACTCTTTTCCCCTCCCACTGTTGTTTGTCTCTCTGAGGAAGGTTATTTTCAGGCAAGCAAAGTGGGGACCGGTTGTACATGCTGGCGCCTGTCAGGGGTCCAGCCTCAAAGGACAGGAAAATGGGATTTGTGTGACACAAAGCATTGTTGACTTGAAATGGTACAGGCAGGTAGGTCACTACTGCAGCATGCTCCCTAGTAAGGCCAGGAAACAGGCCCTCTGGAATTGTTCAAGGCAAAGATAGACGAGAATTAGTCCAGAAGATGTTAGCAGGGAATTAGCAAACTGGGGCTCTTGGACAGCATGTGGCTAGCAGACACATTGGGTTTGGCCTCAAAGGGTTTCTAACTCTTTAGGTTTGTTTCCAATGTTTAAAAATTAGGCTATTTCACATGACTATTCAGATCTCATAACCTCTTGAAAAGTTGGAAAATTGTTTGCACTACATCTACATGTTTGTCTGGCAACACTTGTCTGGAGTAGAGTGGTCAGGCAGTGCTTGCCACCTTACTGTAGTCCCCACCACTCCCTACTGTCCTGCACTGTGCCTGCCTCCTTCGTTATTAACATGCCTGGCTTCTGTAGGATTTGACCCCTGTTTTAGCCTTTGCCTAGTCACTTACAGAAGTAACCTGCTTTGGTTGCCCTGTCAGCTTCCCTTTTTAACTTTCTGGGACATTTTATGTTTTCAGAGTTTGAATGTCTTCTGCATGGAGAGTGCTCCTTGACCAAAGGTTTTTCCGTTTTGGCATTAAACCAATTGCCATAGACCCATAGACCTATCCAAAGGGAAGTTAATGTGGAGAGCCTGCCTCATTTAGGGACAGAGGCTCAGAGAGGCCAAGGTCCATGGTCAAGTTCACACAGCAACTTGAGACAGAGCCAAGGCGAGAACCAGGTCTGGTACTTTTCCTACTACATTTCAGCCCTTCTGAGTGCTCATTCATGGTGCCGCATGTCCCAAAGCAAGAACATAATTGCCTGAGTCACTGTGCGGTATTCCCACCTCGGAAAAGTTTGAACAGTGTAGGCCTATTGGGCATGGTTATCTGTTTTGTAAAATGGCCCCTGGTGATGAGATGCAGTGTTGAAAGCTTAGTTTCTGATTCAGTCTGTTAACTTCTGAGAGCCCTGAACTAGGATTGAGGCCAAGTGGGATCAAGTCCCAGCTTTCCCTCTTACCAGCTGTGTGACCTGGAACAAGTTTCCTCACCTCTCTGAGTCAGAATTTCCCAAGTATAAGACAGGAACGCCTGCCTCACAGGATGTTGTGATGATCATGGGACACAGCACACATGAAAGTTCTCAGAAAAAATGTAAAAAAGTTAGATAAGTGCCAAGTTACAATTACAAGCTCTTGAGCTTTGGTATCAGAGAATCTCAGAATTCCCTCATTTAAAGGGAGGCTCGGCGAACTGGGCCATCCAGTCAGCCACGGGCATTGTTCAGATTAGCAAATAGGCCTCGTGTCACAGTTGGACTCAACAGAGCCCAGTTAAAACCATGGAGGTCTAAACACCAAACACGTGGGCAGCAGAGGAAGTGTCAGCTGGCCATGGGGTGAAATGAAAATGCCTTAACCGCCCCTTATTAGGGTTTGTGGAAGCAGAGTCCCAACCTCAGACACAGAATCATTAAATGGCTCTCATGCCAGGGGCAGAGGCAGAGAGGAAGAACGATGTTGGCACCCTCTCTCCTTACATCCTCAGGCGGGGACTCGGGAGAGAAGAGCCCCACACTTGCTGGTGGCTGAGTCCCTGTCCATGAGCATGGACTTGGGAGGCATTGCACTGTGCAAATGAACACTGGCTTTGCAAAGTTGTGGGATCTGCCAGCTCTCTCAGTTTAACTAGATCTCTGCAGCGACATCCAGGCGTGTTCTGCATTCAATTAGAGTTGGTAATTTTAGAGGGAAACAGCCCTGAAATGGCATGAAAGACAAAAATCTGTTCCTTGGAAAGTGACACCATATGTGTCTGCATTGCTGCAGTTAGGGTGAAAGGCTTTTCCTCCCTTTGTTACTCATCACGCCGCCAATGTTAATGTCAGATTCGCAACAGAACCATATACTAATGGAACCTAAATTAGCTCTAAAATTAGCTCTTAACAAGAAACTGGAGGCTAGCTCAAGGCAAGCAGATTTCTCTGACTGTGGGAGACGGGAAGCATTTTAGAAAAGCAGCTGCATATCGATGTTCTCGAGCCTCTAAAAAGATTACCCTTTGCTCTGAGTGAATTGCCCAGGAAGAATTGTCTGCTGTCTGCCTATGTGTCAGGAACTAGCAGCTCAACCTGTAGTTTTAAGAAATCCTTCCCCCAAACAAAGAAGCTATTGAGAGATTGGAGTGAGGGTGAGGATGAGAGAAGGATTTAGGGGGTCAGATCTGGGTTGACGACTGGATCCTGGGAGTGGCAGTGTTGTGGATTTTAGAGCATGTTCCATTATTACTGTTTATAACACCTTCAGAGAACCCAGACACTACAGGAAAACCAGTGATGGAAAATACTCATATGGTTGAACAATGTTTAGCAGTTGAAATTGATGATTGTGAGTTATCTCTCACCATCCTGAAAAATTATGGACTGAAAATCTTTCTAAAGCGCATCCTATCAGTAGTAACATCTCTGAGATATTGATAGAGTGATAAACTTCACGAACAAGCCAAGTGTTTATTGCCCCTGCCTCCTCAATCATCCCAGGTTGGAATTTAAAGGTCATTGGGTCAGCATTTTTTTATAATTTTGTTTTCTTTTTAAATCCTCACCAGAGGATATGTTTATTGGTTTTAGAGAGAGAGGAAGGGAAAGAGAGCGAGCAAGAGCGAGAAACATCAATTGGTTGCCTCCAGTATACGCCCCAAATGCAGATCAAACCTGTAAACTTTTTGGTGTATGGGATGATGCACCAACCAACTACACCACCCAGCTGGGGCTGGGCCTGCATTTTGAAGGCCATTTTGATTTGGGAGTTCACTCCAGGTTTGTGGACCAGGGTTGGGGGCAAAAGGAGAATGTAGGAAGTAGGATGGTGATTAGAACCACTGAAACCTACCCAAGGGGGGGAAAAAAAAGAACTAGGAAACCAAAGTATAGATGCAGTCAGAGAGCTGCAGGAAGCTGACATTAGTTTAGATGCAAGGTGGTCTGAATTAGGTACCTCCCACATGCAATCAGGAAAAATGTATCCAATTCTATGAATGAGGTGCCTACATTCCTCATCCACTTACAGAAAGTATGAATTCCTGTGTAGCCAAGGAGCATCTCTGAACTTCACGTTTGGGGCATGTGAATTCAATGCAGCTCACACCCTGCACCTGCACTAAACACAGTTGGTTGAGCAGTGGGGTGGTTGGGCTAAGTCCTCCTCTCAGCCTGCCAGGGCTCAGTCTATTGGGATGATAAGATGGGTACATAGACAACCAAAATATACATGAGAGGGGGTCAGAGCTCTAGCTTGGGGCTATGAAGGAGCAATTAGGTCTGTGTTACATCTGGGAGTCTGCACAGAAGAAGTGGTATCTGAACTGGACCTGGAAGAAACGGTACAAACCTGTTACAGGATTTTTAGACCATCAGAAGCCAAAACTCTGAGCCTATTTGTGAAGAAAAAAAATATGGTGTCATAAAAAAAAAAAAACACAAAAAACTTTTGACATGGGTTCTAATCCCAGCATAGCATTAAAAATTGCTGTGTATCTTTGACTAATTCATTTAACTTCTCGGCATTGAACTTCTCTGGCAATTAAGCAAGCTGGTGTGTATGAATGTGTTTTGTAAAAGATAAAATACTACACAAATCCTTATTGTTAGAAATCATACAAGGACTGCTTCATGGGGTTGCTATGAGTCTTCTTTGAAAGTGCTAGTCAAAAGAAAGTTATTATTATAAAAAAATAATAATTTTTTTTATTTGGGAGTTCACTCCAGGTTTGTGGACCAGGGTCGGGGGCAAAAGGAGAATGTAGGAAGTAGGATGGTGATTAGAACCACTGAAACCTACCCAAGGGGGAAAAACAACAAAAGAAGTAGGAAACCAAGAAGAACTGCAGATGTAATAAAGGTTTATCGAATTATTAACAACTGAAGGGAAAATGGAAGCCCAGAACACACTGTATGAGGTTAACTAGAATTACAGCCGGCAGAAACATATTTCTTATTAAATAAAAGGAGAGCCTTTTCAGTGAGACAAAATCAAGTTCTCTACTGATGCTTATAAATCAATTTTTAAGGTAAAGAACTTGCTATCATAATTGTTCATTTTTCCTGCCACTGCTTGGCAGGGCAAATCTCATAAATTCACGACCTTTTGTGTTGGTACACATACATCCATCTTCTCAGATTATCTCTGCAGTTTAGGATCTGCCGTGCAAATGTGTACCAACACTGGTGAGCATGGGCTCCCATTATGTCCTTTTCTAAATCGGCCAAGAGCTTCATGAGATCGTTTCTGATAAACCTCATCAATAAAACAAGCTCCCTTTAAATATATCCCTCAAACTGAAGAAAAAGCGAGATTCCCAATTAAAAACAGCCACAGACCACAGAACTTGACAGTACATAAATGGAAAGTAGTTTAGTTTGCTAAGCCTGCCATAACGAAGTATCACAGACTGAGTGATTTAAACAATAGAAACTCCCCACCCCACCACCACCACCAGGGTGTGGAGGATGGAAAGACAAGATACAGGGCCAATAGCATTGGTTTCTATTGAGGCTTCTCTCCTGTTCTTGTAGTTGGCCATCTTTTCCCTGTGTCTTCACATGGTCTTTCTCTTTGTGCCCAAATTTCCTCTTCTTCTAAAGACACCAGTCATATTGGATTAGGGCCCATTCATACGACCTCATTGTACCTTAATTAGCTCTTAAAAAGTCTTATCTCCAAATACAGTCACATTCTGAGGTACTGGGGGTTAGGACTCCAATGTATGAATTTGAGTGTGTGTGTGTGGGGGGGGGTGGGTGTGTCATGATTCATCCTGTGAGAGGAAGGCACTCAGTACCTCATGTAATCTCTGAAAAAGCAAAAAGCCCCTAGGTGACCTCCACAGTGCCAGTGGAAGACGAAGACATTCACACCTTCTCCTGCACAAATTGCACACATCTGTAATATGTGCTTTGTCCACGCTTGGGGCTGTGTGTGGCCCATGCAAGGGCACAAATGGCACCATGCAGTACCTTTCAGTTGCAGCAGCCGCATGGAATGGGTCATGGGAGAGGAGGAGGGGTTTGTCAAGGTCAGCTGCGCTGGCATCTGAACAGCAGCTGCAGGAGCAGTGGGAGGGAATGGGGAAAGGAGAGAGGGGAGCCATGCAGCTTTACCAAGAACCATGTGGGTTCTCTTTCCCCTGACAATTTTGTTTTCCTAAAGGAATTCCCCCTGGCCAGGTAGGAAGCCAGGGAGCAGATCCTGAGTCCCTGGGGGATCTGATCCCCTTCCCACCCCCAAGCCTGATAGATGCCATCTGATGGGGAAGACGGAGGTGGAAAACACTGTCTCGTTAACAACAAGCTCTGCCCTTTCAGATTTCCAAAGAAATCTGCAAAGAAAAACAAGTGTGTTCAAACACCACTTCACCCCCCACCCCACCCCCCACAGCCGGGGGCCTGGGCCCCACAGTCCGGAAGCTCCTGATTTTCCTATGGGAACGGTGTCTGTGCTTTAAGGCATGCTCCACAGGGCCTGTAATTTTCCACCTGTGGACCTCCCTGACAGATACAAGCCTAAACAGGAGTGACAAAGGGAATCGGGGGAGCACAGCTTCCAGTCTAATGAAATAGGATCGCCAGGAGATGCTTGGCATTAAACCAGTCAGAACAATGACCAGAATTACTGAATGCCTCCTGTGTGCAGGCATTTACATACATGGCACAACCTAATCCCCTCACTCTGAGGGAGAGATCATTACCTTCATTTCACAGAGGAGGAGGCCCCAGGGCAGCAAGGTTTTTCCCCAGGACCAACAGCTATAAGTGACAGCGCTGGGGTTTGAAACAAAGCGGGGACAGCTGTTCACGGGACGGTGCTACCTCCCCCAGCACCCAGGCTACTGGTAGCGCGGCCCCTGGAGTCAGCACCAAATGGTCTTCCTTTCACCTCTGCCAAGGGTGGCCACGCAGGGCCCTGCTCAAGAAAGCACCTGGAAGGCCCATAACAAAGGGATATTGAACTCAAGTGTCACTAGGTCATGACAGAAGCCACACTGGGTCATGGGGTGGATGCCAGCGCCCTGGTTCCGGACAAAGTTACTGGAAGGCCCCGGAGAGTCCTGGCTGGATTAGTGACGTGCTGGCCTGTCGGCCACAGATAACCACTCAGATTCAGTCCTGCTGCGCGAGGGACAACGTGGACAGAATCGGATTTCCAGACCCTGAAGGAACGGCCCCCTGAGATCTATGGGGCCCCTCTTCTTCCCCCTTTAAAATGTCGGTGCTAAATCCAGAGACTTTACAGTGATTTCTAGTCTGAAACAGCAATTGAACCAAGAAGACAGAAAGTGTAGAGCAGTGATGCCTCACGCTGTCACTGTTCTCTTGGACAAACTGTTTCTCTGTCACATGCTTTGCTTCTCTGGCTGCCAAACTGGGCCAATAAAGCTGACCACCGCTTTCCTGGAGGGGAAAGGAGAAGGTGTTTACATTCAGCAGAGCTCGGAGCTCCTGGAGAAAAGTGTTAGCTAAACACGGTGCCTTTCAAATGGAGTCTGGGCTTGTTTTTACTTTCACTGCCAAACTCGAAGTATGCGGCGTTCCAGATGTGTCCTGTGGAGCTTTAGGAACCATTTTTATTTCCTGAGTGTTCTGAGAATGAAGGTACTAATGTGTTGTAGGAAAACTATGTATTATCTCTTTTTGAAATTTGGAAGCTTTAGAATGGTAAGGGAAAATCCGATTAAGAAGTCAATCGAGTCGTTAATTTCTATTCACACACAGACCCTCCTTCTTGGCAGGTGTCGATCAAAAGTTTATAGAAACACTGTCAATCTAGGGGAAACCCTGCCTCAATCTCTCATCCTCATGGAGAGTAAGTATTTATTTTTCCCTTTTCTTGATCAAAACTAGTTTCCTCCCCCAAAGCCCTTTCTAAACAGCATTGATTTTCCCTGGCTTGAACTGGCCATTAATAATGCTGAGTCCTCCGGAGTCCCTTGAATGCCTCGTCTTTGTTTGGGGTTGTATTTGTTTGCTGAGGCCTCTGGGAGTCTGCCTCCCAGCTGAAGGTGGGTAACCCAAGATGGGCTTTCAGGGTGATTCACATCACAGCCACATCCCAACCTGGGTCAGGGGGTGCGGGAGTGAGTTTGACTGAGGCTCACCCTACCCTCAGCCCCTCCACCTCCAACCAGGTCCAATCAGTGCCCGTCTCCTGCTCTCAGCGCTTTGCCAGCAGGCAGGCACCTGCTACAGAGCTCACAGGTAACCAAGGTGTGACCTGCTAACGAGATGAAGGACTGTCCCTGAACCAGATACTGTTTAGGGATCTCTAGGAACTCTCTGGCTTCTCCAGGGGCCACTTGTTTCAGCCCCAATCTTCACTGCAGCCACCAATTCTGTGCGGGTCCCAATAACCTTCACCTGGCCTGACCCAGGCCACACAGTTCACCTCCAGTCCTGGGGCTTCCCTGTTGATCCTGACACAAAACGCCTCCTGGACCACCTGGTGTTCATGCGCGCGCACCGTGGAGGAGTGGGGGAATTCACACTCCGTGGGCCAATGTCTCCTCCGGTAGATGGGAGCCAGTCGATACGTTGTTCTCTTCCTCCTCCAGACTGAGAAGGAATGTTGTATGTAGCTGTTATGTGGCCTCAGAAGATGGTCTCATAAAATGAGCAGTTGTAGTTTACACAGGCTGTGGCCAGCTGAAAATATGCCCTTCTCCTGGCTCTCCCTCAGCTGTGCTCCCCATTTCCCTTACTCCTGCTGCTTGGGATTGCCTCCCTGATAAAGCAGATATACTTAGCACTTACATCAGGCCTGCTTTCTGAGGAATCCAGGGTAGACAGTCCTTCATTAGTATGTGAGCATGTTAAAAGGGGCATCTAGAAGGAGGAGCTATTAAGACTAAAAAAAAAAAAAGGCATTCTAATGATGGAATCATGGACAGCGTGGTTGAAAGAGGGTGATGTCAATCCAGATTTTCAAAGAGAGTGTGTGTTGGGGGGAAAGGTGAAAAGGGTTTCCTGACCCAATATCAGCAAGTACGGAGGCTCCCCTACACCAACAAGCAATTCTCGAACCCCAGCAGGGTGTCCAAGAATTCAACTCAATTCTGACACTGTCCACCCAGAGGTAGAATCAGACTCCACAGGTTGAGGGCTCAATTCTATAAGATTGCCCCTGCTCCCAACTTCAGACCCCAGTGTGAAGCCCAGGTACCTATACTTCTGGCAACTGACTGTAAATCAGAGGGTCCTATGACCCCTCTTGGGGTCTGATTAATTTGCTAGAATGGCTCACAGAGCTTAGGGAACCCATTTACTCTCTAGATTACTGATTAATTACAAAGGATATTAAAACATACAAATCAGCAGTCCGATGAAGAGATGCATAGGGTGAGGTCCTGAACACAGGAGCTTCTGTCCTCTTGCAACTTGGGGAAGCCACGTGGAAGCGCTCAGAAAGAAAGGACCTCCTCAGAAAGAAAGGACCTCACTATCCTTCTGGGTTTGTATGAAGGCTTCAAGGTCATGACTGACTAAGTCATTGGCCATTGGAAATTGAACTAAATCTCCCGCCCCTCTCCCCTCCCTGGAGGCCCTGGGGGGTGGGATTGAAAGTTCCACACTTGTAATCACAGGGTACCTAAGGAAGGGGGCCCAAAAGTACCTCATTAACATAACAAAGACACCTCAATCCCTTTCAATTTAGGAAACTCCAAAGGTTTTTCAGAACTCTGTGCCCAAAACTAGGACTACAACCAAACATATATTCCTTATTATACATCACAATGTCACAAAAGGGGATAACGCTCTAGTCTCCTCTTCCTTCTGCCATTGCCTTGACCCAAGCTCCTCTCTGCCTGGCTGTGCTGTGACACACTTTCTTCCCGCTTGTACATTCTGCTTCCCAAGGTGTTTCATCCCAGAGCAACACCTGCTCCCTCTGAAGGAGGCTGCCTGAATTATAAATGAGCCTCCAACAGAGAAAGATGTGCTCCAGAGAGGGAAAGGAGGAAAACGGGTAAACAAGTGGGTCACCATGTTTCTCTGAGTATCTCAGGATGACGCAAACTTCACTTTCCCTTGGGCCCCTGGTTTGAACCCTGAGACCCTCGGGATGGTCTGCAGCCACCTTGACCACCACTTCCTTCACGTGCTCTGGGCTTCTCCACCTCCGTTCCTCCCCTCAGCCTCTTTCCTCTGCTCACGTGTGTCCCTTTGCTCTCCTGTCTCTACATGTCCAAATCCTCGGTGTTCTTCGGAACAAAGTGCCAGCTCCTCCAGGAAGCCTTTCTGGATTCCCAGTTGGGCTTGATCTCTCGGGCCTCAATCTTGTCCCTTCTTAACTTTCTTACCTCTGACTGTAAGCATCCTATTTGCAGGTCTCTGGCTAATTCTCCTCTGTGAGTTGGTCAGGAAATAATGAGGAAAGGCAGGAAGGAGACTCCGTGGCCCAGACAAGTGTCTCCTGAGTCTGGGGAACGCAGGGTCAGTGGCCAGTTTTCTTTGCTTCCTCTTTCGTGTGCATTTCAGATGTTGCTAATGACAAGTCTCAGTGGAAAATCTCAAATGTGCTGCTCCCAGGTAATGTGTTGCCCGAGGTAGTTCTCTCTTGTTGCCTCCCTTCACCTTGCTGAAAAGCCTGTGTGCCCAAAGCCCATTACTGACTCCAGTATGGACTTTGTAGAGAAAAGCTGCCCAAGGACGTGACAGGTGCTATGGCTGGGCACCAAGCGCCCAGGGGGAAAGAGGCTGTGCTGGGGGATGGGAGGCCCCTGAACCTTACTTTCTCCTCAGTCCTCCTCCCCAGCCCATACTCTTGTAGTTCCCTTTGAGTCTGCTCTCCTCTCCTTCCTTTAACACTGAGGTTTAAATCCATGGGGACTAGATCTATTGTCTTGCACATTTGGACAATACTCTTTTGCACATAGGGAACTCTCAAACATCTGCATTGAGTTAGTAAAGACAGACCATTTCCCTAATCCAAATTGCTTGAAGAGTAAGGAGACATGGGTGAGGCATATTGGAGATCCTAGTTGCCTTCTAGACCTGCTGAATCCTGTACTTGATGTGACCCAATAGAGTTGCCAGAATAAATATAGGATACTCTCCCAGACTCCTACCCCCTAGCACAGCACAGGAAGGTGGACAATCACGATCTGTTTCATAGTTGGGGAACCTGAGGCCCAGGTTGTTCAATGACTTGCTGCCAGAGCCGGGAATAGTGCTGGGGGAGCCAAAACAAGCCCTGGGTCTTAGGCTCCTGGTGCAATGCTCCTCCCTCCTGTGTAGCCCGCCTCCAGCTCAGGCCACTGGGCTCCAAATTAATTAGGCAACAATGAAGTCTTCGGAGGAAGCTGAAAGTGAGAGCAAGTGCCCTGAAGGGACTGGTGTGGGGAGAGCAAACCAGAATGGCATGTTTTCATTGATCTTTGATTGTGCCAATAACTGCCAGCTCCCAGGGCAAGCAGCTGCTATTACTGAGTCAGCACCCTTGGGTGAGACTAGGCCTGCCCAGAGTTCAGGCATTTCTGGCTCTTTTTATTCCCTCAAGTTCTTTGTGTGGGAAGTGGGTCTATGCAAAGCAAAAGGTTTCTGCTTTCTTAATTAGCCAAGCAGCTTGGAGCCTGGAGTCCTGGGAATACTGTCCAGGGTCACCTACAGCTCCTCCTCCCGCTTTCATTCAGTTTATTGTAGAATCCCCAAGAGACCCACTCTGCTGATGGAGCTAGATACAGCTCTGAAGATGCTGCAGGAAGCTTTGAAGCACAAATATTTTGTGAAGGAGTTTGAAAACGCTCATGCTGCTTAGCAAGTTTCTTAGCATTAGCAGTTATTCGGGGCCACCCAGGGTGCATATCCCTGGGAGAAAGAGAAGGCTTCCAACAGGAAAAAATAAATAAATTCTCCAATCCATTGGCTGTCTTGGAACAGTGAGAAGGACCCTGGACTTGGGAGTCCTCTTGCCACTGAACTCACATAGCTAGTGGCTTGCCTGCATCCACACAAAGATGTCTAACCCACATCTCAAACCTAACAGAACCCTTGATTCCCTCCCTCTCACCTCAATATGCATCTCCCCTAATCTTCCCCATTTAAATAAATGGCCTCATTATCTACTCCAAAATAAATGGTCTGGGCTTAAACCAAAAATCTAGATTCATCCTCAATTCCTGATTTTCTTACATCTCCAAAGCACATCTTTGGCTCCATCATCACAAAATATACTGAATCTGTTCATTTCTCTTCATCTCCATTGCTACCATTCTCTTCCAAGCAGCCATCATCCATTCGAACAACCCGTTTGGGTCTGTCCACAGCCACCCTGGCTCCATGACAATCTCTTTCATCATGCTAGCATAGTAGATGCTCAAAAAATATTTTGGGCATAAGTGAATATTTTCAACTGGAGTCAGTAGACTACAGTGAGCTGACTCCCAGAGGAGCAAATACAAGGGCCTAAGAGCTGAAGCTGCAAGTAGAAGGGAACCTGTAACTGTACGAAGCCAAAGCAACTCTCTGAAAAGAGAACATTCAGATAAACCAGTTATTTGGTATCACACAATTTTTTTTAAATCTTAAAACTGAATTTAAAATTTCCCCCACTGATTTCAGTAAGCTGGTCAAGAAGGCAGCCTGCAGTTTATAAATGCCTCTACCTCCATCCTGTATTTGACTTCTCACTGCGGAGTGGGCATGGTATTGGCTGAAGAGGCAGAAGCTCTGAGGGAAAACATGGCTTGTTCAGGAAAGAGCAGACTGGGATGGAGGCCCAGCCCAGTCAGACTCCTTGGCCAGTACCCCTGAAGGCAGCAACTGTGTTGGTTTCACAGGCCCTGGTCAAGGTCCACCAGACACAGTGTTTGTGTGGATCTGCGTGATAAATACTTGAGAATAAGGATGAGGACAAGATGGGAGAAACTTCGTTTAGCTTTAAAAGAATCTAACTAGCCAGGACTTGGGTATTCAGCTATAAGACTGATTCTATACATCAATTCCATTAAGAGAAAGAAGACTCTAGAGAGTGGTCGGCAAACTCATCAGTCAACAGAGCCAAATATCAACAGTACAACGATTGAAATTTCTTTTGAGAGCCAAATTCTTTAAACTTAAACTTCTTCTAACGCCACTTCTTCAAAATAGACTCGCCCAGGCCGTGGTATTTTGTGGAAGAGCCACACTCAAGGGGCCAAAGAGCCGCATGTGGCTCGTGAGCCGCAGTTTGCCGACCACTGCTCTAGAGTAACACCTTTTGAGGTCATAGCTCCATAGTATTTTGGAGCTGGAAGAACTGTGTTAGGTTCTGGGAAGAGCCCTTGTCCTCAAGAAGAATACAATCACCAGAGTGGGATTAAGCCCCCAAATGGCTCTAAGACAAAGCAGAACATCCTAAGAGTGTCACCAAAGTTTCCAAAAGCAAGTCATTTTAGCCATGATTCTTAAGGAAAGTTTCATGGGGGAGGGAAGATCCTTGTGACCTAGCTCCAGAGGAAAAAAGTGCAAGTTTCACAGGCAGAAATACATTCTGAGAAGAGGGAAGATCTTGAGCAAAGGAGACCAGAAACATCAGGGTGTGTTAGCAACATGGGGAACAGTGGTGACATGACCACAAAGTGAATTGGGACAATCAGCTCATTCTTCACAAGGACTCTTCAGTGGGAGTACCACTGGCTTGGGTTCCAGCTCCAGCACAGTCACTGATTCCCTGAGGGACCTCTCTCTCTGGACTTCTTGGCCTGTATCATCATCCTTTATAATAAAAGGCTAATATGCAAATCGACCGAAGGGGGGAATGACCGGTCACTATGATGCACACTGACCACCAGGGGGCAGATGCTCAATGCAGGAGCTGCCCCCTGGTGGTCAGTGCGCTCCCACAGGGGGAGCACCACTCAGCCAGAAGCCAGGCTCATGGCTGCGAGCGCAGTGGCAGTGGCAGGAGCCTCTCCCACCTCTGCAGCAGCACTAAGGATGTTTGACTGCCATCAGACATCCCCCAAAGGCTCCTGGACTGTGAGAGGGTGCAGGCCAGGCTGAGGGGACCCCCCCACAACGAGTGTACGAATTTAGTGCACCGGGCCTCTAGTCTATAAATAAGAGGGTTTTCCGAAGATGCTGAGTGAGGTTTCAACTTCTACAGAGCTGCTGCTTTGATAAGCTTTCATATTGAGCTGCCTGGTGAGACTTATTTTAAGAATGGCTTTTGTGCTTGAAAAATGTTTAAAAGCCACTCATCTGAGTAAATGAGTTCCCTCCAACTGTATAATTCTATTTCTGCTGCAGGCTTGAGAGTTCCTCTGGTTTGTCATTCAAATGAAGTATGACTCATTTAGGATTCACTAGGTCCCTCTGAATTGTCTATGGCTATATTAAGTCATTTGACCTGTTTTTAGCAGAAAATCCAATTTTTATTTATATCCTTAGGAGAAAGGAGCCTGGTGCAGCTAAAAGAGTCTTAGAAAGCAAGTCAGCAGATCTGGCTGGTTCCATGCTGTAATAACAAATGTCATTCATAATAAGCATAAATAAAAGAATGAATATTTGTTGACTAAATGCTAACTAGCTACCCCATCTGAGGAAGTCTCCCTGCCTCTCTGATATTTATTTTTACCATCTCCAAAATGCCTGCCTGGCCTGCCTTCGAGCACTTTTAGGAAGATCAAATGAGAGAATATGCTTGAAAGCTCTTTACAAACTGTGAAGTGCTCTATGGGTGTAATGTACCGGGTGGTGCTGAGGGAGCATGGGTTTGCGACAGCAGCTCTCCCTGGTGACTACAGAGGCGTGGTTTGACTCTGAGATCTCAGGAAGTGGCTGATTTTCTCAGACAAGCCTTTCTCAGCTTGTTGGTAAGAAAAAGGTAAGCAAAAATAAATTTAAAGCTAAAAAATAAAGACTCATGCTGCCCATTTTAGATGTTTCGTCTCACTCCAAGTCCCAGCTAGACTTCTCAGCCACAAGGTAATGGTAGAAGCCTAGAGGAAGGAGCCTTGGCCAAGACAAACTCGGGGGAAGTCAGAGGTGGAAGGTCTTGTTTGGCTTCTAAAGAGATGTATCAGTTCTTTGCATTGTTTGTGAGCTCAAGATGGGGCTTTTAAAGTTATTTTTGAATTCCTAATCAAAGCCACATCATTAGGCAAATAAATTAATGGGCACATTTTCTGTGTCAGTTTAAGGAAACACTAATTCTTCCATCAAACGTATTCATTGATAATTCATCTATCAAAACTTCACCAATGACATCTGTTTCTCTTTAGCCCAAACTACCATCCCCACAGGTTTCTTCGACCCTGCATTGCCGGAGCTATTTCACAGACTATTCAGATATGCTGGTCTTCTCAACCAAGGGGTTGAAACATCAAGGGACTGCAGTGCTACCTGGGAGGCCAGAAAGAATGCCTTCGCTCAGACACATTCCGTGGCTCTGGAACCTACACTGCTTGGCCTGGCTGAAGGTCTCTCCAGTCTGGCCCCATTCTGGTTGTAGTAAAGTTTACTGGCAAAAGTCCTAAGCTGAGGAGAGGAGACAGACCTCAATTCTTGTCTGCCTCTGCTCCTGATAGCAAATGAGCTTTAGCATGTCCCTTCTGTTGTCTGTGCCTCAGTTTCCCCGTGGGTCCAAGAAGGAGGTTGAACTAGTCCAGGCTCCATTAATTCTTGGGAGTGGGGAGTGAACTCTGGGGTAAGAGGGACGTTGAGACGACAGAGCAGTTCTGTTTTTAGCAGGTTGACATATTCTGAGTAAGGTTTCCTTTAAGAAGGATTCCATTTCTTAAAAAGAAAAAATGCTTGAAAAACATTGGCCTTCACCCCATGACTCTGAGGCTGTCCAACTTTCCTTCCCTCTGCCCCTGCAAGAACCCCTATGTACTCTTGCTGCAATGACTTTACTCAAACCCCCCCCTCCCAACGTGTAATGTTTGGACTCCAATTCCAGCCTCACCTCCTCCAAGAAGCCAACGTGTCAGCAAGGCTCTCTGTTTCTCCTGAACTGGGTGTACGTGGAGCCATGCCTGCTTTGGAGTGCCCCGTGCTGGGTGTCTCAATGTGCCTTACTTCCCCAAGAAACTCTTAAGACTGCTGGGCACAGGAACCAAACTCTGGCCCCAGCATCAATCCGGAGACACCAGGGATACCCAGTAAGTGTCCCCTGCAGGGGCTGAGGGAAGGAAAGTTGGGACAGTCTCAGAGTCATGGGGTGAAGGCCAATGTTTTTCAAGCATTTTTATTTTATATTTTTTAGCAGCGGAATCCTTCTTAAAGGAAACCTTACTCAGAATATGTCAAGGGGTACCCAGAAAGTGACATCACTGTCAGGGCCCTGAGGTTGGAGGCTGCTTAGAAGAGGATGCCTACCCACCCCTAAAGTGGGGGCAGTGAAAAGGACAAAGACCAGGTGGACTCCCAGGGCTGGCAGAAAGTGGAGCAAGTCTGAGACAACACAGAGCCATCTAGACCTGCTCACTCCCTTACTAGCTTCCCACGCCCCACCCCACTCCCGGCATGCCTTGGGCGAGGCTGCTGCTGCCCTATAGTCAGACTCTGCAGCTGCACTGCATTTCCTCCAGCTCCCTCTCCTCCTCTCCCTCCTATAAAGAGACAGACCCTGCCTATAATCCGTGCCTGCCCCTGACAGTGAATGGACTTGAGCGGGTCCCTTCTGCTTTCTGAACCTATTTCCTAGGTCCTACCTCACTGACTTTTCCAGAATTCTGCCACCCCTTTGCACATGCCTTGCTAGGCTCTATCCTGCCTGTGCCCAGGGTGCGTCTCTCTAGGCTCTCCTTAAGCTACAGCCCTGGGTCCTGCCCAACCATAGACATCAGCGGTAAGTTGATACCCTAGACCTAGCCCCTCCAGCAGGAGCGTTGGGATGAAGGCAGTCTTGGCTCCTCTGATGTTTACATCACAAACCAGGGGACCATGGCCCACAGGGTCCCTGCTGTGGAACAGCATATGCCTTGGGGTCTGAAGGTATCAGTGACTCTTTCTGGGCAAGAGCGACAGCCAGCCTGACCTGCTGACAGCATTGCCTAGAGCTGGCAGCGCTGAGAGGCTGATTGATGAGCGGCTCCCAGTGGCCAGCAGGCCTCCCGAGAGAGGCCTGTGGAGTGAGTTCCAGCTCTGCCACTGGCACCTGTGTGACCTTGGGCAAGTCCCCTTCCTGCCGGAAGCTAATTCCAGCATGTCATAAATGCAAGAGTTTCATCAAAAGGTTGGTGGAACTTGGAGACTCAGCAGGGGCTGAATCACATTTGTTATTGCCTGTTGGAAATGGCTAAGGGCATTTCCCCAAACCTGAAAAAGATGCATAAATGATTCCTTGCTGCCAGACAGCTGAGGGCATTTCAATCTACATGTTATTGCCTCCTGCTGGCCAAACACCTGAACAGCCATAGGCAGTTTCTCCCAAACCAACAATGCCTCTGTATACTGAACCTTAAGCCTTTGATGTGTATATCTACCTTGCCTTAGGACAATTTGTGTGAATAAAGAGCAAGGGGTCCAGAGAAACAGGAGAACTTGGTTCCTTTAGCTAAGTCTTCTCTGGCTCCCCAAAATGCCTTCCAAAATTATGTTTTGTCTCTGGACTCTTGATTAATTTACACACAGCACCTTCTCCAGATACCTGAAACCTTTCAAGATGCTGGATTAAGACCCCCGGCACCTCCCCTCCCTTTCTTCCTTTCTTCCTTCCACAAAAATTTATTGAGCATTTTCTGCTAGGCTTTGAGGCTTCAAAAACCTATTCCTGACTCTAGAGAATCTTGTAATCTAATCATAGAAGCAGAAACGTGAACCAATAACTATAATATTTTCCACCCGGTGCCTCAGTTTCCTTATCTGAAAAATGAAGGAGTTCCAGCCCTGACAATCCTCTCGATTCCAATGTTACTCTTTGATGCTCTCACCACATTAGACAATCTGTTCCCGCCAGCTTGGTGAAGTGGTTGGCCACATTCACAGGTAAGCCACAGGGAAGGGTTAGTCATAAATGGTGATTTGAATTGCATTTAAGGCAGTTTGCAGTGTGGCTTATTGTAGCCAACAGATTGCTGTGGTCTAGTTCTTGCTCTCCAAATTTCCATTCTCTCAGCTACTTCATCCAGCACACCATCCTAAAACTGCCAAAGATCATTTCTAGCAGGTCCAGGGGATCCAAGAGAGATTCTATTAAAGACAGATAATGCTGTCGGTGACTGAACCAGCACCACACTTAAGCTCCCTCTGATGGTTGGCCCAGGCTAGCTGCAAGCCCACTAGGTCTATATCTTTCCCTTCCTTGGCTCGGGACTGAGGACTATGTCTGGGTGAGTAGGAGGCTGGAAATTGTTCCACAGGATTTCTGAGGTCCCTGCATTAGGTGGCCCAGGGTAGTGCTTAACTAATGTTTTTCTGGATGGTAGTCAACCTCAGATGTTAGCTGGAGAATTACTTTCTCTCACATCCACATCTTTCTCTCTCACACACCCCCACACCAACCATCCTCTCTCTTCTCTGTGTCTCAAGGTGAAACCCAACGAAGGCCAAAGAAGACACCCAGGTTATTGGACACACCCAGGATGTCTTCACAATCCAACAGAGGCCTTCAGCCTGGGCTGAGAACCAGTAGCATAATGAGCTCCTCTTGGGAACAGGTGTCATTCTTCCAATTCTGTGTTTAATGTATTCATCTTGGTCACTTGTCTTTTCTTTTCCTCCACTTGTGTCTTCATGATATCTTCCAGAATTTGGTTTTCAAGGCCCTTGTCTTACATTTGCAATACCTGCAGAGGAGGTGGTCCTAGCCAGTCTAGCTCCCAAGAGCTAGTAGATCTAGTTCTCTAGCCAAGGGGGGGGGGCGGGCTGGGGGCACACCTTTCAAGTACACAGAAATGCAGTGACTGCCAGAGTATCGGACCAGAGACAGGGACACGACCTAGTAGTTGTGGAGCTATCAAAATTCTTGTGATGAAAAATGGATCTAGAGACTTCCACTACTAAATGTGCAGTGTGGCTACTGCCCATACTGTCCAAAAGGGAGCCATACCAGCTTCTTCCCTGAGAGCTTCCAGAGATGAGAGGGCCTGTGGAAGCTGGTGGGACAGAGTTACCTTTACCCCGCACACCAGCTGAACATCAGCCCTGGTCACCAGGAGCTGAGGAAGGCTCCAGGAGGGGCTTCCAGAGTGGCACTGCTGCACCTATGATATCCAAGTATCCAGCCTGACCAGTGGAATACCACAGGGTTGTATGTGTTTGGCTTTACTTTTAGCTTTGGAAGCTACTCTCATCTTCAATGGCGCTGTTGCTTTGCAGGGTAGCTTTGATTAGGCATAGAACAATATCTTGCAGTTTCTTCCTGAAGTTGCTGAATGAACACTGAGGCTAATAATGAAGTATGCCGGGACACTCTGAGATGCTGCATGGGTCCCGGCTGCCGGGAGAGTGACTCGCAGAGGAAACCCAGGCCTGCCTGGGAGGCAGGAAGGGTAGCATTTAGGAACTGATGGGTCCTGAGCTATGACAGACAGAAGCAGATGGGATGAGGCCCACAGGGACATTGTGTCGTTCTGGGGGTGACCTGAACATTGCCAAAGGCAGACAGAACTGTCAGGAGGAGCACTGTTCTCTCACCGGGTGGATTTTGCAAATCACTGTTTTCTTAAAAGAAAACTCTTCTGAATTCTGTCTGTAGTTAGGCTTTAGCCAAGATTTCTTTTAAAAATAGGGCACATTACATGGTTATTGAATTATCAAGCTTTTGTCAACATCAACATCATCATTATCAAAATTAGATCCAGGTGTTCGGCTGTGCAGATCTTTGCAACAAAGCAATGTAAAGGAATAAACACACTTCTTTCAATTCCTTGGGAATTTAGCTGAGAAGCAAAAAACAAAACTGATATGGATGAAAATGTTAAAAGACATGCCCCATATACACAAAATCTGAGCACACAACATCCTGAAGGAATAAAAGGGGAGGGTGCCTAAACTTCAATCAGATCTGTGTCCAGTTGATGATTATCACTTGGGCTGGTGGAGAGAGAAGAGTGGATTTTGAGGATCATTTCAAACTCTTTTGAGTCTAAATGACCCAGATTCAGAACTCTTGAGGACAGAGAGCATGTCTGGTTTGTGTTTGAACCCTCACAGTCCAAAACAGGGCTCAGCACTTAGGCTGTAATTTGATCATAAGAACTATTATTTTATTGTTGCTATAATCTCTGTTGTGAAGCTCCTGTATCACCTACGAACTATCCTACCGGGTGAGGCTGTCATAATGAGGAGCGATGCTCACAGACATCTTCAACTTACTTATGTGGGGAGTACACCATCTCACTGTCTGGAAGCCCTTTCCCCAGAATTCTATAAGCTGGGACAACTATTTATGAACCCCATTTATTAAGAGATAACAATTACCAATACAATGAAACAGATGCCTTAAAAATTTTTAGTGTTCTGATCAATTAATTAAATAAATGTACAGGGCAGAATAAGTTTTTACATCTACCTACCTTAGTCCTTTTGGGCTGCTATAGCAAAATACCATAGTCTGGGTGGCTCATAAACAGCAGACATTTATTTATTTATTTATTTATTTATTTTTATTTTTTAAATTTCTTTATTGATTAAGGTGTCACATATTTGTCCTCATCCCCCCATTCCCATCCCACCCCCCTCCCCACGCATGCCCCAACCCCCTGTTGAACTTAACCGTTGGATAGGCTCATATGCATGCACACAAGTCCTTTAGTTGAACTCTCCCCCTCCCCCCACCCTCCCCTATCCTCCCTCTGAGGCCCGATAGTCCGATCGATGCCTCCTTGTTTCTGGTTCTGTTCTTGTTCCTCAGTCTATGTTGTTCATCATTTCCCCTAGATGAGCGAGATCATATGTCACTAGATATATACTTATAAGAACTGAATGTGAGACGAGCAATAATATTTATGCTGACAGGCAAATGAATCAGTCTGTAGTGAGTTTCTTTCTGGACCAACAGTTCTTTTGAGACCCAATTTCAATGTCCACCAGTTCCTTATGTGTACATGTCAGCACTGACCCCTCAGCTCTGGATGGTGGACAAATGGTGGTAACGGAGGTCCGACTCCCTCTGGTTTGGTCTCGGCCGGACCCAGGGGCACGGCTTCACCCGGACTAAGGGGCACGTGGCCTCACCCATACCCAAGGGGCGCGTGGCCTCACCCGGGCCCGGGACCCAGCCTCACCCGGATGGATCCAGGGGCACACGGCCTCACCCGGACCCAGGATCCAGCTTCACCCGTACCCAGGGGCGCAAGGCCTCACCCGGACCCAGGGGCACATGGCCTCACCCGGGCCCAGGGACCCAGCCACACCCGGGTCCAGGGGCGCGTGGCCTCTCCCAGACCTAGGGGCACGTGGCCTCACCCGGACCAGGGGCGCGTGGCCTCTCCCAGACCCAGGGAGCAGACATTTATTGATCACAGTTCTGGAGGCTGGAAGTCCAGGATTAGGGTGCCAGCATGGCAGAAGGGGCTAGGGCAGTGGTCGGCAAACTCATTAGTCAACAGAGCCAAATATCAACAGTACAACGATTGAAATTTCTTTTGAGAGCCAAATTCTTTAAACTTAAACTTCTTCTAACGCCACTTCTTCAAAATAGACTCGCCCAGGCCGTGGTATTTTGTGGAAGAGCCACACTCAAGGGGCCAAAGAGCCGCATGTGGCTCGCGAGCCACAGTTTGCCGACCACTGGGAAGTCCTGTCGGATCTTTTATATGAGCACTAATCCCATTCGTGAGGGTTTCACCCTCATGACTTAAGCATCTCCCAAAGGCCCCACCTACTAGTACACAGCCTTTGGAGTTTTAGAATTTCAACATATGAATTTAGGAGGGGGACACAAACATTCAGGCTGTAACCGACCTCCACCCCACTCCACTGCCTTTTCCTAAGGCCTGACAAACCAAAGCTAGGCCAACTCAAGGGGAGGGAGAGCAGAGATTCTATAAGCACATCACTGTACAGGAGATACGCCAAAGAGGACATAGGTGGCCAAATGCCTAAGAGGCTGAGGGCACAAGGCAGTGGGAGCAGTGGGGTGGGAGACTGAAGGGGCAGATAGGGGTGGGGGTGCTGAAAGGAGAGAGGGCCAAACGCAAGGGGCCCTCGGCCTAGCTTAAAAACCTAGGGCTTCCTGACTGGAGTACAAGAGCCACTTTGACTTCCAATCTAACAGCCTCTGACTGGTTTGGAAGATACAACTCACACTTGAAGAGCTGTTTTGTGCATTTTTCTGGACTCCATGGTACAAGGATAGGCTAAGAATAAAATATATAAGAAACTGAACACTGCTCTTCCCTTTCCCTCTTTCCACTCCCAGATCCTGCCTTGTGCCCTCAACCTCTTAGGCATTTGGCCACCTATGTCCTCTTTGGCGTATCTCCTGCACAGTGATGTGCTTATAGAATCTCTGCTCTCCCTCCCCTTGAGTTGGCCTAGCTTTGGTTTGTCAGGCCTTAGGAAAAGGCAGTGGAGTGGGGTGGGGGTCTATTACAGCCTGAATGTTTGTGTCCCCCTCCTAAATTCATATGTTGAAATTCTAGAACCCCAAATGGACTTGTCTTATGTGCATTTTTCCCTTTCTTCCCTAAAATAAAAAGAATCCTATTGTAATCAGTTTCTAAAGTTGGTGTTCAACTCCTTCCACTTTTTCTGTGTCTGATGAGGCCAGTCAGTCGCCTGGGCCTTTCTAAGTGGACACTTGTGGGTATTGGTTGGGCAGGAGGGTCAGAGAAACACACAGCATCCCAAGCATCAGCCTCTCCTCTGCCCAGGGCACACACCCCTCCCTCCCCTGCCCCCCCAGACTTCGGCCTTCTCCCCTTGAGCTGAAGGTGCCTCGTCACTGCTGGTGGAGATTTACCCTGTTGGCCCCTGTGGAGAGAAGGGAAGAGGCTTATAAGTCATCACGAAGAAGGAAAAAGCAAGATTTGAGCAGCTGCCTCTGCTGGTCAAATTCAAAGGAAAGGTGTTTCGGGACCTATGAGTCAGGTGGACAGGCAGGAAGAAGAGAGCTGATGGCCAGTGGAGATAACACTCCTGGAAGTTCTGCTTCCCGCACCCAGGGCAGGCCCCAGGCTAGCTGGAGGGGCCTGGGCTAGAAAAAATATACCTGAGAGACAGCCCAACGAATTCCAAGGAGAGGTGGGAGGCGGGGCAGGGAAGCTCATGATAAGCAGTTCCTTTTGCAAACCAGGGTGAGCCGCTAACCTGGAATTGGGTGGGGAGAGAGGGACTACATGATATCAACTCTGCTAGTGAATTGCATTTTACAAAGCATGGTCACAACCATGGCGCCACAGAATAGGACAACAGACTTCGGAAGCCGTGCCATCATTGCATCACACCTATTTTACAGACGAGGAAACTGAGCGGGGTGCCAGCACTTGCCTACAGGGTGTTCCCCAAAAGAGAGAGGACCACTGCTTGGTGACGAGATGAATTCGTGCTACAGGGGAGCATACATCAGTAGGCATGCATCTGTAGTATTGAGTTTTTAAAAATATAAATAAAACATCAAACCTGAGATACCAAGGATACTGTTGCTTAGGAGGAGGCTATATTTCAAAAGTGAGTTTATTTAAAGTTAGCTTAAGTAAAGTATTAAATAAATAATGTTACATATGGTACTTGGTTTTGATACAGAAAAAAAACACACACCCTGAAGGTGAGAATCCAAGTATTGATGGGTGATGGAGATGATGACAGCTACCCATTTTATAACTTACTATGTGCCAAAGCCTTTACAAATATTAAATCATTTACGCTCACGACAGCTCCTTGGGGCTGGTACCGTTATCATCCTCATTTCACATAGAGGCTGGGGAGACTGAAAGGCATCTAGGTGCTCCGAACAGGAGCCGGGCTCCCCACACAGCTGTGAAAGCCCCAAACTAGGGGCTGTGATGCACGGGGGGGGGGGGGGGGGGGGGGGGATTGAGACAGCCTACGGGGTGGGGAGGGGTCCGTGTGCCCTTCCCCCTTCTGATGGAGAACTGTAGGAGCCTGGATTTCATAACAGCAGTACTTCCCGATGCAAATGAAGACAAGCCAGTGACAGCAGACAGCGAGGTGATCTCATTACCAGCTCCAGGTTTTCTGCAGTGAGCAGTGGCTCTGCCGCTTAGTTGACGGAAGGCCTCAGGCAGAATCCCGGCTAACTCAGCTGCAAGCTGGCCTTCCTGCCTGCCTGCTATAAACTCTTCCAGATGATTCCGGCTGGATTTATCAGACAGGTCCTCTCTGCATTAGAGGAGGGAGCTACATCTGGAAAATGCCTGAAGAGAGGAGAGGAGAGGAGAGAAGCTCCAAGTTCAAAGGCTTGCAGGATCAGCTCACCCGGGCACAGGAGAGAGGAAAGCAGTTCATAGGTCACCGGAATCCCTCAGCTGTGCTCCTTACTTTCTCACGGTGGTTAAAAATCGTCCAGCACACCCTCCAGCTCAGCCTAGTGCTTAAGGGCAAAAGCTTTGGAAATCAGATTCACCTCTCATTAGCCAGGTGGCCTTGCCTCTGGCCACCTGACCTGTCTGGGCCTCAGTTTCTCCATATGTAAAGTGGGAATAACGAAAGTGTGTTAAGTGCTCAGTCGTGATAGTTGTTGCTGCTACAATTATTTTCCCCCAGGATGGGGTGCAGGCTCTCACCTCTCTGAGGAGAACGAGCTGGGGTTTAAAGTCCAGGCTGATCTAAAGCAAAATAAATTTTAGAAATACTTATTTTGATGTAGTTAATGCCCCCATGATGATACAAAAGAGGCACACGGGCAAGTATACTAATTTAGGGAGACATTTTAGCCAAAGTTGAGAAATCAAAGTGGCCAAAGTTGAATTCATGATCTCTCCCCTCAGTAAATAGACTTCTAAGTATTCAGGCTGGAGGGGGGCTGGGTGGAGTATCAAGGAAATGACACCCCTCTTCCATTTCCAGGGCTAAACCATGATTTGGGACGGGTTGAACTGGTTACGCTGTCTGCTGTCACTGGCTTGTCTTCATTTGCATCGGGAAGCACTGCTGTTATGAAATCCAGGCTCCTATAGTTCTGAACTGAACGTGCCTCCCAAGCTGCAGGCTTCTACCATGGGGGCAGAGCCAACCCCATTAAGCTCACTGCATGGTGAGAGAACAAACTGGATCATACCTGCAGGGAGAAGTAACTAGAAAACCCAGAAGGCTCTGCAACACACTAGCCCAGTTTCTCCTCCTTAATGCACCAATCATATAAGGAGCCAGGGAGACAGAGCTCAGGAGTGTTACTCTCCTAGGAGTCCCTCCACCTGGAAACAAGGGGAGCGATGAATGAGTGTTCCCCTAACACCCCCCACCTGGTAGCACGAGTCACAAATCTCAGAGTCATCTTAGACATGGTCTCCCTCACCCCCTCCCTGCGCCATATGCTTCTTGTTACCAAGTCCTGTCAATTTCACTTTCTAATGATGTCTTAAATCTGTCCTCTTTTTCACTCTACATTACCTGGTAGCCCAAGACACTATTATCTTTCACCTGATCTCACATGCCCCTCATCCACTCTTCCTGTTTCTAATCTGTTTTCCACACTGGAGGCCCCAACTCCTTACTTTTTTTTTTTTTTTTAACAGTTCCTTGTCCTTTGGTAAAAACTAAAAATTCAAAATGTGGGTCCAATGTTCTGATGGTCTAACCCATACCTTGGGTGACATGATGTTCCCTCTCTTCGTAAGCGCTCCAGCCACCCTGCTTTCTTTGACTTCTGGGAAGAGACAACCTTTGTTTTGCTTCAGAATCATTTTTCTGTGCTATTCCCTCTACCTAAAATGCCCTTCCTTCCTTCCTTCCTTCCTTCCTTCCTTCCTTCCTTCCTTCCTTCTTTCCTTTTTTCCTATCCCCTCTTCTGGCTAACTCTCATTTATTCTTTACATCTTAACTCAATGTCACCTTTCCAAGAAAGCATTTTCTTTAGTAAGGAGAGCCGGTCCCCTCACTAAAGCATTCAAGGTTTTTGTGAACTCTCCCTTCAATGTATTTATCACATTATAGTTGCCTCAAAAAACTGTATGATTCTTTGATTAATACCTGTGTCCCCCACTGCACTCTAAGCTACATGAAGATGGGTCATCTTACCTCTCAGCACTCAGCACAGTCACTGGCACATAGTAGATGCCCAAGAAACACTTGCTGATTGGTTGGATAAGGGAGAAAATTGACCAGAAAAAAAGGTGCTACTCTAGTGGATGGCTTTGGAGATCAAATGCCCTTCTTCTGGGAAAGTAGGGCAGCCTGAGGACATGGGATAGGGGGCTTGTGTATAAGAGGAGACAAGGAGCACAAGAGCTGGCCTACAATCAGAGGCAATATGCTAGCAGGTCCACTGGCTGTACATAAAAAACATGATTAGAGCATCATGGGTGACAAATGGGGTAGAGCAAAGGAGAGGGGGCTCCTGGGCGACCCTTCTCAGATGGATGCACACAGGATGTGATACCCAGCTAGAAGAACAGAAAATACAGTTACTGGCAACGACCACAGCAAAAATCACCAACAATATTTTTCTGGGGTGTGGAACCTTACAGGTTGCTGCATCTGTAGGTGAGTGGAGAATGTCATTTTGTGGACTGCATGGCATCGAAATCCCCTCTTTAGTTTTGGAGAATCCCCATGGCAAGTCTTCCTTGGAGGCAGCAAGTTTTGTTCCCACCTGTTTCCCAAGCCTGGTTCTCTAGCCTTCCCGGAGAGTCTCAATGCTTCCCAACGTCCTTGAATACATTCCTTTTCTTCCAGAATTAATTTCTGTTGTTTTCAGCCAAGGACCATAACTGGTAGAGTCTGGGGCCAGGAGGGCAGTGGCATCTGGCCTCTCTGTGCAGCCAAGCATAGGGGCACCAAGCATGCAGCCAGACACCCCAGGTGTGGCAGGACTGCTTTGGAAACCTGGAAGTTAGTGGCTCCTCAGGAACATAGTCTTTGGGTAGAGTCAGAGTTCCCACAAATCTGTGAGTAGAGGCCACACCAGAGAAATCATCCTGTTGCCAGGATACACCCGTGGGATGGGTCACCCAATACACCCCAGACTGGTGGCCTGGGAAACACCTTGAGAGGTGGAGGCCCAGGGAACCCACAGTTGGCTCATGGCCTCGAGGAAATGCAAACCCTGCCCCTCCCGGGCTTCCTCGGACATGCCGTGCTTTTCCTGGAGACTGCACTCCGCTCATCTGTTCAAGATACTTCCCACTTCTAGGACGCTGGGTCCACTATGAAGACCAAAACATGGGAGGATGTCAGCAGCGAGCAGAGTGCACGTACCACACTTCCTGCTGCCTTGAAAAATAGGATGTCGGGGCAGGGTAGGCCCTCAGGCCATCTAGTCTCGTGCTCTCAGACGTGAGGGGGGCTCAGAATCTCCAGGGAACTAGTTAACAGTATGGGTTCCCACAGATTTCCCCAACCCACGGCTGGCCCACCAGACCTGGGTGAAGCGCCAAGTTTGTTGTGCACCTTCCTAGGCGATCCTAATATGAGATGTTTGAAAATAGTGATTCTAGTCCTTTATTCCATCTTACATAGGAAGAAACTGAGACTCAAAGAGAAATGTCCTCCTGGCCATGGCCCGCCAGAGAATCCATTGTTGAGCTGGACCCCAACCCCAGCCTCCTGGCTCCCGCTCCCCTGGACTGGCCAGGGCCAGGAGAGGGCATGGAAAGAATTTCTTCCCCAAGTCAGTTGCGTGACTTTTGTCCCCTAACAGGGCTCCCCCTTTCTGATTGTAAGAGCAGCAGCTTGTCATGGGGAAATGCCAGAAATAAGGATGGACACGCTGGTCTGATCTTTGTGAGAGAGGCTGCTGTGGCCTTCGCTGAGTAGGAAACCTCACAGCAAAGCCAGGGTTGACACCACAATCAGGACTTCCGCCGGACACAGTAGCAGCCCAGGTTCCAGGTCTGGGTCATCCCCCTCCCTGGGTCTCTGTCCAGTTTATAAAACACGGATAAAGCTGCTATCTGCCCTGCCTACCTCCCAGCCTCTGGCGTGAATGTGCTTTGTAAACCCCAAGTGCTGCCCAAGTGGGAGGGATTACAGACACCAGAGACGTGACCGGAATACTGATTTCCACTCAGAGTCCCTTGAGGACGTGCTGGGCCCGTCTTGGAAAACATAAAGGAAACTAAGAAACGGCCAGTGATGCTATTGGGAGACTCTCAGTCTATGGGCTGCCTGGCAGGGAGAGCCCTTCTGCTCGCACAGCCTCCTGTGCCAGGGGACTTGCCGCGGAGGAGGGCCTCCCTCACTGCCCAGTGCACGTGTGTTGGGGGTGTGAGGAGTCACAGGATCAGGGCCCTCGTACCTGTGGCCTGAGCCTGCCAGGACCTTCTGTTCGTCTCTTAAAGAGTCCTGGCTCAGGAGCCCTAGGAAGTGTTCAGAGGACCCCACACACAAAAGAAGTGATACCCCACATTTTCCTCCCTTGGCATGTTTTGGCTGTTAGAGCAGGTTCAAGGGAGTGGCTTAGCTTAGCCAGAGTACCTTTCCTCCTCACCACATCACGCCTCTCAGAACCACTCCCCCAGCTGACAGGAGTCCCAATTCCCCTGAAGTGATCAGGATGCCAGGATTCTTGCCCCATTCTGCCAAACACTTGCTTTGTCCCCTTGCTCAATCCCTTCATCTCTTTGAGCCTGTTTTCTCATTTATAAAGGGGAGGAAATCATCCTTCCCCTCTCTCCATTACTAGTTTGCTGTGTCCAACGAGAGCACATTGCTGTTATTATCTTGTAAGAGAAGAAGACAGAGGAGGCCTGGACCAGGAGGGGGGTGGGCATAGAAGGAGCTCCAACCCCAGGAGGCAGGAAAGCTCTGCAGAATCATTTCATTCCTGCCCCTGCTCGGGGCTGTCCCGGGGCAGTTGTCCTTTGCATTAGGACACCCCTCGATCCCCAGTGCTGCTCTCAGCCTGGCCACCCCAAGGGGAGAAGACATGTCAGACTCAGGGGCCTGTGGTGACTACGCCTAAAGAGAAGTTTTGAGTCAGAAACCTAAACAGACAATTCCTTGACACAAGTGTGAGGTCATCTGGGCCAGTGGTTTTCTTTTTTTCTTTTTTTTAGCAAAACCCTTTCTTCATAAGATCTTAAAGCAAACCCCTTATCAGCTACTTGAAGAACCGCTGAGACTCCAGTTTGCAGATTGGGAGAGTGAAGCTCAAAGAGAGGATGGAAATGTGACCAAGGCCACACACTAAACCAGTGGTTAAAACAAACAACAATTTAAAAACCACCTTCAGTGCCGGTCTCTAACCCTTGGCACAGGTGTCTCCAGCTCTGTGAGGCATCAAAGAGAAATGGAAAGTTCCTTCATTCCCAGGCTGCTCACACACCGGGAGGAAGAGGGCCCAGAAAGGGGGCGCGGGGAAACAAACGGGGCAATGCGCTGACACTGCTGCAATAAACCAATCTCCCTGGGCAGCAGGGGGCTGTGGTCTCCTTTGAAAACAAGAATGTTCGGCAGGAGGTTCCTAAGTGCTGAGCCCCCTGCTGAAATAAAGCAGAAGCAGGCCCAGCAAAACCGGACAAAAGAAATTCCTTCCAGCTGCCTTGGCTCTGCCTCCTCCATGGCTCCTCAGAGAGCTGGCAGCCAGGTTTTGCTGGTGGCCCGACCGACCGACCGCACAAGGGCCCCGGATGTCTTCCTCCATTAGTCACAGGGCACTTCATGAGCCGGGAGCCGGAGAGGGACTTTGGGTGGGCTTCTCGGGTTGGCTTCCTGCCATGGGAAGCTGACAGCCCAGGGTGGGATGCGGGCAGAGTCGACCCTCAGCCCTCCGCTATGTTAGTATGGGAAAGGTGGGCAGGGACTGAAGGCCAGGCACAGGGCATTATCGCGAAGAGATTTAGAGACTTGCCCAGGCCCCGACAGAGCTGGGGGAGGGGATCAGCCTCTGATGTCTGTCCAAGCGGCCCAGCCCAGCGGAGGAGGAGGGAGGAATGCACTCCAGCTGCTCAGCTGGGAGGGCGGGGAAGAGGCTGGATTGCGAAGCATCCTGAGGAGACTCCAGGAACCGGTGGGCTCTCCAGGCCACCGGGATGTGCCGCCTCCTGTGCCTGGTGAGACCCTGTCGGCACCTCTGGAGCTGCTGAGGGGGTGAGCCAGACGGAGGACAGGCGCTCCGGGGGACAGACAGGGGAGGCCGCGGGGGGCATCCTGTGGCTGTGCGCTGCTGAGGGGCTGTCTCCATTCCTCTGATCTAGGCAGTAGGTGTTGCCCCCAGATTAAAGCAGAGTTGCTTTCTGAAAGCAGCTGAGGTGGAGCAAAAGGCCCCTGGGCCTCAGCTCCCCAGGTGGGAGCTTAGGCTACCCCCCATTCCACTCAAGACCCCCACTTTGATCTTTACTGCACTGAGACTCTGCGTAAGCTGTCATTTAAACAAGAGACTGATACTGGGCGCAAGCTTGAGGTCCTCTTTCAAGTTTATTGTTCTCATTTTCACTTTGTAGTGCATGACCTTGGGCAACTTAAAAACCTCTGTGTCTCAGGTTCTCCATCTGAAAAATGAGAAGAGTAACAGTATGTAATGCACTTAGAAGGTGTTGTGCTGAGTCACAGTAGAAAACGCGTTAGGGATGGTTGTTATTGTTGTCATTGTACGATGAGGAAAGTGAGGCCCAGAGAAGAGAAGGGACTTGCCCAAGTGACAAGGGAACTTGGTAGCAGAAAGGTGAGCAGCGCCAAGGCTTCCCGACGATCTAGTGGAATCCGTTAAGTCTCAGACATTTCGAGGTTGATCCTCCATGGAAATCTTTGAAGATAAACAAAAGCCCCTTTGAGGGGTGTGGGATGGGAATGGGGGGATGAGGACAAATATGTGACACCTTAATCAATAAAGAAATTAAAAAAAAATTTTTTTTAAAAAGCCCCTTTGCGGGAGGCCACGCTGTTTAAGGGGCCTCTGGCACAACCTCTATGATCCTCAGAAGAGGAGGGGGGGTGAGGAGAGGAAGAGAGAAAGGAAAGGGGAGAGGAGGAGGAGGTGGAAGAAGAGAAGTCTTGAGTCCTCTTAGCTACTAAATAGGAGATGGTGCTTTATCTCGGCCTGTAACAAGATACCACAGACTGGGTGGCTTATAAGCAACAGAAATGTATTTCTCATAGTTCTGGAGGCTGGGAAGTCCAAGATCAAAGTGCCAGTATGGTCCAGTGAGGGCCCTCTCTTTGGTTCATAACTGGCACCTTTCACATGGTGGAGCCTTTTTTAAGGCACTAATCCCATTCCTGAGGGCTATACCCTCATGACTTAAGCACCATCAAAAATACTATAACTTTTGGCCTGGCTGGCATGACTCAGTGATTGGGCATGGACCTATGAACCAGGAGGTCATGGTTCAATTCCCAGTCAGGGCACATGCCTGGGTTTCGGGCTTGATCCCCAGTAGGGGCTTGCAGGAGGCAGCTGATCAATGATTCTCTCTCATCCTTGATGTTTCTGTCCCTCTCTCCATCTCCCTTCCTCTCTCTGAAAATCAATAAAAATATGTATTTTTAAAATACCATCATTTTTGAGGGTTAGAGTTTGGACATCTGAATTTGGGGGGAAAAAACCAACATTTAGCCAACAGCAGATGATCTCCCTGGAGATGCTCTTGAGGGGATAGCCTCATTAGGTAGAGGAACTAGACTTGAAAAATATTTCAAGTCTAAGAATATTTTTTGGAGGATAAGGACCACACTTTGGGTTGCCCAGGGTCTCAGCCTGACATATGGTCAATTTCAGTACAGTCGCAGCCTCTGCATCTCTCCGTTGCATCTAAGTTGAACCATAGCCCCCAGTGGCCCAGGTGAGGTCAGGGACGCTGCGGCCAGCTTGGTAGGGACCCTGCTCATTGCCTGAGAAAGCCAGTGCTTGCACGCAGCAGTTAAAGAGAGTCTGGTCCTGAATCCTGTCACTTTGTGGCTAACTAGCCAAGGTATTAAACCTAAGCCTCGGTTTAATCATCTATAAAATTGGGGTTATAAATCTTGCCTCATAGAATTACTGGGAGGATCAAATGGGATAATGCACTTCCTGGCACGTAGGAAGTGCTCAATAAATGCTTATGACTATCATCAAATGTGGCTTCCTGCCCCTCTGTGTATGCAATGTCTTCCCCATCTTCTGTCCAGCGGGGGCCTCTATTAGTCAGGATTTAGTAGCCTGCAAAGAAGTAATTCCAAAATAGGGATAATACAGAAAAGACAGAAGTTTATTTCTTCTCCCATAAATCTAAACGGGTGACCAAGAGTAGAAAGTAGTTCCCCAGTGTCTGGTATCCAGACACTATCTTGTAATGCCCATACATGACCTTGACCTCATGGTCCAAGATGGCAGCATCCAAGTTCCAGGCAGTAGAATGAAGGAATAAAGGACCCAAAGGGTGCTTATAGCTATCTCTTAAGGAAAGTTCCTGAAGGCTGTTGTACTACCATGTCTGCTTATATGCCGTTGGCCAGAACATAGTCACATAGGTCCCCTTTACCTGCAAGGGAAGCTGGGAAATGCCGTCTTTATTGTGGACAGCCATGTGCCCAGCCATACATTGGCGGGTATATTCCTGTAGAAGGAAAGGATGGATATCAGAGACCTGCAGCAGTGTCTGCCCCAAGCCCCTGGCTTGTCCAGGCCAGCTGGGCAGCTGGGAGCCAAGTACCTGAGCACTCAACAACAGGGATGGGATTATGCTGCTTCTACTCATCCACCCACAGTGGCTTAGTCTGCAACTGGGAATGTGGGAACACTAAGGGCACTTGCATTAGCATCAGCAGTCGCTCCTCCATTCGTATCAAAACCCCTGAAATCACGTCGTGCCTCCACCAGTTTCTTCCACTGAAACAAGTCTGTCATTCCTGCCGGTCTGCAGGGAAGTTTACGGTGCCCTTCATGACGTCATAGAACTTTCATCAGTTCCTAGTGGCCTGCTGTTCTTTACCGTTTCCTTGAAGGTGCCCTTGAGTCTCCATAAAGCGTGTGTTTTCCATTCAGCACCATGCTCCTTGTTCCTTACGGCAGGTCCCGCACCACTTTGTATACCTTTGTTCACACATTGAGTCAAAACCTTTGGCCAGAACACAGTATAAGAAGGAGAGAGAGAGAAACCCCAGCAGAGTAAACAACCTAATAACAGAACACACGGCCATGGCCGAGCAAAAGCTCACTGGCTGAGGGTCGTCCCAGCCAGGCAGTGGCCAGGAGAGGAGAGAGAGTGCCCAGTGCAGTCCCCCAAGTCAGCTCTCGCTGCCTGAGAGCACAATTTAAGTAGCACTGACACGGGGCGGGGGGGGGGGGGGGGGGGGGGGGGGGGGGGCAGTTCCTCCTGAAAGGGGGCTGATGTGGGTGTGAGTGGGAGTTGACTGCAGCTGAAGTTGAGAGCCCACTGCTATTTCGGAAGGAGCCCAGTGTGGTTACTCGGGGAGCTGTAATTAAGAGCATCTATAATTTGATGAGTGGAAGCAGCCTCACATTTTATAGAGTAATTAAGTCTCACTGAGAGAGCAGCACACGGTGTTTCGGGGACCAGCAGCCCCTAAGGTTATTCCCCATTTACACTCTCAGCTCTAGTACATGTCCACCGATGCCGAGGCCAGGATGGTCCTCAGCCGCAGTCCTGGGAATACCCCCTGACCCTGCACGCTCCACCTCAAGCCTCCATCAGCGCCCAGGCCACTGCAAGAGCCCACAGACACAGCGGACACACGGCCGTGCGGTGCAGGAAAGGCTCAGCCTCCCTTCTGCTGCTCTCTGCAAAACTGCGGGCCAGGAGAAAGTTGAGTTTAATGCTCCCCACACTTCACAGGCTACATGGCCAGCCTCTGACTGAGCAGAGTGCAGCCCAGCTCTAGGTCCCTGATAGGGAGACTGAGGTCGGCTGGGGAGAAAGGAAGGGGTCCTGGGGAAGGCCTGCGTTTCTGTCTTGGCTCTCCCACTTTCTTTGACCTTGAGCAAGCCGCTTGACCTCCGAGACTCCGTTTCCTCATCTGTAAAATGGGAACGTGGCCCTGCCTAACTCATAAGCTCTTTATGAGGATCAGATGAGAGGTACGTTGTAAGCACATGCGGTTAGTTGTGAAGGGCACATGCGTGTGAGGATTGTCAGCCGCTCCCTGCATTCATTAAAACCTCTCAAAGTTCTTGGCTGCGTGAGGGGACTCAGGGGGCCACTCAGCCTGGTGTGAGTCATCAAGAATGAGGGCTGAGATAACCACAGCTGAAACCTTCTGTTCGGACAGTGAGGAGTATGGAAACCTTGTCGAATGAAGACCTGGATCCTTTGGCCATTTCCAAAATATCCAGTGGACTAGTTGAGAATATTTAGATTGTTCTGTGTGGGTCCCCGTCATAGCCAAGTGCCATACGGGTTGTTAGAGGTGGTAGGTCTCAGCTCAGTCTTTGGATAATTTTCCCCCCACCAAGGAAATGGCATCCGAGGAAGTCATGCGTTCTTGGTCCCTGGAGGCTTCAGAGCCTGGCCATCTCCCAGGAGGCTGAGTTCCCCCTTTCCTTCTCTGAGGTTCTGGGGGGTCCTGGCAGCCTCTCCCAGCCCCAGTCCCTGGTGCGTACCCTATACCTCTGAAGCCACCACTCGGAAACCACCTTCTTCAGTGCCTGTAAACACCAGCAAGGCCTATGATGCTCAGGGCTTGTTTGTTTGGTCTCTGCACTCAGCCCCACAGCCCTCCTTGTTCCGTCTCCTCACCTGAGGATTCTTGAGCCCTGGGCTCATGAACCCTCAAGCCCTTTGGGGGCAGCTCCAGAATCTCTGCCCAAGGTTTGGGTTTCAGTGTCCCTAACGCCCTCAGAAATGCCCCTGACAGGGGCAGTGTTAGCCCAGTGAAGGCAGAGTTCCTATTGGAGGGTGCTGGTGGGTGCCTCCAGCACATTCTCTCCTAAGGAGTGGCACCCAGAGCCCTAGGAGAGGAGGGGAGCAGGAGCTGGCTCCTGTGGCAGCACTCTGTGGCTGTTCCTGTGCACGTGCTTACAGACTTTTCCCACTGTTACATAACCGAGGTATATTTTCCCCCCCTTCTTATTTTAGATCCTGGTACCATCTGCCCTGCTTTTCATGCATCACTAGCTCCAGGCTGCAGGTTAGATCTGGCTTGGACACCCAGCTCTATCCCTCACTTGGTGAGAGACTTAGAGTTGTCTGTTTCCTTAGGTACAAAATGAGATTCTGGCTCCACCCTCCCTCCCTCCCAGGGCTGCTGTGAGAATCGGTGGGGAGGAAGGGGTGTACTGGCTGTGTAATGTGCTCAACTATCCAGATGTCCCTGGTTGTTACCTGGCAGCCTGAGCCTGGTGTCACCTGAGCTGGGGGGGTTGGGGGGGGGGTGAGGGGGGTCCTGCTTGCTCATGCCCACACCTGCACCAGGTTTGCCCAGCTTTGCGGAGCTGGGCCCTGTTTGAAATACAGGAAGTGAGCAGGCCACACAAGGGGGGGGGGCGGGTCTTTGGCAGGCCCCCTGCTGTGGGCAGCAGAGGCACAGCCCAAGCAGCTTGTGGCCGGCAAGGCCAGGCAGCCTGTCACCTGCTCACAGTGCCTCTTGGCCCAGGGTGGAATGTCAAGCACATGCGCTCTGTAGCAAGGCATTGTCAGGAGGTCAGTGCAGGCTGAAGGCAGCAGGCCATGGGTCCCAGGGACAGAGGTACTCCCGGGCAAAGTCTGGGGTGCAAGCTGAGCCTCACCTGAGGCCCCTCCCACAGTTAGAGGCTTTGTCTACTTGCTTTCCCTCCTCTTGCCTGAGGCACCAATCGAGGCCCTGGACTGAGAGCCACTGGCTGAAGGTCGCACCACAGGCGTGCAGAGCAGGACCGGCAGAGGGTGCTGGACGCTCTCCAGCCTCACAGGCCCTGAGGAAGATCAAATGAGATCACGAATGCTTGGTCCCTGGCCCAGGGACCTGCTGACTGGGAGACGGGAGTGTACGTTAAGGGCCCAGGCTAGTCCCACTGGCCTGAGGCAGTGGGAGAAACATCAAGCCTCAGTGACCCAGGGAATCCTTCCAAGCGGTGGATGCTGGAGACAGTGCTCCTACCCAAGGCAGCGCCTGGAGAGTAGGACTGGTCAGGGAGAGCCGGGTGGCAGCCTTTGGAAGGTTTTGTCTCTCCCCTCAACCCCACAAGAAGGGGCAGCTCTCCGCAGACAATCAGTGAGGGCCTAGGTGCCTGCTGACCCTGACCCACCTAGTTCCCAGGGCTGTTGGGGCCACGGGGTAAGTGATGGTGAACAGCAGCCCTCCGGGGACTGTGACACTAATAAATCACTTCCCCTCCTGGGAACCACCACCTCCGTTCTGCCCACCTCAGCCGGCTCCTGTGAGGATCAAAACCAGACTCTGCACCTCAGCAGGCACTAAGCTGCCAGAACGTGAATGGTAAATGTGAGGTTTTAATTAGCACTGAGATTATCTGGAGGGGAGGTTCTCTGGGGTTTTCAATCACAGGGACAAAAATTAAAACTCAGGCAGCCTGCAGGCCAGCCCAGCAGTTCCATCTTTCTCCTGGAGACCCCAGCAGACTTGGATGCAGCTTCTCCAGTGTTCATTTTCCTGCTGACCCCAGCTCTGAGCGGGAGACCATCTCCCCCGCCTGCTAGTTCCTAGCTATCTATGCATTCCTTTTCCTTTAATAAAATTAAGCATGAGCCCTAGCTGGTTTGGCTCAGTGGGTAGAACACTGGCCTGTAAAGTGAAGGGGTCCCGGGTTCGATTCCAGTTAAGGGCACATGCACAGGTTGCGGGCTCAATCCCCAGTAGGGAGTGTGCAGGAGGCAGCCGATCAATGATTCTCTCTAATCATTGATGTTTCTATCTCTCTCTCCCTCTCCCTTCCTACCAGAAGTCAATAAAATTTTTTTAAAAAATTAAGCATGAAAATAAAAGGTGTAAAAATGCAATTCTGCAAGGCAAACTCTGTGAGACAAAAGGATCTTATTGTTATGTAAACATGATGGCCATCAAATGTTCCTCTCGGGACTCTAGGGAATTTCAGACCTGCCTGCCCTCGCTGTCATCCCTGCAGGCCTCTCGGCCTCACCTTGCGGAAGGGAGCTGGGACAGGGCAGCCCTGGTTGAAGACAGGGGGCAAAGGGACAAAGGCAGGGAGCATTTGCTTGTTGTGGGATCTGCTTCCCCTTGGCACTGCCTGAGCCCCGTGGTCCCAGCTGCCGAGGTTCTTCTGCCTTCTCCTAGCATCAGCTCCACATTGAAGCCAGACAGCTACCAGAGCCGCGGGAACGCTGTTGCTAAAGGGCCTTGTGTCTTTGTGCCAGTGGGGACCACAAACCCTTTGAGAGACCGCAGGCTTGCGTGGAAGCTCCCAGCCGGAGCACAGGGTGTTCCGGCGGCAGGTGCAGGGCGCCCTCTCGTGGCAGGCATGGCCCTTCCAGGGAGGACAGAAGTGCAGGGCTGTGACTGGCGAGGCTTGACACTCAGGACCCTGTCCTGGGCCTGCAGCCACCTGGAGGAGGGTAGTGCCTGGTTTAGGTCTGAACATCCAGGCCCTGGGAAATTTCAAGGAGGGCAGCCTTCAAACCCAACTCCAAGAAATGATGACAGACAGCCTATCAGTGTCCTCACTTCTTAATTAAAAATAAGGCCACAGCCCTCGCCTGTGTGGCACCAGGAGGTTTGGGTTCGATTCCTGGTCAAGGGCACATGCCCGGGTTGTGGGCTCAATCCCTGGTAGGGAGCATGCAGGAGGCAGCCAATCGATGTTGTGCTCTTCCATCGATGTTTCTCTCTTGCTCCCCCTCTCCCTTCCTCTCTCTAAAAATCAATAAATTGTTCTTTAAAGAAAAGACCACAGCAGGAAGGCAGGCCATCAATGAAGGCTACCCTGAGCCCTACAGAACAGGTGTGTGTGTGTGTGTGTGTGTGTGTGTGTGTGTGTGCACGAATGTGTGTGTGAGTGTGAACACCACATGAGGTAGACAGAGACTTGCCCCACCCTGGGGGAGAGGGTGCCACAGTGCCTGGCCTTTGCACCATAGCTCCTGCCAAGGATGCCTCAGGGGTTCCACTCCAGGCAAAACTAATCAGACCCAAACCAGAAACCGCCCTCTTAGCCAAAGAGTACCTCTCACTTGGTCTGTCCTAAGTCTTAAAAGAGGTTGGAGAAATCTCCGATGTAAATCTCCACAACATCCCACCCCCTTCACAGTCAGTGCTGACCTGTGGCCACACACACCGGCACCAGGGACATGCAGAAAGGTGCACCGTGGGCACATGAGGCTCAGGCGAGGTCACAGAGCTCAGAGGACTCCGCTGGACCCAGAGCGCCCTGGAACACAGAATGGGAAGCAGTTCCACAGCAGTGACAGGAACACGTGACCTGGACCATTCACAAGCAGTAAAAGGATTACTCATGTATCCTCTTGGGGTTGCAAATTCTTTGTGTACGAAAGAAAAGAATCTGTTCCCTTACTCCTGAGGCTGGCTTAAGGATCAAATGAGCTGAATTTTTTGAATGGGGTTTTGGCTTAAAATGTAAAAGATTAGGTTTCTGTTTTATAATAAATCTATTTTTAATATAAAGATATTTCCCCCAAATCTTTGTATGAAATTAACTCCAGAAAGACAGATGCACCATGTTTGCCCTGAAGTTTAGGGGCCCTGCCCACCACTCTGCACCCAATGGAAGAGGCCCAAGCCACTCACTGTGCACCCGAGTCAGGCTGGGCTACCCATTTCGGTTGATATTAAAACTGGTAGTGGGTCCTCCTGGGATGGTGGACAATCCACAAGTGGGTAATGAAAAGGTCACTATGCTCCTTCCTTCCCCCTTCCCTCCCTCCCTCCCTCCTCTTCCCTCCCACCGGGGCTCCCGACAGAGGCCAGCTAGACACTCCTCAGTGTATGTAGATCCTGTCGGAGATGGCTCCAGGCATGTGGGTCATGATCTGCATTCGCAGCCACCAGTAGTAGTCCATGGGATGGTAGCGGGTGTAGGGGTTGGCGGCCGTCAGGGCGTGGGTGACAGCGTCGATGACGGGGGTGGTGTCGGTGGAGCCACTGTTGCAGTAGGTCTCCATGGCGGCGATCTTCTCATCAAAGTACTTCTTGCCGTAGTCCTTGCGCACCACCTCGGGCAGCTCATCCCACATCTTATTGGCGATGGCCTGGATGCGCTCGGCGCTGTAGAGGCTGGTGGCAGCGATGAAGTTGCCGGGTTCCACCACACAGACCTTCACACCCAGAGGGTGCATCTCGTAGCGCAGGCAGTCAGAGAAAGCCTCCACCCCGAACTTGGTGATGCAGTACGGGGAGCGGGACGGGTTGGCCATGCGGCCCAGCATGCTGCTGATGTTGACCACACGGCCTACAGAGGAAGACAGCAAGCACTGCTCAGGGGGCACTGCCTGGGGGGTGAAGGGATGGTGGTGGCAGAGGGCCTGGGGCCTGGCATGTTTCCAGAGACCTGGCTAGAACCTGGCCTCCTGGCCCCTGATACTTAGTTCGCTGCCTGCCAGGCTGGGGCCCAGCCTGCACCACGCAAGGTCCAAGGGCCTTCTCATTCATAGTCAAGGCCAGCTCAGACCCACACATCAGTATCAACATCCCTGGCACTTTCCCGGCAGCCAGCTGTGCTGGGCAGGTCAGAGGGGAAGAAATGAGTGAGAAGCAGAGCTGCACATCAGGAGGGCACAGTAAAACGCACAAAACACAACTAAGCTGTGTCTCACCTCCCACGTTCTCCCACTGTATTTCCCCTCAAAATGCTACTACCTGGCAGTGCTGTTGGCAAGCAGGCAGGGGCAGGGGCAGGGTTCTGAACCTGACTTCAGGGCTGGGACATGTGGGCAGAGTCTTGGGCACTGGGAGAGAGTGATGACCTCGAGAGGCTCTCCCACAGGCCCAGGCTGGGTGTGCTAGACCACAGCTTCTCCCAGCCCTGGGGGCATGGAAGAGGCGGAGCCCATCCAGACTGACAGCCCAGGCAGACCTGGGACCCACTCACCCTGGGAGTGCACCCAGGAAAAGGCACAGCCCCATCCTGGGCACTGTGGGAGGCTCGTTTCAGAAACCTCTGCGTTGGAAGTCACTGAAGGGCTGCAGTCTTCTTCTGAAATCCTACAGCACCTCTGGCTCCATCCTGTCATTGCTGGGAGCTTGGGGTAGATCACATGGGTCTTCCCCTTTTTGCCATAATGGTTTGCTCTTCTAGGGAGGACATCTGAATCGGTGATTTCTTGGTGGTTTACTTACACTGGCTACCTAACATGGTTTGGGCATGTTGTCTGTACACAAGGGTGGCGATTTCTCCAGATTAGGTTCCCAGAGTGGGATTTGCTGCAGTGACGGCTCTACTTTCTGAAAACCACACATCCCTTTCCGCCTGCCAGGCCACGCCTCCTCCGCTCAACACCACCCGCAGGCCCTCGCACGGGCCCTGGGAGATGCTGGATCTGCTGAGACCTATTCCCATTCCGAGCAAAGATGAAAAGGTGGGGCGGGTCCAGCGGTCAGGAGGAAGGTCCCTTTCCAACTCACCTTTGGCCCTGCGGATGAGGGGGAGGAAGGATTTTGTCGTCCGCACGGTGCCCCAGAGGTTCACTTCCGCCACCTCCTTGTAGGTCTCCATGCTGGTGAACTCCACCTCCCCGAACGTGGAGATGCCCGCGTTGTTGACCAGGCCCCACATACCTGGATGCGAGGGTACAGAACGGAGGTCACCATGTGGGCTGGATCACCCAGCAGCCTGCAGCCCGTCCCCCTCCTCACTTTCAGCTTTTTCCCCATGACTTGCCAGCTTTGTGCCCAAGGCTCTTGGGACACCTTCTAGAGCAGTGGTTCTCAACCTTTCTAATGCCACAACCCTTTAATACAGTTCCTCATGTTGTGGTGACCCCCAACCATAAAATTATTTTCATTGCTACTTCATAACTGTAATTTTGCTACTGTTAATGAATCGTAATGTAAATATCTGTGTTTTCCGATGGTCTTAGGCGACCCTGCTAGCGGTTCTCGTGACCCACAGGTTGAGAACCGCTGCTGTAGAGCCTAAGACCATCGGAAACTTTGTGCCGACCTGGCCCACCTTTGTGTACACCTGGCCTGTGCAGGTAGAGAACACCCCTCAGCCTTGTGTGGTCCCACAGGTGCAGGGTCGGAGCAAATGGACACTCACCCCAAATGCTTTCATTGACTATTTCCAGTAAAACCAGCAAAGGGACAACTGGCTTTTATAGACACAGAACGCTGGTGCTAGAAGGCTCCTGGAGGTCATGTAGTCTGATCACCAATTTCAGAAACAGGGATACGGAGGCCCTGGGGAAAGGACTGGCTGCCGTGAGCCCAGTACGTTAGCGGCAGAGCCTAACTGGGGAGGGGGCAGTGAGGAGGCAGCCGCATTTTGCACACCCTCTTTGAGTTCGGTTTTTTGGGGTGCAAAGACTGGATGGGCTAGAGCCTCAGGACAGAACAGGGCCCTGCCTCTTTCTTATGGAAACCCTCAGGATTCAGTCTCTCCCAAGGCGCAGCCTCAGGGAAGCGCTGCTGCGGGGGGGGGGGGGGGAGCGGTAGGGGGTGGGCTGCCCCTTGCCTGTGGGAACTCTGGCCCAGCCTGCTTTCTGAGTTCATCATGGAGTTTGTGTAAATGACAGAGTAATTGGTCTCTGGCTGCTCCCTTCCGTGCTACCCAAATTAAAGCTTCATCAACTGACCTTCTCCTTCAATTATGGGAAATTAAGGACATTTATTAGGGAAAGGAAATTGCTGGTTAACAAAGTGCTCATGAAGTTCTCACTCCCACTCCCCATCGAAAGCTAAAGCCTGGCTCTCAGGTCTTACCAAGGACCTTGCAATGACTCAGCCACTACCACCCCCCACAGCTGCCGTCCCCTCCCCTCGGCCAGCCCTGCAGATTCCACCATCCCCTCCCCTCCTCTTCCCAGGAGGCCTCTCTCAGCCCCTGCCAAGGCTGACACTTCACTCTGCACCATCCTAATTGTAAGCCATCAATCCTCTCTCCTTTTTGCAACTTCAACTCTTCTGTTGTTCCTGTCTCCTTCCCTTCAACGTCGTACACATTAGGTGCTTAATAAATGTTGGAGAGGTGAATACAAATGCCATGTCTCCATATCCTAAAGAACCTTCTCTTTACATGCTACTCCCTCGTGTTATTCTCTGCTCCCCTTCCCTCCGAGGCCAGTCTTCTGAGAACACAAGCTACCCTCCCCAGTTTCCCATTTCCCTGCCATTCTGGGCCCCAGCCCTACCGCTGGCTGCTCTGGGTATCAAGGGTGCCACATGCTAATGATGCCCCTTGTCTTCACTCTCAACTTCTCCACAGTATGAGTGCTCCTGACACTCACTCCTCCCTTGGCGTTAATAATATCCAAGCGTCTCCTCCATCCTCCCTGCCACCTTTCTTCTACCTGCCCCACTAAGATACAGGTGTCCCCAATGTCCTGTCCTAGACCACCTTTCCTCAAACTATACTCACTGCTGCCCAGCCAGTGTGTCTGTGGTTGAGCATTGACCTATGAACCAGGAAGTCCCGGTTTGATTCCCGGTCAAGGCACATGCCCAGGTTGCAGGCTTGCTCCCCAGTGGGGGTCGTGCAGAAGGCAGCCGATCAATGATTCCCTCTCATCATTGATGTTTCTATCTCTCTCTCCCTTCTTCTCTGAAATCAATAAAAAAAAAATACATATTTTGCCCTAACCAGTTTAGCTCAGTGGATAGAGCATCGGCCTGCAGACTCAAGGGTCCCAGGTTCGATTCCGGGCAAGGGCATGTACCTTGGTTGCGGGCACATCCCCAGTAGGGGGTGTGCAGGAGGCAGCTGATCGATGTTTCTCTCTCATCGATGTTTCTAACTCTCTATCTCTCTCCCTTCCGCTCTGTAAAAAAATCAATAAAATATATATTTTTTAAAATACATGTTTTTAAAAACTACACTCAGTGCTTAGGCAGCCTCATTTTCTTTATGTTCATGGAATTTTCCAGCTGCTTTGTGTTCGACTCATATGGGACAGTATCACACAACCTAAAATAATCTTTCTTCCCTCTAACATCAATGACATCTGACACTGATACCCAAAAAGGTTTACTTGAAGTTGGCCTGTGAAAGCACACTGTGCCTGGATGATAAGCAGCGACAGTGTGTGGACCCAGGAGTCTCTGGAGGCCTCATGACATTCCTGCTGGTCTGGTGACAGCTGTGCTCCGTGTGGAGGGTCCGATTTACCCCTCGGCAGTCAAGGCTCTGTCCTAGCCCCAGTCCCCTCCTCCTGACAGGCACTTTCACCCTAACCACACCAACATATCAAGTTCCCAGCTGCCCAGCCCTGCCCCTCCTCCTTGTTAATAGCTTCACTTTAATGTTTGACTCCTCCAGCTTCTTCATTTCTCCCCCATCTAATGAGTATTGTTAACATTGCTGATAAAGATCAAAAGGACGGCTGCCAGGCCCTGAACCAAACATTTTGCATCTACTAATTCACCTGCTCCTCACAGCCGACCTATAAAGTAGCTATTAAATTGTCCCGTATCTGAGTGAGGCAACTGAGGCTCAGAGTGGAGAAGCATCTGCTCAATGTCACCCAGATAACATGTGGACAGGATGGATTTGGACCCAGCCTGCGTGAGGACAAAGCCCTCAGGCTTAACCTTGTGCTGTGACTGGCTTCCTCTCATGTCCCTAGAACCGGCGTCTTCTATCCTGTTTCCACGGCATAGTTTGGGTCCTGTATTCCTGGGAAGCTTCTCCCAGGTCTCCCTGTCTTAGTCTCTCTCCTCCGCCTCCATCCTGATCCAACCGCCTCAGCCCGCGTCTCCTCTCAGTCATGTCCTGCTCCGAAGGTTCCCTTCCCTAGTGGGGTATGTGAAGTATTTTCCAGGCTTCTCTCACCCACTTCCACTCCCTTTCAAGTACTCTGCCTTCTCTGAACAGCCTGCCATTCCTCTGACATCAGGGCCCCTCCCACCTCTGCTGCTTCCTGGCCCTGCTAAGGCCCCCACCCCCCACCCCTCAGTCTGAGAGCAGCTTTTCGTTGAAATGCTGCCCTTGCTCCTGCAGCAGCCAGATCTAGGTATGAGCACTGGATGGCTCCCAAAGCACTTTTCCCACTTCACAGATGGGCAAGGTGAGGCCCACACAGGTGAATATACAACCCTCCTACTTCTAGTAAGAGGTGAAGCTCCCAGTAAATCCAGTCTTCTCACTCCCAGACCCAGGGTGTCCCAGATACTAGGGCCTTCCCTGCCCGTGGCATAATACCTCCAGTGCTATAACCGTTCCTCACCAGCTTCCACTTGGCTGGCCACCAACCACACACTCCTCCTACCAGGCTGAACCCTTTCTGGTGCTCAGTACACTACCAACTACACACCAAGTACTCACTCAGTACATGTTTACTGACTGGGAGGTAAGTGGTTTCAAGATCAGACATGCTCACAGCCTGCCGCTGGCCCACTCCCTCGGCCTTTCCCTGAGGAGAGGGGGTCACAGGCTCCAGATGCCCAGTCCCTCGGAGTCCTGCTGGGGAGCAGAGGGGCTGGTGGCAGATGGCTCAAAGTTCTAATCAGACAATCCCCTTCATCTTACCTCCCCCGCCCCCCCGCCACCCCGCAGGCTGGCTCCCCTGGCTTTGGCAGCAACTGTTCCATAGAGCCAGGGTGAAGGGCACCAAACTCGCATCAAAATGTGCTGTCCGCCGAAACCGGTTTGGCTCAGTGGATAGAGCGTCGGCCTGCAAACTGAAAGGTCCCAGGTTCGATTCCGGTCAAGGGCATGTACCTTGGTTGCGGGCACATCCCCAGTAGGGAGGTGTGCAGGAGGCAGCTGATCGATGTTTCTAACTCTCTATCCCTCTCCCTTCCTCTCTGTAAAAAAAATCAATAAAATATATATTTTTTTAAAAAATGTGCTGTCCATTCGTCTCCTGGGAGCTTCCTGCCTGGGCAGAGGGAGAGTCAGAAGCACCACCCCTTTAGGAACCACAAGCTAGTCTGAAAGCTCTGGGAGGGCGCCACCTGGAGTTCAAAGACAGCATTGCCGGGAAAAGGGGAGAATTCCAGCTGTTCTACCTACCAGGATGACAGCCCCGGAGGGAGGGAGGGAGAAAGGGGGGGGGGGGGGGGAGGGGGAGGGGAAGACCTGCACAACCATATATGTCACAGATTTATTTTCTTTTCAGACCTAAAGACCTCCAAATATGTTCCCTTCCCCCCCAAAGCAGACTGGGTTAAGTGAGGTCACGTTGAGTAGTTTATCAACCCTCACTGAAATGGGTCATCAGGAAAAGCTTTATGCCTCAGGGATGGTGCTGGGGTTTGAGCGCCTCCCCCTTGTGGCTCTGGATTCACTCTGCCTTGTAGGTAAGGCTAACTGCCCAGGGAGTGGAAGCGGACAAGGACCGGGGCCCTGAGCGCCCCAAGACCTGGAGCAGCTCCATTCTATGCTCAGGTCTACAGCGATGATTCCTTTACACGGGCATTTTAAATCACTACACACCACAGGCCAGGATGAGTGGCTTCATGGTGCTGACTGCAGCTGTTTCCCTCCCAGTGGTTTACAAAGGCCACATCCCAGCTGCCAGGGAAGGCGGGAGGGGAGGATTCGCCGAGGGGGCAGGGCTTGGGGGGAAGCAGGCTGCACCTTTGGACTGGTAATCATCCTAACGGATCCCTCCTGCCTTTTCTTGATGGGACAGAAGCCCTGGTCTGCCTGTTAATTACTAAACCGATGTTCGGGAACTCACAGGCCTCTCCTCAGAGAGCAGGGGGGCCTGGGGATGGCCTGCTGTGGGGTGGGGGTGGCACTGGGCCGACACAGTGACCAGTCAGTGACAGGCTGGCCGCCAGAGCAACAGCTCCTCTGACAGCCTCACAGCACAGGGGCTTCTGAGGAGCCGCTGGGGCCGCAGCATGTCCCCTGACTGATGATGCTCAGCACAGTGCCCGGCACTGGCCCTGGTCACCCCACTCTTCCTTCCCGCTACCAGCAACCGAAGTCACTGCTCAGGAGAGCTGTCCCCAGCCCATTCTGTGGGGGAGCAGAGAGCTGAGGCATAGCCTTCCTGCCTGGGCTGTTGGGAAGCTCAAAGGTGAATGTCATAGATGAAGTGAGGAGACCGGACTGGCTTCCCCCCGCAGCACCATCACCACTGCGTTCTACGTGAATGGCGTCCCCTCCCCTCTGTTGTACCACAGAGCCCCTCCCATCAAGGCCCTCGTGGGCTGAACTGGGAGGACACGTGAGTCCTTATGTTACGGAAACCTTCAGCATCATGTGCCCCTGTTGGCGACTGTCCCCCAAACTTCCTGTCCCTTTAGCTTCTGGGGCCACTATACCCAACCTCTCTGACAGTTGTGTCTCTCCCTTCTCTGGCACCTAATTGCTCATGTTCCCCAGCAGACCCTCCTGGCCTCTCTCCCACTCCTAGTCTCACCTCCAACCCTGGACACCTGAACTCCAGCCCAGATACTCCCCCAGGGTGTCCCTTGGGCACTTCAGCATCTCCACACCCCTCAACTCCTCCATGAGGTGTACCAGGTGTCCAGGAGAGAGGCCTCTTGTCTCTCCCTCGTCCCCACATGCATGTCACCAAGTCCAGCCAGCTGTGTCTTCTCAATACTTGAATCTGATCCTCCTCTTTCCCAATACTCATGGCCCTAGTTCAGGACTCTTATTCCCACGCTGTCACCACAGCCCCCAGGGCAAGCTTTCACGAGTATGACCAGGTCATTCTCCTCAGGGAAATCCCCTCAGTCGCTCCTACTGCCCTCAAGAGAGTGGCCACCTCCCTTGCCTGGCACCCAGGCCCTGGACCAGCTCCCTTCCAACCTCATTTGCTGCTGCCACTTCCACCAGACCTGACCCCTGACTTGTCCTCCCCTGGCACACCTTGTGCGCTTCCCACCACTATTCACGCTCCCCCTCCTCCTGGAATGCCCTTCCCAGCGCTCTGCCACAGTCTGCCCTAATGGACCCCTTCCTCACCTCACCCCAAGACTGGGCTATGTCCCCCTCTCCTGTGCTGCTCCCCGAGAGAGGACATAGAAATCACCTGAGTCAGCCTCCCCCCCGCCCCCCGCCTCCCCAATAAACTGTGAGGTCCTCAAGGACAGGGACAGGGACTATGTCTTGGCCATCTTTGTGTTCCCAATACTTCGGCCCACCACCTGGCTCCGAGTGGGCATTCAGAGGGCATTGGCTGAATTGGCCTGAACAGAGCACATCCATTCATCACTCCTGTAGATTCTGAAATCACCTCTGGCTTTATTTCCCATTCCCTGATTGTGTTTAATTCAACCCACTTCCGCCTCCTGTGCAGGAGGAAGAGCTTGAAAATAAAGAAAGCAGTCTTTTGGCAGGATACCAGCAAATAGAGGGTGGTGTTTAGAAAGGGCTCCCGTGCAGTACCCCACTGCCCCCAGGGGCCCCCTACCTTTCTCAGGGTCCACCAGGCTCGAGCGGACAATCTCCACCGCTTTCTCCACCTCCTCGGCTTTGCAGACGTTGAGCTGAACAGTTCTCAATCGATCACTCTTCAAGCTGTCCAGTTCCTTGGCTCCAACATCCCCTTTGTCCTGGGAGGAGAGAGGAGCTGCTTCACGCCCCTGCCTCTAGGACGAGGACCAGAGCCCAGGCAGGGAGCTGCCCAGTCCCGGCCTAAGCCTGGGGCTACTCACAACTGCAGGCCCGCCTGGCCTAATCCCTGAGCACTGATGGTGTACCAAGCACCAAACGACGTGCCACAGACACAACCACGAGCCCCTAAATCCTCACCGGCAGGGTCATTCTCTAAGCAGAAGTACAAGGGGAGACACTCAGGAGTGGAGCACAAGTCTCGCCTCTCAAAACGCCCCTCCCCCCAGCTGTTGTTCACATGTGTATGTGAGCCCAGGGTTGCTTAGATTTTTAAACTTGTAATTGGGATTTCTGCATGAAAGCTCCTAATTTTTTAAGTGTTGGCAACTTATTTGGATTTTCTAAAAAAAAAAAAAAAAAATACGTGGCCAAAACACATCCACCCGCCACCTGTGACCAGCAGGCTGCCCGTTTGCCACCTCTGTTCTAAGCCGAGGCCCTGAAACCTGGAAGTTGGTAAGTGGCCAGGGCCAAGCTCTGCTGCCAGTTTGGCCACTAACCAGGCTCTGTGCACTCAGGTGCATCCCTCAACAGGTGCCCGGTTTTTCCAGCTGCCGTTAGTCATAACGACATCGCCGCCTGTCCTGACCTGCTCAGGTTAATGGAACGAGGAAATTGCACTTTTAAAAGCCCATGAAATGATAAAGCACTATGCAAATTCAGGTGTTATTACACATGAGAAAAGTATCGCTCACTCAGCAAACATGTCTTGGGCCTCTGTGCTAAGTATTTTGCTAAGTACTGGAGACACAAAAACAAATATCTCAGCCCCTGTTCTCAAAGAGTCACGTTAGGGAAGGAGGCAGATGAGTAAGCACACAGTACAGGGAGTATTTGCTGCAGGAAGCCTCGTGGGAGGTGGGGGGGCTGCACAGAGGTGGGGTGAGCAGGGGAGGCTTTTCAAAGGCACTGACAGCGGAAGACACGGCCAGAGGTGAGAGGGTGCTGCCAGAAGCCACGGCAGGGGGAGCAGAGGCCTGAGGACGCTGTGGACATGAGGCTGAGAGGTGGGCAGGGGTCTGTGTGGGCAGCTGCTCGGGGGTTTGAATAGAAGCAGATGTCATTTATTGGGCATTTACTGCGCTTCCCGTTGTGCTGGGCACTTGACATGCGTTATCTCGTTAGCCCTCACATCAGGGGCAGGCTGCATTATCACCTCCATCTGTCTATGCCCCATATTTTCACAATAGGCATGAGCTACAAACGAGGTGAAAATTAAACACTCAGTCATCACTTAATTGGCAGTGATTTCCTCCATGGTGCAGGGAGCAGTGACGCATCTCACACGAGGACAGGAACAGCTGCCAGAGGATGAAGTGATAAGAGGAATGCCCACGCTCAGCCCAGGCTTGCCCGGGGCACAGACAGCTGGCACTGAACCAGTGGCAGAGCAGAAAGCACAAGGCGGGTCAGCATGTCGGTGGAGGGTTCTCTACGGGGTAGTCTGAGTCTCGTGGAAGTGGTTTGAACGAGGAGGACTCGAACCCCAGGACCGCAGTTCAGTGTCAGAGGGATGCACGGTCAGAGGAGAGAATGGTGCAGGGGCCGTGTCAAATGGGGTCAAAGGTGAAGGAGATCATCATTCTGGAGAGAAGACGATGGCAAGGGAGCCAGCTGGTCCTACGCAGCCCAGCAAACAGAACCAGGGCCAAGAAGGCAAATCGGGCTCACAATGAGGAGTGACTTTCGGAGTCCAGAGAAGGCACGGCCTGCTCAGGCGGTATTCAGACAAGGATGGTGGAGGTGGGGCTGGGACAGGATGGGGAACGTGGTGCACAGAAAACCCCTCCTCTAAGATCTCTTCCACCCCTAAACTGCCATCCTCTCCAGGGAGCCCACCCCCCGTTCCCAGTGTCCCTCTGAAAAAGCAACATGCTTGAGTCTCTGCGCACCCTGGCACCAGGAATGGCAGCGACACCCAGAGTCATGTCTGCACAGAGCAGCCAGGTGAGGCTCGATTCGTGCAAGGCTTGACTCTGAGCCCCCTGGATGTGCCACCTTCCCAAATGACACGGCAGGTGCTCCATCTACAGAGGGGCAGCCACGCCTGCGGTTTCTGCTGCCATTTCCTCAGAGGGCTCCAGAAGAGAATTCCCCGGGGACGCCACCTTCGAGGCCAGAGGCTGGAGGGGCGGGTGCCACAGACACCTCTCTTTTCCACACACAGCACACGGGCACCAGGAAAACATGACTTGTTTTCGTGCAGTCTTCATATCGTGGCCCTCAAACGCCCCTCGAGCTGAGCCCAAGCACTCTGTGTCTCTGAGGGGGAGCTGACATCAACTTCCAATAGGATAGATTCCAGCTGAGTTGCACGAGAGATACCCGAGTGTCCTTTCCTCTTCCTGGTATCTTTCAGTAACTCCTGGACCCGACCCCTGACCTCTCCCCGTGCCTCTGGCCAGCATGGAGCCAAGGCTCCCGTGTCCTCGGGGAACCCCCTCACCTCGGTCAGGGGGTCCACATGGACTTAGGTTGGCAGCTTGGCAGCTAAGAGCTTTCTCTCAAAGGAAGCTGGGGGTTCGTCTCACAGCCCACAGCTTCAGGCTCAGCAATTCAGGCCCCCAGGAGGGAAGCCCCACCTTCCTACCTTCACCTGACAGACCTCCTCAGGAGTCCTCACTCATCTCTAGGCAGCCTGCGCACCCTGCTCCTGACAGCCACCTCCACAGCGAAAGGGACTGTTGTCTTGCCCCAGCTGTTCAAAGGAAACCTTTCCCAACGGCCCTCAGCCTGCAGGCTGCAGACTAGGCGGCCCATCCCCATCCTCAGGCCCAGGCCGCACTGCCTAGGCCACACCGCATCCCTGGCTCCACATCTGTCTGCGGCTCAGAGACGAGCTTTCGGTCCTGCTGTGTTGGTACCTTTGTAAAGGGGCAGTGCCTTCTGTCACTATCCCTTTAAACTTCATCTGTAAGCTATGTTTTCCACACCTGGATGCAATTTCAGGCAAGTCTTACAGTGTTTCCACTCATTCTCAGATAATAGAGAGACTCTTTGTTTTGGCACAAAGAGTCCAGTTCGGTCTGCTAATCAGGTAACTCCAACCCAGCGTGGGTTGAAAACCCAAACCCTCCCTCAAACTTGTATCCAGTTTAGAGCCTGCCCTGCCGCAGGCCTGATGGAGTGTGGGAAGCCAGTGTGGGACGCCAGGCAGCAGGGGCAGAGGTTGTCTTTCTCACTATGTTCTAGGTCCTTCTCCTCTCTTATTCCTTAATCTCAGACCCTCCCAGGGTTGGATCCAGAGGCTGACAAATGAGGGAGCAAGACTACAGTCTTCTGAGGGTGGTGCCCTGGCTGGCCCTCCCTCCCTGGGGCACTTTTGTGGGTTCCGAGAAGATCCCTCCCCTGGAATCTCCTGTGCCCTTCCTTCCTCCTACTGTGCATCTTCTCCTTCAGCCAGGGCTTCCGGGAGCCACCCCTCTGGTCCAGTCGCATGGACCCTCTCAGAGTTTCACTGGGCAGGTGCCCTTAAGACAGTGGTCGGCAAACTCATTAGTCAACAGAGCCAAATATCAACAGTACAACGATTGAAATTTCTTTTGAGAGCCAAATTTTTTAAACCTAAACTTCTTCTAACGCCACTTCTTCAAAATAGACTCGCCCAGGCTGTGGTATTTTGTGGAAGAGCCACACTCAAGGGGCCATGTGGCTCGTGAGCCACAGTTTGCCGACCACGGCCTTAAGATGATCCCAGGAGCTCTCCCATTATCCACATCAGGTTCAGGCAACAGTGTCCTGCTCAGGCAGAAGGACAGCCCTTCCCCTATGCCAGTGGTCAGCAAACTGCAGCTCTCGAGCCACATGTGGCTCTTTGGCCCCTTGAGTGTGGCTCTTCCACAAAATACCACATGCGGGCGCACACACGTACAGTGCGATTGAAACTTCGTGGCCCATGCGCAGAAGTTGGTTTTCGGCCTGGGTGAGTCTATTTTGAAGAAGTGGTGTTAGAACACTCAAGGGGCCTAAGAGCCGCATGTGGCTCGTGAGCCGCGGTTTGCCGACCACTGCCCTATGCAGCTCTCTCTGCACTGCTTCCAGAAGAGCCACTCTGGCCTCTTTCTTGGGCCTTGCAACTTCTTCTGGTAAACATGAACACACCATTCTGTGGCCTCAGACTCCAGGGCACAAATGGTAAGCTCTCCAAGGAGTTCTTTTGAAACCAACTTCATTTTACTTGAGACCAGACGGAAAATACCACAGCACACTACCAACTCTGTCCAACCTCTCCGCCTCCAGCACCTCAATGTGTTACAGCAGTGAGACAGGTGATGGGCTAATCCTGGCAGAAAGGTTTCACAGTCTCCCAGCATTTATTGTTAGTGCTCTAGCACCTCAAGGCGGGGTGTAAGGACACTCAGCACTTGTTACATGTGAGCATCTTGTCACACGTATGACAAACACTGTGATGAGAGAAGCAAGCCTAGGGTGTTGTACTCGTTACAGGAGAAGCAGCAGGAGGAGCTAGCAGAGAAGATAGAGAGAAAGGTGTCCACAAAGTCAAGAAACAAAGTGTTACAAACAAGAGTAGTATGGTCAAGTCGGCTGGTGGGTTGAGTATGGCATGGTCTGGGAAGTGACCAACGGATCTGGCATCCTTGACAAAAGCCGCATCAGAGGCATTCAGGGCCCCTCCTGGTCTGGTCCTGCCCTCCTTTCCCAGCTCATCTCCTCTTCTTCCACGAGTTCCACGAGGGCACTGGGCTTCAGCCACGTCAGATCACTGGCAGTGTCTGGATATGTCACCTCCATCCATCACAGGGAACTCCTGTTTGTCCTTCCAGATGGCGATGAGATGCTACGTTGGCCCATTGAGCCTTCCTTATGATCCCGGAGAGAGGCAGGAAAAGAAGATGGGGGTGAATGTGGTAAAGGGTGTGTTCAGTTTTAAAGAGGGAAGAAAGACCTCACTAGGAAGGTGACATTGGAAGGAGGTGAGAGAGCAAGTCTTGAAGAAATCTGGGGAAGAGGAGGCAGCCACGCCAAAGCCCAAGGAGGGTGTGTTAAACAGCAGGAGGCCTCTGTGGCTGCAGCCTCCTGAGTGAGGGAGAGGAGTGTGAGGTGAGAGTGGCAGGGCGGGGGGCGTCAGGAGAGGAATATAAGGTTTTGTATCAGAGAAGGAGCCCAGAAATATAAACCCTCACATGGTTTTTTTACAAGGACCATTCAATGCAGGAAAGGACAGTCTTTTCAGAAATGGTGCTGGGGAAACTGGATATCCACATGCAAAAGAATAAAGTTGGGCCTTTACCTAACACCATATACAGAAATTAACTCAAAATGGATCAAGGACCTAAATGTAAGACCTAAACAATAAAACTCTTAGAAGAAAACATAGCACAAAAGCTTCATGACATTGGATTTGGCAATGATTTCTTGGATATGACACCAAAAGCATAGGTAACAAAAGAAAATAGGCAAACTGGACTTAATAAAAATTTTTAAATTTTGTACATCAAAAGACACTACCCTCAGAGTAAAAAGACAATACCCAGAATGGGAGAAAATGTTTGCAAATCATATATAACTGATAAGGAATTAATATCCAGAATATATAGAGAACTCCTAAAACTCAACAACAACAAAACAACCCAATTCTAAAATAGGCAAAGGACTTGAATAGACATTTCTCCAAAGAGGATAGTATGAATGACAAATGCACATGAAAAGATGCTCAACATCACCAATCATTAGGGAAATGCAAATCAAAACTACAATGAAACATCACCTCACCCATATTAGGATAGCTACTATCTAAAACCAGAAAACAAGTATTGGCAAGGACGTGGAGAAATCAGAACCCTTGTGCACTGTTGATGGGAGGTAAAACAGTACAAGTGCTGTGAGAAACAGTTCGACAATTCCTCAAAAATAATAAAAATAGAATTACCACATGACTTGAGTATTTCTACATCTGGATATATGCCCAAATGAATTGAAAACAGTATCTTGAGAGATATTTTACACCCATGTTCACAGTAGCATTATTCACAGTAGCTAAAATGTGGAAGCAACCCGAGCGTCCATTAGCAGATGAATGGATAAGTAAAAGGTAATATATACATACAATGCAATATGATTCAGCCTTAAAAAAGAAATTCGGTAAGGTGTTACAACATGGACAAACCTTGAAGACTTTACACTAAGTGAAATAAACCAGTTACAAAAAGACAAATAGTGTATGATTCTACTTATATGAGGTACTTAGACAATGTGAATATATTTAATATCACTGAACAGTACACTTAAAATGGTTACGATGGTAAATTTTATGTTACGTGTATTTTACTGCAATTAGAAATAACAATGTACAAACCAATGACTATGTGTGAAGGACAATGGTGACAAAGAAGACCCATCTCTTACCTTCAACAAGCAGCCAGCAAACACAAGGAAGCCTTTTGAATGCAGATGCTTGGCCAAGGAGAACCCAAATCCAGAGTCGCAGCCTGTGACCAGGACGGCTTTGCTGCCGACCTATTGTAGAAGTTTAGACCCCACGTTAGGAACCAGGATCCTGCGTGCAGAGCGACCCGTCCTCCTCTGGGCAGTAACAACTAGTGCTTCCGGAGTGGACCATGCCTAGGCCTCCCTGCCTGGCATTTTCCGTCAGGAGAAGCACCATAGTCTAGTGGGACAAGCTTGGACTCAGAATCAGGAGACCAGGTTCTAACCCAGACACTGCCACCAACTAATAATGTTGCTTGAGGTCCCCTTTCTGGACCTCGGTTTTCTCACCTGCAATCACCATTATCACAATCATCACATCATTACTTACCACGTGCAAGCACTGTGCATGCATGATTACTATATGGAGTTATTATTAGAATTGGTACAGAAGGCAGTCAATCGATATTTTCCTCTCTTAATTCTCATAATAATTGCATATAGTAATCATGATTATTATATCATGCTATGAATGAGGAAACAGATATTTTTTAAATGCCCAACATACTAAGTGATAGAAATGGAATTGAAACCAGGCCTGCTGGGTTCTAGAGTCTAAACTCTTAACCTCTAAAACTCATTTGATGGGAGGTTTGGGGGGGTGGGAGCGGAATGTAGGTTAAGAATGTGAGAAAGTGGCTATAAGAGTCCTGGAAGCTCTGAAGCCTGGTACTCAGAAGGTAGCTCAGGGCCCAGGGGGCCAAGGGGGCCCAGAGGGAAGGGCTCTGACCACCTGGCTGGTTCCCAGGTAACTGGGCTGCCACTCACCGGGTTCACTGCATCAGCGTAAGTGCGACGACCCACGGGGACGAAGGAGGCGGAGTAAAACAGCAGTGTGCGCCTGCAAGAGAAGAGGAAGCCATGAGCACAGGCTGTGGACACACCTAGACCTTGTTCCTGGGCAGAAGCAACTCAGAGTACCGTACCCTCAGCCACCAGTGAGCAGCACTGACTGTCCCCCGACCCGGAGCCCCTGGGGACATCCTGCTGGTACTACTGAGAAAGAGGTCCTCTTTCCTCCAGGGTTGCTAGGCTGGTAGAAAGTGGGCCATCAGTGGCAGTGACCATTTTTGCCACTGTGTAGGAAGAACTTTCAGGTGATAGAGCTTTGTTAACAAAGCCTTCTGCAAATTCCACCCCTTAGCCCTTGGGTTTTATGCTGCTTCCTGATAAGGTTTTTTTTTTTTTAATTCTTTATTGTTTAAAGTATTATATATGTCTCCTTTTTCCCCCATTGAGTTTTTTATTTTTTTAATTTAACTTTTTATTTTGAAATAATTATAGATTCACATGCAGTTAAAAAAATACTAGACAGAAATCCCTGTACCTTTCACCCAATTGCCCCTAACGAAATTTGCAAAACTATGGTACAATATCACAACCAGGATATTTACAGTGATGCAGTGAAAATACAAAACATTTCCATCACACAAGGATCTCTCCTGGTACTCTGTTATAGCCACATCCACTTCCCTCCCACCCCACATCCTCTTTAACCACTAATCTGTTCTCCATCTCTATAATTTTGTCATTTCAAGAATCTATATATACAAAAGCCTAAGTGACCGTTACAACCAAACGACTGGAATGACCGGTCGACCAGTCGCTATGATGCGCACTGACCACCAGGGGGTAAACACTCAATGCAAGAGCTGCCCCTGGTGGTCAGTGCATTCCCACAGCCAACCTCCCGCGGTCCTTCCCTGTGGCCGGCCAACCTCCCGCAGTCTCTCCCTCCAGCAGCCAGCCAACCTCCTGTAGTCTCCCCCTGGCTAAGGCTCCGGGCACCGAAGAATCTGGGTCCAGGAAGCCTGTAGGAGGAGAGTGACCCCGACGCTGATCGAGACAGAGTAGCAGCTCGGAGGTGGCAGAAGGAGCAAGGCAAGCAGCCTAACTGTAAAGACGTAAAGCACTACCGCCATCTTACCTCTGCCACCGCACCATGCACTGCTTGCCCTTCTGCCCCCCGACAGTGTGCCACCATTGGCCAAAGTCAGCTACCTATCATGCTTGGGGGTGGAGCTCTGAGAAAATGTGTGGCTGAGGTAAGAGAGATGACATGTCTGTGTCAGTAACTCTGGCCCAGGGAGAGTGAGGTGGCCTGAGCAGGGGCAGCGAAGCAAAGTTGTATTTCCATCTCAGAGCGTAGCTGGTGTTCAGGCCGTTTTGGGTGCTTTGTCTGTGGTCTTTGCTTGCCACTACCTCAGCACATCTACATACCACCCCAACCCCACCATGCACGAATTCATGCACCGGGCCTCTAGTCTATAATAATCCTACCTAATAATAGAGTAATATGCAAATTGACTGTACCTTCGCTACACCCACAAAAGCCACACCCACCAGCCACGCCCACCAGGAAACCGTCACAGGGACGCTGGGTGCGGCTGAGCCCAAGGCCGGGAAAGCCTCGGGCACCAGTGGGGAGCCTGCACGGATCGCAGGCAACCACCGGGGGTTGGCTCCTGCGATCCGTAGCAGGGACGCTGGGTGCGGCTGAGCCCAAGGCCGCCGCCCAGGGCCAAGCCCCGACCCTGAAAGAAGGCAGAAGGCAGTGGCCACAGCCAAGGCCTGGATCCCCGGTGCCGGCAGAAAACTGGTGCAGGCAGCCAGGTGAATGAAGGTCTATTGCACGAATCTTCGTGCAAACGGGCTGCTAGTAAAAGCATAATATGCTAATTAGACGAGATGGCAGAACAACCTTCCGGACGATCTTCCGGACAAAGCCAGGGCTGCAAATTTTGTGCATCAGGCCTCTAGTCTGTATATATAAAAGGCTAATATTCATGTTCTTCCAAACATATTTATTGGCATAAAAAATACCTATCAATATTCCAGCTGCTGGAACTTTGAATTTAACCTAACACTTTCATTCCTCTTAAATATAAAGAAAAAAGGTATTAGGTTTCCTGGCTCTGGCTGCCACAGAGGAAAATGAAGTAGCAAAATGCACTGAATCCCCTTGGGAAAGGCAATCCCAGAGCTCTCAACAAAGAGCTGCTTGTTTCATCTGTACTTACTTAGCTGTCTCTAAACACACAGCAGGTCAGTGAAGTCTCAGGACATTTTAGTTAGCTGCTTCATGTGTAAGGTTTGAAAAGAGGAGTCACCCAGGTGATCAAAGTAGTAAGACACATCAATGCCGTGTGCCTCCCGATGCAATGCACTAAGACACACCTCACCTGGGTGGCACCTTCCAAACATGAATACCTGAATCCAAACACGAGGACATCACACAAACCCCAATGGAGAGACATTCTTCCAAAGTGTCAAGGTCAAGAATGACAAAGACTCAGGAACTGCCCCTGATGGGAAGAGAGGAAGGAGACATGACAACTAAAGGCACTGCAGGGCCCTGGTTTGTACCCTGGACCAGGAAAGGTCCATCCGTGGGCCATCTGACAAAATGTGAATCCGGTGTGTAGGTCTGTTAACACATATCAGTGGTAATTTCCTGGTTTTCATGATTGCACTATGGTTTTGTAAGATATTAGGTGAAGAGAATAGAGAAGCCCTTTGTACTACTTGGGCAACTTTTGTTATCAGTTATTTCAAAACTAGAGGCCCAGTGCACGAAATTCCTGCACGGGGGGGGGGGGGTCCCTTAGCCCAGCCTGCACCCTCTCCAATCTGGGACCCCTCGAGGGATGTCCGACTGCCCGTTTAGACCCTAACCGCTTCTGCCTGCCAGCCTGATCACCCCCTAACCACTCCCCTGCCAGCCTGATTGATGTCTAACTGCTCCCCTGCCAGCCTGTTTGCCCTCAACTTCCCTCCTCTGCCGGCCTGGTCACCCCTAACTGCCCTCCCCTGCAGGCTTGATCACCCCCAACTGCCCTCCCTTGCAGGCCTGGTCCCTCCCAACTGCCCTCCCCTGCTGGCCTGATTGCCCACAACTGCCCTCCCTTGCAGGCCTGGTCCCTCCCAACTGCCCTCTCCTGCTGGCCTGATCACCCACAACTGCCCTCCCTTGCAGGCCTGGTCCCTCCCAACTGCCCTCCCCTGCTGGCCATCTTGTGGTGGCCATCTTATGTCCACATGGGGGCAGGATCTTTGACTACATGGGGGCAGCCATCTTGTGTGTTGGAGTGATGGTCAATCTGCATATTACTCTTTTATTAGATAGGATAGAGGCCTGGTGCATGGGTGGGGGCCAGCTGGTTTGCCCTGAAGGGTGTCCCGGATCAGGGTGGGGGTTCCCTTGGGGCATGGGGCGGCCTGGGAGAGGGGCCTGTGGTGGTTTGCAGGCCAGCCACTCACCCTGGTAACCCAAGCGGAGGCCCTGGTATCTGGGATTTATTTATCTTCTACAACTGAAACTTTGTAGCCTGGAGCGGAGCCAAGCCTTCTGCTCGCTCCGTGGCGGCAGCCATTTCTGTTGGGATTTATTTATCTTCTATAATTGAAACTTTGTAGCCTTAAGCAGAGGCCTGGGCCGGCCAGGGTGTACGGAAAGCTTGGCTTCCTCCATCGCCGGGAAAACCCAAGCCTCCCTCCTGCTCTCTCAGTGGCCGTAGCCATCTTGGTTGGGTTAATTTGCATACTCGCTCCTGATTGGCTTGTGGGCGTGGCTTGTGGGTGTGGTGGAGTGATGGTTAATTTGCATATTACTCTTTTATTATATAGGATAAAAAGGTAAAACATCTGATAGAAGATATTCTTCTGTGCCCTGTGTGCCCTGGGAAGGTCTCTGTCTTCTGAGGACACCTTTGAGTTTCCTTTGCTGGTCGAAGGTGGGTACTGAGTGTCACCTTGAGAGTCAGGCCTTAGGACCACCTACATCATCCATGTGTGAAGAACTCTCTCTGCTTTGCCCAGAGAGTGTGGCACTCAAGGCCACCTCTACCCTTTAGTTTCTTACCTTGCTCCATTTTCTCTGTTAGAGAAACTCAGGGTTTTCCCGGGGAGCTTTGACAGGGGCCTGGAGAGGCGGGCGGTCAGCATTGTGGCCACAAGAGGTAGAATGACGGGCCTCCTCCTGGCGGGTTCTGAAACACAAAACACACCCTCAGCATTGCCTTGTTGCCTACAGAGGTTTAGGCAGGAGTGGACACTTTTCTTCCAGGTTGTGAAAGCCGAACTGAGCCCTGCACGTAGGCAGCCCTCTCCTGCACCTTCCTCTCAAGCTGTAGCCTCACGTGATAGTAAGTCAGGAGGAGGGGACGTCTAGAAACCTGGGTCCTGCTTCTGGCTGTACCACCAAGCCTGGACCAGTCATGAGGAGGGTGGACCAGACCTGTGATCCTCAAACCTATTGGAGGACCCAAGGACCTACCCTCTCAGGGAGTCCCACTCCATGAGCCTCATTCTCCATCTGTGTTCCCCATTTCCAGCAAATCATCCATCTGTGTGACCCAAGACATCAACCTTCTATCTCAATTTGGCCACATGCTTCCTAGGCAGCTTTTCCAACTACACTGGCTCTGAAGCTAAATTCATCAGTAACTCTGAGGCTAAATTCATCAGTAACTCATTTTAGCATGGGGACTGGAGTTATTAAATAAGACTCACTTTAATCGACCTAAATTAAAACACACACAGTCTCTCCCACCACCCTACCACCCCCTTTCAAGGTTAAATCAACCTGATGGCAACAGGGCCCAGTAGACTTGGTATCTCCTTAAGGCCCCTCAGCACCGTGACTATTTGCGTATTATTAAGTGTGGATGAGGGTGTAGATTGTTTGCCTTCCTGTTCTGGTCAGTTGTTAGGATAATTCTTTCTGGCCTCAGGGAAGGAAGGGGAGGATGGGAGGGAGTGAAGCGAAGCAACCACAGTGGAGAGATGTTGCTCTTTTCCCGGTGAACTGTCCCAGCTTCTCCTTTGCACACCTGCCTGGGGTTGGTTATATACTGGTCTTACCAGTACACGTTTCTGCCTGGAAGGCAGCCCCTCCCCTACCCTTTGCTATCACCCAAACCTAACTGGGCTAACAGGTCTGTAATAAGTTCACTAACTAGCCAACCACTGCAAGTTCACTGCAGGAGGCAGGTAGAGGTTTAATCTGTTTAATCCTCAAGAAAGAAAAACAAACAGGGATCTCTAGGCTCTGCTTCCCCTCCCACTCCTACTCACCACACCCCATTGCCAGCACTGCAGGCAAAGTATGTGACCCCTCACCTAAAAGCCTCCTTCCCATGCCTGTTGAAACACCCTCTGCTTCCCTACCTAACCTTGTCTGGTACCGCCCTCCCCTGTGCTCTCTGCACTGTAACCACACTGACCTTCTGGAAGTTTCTGGCATATGCCAAACTCTTTCCTGCCTCAGGGCCCTGGCCCTTGTTCTTCCTCAGTCCAGAAGGCTGAGTCCTTCGGACCCTTCAGACTTCACAGAGGATGTCCTCTAATCCCTCATGCAACACACAGAGGTTCTCTCTGTAAGATCACACTTCAATCCAAAAATACCTTGTGTCACTACTTTCTCTTCCCCTTCTAGGTCATAAGCTTGGTGAGTCCAGGTACTTTGTCCATCTTGTTCTCCACTGAACCCTCAACCCCCCAAAATGCCTAGAAGAAACCTGACACCAAGGAGGCCCTCAGTGAGTCTCTGCTGAGGGGGGACGAGCTGTGTGCTCACGGACCCCAACCCCCTCCATCCAGACGGGGCCTCCATGGAAGGCCCGTGCCAATGATGCCCAAGCCAGACTCCGATCCTTTAACTGGGTGACCCAGCGGGCCGAGCACACACCTCCTCTCACCAGAACTGGAGTCTGAGGTCACCACCACTGGGTGATTTCAAATCCAACTGTCTATAATTAAAGCCCCTTCCATCCCTCAGGCTCAGTACTTGTGGCTTTGAATTTTATTTTCCTTAGAGTCAGCAATATCTAAAAGTGCTGCGAGAATCAAAATATTTTAAAGTGCACAAAAGCTCGCCCGCCTTGGAAAGTGTACTATTCACAATATTGTGTCTTATATGCAGAATGGCAGGCTTGTAAATCTTTTTCTTCTTCTTTTCTTAAGTTTCTTAAATGTGTTGCTATTTTCACTCCAAACACAATATTGTAGGCAATGGAATTCCCACATACTCTTTGGGGTTCTTTGTCATCTTAATGCCTTGCGCTGGGCTTCATTCTCTGTAAATACTAAGTTCTCAAACTTGAAATACCACTCACTTGCCTTTTGGTTTAGAATCAGAAATGGTTATGGGAGGTAGCTGCTGAAGAATGGCAGAGCAACTGTTGGGGTTGGGAGACCGTCTCCTTAGCCGTGAACTCAATTAGCTACCCCAGGGAGACTCGGCACAGGGGGGTTGACTCCCAGCAACCAAGTTTATAAGGTATTATTGCAAAATCAAAATGCTCACATATCAATCTATAATCTGGGTGAAACGTATCTAACACTAAGAACATTTGGGTCTGCTCTCACTCAAGGGCACCTCCTTTCCATTTTCAATGCATGGCCATGGGTAACCTGTGGAAAGCATGAGGATCCAGCATGCATCCTTGTCCTGATGCTGGGCTCCCTTGTTGTGCTCTGACAGGGTCAAGGTGTCCCTGCAAGGGACAGACATTCCCAGTACTGACATCCTCAGAAGAGGTGGGACATCATCAAGAAACAGGAACATGGGGGGCAGGCCTTGGGCAGGAAATAGAAGTCACTTGTTTCTGGACGTGAAGTCTAGATGCGCCTTGGCACTACCAAGTGGGAAGGGAAGGCCCTGTCCCACTGGAGAGGCAAGCTGGGTTTAGGCAGGGAACCATCCTAGGCAGGGACCCCACACTAAGGACCGTAAGACGAGCAAGCTGTGTGAAACTCCAAGGTCTGGCAACCGGCAGCCTCTCTTCCACGTGGCTGCTTTGTTTGCCAGTCTAGTGTTTTAAATGGCAATGTAACTAGGCAACTACATTATGCTGGAACTCATAATACAAATAGTTTTCACTCACTATCTTAAGCCTACCCAGATCGCCTTTGTTAACTGCCTGGACACTACGGGCATTTGAGTTTGAGATCCCTCACTAGATGGATGTATATTGTCCTTTGGCTATTTCCCTTCTGATTGCTTATTATAATCTTGCCTAAAAGTTCCAGCTCAACGCAGCTATGCATGCTAACTGCACAGTTAATGGGGCTTCCTTGAGGCTGTTAGAGAATTTACCAGGTGACTGAAAAATACACAGGGAGTACTCAGAGATCCAGGATAAACCCATTTATTTTCAGATGCACTAGTACAGGGACTCAGGGGGTCAGTTCTCCAAATCCTGAGTGAGTGAGTGAATATGGAGGAAGCGCTTCCCTTTATACCCTTTGGTGTCTTTGTTTTCTACCTGTTTCCTAACTACCAGGCTTTTGTGGTGGCCTTCCACAGCCCCTCCTGAGTCAGTTAGAATGGGGACGTTACATTGTACCTAAATGCCTGGTCTGGGTGGTGCCAGTGACCTCCCCTCCAGCTAAGCTGTTACATTCTTTGTGTATGGCCCCTTTGTAAAATGGGAGTATTCTGGGAAACAGGTTCTGCAAGACAGGACAGGCATCAATGGAGTTAATTATCCGCTAGCAAGAGTGTGTTAGAAGGCAGGTTACTGGCACAGATGCAGATTGCTAGGCACCACCACCCCCAGCTCCCTCCCCAAAAAAGTCTTATATTCCCCATCAAGGCCACACAAAAGGCAACCTGACAAGTTTTAAAGCCCTCATTCAAAAAAGATGCCTGTGATTCCTTAGAAAAATAACTATTGTGGAACAAAAGTCTAAAAGCACTATCTAGGAACATTAAATGATATAGTGGACATTGTTCTCACTACCATCCTATATAATAAAAGCCTAATATGCTAAGTGTCCGACCATTCGTTCGACCAGTCGCTATGATGTGCACTGACCACCAGGGGACAGATGCTCCGACTGGTAGGTTAGCTTGCTGCTGGGGTCCAGCCGATTGGGACTGGGAAAGACGGGGCTGGACATGCCCTGGAGCCCTCCCACGGTCCCTCCCCGGCCCCAATCGGCTCTGATTGGGACTGGGCGAGACTGGCGGACATGCCCTGGAGCCAACCTCCCACAGTCCCTCCCTGGCCTCTAAAATGTTTCTTCTAATTAATTTCCTTTCAATGTGCACAAATCTGTGCATCGGGCCTCTAGTTTTATCATGAATACTGTGGTGACTCTGCCTGTGTTTGACAGAGAGCCTAGTTAGGCAAACCTAACACAAACATTTGGATTAGCCTGAGAGACACTCTAGTCACCAGATTAGACTTACTAGTAGGTGATGGCCAGTTCTCCCCAAAGACCACTTCACAAACACTCTCTGCAGTGGTCTCTCCTGCTCACCTGATGCCTGTCCTCTTAGATCTGCCTTTCACCTGCATGCAGCTATAGTTGGTCAGTGAGACCTCCTCCCAGCCATGAGGTACTGGGTTTGGGAGAGACACCTGACCCAAGATGAACCCATCACTCTGTCCCCTGGCACTGTGAAAGAATGCAAATCAGCCTCTGAAGGGCAGGGACATGTGATCTGGCTGCTGGAGTGGAGAAGGGGGCAGTTATGCTACACTGGGCCTGATGCCACAGAGATACAGAGATGGAGAAAGCCAATCTGCAGAGAAAGAGAGAAGAGTCAGGCACAGGGTTCCATGGAGAGAGAGAGAGAGAGAGAGAGAGAGAGAGAGAGACAGAGAGACAGAGCCTCTTTCAGCAGGTGGATCCTGAGAAAGAAAATACCAACTAAGAAGGGCTTCCAGTGGCTAACTGGGCTCAATTTAAAAAAAAAAAAACACACACACAAAAAACAAAAACAAAAAACAGAGCCTAGCAGCCATTTCTACACAGAGGCCTCTCATCCAAACTGCAGGTTAGGAAGAAGCCTGAACTGAACAACCTGGCTCTGTTCTGAATTCTGTTCTTGCCTTCTGAGCCAGCCCTTATAAAGGAGTTTCTGGAATCCTATTTCAACCAATAGGACTGAGGCTTTCCCTGTCCAACTGGAGCTGCACAGTTATAGCCCCATCAGCATCTTCACCAACCAATCAGAGCTGCTCCATTCAGGGCCTCTTGGACCAATCAAACAAACTGAGAGGATTTGGAGTCCTCATTTGCATTAGGTCAGACCAATCAGGGACCAGGAGTGGGGATTTCTGTCTATATAAGTCAGCTCCCCTTTGGCTCTGGAAGCACCTTTCCCTTTCCACTGAAAACAAAAAGACTGCTTCTCCTCAGCTGAGGCTGAAACACTGACATGTTTAGCCAGAGCACAGTAGAGCTGCCACACCAGAGAGGGGCTGGCCCCAGGGCTGCCTCACTCCAGGGCCTCCTAACAGCTGTACTGCTTCATAATTGAGCTATACAACAATCGAGCTGCTTGCACTGAATAAAGTTTCTTTCTTCACCCCACTCCAAACTTGGTGTTGAAATGACGCCAACCAGCGGTTGACAGACAGATCTGCCTATAAAGCACTGCTGCACTCCTGTCCTCCAGCTCTGTACATGCCGATTAAGCAACTTAAAGTTTCTGTTACTTGCAGCCGAAATGATATTGGCTAAAACACACTGAAAGCAGGTTCTTTCTCGGGTCATTATTATTAATTTTTAAATTTGCTCCATATTCTGAGAATGCCATGATGTAGATCTTATAATGGCAATAGGAACATGGGCCTCCCCCTCTGTACTTCTTGATTTGTTACCCGAGGGAACCGGGTCCAATTACTCAATAGGTGCCAGCCAGAAGACAACTCCAAGATGATTTGATGAAAAGGAATAAACTTTATTGCAAGCCGGCAAGCAAGGACACTCCAGGAGTTCACTTCCCAAAGTGGCATGTCCCCAAATAAGGGATCAGATTCATCTTTATTCAGGGAAATCATGAGTAAAATTCCATGTACAGGCGGGAACATTCCTGCGCATGCGCAGTTGGAAAACATGTCTATACATGCATTACATATTAAAAACTGGTGGAAAATCTCCGCCCCAGGGAGGAGAGTTTAGTATTATAATGAGGGCATAACGAAGTGGTCAGAGTCTAAAAGTAGAGCCTACTATGATTTGCTGACAAATTAAATGTAGGATGTGAAAGAAAAAAGAATCAAAGATATTTTCAAGATTTTGGTGCAGATGAGTCCAAGTGACATTAGTCCAACTGACAGACGAAGGGGCCACTCAATTCATAAGTACTTACCACGTTTCAAATCTGAGTATACAAGCTGGGAATTCTGATCCTCACTGGCCCCTCCAAATTCTATTTTCAACTATACTTTTCCCACCTACTTATTATATCATTTGCTATACCCTCACCAAGCCCTTATACTTTCCAATTTCCAGGCCTTGCTCATCCCATACCAAATCTGACTTCTTCATCTGATTAAGTCCTAACTGATTCAAATTAACACCTGCTTCAACATGCCTTTCCTGATCCCCTAAAAAACAAACAGACAAAACAACCTTTCCCCAAATTAGCATCTCACCCCTTCCTTCTGTGCCTCCTAACAGCACTTACCTAGGGAGGGTAAACATGGAATATATTTGCTTGCAACCATCCACAGCCCCCATGTAACCACTAGGCCCCACGTGGACCATGAGTGCCCCACAGATAGGACTCACGTGTTGTATCATTGGTTTCTGGTTCTACAGAATTCTAAATTCTGGTGCTTGACAGGAAGCAGGCGCTCTATAGAAGTGTGTTGAGAGAGAATATGAAAGCTACACACATTTCAAAGGACCGCTTCCCCCCGCAGCCCGGGGTCTATGCCTTATGCAGGGGCGGGATCCAACGCTTGGGTAGAAAAGTACATTTGCTACGTCATAAAGGATCCCGGCAGCGGAGGATTAAAGGCGGCTCTGCTGCCTGTGCCCTCGCAGGGTTAGACGGTGACTCCGCATCAGCTGACTGTGGTCAGATTCTGGCAGACCAGCTGGAAAAAACCGTGCGGAGCTCCACGACGTGCGCAGCGTCAGCCCCTCCCCCGACAGGGACGCGCACCCCTGGCCCCCTCTGGCCCGAGCGCAGCAAAGCGCGCGCCGCCGGAGGCGCGCAGGCGCCGCCACCTCACGCGGTGCCGAGCAGCCAATCTTAGGGCCACCTTCCCTTCCCGCCAGCACGAGTCCGGAGCCTGGGGGGCCAGGGAGGCTCGGCCGGAGCCGCGTTCCCATTGGCTGGAGCGGCACCGCCCAAACAAAGCCCCACTGTACTCCGGCCACGCACCCCTTGGCTTCCGTCCCCATCCTCCCCCCGCCACCCTCACCCCAGCATCCCCGGCTTACTCCCGCGGCGCCTCCACCTTCCTCGGTCCTCCGACCGCCCGGACCTGTGGTCTGTCCGGTACTCCAGCTACGGCCGGCTGGGCTCGTGCTCAGGGCGGCTGGACCGGCGGCCAGACCTCAGTCTAGCATCCTTCCCACGGGCGCAGCAGGGCGGGCGGGAGCGCTCACCACCTCCGCGACCGTAGCGCCTCCTGGAAGGCACGGATGGGGAGGAGTGCCGGGCAGGGCAGAGACACGGTGGAGCAGGGCGCGGTGCCCACAGCCCGCGCTGGAAGGCAGGACTACAATGTGACCTTGGGCGGGTTCCTTTCCTTCTTGGAGCCGGGGTCCCCTTATGTAAAATGCGGCAGCAGGGAACGATGAGTCGCGGGGGCTTTTATCTGGGAGCCTTGGGGCCGCTCGTTCAAGCTGGGCCTCCTCCTGCAGAGCACCTTGTTCCTAACCACGCCGGGCGAGGCTCCCGCAGGGCGGACAGAATGCCCGGAAGGCGGCGGGTGGGGACCATCCGAGGCTGAGACGGGCCTGAGCGGGATCAGTCCATCTTCCCACCTTTACTCCGCCGCGGCCACAGGGCCGGCCTGCAGGACGCAGGACTTCATGCCTCCGCCCCCCTCCTCCCCTTCCCCCAACCCGCAAACCGGCGACCCGGCTAAAGGGCCGCACAAGGACAAAGCAGGCTGAGGGCGCGGGCGCGCCCCACCCCGGCGGAACAGATGCGGGCCCGTCCTCTAACCCCGAACCAAAGGGGGTCGCAGGGACCCTGCCTGTGGAGGGTTCCGCTGAGGCACTCGCCTTAATCCGGCGCTGCACGGGTACCCGCGCTCCTGGCTTGGCAGACGGACGCGGGGCGCTGCCGCCGTGTCCTTCTCGCAGGCCGTCTACCCGCTCGCACTCCGGCGGCCTCCGCTACCCGGATGCGCCGAGACACCTAGGGCGCCCGCGTTCCAGCTGCGCGGGCGGGTCCGGACCGCGGGAGTCGCCGGGGCGGGGAGTGCTCCCGCGCCACCGCTCTAGGCGCCGGGGCGTGTGGCCTGGCAGCGCCGGTGGAGCGTCCCCCCAATCCTCCAGCGCCCAGCTGCCTGCTCGGCGCCCCCTGCAGCCAGTCCGCCTCAGACCTCAGCCGGGCGTAGATCTCACCGCCCGCCCCCTCCAGGAGCCCGCCCGGGCCAGAGAAGGTGCTGCTTCAGGAAGTGAGGACGCCCTGGCGAGGAGGAGGCTCCTTCCTGGTCCTAGGCGTGCTTGCTGTCTTTAGAGCTCACCAGGCTTGGTTGCTTTTTAAATGTGTCTTTTGATCAGATGAAATTTGTTTAAAGATTTGCTCCGACGGGTGTTTAAAAATAATGGAATAGCACAGCTTCCCAGAGTTTCAACAGCACAGCGTCAGAGGACAGGCGGCCCCACCCCCGCCAAGTCTGCAGAAGAAGAAACTGGCTGAGGAGGAAAGGAAGTGATCCGGGCACGTGATTGGCAGAGCTGTAGCTCCAAACCGCGAGTGTCTTCAAGGCTGTGTCTTCTTTATCCCCAGCTCCTGACCCATGCAGCCTTGTGTGAACGAAAGAAGCCACCTGCTAACCTGACAAGCTCAGGGGAGGCCTGTGTGGCAGTCTTGAAAACTCAGAGACCTAAAATAACCACAAAAGATGGTCTGAAAATTAAATATTTAACTACAAACAGGTTATAGTGGGCAGTCATTCCTAAGCTGATATCTTCCCTGACAAAGATCAACTTAGATCTTCTTTACTGAGCCATTTGCCTTTTTGCCTCTAAGATAACGTATCTGTGAGATGTCTGGGTAACTTGTAACTTCCTTTTTACCCTGGACCCCTCAGGGCACAACAAATGGCACCGGGACATTCCCTCATTGTTATTGTTATCAAGTTAATTGTCAACTGTTAATTACGTTAAAGTATCCTGTATCCATCTCTGTAAGAGAAGCACATGTCCATCATTTCGCTTTTCACCCTATCCCAGAGGTTTCCCCGCTTTGCTTTGTCCCACCTCCCTAATCTATCACCAATGGATTTCATGTAACTCACCTACGTCCCTTTCCTTTGATTTCAATGTATAAAAATAGATGTAACCCTGCATTCTCCGGAGCATCATCTCAATTCATTGAGGTTCTGCTTCCCGGCATATGTCGACAGTTTGGCTCAAATAAACTCACTAAAATTCTTTACAGGTTTCAATGTTTTTTTTCGTTAACACTTGAAAACTGGGACAGTCATGGAGGGAGAATGCACTTGGTTCTCTGTACCCATTTCACAGATAGACTCAAGCCAGAATACCTGCCTCAGTACAGTGTTTCAAAGGAGTTACCCTATGCCATGGCCATCAATAATAACGAATAGCTACATTGAGTCACCGGGTTACACTTTTAGGATTATGCATTGCTGGAAGAGCAGCTAATTACAGGAGCATTCATATCCCACATAGAAAAACCATAGGTCCTGACTTTGGACTGAGAAGTAAATGGAAATATAGTTCTATTTATGGACGACAGGAAAAGAACGATTGAACTGCCTGTGGTTACATCCGACTCCTCCTGTGGCTGACCTCATCTACCCAGCCAGCTTTGCGGAGGTAACCAGCTGCATACAGGTGCAACCCAAAAGCACCTTGCCTCAGCTGCACCTCCTGTCTCCTTGCCTCAGGATTTCTCTGTCACTGCAGGCTGGGACCCCTGCCAGAACCCGGAAGTGTAAAGGAACAAATATCTCATGGGACCAACTTTGACCAAGTCAGGCAGGGGCTGGTGGAGAAATACTCTCCCCTTCCGTTCTAGTGGGCGATTCCAAGATACATTCTATATAGCTCCCAAGATGATGGAGCCCCAGTTGCCCATGGTAGTGCCCATCTTGATCAACTCAGTAATGCACCCTTGGATTGCCTTTCTCTTTCCCTCTTTGCTTGTTGGACTCTTCAGAGTCCATCACTCCTGTTCCTTGGGGTTCATCCCAAAAATGAACTACCTGTATACAAGTCCTTGTTCAGGCTCTGTTTGGGGGAACCCAGATTAAGCCATTAGTTAACCCAAAAGCGGCATCTCAGTCCACCTGCCAGGCCTCATTCTCACCAAATTAATTCTGCTAACAAGGAATTTATTTGTTCAGTTTGAGCTTTTGCTCCTTTTCTTTCTCAGTTGCCCTGCCCTCCAGGGCATCACGAATAAGCTCTCCGAGACAGGCAAGTCCCCTTTGGAGACCTCCCCCTGCCCAGAGGGTCACAGTGTTTGCTCCCATCCCTGTATCAGCATCATACTCTCCCAGGAGAGAGGGCCAGCTGAAGGGCTGGACTAGGTGAGAGTCTCACAAAGCCATTCTCAGCCCCACCTTAAACCTCTCCACCCCTTTCAAGGTCCAGGCTGCTCACTTTGAAAGTGGGAAAACAGTTCTGGGATTGAACGTGGAAGCAGAAACAGTGTAGGACCCAGATTCTGCCCAACAGGGTCCATGCCAAGATTTTGTCTCCTTCTTAGCCCCTTCCTCCCCCCCTGCCCCATTGCACCATAAAAGCAATTTCTCTGCCTGGATAAGAGGTTTCAGGCCAGGGTCTTAGGTACTTAGCACATTTTCATCTCATTTCAACACTAAGAAGGTGGGAAGTGGATATGTACATGTACATAAGCTAAATGAATTGTTATAAGTCTCCTGTAAGTCTTCTAAAAAGGGTTCTTTTGACAGGGTTCAGGACAGGCTTTGTAAAAGAGGTAGCATCCTGGCAGACTCGGTTGGAATGTAGTGCCTTCAGAAGATCCCCCTGCCCAGAGAGCCGCATTGTTTTCTCCGGTCCCTGTATCAGCTCCTAATTGCCTCCTAGCACACCCCCTTCTTGAGTCCCAGCTCAAGCTAGTCATTGCCTCGTCTTCCTAGGCCCCATCTCTCCCATGCTAGATCTGGCCCTGCCCCATTTCTGAATGCCCCTGGTCTTCTCCCCCCTCAGTGTTAAGCATTGAATGCCAGATGGAACAGGGAAATCCTGCCAAGAGCCAGCCACCTGGAAGCCCCACGTGTGCAGTGCTGAGTTCTGCTGAGGGATAGAGAATAATAACACCATCTACTTCTGTACCAAACCCACAGCTCTTCTGCTTGTCTTGACGCAATTGAGTTTTCTTAAAAAATAAAAAATAAAAAAATTGGTGGGGGTGGTGGGTGGGGGAGAGCAAGAAATCTTACCCTTAACCTGCAGAATTTTAGAAGTATCAAATGGCTTTTTCTATAATTGGCAGCGAAGGAAAGAAAAGGCCCAATGCATTATTCTAAATCAGCTATGAGGGTCAGAATCCAGTGTGCTGAAAAGAGCCCATGATCTTCACATGACTGTAATACTGAATTCTACCACTATGAGAACTGGAGGCCCAGTGTGTTCCCTGAAGTGAACGAGCAAGGAAAACCAGTGTTGGGACCTTAAGGGGAAAAGAGGATCTGCATCCCCACTGCCTTTCTGTCTCTTGACTCATCGATTTAATTCACATGTTTAAGCCACAAAGTTGGGGGTCATAGACTAGAAATATAAGCAAAGTTCTTTTGAGGTAATTGGGATCTTTGAAGAGGGGAGAATATAGGGAGGTTAAAAAACAACTGTGTCCCCATCTCTGTTCATTCCACCCCAAACTACAGCAACCCATAAGACGCCCTTCCTTCCTTCAGTTGACACGGATTGAGCCTTTATTATATGCCAGGCATTGGGCTTTGTCTGGAAAGCCATGACATCCCAGTACAGGTTCCTGTCTTCAGTAACACAGCCTGGCAGTTAGTGACTGGCTGCTGTGCCCCAGACACTAGGCCAGGTGCCTGGTGTGCATTATTTCACTTAATCTCTGCAACAGTCCTGAAAGCAGCCCGAGATTATCTCCATTTTGCAGCTGGGGACGTTGGGGCTTTGGGGGGTTGAATAAGTAGCCCATAGCAACACAGCTAGGATGTGGCAGAGACAGATCACACCCAAGTCTGTCCCACTACAAAGACGTTTTTAAGCACACCACCAACTGTCCTATGGTTCTTGCTTTGAAGGACAAGGATGAAGGTCCACATTTACAAGGCTATTTGGAATACAGAATTTTGGTAACCAGTTGGGCTTTGTTTCTGTGCGTAATCTAACAGAAGTTGGAATTACTTAGAGATTACATGGAAACTTCTTTCAATGAGGACAATACAGGTGCCATGATCTGATGCCCTCAATAGGAAAAGGAAATATAGGTTCTAATTGGTCATACAAACTTTGAAAGACAAAAATACGGGACAAGATTCTTAACCCTTAAATCTGATTTCATATTCTGAACTTCAAATTCTATTTTTTCAAAGAATATGGAATATGTCATAATAAACTTTTAAAAGCCAGGATACAAAGCTATATACTTATCTAATATATTTTCAATATTTTTCCAATGAATGTATATTATTGATATTTTCTGTTTATTCTACAGGAACAGAGCCTGCTGTTTCAAAAGGGAAATTGAATTGCAAAGCTGCTGCCTCTTGTTTTGGGTTGCCAGCACCTCCTCCCAAAGGCCCATTTGCTCCTCACCAACCCTGTCCTCTCACACCAGGCTCTTCCCAAGACTACTGCTGAGAGTTCTCACATTCCGCATTCTCTTACCTCGGTGGGCTGTAGCAAGGCTCCCTCGGCACTCTCTGGCACGCAGGATCCTCTCCAGGCAAGTTGCAAGCCAGATTCACCTGGAATCCTCTTAATTCTCAGTTAATAGGGGGTAAAAAGACACCCCAGGAGACCTCTCCCAGGCTTTATGTGTATTATTTCAATGCTTGTCTTTAGCTGGGAAGGGAAATTCTCACACTCATGCTAACCAAAGCCAACTAATGATACAATGCAATTTTCGGAGCTCTGAATGTTTGTGTGTTCATCATTGAGGCAAAGTTCAGCTTTGTAACTATTTGTTTTAAGTTTAAAATGTCTATGAATTTGGCCCTCTGACAAGCAGAGGGTCAAAGGCAGGTGGCACTACTTGGGGACACATAAGAAAAAATGATGCCAAAGGGCAGCTCCAGCCAATTCCATCTTGAGCTCTCCCTGCCCGGTATGTGTGGGCATAAATGAGCCCAGGAACTGACCTGAACAGAATGAGAGTGCCCTGACTTCACATCATAGTATTTAAATTATGGGACATCAAGGAGAAAAATAAACACCACAAGGACTTTGTCTCCCCTTCTGGGGAAAGGAATAGTCCCTTGGTTAGGCCACAGGGCCCAGATATTCAGTCAAACATGATGCAGAATCAGGACCTGAGAAAAATTTCAAAATGGCCAGCGACTTTGGCCAGGCTCAGCTGCAAGAAGATGGGGCCAAAACATGCCCCTTGAACATCACAGTGGAGGTAAGGCGGAGAATATCTGAAATACAGCTCCTTAGGGCATCTTTTAATATTACTATACCCTGTGATTAAAGTCAGTGGAAATTTACAACAACCAAATTCTGGCAGGACTACTAATGGCCTAAACCCTCCATGAATAAAGGTTTGGGTGATCCCACCAGGTTAAGAACCATGACTAGCTGATGGCAAAGGGACTATGGAATGGGCATTTGGAAAAAGCAGTTATAAATACCAGCTACAACCATGTGACCAGTTACAGAAACAACAACTAATGTCACGAGTATTTCTTCCTTATTTTGGGGGGAGGAGGGTGTGTGATATCTTTGTTTTCTTTCTTCTCTTATCACCTTATTATGTAACATGAGATGTTTTGACTTTATATCATATATATCACAGTGTTATTGACTTTACATCATAGTATTTAAGTTATGGGATATTGAGGAGAAGAGTAAACACCACAAGGACTTTGCCTACTCTTCTGGGGAAAGGGTTAGTCCATTTTCCGTTGTATACAGGATAGTTGTATCATTTTAGCTGGAATTATGCCCTTATTATTTATTGTCTTTATTTGGAGATTGAGTATGATTAAGCTGATGTGTATGGGTGCCAAGTTGACAAGGAGTAGACTGTGATGGTTAAGTTTGTAAGTCAACTTGGTTAGGCCACAGTGCCCAGATATTCAGTCAAACATTATTCTGAATGTTTATGTGAAGGTGTTTTTGAATGCAATTAACATTGAAATTGGTGGACATTGAGGAAAGCAGATTACCACCATAATGTGAGTGGGCCTCTTCCAACCAATTGAAGGTTTTAATTGAAAAAGGCTGACCTCCCCAGAAGGAGGGGGAATTCTGACAGCAGATCACTTTTGGATTTGAACTGCAACTCTTCCCTGGGTCTCTACTCTGCCGGCCTGCAGATTTTGCATTTGTAAAACCTCTACAATCATGTCAGCCAATTCCTTAAAATCTCTCTCTCTCTCTCTCTCTCTCTCTCTCTCTCTCTCTCTCTCTCTCTCCCCCGCCTCTCTCTCTTCCCTCCTCATTTTCTCCCTCTCCCCCTCTTTATCCTTACACATAATACTCACCCAATGTGGTCTGCAGCCCTGATTGGATTCTGAAACAACACTGAAATAGATCCTTCTGCTGCAGAACCCAACAGCAGCAGAAAAGGTCCTTACTCAGGTCAGAGACAGGAGGTTCAGTCGCAGGCCAAGCTGGGATGTGGCAAGCCTTGCTTCTCAACGTCCCCATCTCCAGAGATCTCTGTGCCCATTGCCCTCCAGGTGCCCACAGCCCCGGGAGAGGGACAGACACCAATGCTGCTTATTCAACTCCAGGGCATCTGGGGCCAGATGATGTGACAGGCAAAACCATGAGGTTCTGGGAGGTTGGAAGAGGGAGATAGTCCTTCAGGTTGGGGCCAAGGAGCAGGCTACAAGGAGGAGGTGACTACTTTGAATCTCAGAGTCAATGATAAAGAGAATATTTTTCCACCAAATTTTTACTTTGGGGAGAAAAAAGATGGCGGCGGAGGTGAAAGGCTGATCTGTTGCCTCGCATGGCAGTTTCGGAAATACAACTGAAACATGGACTGCTGAGGGTGGCGACTGCTGCTCGCGTCTCCCCAGACCGGGCAGATGCTCCCCTCAGTCATTACCGCAGCCGGGGCCATGGGCTCGTGGGGGCCGCGGCTGCTGTGGCGGCGGCCGCGGACTCCGAGCAGCGGCTCTCGGTGAAGAAAGAGACCATCTTTCTGCAGGAGGGGCTCACCCGCGCCACCGACCTGGCCGAGCTGCGCACTGAGATCCTCGGGGCCCCGGACGCCGCCAACACCAATTTGGAGGATTCTTAAGAGATCTCATCTTACTTTCAAGTCCTCTAGCCATTTTGACGGAGGAGAATCAAGAGGATGGCTGGGCCGCGCGCAGCGGTTTCAGGGGCGCGACTGGAGGACGGAGCGTCTGCAGCCCAGAACTACAGGAGAGATTTACAGCTAAGAGGGAAGAGGAAACCAGCGAAATCGGAGGGGACAAGGTGCGGAGGCGCGTGGCTTGGGCTGGTGGCGGGGGAAAGGGGCTTTTGTTCCAAACTTAGGGGAGATTAGCTCTCCATCACCCTGAAATCCAGCTTCTGGGGACCCGCGGGAGACCCAGATGCCTGCGGGGAGAGGCGGGACTCTTTCGGAGGTGCGCCCAGCAATCAGTGTTTGCTGCGCTAGAGCGCGGAACGAGGGGACTTAGAAACTTGGAAGGCAGAAGGAGCAGATTCGCAGCCATTGTGGCTCGCCGCACCATGGCCTGTTGGCGCCCTGAGACCCCGCCCCACCCTGGGACCCGTCCCGCCCTGAGACCCGCCCCGCCCTGGGACCCGCCCCGCACGTTTTGAAGACCCGCCCCGCAAGTCTTGCAGGCACACCTATGCTCCAAGCAACGGCTTATGCATGTGGGTGGCCTGCCCTCTGGCAGTGGACCAGATAAACTGCTGTTCTAGTCGGACTGCTCCAGGGCCACTCAGACAGAAGGAGGAAACTACAGTTCTTGCTGTAATCCCTGCTGAGTGCCTAAGGCAGTGGCTGATCTACGCCCCATTGGGGACCCAGAAACGAGGGCATCTGGTGGTCTGTGGGAAATGACACCAGACTTCAACCACGCACATAAGGGACAAATCCAACAGGCAGATTCAGTGAGCGCCAAAGCCTTGCTGCACCAAGACCCGGCCCATAGAAGAGTCTCCTGCACAGCAACTCTTCCTTTATAGACAAAGAGAGCCCTCCCGGTGGCACCAGCAACAATCAAGACTTAACTATACAAGGGAGGACCGGGATGGAGACATAGGGCAGAGGCCTGGATGTTGCCTGCCACAACAACTTTGAGGCTGCGACGGGAGAGCGGAACAGACACCACCCAAAACCACCGTAGGGCTGGCTGAGTGGATGCTCTGCAGCTAGAATAAGAGGGGTATGCGGGATGATGCTGATGCAGATGACCCAAGGACCACACTTTGGGAACTGCGGCTTGGGCGACGCAGGGGCGACCTGGAGCGTGCTCGGCGCGGTCCCCCCGGCGGTCTCTGGCTGAGGGGGCGGCTCCACTTGCTGCCGAGCACGGACAGACGGGCCCCTGTGAGACATGGGGTGGGGGACTCCGCGCTTGCTGGCCTCCGAGTCCTTCAGGAATTTCGGTGCCCCGGGGGCGGCCGGGTGCGCATGCTCGGCGACCGGCCGCCGCTGCGGACCCAGGAGCCGGCGCGGTGACGCCGGGCCGGCCCGCCGCCACGCACCGGGCGCACCGGAACTTCGCCGAGCAGCCGCCCGACGAGTTCTGCGGCAGCCGTCCTGGAGCTCTGGCAGGATGGCCAGGGGGGGTTGCTGGGGGGGGGTTGACCAGCGGGAATTGGGATCGGGAGGACGGGGCCCCGCTGGGACCCGGGTGCGGGCGGGGTTGCGTGCCTCTGGGCTCGGGAGTGGTCGCGCGCCTCCGGGTATGGGTGGGGCCTCGCGTCCCTGGGTCTGGGTGGGGCCACGTGCCCCTGGCTCCAGGTGAGGCCGGATTCCGGGTCCGGGTGAGGCCAAGTGCCCCTGGACCTGGATGACGCTGGGTCCCGTGCCCGGGTGAGGCCAAGCGCCCCTGGGTCTGGAAGAGGCCAAGCGCCCCTGGGTCCGGGTGAGACCATGTGTCCCTGGATCCGGGGGAGGCCTCGTGCACCTAGGTCCAAGTGAGTCCACGCACCCCTGGGTCCGGGCGAGATCATGTGTCCCTGGATCCGGGTGGGGCCTCGTGCATCTAGGCCCGGGTGGGGCCGCGTACCCCTGGGCCTGGGGGAGGCCAGGCGTCCCTGGGTCCGGGTGAGACCATGTGTCCCTGGATCCGGGTGAGGCCTCGTGCGCCTAGGCCCGGGTGAGGCCACATGCCCCTGGGTCTGGGAGAGGCCAGGCGTCCCTGGGTCCGGGTGAGACCATAGGTCCCTGGATCCGGGTGAGGCCTCATGCACCTAGGCCCGGGTGAAGACACGTGCCCCTGGGTCTGGGGGAGGCCAAGCGTCCCTGGGTCCGGGTGAGACCATGTGTCCCTGGATCCGGGTGAGGCCTCATGCACCTAGGTCCAGGTGAGGCCACGTGCCCCTGGGTCTGAGAGAGGCCACGCACCCCTGGGTCCGGGCGAGACCATGTGTCCCTGGATCCGGGTGAGGCCTCGTACACCTAGGCCCGGGTGAGGCCACGTGCCCCTGGGTCTGGGGGAGGCCAAGCGTCCCTGGGTCCGGGTGAGACCATGTGTCCCTGGATCCGGGTGAGGCCTCGTGCACCTAGGCCCGGGTGAGGCCACGTGCCCCTGGGGCTGGGAGAGGCCAAGCGTCCCTGGGTCCGGGTGAGACCATATGTCCCTGGATCCGGGTGAGGCCTCATGCACCTAGGCCCGGGTGAGGACACGTGCCCCTGGGTCTGGGGGAGGCCAAGCGTCCCTGGGTCCGGGTGAGACCATGTGTCCCTGGATCTGGGTGAGGCCTCGTGCACCTAGGTCCAGGTGAGGCCATGTGCCCCTGGGTCTGAGAGAGGCCACGCACCCCTGGGTCCGGGCGAGACCATGTGTCCCTGGATCCGGGTGAGGCCTCGTGCACCTATGCCCGGGTGAGGCCACGTGCCCCTGGGTTTTGGGGAGGCCAAGCGTCCCTGGGTCCGGGTGAGACCATGTGTCCCTGGATCCGGGTTAGGCCTCGTGCACCTAGGTCCAGGTGAGGCCACGTGCCCCTGGGTGTGAGAGAGGCCACGCGCACCTGGGTCCGGGCGAGACCATGTGTCCCTGGATCCGGGTGAGGCCTCGTGCACCTAGGCCCGGGTGAGGCCACGTGCCCCTGGGTCTGGGAAAGGCCAAGCGTCCCTGGGTCCGGGCGAGACCATGTGTCCCTGGATCCGGGTGAGGCCTCGTGCACCTAGGCCTGGGTGAGGCCACGTGCCCCTGGGGCTGGGAGAGGCCAAGTGTCCCTGGGTCCGGGTGAGACCATGTGTCCCTGGATCTGGGTGAGGCCTCGTGCACCTAGGCCCGGGTGAGGCCACGTGCCCCTGGGTCTGGGAGAGGCCAAGCGTCCCTGGGTCCGGGTGAGACCATGTGTCCCTGGATCCGGGTGAGGCCTCGTACACCTAGGCCCGGATGAGGCCACATGCCCCTGGGTCTGGGAGAGCCCAAGCGTCCCTGGGTCCGGGTGAGACCATGTGTCCCTAGATCCGGGTGAGGCCACGTGCCCCTTAGTCCGGGTGAAGCCGTGCCCCTGGGTTCGCCGAGACCAAACCAGAGGGAGTCGGACCTCCGTTACCACCATTTGTCCACCATCCAGAGCTGAGGGGTCAGTGCTGACATGTACAGATAAGGAACTGGTGGACATTGAAATTGGGTCTCAAAAGAACTGTTGGTCCAGAAAGAAACTCACTACAGACTGATCCATCTGCCTGTCAACATAACTATTATTGCTCGTCTTACATTCAGTTCTCATAAGTATATATCTAGTTACATATGATCTCGCTCATCTAGGGTAAATGATGAACAACATAGACTGAGGAACAAGAACAGAACCAGAAGCAAGGAGGCATCGATGGGACTATCGGGCCTCAGAGGGAGGATTGGGGAGGGTGGGGAGAGGGGGAGAGTTCAACCAAAGGACTTGTGTGCATGCATATGAGCCTATCCAACGGTTAAGTTCAACAGGGGGTTGGGGCATGCGTGGGGAGGGGGGGGATGGGAATGGGGGGATGAGGACAAATATGTGACACCTTAATCAATAAAGAAATTAAAAAAAAAAATTTTTACTTTGAAAAAGTTTAAACTTACAGAAAAGATGAAGGAAGAGTATAATGAACACCCATACAGTCATAATCCAGATTCATGAATTGCTAACAGTTTGTCACATTTGTTTTTTCTCTTATACACATACACATATACATACACATACACATATACATACACTTTGCTGAGTCATTTGAAAGTATGTTGCAGACATCACGACACATCACTCCCAAATATCTCAAAAGAACAAGGCAATTCTCCTACATAACCATAATATGATTGTCACACTCAAGAAATTTAATATTGATAACAATAATATGATCTAATTAATCTATATTCAAGTTCCTTCAATTGTCCCAATAGCATCCTTTATAGTTTTTCCTCTACATTAAGATTCCAATCAAGGATCATGACTTGCATTTAGGTATCATGTCTCTTCACATTCTTTTAATCTAGAACAGTACCCTGCCCTTGGGGAGGGGAGCTGTCTCTCATGGTATTGACAATTTGATGAGTTCAGGCTAGTTGTTTTGTACAATGTTTAAAGATCTGGATTTGGCCCTAGCTGGTTTGGCTCAGTGGATAGAGCATTGGCCTGCGGACTGAAGGGTCCTGGGTTCAATTCCGGTCAAGGGCACATGCCTGGGTTGCAGGCTTGATCCCCAGTGGGGGGTGTGAAGGAAGCAGACAATCAATGAATCTCTCATCACTGATGTTTCTATCTCTCTAGCTCTCCCTTCCTCTCTGATATCAATAAAAAAATATATATATATTTTTAAAAATCTGGATTTGTTTGATTATTTCCTCATGATTGGATCCACATTAAACATTTTTGGTAGGAATACTACATAGGTGATGTTTAAGTACAGTTTGGACTGGCTGAGATGAGGAAGGGTGTACCAGACATAGGGAACAGTAAATATTATATCCCTTGGATGTGAAAAAGCCCCGCATGACTGGAAATAGCTGTGGTTCCAGGGAGCTGCACTGTGGCCTGGAGTCTGTGGGCAGGGGACGGGAGACGGTAAGTAGAGGGAGAAGGGGAAGTGGCAGGAGAGGAGAATGGCCAGGGAGTTCAGTCCATGTTCATTGGCCTCTGCTCAGAGGTCCCTGGGAAATCACAGTCTCTGGAGGCATATTAGCTTTTTATAAAACCATAAAAGAGCCTCAAAGACCAAAAAGCCTTCAAGACCCAAAGAAAGGAGTCTCAAATGGTATAGTTGCAGGCCCCTCAAAGAGATATTTTGAACAACAGGGCCTTCCTTCCCAAGCATCTCCCAGATCTTAATATATTATTGGAAAAAAGAGAAAATCTCAATTAAGTAAATGGGAGCATAATCACTTTTAGTGTCATTTCTCTTTCTTTCACTACTGTCTACCAGCTCTGTCATTATCCATTTTCCTCAGAGATGTCCCCCGCCCCTTTTTCTCTCCTTCCCAGACTCCCAAGCCAAAAACCTGAGATTCCCCCAGATGCCCTTCCCTTCACCCCTCACATACAGCCTGCCTGGCCAGCCCCCTGTGGTGGGTGCTGCAGAGGAGGGGGGAGGAGGCAGGCAGGAACCAGGCCACCAGGTACTAGCTGTCAGGACTGCCCTCGAGGGCAGCTTCAGTTGGGGACCTTGAGACACGCCCAGAGGCAGATCACTTCAATAGGCCCTGACTCAGAATGGGGATGCAATGCAGGCTGTGAACAGGAGTCAAGCTGTGGCCCAAGCCAGTGGCCAAACTAGAAGGAGGAGCTTGTAGAAATGACGAGAGCCTGAAAAGATGAGGCTGAAGAATGGGTGGGGGTAGGGGCTAGGAAGCTTATCTCCTGAATTCCAGAGAAGGGGCATCTCAGTCCACCTGCCAGGCCTTGTTCTCACCAGATCTTTCCCAAGCCTGCTAAGGAGGAATAGATTTGTTTGGTTTGAGATTTTGCTCCTTTTCTTTCCCAGCTGCCCTGCCCTCCAGGGCATCACTAATAAGCTCTCAGAGACTGGCAGGATGCATCAGAGACTCCCAGGAGAGAGGGCCAGCTAAAGGACTGGACTAAGGGAGAGTCTGACAAAGCCATCTCAGCCCCGCCTTAAACCCTTCTCCTCCTTCCCACGGTCTGGCTGCTGACTTTGAAACTGGAGAAACTCTCAGCTCAAGGTTCCCCGGAGGGCCGGAGGGCCGGCTCTTCCATTGCAGCCTGCGTCAACATGACGAAGCTGTGAAGTACTCCGAGAGTCTAATTAGAAATTAGCAGTTCGGCAGATCTGAATACTTCTGAGTCAAAAAACGGGCATCCAGTTCTGCCACTGTCCAGCTGTGTGACCTTGACACCTCTTCTCCTCGAGCCTCCAACTCTGCATGCACAGAATGACAGGCAGGTGGGGGTAACATTGAAGGTTGCCTGCAGTTCTGACGCCCCATCATTGTTATCCAGCGTGATGCCCTCCTGACTCCTCCACTTTTGGAACTGCCCTTTCAAGTTCCGCAGAGCTGTGATCAGGACATACACGCAGAAGACAAGGTGGAGAGCCAGAAAAGAGCCGGATACCCCTCCCCTTCCCCGTCCCCAACTTCGGTACCAACTGGCTAGAGGTGGAGCTCTCCAGTTAATTAAGAAATGATGAAACCGTATGTTGAGTTGATTTTCAAATATTATATTCAATAGTGTATCACCGAACATTTTTAGGTACATAATACTCCCTCAAATATGAATAGCCTCTGCCAGCAATGAGTGACTCAGCACGTGTACATACATAATAGCCTGGCTTCTCTTCTAGGAGAAATTAATCTGAATGTGACGATTTAGTTTGGGCCAGAAACAACAAAAAGTTCAATGTAATGGGTCTAAATTAACTAAAACAAGGCTTCGGGAAATGCTTCTAAAATCCAGGGCTGTACAAATTTGTGTGCCACAAAGTTGTAGATAATTATTATCTTAATAAAATAGCCATATAAAAATGCATCATTTTGCTCTCAATGCTCAATGCATTTAAAGCGATAGCAACCTCAATCCTTAGAGGGTGTTCAGAACCTTCCTGACTATTGCTCTATCTCTCAAGTCCTTTTGGATACTCCAAGCTAAGTTTTAAAGGTCTTTGAAACTCAAGCCAAATGACTGTCCTGAAAAGGCAGTGACCTTCTTAAAGATTCAGATTGGCTAGTGATCGGTCTGTGGTGACAGGGACAGCTTCCTTCTGCAGGATGTACCTGTGCCTCCTGCCACCACCAAGCACCTGGCCCCTGAACCGCACAGCCTACACCACTTACTCCTTGGAGTTAATTGAGCTTCTTGGATCTGTGAGTTTACCGTTTTTGTCAAATTTAGAAACATTTTGGCCATTATTTCTTTAATTTTTTTGTTGTTGTCCTTCTCCTCTCTCTCTCTCTCTCTCTCTCTCTCTCTCTCTCTCTCTCTCTCGCTGAATTTTGACTGGCTCAGGAGGCAATATATATCCAAAATGTGTTTGGAGAAAAGCATAAATAGTTGGGGTTTTTTAAGAGTAAGACAGATTTTAGAAAAACATATAAATGTCATGTAAACAACAGCCATTAAAAGAGAGAAAAGAATAAAAATAATGGATAAATTTGAAAGCAGAAAGTGTTTAAACACTTACATGGCTAAAAAAAAAATTACCTCAATAAAATAAAAACATAGATGACAAAAAGAGGGGAGGAGAACACATATGCCACACATATAACGGAGCTAGTTAATGTGCACAAACATTATAAATGAAGAGGATAAAGGTTAAAACAGAAAGGATATAAAAAGGTAGTGCACCAGCCCTGGCTGGTTTGGTTCCGTGGTTGGAGTGTCGGCCCATGGACTGAAGGGTCGAAGGTGCAATTCCTGGTCAGGGGCATGTACCTCGTACCTTGGTTGCAGGTTTGATCCCTGGTCCCGGTGGGGATACAAGTGGGAGGCAACCAATCAATGTGTCCCTTTCACATTGATGTTGATGTTTCTTTCTTTCTCTCTCTCTCTCTCTCTCTCTCTCTCTCTCTCTCTCTCTCTTCTCTCTCTCTCTTTCTCCCCCTCCTCTGTCCCTTCCACTCTCTCTAAAATATCAATGGAAAAAATATCTTTGGATGAGGATTAAAAACAAAACAAAATGATAATGCATCAAAAAGTAAGTGGCTAAGAAACATATGTAAATGTGCTCAACCTTACCAATTTTAATGACCTGCCCATCACAGTTATATATACCAATTTTTACCAATAGCTTTGCAGAGATTGAAAACTTGGAAATGACCTATCCTTAACATTTACAAGATTAAAGCAACAATATAAATGCATACTGGCATATCATATAATTAGATACTTAAAGGTCACAAATCAAGCAAACTGTTAAATAAAATATGTTTTTTTCTCTTACCTTAAATATATCTCACCCGGAAAGGCCAGTTTCAAATTTAGAATTCTCACACTCCTCAGACTTCTGCACCAGATCCAGCTCCCAGATCCTAGTCCATAGCCTACCTCTTCTTTCCCCACGCAGGTCCATACCCCACTATAAGGAGCCTTATGCGTGTGTGTGTGTGTGTGTGTGTGTGTGTGTGTGTATGTGTGTGTGAGTGTGTACATCCCAGCCCATACAGCCAAGCCCTGTCTACTCTCCATACATAGTCACCCCTTGGCCACCTTAGGGGCTAGAGATGAGAGTACCTGCCATACATATTCTGGAAGATATATCTGGGAAGAGGCCTATGCAGACCCTAGAGGTAGGCCTAGGGTCCTCTGGGAAGGAAATTCTGGGATTCCAGAACCCCAGGGCATGGTCAAGAAGGGGAAGGATGCAGGCTCTAGGTGGACATATCCCCTTGACCTCACAGAGCCCATGCTCTGTGGGAAAGGCATACCCAGAGGAGAACCAGAATGGAGCTTCCTATGGCTTGGGACCCATGGCAGGGGCCCTCCGGCCCTGGTCCCAGGGAGGTACCAGACATAGGGAAATAGGCAGGTTCATACACGAGTTGTTTCAAGTAAATGTTGAGGGGAGAGCAATTTGGCGATATCTTTCAAAATTCAACTTGGAAGTTCCACTTCTAGTAATATATCATCTAGATTTACTGTAGAAGTGCCTGATGGTGCATGCATAATTATGTTTACTATAACACTACAATATCAGGCACATGCCCTGGTTGCAGGCTCAATTCCCAGTAGGGGGTGTACTGGAGGCAATCAAAAAATGCTACTTCTCTTCTCATCCATGTTTCTATCTCTCTATCCCGCTCCCTCTCTCTCTAAAAACATTAATAAAAACATTTTTTAAAAAGCTGCAAACAATCTAAATATCAAACAATGAATGGGAAACTAAACTATGGTACACTGATTCAATGAAATATTTATCGCAGCCATTAAATAGGATAGGCTGGTGTGACATATATATTATATAGTGAATATAATAGGTTTTAGAAAAACATATAAATAGCATGTAAACAACATCCATTAAAAGAGAGAAAGAGAAAAAAATAGAGAAAAGAAGGAAAATAATGGATAAACTTGAAAGCAGAAAATGTTAAATAATTAAGTACTTAAAGTTCATAAATCAAGCAAACTGTTAAATAAAATATGTTCTTTTCTCTTACCTTAAATATATCTCACCCTGAAAGTCCAGTTTCAAAATTAGAATTCTCACACTCCTCAGACTTCTGCACTATAGATAGATAGATTAGATTATAGATAGATAGATATAGATAGATATAGTGAAAAAACAAATTAAGTCAAATGTAGTATGACCTACTGTGTGTTATGCTTATATTTGCTAAGAAATCTTTTAGAGGAAGTACAAGAAGCTATTAACCTCTGGTTAGTAAGAGCAGGGGTTGATGGAGGCAGCTTTTACTTTACACCTCTGTCAGTTTGAATTTGTTGTCAGAGCATGTAGTACTCTCATAATTAAAACAATAACAAAAAGGCACTGAGTAAAATGTCTTAGAGGCAGCCAATAACAACCTAGCTTCAATCAACGACAACAATGGAGAAGCAACTGTCGGGTGCAGGCAGTGTGCTAGGCCCTGGGCAACACAGCCTGAGTCCTTAGTCTCCTTTCCAGTCCAGTGGAATAGTGCTCAGCCAGTTGCTGATGGGTTTTCTCCTTCATTTCCAAGGTTAGAGGGACCCTACAGAAACCCAGGAGAAAATCTATCACATACTGTAATGCGTTTTCTGCATGGACTTCCCTAGAAGACTGCCAGCCTGGCAGTGGGAGCCCCTTTAACTCACACACAGCTGGCGGTGCAAGCCTGGCAGGCTCTGAGAGAGCTCAGACCCTGACCTTGCCTAGTCTCACCCATGTGGGCAGTGGATCAGAGGATTTTTCTGCTACTAGGAAAACAACTCAAAGCCAGCCCTTCTCCAGCAGTGAGTAAATATCAATACCTCCAATTCTGACAGACGCCCAGAGAGATGCTCTCCACCCAGGCACAGAGTCCTCCAGGGCTAGTTCCTGATTACTGGCCTGGGAGCTCCTGGACCTCAGGGACCAGAATGGTTGATTTCTGTACCCCCAATGCCTGGCATAGTGCAGGACACGTGGGTGATGCTGCACAAATGTTCCATGAGTTGACATTAGGGCACGTCCTCTCCCCCTGCCACCTCACACTTTTGCAAAGAGCTGACTGTTCCTGCTCTTCATTCCTTAGGGCTTCGAACACTCAACTCCCTGAAGGTGGTCCATCTTCTTGTAGAATCTGCACTCTGCACCCAGGAAACTCTTGATGACTTGCTCACTGTAATACTGACAGCTTATTCTAGATGTTTTAGAAAATAAAGATTACTACTCAAATAAGATAAACATTTTATGTCCTCTCACCCTCTTGCTCTAACGGCACCCCCCCCCCCCCCCCACCAGGAGAACATACTCCCCTGGTGGATCTTCTGGCCTCACATTCTATATATTCCTTCACTTCCATCTGCCAGAGCAACTCAGGCATTTCCACTTCGGCTCTCAGCATTGGCTGTATCACTTTTCCAGGCTTCCAGGAGCCACCCTAGAGTTTGCCTCATCTCCTGGCATCCCGGCAGGGAGTTAGATCTGACATAGCCAGTCTCAGACCCCAGTCCCCTGGATCAACACCCATTCCCTGAGCAACCAGCTGTGTTTTCTTAAGAAGCAATGGCCTGTTTGGTAATGAGCTAACTGTGCAGTGGTCAGCAAACTCATTAGTCAACAGAGCCAAATATCAACAGTACAACGATTGAATTTCTTTTGAGAGCCAAATTTTTTAAACTTAAACTTCTTCTAATGCCACTTCTTCAAAGTAGACTTGCCCAGGCCGTGGTATTTTGTGGAAGAGCCACACTCAAGGGGCCAAAGAGCCGCATGTGGCTCGCGAGCCGCAGTTTGCCACAGAGCTAACGTGTATTTATTTGCTTTGCTTCCTCACTTCCCTTTTCACCCTCATTCACATTTTCCTGGAACTCAACCCCTCCTGGCTGTAAAGATCTAGTACAGGAGCTTTGCCTCAGGCTCTGTTTTCTGGGGAACTGGGCTGAGGCAGGGATCTAAACTATGCAACCTGTTGTGAGAGAAGGAGAGGCTTTCTTCCTGCCCCTGGACTGAGGAGTAAGTCCATCTACTGTAGGGCTGAACAGGAAAACCCAACTTCCTTGGAAAGATATTAATGTTTAGGAAGAGTAACACCAAGGCTAAATAAATAGACATGTAACAGGTTCAAAATACAGTTGGCCCTCCATGTTCTCAGGTTTGACATCCACGGGTTCAACCAACTACAGATGGAAGATATATTTTTCAAATCCTAGAAAGTTCCCAAAAGCAAAACATGAATTTGCCACACACTGAGCACCACACTGAATCCATGTGAATGAAGAGCTGTGTAGGCATATCCTGCGGTAGTCTGCATGCCAAGGGAGACGATATGCAAATACTACGCCATTGTACGTAAGGAACTTTAGCATCCTTGGATAATGGCATCCACTGGGGGGTTCTGGTACCAATCCCCATTGGGTACCCAGCGGCCAGTGTAGAGTCCCTCTCTGAAATGAAACAGCACGTTTTCATTGAAAACAGCTTGAGGAGGGTGCTCAGCTGAGGCGTGCCGAGCAGCAGAGAGGAGTAAAGGAGGATGAGAGTGTCCCATATGCTTACTTGGTTCACAGCCTGCAATATATTTCTGCTTTTCTCAAGGTGCATGATGCTCCATATCCTGCCAAAAGTATGATGAATGAAAGTATGTGAGGGGGATGGGGTTTGAGGGAGGGAGCAGGATAAACTGTTTCAGAATTTTTAAAGGGCTTTTAATGTTTAGAAGAGCTGCCTTGCAAGAAAGAGGGATGGGAGTGTGGCAAAAGTTGGTGAACATCACACCAAAGTTCCTTACGACTCCAAAATCATAGGCTTTCTTTTACGTACAGGTTCAACCCAAGATCCCTTCCAAGAATGGCTTTGTAATCAGGAAAGGAGGGGCCTTATAAATAAGAAAAGACCTCATAATGCCCAGCAGGGAGAGGACGGTAGATCCCTGTGGTCATAAGTTAGCAGACTCCACGGCTGTTTAGAAGGGGTCATGGTGATGCACATTTGATAGGGGACATCATACATCATATCTGTCCAGTGAAACGTTGGGAGCATGACCTATTCTTGAGACTCCCCTTTTCTTTACTGCCAGGAAGCACTGTCCTACTGTAGAGAGGCTCAAATGTTCATCAGACTCAACCAGAAGTGACCAGGAAGTGCCAAGTCACATGATAGATCTGTCTTTATATTTTATTATTATACTAGAGGCCCAGTGCACTGTGGGGCGGGGGGGTGGTCCCCTCAGTCCAGCCTGCGCCCTCTCACAGTCCGGGACCCCTCGGAGGATGTCCGCCTACTAAGCCGGCAGGTGGACATCCCTTTCACAGTCCAGGACTCTCACAGTCTGGAACCCCTCGCTCCTTACTGCCCGCCTGCAGCAGAGACGGGAGAGGCTCCCACCACCGCCGCTGCGCTCACTAGCCATAAGCCTGGCTTCTGGCTGAGCGGTGCTCCCCCTGTGGGAGTTCACTGACCACCAGGGGGCAGCTCCTGCATTGAGCGTCTGACCCTTGGTGGCCAGTGTGTGTCATAGCGACCGGTAGTTCTGCCGCTTCGTCAATTTGCATATTAGGGTTTTATATAGCAGGCGTCCTCAAACTACGGCCCGCGGGCCACATGCGGGTATTTTTGCCGTTTTGTTTTTTTACTTCAAAATAAGATATGTGCAGTGTGCATAGGAATTTGTTCATAGTTTTTTTTTAAACTATAGTCCGGCCCTCCAATGGTCTGAGGGACAGTGAACTGCCCCTGTTTAAAAAGTTTGAGGACCCCTGTTATATAGGATAATAAAACCAATTATTTCTTTTGGGACTCCAACTCAGTGTTTGATAAAGATGCAAGATCCAAAGAGAAATAAGGGGTCCTGAACAAAAGAAGTCCAGCTAATTTTCACTTAGATAAGACGCACCTGATTCTACACACAGTCCTCAAAGGCCAGACAAATGAAGAAGATACAAGCTGAGGCAAACGTGAAGGGGTCCTGACACATGGTCCTCTGGATAGGAGGCAGGAAAGCAACAGCGGCTGGAGGAAGTAAATGCTGAGAAGATGGTTCTCCACCCTGGCTGCACATTGGAACCACCCAGGGAGATGTAAACAGTGCTGATGCCCAGGCACCACACCCAGAGGTTCTGATTCAGTTGGTCCAGGGTATGGCCTGGTGGTCAGAAATTTTATAAGCTCCCCACGGAATTAATAATGCGCAGCTCAAGGCTGAGAACCAGTGTTCTAGAGGAAAGAACACTTCTGTTCTTGTTTCTCTTCACTTGCCTCCATCTGTTACTCTCCTGCCTATTCTTTTTAAAATATATTTTAAAAATAAACTTCAGAGAGGAAGGGAGAGGGGAGAGAGATAGAAACATCAATGATAAGAGAAAATAATTGACCGGCTGCCTCCTGCACTCACCACACTGGGGATCTAGCCTGCAACCCCAGGCATGTGCCCTGACCAGGAATCGATTGGAGACTTGGTTCATAGGTCTACACTCAACCACTGAGCCGGCTGGCCTGCCCTGTTCTTAAGTCTTTCCCCCCTCACTATTGGCCAAGGCAGCTTGCACCCAGAGCTCAGATGGGTTGTGCTGGCTGGTCAGGTCATGGGGTAGAAGTCAGCTCTCCAGGGTATACCCTCCTGCCCAGCGTCACAGGAACTCAGATGCACCCTCCCGGGTTTCAGCCTCCCCTCTGCCTCGCTGAGTGACTTCCCGTTCTTGGGCAGCATGTTGCAAACAAAATAAAGCTTGGGGAGGAGTGCCTTGAGTAGTCCAGAAAGCTCCACTGGAAGAAAGATGCAGCGCAGGGCAATCTGAGGTCCACACAGCCAGAAAATTCTTTTCATTTCCTTTTTAGTTTACAGCCAGTGAAGAGCACCCCTCCAAAGAGCGGGTTAAGGATTCTTTCCCCTTTGATAAGTCTGAACCCACGACACTGGTCTGTGGAAGTGACAGGGTAAAAATAGCAGGCAAAACCGTTAGGCTCGTTATGCCTTGAAAGTGAATCAATATTCGTTCAGGCTCAGATAAACTATTTCTGCTGGGACCCATTTGTAAATGTGAAAAGTTCTCTGTAGAAGGGAACAGCGGTTTCTACAGAATTCTACATTCTGCTTCCCGTAGACCTGATTACCCTTCAAAAATTAAATGGCATCCTTTTTAGTTTATTCCAGCTGGAAACCAGCCAAATATATCAGAGGCTGAAGAAATACATGCTTTTTTCCTTAAAACTAAACTGAACTGGGCCATCCGATTGTAGTGCTCTTGAACCTGGCACATAGGAAGGGCTCCGTAAAGGTAGTTTTATCACCCAAAGGTGGTATGGGTGAGGCAAGCCATCAAACAAAGACTAAGCCACTTCTTCAGCTTTGAGCAAGTCCCAGGTGCGTCGGCCACACCTGAGGAAGGAATGGTTGTGAGGAGTCTGGGAAGGACAACCTGCCTGGTGGGTGGGGGAGAGTAGCCGGGGGACAACTGCCATGACTTTGCTTCTCTCTTCTCTTTGCAGTCAGCCTGGAGCAGTGGTTCTCAAGCCACAGTGTGCAACAGAATCACCCCCAGTTTCTGACTCAGTGGGTCTGGAGTGGGGCCTGAGAATTTGCACATCTAACAAGTTTCTGGGTGCTGCTGAAGCTGCTGGTCTGGGACCACACTTGGAGACCCACTGTCCTGAAGAAGTAGAAAAGAAGGTTGTGCTGTAAGACTGGAAAACCCCCTGCTGGAACTAGCCCCAAGGGGCTGTGTCCCTGCAAACCAGACTGGGAAAAGCCTTCTTCTTGACTTGCAAAAAACAGATGCCTTATTGTTTTCACCTGGGAGTGACTCATGCAAACACCATGGAACTCCTTTTATTTTGCTAAAAGAAAATTATGTTCATAATATTTTTTAGGATAATGACTTAAAACACCATTTCTAGCCTCTGCATCTGGGATGCCACACTCATTACTGTCCAAGCTCTCTGAATTCCTTTCTGCATCATCTCCCTGCCAGCCTCAGCCCCAACCCCTACAAATGGCCTGACTGACTCTCAAAGTGTCTTGATGAACAGCCATGTGAGATTTTATTGGCATTTAGGGTTAAACAGGAGTCTTAACCCCAGTTTTGCCAACAACTAGCTCTCTCTCTCTCTCTCTCTCTCTCTCTCTCTCTCTCTCTTTCTCTCCCGCCCTAGGTTTCCCCATCAATAAAAGGACAGTTTGGGATAAGATAATAAGAGTAAAAATGACAATGTTTTAATATTTATAGTTTACTTGGCACACATATCTCAGCTAATCCTTGTGAGTTAATTTTTATTCCCTCCCCATTTTTTTCCCCACAGAGACTGAAAGAGAATTGGAAAAGCACAATCATTTTTGAGGACCAATATTGTTTTTTAAATTACCACATAGGAAATTGTGCTAAAACTATCACTGAGGACATCACACACAGTCCCTTATGTTGCTCAGTGTCCCTTATATAACAATTTATGTAAAAAATCCCTCCTCCAATTTAGTTTCTGATACATGTGTTCCTCCAGATGATATCATATGCATCATTTTACAAGATAGAATGAACTTCTAAACCTTCATGTTTTCCTTTTGTTCCAGCAGCCAGGAAGCTTAGAGCTACTTAGGCCAAGAATATAATAACCATTTAAATTTCAAATTCCTGGTAATGTTATCTCTCACGTCCTATAAGTCCTTACACCTAAATGTTTTCTTGCATAAATCATCTGTGATTAGGGTGACAGTGTAATTGATTGTCTAAATGGGACCATTTTCAGAGTGAAAGGGCCACCATTAATATTTATGCCAGGGTGACAGATGTAAACCAGGATGGTTCCAGGTGGACCCGGATGGGTGGTCACCCTACCTGTAACTGGAAATAGACTTGGTGAAAATTATATACAAACTAGAGGCCCGGTGCACGAAATTCATGCATGGGCAGGGTCCTAGGCCTGGCTGGCGATCAGGGCCAATTGAGCCCTTCCTTCTCCCGGCTGCTGGCTGCCAGCTACTGGCCGGGGCCTTCCTTTGTTCCGTGCTGGCCCCCATCAGTGCACATCATAGTGGGCGGTCGAACTCCTGGTCAGTCAAACTCCTGAGGGGACAATTTGCATATTAGCCTTTTATTATATAGGATAACACTCAATTTGACCATGTAGGTGCAGCAGCTGGGGGTCTGATTAAACTCAATAAAGTCACATGGAGCTGAAGATAGGATATAATTCACAGGAAACAACAGCAACAAAAGAGATTCTGGATGTATTTGGGAGTCTGGGAAGTAACGGGTACAGTGCTGATGGTGCAGCCTCTACCACTTCATTTCCCTAAGCACCAGGACATCCTGACCTGTGGCTGGCGGCAGCTATAAAATCCCTTATGAGAGGGGCTTAGCAAGGCAATCTTGATGTTTGGAAGGGAAAGAAGGAGGGGGACTTTAATCTGAATTGTGTAGCACTTTATTGAAGCTTTTTTAAAGTGTGGATTGTCCCTCTCAAAAAATGGGGTGGTATTGATGAAGATGGTGTGGCTCTAAAAAGCATAGTTACCAGGCAGTCCTGCTGCCTGACACCCTCGTAGGGCATGTCACCCAACATCTACCTACTCACACACTGCTAAACTCTCCCCTCCCCCACCCTGCAGAAAACAGGACTGATCTGCTGGTCATTGCAGGACCACGAAGGCACAGATGGAGGCCACCCAAGGATCGGTGCTTTCAACGGACAACTGGGCGGCCTGCCGTGCTCCTACTCAGACACACTGCTTGATGCCTTTCCACCTTTCCCTCTTCAGTCACAGAGGCAGGTGAGCTTGTTGTGGCCAGGTGTCAGGGGTAGGCTGAATTTGGGGTGTTACAAGAGAGGAGGGTCTGGGACAAACGTGTTCCGCCCATGAGCAGGCCTGAGAGGCTAAGTGTGTATGGAGGGACTTCCTGGAGCTCAAGAGTCCCCAATCTGTCCTCCCCACTTCTCTGCTACACCCATTTAAGCTCTGCTCCCGGCTCCTCGCCTCCCAGCCCTTCAGATCCCAGAGCCTCACCCAGGCTGGAGGAAGCTGTTTTGTCTCTACCAAGAACCCACACTAGAGGGAGCTCTTCTCCAACGTCAGGCAAGGTGCCGCGGAAGGAAAAGCTCTAGCTTCTGCTTAAAGGCATTGTGGCAGGTGGGCCAACTGGCTCTGGTCAGAAGTGGCAGCCCCAGGCTGGCCCTCTGCTGGGCCCACTAAGCCCCTGAGCAGAGGCAGCAGGGCCTGTGAGGTGTGAGTGGGTGAGGGGAGGACCTGCCAACGCTGTGCTGTTTGGGGAGTCAAGTGCCTTGGGATCTGAGGAGCTGCTGGGTGGCAAGGCTGGGTAGCAATTCTTTCCACAAGAGATGACACTTCCGGGAGCAACTAAAGCCTGTGCAGTCTGGAGAGCACACGAGGGTGTGTGAATTGTAAAGTGCTACCCACAGCCATTTTTATTGGGCTTATTAATCTCTGCAGATATGGACATTCTGTAAGGAAGGCCCAGGTGTCCCATAAGAGCCATCTTGGGCCAGGGCTCACAGGAAAGCCCCCAGTCTGGCTTGCCTGGTTCTCTCTACCTGGTGTTCTTCTTCATGTTTTCTCATAAAGACCTGATTTGCATTTTTATTTTTTTTAATTTTGTGTTAATCCTCAGCTGAGGATGATTTTTAGAGACAGTGGAAGGGAGAGGGAGAGACAGAGAAACATCGATGTGAGAGAGACACATCAATTGGTTGCCTCCTGCACACACCCCGACTAGGGCCGGGGAACCTGCAACCCAGGTACATGCCCTTGGCCAGAACTGAACCTGGGACTCTTCAGTTTGCAGGCCAATGCTCTATCCCCTGAGCCAAACCAGCTAGGGGTTGGAGGCCTGATTTTTAGGGTGCCTTCAGATAGGCAATTCTAATAATCTTTAGTTTTGGTCACAACCTGTTTTCAGCTGGAAGAGAGAAAGGTTTGTTCTGCATGCAGGTGAGAACACTGAGGTTTAGGGAGGTTAACCTTTTGCACTCAGATGTCAATTGTGACTCAACACGCTTAGCATTGGTAGCAGCTCTTTTTATACTCTTTGAATGTATCAATAATTTGAAATATTAAAAAATCCAAATAAATAAGTTTGTATGAAAAGAAACTCCAGTTTTTTATTTTACTGTCACGCTTTGTAAAATCTGGGGTATTTAAAAAATTAAATCCTGAGTAGAATAAAGGAATCGAGAAAAAAGCAAGTGAGTGCAAAGGGTTAACTACTTTGCTGAGACCTGACTAGAGCCCTTCTCACCTCCAAGTTTCTGCTCCCAGGCTGCATGTGGCTGCCTCTTCTCAACGGAGAGCGTCTTCCTCAGCAAAAGACACCGAGTTAAAAAGAAAGCTGTGCCTGGGCTGAAAAGTTTCAACTAGGCCAGGGCCTCAAAGCAACACAAAAAGGAACAGAAGTGAGCATTACCTGTGAGCCGGGTGAGCAGTCCCTCAGCCACGGACGCAGTGCCAAACCAACATCCACGAGCTCTCTGACGGGGCCTTTGGGGTGGGCAGACAGGTCAACTGCTTGCCTGGGTAGCACCTCAGGTTTTTCTTCCTCCAGACCAGATAGCAGCCCTCAGCTGGGGCTGGGCATGCAGTACTGCTGCTGCATGTGTCCCCAGCGGAGAGCAGCCCTCGGTGTCTTCAGCTGGAGAACAGAGATGAATGGTTCCACGTAAAGCCCAAGGTGGCCCACGGGTCCACAAATATGGCACGTCGCAGCCCTCCCTCTTCCCATTGGGAGGAATGTTCCGTGCAATCCATTGCTCAACTGTAAAATGACCTAGAGGTCCTCCCTGGACAGACTGTCCAAGCTGGGCGTTCTTGGGGGCTACATGCTGATGCTGTCACACGTAGTGAAGATCTGTGTAATGGCAGAACCGAAGTGTTGAATGAAAATGTTGCGTTTAATCACCTCGGCTCTCTCTACAGCTTGAGTATGAGCATCTTGAGGACAAAAACACATGGTGAGTCACCCTAAGTGCGTGTGCCCCACGAACCTGAACATAAGGCATATGATGGGTGTTTTAGGAAGTACTGGTCTAATCAAACAGACTTCTTTCTCACCTCATTAAGACTGGGCTACCTCTCTTGGGAGAAATTGTTTTTCTGGAACACAGGGAGGGTCCTTGGATGTAACAAGTCAACATTTTGAAACACAATAACCATTTAAAGGCATCTGGGTTTTGTTTGTTTGTTTGTTTGTTTTAATGAACTCCTGAAGAAAAAGATCTTTCATGAGTACAAGTTGTTGCCACATTTCTCCTTCGTTTCTCTCTCAAAAATCAACATTTTCCCCCCAAGAGAATAACTTCATTGGTGTGTTTCACAACCATTGAAAAGCTAGAATTGTGCCATGAGAATAGGCTGTTACTAAGCTCATATTCATCTTGAAGATCATCTTTAAAGTGTTAGGGAAAGGGAACAAGACAAAATATTCCTGGAATTTTTATGTATTTCCCTTGTTGGTAGTGAACTCAAACTATATGACAAAGGTTTAGTAAACAAAACAATATGGTGCCCTGACTGGTTTGGCTCAGTGGATAGAGCATCGGCCTGCGGACTGAAAGGTCCCAGGTTTGATTCCGGTCAAGGGCATGTACCTTGGTTGCGGGCACATCCCCAGTGGGAGATGTGCAGGAGGCAGCTGATCGGTGTTTCTCTCTCATCGATGTTTCTAACTCTCTATTCCTCTCCCTTCCTCTCTGTAAAAAATCAATAAAATATATTTTTTATAAAAACAATATGGTATTGGCATAAAAATAGGCACATAGACAAAGGAAACAGAACAGGAAGCCCAGCGATAAGCCCATGCATATGCATTCCACTAATCTTTGACAAGGACACCAAGAATACACAGTGGGGTAAGGACAGTCTCTTCAATAAATGGCGTTGGCAAAACTGGATAAGCACATGCAAAACAATGAAATTGGGACCCTAATCTTAAACCACACACAAAATTCAACTTGAAATGGATTACAGACTTAATTGTGAGAATACTTCTGGGTTCTACACTCTGTTCCATTTATCTATGTGTCTGTTCTTTCGCCAATACCACACTGTCTTGATTACTGCAGCTCTGTGGTAAGTCCTGAAGTTGGATAGTGTCCATCCTCTGACTTTGTCTTCTTCATTGTTTTGTTGGCTACTCAGGTTTGGGTAAGATTTGATAAGCAGAAATGGAGGTGAGAGCACTCAGAAGAGGAAACTGAGCAAAGGTTTGATAGAGGAACAGGGGAGACACATTTTGAGGGTCAGTGAGTAGTTTCAGCTGTCTGTACCCTAGTTTTATAAATGTAGTTATGGCTGTGTTTTCTAGAAAATAGATACTTCCAACCACAGATGGGTATTGTGAGTACCCAGGCCTAAGAGAGCTCGTGGCCTGGCTATCAGGGGCATTTTGCCAGCCATGGAAGTCAGGAGCCCAGACTTAATATTGTGAACTTTTGTTGATAATGTGTCTATCTTTCAGCCTGATATGAGGGCAGATTGAGAAACCTCCCCATTTTTCTAGCTGTGGGGAGTCAGTGATATTTGGGGGAAGGCACTGATTTGGAGTCAGAAGACCTAAGTTCTAGCTTGGGCTCTGCCATTTCTGGCCTCATAATGTGATACAATTCACTCCCCCCTCTGTGCCTCAGCTCCCTCTCCTCTATGGCGGGATGATGGCAGGTGCCCTCTTGGCCTCCCAGGGAAGTTTTGTTTTGTGTTTGTTTTGGCTGGGTACAGTGAACTTTATTGATGATGCACAAGGTAGGACTTCCTAAGCCCCTCCCCTTCTTCAAGTGGTCTGGGATGGAAACTGTGGTCAGGAGATTCTCAGTGCATTGGGGGATCGATTTGGGTCAAGGACGCCCCAGCAGCTGAGGGCCTCTTTTCCTCTCACTGGGGCTGGTGGTCCAGGGGGGCTCTTACTCCTTGGAGGCCTTGTGGACCATAAGGTCCAACATCCTGTTGCTGTAGTCAAATTCATTGTCATACCAGGAAACGAGCTTGACAAAGTGGTCATTGAGGGCAATGCCAGCCCCAGCATGAAAGGTGGAGTGGGTGTCACTGTTAAAGTTGCAGGAGACAACCTGGTCCTCAGTATAGCCCAGGATGCCCTTGAGGGGGCCGTCTGATGCCTGCTTCACTACACTCTTGATATCATCATATTTGGCAGCTTTTTCCAGGCAGCAGGTCAGATCTGCAACCAACACATTGGGGGTGGGGACACAGAAGGCCATGCCAGTGAGCTTCCCATTCAACTCTGGATGCCCTTGCCCACAGCATTGGCAGCGCCAGTAGAAGCAGGAATGATGTTCAGGCAGCCCCTTGGCCACCACGTCACAGCTTCCCAGAGGGAATATCCACGGTCTTCTGGGCGGCAGTGATGGCATGGGCTGTGGTCATGAGTCCCTCTACAATGCCAAAGTTGTCATGGATGACCTTGGCCAGGGGGGCCAAGCAGTGGGTGGTGCAGGAGGCATTGCTGACGTTCTTGAGAGAGTTGTCATGCGTGTCATGGTTCACACCCATCACAAACATGGGGGCATCTGCAGAAGGGGCAGAGATGATGACCCTCTTGGCTCACCCTTCAAGTGAGCCCCAGCCTTCTCCGTGGCAGTGAAGACACCGGTGGACTCCACAACATACTCAGCACCAGCATCACCCCATTTGATGTTGGCGGGATCTCGCTCCTGGAAGATGGAGATGGACTTTCCACTGATGACAAGCTTTCCATTCTCAGCTTTGACTGTGCCTTTGAACTTGCCATGAGTAGAATCATACTGGAACATGTAGACCAGTGGTCGGCAAACTGCGGCTCGCGAGCCACATGCGGCTTGCGAGCCGCGGTTTGCCGCTCTGTTGACTAATGAGTTTGCCGACCACTGATGTAGACCATGTAGTTGAGGTCAACAAAGGAGTCATTGATGGCGGCAATATCCACTTTGCCAGAGTTAAGAGCAGCCCCGGTGACCAGGCACCCAATGTGGCCAAATCTGTTCACTCCGACCTTCACCGCCGAGTCTAAGGGTTGTGGCTGGCACTGCGCAGGAAGAGCGGCTGTCTGACGAACAGGAGGAGCAGAGAGCCTTCCCAAGTAGCAGGGCCTGCACTCCTCAGTGGGTTTGCTTAAGTTATTAGGAGCATCAGTGAGGAGGCTCCATCTACAGACCCAGCCCGGTTCTCGATTTACCTTAATTTATCTTAAGTTCCTTAAAGGTGAAGGCCCTACTATTTTCCTGTATGTCCATAGTGCCTATCACAGTATCTTGCTTATAGGAGACATTCAAGGAGTATAATTTTGGCTTTTTTAAAAAAAATATATTTTATTGATTTTTCACAGAGAGGAAGAGAGAGGGATAGAGAGTTAGAAACATCGATGATAGAGAAACATCGATCAGCTGCCTCCTGCACACCTCCTACTGGGGATGTGCCCGAAACCAAGGTACATGCCCTTGACCGGAATCGAACCTGGGACCTTTCAGTCCACAGGCCGACGCTCTATCCACTGAGCCAAACCGGTTTCGGCATAATTTTGGCTTTTTAAAAGTGGAACATATTGGGGGAGACCTTGCTTGATAGGCATTTATATGATAAAGTCAGTTGACCACAGGCTTAGCGTGAATCAGATGGCATAGAAGTAAATGTGCAAAAAAAAAAAAAAAAAGTAAATGTGCGGTGTCTAGTAAAGGAGAAGCACACACACAGTGACTCAGGCTTCCCAGCCACAGCGATGGCCCTAGAGAAACTGCCACACCGGCTCCAGGAGTTATGTTCAACAGTGTTCCTTGCAACATTGTCGGGAAAAACCATATGTCCATATGTAGCAGGTCTTCATGTGGACATACTGTTTTTAAAATCCATTTTATTTATTGTGTTAAAACAAAAATATAATTTTCACATATGACATTCAGTGTACCTTTAAATCAGGACTTGGATTACCTAGACTTTATAGGTTTGGGGGCGGAGAAATCCTAATTTAAATTTGTCACCATTCTATTACTTGTTAATTTTTTTCTTTTAATATGAATGACATAAAATGTACACATTGTTTCCAATTTTAAGGAACTAGAGATTTTTTTTTAAATGTCTTATAATGGTTACATGTTTAGTTGAGAAATGGTAATGTATACAGAAATTGAGTACCTTGCTATGGACATATGTTCTTCTCTTGGGTAAATACCTAAGAGTGGAATTGCTGGGTCATAGGGTATGTGTTTGTTTAACTCCAGAAGAAGTTGTCAAACTGCTTCCTAAAGTGTCTGTACTAGTTAGTATTCCCAGCAGCAATGCCTGAGAAATCCTGTTGTCACACATCCTTACTAACACTTGGTACGGTCAGTCTTTTACATTTCAACCATTCTAGTGGGTATGAAATGATATCTCATTGTTGTTTTCATGATGACTAATGATGTTGAGCACTTTTTTATGTGCTTATTAGCCATTCATATATCTTTGGAGAAGTGTCTATTCAAATCTTTTACGCATTTCTTTAATTGACTTGTTTGTCTTCCTATTACTAAATTGTAAGAATAAAAAACAACTAAATCTGTTGGGGTTTTATTTTTAAGGGAGAGAGAAACATCCATCAGTTGCCTCCCGTTCGTGCCCCAACCAGGGATCAATCTGCAATCTAGGAACGTGCCCCGACCTAATGGAACCTACAGCATCCCCAGAGCTTGGAAGGTCAGCTCTTCTTCCTATCACTGCTGGCGGAGAGTGCTCAGATGTCACCCAGCAGTCGGGGTCCAGTGTCCAACAGCTGTAACTCTGAGGGTGAGTAGAATCAACCTCCCTTTCCTCTCAGCTTCTATCCTACTTCCTTATTGGGGATCACATGGATCATGTCTGTTTCCTGCCAGACTTGAGATATTTGCAAGTTGTGGTCAGATGCCCCTTGGAGTCCTCTCTCTTCCAATTTAAATATTTCCCGTTCCTTTAACTGAGCCACCAAGCCAGGGCAAATCTGTTGAGATTTTTATTGAGATTATGTTGAATGTATAGAGTAATTTCTCAACTGATATCTAAATGATGTTGAGTCTTCTGATTATTGTTAGTGTGACATCTTTTCCTATCCTTTTAGTTTTAATCCATCTATGTATTTATATTTGAAGCTGTTTTTTTGGTTTATTTTTTTAATAGCAAATAGTTCTTCTAAAATACAGTCTGACAACCTTTGCATTTTAGTTGGTGTGTGTAGACTATTTACATTTAATATTTATATAATAAAAGCCTAAGTGACTGTTATGGCAAGATGACCAGAATGACTGGTCGCTATGATGCACACTGACCACCAGTGGACAGACGCTCAATGCAGGAGCTGCCTCCTGGTGGTCAGTGCACTCCCACAGGGGGAGCACCGCTCAGCCAGAAGCCGGGCTCACTGCTGGTGAGCACAGCGGCGGTGGCGGGAACCTCTCCCGCCTCCGTGGCAGCACTAAGGAGCAGCGAGCAGGTGGGCAGTAAGGAGTGAGGGGTCCTGGACTGCGAGAGGGCTCAGGCCAGGCTGAGGGACCGCCCCCCCCACCAGTACACAAATTTCATGCACTGGACCTCTAGTATAATATAATAACCCAATAAAATGGAATCATAAAAAGTACTCAATTTAAAAGAAAATAGGAAAAGGGACAAAAACAACAAAGAACAGATGGGATAAGATTCAAAACAAACAGTAAGTTGGTAGATTTAAATATAGATTTTATTTATTTATTTATTTTTATTTTTTTAAAATATATTTTATTGATTTTTTACAGAGAGGAAGAGAGAGGGATAGAGAGTTAGAAACATCGATGAGAGAGAAACATCGATCAGCTGCCTCTTGCACATCCCCTACTGGGGATGTGCCCGCAACCAAGGTACATGCCCTTGACCGGAATCGAACCTGGGACCCTTGAGTCCGCAGGCCGACGCTCTAGGTAAATAATTTTTAGTTGACATGTATTTTTTATTACAGTCCTTTATTTATTTTTAATATATTTTTATTGATTTCAGAGAGGAAGGGAGAGGGAGAAACATCAATGATGAGAGAGAATCATTGATCAGCTGCCTCCTGCATGCCCCATACTGGGGATCAAGCTGCCCACAACTTGTGCGTGTGCCCTGACCGGGAATCGAACTGTGATCTCCTGGTGACCTCCTGGTTCATAGGTCAACGCTCAAACACTGAGCCACACCAGCTGGGTTTATTTCAGTACTTTAAAATACCACTTCCCTGTTTCTAGCTTGCATATTTCCTGATGAAAAGTGCATTGTCACTTTTATCTTTGTTCCTCTGTATTTATTGTTTCTGTTTTTCTTTTTTCTGATTTCCTTTAAGTTTTTCTTTATATCTTTAAAATTCAGCAGGTTGACCATTATGTGCCTGGCAAGTGTTTTTAATTTGTGTTAATCTTTCTTTGGGTTTTCTCAACTGTCAACTCTATGGTTGGTCTTTTTTTTCTTTTTCTTCAAATATTACTTCTGTCCAAAATTCTCTTCTCTTCTCTTCTCTTCTCTTCTCTTCTCTTCTCTTCTCTTCTCTTCTCTTCTCTTCTCTTCTCTTCTCTTCTCTTCTCTTCTCTTCTCTTCCCTTCCCTTCCCTTCCCTTCCCTTCCCTTCCCTTCCCTTCTCTCTCTCTCTCTCTCTCTCTCTCTCTCTCTCTCTCTCTCTCCTTCCAAATTCTCTTTTGGCAAATCCAGTCACATGTATGTTACACCATTTGATATTGCCCCAGAGATCTTGGATGTATATTTTGCATTTTTACCCTTTTTCCTCTGTGTATTTTGGTTTGCATAATTTCTCACCTATCTTGAAGTTCACCAATTCTTTTATCTTTTACATCCATTCTGCTGATAAGAATGTCAAAGTAATTATTTCTGAGATTGTGTTTTTCATCTAACATTTACATTTGACTAGTTTGAATAGCTTTCATCTCATTGCTGAAATCCCTTGTTTATGTATGTTATATACCTTTTCCACTAGTTCTTTTAATATATAAATTATAGTTATTGTGTCGCTTTCCTATTGCTTTTTTAACAGAAAACCACAAACTCAATGGCTTAAAAGAACACACATGTATTATCTTAGAGTTCCAGAGGTCAGTACTCTGAAATGGGTCTTAAAGGGCTAAAATCAGTGTCAGCAGGCCTGCATTCTTTCTTGGATGTTCCAGGAGAGACCTTGTTCCTTGCCTTTTCTAATTCGTAAGACACTGTTATCACAGATGCATGCAAGTCCCCATTTATTTATGTGTTCCCTTGTATCCCAATTCCAATTCTCATTCCTCTCTCTGTCCCCTATATATGTAAACATCCTAATGTGTTTAATGTGGATATTTTTGTTTGGTTTCTTACAAAATATATTTTGTTGTTTGATATACATATGTTTTAAATTGTGTGTTAGTATACTTATATATTGTCTGGTCTCATACTTTTAAAAAATATATTTTTATTGATTTCAGAGGAAGGGAGAGAGAGAGAGAGATAGAAAACATCAATGATGAGAGAGAATCATTGATCGGCTGCCCCCTGCACATCCCACACTGGGGATTGAGCCCACAACCCAAGCAAGTGTCCTGACCTGGAATAGAACCGTGACTTCCTAGTTCATAGGTCAACGCTGAGCCACACTGGCTGGGCTGGTTTCATACTTTTTAAACACAGCACTGTATTTTTAAGATCCATATATGTTATTATGCCACAACTAATCTTCTGCTTCTAAGTGCTGTATAGCATATCATGGTGTGCATCCACCATGAGTTATTCCATTACTCCAGTAATGAACCAGACTGCCTCCAATTTAACAAATAACACTGCGATACGTATTCTCTTGCATGACCTTTTATGAACCTGTATGAGATTTCTTTGAGACAAACCAGAGAGGAATTGCTGGGTCATAGAATATATACGATTTGACTAAATCCTAATTCTCTCCAGGATGGTGGCACCAGTGCCCTCTCCCACCAGCTGTTCAGGGGGTTTCCTATAACCCACAGCTCACAACATGTGGCGTTACTCTACTTTCTAACATTTACCAATCTAATAGGTATAAAATGATGCCTCTTTGTTATTTTAATGTGTACTGCTCCGGTGACTAGTTTAAATCAGTTTGCTTTTGATCTATGTGACTCAGTTGACTTTTTTCTCTTGTGTATCCTCAATTGGGAATGTTTCCCAGGCCCTTTTTAGAGCTTCCCACAAGTATCATTTGGTCTTTCTGCCTTGTTTATTGTCATCACTGATGGCAATCAGATGTAATCAGAGGCAAACTAATTCTTTCCTCTAGTCATTGGCTTACATGGTGAGTGGGATTATGGACATGCAGGGGCCTGAATTTCAAGCTGCAGCTTCCATCAGCAAGACTTTTGCTACAATAGTGTTTGTTTTATTTTAATTGCAATAAATAATTAAATAGAATGAGTTTTTAATAACCATATTTGGGGTTCTGTACTCAAGAAGAGAAACCACTTCTTCCTCAAGGTGTTTGTTAATGATATTTAAAAGCCATTATGGCCCGGTCAGCATGGTTCAGTGGTTGAGCCTCAACCTATGAACCAGGAGGTCATGGTTCAATTCTCACTCAGGGCACATGCCTGGATTGCGGGCTCTGTCCCCAGTGTAGGGGCGTGCAGGAGGCAGCCAATTAATGATTCTGTCTCATCATTGATGTTGCTCTCTCTCTCTCTCTCTCTCTCTATCTCTCTCTCTCTCTCCCTTCCTCTCTGATATCAATAAAAATATATATTGAAAAAATAAATAAAATTTAAAAAGCCATTATGCTTTCACCTCTCTAGGAAAGACACGTGGCTGCATGAATTATCTGTTTGAGAGTCCATGGCTGTGTCTTGAATGTGTGTGCAATTCTATGAAGAAAGTTGGGCCTGTGAGGAAGTTGGTTCAAAGGTAGAATTTGGAAAACAAATAAGACTGTGTCCAAATACTCTCTCAGTAATAAACCAAATGAAAAATGACATAAACTTCCTCTAAGTACTTTCATATGTCTAAACATTTTAGACTTCGGGTATAAATGCCAGTACTTACACCACTACTACTCAGTTAAGGACAAGATCAAGCTACATAAATCCTCCCAGGGTGGATTCTTCTAAGGTCAGATGAGTAGTCAAATTTTCCTTTGCAAGTCCCTGAGACTCTTGTCACACAAAGTCCCAGAAATTGGTTTGTAAGTGTAGGTCATCGCTTTCTCTAGTCATCTGTCAAGTACATTTCCATCCTAGATGTTTTCTGAGTTCTACCTACATTTTCACAACAATGTAGCCACCTGCTCCTTCCAGTCTAGGCTGATCTTCTGCACAGGTGGATAGATTTTACTACTGGATGAACTACATTTGGCAAAGACAATCTGTTTCTTTAAGAAATAAAAAGATGTGCCTCTTTGTACCTCACCCCAACTGATTTGCATCACCTCAGCTATGGTTATGTTAGAGAAGAACATGGCTGTTGCCCGGCCAGTGTGGCTCAGTGGTTGAGCGTCAACCCATGCACCAGGGGGTCACTGGTTGGATTCCCAGTCAGGACATACCAAGAACTCCAGGTATCTGCCATGTGTACAACTTCCAGGTTGTGGGCTTGATCCCCAATGGGCAACATGCAGGAAATAGTTGATCGATACTGATGTTTCTCTCTCATCGATGTTTCTCTCTCCCTCTCCCTCTCCCTTTCTCTCTCTCTAAATTCAATAAAAACATATTTAAAAAAAAGAAGAACATGGCTGTCATGATTTTAGAAGAAAATCTCACTGGTAGCCACCCCACTGGTTAGTAGCAGAGGGAAGGTTGTGTCCAGGGCCACAGGATACATGTGTACAGTTTGCAGACTGTACATAATGGCCAGTAGAGCTGGTGAATGGGAACTGAAATCCAAGCTCTGGGTCCTGACTGAGAGATAGGTCTTCCCCAAAGGGGCCCCACAAATGTGCCTGTAAGCTACCAGAGGCCCCACAAAGTCAGTGTTAGATCTAAAAGGGCCAGATTCAGGGAAGGCTGAGAACAGACTGAGGTTGCTGTTCGGTCCTGAACCCAGGCACTATGTTCTCTGTTACACCCTGTAGAAATTATATGCCTACAACACTCCCTGGAAAATGCAGGTAAATGCCTCCTATCTTGGGAGAAAAAGGTTGTATCAGCAGTTCCCAATGGAGGAGGGGGATTTTGCCCTCAAAGGACATTTGACAAGTCTAGAGATGTTTTTGATGGTCACAATTGAAGGCTGCTACTTGTGGTTAAAAGCCAGAGGTGCTGCTGAACATCCTACAGTACACAGGACATTCACCCATAATAGAGCTATCTTATCCAAAACATCAATAGAGCCTCTACGAAGAATCCCTAAGAACATGAAGGTAAGAAACCCTAAGAATATCCAAAGGTGGATGCAGGGTAATAATGTGGTTATTTTAATCTAATATTTAAGAGGTGCCAGCTGTATATTTAGGTTTTTCCTTGAAGTAAAGGTTTTTCCTCCACCCCAATCCTCCTCCATCCTACCCTCATTTCCTTCTCACCTGTCCTCAAGATGCTCAAAATAAACTTCTACATATATTGTGTGAGTGTCCATGTGCATGTGTCTACGTGTATATGACAGGGGAAAACAGAGACAGGCTGAGAAAGAGAGGAAGACGCTTAAAGAGGCAGAAAGAGATGTTCAGAGAAAGACAGATAGTAAGGGAGTCAGGGCAAGCAGGATAGATGATAGATAGATAGATAGATAGATAGATAGATAGATAGATAGATAGATATAGATAGATAATAGATAGATAGATAGATAGATAGATAGATAGATAGATAGATAGAAAGAAAACCACAGAGGACTGACATCCAACTAAATTTTTTCAACAAATACCATCTATAATATACCAGAGTCTGGAAATTCAGCGAAGTCCCTGTGGTCAATGAGCCCACAATATTTTCAAAAGAAAAAGGCAACCAGCTGTAACACGTGTGATAAGTGGAAAGCTCACAATAAAATCATAAACAAACTTGGAGGGAATGTGGAGGAGGGGCTGACATTCTGCAGGAAGTAGGGTGCAGAGGAGGCCTCAGGGTGAGGTGACTGTTGAGGTGAATGGGGAGAGAAGGCATTTTTGTCAGGTGAACAGAATGAGGAGTGAGGATTCTTGATGGGTGCGTTTGGGGAATGGTAGAGGGCTAGGAGGTGAGGATGCAGGGTGGACTTGGGCAGTGGAGGAGTAGAGGTGGGAAATGAAGTTGAAAGGGCAGTTATGACCCCCCCATAACCCCCTGGTGCAGGATTAGACCTTGAATCCATGCTAGAAGTTGTACACATGGTGGATGCCTGGAGTTCCTGGTGTAATATTTCCTCACCTCTTTCAAGTTTTACTCGTGTCACCTTTTCAATGAGATGTCCCCTAAAAATTTTCAATCCACCTCCCTGGCATTCCCAGCCCCCTTGTCTATCCTTTCCTATAGTACTTGTCATCTAATAACATGATATAATAAACCTATTAATTTAATGTTTATATTCCTTGACTAGAATGTAAGACTCATGAGAGATTTTCTTTTGTTTATCAATGTATCTAGAACAGTGCTTCATGCATAGTAAGTGCTCAATGAATACTTGGTGAATGACTAAATGAATGAGCATGGAGATTAGAAGCATTCCTCCAACTGTCAGCTCCTTCCCAGAACTTTACATCTCACAGCTGCTCCTCAGGAGGTGTAATAGATTTTTAGCGTTGCATAACAAATTACCACAAACGTAGGGTTTAAAATACACGCATGCATTATCTGACAGTTCCTGTAGGTAAGGCGTCCAGGCACAGCTTAGTTGGGTCTTTTCTCTGGGCTCTGACATGACTTCAATAAAGGTGTCAGCTGGGGTTGGGTCTCAGCTGAAGCTCTACTGGGGAAGGGGCCACTTCCAACCCTTCAGCTTATTGACAGAGTTCAGTTCCGGTAGCATGTGATGCAGGGCTTCCATTTCTTCCGTTTCTGTTGGCTAGAGGCTGCACTCATCTCCTAAGGCTAACCTGCAGTTTCCTGCCATGTGAGGTTTCCCAATGTGGCCACAGAAAGGAAGACAGAGACTCCAGCAAGATGGTCATTATGACTTTATGTGACACAGAGGACTGGTACACGAATTTGTGCATGGGTGGGGTCCTACCGGGGGAGGGGCTGTGGGCGGTTGGCCAGCTGGCCTTGCCCCCTGGTCAAACTCCCAGTTGAGGGGACAATTTGCATATTAGCCTTTTATTATATAGGATATTGATGTAATCCCATGCACATAATCACCCACATCCTGTCACCTTTGCCATATTCTATTGATTAGAAATAAGTCACAGGTCCCACCCACTCAACAGGAGGGATCACACAAGGGCATGAATATCAGGAGTTGGATCACAGAGGTCACTTTAAGGGAAAGTACCCCATAGCGGGGGACAGCTAGAGGTGATGCTTCTGCTGTGGACACCATCAGTCCCTTGGTCTTATGCACACCTCAGTCTCTGCACATGTTAGAGCTATATATGCATGTACCTTCCTCCTCCCACAAGATTGGGGACAGAGACTGTTCTTGTTTATTTTTAGTGTCCATTTCTAGAGCAGAGCTTGGCATATAGTAAAACATTACATTTGGAAGAGTGGGTAGAAGGATGGATGGATGGATGGATGGATGGATGGATGGATGGCTAGTGAATGGATTTATGGATGAATAGATGGACAGAAGGGAAAATGAGGTAACAAAACAAGGGAGAAGGCAAAATACCTGGACAAAAGTAGAGTGTCCCTCACCTGACAGTGGGGCCACTCACTATGAAGGACAAAGATATGAGCAATAAATTATACATATGCTCCAGCCTTGTTACTGGAACTGCCACTTGGAGTCATTCGATCAGAGCAGCCAAGAAACCAGAGGTAAACAGTCCATCTTTGCCAGATCTTCTTTGTCCTCCTCAGGGAATGGCAGTGGAAAAAAGCATGAGGGCTGTCCAGATGTTTCATGTGCAAAGGCACCAATGAAATCCTTCAGTTCTTGGTGACTTTGGCAGGTCTGGAGGTATTTCCTAAGAAATAAACTGAAGGAAGAAAGCAGAAAAAGTATTCCTTTGTAATCTTCTCCAAGGCTTTAGGCAAAGGTCTTTGATAACAAAGGATTTTGAAAGTGCTTCAAACAATAAACATTGAATTTTGAGCTAAACCTTCTTGAGAAATTGCTTTAGTGCAGGATAGTAAGTCAAGGTTGTTCCTGGCTTGACCTCTGAGTCCAAGATGGAAGCCAGGTCACAGGCACAGCTGGAGGTGGAGGTAGGGTCTCATCATTCCTCTCTTGGAACAGTGGGAAGTCCTCATAGTTCTCAATGTTGCTTAATGTGTTTTCTACCCACATGCCTCATGGGAGGAAAGATTGTGACATTTTCTGGCTGAGAGCTTTAGACTGAGTGACCTTGGATTAAATCTTTATATATGTATCTGTTTTTTTCCCTCTTTTGCTTGAATTTTAATGATTTCTTTATCTCAGCTGATCCATGACAGGTAATTTGCTTTATGTCATGTAAAGGTCATTAATAGGCAAGGTGAGTGAACTGTGACAAGGTCTCACTAGAGGCCATATTTTATGTCTGCTAATCAGGGCCAGACTATAATAAGGCTGAAGAACACCACTGTTTTTAAGGGTGATTACCGGGCCTTTTGCATGGGTCCAGGTTTGTAAAAATATTCATAAGAGAAATCTGGGAAGTGTCTGGTGCTTAGTCTCCTGGGGAGTAGATGGACCTCAGACGCTCTGAATATTCTGACATGAAGAGAATGTCAGATTCCAGGGTAGATAGCTAACTTTTAGATAGAAATTTTAGCCTGTTTTCTCTTCCCATGTGTGTGTGTTTTTAAATGGCCTATCAGTATGCTGGCACCTCACTAAAGGAACCTAGAGAAGCCGATGAATGACAATGGAGTACTGATATTGCCCTGAGAGCAAATGAGTAAGGAAAATTTGGAATTTCCAAAAGAACAGTGTTTCTTCTTGTTTTGAAAGCCATGTCCTCGCTTGAGAAGAAAGGGGCTTTACTCTGTTCCTCGTCACCTTGGCTTGGCTTGGCTCCTGCCTCATCATTTAGTTCTTCCTCTAATCCGTAGAAGTCCTAACCTGAGGAGCATAGTTCCTCTGGATCCAAAGCCAGTAACTAGACCTGGAACCATCATGGGAAACATTAGAAGACCTGCTACCTCCCTGTTGGGGTCCCTGTGTATTGAGTACACACTTCAGGCCCCAACTTCTAAAAGCTTTGAAAGCTGACTTTGCACAGGTGGAAAGCTTTTGCATGAAGTAATCAGCAAGCATCGATTCCCCTGTTGGGTGCACAGCACTCTGCTTGGTACTATGAGGAGACGCACAAAAAATAAAGTCATGACCCTTCCACTCAGTGGCAGATGTGAATTATTCCAGGGTCATCAGGAACCCCTGACCAGGGAACTGACACTACCTGGGGAATACTTCCAACTCGGGTAATTCCTGGTGCTCACAGCCCATCTGAGCGGATTCATTCTTGGTTCCCAGGTAGCGTCAGAGAAAATGCAGAGCCATCATCTTGTTCGTTTCCCTAGAATGGACTAGTCAAGCAGGTTTCTGTGTAGGAAAAAGAGTGAGTACACACACACTCCCCAGGTGTTTGTCCCAAGCCTGTTTGCTCAGAGTTCTCCCTGTATCCCATCCCTTCACTGAGAGGTTTTTTATGGCACAGACTAGGATCACTTTCAATAAATAATTCTAAGTAAATAGGCTCTGTTTCAATACAAGACTTGCTTTCAATGTATTCCCTCAGAACAAATGGATAAGACCCAACCTTTTCTCTTTTCCCAGTGAATCTTGTATGATTGTTTCTTTCTTCCTAAACATGGGTTTCTCAGACTGCTAGTTTTTCTCCTCTACTCATTTCTTCTCAAGAAATTTAATCTCTATGGAGTATTTTTCAAATGGATGAACACTTCTAACAAAAACTGCTTTCTCAATGGGTCTACATCTTTCTGACTTTCTAATATGTAAAAATGCATTTGGACACAAAGGCCTTCCTGTCTATCTTAGTACTACCTCCTGTCTACCCTGGCCCACTTTTCTCTATTCACACAGCCTCACTCATTTTTAATCCAGTTTTATTTGTTTAATTAATTTTTTTTGTTCTGTCCTCTTGTTTGGACTATAAGCTCCATGAGGGCAGAGGCCACATCTGTTCTGCTCTCCACTGTATCCCTAGCACCTAGCAGAGCAATTGCCATTTAAGAGAATCTCTTTAAAATATTTGTTGAATGAATGAATGAATGAATGAATGAATGAATAAATAAATAAATAATTAAATAAATGAAAATGTTCATAATAAGTGACATATCATGGTTTCCTTAACCAATTAAAAGTAAAATGCAGGGGAGAAACCAAGATGGCAGCATAGGTAAACACCTGAACTTAGCTGCCTCGCACAACCACTTCAAAACTACAACTAAAAGACAAAACAGATATCATCCAGAACCACAGGAAGGCTGGCTGAGTGGAAATTCTACAAATAGAAGGGAAGAGAAAAGCACACTGAGACTCAGAGGAGCTGCAGAAGTAAAGTGCAGAGGTACGGAGGCGTACTCGTGCAAAGGGCAGGACACTGAGACCCGGGGGCCTCTTAGGGCATGGCTGAAGGTCAGCCATTGCTGTTTGCTCCACCCTGTTGATTCCCACCCAATTTACAACCCCATCCCAGCTGTGCGCAGAGGCTTTTGCATATGAGTGGCCTGGCCCTTTGCAATCTAAAATTACCTAACTAACTGAAGCTGGGTCAGAGAGCCCCAGAACTTCCAAAAAAAGGCCCAAGCCTCCACAGCAGCTTGCATTGCTTCACAGGTGGGCCTCATCTGGGCACCTCCAAACCCCAAGCAAAGAAGAGGAATCTGCAGATCTCTCCATAGCTCCTGCTGGGTGGCCTCAGGCAGAGCTAAATTTGCACCTCCTTGGAGATCCAAGAGCCAGTGTACCCAGGGGTCAGAGTGGGACCATCCAGATTACATTTCCTCAGATCCATAAGGGACACACTCAGGGGGCAGACACTGTGAGCACCAAAGCCCCACTGAAACAAGTCCTGCCCCATAAGGGTGTCTCCAGCACAGAAGTTCTCCATCGTAGACACAACTGATCCTCACAGCCAATTGGCCTGGAGGTCAATTCCTCCTAGTGATACCAACAACAATCAAGACATAACTACAACAAGACTGTGCACACAGCCCACAAAGGAGTGCACCAAGAGTATCCACCTCAGGTAATTGGGGAGGCTGAGCCACTGGGCCCTATAGGACACCTAGCACACAAAGCCACTCTATCAACTCAGGGAAGCAGCCAAAATGCGTAGACAAAGAAACAGGTCACAAATGACAGAAATGGAAGAAAGCAAACTACTGGATATAGATTTCAAAACCACGGTTATAAGGTTTTTCAAGAATTTTCTAGAAACCGCTGATAAATTTAGTGAGTCCCTCAAGGATATGAAAAAGGACCAACTAGAAATTAAGCATACACTGACTGAAATTAAGAATAATATACAGAGATCCAACAGCAGACTAGAGGATTGCAAGAATCAAGTCAGCCGAAACCGGTTTGGCTCAGTGGATGGAGCGTCGGCCTGCGGACTCAAGGGTCCCAGGTTTGATTCCGGTCAGGGGCATGTACCTTGGTTGCGGGAACATCCCCAGTAGGGGGTGTGCAAGAGGCAGCTGATCGATGTTTCTCTCTCATCGATGTTTCTAACTCTCTATCCCTCTCTCTTCCTCTCTGTAAAACATCAATAAAATATATTTAAAAAAAAAAAAAAAGAATCAAGTCAAAGATTTGAAATACAAAGAAGCAAAAAACACCCAACCGGAAAAGAAAAAAGAAAAAAGAATCCAAAAATATGAAGATAGTGTAAGAAGCCTCTGGGACAACTTCAAGCGTACCAACATCAGAATTATGGGGGTGCCAGAAGAAGAGAGAGAGCAAGATATTGAAAACCTATTTGAAGAAATAATGACAGAAAACTTCCCCTACCTGGTGAAAGAAATAGACTTACAAGTCCAGGAAGTGCAGAGAACCCCAAACAAGAGGAATCCAAAGAGGACCACACCAAGACACATCATAATTAAAATGCCAAGGGCAAAAGACAAAAAGAGAATCTTAAAAGCAGCAAGAGAAAAACAGTTAGTTACCTACAAGGGAGTACCCATACAACTGTCAGCTGATTTCTCAATAGAAACTATGCAGACCAGAAGGGACTGGCAAGAAATATTCAAAGTGATGAATAGCAAGAACCTACAACCAAGATTACTCTACCCAGCAAAGCTATCATTTAGAACTGAAGGTCAGATAAAGAGCTTCACAGACAAGAAAATTCGAAAGGAGTTCATCACCACCAAACCAGTATTATATGAAATGCTGAAGGGTATTCTTTAAGAAGAGGAAGAATAAGAAAAAGGTAAAGATGAAAATTGTGAACAACAAAGTGACAACAAATACATACCTATCAACAAGTGAATCTAAAAATCAAGTGAATAAAAAATCTGATGAACAGAATAAACTGGTGAATATAATAGAATCAGGGGCATAGAAAGGGAGTGGACTGACAGTTCTCGGGGGGAAGGGGGTGTGGTGGGTGCGGGAAGAGACTGGACAAAAATCATACACCTAAGGATGAGGACAGTGGGGGGTGGGGGGTAAGGGCAGAGGGTGGGATGGGAACCTGGTGGAGGGGAGTTATGGGGGGAAAAAGAGGAACAACTGTAATAATCTGAACAATAAAGATTTATTTTAAAAATTAAAATAAATAAATAAATAAATAAGTAAATAAATAAATAAAATAAAAGTAAAATGCAGCCCTAGCTAGTTTTGCTCAGTGATTAGAGCATAAGCTGCTGACTGAAGTGTCTCCGATTCAATTCCAGTCAAGGGCACGTACCTCGGTTGCAGGCTTGATCCCCAGCCCCCAGTTGGGGTGCGAGTGGGAGGCAACCAATTGATGTCTCTTTCTCACATCATTGTTTCTCTGTGTCTCTCCTCCTCCCTTCTACTCTCTCTAAAAATCATTTGGGGGAATAGCCTTGAGTGAGGATTAACAAAAAAATAAATAAATAAATAAAAGTGAAATGCAGGGTGCAGCAACAGTAGAGGGTAAGCAATACCAGATATGTCAGAACTGGGTTTTGGAGAGTGGAGCAGAGTGCAAAGACGCTAACAAGGCTGACAAGTCCAACGGCAGTACCTGTCATCATGGAGGTGAACGCCCGCAGCCAGCCCAGGAGTCAGAGAAGTTGATGGAGGATCCAGGGGAGGTGGCCGTTGCAAACCTGGTCACTGCTTCATACCAGTGAGTTGGGCGAGCACGTAGAGACAATGGGTGTGAGCTGCAAAATGGCTGCTGCTTCCCTTCTACCCTCCAAATCTCACACGAGAAAGGAAATTCTGGAAAATGTGGTTCAGCCTAGCTAAGCTGACACATTACGAAGTCATTATAGTGGGCACTCACTGTTTGTTAGATGAATGAGTGAACGAATGAACGGGCACAGCAGCAGCAGGCACTAGTCCACCTGGTCTCCCTAGAATGAGAGCTCCATAAGAAACAGGATTTTTCCTGTGACCTGCTGTGACCAGGCCACAAATACCCCAGAACCAGAACTACTGAAACACAACTAGACTGCACCCTGAGGAAGGCCAGGTCAGATTCCTAGAACTTTGTCCTGGAAGGCCCCAGGTTTAGCTAGCTCAGATTTTCCACTTTTTTGTCAGATGGTCTGCATGAACTCTGATGCAATTGCAGCATCTCTGTCACCTTAGTGTCTCCCTAGCTCTCCATACAATCTCATTTTTGTTTTAAAGGATGTATGCCATGCCCTAGCTGGTTTGGCTCAGTGGATAGAGCGTCGGCCTGCGAACTGAAGGGTCCCAGGTTAGATTCCCGTCAAGGGCACATACCTTGGTTGCAGGTTCCCCAGCCCCGGTCAGGGTGCGTGCAGGAGGCAACCAATCGCGGTGTCTCTCTCACACTGATGTTTCTCTCTGTCTGTCTCTCTAAAAATCAATGGAAAAATATCGTCGCCTAAGGATTAACCAAAAAAAGATATATGCCTCTCTGCCCCTACGACTCTACCTCTATATGTCAGAAATACCAACTATCAACCGGGGTGCTCGCCGATGGGTGGATTACTGGTTCCATTGTGCTTTTCCTCTTTGTGCTTTCCTATGTCTTCCACTTTTTTTTTTTCATTGAATGTGAATTACCCCTATCATCCCATACACAAAACAGTTACAAAAGTGCTTTTGTGTACTATCACTAAGGTGGCTGGAGCAAAAAGAAAAGAGAACTAGTGTTTGTAAGTTTTTAAAATAAATATTGCCAGCAGAATCTTACATCTCAGCATGAGCCACTTAAAGTATAGATGCTACTTCTAAAGTTACAATATCATTGGTAAGTGAGATACAGGGCAGATCAACAACATAATATTTGTACTTTGTGCTCAAATCTCTCTCAGACATGGAAACCTGGGGAAGTTTATCATCTGTCAAATGTTGGTTTTCAACTTGAATTAGCCTTTCCTTGATCTTTATACCTTATATCGACTAAAAGACTATATACTTTATTGGTCCAAAGAAGTACAATAAATAAAATAAAACAAATGGAGATAACTTCCCATTTATTATGTATTATAGCTGCAGAATTACATGGTTAAAGATTAAAGAAAGATGTCAAGAAATGGTGTTTGTGGGCACGAAAAATGCAATTATCACTGTCTCATGGATCTAATAAGCAGTATAAAGTAAAATTAAAACAGAACTAGATATTTGGCTTTAAATGAAAACCAGGGCATATTTGAAGACCAAGCTTTATAATTTCATCCCTGTTTTCATGGCTGGGTAAAACCTACTGGCAGTAAAAAGGATCGAAGTTTCTTCACCCAAACCTCCCTTAACAAAGCACTAAGGTGGCCTCAATAAATTACATAAGGAAGGTTAAGATTGTTCTAAATTTTGGAGAGCTAAATTTTCTTTTCTTAGTTTCCTCCTGAACTAATTCTTTTTCTGCAAAAAGCTTTATTATTTCTGTGCAGGCAGAACCGAAGGCATGCAGTTCCAAGAGAGCCTGGTTCAGGTTCTTCTCCATGACGGTGGCAGCTTCCACAGCATCCCCGAGTTTTACGCCTCTTGTCTTGGGAAGGGCTTCTGCAGGTCCTGGAAGAGGGCTTGGCTGCCACACTTTGTTTTGCATTTACAAGAGATGCTTGGCACCCTCAAGCTTCTCCTGGGCCAACTCCCAGAAGGAGTGGCCCACACCCTCCGGAGCCACATTGTCTAGGTCAGAATAGAAGCCCAGAGAGAGGTAAGTGTAGGACACCCTCAGATGCCAGTTGACCAGGCGGTTGACAACAGACTCCACCTCAGTGGAATATTTCTGACTAATTTGGGAGCTCATGGTTGCTTAGCAATAAGGAGTTAAGCTCAAAAAATTGTGTTGGCTGGTCTCAGAGGCTAAGGGTGGCTGAGATCATTCCAAAGGTGGTGACTGGAAAAGAGGTTGGAAGGTGGTCAGAGGCTAGAAGGTGGGTATGTCCTGCCCAAATGTTGTTAAAGCAAGAGACAGATCCTGGGGGCTGCTGAGAGCATTGCCTCCTCCTGCTCTAATTCTTTATAGAGGTGAGTCACCAAGAGGCAAGCTCACTTCTGTCCCTGGTCTTCCTCAGCTTCTCTTCTTCTCTCAGGCTTCTCCTTTATTTTATCCCCAAGTTTGACAGTTCAACCAAGCAAGGCCGGGGGCCCTCTTAACATATGAAGGATAGGTGAGGGACAAGTTTAGTGCCCTCTCCCATCATTTGTATCAAGGCAAAAGTGGGTGAGATGAGCATCAAGGGTAGTTTTGGGAAGGGGTGTGAAGGATGAAGACAGATGAAAGTCAGAAAAGGGACCTTGATTGCCTGAGAAGCATATGGAAGGGAAAGGACCAGATCTCTTATAAGGGAAGAATTATGGGAATGCTGCATGTGTCTGCATTCTGGGTTTCATTTGCACTACATGAGAGCATGATCTTTTATTCCCACCAAAGAAACCTGTCCAAAATTAGCCAGGCACTTTTTTCAACCCCCTCCAGTTTGGCTCAGGGGTCTCACTAAAATCTCAAGACTGGTTCTGGTCTGACCTCTTGAGGCTTATCATAAAACGTCTGTCTTTCTCCTGGAGTCTGAGGTCCTGATCTCTCAGCCACAACACTTCATCATATATTGATGATGAATCCTCCCCCTGAAAGAATCCGTTTTGCAATTTAGTGGAAGAACCAACCAGACCATTTGGTTCCTACAAATAAAATAACCCATGGAACATGGAATGTTCCCCTTCTCAGCCAGTTATTTCATGCTGGAGAGACAGATCTTTGCATTTATCCAGCGTCCACTAGATTGGGTGCCAAACAAGTTCATGGGGGTAAGACCATGAGAACGACACACAGATGAAATTCTTTTGGTGTCAACACAAGCTCTGTGAGGACAAACGTACTTGGAGCTTGACTCCATCTCTTCTGTCTTGTGGTGGGTTACTACAGTTCATCAGGAAAATAGTTGGGAATTTGCAAAATATCCAAATCCTCCCTGGGGAGTCTGTGCTTCTTGGCTTCCCTACAGCACCTCTGTGAACCCAAGATAGGTTTATTAACCACCCTCTTGGTTGCACCGCTATTATTATTCCCATTAGAGTAAAATAGTGCAGAAAAATAGAACCTGTGTTTACATTTCCTGTTTCAGGTAAACAATTTCATCTGAAGAGAATAGCAGATGCTGTTTTCCCATGACTATATTCCTCTCAGTGCCCAGGCTAGAGGGCCTACAAAATAGAAGCATCTTCCCCAACAGCACTCTCCACATGCCCTCCTTCCTCACCCTGTAGCTATCTCTCCAGCTTTCCTCCTCCATGGTGAGTGCACACATAGGAAACCACAGGGGGCTCTGGTCAGTGTTCCTCAATGGTTATAGCATCAGCCTGTGCACCGAAGGGTCGCAGGTTCGATTCCCCATCAAGGACACGTACCTGGGTTGCAGGCTTGATCTATGGTCCTGGTCCTGGTTGGGGTATGTGGGGGAGGCAACCAATAGATGTGTCTTTCTCACATCAATGTTTCTCTTTCCCCCCCTCCTTTCCACTCTCTCTAAAAATCACTGGAAAGAAGGGTGTCCCTTGGGTGAGGATTAACATAAGATATGTACAGAGTTATATAACAATTCAAGGGTTTAAATGGTTCCCAAGCTAATATGACCCTCCCCTAACTTCCTTTTCTGACTCCCCTGACCTACCTGGGGTCCTGTCTGCTTCCCATACTAGGTACCAAATCACAGTCATGGAATTTTAAAGTGGCAAGAAAGAGGATGAAACTTTGATCTGGGAAGAGGAACTACCTTGCTACTTCAGCTGCAAGTTGATGACAAAGCTGGGCCTGAAACCCTCCTGTGTTTTTATTCACAGACCTATGCTCTTTCGAGATTCAGTCCTTGGGTATAAACAATAACAGGCTGTCAAGTTACCAAAATTAAATTAAGTCAAAATAGGATAAGCCTTTGTTGGCCGTAACATCATTGAGAGGAGACTACAAACTCTCTCATTCCCAAGAGTCTCAGGGGGTCTGAGTAGGGTCTAGGAACACAGTGGATATGTTCAGTCACATGAAACCTTCCTTCCCTCCACTATCTACCTAGTGGCCATTCGCAGCATGACTCATTCCTAACACTGTTTAGCTTCTGGCCTCCGTAAAATCATAGATGCTCAGGAAAGGAAGGGGCCTTAAACAGCATACAGAATAACCAACTGTCTGGGTGCATCTGAGATCACATATGTTAGAAGCAGCTGCAGGTGTGTAGGCACCACCTGATGTTTAAGCCCATGCCTGTGTCCACAGATCCTGGTGAGGCCTAAAGATTTGGCAGTTATCTGGTGAGTTAATCTGATTAGGACTTAAACTATGTATTTTAAGCCGGAATGTTCACTATGCCACTTGAATTAATCTACTTGGCAGTCTACGCTGCAACACTCATGTAGTAGAACTGGGGAGTACTCTCTACTTATCTGATTTTCAAGTATGAAGTCCTGTGGGTATCCCTCTGCTCCACAGGATGTCCTAATGTAGCCACTCAGGCCCTGGACCATTTCCTCAGCCCATGCTGGCCCTGGACCAGAAATGGCCTTCCTCCCAACCCAACACGGATGCTGTGGGAAGCCTGGTACAGTGACCTGTGCTGTGCCGACCCCACCACTCATCTGCTCACTGGGACAGTGCCTCCTTTGTACCATTGTTCGTTTTTTGGCTGTTTGGGTTTTTTGGTTGTTTTTTTAAACTGTTCCTTCTCCCCAGCTTTAACCACATTCCCTCAGGGCCTCAGTTGAAGCCAGCCCTGCCCAAGCACATTACCACAACGGAATTTGTGATTATCTCTAAGTAGGCCATGGACATCTTTTCAGATGACCCTTCTGAAGTGAGAGAGTCCTGGGAAATCCAGTCACTTCCCCTCAAACGGAAGGGCAAGCCTCTGGAAAATTCCACAACCCTGCTTCTTGGTTACTAGAAGAATAGGGACAAGGAGTGTGTTAGGTTGATGCCTAATCTTTAGGGCAGTGGTCAACAAACTCATTTGTCAACAGAGCCAAATATCAACAGTACAACGATTGAAATTTCTTTTGAGAGCCAAATTTTTTAAACTTAAATTTCTTCTAACGCCACTTCTTCAAAATAGACTCGCCCAGGCCATGGTATTTTGCGGAAGAGCCACACTCAAGGGGCCAAAGAGCCGCATGTGGCTCGAGAGCCGCAGTTTGCCGACCACTGCTTTAGGGCATTGATTGAGTTCTCTTGAGTGAGTTAGGGTAAATCTCCAGGAAGTGGAATTCTCAAACTGGAATAGTTACTATAACAACATGAAGATAATCTCAGGGCAAACTGTAGAGGAAAAAAAAAGGGGGGGGGCAAATGTGTGTTAATCCCTTAGGGTTATAAAGTAGAAACCTCCTTCAGGTCCAGGAGTCTTTCTTTTGATGAGCCAAATCTTTCTTTCACATATTTTTTCTTGAAAAGTTTGTTTTCTTAAATGTTTGTTATTTTAACTACGTCAAAGCAGCTCAGTTTAAATATACAGAATGTACCAGGAAACCAGACATGTAATCATTAAGGGCAAATGTATATAAGTCATGTTTACTTGAGAGTTCATGACACCAAAGATAAAAACATTCCTGGCCCACCTCCGGTCAATAGACTTTTTGCTCTGGAGACCAGAGTCCCCCCTTGTGGTCTCAAAGTTCCAGAGTGATAACTTTGGATACTTCGGGGTCCTGAGGGTCCTAACCTTTGTCCTTCTCTGGAGTGGAAGTGGCTTGGGGATGGGGAAGATAAGAGACCACTTGCAGCCTCTGGACAGGCAGAATAGAGTTGCCCTGGACCATTCATGACAGGATGCAGAACTCCTGAATCTTCAGGAGTTTGCCTGGTTAGTGGCCACATCCAGCTTTTGCTGTAAAGGCCACTGCTCTAGGTGAGGGAGGCTGAAGGCAAGTAACCAAAACAACTACTCAGAGGGGAAAAGACCTAGCATGGCAAACGCCAAGGATTATTTTATTTTATTTTATTTTATTTTATTTTATTTTATTTTTTGTTAATCTTCCCCCGAGGATATTTTTCCATTGATTTTTCTTTTAGAGAGAGTGGAAGGGAGGGGAAGAGACAGAGAGAAACATCGATGGATGTGAAAGAGACACATTGATTGGTTGCCTCCTGCACATGTCCCAGTCAGGGTGGGGGATTGAGTCTGCAACCGAGGTATGTGCCCTTGACCAGAGTCAAACCCAGAACCCTCCAGTCAGCGGGCCGACACTCTTATCCCCTGAGCCAAACTGGCTGGGGCAAGGATTTTATCTTATATGTCAAATCTTCTTAGTGTCTAGCAAAATGTCTAGTCCTTAGGAAGTGCTCAGTAAACATTTGTTAAATTAATAAAATGATTGATTTATAAGACCAAGTCAAAGATTTAAGCCTGGGGATAAGGAAGGCAAAAGGAAATCTAAGGGGATTAGTCAGAAACTAGGGAACCTTAGTAAGTTTCAGAATCATTATCTCAACAGAGAGTTCCTTTAACCCAAGACCCAGGTCCAAATGCAACTCTCACTACGGTTGTGACATGTGGTGTGAGCTTATTGACATTTGAACTTTCTCATGGCAAATTAGATAGTGGCTTGAACTAAAATATTGGCAATGGGGAGAGAGAATGGATGAAATAGAAATGTAGGAAAGGTTGGATGGAGAGAATTTGGAGAGTAAAAGTATTTAGTTTAGTTGTCAAAGAATAGTGACTCAAAGGTGAAAATAATATGGAGACAATTTCTAGTTCACAGGATTGCTGTAAGGAGTAGATGAATTAACCAACACACGGAGTTCCTGGAATAGTATTTGAGTGCCATTGGGTAGATTCTTAATAAAAGCAGCTTTGTCCTCCTCCTTGTCCCTCTCCATTTTCATTAAAGGTATGGCTATCCTACCTAGACACCTCAGAGTGCCTATTCCAAGGAAGCTCTGCCACTGATGTCTCTATCTGAATCTCATGATTGAAGGCCATGGGCATACCCCTACCTCTGCTGGTTTCCACTGAACAGATAGAAATAAAAGTAGAAGTGTCTTCTCTCCAGGGCTACATCAGGAAAACTCTGAAAGCCATTCTCTCACAGTCAGAATGTTTTCTTTGTTCCTTTGAGACAGAACCAACATCTCTGTGAGAGACAAAGAGGCAGCTGACTCAAGCTGAGTAGATGCTCTGGGCCGGGTGATGGCTGCACAGTGGTAGCTGGGGCTGCAGCCCTGAGATTTCAAAACTTGTGTGGTGGTATACATCATGACAGCATGTGGAAGACTTTTTAAAAAACTGAACACATGCATTTCCAAATGTCAGGTTCTCATTCAACCTCAGACCTCCCCAAAAACACTCATACTGAGCTCTCCTGTGATGTCTTCAGGACCCCCATCAAACACAGAAGGATCAGATACAAGTATGGCCACTTTCCTGATTCTTTCCCCAGAAATATATTCACACACTCATTTAGTCAACAAACACTTACTAAACTCCTACCTTGTGCCATGCACTGTGCTGGAAGTTGGGGCTTAAAAGAAACAAAAGTAAGGCCATATTCCTTTCCACAACCTTGTAGGAAAGACAGATGAACCAAAGACTGGGGTATTGTGTGATGTGTTAGAGAGAGTAAGTTGCTGCAAGCAGCCCCAGGAGCACAGAGGAGCGTCACAGAGCCCAGGCAGCGTTTCAGAGAAGACTTCCTGGAGGACAAGACAGAGTTGGCTGGGTGAAGAGGGCAGCAGGGCCTTCAGGTAAAGGAGCAGCAAATAGGATGTCCAAAGGCAAGTAAGACCGTGGCTCAGTGGTTCTCACCCTAGCTGCACATTGAAACCCTTGGCAGAGCTTTTAACAATTACTGATGCCCAGGCCTTCACACAGACCCATGAAGTCAGAATCATTGGAGGTAGGGCCCAAGAATAACACTTAAAAGCACCCCAAGTATATGTTATGGCAGGGTCTCTCTTTTCCACGTCCAGCAGGGAAAAAGAGATGATCCCGTTCTTCGAGTAGAGGGGCTGGGGATTGAGAAATAAAAGAAAGAGACAAGACACAGAGATAGAAGGAAAAAGCTGGGACCGGGTGGACCGCTGCCCTCTTCTGATGGAGAGACAGTGACCCATAGCCAATGCAGTGTGTTTATTTTATACCCCCAAATACCAGGACGTTTCACCAAAAGTCAAGACAAAGGAGATTATTTGCATTCTTGAGGAGGCCTGAGTCCTATTCATTCCTGGTGCTTGACTGGATTTACATATCAAAACCCACTCCCTGACACCTGGGCAAAGATAAGAGTCAATGCTGAGAACACATCTGCCATTTTGGTAAAATGTGTATCCAAGATGAGGCTTTGCCTGCTGCCTTGGATTCAGCTGACAATTATTAAGGAAGAATGCCCATGTGCCTTCCCAGGCGCTCTCTACAATATGTAACAAGAGTTAAGGGCCCCTGGTCTAAGGAAGAGTCACCAACACAAAATCTTTGGAAAAGAAAAGCACAAAGAGTACTCCAATAGCTCACTCTACCAATATTCTGAAACACTGGCTCTTAAAGTCTATGCAAAGTGTGCAAGATCAAGGGATGCACTGACCTATTCTTGAGTCTGTAACAGTTCTACCATGCAGCCCCCACCCAAATCCTAAATCAATGAAGTATGTGGGTCTCAGTCACCTCCTGTCCCCCATACCCACTCCTCTGCCCACCCACTTGCCCCTACCAGGAGTAGTAGCTCATGAAAAATCACTTGCCATGCTTAATGGAGTGTACTGTGGTCCTACAGTCCAATAATATTCTCCTCAGAGCTCCAATGAGGACCTACTGGTAAATACTAATTTTAGAAAACTTAAGAGAAGTCTTCCAGGTCAAACACAAAACTCCAGACACAATACAAGTGCCTTTGACAAAGTAAATAATAAACCAATAAATCAAACTTGGCCATTTTCCTAGAGACTTGGATGAAAACATAGAAATCATGTCCCAGTCTGAAAGGGAAAGGACTACCTTGGACCAAGCGACTGGCCAATCGCTCGCATCCACGAGAAGGCAAATGTGGAAATGGGTGTGAATCCCAGTTCAGCCACTCACTGCACCATGTTGGGCACAATACTTAACTGCTGTGAACCTGTTCTCTTCTCCGTGAAATAGCTATAATCACATTTACCTGATGTGGTGGCTCTTGGCTTAAAGGAGAATATATGCAAGGTACCCAGCATAACAAGTATCCAGTATCTGACAGCTGGCTGATCAGTCAGTGATAACTCTTATAACCAGGATTTATTTGACATTATACTCTATTATCAGAAGCTGTGTTACAGGAGTGGAAAAAAAACACAGGGAGTAGAAGGATGGGCCAGGTCGAGGTTCTCCTCCTGCTGCCACTTTCTCTTGTCCCTGGAGGCAGCACATAACTCTCAAGACATCTCAGTCTGCAGGCTGCTCCTGTCTCTCAAGGATGGTTCCCAAATGCACCTCTGAAGCCCCAATACCCAGATGATGACAGTATCTAAGAGTCTGCATCTCACCCTTTGTTGGCCTGGGCCCAACCCATATATGATGCTCCATCACCTTTTATGTACTGACCTCTCTAATGACCAGCATTGGGAAACTGCCCTTCACTCCTCCACACTCAATTGGACTTTGCTAAAAAGGTTAGTTCCAAGATGGTATGTTAATGGAATTTTGTCAGATTAAGCAGGAACCTCTGGTAGGTTCTTAGCCTTTTTGTGCCACGGACCCCTTTAGCAGGTTGACAAAAATATCCATAAAGGCATAAAATAAAAGACACAGACTCACATAGGAGTTCAGTTATACTGTAATATAATTCTACCAACTTCCCATGAAATTCCATGGATTCTATATTATAAACACCTGATGGCTGAACTCCCCATTGAAAGCTTGGGAAACTCTATGAGTTCACTCAGCTAGAAGTAAGAGAACCAGGGCAAGAGCCTATTTCTGGACCTGGACTCTCTCCAATTTTTTTTTTTTTTAATTTTAGAAAATTAAGAAAAACAAAACAACTCTTACTGCTTATGCATGGAAAAATCCTGAATTCTGCCTAGCTGGCATGGCTCAGGGTTGAGCATTGACCTATGAATCAGGAGGTCATGGTTCGATTGCCGGTCAGGGCACATGCCCGAGTTGAGGGTGCGGGGCATGCATGAAGCAGCCAATCAATGATTCTTCTCATCATTGATGTTTCTGTTTCTCTCTCCCTCTCCCCTTCTCTCTGAAATCAATAAAAAAATATATTTTTTTAAATCCTGAATTTTGTCCATGTTGGAAGGTATGGACAAGGCCCTGCTGCCCCATATATATTCATAAGAACTTACCTCAGGAAGTAAGGTAAGGACTTACCTTATACAGGACTAGTGGCCCAGTGCACAAAATTCGTGAACAATAAAAGCGAATGAATTAATGGAAATATTTTAATATTGCTATTTGCCCTTTCTCTATAATAGAAGTGTCAGAGATGAAAGAAAATTAGTGAAATGTATATGAAAATTTCCCTCCTGTTAGAGTCTGGGGCTTGTCCCGGGACTCAGAGTCAAGTCCCCGCCCACCCGCATGCACTCAGAATTGCACAAGACCCAGCCCCAGCCAGCCCCACCCCTGTCAAGCCCTGCAGGGCGGGTGGCAAAGCCTCAGGTCCCCCGGCCCAGTACCGGGTGGGAGGCGCAGCCTCAGATTCCCCATCAAGCCCCACTGGGCAGAGGGCACGGCCGCAGGCCCCCCAGCCCGGCCTCAGGTCCCCGGCCCCGGCTCAAAGGCGCGACAACCATTTGCATATTAGCTCTTTATTATATAGGATTGCAAAACCAGAAGAAGATTGTTTCCCAGCAAACATCTGGAAAAGCCCAAGGCCACAATAACTTGACTGAGGATTCATCTAATGCACTACTAAGTGGCAGCAGATGTCTTAGCTCCTGGAATTTGACCGATGATAACATTAGATGGTCAACTAAATGACTTTCAGGTGGCCTTTTTCAAGGAAGGAATGAATGAGCAGTGTCATCTTTCCCTGCTGAGAAGGTTGATAGATATTTAACCTGAAGGCATTAACCCCTGGCCACTGTCCTAGCTGAACCCTTTCACTCGTTCCTATGTTGGGGCAATATGATGGTTAAAAGTGTGAGTTTGGAGTCACACCTCAGGGTTTAAATTCTCAGTTCAGCACTTTAGAGAAGTTGCTTGACCACCTCTTTTCACCTCAGGTTTTTAATCTCTAATAAGAGATTAAAAGTACTAATCCCTACCTTGCAGGGTATGGTGACAATTAGAGCTAATATATGGAAAGCACCTATACAGAACCTGATGTGTCGTGTTTCAATAGTTAGGAGCTAGTATTATAATTTGTTCTAGGTTGAACCCTGCACCTTCCCCTCTATGTCCCTTACTGAATAAAGCAGATTTTAGGGCAGATATAATTAGAGGAATGACTGTGTTCTGGGAAGTCGCCATGATCAGAGCAGACCTGTTTTGTTTGTCCAACATATCTCAGCAAGATACGTGACTTGACCACAGTCACACAAAGAGAAAATCCTACATCTTCTCACCACCAAATCCATATATCTTTCTGCATCTGGTGGCCTACCCTCTGCCTTCCCTCTTGTTTCTATGGACACAGAACCCCTGCTCCTCTCAAAAGCTAGCCTCTCTAAATGTGCTCTGGATCCCATCATAGTCTCCTACTTAGGGTTGCTCTTGTAGTCTCCACCCACCTCTCCTACATGGTTAATATTTCTCTGGACCAGATCATCCTCATGTGCATGCTCTTAGTATCTCTCTTAACGTCCATGTCTACTTTCAGCTATTAACCATTTCTCTCCTTTCCTTCAATATTAAAGAGAGTTGCTATCTCCACTCCTTCCACCAACCAACTCAAATTTGGCTTCTATCCCCTCTACTCCATAGTGATTGCTCTTGTCAAGGTCACCAATGACCTCCGTATTGTTAAATCCAGCGGTCACTTCTTTATTTTTATCTTCTTTGACCTCTCAGCAAAGGTTGATGATTTCCTCCTTCTTGAAACATTTTCTTCCCTTGGCTCTGTGATAGCTCCCTGTCCTCTGTTCGTTCTGTTTCCTTTATTGACTCCTTCTCCTTTACTCGACCTCTGTAGGTTAGAGGGTACCAGGGATCTGTCCTGAGCATACTTTCGTCCTGTATGCTTTCTCTCGGTAACTCCATCCAGTCCCATGACTTTGAGACCATCTATGTGCTTATGATTCCCAAATCTCTGCCTCTAGCCCTGACTTTCCCCCCAAACTTGACTTGAATATCCAACTACCTTTTTAATGTTTCTACTTGGATGTCTAATAGACAACTCAGGCATAATTCATCCGTGAAAAACTTCTTGAGTTTTACTCCCAAACTTTTTCCTTCCTCAGTCTTCCCAGTGTTAGTCATTGGCATGACCATCCACCCAGTTGTTCAACCTATAAATCTAGGAGTCAGTCTTAATTCCCCTCTTTTCTCATTTTCCATATTCAATCCATCAGCATGTCTTGTTCACTTTATCTGCAAAGCATATTTCAAATCCATCTTCTTCTTTTCATTTTCAGTACAGTTCTTCTAGTCCAAGCCATCATTACCTGAACGACTACAATAGCTTCTCAGCTGACCCCTCTGTAATCACTTTACAATTCATTCTTGACGTGGCAGCCTAAATGATCTTCTCATGCTCTTGCTTAAAACCCTCCCATAGCTTCCCATTGTACTTAAAATCCAAATTCCCCAAAGCAAGATATAAAATGAGTTTATAATATAAACTCATTTTGAATCATTTTCCTCTTTGCCCTCTCCACTCCAGCCACACTGGTCTTTCTGTTCCCTGAAACACAAAGTCTGCTCCCATCTTGGAACCCTTGGTAGGGTTCTAAGAATTTCCCAGGAAAGGGTTCTAAGAATTTCCTGGATGGGGTTCTAAGTGTTTCTCTCTCTCAGATAGTTACCCAGGAAAACAATTCAAATAAAGTCTCAGAACTGGCACTTGTTCCTAGAATGCTGTTCCCCATGATCCTTGCGTGACTCGTTTCTTTTTATCATTCACATCTCAGCCAAGATATAAGTACTCAAATAGGCCCCTTGCTAACCACCCAACTAAAGTAGCCACCCAGTCACTCCCTAGCATGTCACCCTATGCTCTCGTGTATATTTTCCTGTCTCTGTATCTGACTCTCCCCTGGAAGGTAAGCCCCACAAGACCTAAGGCATTGTCTTTCTTCTTCACCACTACATCTGCAGGACTTACCCTGGTAGTGCCTGAACATGGCAGTGCTTGACATGTGTTGTTGAATGGATGGATGGATGAATGCGTTAGCAACAGAGCTAGGACTAGAACCCAGGCCTCCTGCCTCCCAGTTCAGAATTATTTCCCCTGAGCCATATCAAGTTGCAGTTTTTATCAGTTTGATTGCTTTCTTCTGGTTCATCAGATGCTTGGTGCCATTCAGTTCTCACCTGGTTCCAGCTCCTAGTGATAAAAGAAAGTGGCCATAAGGGGGCAAGAAGGAGAGGAAAGAAAAAGTGAAAAAAATCATGAAGTATATAATAAATCCCGCATGTAGAGAGAATTAAATATTCTATATTCATGTAATCATCCGGACACATTTAGTAAACACTTAGACAATTTACCAGGGATAACAAGACAAATCTACTCTGAAGGATCGGACAGCCTCCAGAAGGAGACAGAGGCCTCAGTGTGATGGGCCTGAGAACAAAGTAGCATGGGCTGTGGAAACACAGAGTGGAGAGTGAGGAAGGCTGCCTGGAGCGGGGGAGAATTCAGGAATACATTCCAGAGAGGGGAACTTTGGAGCTGACTCTTAAAGAGTGAATTCTCTGAGGTGTGAATTTCTGGCTTCTACATTTTTCTGAGTCCTACTATCTTAATTGTTCACAACAAATGTGTGTTATTTTGGAATTTAAAAAATAAAAAAATTTGACTTTGGGTGGTGGGTTTTAAATAAAATAAAGACTGGCTTAGAACACAGGTCTGAATTGGTTTATGATGCCTATGAACTTGTGCATGGCTCTACATCACAGAAATATGTAGAGAGAGAATTTCCCTAAATTATATCATTTATGAATATTTGCAGGAAAAAATAAACTGAGACACAAAAAGATAATGTGATTTTTCTCGTGCTGGGACTTCTTAGAATAGTACTTTGAGCTCCACAGTTATTGATTCAATGCTGAGGAATAAATATATAAATATATTGATCTCCAACTTACACATTTAGAAACCAACAACATTGCTTTGTGAAAAACGGCAACTGTTTAGAGTAGAGGGAAATACTCTTTTTTATGACATGAACAAGAGTATTTCTTGGTGACAAATGTGATGCTGATATATATAAAAAAGACACAGAGCCCTAGCCAGTTTGGCTCGGTAGGTAGAGCATCGGCCTGCGGACTGAAGGGTCCGGGGTTCAATTCTGGTCAAGGGCACATGCCTGGATTGCAGGTTTAATCCTCAAAAGGGGGTGTGCAGAAGGCAGCTGATCAATGATTCTCTCTCATCATTGATGTTTCTATCTCTCTCTCCCTCTCCCTTTCTCTCTGAAAAAAAAAAAAATTAAAAAAAGACACAGAAACTTACAGGCTAGTTCTTTCTCAGGAAAACAATTCAAGTAGAAGTCTCTTAAATATTACCTCTAGTTCCTTTTGCATATATTAGAATGCTCAGTAAATTCTTTGAATAAGCAGGTCCCTTCCATTTATTTTACAAGTATTATTGGGCACTTATGTGGGGGTACAGCAGTAAGTCAATGAGACAAATTCTCTGCACTCACAGAGCTTATATTCTAGTGGGGAAAACACAATAAACAAGAAAAGACATAAATAAAGGATATACTTTTAGGTAAAGTATAATCCTATATAATAAAAGCCTAATATGCAAATTGACTGAATGGCAGAACGACCAGTTGCTATGATACACACTGACCACCAGGGGGCAGACTCTCAATGGAAGAGCTGCCCCCAGATCACAGGTCCCAGGCCAGCCAAGGCAGGCTGGTTGCCAATTGCCCTGCTGGTCGCCCCACAGATCAGCCCTGATTGCTGGCCAGGCCTAGGGACCCTACCTGTGCACAAATTTCATGCACCGGGCCTCTAGTGTGTGTGTGTGTGTGTGTGTGTGTGTGTGTGTATACAAATATATATATATATATATATAAAAGTCTAAGTGACCATCTGACTGACCCACAAGCAGGTAGGTATGGCACACACTGACCACCAGGGGGACAGATTCTCAATGCAGGAGCTGCCGAGCTGCAGTGACTTGACAGTGGTGGTTCTCAGGTGACACACCCTGGAACCAGAGAGGAGGGAGCCGAATCCTTGCGGGGCAGCACAATTCCACCTTCGGCCTTGGGTTATGTTGTTGCTGTGGCACTGTCAGCCCTGAATCTGGTTTACTGCCAAGCTGCAGTGACCGCAGATGCCCTTAGAGCCAAGGTGCTGCCACAGGTGCAGCTGGCCGGGGAGGGACCACAGGAGGTTGGCTCCAGGGCATGTCCAGCCCATCTTTCCCAGTCCCACCATGCCAGCCACCTTCTAATTAATTTCCTTTCAGTGTGCATGAATCTGTACACCGGGCCACTAGTAAGTATATAATGAAGCAGGTTAAGTGATAGTGACAAGAGTACCATTTTTGAAACGTCTGGAAGGTCTTTTTAAAAAGTGACATTTGAACCCAGCTGGTGTGGCTCAATGGTTGAGTGTCGACCTATGAACCAGGAGGTCACTGGTTCAATTCCAGGTCAGGGCACATGCCTGGGTTGTGGGCTTGACCCCCAGTAGGGTCCTTGCAGGAGGCAGCCAATCAATGATTCTCTCTCATCATTGATATTACTATCTCTCTTTCTTCCTCTCTGAAATCAATAAAAAAATATTTTTTTAAATAAAATAAGTAAATAAAAAGTGACATTTGAGCAGGAATATTGGTGGGGGGAGGCATTCAGAGTTCTGAGGGGAAAGCATTACAGGAAGGACAAGAGTCAGTGCCCTGAACAAGAATAAGAGTCCCTTCTTTTCCTGAAAAGGTAAATATCCCCAAAAAGAGCTCTCAAAGTTTAGTATGTTATGAATTCACTCTTGTTGCTCTTGTGTTTTTGTTTAGTTTTTATTTTTTAAAATCTTTATTGTTGAGATTATTACAGATGTCCCTCTTTTTTTCCCCCATAGCTCCCCTTCACCCAGTTCCCACCCCACCCCAGGCTCTCGCCACCCTATTGTCTGTGTCCATAGGTACTGCATACATGCATATAAGATCTTTGTCTAATCTCTTCCTGCACCCCCCACATCCCCTTCCCTCTGAGAATCTTCAGTCTGTTTCATTTCCATGCCCCTGATTCTATTCCATTCACCAGTTAATTCTGTTCATCAGATTTTTTATTCACTTGATTTTTAAATTAACTGGTTGATAGATATGTATTTACTAGAAGACCGGTGCATGAAATTCATGCACAGAGGGGGTTTGTACCTCAGCCCAGCCTATACCCTCCCCAATCTGGGACCCTTGGTGGGATCGGGCCTAAACGGGCAGTTGGACATCCCTCTCACAATCCAGGACTGCTGGCTCCCAACTTCTCGCCTGCCTGCTTTCCTGATCACCCCCTAACCACTCCCCTGCCAGCCTGATTGATACCTAACTGCTCCCCTGCCAGCCTGTTTGCCCCCAACTTACCTCCTCTGCTGGCCTGGTCACCCCTAACTGCCCTCTCCTGCAAGGTTGATCACCTCCAACTGCCCTCCTTTGCAGGCCTGGTCCCTCTCAACTGCCCTCCCTTGCAGGCCTGGTCCCTTTCAACTGCCCTCCCTTGCAGGCCAGGTGCCTCCCAACTGCCCTCTCCTGCTGGCCATCTTGTGGTGGCCATCTTGTGTCCACATGGGGGCAGGATCTTTGACCACATGGGGGCAGCCATATTGTGTGTTGGAGTGATGGTCAATCTGAATATTACTCTTTTATTAGATAGGATTGTCACTTTGTTGTTCATAATTTTTTACCTTTTTCTTCTTCTTCTTCTTCTTAAAGAATACCCTTCAGCATCTTACCTAATAATAGAGAAACATTTAAATTGACCATACCTCCACTATGCCCACAGCCAATCAGAATGAGTATGCAAATTAACCCAACAAAGATGGAGGTTAATTTGCATACATACCTGGGTCACTCCCAGCCGGCCATCAGAGGGGCCAAGCCTGCGATTGGAGGGGCGGGGTGGGGGAAGAGTGGGGGAGGCGCTTCCCAAGCCTAAAGCCTAGGGCTTGGGAAGGGGCCTAGCCTGTGACCAAAGGCAAACTATCCGGAAGGCAGCGCTGGGTTGCCCAGCTGCAGCCTGGCAACCCAACACTGACTGCTCAGGTGGCTGAGACCCAGAAAGTGAGTCAGGGTCTGATCTGCAGCCTCAGTGGAAGCTGTTGATCAGTGTACTTACCTCTCTCTTTCGCTCCCTCTTTCTTTCTGATCTTCGCCAGCAGCCAGGCTTTTCTTTCTCTCCCGGCCTCCAGGAGGGGAGAGGGGGTGCTGTGGGGAACCAATGGCTGCCTAGGAGGCGGAGCTTCTGACTCTGACTGGCATAGGAACTGACCAATGAGAAACAAAGGTGGGTGCTGTGGGGAGCCAATGGCTGTCTAGGAGGCGGAGCTTCTGACACTGACTAGCATAGGAACTGACCAATGAGAACCAAAGGTGGGTGCTGTGGGGAGCCAATGGCTGCCTAGGAGGTGGAGCTTTTGACACTGACTGGCATTGAAACCGACCAATGAGAACCAAATCTGGGTGCTGTGGGGAGCCAATGGCTGTCTAGGAGGCAGAGCTTTTGACGCTGACTGGCATAGGAACCGAACAATGAGAACCAAATCTGGGTGCTGTGGGGAGCCAATGGCTGTGTAGGAGGCAGAGCTTTTGACACTGGCATAAGAACCTACCAATCAGAACCAAATTGGCCAGCAGAGGAGGGCAGTTGGGGGCGACATCAGGCCTGCAGGAGAAGGCAGTTAGGGGTGATCAGGCTGGCAGACAGAAGCAGTTGGGGCAATCAGGCAGGCAGGCAGGTGAGCAGTTAGGAGCCACTGGTCCCAGATTGTGAGAGGGATATCTGACTGCCAGTTTAGGCCCGATCCCTGGGATCAGGCCTAAAATGCAGTTGGACATCCTGCAAGGGGTCCCCAATTGGAGAGGGTGCAGGCTGAGTTGAGGGAATCCCCCCTCCGTGCACGAATTTCGTGCACTGGGCCTCTAGTTTCATATAATACTGGTTTGGTGGTGATGAACTCCTTTAGCTTTTTCTTGTCTGTGAAGCTCTTTCTCTGACCTTCAATTCTAAATGATAGCTTTGCTGGGTAGAGTAATCTTGGTTGTAGGTTCTTGCTATTCATCACTTTGAATATTTCTTGCCAGTCCCTTCTGGTCTGCATAGTTTCTGTTGAGAAATCAGCTGACAGTCGTATGGGCACTCCCTTGTAGGTAACTAACTGTTTTTCTCTTGCTGCTTTTAAGATTCTCTCTTTGTCTTTTGCTCTTAGCATTTTAATTATGATGTGTCTTGGTGTGGTCCTCTTTGGATTCCTCTTGTTTGGAGTTCTGTGCACTTCCTGGACTTGTAAGTCTATTTCTTTTACCAGGTAGGGGAAGTTTTCTATCATTATTTCTTCAAATAGGTTTTCAATATCTTGCTCTCTCTCTTCTTCTGGCATCCCCATAATTCGGATGTTGGTATGCTTCAAGTTGTCCCAGAGGCTTCTTACACTATTTTCATAGTTTTGGATTCTTTTTCCTTTATGCTCTTCTGATTGGGTATTTTTTGCTTCCTCATATTTCAAATCATTGACTTGATTCTTGGGATCCTCTAGTCTACTCTTGAATTCCTGTATATTATTCTTTAATTCAGTCAGTGTATGCTTAATCTTTGACTGGTCCTTTTCCATTTTTTTGGCATTCTCACTAAGATCCTTGAAGGTCTCACTAAGTTCCTCAGAGGTTTCTAGAATATTATTGAGTAACATATAACTGTGGTTTTAAACTCTATATCCAGGAGTTTGCTTTCTTCCATTTCTTTCATTTGTGACATGTTTCTTTGTCTCCATATTTTGGCTGTTTCCCTGTGTTTGTTTCTATGTATTAGGTAACTGCTAAGTCTCCTTGAGTTTTTAGAATGACCTTGTGTAGTAGGAGTCCTATAGGGCCCAGTGGCTCAGCCTTCCCAATCACCTGAGGTGGACACTCTTGGTGCACCCCTTTGTGTGCTGTGTGCACAGTCTTGTTGTAGTTGAGCCTTGATTGCTGTTGGTGTCACTGGGAGGAATTGACTTCCAGGCCAATTGGCTGTGAGGACCAGCTGTGACTACAGTGGGAGAGCTGCTGTGCAGGAGACACCCTTAGGAGCAGGACTTGCTTCAGTGGGGCTTTGGTGCTTACTGAGTCTGTCTCTTGAGTGTGTCACTTATGGATGTGAAGAGTTGTAATCTGGTATGGTCTCACACTGATCACTGGATATACTGGTTCTTAGGTCTCCAGGGAGGTGCAAAGTCAGCCACTGCCTGGGGCCATCCAACAGGAGCTACAGAGAGATCTGCAGATTCCTCCTCTTTGTATCAGGTTTGGATGTACCCAGATGAGGCCCAGCTGTGAAGCAAGGCAGGCTGGTGCTGGTGCCAACCTCAGGCCTTTTATTGATAACTTTAGGGCTCCCTGACCCAGCTGCAGCTTGTTTGACAGGTTTTAGGCTGAGAAATGACAGGCCATTCATATGCAAAAGCCGCTGCACACAGCTTGGGTGGGGTTGTAAATTGGGTGGGGCTGGGTCTCAGGGAATCTCCAGGGCTGAGCAAACAAAAATGGCTGCCAGTCAGCCCTGCACTGGGGAGGTCCCAGCATAGGAGCAATGACTGCTGTGAGCACCTCCATCTGGAAGAAAGCCTCCCCTGTATTCCTGCCCCCATGCCAGACAGTCCAGTTTCTCCCCGTATGTGTCTAGGACCCCCAGAGTCTCGCTGGGCACTGAGCTCAGAGGAAGTGGGAGTTTGTAAGTTCAGTTCATGGTTCTGGCCTTTTAAGAGGAACAGCTGGGTCTCCAGAAGCCTGTGTGTCACTCAGCCCCAATCTGCACTGTTTTTTCTTTTTTTAAAATATATTTTATTGATTTTTTACAGAGAGGAAGGGAGAGGGATAGAGAGTTAGAAACACTGATGAGAGAGAAACATCAATCAGCTGCCTCCTGCACATTCCCCACTGGGTATGTGCCTGCAACCAAGGTACATGCCCTTGACTGGAATCGAACTTGGGACCTTTCAGTCCGCAGGCCGACGATCTATCCACTGAGCCAAACCGGTTAGGGCTGCACTGGTTTTTACAGCCCGTAGTTCTTACAGGCCCGTAGGGACTTCTTTCCCCAGCTCGGGGACCCGGGGCTGGGGGACTTGTGTGGGGCTTGGACTCCTTGCTCCTTTAGATGGCCTCCGCAGAGGCGAGCGGCACGCCCAGGTGCCAGACCAGCCCATTCTGCACCTCCACACCTCCTACCAGTCTCAATTCGCTTTCTTCTTTACCTCTCTAGTTGTAGTACTTCCACTCAGCCAGCTTTCCTGTGGTTCTGGATGATAGTTGTTCTGTATTTTAGTTGTAATTTTGATGTGGTTGTGGGAGGCAGCAAATACAGGCATTTACCTATGCCACCTTCTTGGTTCCTTCTGCCTGTTTTGTTTTTAACATATATTTTTATTGATCTCAGAGAGGAAATGAGAGGGAGAGAAGAAACATCAATGATGAGAGAGAAATATTGATCATCTGCCTCCTGCACGCCCCCCCCCCCCCCCCACGGAGGATGGAGCTTGCAACCCAGGCATGTGCCTTGACCGGGAATTGAACCGTGATCTCCTAGTTCATAGGTCGACACTCAACCACTGAGCCACGCCAGCTGGGCTGTTGTTTTAATGTTTATAAGGTTTAATTATATAAATTTTTCTCTATTACTAACAAATTTGAGAATGAATTTTATTTAGGATCTAAGTATCCTACAAAGGTACTGTCTTATCTATATGCCACTAAAAAATACCCCCTGCCTATCACAAAGGCATAGAATCCAATTCATGAGTCTAAGCTGCTCATTCCACAGAGATAGATAAAGCCCAACCAGAAGTACCCTTACTTAAACCCCACCCCCACCCCACCCCCAGCCCAAGCAGTGACTGGGAGGGTCATTAACGGTACAGAGAGGAGCTGCAGAAGACAGCTTTGGCATTCTCAGCTTTTAGCCCTAATGGTTGCAGAACTGGTATCTAGCCTATACCCCCAGCTCTGATGGAGACAGGAATGGCAGTCTCTACTTCACAGTGGGGAGACTGAGAATCAGAGAAGTAAGTGGCTTACCCAGGATCCCACAGAAAGTCAACTCCAATTCCTAAACTTCACTCTGTTGCCTGAGCCACATTCCAGGCCAGGGACCACATGGGGTAGAACCCCTGCTCCATTTCAGGAAATGGGATTGTTGATTTTTCATTTACATAAAAATGAAAAATAAACACCAGATGTTTGAAAACATCGTAACTCATCCTTACTGGAACTTTAAAGTGCAGTCTGACTAAGAAAATTAAATTAGAAAATCCACATAGCAAAAAAACAGAATATTTTGAATGAAATGGACTTTGTCTTTCTCTCTCACACACACGAACAATATCTCATTGTTTCTTCTTCAGGGAGCAGCTGTGAAGGAAATTGGGGGAGGGAGATGGTCAAAACATTCCATCTTTGTGTTTTATACAGAGCTAAGCTTTTAGTCCAGCCCTCCTGAACTGCAGGGGGGTGTGGCATGCATTAAAATGAAACGTCAATGACCTGATGAAGCTTATAAAATAACCTGGGAGAAGCCAGTCACCTAAACAAGGCATCTCCAAGTCGGTGGTTTTGCATCTGGAAACTGCCTTCATCTTGATAAAAAGGTATGTACTGTAGTTTTAATATTTTTTTAGGATGAATAATGCTTAAAATGGAGACAGTCTTAATTTTTTATTGCCCCTTTTCAGCTAAAAGTTCATAACTAACATGATTATGAGACTTACATGCTGCCCGCTGCTCCAAGAGGGCCACTTAACTAACACGATCGAGGGCTTGTGCCAAGTAGCTTTGCAGACTTGGTCTAATTTTTCCTCAAACAAACTGAGGTTCAGATATCTGAAGCAACAGGCCCAAGATAAGACTGCCAACAAATGCCAGAGCTGGGGTGCCAACTCAGTGTTGACTCACCTCAAAATCTTCTACTTGCAATATGTACCCTCTCTGTCTAATTGAGACAATTGAGAGAACTTTCCATACACCAATACTATACTAGATGAATTCTCGGGCAGTTGTTATCCAAATGCTCATTACAGTAAAATACTGAAAAGCGGACTGGAATTGTGTGGATAGAAAATGTGTTTAACAATATGGCACAAAAATGTATTCTTCAGAAGAACTGTTTTCTTGTTAAATTCAATAGCTAAATGAGTTTTCAAGACTCATTTGCTTGTGGAAATGTATTGTATGTTACCACGAGAAATCTAAAAATCTAGTCCTAATGTTCTTCAGCTTCTTGAGATCAGAGACCAGGTCCACGCTAACACGCAGGTGTTAGGAGTGCAGTCTTAGGAGATCTGGCAGAAGCTCTGGCTCCACAGCTGACCAGGACGTAAGCTGGGCAAATTGAACTCGCTGAGCACAAAGAGAAGGTCAGCGTTGGATCCTTCCAGGCGGGATGGTTTGGAGATGCAGTGCCCGGCACATGTAAATGCCCGAGGCCAGGGCATCTGGGTGGGAAGCTCAATGAATGTGAGCAGTGGTTCTCAGAGTCAGTGCTGGCCCAGTGGATGCCCCTTAGAATTATTCTTAAATTATTTACTATTCAATTAAAATAATATTTAAATTACATTCATTTAAAAAAGTATTTAATCTCTTCTCATTAGGACAATCTTCCCATTAGTATTAATTAGAAGATGCAAAAATGTATTATATATACCCAAGTTCCTAGGTACATGTTAATGATGTGATTTATCCTCAGTAGGTGCTCAGTAAGTGTTAGAATTAGAATGGAAGGGGCAGTGAAAAATCATGGATTTTATGAACCCTTTCTCTCACAAAAAAAGTTTTGACTATAGCAATAAAATTCCTGCAATAAAGAGGTATCTTTGGGAGAGATGCAATCAAGGGGAATTAGCCTTGCTCTGAAATCCTCCTACAGAGCTAAAAAACATGTTTCAGCCCACAGTAGAACATTTTGTAATAAGAGAGTTGTCAGAGCAAAATGTGGAACTGACTTTTGGTGTAACTGTCACGTGGTGAGGTGAGACTCATCAGGCTACGGAGGTGGTGTGCCGAAGGAAGCCTGGCTCAGAGCCTCTGCAGAACCGACCGCTGGAGATGGGGTGCGAATCCCAGCTCTCTGCCCTCTGGGCCTCAGCTCCCCATCTGTACCCTTGGGGGTGGGGGTGGGGGGTTGGATAAATGGCCTCTAAGGTCCGGTCCAGTGTTTGGAACCCTCTGGAATGTGTGTAATGTGTGGCCCTCCTTTGAAGTTAGCTCTCCTGGGCAAGGCACTGAGTGTGGCGCCTACTAGGGGCCAAAAGTAGATAGAGCGCCAGTGGTTCTAAGAGCCCCTTGGAAATGATGCACATTTTTGTAGTTTAGGCTGGGTTTCCGCAAATCCATCATCCCTGAAAAAGTTACACGGTGGTAGGGGCTGATGGGAAATGGGGCTTCAGAGACTAAGGAAGGTGGTCCCCCCACCCCTGCAGACTTGCTCAAGGGGAGGGCTCTCGGCGACTACCCCTCCCCCCACCGCCACTGGCAGCCTTTACTCGTTATGTAATTTTTCTTTTGAAAACCAGCCAGGAAACTTCCAGAAGAAAAGCTATTGATCATTAAAGTTATTTGAAGGTTTAGAGACTCATTATAAAGTGGTGATAATTATTCCTAGTATGACACATCCTTTTAAATGCTCAGATCTGAGAACATTTTGCTTGCGTGGATTCAGTCCTCCTCATCACAAGGAGAAAGGCAAAGAGCTGGAAATAGCTCTTGTGCAGCTACAGGCAGGGAGTCACAGGGAAGAGAACAGACTGACAGCAAGTCAGTGAGAAAAGCAGGGAGCAGCCTGGGAGCAGACCCTGCCAGCAGCCCTGCAGTGCCCCACCCCCATCCCCATTCCCATCCCCCACCCCACCCCCACCCCCTTCCCCTCCGGCTGCCCCTCCTCAAAGCAGCTTCTGCTGCCAGGAGGGTGCTTTGGGCAGAAATACTTGTTGCAAAGTTGCATGCCAGCTACTAATCCTCAAGTTAATTGCACGTCTATGAAAAATATCCCCAACAGAAAAATTCAGAAACAATCATTTGTTTTGCTTTTCATAGTAATAGTAACTAGCATTTACTGAGCATTTTCTCTGTATCGGACGCTGCTCTAAATGCTCTCTCTATTATTTCATTTTAATTCTCACAAAACTTCATGAGGTGGATGATTACTATTCCTACTTAATAGACCAAGAAACAGAAGCATAAATGGGACACAGTTATACTTAGTAGGTGGCAAAGCCAGAATTCAAACCCGGGACCCTGCTGCTCCCTGTCAAGGTTTCCAGCCCTACTCCTGGGTGGATAAACAGCTCAGCAAGATTGGGGCAGGGGTGAGGGGTGAGGGCAGGAAGGCATTTCTCTTATGAATTTCATAAGATACTAAATGTTATAGTGCTTTGTTCTCATTCTTTTCTCTCTCATGGTTCACTTGACAGCTTCAGTCTCTCCCTTTGCTGTCTCCTGCCCCCACATCGTTTCTGTTCACTCAGTTATATACCGTGCCTGACACTACATGGCTCTGTGGGGGAGTCCAAGGAGAATCAGACACAGTGTCCACCCTTGAAAAATGCCTAATTCGATGAGGGGAAGTGGTTGTAACACAAATACAACAAACACTAATATCAGGCAGAGTGTGCTCTATGCAGGTGCAAAGGCTCTAGAGAGAGGCTGGAGGGGGGGGGGGCAGTAGGGGAGGGAGGGTAAGACCTCACAGCAGTGCTGACAGTTCAGGTGGCCCCGGGGGGATACCGGGCTGAGTGGGAGGATTGCCCACAGAGGGACCGGCCAGCCCAGAAATCTTTCTCCAGAGATTGCTCAGAAGACTCCCGCTGCTTTGCTTCCTCCAATTCCAGGTTCCGCCTCAGCCAACAGCCCCAAGATGGTGACTGCCCTGCTGCTGCTTTCGGCACTGGCTGGCCTCTTCGGTGCGGCAGAGGGACAAGCCTTCCATCTTGGGAAGTGCCCAGCTCCTCCTGTGCAGGAGAATTTTGACGTGAACAAGGTGTGGTACCAGGCTAACCTCCCACTTGTTTTCTGTCTCCTGTTTGAATGAGCACCCTACAAGGCTCAGTTACAGTGTTCTGCGTTGATGGCCCCGGCAAGCCTGGGGAGACCTACTTACCTTACTTGTGATTCCGAGACAAGAACCGGGAGCAGGGAGTTTTTGTAAGCCAATACCAGGAAGCACCAGGGACCGTGTAGGAAAGTGAGACAGACAAGGCAGGAACGCAATAAAGGCTGCATTCAGGAGCAGGCTACTCTGTGAACAACGAGGTTCAATCCTGCTGAGGATCCTCTAAGGAAACGTGTGGAATGTACCTCAGATTGTCCCAGGGATGGGTGCAAGTGAGCCAGGGGAGCTCCCGTGGCAAAGCTGTCTGGCAGAGAAGGGGACAGAGGGGCAGTGTGTGTGGGAATTGTCTGTGGCTGGAGTAAACCCAAAACAAAGGTGGACTGAGAGGACACGGGACCAGGCATCAACAGCAGTGGCTGCAGTAGCATTGTCCCCATTCTACCGATGAGGAAGCTGAATGTTGAAGCGGTTATAACCTACCCAGTCACACAGCTAGTGAGTGCAGACTGGGATTCAAACCTCTCGGCTTCCCTGCAGTGCAAAACACCCACAGGTTACTCAAACAGGGCCTAGGAGAGGACAGAACTCCCCAAGGGGCTGTCTTGTAACCTGCACTAAAGAGAGATCAATATAACCAGCTCGCCCATGTATGGCTTTCCTTCCTCAAATTAGGCCCAGCCTTACTGAATACCTGTGTGGCCAGAGGGATGGAGCAGCAGAAAGAGGCAGCTTTTGGATGGCATGATTTAGAGGCTCTCATTGTTGCTAACTCAGGCCTAGAATCTCCCCATTAAGACATATTCTCCTTAGTAGAAATTTGGATCTCTCTTTTAAGAAGCAATTCATGTCCTCAGTGGATAGTGTGTCGGCTTGTGGACTGAAGGATCCTGGGTTTGATTCTGGTCAAGGGCACATGCTCAGGTTACAGGCTCAATCCCCAGTAGGGGACATGCAGGAGGCAGCCAAACAATGATTTTCATCATTGATGCTTCTATCACTCTCTCCCTCTCCCTTCCTCTCTGAAATCAATAAAAATATATTTAAAAAAAAATAAGAAACAACTCACTTGTTATGAATAACATTGATGTTATTATCAGTCACTCACAGCTCAGTGTGAATGAGTGTTGGGACCTCATAGAGCATGGATTAAGGTAGAGAATGAGGGAAGAGAGCTCAAAGCCTGAAGGGGGTAGAGAGAAGGGGCACCATCAATAGAGTTCAAACAGGAAGGTAGGTAGGAGAAATACAGTACACCAAAGTTGACATTGACTTACTGCATTAATTATTAAAGCTGATTCCTTTATTCAGGTATAGGAGGCTTTACAGAAAAAATCCAGGGAATTTGAGTTACATTTCAGTTTGGGGATAAAAGTCCCAAGATACGTTGGAAATTATAATTGATCTGTATTTACAAAAGCCCTTTGAGAAATAAAGCAAGGAGTTTTACTGAGATATAATCCATAAGCTATGTAATTTGCCTATTTAAAGTGGTTTCACTTTCAGTGGTTTTAAGTATATTCAGTTATGAAACTATCACAGCAATCAATTTTAGAACATTTTTAGCATCTCAAAAAGAAACTCCATACCCATTATCAGTTACTCCCCACTTCCCCCCAACCTTCTCTGCCCCAGGCAATCAATAATCTACTTTCTCTCTGTATGGATCTGCCTATTCTGGACATTTCATAGAAATGGAGTCATACAATAGGTCTTTTGTGACTGACTTCTTCTACCAGCACAATGTGTTCAAGGTTCATCCATGTTGTAGTATAAATCAGTGCTTCGTCCCTTTTCATTGCCGAATAACATTCTACTGTGTGGGTCATGCCACATTTTAGTCATCTGTTCATCATTTGGGTTGTTTACACTTTTTGACTATCAGGAATAATGCTGCTATGAACATTCGTGTCCGGGGCTTTTTGTTTCCTTGTCTGATTTCATGGACACACATTCTCAGTTTTCCTGGATATATATCTAGGAATAGAATTGTTGGGTCATATGGTAACTCCATGTTTAACCTTTTGAGAAACTGCCAGTCTCTTTTCCAAAAGACCCGCAGCATTTTATATTCCCACCAGGAGTGTATAATTCTCATTTTTCCATATCTTTACCCATACTTTTTATTGTCATATTTCTGATTATAGCCATTTTTAGTGGATATGAAGTGGTATCTCATAGTGGTTTTGATTTGCATTCCCTTAATGTTGAGCGTCTTTTCGTGTGTTTATTGGAGATGTGTCTGTTGAAGTCTATTGCCCATTTTCAGTTGGGTTATTTATCTTTTAATTATTGAGATGTAAGAGTTCTTTATATATTTTAGATACAAACTCCTATCAGGTATATGATTTGCAAGTTTCTTCTCCCATTCCATGGATTGTCACTTTACTTTATTGACACATGTAAGTTTTTAATATTAATGACTTCTAATTTATCTATTTTTTTTCTTTTGTTTCTTTCATTTTTGGTGTCATATCTAGAAAGCAATTGCCACCCTGGCCAGTGTTGCTAAATGGTTAGAGCATAAACCCACACACCAGAGGGTCATAGGTTTGATTCCTGGTCAAGGGCACATACCTGGGTTGCAGGTTTGATCCCTGGCCCCCGTCAGGGCGCATGCAGTTGGCAACCAATCGATGTGTCTCTCTCTCCCTTCTCCTTCCACCCTCTCTAAAAATCAATGTAAAAAATATCTGAGTGAAGATTAATAACAACAACAAAAAAGCCATTGCCTAATCCTAGGTTATAAAGATTTACTACTATATTTTCTCCTAAAAGATTTTTAGATCTAAGTCTGTGATCCATTTTAAGTTAAATTTTGTATATAGTATGACACAGGGGCCCAACTTATTCTTTCACATGTAGATATTCAGTTGTCCCTATTTGTTGAGAAGACTATTCTTTCCTCATTGAATAGTCTCAGCATTCTTACTGAAAATCAATTGACCATGTATGTAAGAGTTTATTTTTGGACTCTCAATTCTGTTCTATTGATCTATATGGTTATCCTTATGCCAGTATGATACAGTCTTGATAACTATAGCTTTGTGGTTAAGTTTTGAAATCAGAATGTATGAGTCTTCCAACTTTGTCTTTTGGCTATTTTGGGTCCTTTGCATTCCCATATGAATTTTAGGATCAGCTTGTCAATTTCTGTAGAGAAACCTGTTGCGAGTTTTAATAGAGATTACATTAAATCTGTATGTATATCAATTGCCATCTTAAAAATTTTGTCTCCCAACTCATGAACTTAAGGTATCTTTCCATTTACTTAAATCTTCTTTAATTTCTTTCAACAATGTAGTTTTCAGAGTATAAGTTTTATGTTTTTCTGTTTAAATTTATTTCTAAGTATTATATTTTTTTGAGGTTATTATAAATGGAATTTTCTTAATTTCACCTGCAGATTACTCATTGTAAGTGTAGAAAGAGAATTTATTTCTGTATATTGATCTTGTATCCTTTAATCTTGATGAATTAATTTATTAGTTCTAATACTGTGTGTGTGTGTGTGTGTGTGTGTGTACGTTATGATTTTCTGTGTACAAAAATTATGTCATCCGCAAATAGAGAGTCATACTTCTTCCTTTCCAGGATTCTTTTTAGACATTGCATTCTCCTATGTAGGAAGAGAAATTGAGACCCTAGAGCCTGGAAAAATCAAGAAAATAGATTCTCCTCTATAGCCTCTGGAAAGGAGCATAGCCTTGCCCACATCTTGGCTTTAGCCCAGTGAGACCCGTGTCAGACTTCTGACCTACAGACCTAAAAGGAAGTAAATTTGTGTTGTTTTACACAAACTGTAGCTGAATATATACACTATTTGCACCTGACTCTTTTTATTAAAGGTACCTTGGAGATAATTACACATTACCCTTTTAAAGGAGTATGTATAACATCCCACTGTATAAATGTGTCATTATTTACTAACTCGGCCCCCTACTAATGCTCACTGAGACTGTTTCCTGTCTTTTATTATTACTAATTGTACTGCAACAAATAATCTTGTGCATACACCATTTCTTTCACTACATTTCCAGAAGTGGAATTTCTGCGCCAAACAGTATATGTATATTTAGTTGTGCTAGATATTGCCAAATTACCCTCCATGAAGGTTGTAAATTGGTTCAGTCTCTATGCCAGGCAATGTATGGAAGCGCACAGTGGCACACTTCCTTTAAAGTTGACTCGGTACACCGAAGTTATGAACTGAGAGCAAGCCCCAGTGGAAGAATGATACAGGTCTTCTAAGTTCTGGTCATCTGCCAAAAGCCTCTGAGACCCACTCCCTGTGTGGGGTCACATGAGGAGAACTCAGTCACCTCTGGAATCCCACAGTGAACACATCTAAGTTTGTACACAATTCAAAGATGCCATGAAGAATCATTAAACATTTGAGATGGCAACTTACATCATCTAATCCCTTACTTTGACAGAGATTCGAATTTCACATAGATTTTGTCTGAAGGGAACACTGAGAGCGAATCTAAATAAAGAGCACTTTAGGAATAATGTGGCATTCAATCAATGCCTACACATCCGAATCACTTATTCTCCTTTGAATCATTATCTTGCTCAGTTGCTAGTGGGAACAATGCAGCCCATTTTTCCTGGTTTCCCCAGAAAAGGGCTCTGCTCTGAAAGACAACAATAGAGGAGAGTTTGCAGGTCCCCAGAGAGTCACAGGGTTTTGCTCTACTTATTGTTGTCTCTGCAGTATCTTGGAAGATGGTATGAAATTGAGAAGATCCCAGTGAGCTTTGAGAAGGGAAGCTGCATCCAAGCCAACTACTCACTAATGGAAAACGGAAACATCAAAGTGATAAACCAGGAGCTGAGGTGAGTGGCTGTGGTTTCAAAGGCATTGCACATCCTGGAGCCAGCCCTGCAGAGAGCTGTCCTGGAGTGACTGGGTGCCCTTGCAGGCTAGTTCAGGGAGGGTTCAGTCATTGCTGGGTCTACACTGCCTGCTCACAACAGGCCCTGAGAGGAAAGCTTTTGGCAGGCAGGACGGTGGGGACTAAAAGTCACTCATTTCCCTGCCCACTTGCTGACCACCTATTGGGCACTGGATCCTGCGAGAGGCACTGGGCACTCAATGGTAACCCAAATGCAGAGTTCCTGTTCTCACCGCAAAATAGATAGTCTGGTAGCAAAGGACATCAGGGACCATCTTGTCTGATCTCCAAACCAAGAGAGAAGCCCTTCCCATACAGCCACTGCCAGAGGCATCCAGCTTTGCTTGCAGCTTCCAGGAACTGGGAGCGCATCACCAGCCATGACAGCTTATCCCACCTCCCAACAGCTTCAGCTATTAGAAAACGCCTTTTCCTATTAAGCAAGGATCAAATACACACGGAGCCACATACTAGGTTATGTGGACAGGATATCCTCTAGAAGTGTACCTTTCTGTTACTGAAGGCTTTTCCCAGATAAATGTTTGATCCCAAAATTCACATTTTGAAAAGCAACCATAAGCTTTCAAAAGCCTCAGAAAAACTCCTACCCACCCTCCATCAACAAAGATAACAGCAACAATAAAAATAGTAACTAACAGTTATTAAACCTTTCCTATATGCAAGGCATTATTCTGTGTGTATATCTATAATAATAAAAGCATAATATGCTAATTAGACCGGACGAAGCCGGGGCTGCAGCCTCGAGATCAAGGCAGTCGTTGCTGCTATGAGGGAGGGATCCAGGCAGCCGCCATGGCTGGGATTGCCTACTCTCGCACGAATTTCATGCATCGGGCCTCTAGTGTACTGTATATATACATTTGTATATACCTATGTGAGTGTGTAGGTACAGGGTGGGGCAAAAGTAGGTTTACTGTTCTTCATATGGAAAATAATACAATAATTAATAAATAATTCAAGAATAAACTGTGTTTCACATAGTCACAGCTGTAAACCTACCCAGTATATTGATTTAATCCCATAACAAACCTGAGGTAGTGCTATTATTAACCCCATTTTTATAGGTAAGGAAACTGGGGTACAGTGTAGTAAAGTAATTTGCTAAAGGAGCCCACAGCTTATAAGTGATGAAGCTGAGATTCCAACCCAGGGAGAAGTGACACCGGAAGAGAACTGGAGACAGACCAAAAAAAAAAAAAAAAGACTGAGACTATAGGGTTGTCCTTCCAGTCCCCTATGGGCTCTGAGAATTGTGTTCAACTTCAAGAAAACAACTACAGCCCAGCCTGGAAGTTACTCAGGCTCAAAAGGACCTTCTGAGGCCATTCTATTATCCACTCAGCTTCCAACAATGGGTTGATTCCCTGACCTGCATAAACCAAAGAAACAAAGTAAGGACCTTGCGGGTCTCTAGAGAAAAATTCAGCTCATTCAGAGTCCAGGAAGGGTTACAGGAACTGAGTTGTAGACACCCAGAAGAGCTCACAGGAATTCTGTAGGCCCTAACGTTGCAATGACTTTATTTCAAATATTTTGTCCCATTCTATGACCAAGAGTCAGACAATGACACAAATCCCAGCACCTATGTGATCTCCCCCCCCCTCTCCTTCGGAGTGAGGCAGGATCCTGAGTGTTAGGTCTCCTTGCCTCTCAGGTCATATTTGGTTAAGGTACAAGGGGACATGAAGAAAGGTTTGCTAGTTCAGGAAAATGGTCTTGTTTCTCCTTCCAGGACTGAGTGGAGTGCAGTGAGTGGAGCAGAGAGTCTGAGCTAAACACTAGACATTGTCAGAGAATTTGAGGGACAAAGCAGCTGGCACAGGGTTGGGAGCTGAAGGGCTCAGGCTTTTGAAGAAGGCTGCCCCGTTTCAAATCCTGGTTCAGCCACTTACTAATGACAAGATCTTAGATTAGTTGTAATAATCCTCTCAGCCTCCCTCTCCACCTGGGTAAAATGGCAGTAATCATGGCACCTCCCCCCAGAGGGCTTTGTGACTAAGAGTGAGGCAACACATATAAAGCATTTAGACCAGTGTTTGGCGTATAATAATCTCTTAATAAATATTTCCTATTATTGTTAATCTGCTGCTACTTTTGAAAAATTCATGCATTTTTCCCATCAACAAGTTATGAGTTTATGATCAGAGAGGGGTGTTTTAAAAATGTTCTGGAGCACAATGCAAATGACAGTGAAAAGGGGAAAAGCCTGATGGGAAGAGACTAGTTTGTTGCTAAGCAACTGTATGCAGATAGAAATGGACCATCTTCCCAATGGCTGAGTTCCAGGTGAGAGAGCAGGGCTCTGTCTGCGGCCCTATTTAAAGATAAGCAGACAATGCATCCAGGATCACCACGGTACATTCCTACCCGCCCTTACCTGGTGCTTGTTGGCTGGTTTCTAGGATATGCATCACCACTAACCAAAGCCTACTGGCTTTCTGACACATACTATTGCCCTAATTTTAGTTTGCCCCCTGGAGGACTGATGAACAGGCAGCTCCTCTCCCGGCTTCCTAGGAAGAGCACCCTGATGTCTGAGCACCCTCCCTCTGTGCTGCCTCCATCCCCAGGCCTTTCTGCTCTCCCCGGGGTCCATGAGGTCACTGGGAATTATCCAAAAATGAGGCCACCTCCCTTCAAAAAAGTGAAAGTATTTCACACCCTAAGACCACCACTTTTACATATATACCATTTTATATACCACTAAGAAAGAGATGACACTGCCGATTATAAGTGTAGGGTGGCATTAGTTGTCAGGTGCATATTTCTTCATATTTCATGTCTCTAAGACCTGGATGCTCCTGAGAATCACTGAAATAAGGTGTTTGCTCATTGCCTGCTTTACCAGGCGTACATTGAAATCTCCCACACTCAGTCAGAAGCTTGCTGAACTGAAAGGGGCCTCAGAGTTCATGTGTATGAACCCTTTTATGGGAAAGGTGAGCACTAAGGCCAAAGAGGGTCTTGCAGATCTCCAGACTTCATGTTTTGGCCCCTTCTATTTTTTAAAAAAAGTGATTCACTTTCTTTAAAAAAAAAAAAAGTGAATTCTCAGTGTACCGGGTTGTTGTGTTTGTTTTTCCTGTTTTTTTTTTTACTTCCTCTTTCTGGAGCCTTGCAGGCCACTACATACAGTCGAAAAAACAGTGTTGAAGTGCAAGGGCCTAACATAGTGTCTAATCCTGGAGCACTGCCATTGCTGCTTTTCATTTCCCCATTGCTGTCTTCCTCCGCTTGGTCTCAGAGACGGTTGCAAACTGAAGAGGAAAGGATAGAACTGGAGTCTAACCTACCTTCGAGATCCTCTTGATCCAGAAATTGCAATGTTGGCCACTATGCTTCTTAAGTGTAACAAATCTTGCCTTTCATTGATTTTTGGCTTTCATGAGTTCAGGTTACTTTTTTTTTTTTAACTCATTGCAGATCTGATGGAACTGTGAATCAAATCGAAGGGGAAGCCTCCCAGAGCAACTCTACCGAGCCCGCCAAGCTGGGAGTAAAGTTTTTCTGGTGTAAGTATCCACTTCTCTCAGGAGGTTTCAGGGACAGGAGATAAGCACACTGGGGGCTAGAGCCCTGGGCTGGATACGGTTGTGTCCCATCTGAGTGTCAATGATGGTTCAATGCATAATTATTTATTGAGCACCTACTCCATGCCAGGTACTGGGCAAGTTGCTGGAGATGCAATGATGAGGAAGACAGAGCTGGCCCTTGTCCCCGAGGAGCCTACATCCCCGTGTGAATAGTGACAAGTATTCAGGCAGTTTACTATAAAGCTGTAGTGAGTGTTTCAATAGAGGAGACACAGAGTGGCCCACACAGTGCTTGAGCAGTAGGAGACCCAATCCAGTCTTGTTTCCTAGAGGAAACGGAAGCCTGAAAAATTAGTAGTTATTAGCAGAACAACTAACATGTACAAAAGCTTAGAGACAAGAAACTGATAAGAGTAAAGGTAAGTCTGAGTCCTGATTCTGTCTGCTGCTTTCCTGCCACATTGTTGGGGTCCCTGAGAAATATTTAATCGCAGGCATTTGCCCTCCGAGTTCTGCACTAACTGAGGATTGAACATAGGCAACAGAGAAAGCACCATATATGAGTTTTGTTGCTGAATTAATTAGGTTAATTCAGCTCAGAACTGTGAGACTTTCTAAGGCCAAAAGTGCTTGGGAGCACCTCTCCCCACCTGTAGGGCAGACACAGAAGTGACCAGCTGCAAGAGGAATCACAGCCCTCCTCCCCCATTTCCCCATTGATGAAGGGCCTAGAGTGGGGCAGAGAGGAAGTTCTTATTCTATAGACCAAGATAGGAATGCTGGGAGGAGGAGAAAACAGTTCCTCCCACACATATGACTGTGGGCAACTAACTTCACATCTACACCTAGTATTGTGTAGATCAGTGATGGCGAACCTATGACACGAGTGTCAGCATTGACACACGTAGCCATTTCTGATGACACACGGCCGCTGAGGCAGCCGCATGCCGAGGATGAAACATTTGCTGCTCCTGAGGATGAAACATTTGCGAAATAATGTTTTTTCCTCAAAGTGACACACTACCTGAGTTATGCTCAGTTTTTTGGCGAAGTTTGACACACCAAGCTCAAAAGGTTGCCCATCACTGGTGTAGATAAACTAGATCACACATGCTCTATATGTTGTAAAGGGCTTTGTACAGGCCAGTTTCTCTTGTGGTTTCTACAAAGAAGGTGAAATAAAGAAAAGCTAGATGACAGGAGGCAGGCTAGAAGGTGTCAGTTGGGGGGGAGGGGACCCATGTAATACTTTCAACAATAAAGATTTAAAAAGAAAAAAAAGGCTAGGTGATATTGGCACAGTCATTGGACTAATTAGAGGCAGAGTTCGGACTAAAACCTAGGTCTCCAAGCTCTCAACTGAGGGCTGGGGCTGGGAGGGAAGGTCAAATATTATGGGCACAACCTTCTTAAAGAAGCCAAACAGGAACTAAAAGAGGCAAGAGTTGTTGGCTGGGGAAGCAGAGGAGGAAGAGATTTATTGTTGAAGGGATCAGATGTTTACACTGGGTTTTGCAGAGTGTATGGGAGATTATGGGACAGAATGTTCCAACCGGAGAGAATGGCATGAGAAAAGGCCTGAAGGGTCGATGAAGTAGAAGACAAGACTAGGGAGGGTCTCCAAGGCCATGTTAGATAACTTGAAGGTCCTGTCCTAAAACTTTGACAGTCAAAGTTTTCTAGTAAAGAGACATGGAAGTTTTCTTTACTAAAAGGAAACTATCTGGGTAAATTTATGCATGAGCGCTAGACCCTGTGGGAGGAAGACAGGATGTGCATGCCTGGGTGTGGGCAGTGGGGCATGCTGCTGCTGCCGACGTATCACTCAGGGCTGAAGAGCTCTCAGTCCAGCTGGGAACCCACAGAGCAGTTGACACTCCTCAGTAGCAGATATATGGTAAATATATGCTCTCATGAGTGAGCCAGGCAGGTGGCACCAGCAGTGTTAGAAATGTAAGTCAGAAACAACACTCAGTTTAGCTCCTGCAGCCTTGTCCAGGCTTCTGTCCAGACATCCTCCACATGTTCTTCTGTTTTTATATTTATAAGCAGGTAGAAAGTCAGAGGTAGGAGGGATGTTGGTGGGTGGTCATCTGAACTAGTCCTCTTGTGTGGTCCTGATAATCAGCTGGGTCCTTCACCCCCAGCCAAGCTCTAACCACGCTCATGCTGCCTCCTTTGTCCAGCAGCTTAGCTCTGGTTTGACTTGGCAAACAGTGAGATTATTTTTTATTGGAGGCGGTAGGATGCTTAAAACCCAGCAAACCACCCAGGACTGCATATGTGTCCACGTCTTTTGTTCTTATGGGGTCAACACACATCTATCTCCCATGTGGGTCCATCTCCCACTTAACTTTAACAAGCTATGCTATGAGTTTTCCTTGGTTTGAAGCTTGGCCATGGAGGTCAAATTCACGGAGGAAATTTCTGGTTTCAGATGGAGAGGGCAAATACCCTATCTCTCCCCTTAATGACCCCTTTAATTTGGGGCTTTCAATGCTACGTAGCTATCAATCAATGAATCTTCATAGACCCTTTGTAAAGAAGAACTTGTAACTTGTTACCACCTGATTTACTATATTCTTAAGAATGGGAGGATTTTTCAAAGGACAAGCGGGAAGAGAAACAAACAAACCAGTGTTAGCCACTACCTCCTCCCATGGTCAAGTTCTAGAGGAAACTGGGTGGTACAAACTCAGAAAGCCTGCGGCTCCTGACCTTACATTCTTGAGTCTGCTTAGCTCAGTAGTGCCTCTGTATGCACTAGTGCTAATCTAGGGGATCCAGCCAAACCCCCCAGTTACTATGACCAACCTGTTACCAGGTCCTTCCAGGGAGGATCAGGGATGCTAGCTCTGAACTCTGGCTGCATATTAGAATCACAGGGGAGTTTTTAAAAGTACCAACCACCTCCATGTCAGAATCCAGGGAGGGGTGGGGATGGGTCTAGTATTGGTCAAAGCTCCCATATAACTCCCACATGAAGCCAGAATTAAGAACCACTGATCTGGAAGAACCAAGACCCCAGAATCTGGCTTCCAGGTCCTGAAGATGAAGGTTTCTCTTGCTCTGGTCCCTCCTAATACTGCCCTCCTCTGGTTCTCAGTGATGCCTTCCGCTCCGTACTGGGTCCTGGCCACCGACTACGAGAACTACGCCCTCGTGTACTCCTGTACCACAATCGTCTGGCTGTTTCATGTAGATCATGTTTGGATCTTGGGAAGAAACCCTTATCTCCCTCCAGAAACAGTGACCCATCTAAAAGATATCCTGACCTCTAATAACATTGACATCGAGAAAATGACCATCACAGATCAGGGGAACTGCCCCGAGTTCCTGTAATGAGGCAGGAGGCTGCATTCACCCCATGTTCCTTCCTTTGCTTTGTTTTTTCCCCACCCCATCCCACCTCTATAACAATAAGCCAACCCACCATGGAGAACCATTGCAAATACAGAAGGAAATTTGTCAGCAGGAACCAATGGAGAGGAACTCAAGGAAAGTTGGCCCGAACGCTTAGCCGTACACTACCTGTTATCTTGCATGCCTAACAATAAACTTTTTGCTGACCTTCTGTGCTCACAGTAAATTCTGATTTGAACAATTATTGTGGATTTTAATTATAAATTTATGTTTGGAAATTCTTAATCAGTTATGTTGAAAAAAACCTAAGTACTGAGCAGCTTAAGTTTAAAGGTAACAATCCTGTCTCTGGAAAAGGAAAGCTGATGGCAAAGACATATAATGGGTGACCTGGATCCAGGTGCCCCCTTCTGCATCAGGCGCTCCTTTGGGAAAATCACTTAGGGTTTTGGAGTCTCTGACAGGCAGTTTCCTTGAAGCATTTACTTTCTTATCAGGAGGTCTTCAGAGTCAGGCTGAAGAATGGGACCATCTTGGGTCTGTGCAAGGAAGAAGAGAATCTATCAGGAAGAACTCATGGGGAGTTTTTTAAGAAAATTATTTTGGGGTGTGTCTTTCATTCAGCTGATATTTACGGAGGCCCAACTGCATTCCAGGCATTAAAAGCACAGCATCCCTGTCCTCCCACAGACGTTCACAGGCCAGCGAGGGAGACTGGCAAGTTAAAATGAAATTATAACCCAAGCTGAAGAATGCAAAGTGGCATGAGAGGCATGTGGAGGAGCCATGGGAGCTCCAAGAGTCTCTAGCCCTGCAAGACACACGCACCCACAAGGTTGTACGGGCACGCCTCCGGGGGTTCCAGCTTCAGGGAGTCAGGAACCTCCTTGAAGTTTTTTTATATTGTGACTTTCGAAAGCAGAAAGACCCTAGAGTTATTACCCTGCAATTTCATTTAACTCACATAACATTTATAATCTACTCCTGTGTAGGGAAATGAATAGAAAATGAAACCACATGATTTGATTTTTGCCTTTTCAGCCTGAATATAAAATATTAATTTCCTTGAGCACTTGAGACACTTTAATGCTTTATATTGAAGGTTACAAAAATTCCAAGGATCTTAATATGTACAATTTTCATTTTGCTAACTAAATATTGATCTCAAATTGTAGCCTTTAGTTTGAAATTCTTAAAGGCTGAACCACTGGGCAAACAGACGGTACAGAGGAGGTAGGAACTGAAGGAGAAGCCCTCTCTTCCCAGTTGTGCCTGCTGCTGTGCCCTGTGCTTCATCAGACTGCCCACTCCACCGGAGGGCACGTGGCTCCTCTTCTAAAATATACTTCTTCCCAAGAGTGTTAAGCTGCTTATCTATCTCTTATTCCATGATCCAAAGTAAGTTGTGATTGCACTCCTCTTAATAGCTGTCTGGTAACATCTAAAACAATGAGCGTGACTATATTTTGTACCTGTTCCAGTGTCTTGCCCTATACATATGCTCAAATTTTTTATTTAAATGCATTACTGAATGGGTGGATAGAGGATGGACTTGAAGGTTTTTGTTTGTTTGGGTTTTTTTAAGGAAAAGGAAACTGTTAAACAGGTATTAGGGATGACTGAATCCGAGGGGGAAAAAATTGGGAATCCAGAGGGCGGCATGGGGGAAGCAAGTGTCTAGAAGAAACATGGACAAAACAATAAAAAATCCAAAAGGGAGAGGAAGAGAAGGCAAGTGGGAAGTAAACAGCAAAATAAAGACAATCTATATATATAAAAGCCTAAGTGACCTTTACGACTGAACGACTGGAACGACCAATCAACCAGTCACTATGATGTGCACTGACCACCAGGGGGCAGACGCTCAATGCAGGAGCTGACCCCTGGTGGTCAGTGAGCTCCCACAGCCAACCTCCCACATCCCCTCCCCCCAGCCAGCCAACCTCCTGTGGTCCCTCTTCCCAGCATGCCGGCCCCCTGATAGGCCTCGATCACCAGCCAGGCTGAGCGACCCCACCCATGCATGAATTCATGCACTGGGCCTCTAGTAGTATATAATAAATCCCCTGTGCCCATCTTCAGCTCCAACAGTCATCAACGTTTCACCAACGTTGCTTCAGCTATCACCTACCCTCCCCCCAATTTTTTAGAGTGTTTTGGAGCAAATCCAAGGTATCACATCCTATTATTTTTCCCATAGCTATCTATGTATAAATCTCTAGCAAATACACTTTACAAACAAACAACAAAAAAGCAAAGTTATGCTGTATATCTTGAAGGTGCTCAGAGGATGCAATCTCTGTGTAATTTAAAAATTATTTTATATAATCTGGACAAAAAGGACTATGTAAAGCACAAATGTTCAGCATAGTTTTACTTGTAGCCCCCTAATTGAAAGGAGTCAAACTAAAAGAGCAGAGGAATCCTATATAATAAAGAGCTAATATGCTAATTAGACCAAACAGCAAAAACAGCTGGGGCTGTGAGGGCTGAGCCCCTTGCACAAATTTTGTGCATCGGGCCTCTAGTGGGATCATTAATTATGGAACCGTCATTTGATGTAATGTTGGGCATTCATTAAAGACTACACAACCATATCAGAGCCATGCCTACCCACCCACACTCACTGCTAGGGGGAGGGAGGGTTGTTCCTGCATATCCCTTGCTGTCTGCAGAGCTAGAATCTAGAGCATGTGCTCCACCTTCCACGCCCGAGTGGACCAAAGTATGTCAGCCTGAGCTAGTGACAGCCAATCCACGGGATAAAGAGAAACCTCTGATTTTTTTTTTTTTTTTTTGTGGCCTAACTGAATGGAAAAGATAAATTAGGTAAATCAAATCAGGATTTGACTTTAAGTGATCTAGAGAGAGATGACTGAAAACTATGGAACAGTAGTCATGTAGTCTGGGATGGCCATTATTGACAATGCACATCCGCTGTTATGAGAGTACAGAACAGAAATGCAAAGATAATCAGGGACCCCATTAAAGGCCCCTGAAAGCACAGCTTCAGTGACTGATGGCTTTTTGGGTCCCTGCTCCAATTCCTGGGGAGCTTCACCACTTAGGCTCCTGTCCTTGAATTTCTCTAAGATTAGGCGCGTGCGCGCACACACACACACACACACACACACTTTTTTTCTCAGGTAATTTAACTCAACTAAGTTAATGTTCCTTGCAACCGAAATAGCTCTAAGGCAAAACTGTTCACAATATAATGTTGAGTTAAAAAAAGTATGCAGGATTTTAACTATGTTGTATTTAAAGTTACATGAAATGATGGCATAAAATCAAGGACTAACAGTTAACAGAAACAAAACAAAAAAGAAAGCAATGAGTGTGTTGGTGGTAGAATTACAAGGTGATTTTTAAATTTTTTATTTATTTGTTTATTTTTGGCTATTGGTGTTTATAGTGTAGTTCCAAAACTTTAGACACTAAAACTTCCTTCTAAGTTCAACCTGATTTCTCTGGTAAGTCTAGTGTTAAGTCACCCCAAATAGGCATTTTCTTCCAACAATTATCTCAGACTTTGAGACCTTTCTGGACTATTCTCCCATCCCACCACTCTCCTAACACATCTGAGAGGATGGCTTGGTTTATGAATATAGGACATGTTATTAAAGCAATCTTTACTACCAGCAAGTTCCTCTGTACACTTCTAGAAGACATGAAGGGAGATACCACGTAATTTAGAAAGTTTTTATTTTCATACTTGTCTAAACATTATGTTACTTTATAAAAGATTTCCAAAAAAGACCACTCACCTTGATAATTATGAAAAACTATTAAAATGTCTTTTAAAATGTGTTAAATATGGTCAACTTTAATATTAAAATCATTATTTTGACTAAATACCAAATATGAAATTGAAGTAGACTCAATAACACTAGTTGTCTAATGTTTTCCAGCAAAACAAGGTAATCTGAACTGTGGGAGAGGCAGACGGGGTTTAGCACTTTCCCAGCCCGGGACTAGGTAGCCGCCAACTCCAGCAGGCCTCTTCCCCTCCCAGGATGTCCCCTCACCTGCGTGTCGTAGTTGAAAGAGCCAAAATAGATGAGGTTTCTCTAACATTTATAGTCCTATAGTGTTGTATGTGATTAATAAAGTACAATTTTTGCTAAGAAGGAGGGAGTACCTTTTCCTTTATAGGAAAAATAAGCCATAAACTTAAAAAAACAAGTCTTTTCATGTTTTGTGCCTTTTTCTAATCTTTATCAAGGTACACATGCATGCATACACACACACTGTACTCTGTTTTTTAATCAATATCTATGTCTTTTTTCCATACTGTACATTAGTTGGATGTATATGTTTTTCCACAGAATACACACATTTTACCAATATAACATGTCATATTCTATTAGTGCACTAGATGTATTATATTTAACTCTCCTGAATTTTCCTAGGTTGGTAATTTAATTAAAATATAGAAATGCCAACCTTAGCCAACTCTTCAGCAATCTCAATGATCCAGAGACCCAGGGGGAGCAGTAGCTCACTGAATTATAAAGTGACTCCTCAATGAGCTAGGTTAGAAGGAAACTTGAGACAAGTGCTGTCAGAGGCCCAAGCTCGACACACCTGGTCAAATATGTAAACTTTTATTCCCAATCTCTTAACCTAAGAGATTGAAGCCCTGATGATGCTCTGGATTCCTGCAGAAAGGTAGGTGCTCAGCTCCTGCTTGGACATTTTCGGTGTCCCCTGACTGACAGGTGCTCTCCTGCCTGACATCCCAGCCCTCTCAGTGGTCCTCCCAGCCAAGCTCTCCGGCCTCTTCTCTCTCTATTTCTTCTCAGACACCAGTCTACTGGTTCCCAACCAAAACATGCCACAATTTCCTGGGAGAACATATCCGTTCCTTGGGAAGACATCCTCGTATGTGGAGAGAGTGGGCAAAAGAAAGGCAAAGATTGCAAAAATTCCCCCAAAAAAATCCAGGTTTGCTTTCATGCCTCAACTGAGAACCCTTGCTTTGTCAACGAGAACTGACTACTTACCACTCCTTGTGTCTCCCATCTCTACAACTTGGGTACACATCATTCCTCTTTTTGAAATCTCCAGCTGTCAAAATCCAACCCACCAAATGTACATCAGTACTTTGGCAGAGCAATTTGACAAACTGGCAGAGATGAAGATGACACACCTTTGATCTAGTAATTCTATTTTTGGTAAATATCCTAGAAACATTCTTGCACATGAGCACAAGGAGATATGTGCAAAAAAAAAAAATGTTTATTACATCTCTGTTTGAAAGACCAAGAAACTAGAAACAAGCTAAATGTCTATCAACTGAAAATTTGATTTTAAAATTGTGGTATACACACACACACACACACACACACACACACACACACCTTGGAATACTATGCAACAGTGAAAATGAACTAGAGCTATATGTAGCAACATATATAATTTATAAAATACATATTTTTATAGATAAAAATATACAGAAAGAAAAAGGCAATATGCAGGAGGACACAATATATAAATGACATATTTCAGAATAATATATATTTAACAGAAGTATAATGAAGTTCAGAAAATAATAAACACCAGAGTCAAGGTGCTGGTTACCACCAGGGGGTAGAGAGAGGGTGTCGCAAGTGGGTAGGGAACACAGGTGGCTTCCATTGATTTAGTAATTATATTAGTTTCCTGTGGCTACTGTAACAAATTTACCACAAACTTGGTGGCTTAAAACAACAGAAATTTGCTCTCACAGTTCTGGAGGAGAAAGGTCCAAAATCACTATCACTGGGTTAGAATGAAGGTGTGGGCGGCATGGTGTTCCCTCTGGAAGCTGTAGGGGAGATCTGTTCCTTACCTCTTCTAGCTTCTGGTGGCTGCCAGTATTCCTTGGTTTATGGCCACATCACTCCAAACTTCAAATATCTTTCTGCTCTATCATTACAAAATGTGTGTGTGTGTATTCACGCATGTGTGTGAAATCTCCCTCTGCCTCTCCCTTATATGGGCACTTGTGATGGCATTTAGGGCCCATCTGGATAATTCATGATAATCTCCCCATCTCAAGACCCTTAACTTAATTACATCTGCAAAGACTCTTTTTCTAAATCTACTATTTATAGGTTTCAAGGACTAGGCCCTGGTACCCTTAGCGGGGAGGGCATTTTTCAGCTGAATGGTGTCAGACAGTGGACATAGACTCGTAACCCTCTACCTTGAGTTACAGTTACATGTGCATGTGTCTTACATCATACACAGACCGTGAACTTCTCATGGGAAGAGAGGTCTTCAGGAGGCTGCAGAGCAATGTAATGGAAATACTGCAGTGGGAAAATTAGAAGACTAGGAGTCATGCTCTAAGGGCAGGCTGTACGAATTTGTCATTTTAGATGCGGAGCAACCTGGATAAGATGAGATTCAGAGTATGACACCTAAAACCTGACTCTTGCCATTTTTAGAAATTTATGTGAGTCCCGTTTATGATGTTAAATTATAATATTTAAAGAGTGGCACCTCCTCCAAAAATTAATGAAACCTGAAGACTAAAAACAAACAAACAAACAAAAAACTTTTTAAAAAACTGAATGGATTGAATGCTAACTTAAAGCAGTAGAATTTCAAGCATTGAGGACAAGTCAGGAAAAAATAATTCCAGACTTATTATATAGGCAGCCACCAGCTCTACCTGCTTTTAATCCAAGCCTTGTATCTCAACCCCTCCCAGGTCTAAAGAGCTGCCAGTACTCTGTGAGTCAGCTTGGTTCCCAGGAGGTAACCAATGGGCTCAGAAGCTCCCTGGCTGGAATGAGCCAGAGGAAGCAGGTGGCCACTCCTTTGTCAGTTCAGCTGTGACTAAGCACATGTTTGTTCCTTCTCTGCAGCCTGGTCCAAGCAGGTCTTAGGAGGCCAGGACATTCACCACAAAGTCAGAGGACTCCCTGCACCCTTCAGATGAGGGAGTGGTTGGAATAGCCAGGACCAACCCTACTGGAGAATGCTAAGGAAATCTACAAAGCTGAGGCTGACTTATGTGGCATTCTGCCTAAGGGCATTTTGTCAACAAAGTGTACTGTGCACAGGGAAAAGTCTAGATGGGCCATTTTTGCACTCAGGAATTACTAATATGAATAACCTCTCTACCTTGGCAGACGTAGGAACTAAGATTGTTGGTATTTCATTTGTCAAGTCTTAGCTTAAATGGCATCTCTACAGATATCTACCTGAAAGTGATTGTCCCAGTAACCTTCCATCCCATCACCCTTTTTATTTCTTTTCACCAGTTTTCACACTCTGCAATAACCTTGTGTACTTATTTGCTTGTGCATTTATTATCCATCTCTCCCACTAGAAAGTAGGCTCTGTGAAGTCAGAAACCCTACTCTGTTTTTTGTACATTCTTATATCCTGAGAGCTTAGGATAGTGCCTGACACATATCAGACACTCAATAAAATTTTACTGAATAAATGAATGAATGAACAATAAACAAGTGAATGCAGAGGCTGAATAAATGCCCCAGGATCCAGAAAGAATCAGTCACGGAAGTGAAAACAAAACCCAAATAAATGTAAATATCCTATTGCCGGGGCTGACCGGCAGACCCTGAGCGACAGATGAACAGATTGCTCTGACACACTTTTCTGTGAAAGAGAGAGCTCAGGGACTGTTTTACTTTAGAAGTAAAAAGTAGTCCTGTTCGCCTGCCTCCTTAGACTTTTATTGTCACAACAGCTTGAACTAAAATTAACCTCTAGATACAATCAGCAGGGTAAGTATCCTTGAGAAAGTATATGCTTCTACAAAGTCAGGTATTTAAAGACTAAACAGAGATTCTAGCAAAACACCCCGGGGGATGGGACTTGTTTGGAAAAGTCAAGGTTGGGGCTGCCGTCTGAGGCAAGGCCCCCTCAGAGGTCCCCAATCTTTTGGAGAATCCTCCTTATAGACATTCCAACCAAGTCCTGTGCTTCCCCACATCCTATGTTTATGTGTCTCAACATATTCAGCTAAGATTGTTGTCCAATTTGCTCTTTCCACTATATTCCCACATTTACCTCTGAAATATCATCCCCTTCAGATGCATATTCATTTTCCAACTGGAGAAATTGTTGGAGAAGTCCAACAAAATGAAATGACTTGAACAAAACTATGACTAGTTATAGTTATGACTTGAACTTGGACCGTAATTTCTATCAAAAAAGTAATTTACTCATAGGATGTTTTGGAGATTTTTTTTTTTATCACATTTTGTTCCTTTCCCCCACAAATAAAACAACAAAATACCTCCTACAAGAAAAGTGGTTTTGTCTCCATGAGACAAAAAACTGTGCTACAAAGTCAGTGTTCCATTTGGCAATTAATAATCACTACATGGGCGGTTATATTCCAGGAATAATTATTAGGAGGCAGCTTTCACTATGTTACGCTATGGTAGTCTATGTTATTAAAGATGAGTGAGAGGACATCCTACTCCCCAGGGCTACCAGGTACACGAGATGGTCAACATGAAGTCTTGGACTCAGACGCTGGTTATTTTTAGCATTAGGGATATTGTTTCATATGATTAAGGGGCAACTCTACCAGGAAGCAAGGGGCTGACTGACTAAATGAGAACTTCCCAGCATCTAAGGCCATCTGGACGAGGACAGCACAGGAAGCCTGAAGAACAGGAGCTTCTAGTACCCACTTCCCCTTCTCCCATGAGACTATCTGCCTCCTAGTCATTTGAGAGGCAAATACTGAGTGCATGCACTTAATACATTGATTGAGAAACTTTCCTAATTTCTTAATAAGTCTGAATGTTTTATCTGTGTCCAGTTCTCATTTTCTCTTTGTATGTTACGGAAAGTATACCCCAGCTCATTCATTCATCCTTTCTTACTTCTTTCTCCTTGAAAATGTCACCAGCTCTGAAAACTGATTTGAATTATAATTAGCCAAATATCACTGTCTGTCATTGAAAGGAGTTTTGTTTTTTTTAGTTCTAACAAATAAAAGCATTGAGGTGCCATATCTTCTCATAAGTAAGTGCCCTGACTGGGGATTGAACCCACAGCAGTGAAAGAATTACCACAGTAATGTGATACTCTATGAAGATCCGTGATTTATTAAAGAATAACCTATCTTAGAGACTCTTAGCTCTCAAACTAACCTCACCATTATTTATGACTCAACTAACCTCCACTGCCATCTTAAAGAAAGGCATCTCCCTTTAAAATCACAAGGAGCAATTAATGGGTGGCTTCCTAAGAGACAATTTTCAATACAGAATGATGGTTCCCTTAATAATAAACATGAAACTGAAAAAATCACAAAACAATAAAAATAAAGAATAATTACTATTTCAGAATAATAAAAGGAAACTATTCAGGGAGTAGAGCAACTTTCTAAAAACAGAATTGACAGAACATCCCAGAAAACACCCCTTGGAGTTACCAAATTCAATACAGTGAAGAAATAGCACCCTGGCTGGGTAGCTCAGTTGGTTGGAACATGTCCCGATATGCCAATGTTATGGGTTCAATCCCTGGTCAGGGCACATACAAGAAGCAATCAATGAATGCATAAATAAGTGGAACAACAAATTCTCTCTCTCTCTCTCTCTCTCTCTCTCTCTCTCTCTCTCTCTCTCTCAATTAAAAAAAGAAAGGCCGAAACCGGTTTGGCTCAGTGAATAGAGCGTCGGCCTGAGGACTGAAAGGTCCCAGGTTCGATTCTGGTCAAGGGCATGTACCTTGGGGACAAGGGCATGTACCTTGGTTGCGGGCACATCCCCAGTAGGGGGTGTGCAGGAGGCAGCTGATTGATGTTTCTCTCTCATCGATGTTTCTAACTCTCTATCCCTCTCTCTTCTCTCTGTAAAAAAAATCAATAAAATATATTTAGAAAAAAAAAAAGAAAGAAAGAAAGAAGTAGTATGGTAGTTTTCTGTCTGAGGAACAAAGACTGGTAATCAAATATGTTTTCAGTTATCTGTTCTCAGGGTTGGTTTGACTCATTATTTGAATTATGCCTAAGAACACCAACAGCTCACATATTAGCTCTGGCAGGAAGGCAGCTATTCTTATTCTTATAATTACTCCCTACAAAGACAAATCCAATGGTCAACTCTAAATTATCTCCTTGACTCTTAGCTGTTGGTTGGCCAGCCTGTCTCTCCCATTAGATAGATGGCAAGGACCTTAAGAGCAGAAACCCTGTCTTATTCATTTTTCCCCCCTTATAATAGAGAGGAGTGAAGTGAACACATAATTAGGTGTGGAGCCTGGCTCAGAAGTCAATCCCATTTTGAGGACTTTTTTTTAAAGCTGTTCTATTCTTTATTCCTGTCTTTTGGGCATTTTAAAGATTTTTAAAAAATAATTTGGCCAAAAGTACCTCAGACTTCATATTTCCAATTAGCTCATTATAGATTTGAAACATTATATAAATGGTATTGTTACTTCCCTTGTGGCTGTTATTTTCCTTTTGTTTACTATTAATCAAGATCTGAAAATCACTAAATTATATATCAGATTCTAAAATGTTAATTTAAATACCACAAATTATAGATACAAATTTGTACCAAATATTATGGGTGACTGAAAGCAAGTTATTTCAAGCATTTACAATTGGGATCCACCCACAGACAATAGTCTTCAGAGTCTCCAAATAATCTCAACATCTCATCCACAGAAATGATTCCACTGCCACCCAGCTGGTGTGGCTCATTTGGATGAGCGTCGTCCCATGCACCTGGAAGTCACCAATTGGATTCTGGATCAGGGCACATGCCCAGGTTGGGCTAGAATCCCCTGGTAGGGGGCATGCAGGAGACAGCTGATGGATGTTTTTCTCTCATTGATGTTTCTATTTCTTTCTCCCTCTCCCTTCCCCTCTCTCTGAAATCAATAAAAATATATTATATTTTTAAAAGAGCCCAAGCTGGTTTTCTCAGTGGTTAGAGCATTGTCCACAGACCGAAGGGTCATGGGTTCAATTCCCTGTCAAGGGGACATACCTCGGTTGCAGGTGTGATCCCAGCCCGGTTGGGGCATGTGTTGGAGGCAACCAATCGATGTGTCTCTCACATCAATGTTTCTCTCTATCTCTATCTCTCTCTCCCCCCACTCTCCCTTCCATTCTCTCTAAAAAGCAATGGGAAAATATCATCCGGTGAAGATTTTAAAAAAGAAAAGAAATTTTTCCACTGCCTCTCTGATGTCTCCAGTGGCATCTCATTCAGGCTTGGCTGCTCAGCCTCCATCATGAGCAGCAGCAAACTCGACCTCTTTGAAGGGAGGTGCCTTATAGTTCACATCTAATGTCTGTGAAAATCCAGCTATTCCATCAAGAAAAAGAACACCCACACAAAATAAAAATGCCAAAAATTAGGTTAAAAAATAAAAAAGCACAGGGTACCCCTACAAATACCAAGAGGGCAGTGTTTTAGGTACATTGCTTTTCAGAAAATTGACCTTAAGCCTGCTTTTTTGCTCACAGTCTAGAGGGAAAGATAGACAAGAAAATCAACCATAACAATGTAGGATTCGAAGATCACATAGGATTGGGACGTTCTCATCTACATTAGAATGTGGCATTATGGGAACACAGAGGAAGGTTACCTGGAGAGTCAGGGAAGGTTTTGTTCAGAAGCAAATCCTGAGCTGCTTTTGGGAGAACAAACTGGAGTTACCAGAAATAGAAGGGTGAGGAGGCAGCACTCCAAGCAGAAGAACGACTGTCATGCAAGAGAACTCAAATAATTCAGGAGCCTCTGGGGTCCAGGGTCTGAGGAGGAGCTGTGAATACGAAGCTGGATAGGCAGCCCTGGTCAGATTCTCTCCTACAGCCTTGTAAACCATGACAAGGAGTTCAGCTGTTACTTTGAAGGTGAAGGGGAGTGATTGAAGGATTTAAATCTCAGAAGTAATTTAACCTGCATTTAAAAAATAAAAATCAGAAAGCCAACTTATTAATTCATGGTGAAAAAACTTGCCTGAAAAGCAGATCAGAGGCTGGAGTCTTCTGGGAAACAAATGCTCTGCCTTCAGGTTACAGCAGGTGATTCCAGGGTCTGATGTAGAAGGAGTTGGTGAGGCTCAGGAAACCTCATTCTTTTTTTAAATATAATTTTATTGATTTCAGAGAGAGGAAGGGAGAGGGAAAGAGAGGTAGAAATACCAATAATGAGAGAGAATCATTGATCGGCTGCCTCCTGCATGTCCCACACTGGAAATTGAGCCTACAACCTGGGCATGGGCCCTGACCAGGAATCGAACCGTGACCTCCTGGTTCATAGGTTGACGCTCAATCACTGAGCCACACTGGCTGGGCACAACCTCATTCTTTGCATAGTAGGAATCCCCTTACCACCTGCCCAACAACCTTCCCTTTGGGTGGAGCTGATAATATTCAACAATGACTCTGGCAGCAGAGAAGATTGAGAGAGGATGGGTGAGCATCAAAGTGAGAGGACCCATGAGGTCATTATTGAATTAACGTTTGGTGGTGACAGCCTGAATGCAAAAGATAAGGCAGATTTAGGAAATTTGTAGGAGGCACAATCAGGTGGACTTTAGGGACCAACTGGATATGGAAGGTGGTGGGGAAACCACAAGGGGGAGTAGAGGAAGGAAGGAGTCTAGCCAAAGTCTCAGAGGGAGCATGGTCCTGCTGACACCTTGATTTCAGACTTCTAGCCCCACAACTGAAGAATAATTTTATTTTATTTTATTTTTTGTTAATCCTCACTGAAGGATATTTTTCCATTGCTTTTTAGAGAGAGCAGAAGGGAGGGAGGGCAGAGGAAAGAGAGAGAGAGAGAGAGAAACATCAATGTGGGAGAGACACATTGATTGGTTGCCTCCCACACACACCCCGACGAGGGCTGGGAATCGAACCTGCAGTCCTTCGGTGTATGGGCAGATGTTCTAACCACTTGACAACACCAGCCAGGGCACGATTATAAATTTCTGTTGTTGTAAGCCATTCAGTTGGTGTTATTTTCTTGCAGAGGCCACAGGAAACTAATACACCAACCATTTCCCTGTGTTCATGTTTCCAAGTTTACAAATACTGTATGTGCATGTAGACATTTACCATCTAGTCTGGTAATTTTTTGTTTTATATTTCTTCATTAAACTGTGAGCTTGTCTTTAAGGACAATAATTATGTCTTGCACATCGTTGTTTGGCACAGCGAATACTTAATAAATATTTATCAAATGAGGAAAAAGTGAGCCAAAGTTCTTGACAAAATGTAGAAATTGGCAGGATTGTGAGATGACAGCGACTGGAATGGGCAGCCAGGAATACATAGTAGCTGACATGAGCCTCAAGAAGGAGTTTTTACCTTGGTGAGTCTGGGTCAGGATAGAGGGACTGGTGATGAAGGAAGCAGCCTTGAGAATCAAAGAGAAAGCCCCACCCCTCCCAGCTCTGTGCTCTAAGACTCCAGGGTGAACTGTCAGCCATAATCGGTAAGAGCCACATGGGAGAGAAAAACCAGAATTCTGCTAATGTGAAAAGCAGGCAACATTTTGAGAAGTCATCTGGGGTCTCAGATGGACTGATACTCAGCAGGCCTGTACTAGCACAACAATACCATTTGGTAAGCAGACACCTGTCTGAGCCTCCAGAGTGTTCCCCATCACTTAACCACCCCTAAGTCCCCCCAGTTATCCCAGAAACTAAAGGGCTAACACTTGGTACATCAGACTCCTCTGTGAACCTACACTTCCACCATGGCTATTTTCCTTTTTGCTTTGTTGAAACCAGCCCACACTGCTTTGGTTATCAAATATTCTGATTATGCTCAGAGTATAAGCTGTTTGTGAGGATGGTGGCTGGAGTGTCCAGCTGATGGGGCTGAGAGAAGAACACTGAGATGCTTGAAGATGACATTGGATAAGGAGGCTGGACGTCCAGGAAGACTGATGGTGACAGGGACGGGAGGCCCGGTGAGTGGGACTGGCCTTGGGTGTGAAAGGGCTTGTCCACCACGCCATTGGAGCTGGCTGAGCTGGGAGCAAAGCTCCACTCGCCTTGTGGGTCCCTGAAAGCAGCTGCCCCAGGAGGGAAGGGTTTGGTCAGGTCCCAGGGCCTGGAAAGATTAAAAGTGAAGTTCGGTGCTTGTGGAACAAAACACATTTGCGTTAAATTCTGCTTAGAGTTATTTTAGTATTGATGTAGTTTTATTCTATTCTAATCCTTCAAGAAATGTACTACCACGTTTAATATGTATGCTAGCTTGATTAACCAGAAGATTTAATTCCTGTCCACTCTCTATAAATGTTCTTTATTTCTATGTCCCTCTATGAAAAGAGAGGAAGCATGTAACAAGAGCAGTTAACATTTTTTATATGTTCTCTTTGGCCCTATAAAAGTCTGAGGGAATGTATCCCTTAATTCATTGTTTCCTATTTGGAGGGCTGTAGTAAAAATCAAGGTGAGTTTCAGCTATGGTCACCCATAAAACTCCACAACCCTGCACTGAGTCAGTCCTAGCACAGATCAAACATGCTTCTGCTCTCCGATCTGAAATGTGGCAAATGCAATTGCCTTTAACAAGCGCAGCTGAGCAGTGTATTTAAGAATGTCAGAATATTAGGGGTAGGGTGGAACTTCATAAAATTCAGATGAAATTAATGTCATCTAAGGGCTTATCTTGGACAGAGTTGGGTTTCCAAGTAGGTAACCATTAGTGGCAGGTAATTAGAAGAACATAGTCAGTAACCTACAATGCAACACTATTGGGGCCACAGTTTTAAAAAAAAAAATTCTAGGGAAAAAGCTAGTGTTTTCACTTTGGCTTTATTTTTAATTCAATTCAGTTTAAGATGCTGCCTAGAAAACCCCATACATGAGAAATAGTTAGAAGCAAATTCTTTTGTGCCCTAGAATAAGTGAAGTATAGCTTATATTTGTGTCAGTCAGGTGTTCTTGGTAGGATATATATATATAAAGATTATGGGAATCCTTCAGCATTTCCTACTTTATGTTTCACAGATTAGAACGTTTGCATATTCCACTGACTTACTTGGCCGCTGCTGCTAGTTTCCCAAGCAGGAGCTTTTCCCTGCAGCCTCCCTTACCTTGCTTTCTCCGGACTTCCAGTCCATGGGGGGAGGAACAACTAGGCACCAATGGCTCTTGCGAGAGCTTTGTGGCTCCTACTAAGGAATTTTGACCCCCTACAACTGCCTTAGCCACAGGAGAACACAGAAGGTCTGAAATCCTATCTAGAGCACCGGCACCGTAATAAAAACACCTGACTGACACAAATATAAGCGATACTTCATGAAAACAGCAACAGTGCTCTCACCAAGCACAGAATCAAAGCTTGGAGAGACCAAATTAAAACTAGGTGTGTGTGTGTGTGTGTGTGTGTGTGTGTGTGTGTGTGTGTGTCTTTCTATCTAACAACAATGAATCATTGTTTAGTAAGTGTTCTGAACTTAAAATTAAAAGAAAGAAAAGAAAATGCTATAGTTCAATTTATGAAAGCAAGCAATAGTTGGGACCTAGAAAAGGGCCTGGCACATACCAAGCCCTCAATGAAGATTTTTAACTGACTGTTGAAAGAATGACCTCCTCCTTTAATGCCTTTTTAAGGGCACCATTATTTGGGGAGGAAATTTTAGAGCAGCTCATTCATTTATTCACTAATTCAACCAACACTTACCAAGGGCTTCTCATGGACAAACACTGCATTCATTAAGTAATGCTGTTGGGGTGTTAGAAGAAATGTGCCTGCTCCCGAAGAGGCCGTCGTGGAAGATAGACACTTAGAGAATTATGATACTACTAGAGGCCCAGTGCACAAAATTCTTGCACGGGAGGGGAGGGGTCCCTCAGCCCAGCCTGCACCCTCTCCAATCTGGGACCCCTCAGGGGATGTCTAAACCAGCAGTCGGACATCCCTCTCGCAATCTGGGACCCCTGGCTCCTAACTGCTCACCTGCCTGCCTACCTGATGGCCCCTAACTGCTTGCCTGCCTGCCTGATCACCCCTAACCACCTCTACCTCAGCCCCCACACCCAGGACCCAGGCTTCCTTCAGCCCGGCCTGCTCCCTCTCACAGTCTGGGAGCCTTCATGGGATGTCCTATTGATGGGAGCGGGGAGCGGGGAGCGGGGAGCGGGCCTAAGCCACAGTCTGGCCTCCCTCTTGCAGGAGGTGACTGGGCCAATCAGGGGAAGGTGCTGCCCTGGCCCATCACCCTGCCACGGCTGCTGCCTCTGGCCTCCCTCTGCAGGAGGCAACCAGGCTGATCAGGGGAAGGCACGCCCCCATCACCCCGCTGCTGCTGCCACTGCTGGCCTTTGAGGCTGCCTGCCCTCGGCCCTCGCCGCCGCCGCTGCCATGGCTGCCTGCCTTCAGCCCTCACAGCCACTGCGGCTTTGTCTGGAAGGATGTCCGGCGGACATCTGGTCTAATTAGCGTATTACCCTTTTATTAGTATAGATGAGATAGAGGAATGCAAATAGCGTCTCAGGATCTCAGTGCAGCCAAAGACTGACTCTGCCTGAGAGGAGTAGGGAAGAAGGCAACCTTTAATCTGGGGTAATTCTGGGGGTGGCATTTCACACAGATTGGTAGAGGCATTAAAACATGAAGGAATACGGGATGCTCTAGCACCTCACAAGGGTAGTCTGACTGGTGTGAAGAACATAGGGAGAAAAGAAATGGATATGAAAAGACAGGGAGCCTGCAAAAACAGATGGCACCAGATTGTGAAGGCCCAAGGAGTTCGGAATGTATGCTATGCAATGAGCAGTCACTGAAGACTGAGTTCCTAGAGCGAAAGACAAAAGGAGAGAAAGGTCTAATAGTTTGCCCTGTGCCTAACACCGTGTCTGGCAAAGTGGAATTGAACTTAATAAATTGAGATCCATTACGTAGCCAACTTTTTTTGTAGTATAAGAGCAGTGTGAAGATGAATAGACAGTAAAAAAAAAAAAAAAGGGGAGCTTGGTGCCTAGATCAATAATAATATTATTACATATTTGAGAAATTTCACACTAGAATAAATGCAAGGGACATAAACACAGAATTAAAGCCAAAATTCTTCCTATTGTAAACCATGACTATATAGGCTTTTACATCACATGTATTCTGAATCACAGTCTATACTCCTTATCCTATTATGAGTTCACAGAATAATAAAGTGCATTAGAACCTGGCAAAACTAACACAATAAAATTACAACTAAGGGCACTGCTTGTTTCTCACAAGATTTGCACACCAGACCAGCTGACACGTGGAAAATTTACAGTCACAAAAAAACCCAGAGTGATTTCTGGCAGGCACAAGAGAAATTTGTAGCTTAGCCAAGAAAATATTGGACATTTCCTATTTATCATTCCAAGGCTATTTACACTACATGTCCTGCCTCTTTTTTCTTTCCATTTTTTGTCTGATAGGCTTTGGAAAAGAGTAAGTACTTCTCTAGCTTCCCTTGATTTAACTCGTTTTTAAAAGGTCAGGAAATACTTCGGGACTAGTGAAATCTTTGTATACCCAACAAGTGTGCAGTCTCAGAAAGAATTTGGCAACTTGGAGGCTTTTGTGGCGAGGCCAAGGAATCCTTCCGGTAGATCTCTTAGAGGAGAAGAGAAAGGTGGAGAGTGCCACAGTTGCAAATCATAGCCATTTTGTAAACAGAATATAATTAATCTTTGACCTTGGTGCCCTCTCTCTCTCTCTCTCTCTCTCTCTCTCTCTCTCTCTCTCTCTCTCTCTCTCATACTTTCTGTATTTTGTTCAAATAATCTTCCCCTGCTACCATGAACTTCTATCACGTACTATAAAATCTGTCATTTCCTAGTCTCATGGAGGGATTACCTGATTAAAAAACAAAAAGAAAAAACAGTGTGCTATTCTTGGCAAAGAAAGAGATGCTGCTGACTCAGTGGTCATTAAGCCACAACCTGTGGGTATTTTTCCAGAGGTGGGGGGTGGGCACTATCGTGGCTCCGCTCCGTGAACCCTGGTGGATGATTTAGGCTGGCAGGGTGGAGCCAGCCAGAGAAGCTATTTCCAGCTTTGGAATTCTCTTCTCGGTGAGAAATCAAGTAGCATTGACCTCAGTAGCCTGTTCCAATGAGCAGAGAGCCAACTGGCTCAGCCACTTCAGGGGGGTACATTAAAAGTGTCTCCTCTTCTCTTCCCTGTAAGTAGTGTTGAATCCGGCAACTGATGAAGTCTTTAAAAAGAGAGCAGAAATAATTGTCAGGTAAGCCTTAAATGTGTGTGTGTTTTTAAATATATGATTTGCCTTGAGCTCAATAGCTACTTCCGAAAACTGAAAGCAGAATGGAAGGTTCTGTTCACAATCCATCTCTTGGACACACAGGAAACATATCACAAATACAGCAAAGTTCAGGGCGTGGTTGAGATGACTTCCTACAACAGTAGATCTCAGCCGAGGCATCGAAGGAGAGCTCTGTTTAGAAGCCTTTGGCAACCTTCTTTGGGTTACAGTGAGGAATACAGTGGTTCAATGATTCTATAAAATAAAGACAAGCTGTACGGGCCCTTACAATCTTGCAGTCACACTAATATTTTATTTAAAAAAAAAAAAACATTAAGAAAGTCCTCTTCATCTGCGTGCCCTTTGAGTGGGGTTCAGAGTGGAAGAAATAATGCAAGAAGCCAAAGTTTGACTTTTAATGAGGGAGACATTTTTCAAAACGCCTCAGAGAGCTCCCATTCCAGTGTGTTATTAACTGTAATAAAACACGTGGTGTCATACTGTGTCAGTCCTTTTCATTAGAGTGTCTGATAGCAAGGCAGTGCTGAATTAAGGGCCCAGTCAAGGTTCGGTCCAGGGAGGTGACACCCAGGAGCAAAGCAAATCAGCCCAATAATTTAGAACATGAAGGGGAGTTGTAGGTATTCCCTTGAAAACAGGATGAGCACCGCTGACTGGAGCTCCAGCGGACAGGGCAAGAGAGGCAAGGGTGGTAACCTGTGGTCGAAAGGACTCAGGAAGGGAGGGACCATCCTGCCAAGCCCTCCGTGAGAACCCTCTCTCTGCCTCAGGGGCTGGGCAGGGCTGTCAGAGTGTGATGTCAGACCCACTAAACAGTGGGGAAAGCTGTGGCTAGAAACAGAGGTGAGGCCAAGAGAGGGAGGTGCCATGGGGTGGCTGTGAAGGCCTCTGCTTGGGGAAATCCCTAAGGAAAACAGCAGCGCTGACGGGCAAAGCTGTTGCTCTTCTATCCTGCCGGCTCACTTCCTTCCTCTATTATCTCCATTCGGCGTTCATTTCTCTACCGAGGCCAGAAACTCAGCTACAAGCTGGGGGCCAGGCAACAAAAACAGAATTATTTTCATGAACCCTGAAGTAGTTCCTAAGGAGCAGAGTCCTAAGGCGGATGAACTAAATGTTGCTCCTGCAGGCACAGATACTGAGTTAAGGCAGATGAGATTTGGGGCCTAGAAACAGGAGACTTGAGTGAGAACACTGCCAGTGGGTAAGATAGAGATAGCCCTTCCCCATCCCCATTCTCTCCTCCCACCCCTTGCACCAGTGGCCAGACCTTGCTGGGAACCAGGTGTCAGTTCAATCTGAGGAAAAGCTTTCTTAGTCAGAGCTGTCCAAAGACAAAATGAGCTGTGTTGTAGGGTGGTGAGCTCCTGGCCGCTGCGGTTGTTGGAGAGGGGACTGGATAGCTACCTGGTGGGATGGACAAGGTCCTTTCCAGACCTGGTAGTTTGTGAATTCACAGCGGGTGGGTCTGCTGAGGAGCCAGGTCTGGGTGGACTAGTCTGCTCTGGACTGTCATAAGGATGATGAAGAGGCCTGATCAGGAAAGAGTGGGGAGAAAAAGCCTGGTGATGAGGCAGTTGGGGACTGGAGGAGATGTATAGGGCTGTCATAACAAAATACAACAAACTGGGTGGCTTTAAACAACAGAAATTTAATGTCTCACAGTCCAAACTTAAGGTGTCAACAAAGTTGGTTCCTTCTGAGAATCCTAAAGGGAGTTTCACGCATCTCCCAGCCTTGGGTAGCCCAGGTGTTCCTTAGCTTATAGATGCATCACTGAGAACCTCTGTCATCACATGGAGTCCTCCTCATCTGTCTCCGCATGTCCATCTTATAGGAACACTAGTCATATTGGATTAGAGGCCTACCCTACTCCAGTATGACATATTAACTAACTTGATTTGCAACGACCCTGTTTCCAAATAAGGTTATATTCCGAGGTATTGGGAGTTAGGACTTCAATATAGCTTAATTTTAGGGGGACACATAATTCAATACATAATAGGAAGCAACTTGCTTAATGGCTGAGACCTCCTCTTTTCCCAACTATACATTTCCAGTACTGACACTGCATGAAGAGAGGCTGGGTGGGTAGAGTGGACACCACTCCCTCTGCTGGCCCGTGCTTAATTGTAGGTACAACGTGGTTCTGAGATTGTTCCCAGGGCTTTGAAATTCTGCCCTTCCCTATTTTCCATAGAACCGCTTCCCCTCATGACATCCACACCACTCCCAACTTGGACATGTCACATATCCTCACACCCTAGAGCAGGGGTGGGGAGCATCTGGCCCATGGGCTATATATAAGGCCCTCAAAATCATTTGGTCTGGCCCTGACAAGGCATTAGGGGTGAGTGGATTAAACTTTTGACCAAATATAGCAGGCTAATTTTTAAGTTGAAATTTTGTATGGCCCACGAATGATGTTATAAATATCCAAATGGCCCTTGGCAGAAAAAAGTTTCCCCGCCCCTGCCCTAGAGCCTTGAGCTTTCCTTCTCTCTTATCAAAGTCCTCCTTGGGATCTTTTATTTACACCCAGACACAGAAAAACTTGGAGAGAGTGTATGAGGGTTTTGTTTTTTGTTTTTCTTCTTTGAGACTTTCACAAAGACCTAGATAACTTCCAAGGCTTCTGGCCTATTTTACCTTAATTCACATAGTTACCTTACGTGAATTCCCTAGATTTTGGGGGTAAGACATTATAAACCACAATTATAGGAACTTTTGCCAGTAATACCTTCCTTGGAATTACCAACACAGAAGGAGAATGCGGTAAAATGTGCAAACATTAGACCACAAAGCCGAAGTTCTGTGGCCACGCACTATGGATGGGCTGTGTGACAGGGTGGTCAGGTCCTTGCCCCTCTGTGTCCTTCAATTTCTCCAAAATTTATTTCTAAAACTAAATTAGACTACTTCAATGCTGATGTTCTATGATTTCATAAAAGTCAGTATTCTATGATTTCACAATAGGTCTCCAAGGATCATTTCAATGCTGACATTCCACGATTTTACAACAGTGTTAAACTTTTTATGCGAGTTCAGTGTTAGGAAAGAGGAGACTTATTTCTCTGAAAGTCACCCAGTATCTTGGAGGAATGATGTCACCTTGGAGCTCCAGTTTCCCCACCTGTAAGATACAGAAATAACAATGCGGACTCCATAAGGTGGTGGGGATGAGGGTGCTGGGAGAGAGGTACAACTCTGCCCAGAGGCAAGCCGGGAACCTCTCCGGAGGTTCTCTGAAGCGGCTCCTGGGCTCCCCCGCCACTGGTACCGGCAAGCCCACGGAGAGGGCCGGGAGAGGGCGGGGCCAGCAGGTTGGCTTTGTTCTAGCCCCGCCCCGCCCCGCCTCCCCGCCCCGCCCCGCCCCGCCTCCCCTAGATATCGCGAGAGGGCGGGCCCGCTTGGCTTCGGCGTCGGCGTCGCTCCCGCGCTGGAGCGGTAGGCCGGCTTCTCTCCGCGGGCCGCGGTGCAGTGTCGGTGGCCAGGGGCGCGCGTAGAACCGCCAGCCCGCGCGGCGTCGGCTGGACGCCAAAGCGCCGGGGTCGTTGTGTCGTGGGAACGACGCCGGTGGCCGCCTCCGCGACAGCAGGTGCGGCCGCTTTAGCCCGGGGCGGGCTCGGCGGCTGCCCGGCGAGTCTCGGCTCGCGCCTATCCCTTTCCTTCCTGGACCCGACGCCCAGCAGCGACCCTGAGCCTACCGCCGGAGGGGCGGGCAATGGCGGCCTCGACGGCTTCGCACCGGCCCATTAAGGGGATCCTGAAGAACAAGACCTCTACGACTTCCTCTGTGGTAGCCTCCGCCGAGCAGCAGCCCAGCAAGAGTGTCGACGAAGAACTGAGGTGAGTCTCCGGGGACGGCCGCTCGGCGCCCGGCGGTTACCGACCCGACCCCGGCCCCGGCCCCGGCCCCGGCCCCGGCCCCGAGCGCGGGCGGGCGGGGCGGCTGCGAGGATGCTGCTCGGGCGCCGCTCGGGTCTCCTCCTGGCCGGCCGGAGAGTGGGGTGAGCCTAAAGAAGGCAGGAGCTATGGAGTGTTTATCTTTTTTTCTTTTTTTTTAAGTACATACGCATATATAATATTTTTAAAGCACACATCATAACCTTTGAACTTTCGGATATTGGGAACATTAAAGAATCACACTGAAGTTTCAAAGCGTCACCTGTTAAGCGTTTATTATTTCTTAACCTCGTATCCGAGGTTTCTAAAATTCTTCAATAATTAAAGTATTTTTCCTGGCGTCGGAGCCCTTGGCCTGGGAACTCCAGTTTCCAAAAAAAAGAAACAATGTCTTCATTTTTGTTAAGTGTCCTTCTAAATTTTACGTGAACATTATCAAAAGCATCGTGCTATGCTCGAAGTCTCCCGTCCTGGTTGGTCCTTGTCTCTGCACCTAAGAGGAACGAAAAATTTCCATGTCTTTTATTTATAGTTAATGGAAAGTTACTTATTGCTAAATATATTTGCATCTGCAAGGGAGAGTTTGAGTGCTTTCTAGTCTTCGTTCTTCTTTCAAGACATACCTAAACTCAGACAGTTCAGAAAGTAGCAATTTAAAAATAACCCAGTAATAATGCAGCTACTGTTGCATCCTCACAGGTACACGTGTAAAAAGATGTTGACCCATAGCATTGTGTGTAATAATAAATAATTAGAAGCAACCCATTAATTCCATTAATAATTATGGTACATTTGTGTAATGGAACAACATACCAGCCTTTTAAAGAGAATGAGATGTTTATGTACAGAGAAAGATACCCAAGGAGCAATGCTCAATGAACAAAACAAAAATTGCAGCCGAAACCGGTTTGGCTCAGTGGATAGAGCGTGGGCCTGGGGACTCAAGGGTCCCAGGTTCGATTCCAGTCAAGGGCATGTACCTTGGTTGCGGGCACATCCCCAGTAGGAGGTGTGCAAGAGGCAGCTGATCGATGTTTCTCTCTCATCGATGTTTCTAACTCTCTATCCCTCTCTCTTCCTCTCTGTAAAAAATCAATAAAATATATATATATAAAAAAAAAATTGCAGCCTGGTTGGGGTGGCTCAGTGGTTGAGCATCTTGGATTCCTAGTCAGGGCACATATGGGCTCCATCCCCAGTGTGGGGCATGCAGGAGGCAGTCAATCAATGATTCTCTTATCATTGATATTTCTATCTTTCCCTCTCCCTTCCTCTCTGAAATCAATAAAAATATATTTTAAAAGAAGAAAAAATTGCAATACAGTATATGTACTATAAAATATTCCACTGGGTTAGCAGTGCTAGAGGGCTTGATATACTAAAAAATATGAAGACGCTACGTTTTGGAAATAAGGCTTAAGAAAACTTACTGAAATCTGTCAAGTCATAAAGTTAAAATGAGGATGTTCAGGAAAACTTAAGAGTATTGGAACTAGAGCACACCCCTTTAAAGGACCATTTTAGGTCTATAAAAGGAGCTACTACTTGGTGATGGTAAATTTATGTGGATTTGTGTTAAAGAAAACATAGTAGGATCACAGCTTGGAATCATGACCTTTGGGGTTGGAAAGGACCTTAGTTTGTCTAGCAACTCCCCCACCCCCACTCTGGAATGCTTGACTCTTACATTCTGTAACAATTTTCCAACCTCTGTTTGGGATAAGCCACTTCAAATGGGGATGAGGAGTAGTGGTCGATGGTTGTAGGTGGTGGGATTCAAAAAGCATAATCTCATCAGAACATAGCTATAACAGGAATACCAAGATAGTTAAAAAAAAAAAGTCAAAACAAACTATAGAAGGCTCTTAAGCAGCAGGAATACAGTTCTCACTGGCATTTATGTTTTTAGATATCTTTCAGTGTGAACTTTTTGTTTGGCTACCAACTGGCTTATCATTTTCTTCTGTTTTTCTCTGTTTTCTTAGCTTCCATTTATTCTCAACTTTGATCGACCATAAAATCCTATGGCCCCACTCCATGTATGGGTTGGCCTCTTATAATTGGGGTTACCTCCAGATCTTTCTACTTTGAAAGTCACTATACTAGACTGACTCACCTACATAGGGCTACTCCTTCTGTAGGAGCTGCTATCAGGGGAGATTTCATTCAAAAAGGGGCTTTTTTACAAGATGGGTGACTTTGATTGCTTTTCTAGTTAGAGGGTTATAAGCTTGTCTTTAAAAGGAGCTACCTAATTCATTGAGGTTCGTGATGTTTGGCTCCAAGTAATAATCAGTGTCACATGACGGTAAAGCAGAGAAACTGATTATATTGGTAATGCAGTGACCCTTGAACAACATGGGTTTGAACTGCATAGGCCCAGTTTTGATTTTCTTAATAACATTTTCTTTCCTCTAGCTTAAGTTAAGAATACAGTATGTAATACATATAACATACAAAATACTGTTTACGTTATCATTAAGGCTTCTGGTCACAGTAAGATATTAGTAGTAAAGTTTTGGGGGAGTTGGTACCTCAACCCCAGCAATGTTCAAGGGTCAGCTGTACAATAAACATTATTATGTATTTATGTCACAGCTCATGCAAACAATATTAGTGACTTTATGAGAGCCTCTTTGAGCTGAAACAATAAAAGTATAATTGAACACATTTGAAACAAACTTTTTGTAATGTGTAATTTTAATACAACCAATATTCCCCCTCATATAAAAGGACTGAAAATAAATAATTCAATTACAATGCACTTAAAATTCAGAAACTGCCGAAACCGGTTTGGCTCAGTGGATAGAGCGTCAGCCTGCGGACTCAAGGGTCCCAGGTTCGATTCCGGTCAAGGGCATGTACCTTGGTTGCGGGCACATCCCCAGTGGGGGGTGTGCAAGAGGCAGCTGATCGATGTTTCTCTCTCATTGATGTTTCTAACTCTCTATCCCTCTCTCTTCCTCTCTGTAAAAAATCAATAAAATATATTTTTTAAAAAAAATTCAGAAACTAATAAGTGTAATGTAGTGGTCTAACTTTAAATGTTGGAACAGAATATAAGGCAAACGAATCTCATATTAATATAAAAAAGACCAGGGATGTACGTTAATTCTGGTTATTTTCAGTAGTTATGTTCTATAAAGTCACCACAAACACTAAGTTAGTGTATATTGAATCATAGCTCCCAGGTGAAATACAAAGCTAGGTTTCTGCAAGCCTCTGGTCACATTTTAATAAACCAATCCTATATAATAAAGAGCTAATATGCTAATTAGACTGGATGGTGGAACCACCTTCCTGAATGACTAGTGGGTGGGGGGCAGGGCCGCGAGGCAGCTGGGACTGCGAGAGCTGCAAGGGCTGAGGCAGCTAGAGCTTCGAGGGCCTACTCTTGCACGAATTTTGTGCATCGGGCCTCTAGTCATTATATAACTTTGAAAATTTTTTGTTTCTGTTAAAGACACCTTATTTAATATATATTGTTTTGTTAACATTAAACACCCAGCCAACAGCACTGTCACTCATGCCTGAATGAAGTTTATATAATACACATATTTTCTCCTTTAGGCACATCACAGCCTTCTTGTTTTTGGGAACAATAGGTAGCACTTCAGCACTACACTTGGGAGCCAGTTTAAACAGCAAAGTCACTAGCAAAAAGCAAATAACATGGAACTACATATACTGCCCAAAGGACACTTACAGTATGAGAGTTGAAACAATGTAAAAGCATCTCCTTGTTTTACCTCAGCTGGGACTGCATTGGGCAACTCAAGTTTTTCCCTGCTCTGCACATATCTTTGAGAGACTGAGAAAGTGCCTCTGAATATTTATTTTGAAGCTAGAGGCCCGGTGCATGAAATTCGTTCAGGTGTGGGGTCCCTAAGCCTGGCCTGCGATCAGGGCCTTCCTTCATTTTGCGCTGCCCCCTGGTGGTCAGCGCACGTCATAGCGAGCGATTGAACTCCTTGGTGAAACTCTAGAGGGGACACTTTGCATATTAGCCTTTTATATATATATATAGATTACAGATGAATTTCAGCAAGTACCCTTATTTGCAAATACAGAATCTCAACCATACTTTTTATTGGTGCCTTTATCATGTAAAATGTAGTGGTAATTTCCTTTTTCTGCACACACCACTTCCCTCCCACTACCACCACCATCAGTTGTGAGAGGATGTTATTTAACATAACATTTTATTTAGCAAAAAGAAACCTTAACAAGGGATTTTTTTTTAATGAGATTTATCCTCTTTTTTAAAAAATATATTTTATTGATTTTTTACAGAGAGGAAGGGAGAGGTAGAAACATCGATGAGAGAGAAACATCAATCAGCTGCCTCCTGCACACCCCCTACTGGGGATGTGCCCGCAACCAAGGTACATGCCCTTGACCAGAATCGAACCCGGGACCCTTGAGTCCACAGGCCGACGTTCTATCCACTGAGCCAAACCGGTTATGACGCAAGGGATTTTTTTAAAAGGCCAGAATTGAGTTGTCTTATTCCATTGATCTCTAAATTTTTTGATTGTGCATCTTTTTAGTAGGAAAAATTTCAAATACACTTCCAAGTGTTTGTTTATAATATATACACATGTACTACTATCATTAGATAATATCTCAAAGCTAAATATACACTTAAAGTAAGGTTCAAATAATGCCATATTTCGAATGGTCTTTAGAATTTTTTTATACAGTTCTTGTCAAATTATCTTTTTTTAAATTTCTCTGATGTTATTTTCTTAATATTCTCTTTATACTTTGCATTCGTACTATTATCTTCAGTGACTAATTTCTTCAAGGTACCATTAAACTGGATAGAATCTGCAAATCCACGTAATTAGGAATAAGTAAATCTCAGTACATTGCAACACACTGTTCAGATAGTTAGAACTCTACTGTTACCTCCTGTGATTGTGGAATTCCCATTCTTTCAGGATACCTTGAATATAGTACATAACTCATTAAGATCTAATGCAACGATTTTCAAGCAGTGTACCACAACAATTTTTAAGATAATGCAATATCTAGTCAGGGGCGCTGACCTCTTTTCCCTTAGATTGTCAAATTAAAAAAAAAATGACAATAGCCAACATAAACAGCCATCTGGTGTGAATGAATCAAAATTATACCATTTTTTATTTTGTCGGGCAAAAAAATATATTTTTTGGTGTGCTGCAGAATTTTAGTAATTAATGTGTGCCATGAGGTGAAAAAGATTGAAAAATCATTGATCTAATGTAACAGATCTAGTGAGTAAGTATGTGCATTTCATCAAAAACAAGACACCATTTATTCTAAGCTGTAACATGATTTTATGTACTACCAAGAAAGAAAAAAGTACTGCCAATTTATAAGATGCTATCTATTTATATAAGCTATAAACCACATTATATGTAACCCAAATTTTTCTGTTTTTGGAGATATTAAAATGAGAAGAATGTACATTTGGAATTGCTGAAAATATGATATTAATATTAAATATTACTAACGCTATCCTATGAGAAGTGTGTAGGCTAGTAATTAATTTGAGATTAGATTTCCTGGGTTTGGATTCTGTCTGCTACTTATTAGTTGTGTGACTGCCAGTAAGTTATTCATTATATTCATGCCTAGTTTAATTATTAAATGAGGTAATAAATGTGAAGTATTTAACCCAGTACCTCAACTTCAAATGTTAATCTTATTTTAGTAAATAAACATAAAAATCTAATTTTCCCACATCTCAGTAGAATCACTGTGTTCAATTCAAATTCTGTAGTAGTCTTGGGTTAGTAATGTAGGCAAATTCTGTTTGAAAAAAAATGTGCTTGAATTAATTTCTTTTTAAAAAATATATTTTTATTGATTTTGGAGAGGAAGGGAGAGAAAGGTAGAAACATCAGTTATGAGAGATAATCATTGATCATCTGCCTCCTGCATGCCCCACTCTGGGGATCAAGCCTGCAACCCAGACATGTGCCCTGACTGGGAATCGAACCTTGAGCTCCTGATTCATAGGTTGACGCTCAACCACTGAACAGCACTGGCCAGGCATATAAGCATGCTTTAACTTTGTCTTTTTCTGTCTATAAAGGGATGTGTCAAAGTCTCATTGAGTAAAGTTTTCCAAAAGTGAGTTTTATTTACTAATTGCTTTTATTGTTAAGTCTTACTTTAATAATAGCTCAGTGATGGTGTCGGGCTTCAAAGACTTGTACTTTGTCACCCTACATAAGTTGAATCTTCATTTAAAGAAAGAACCATTTCTTGAAATGTGCAATTAAAGTTTAACACCTTGAAGCAAAATCCTGCTTCCCACTCCAAGCGTGGCTAAAACTGTCAAAGGAACAAGTCACAAGCAACAAGAAAGTATGAGTAAGTTTCTGAGATGGCATCATATGAGCTATCAAAGTGAAAGTGAGAGTGGTGACTTTTTCTGGACCAGATTTAGGCTGCAGGAAACTACTCAGCCAGAGTGAGGAAAGAAACTGAAACCATCAGGTGCTTGTACCCTCGAAACAGATCTGCAGTGCATGTGGTGGTGCCCCTATTTTTTGTAAGTGGAGATAAAGACCTAAAGAAGGTCACAGGAACAGTTCCTGATACTGTTGGGATTAAACTCAAGGTCACTCCTTGGGTTTTGTAACTCTACAACTAATATTAATCTGCTAAAACTTTAGAGATGCTAATTTCCATATCCCATGTACTCTGCTAACAGTTTCTTCTATTTCACTACTTTCCACCTAAGAAGTCCTACCATTGTTTGGAGCCTATTGTTTTATGCCTTTATTTAAATTCCTGTGTTTGCAAGATACTTTTATCATCTTTGGATCTGAATAATCCTAAAGATTTCTTTTTCTCTTAGCATTGTGTTGAAGTAGAGTGAAGCTTTGAATATATAAAACTTTAATTCTGTTTCTAGTGGAGCATAAACTAAATGGCAAACACACTGGGAAAAATTTGGGTTACATATAATGTGGTTTATAGCTTATATAAATACCTTGGGTTGTGTATAATATGGATTAAATCTCTTAAAATTTATAAAAGGGTTCCAATAGGTAGGCAAAGGATTTAAGCAATTCATACAAGAAAGTGAAATAAATATTTTTCATATTACTTATTAGGTAATAAGCAAAGAAACACAAAACAGCTTTTAAATATTGATTTATACTGCTCAGGTGGAAAACACACATACACAAATATCTGATCCTGGCAAAGTTTTAGTAATTATTGGGAACATTACAAATAGTCCTCTCTTTTTAAAAAGCTGTATGGCAACATGACGTAAAGTATAAAGCTCTTGATAAAATTTAATCCAGATATGCCTGTCCTGGCAAATTATCCTAAAAACATTATGGAATAAAATATGCACACAAATGTTCATTTCTGTTTTATTTTAAATACAGAACCCTTGGATTTAATCTAGATAGCTAACATTAGGTTAAGAGTTTATTGTTGAATATTAGTGCAGTTATTAAAAAGGTAAAGACTGGAAAAATACCTAGATTGCAGGTTGGATCCCCAATTGGGGTGAGTACAAGAGGAAACTGATCAATGTTTCTCTCTCCTCCCCCCTCCTCTCTTCTCCCCCCTCCCTTCCCCCTTCCTCTCCTTTTTTTTTTTTTTTTAAATATATTATTGATCTTTTTACAGAGAGGAAGGGAGAGGGATAGAGAGTTAGAAACATCAGTGAGAGAGAAACATCGATCAGCTGCCTCTTGCACACCCCCTACTGGGGATGTGCCCGCAACCAAGGTACATGCCCTTGACTGGAATCGAACCTGGGATCCTTCAGTCCACAGGCCGATGCTCTATCCACTGAGCCAAACCGGTTAGGGCCCCCCTTCCTCTCTTGCTAAAATCAATAAAAACATATCCTCAGGTGAAGATTTTTAAAAAAAAGTAAATACAAGAAAATACAAGCAGTTTATTATGATAAAATACATATACTGATAGGTTTTATATCAGTACATATATGTATTTTATGAATGTTGCATCGTTTTATATATACTGAAAGCTTATGTATTTTTTTTATTATATATTATACACAGTTGAAAGTATGCAGAAATCAAAATTGTTAATGGGTTAAGGTGCTGGGATTATAATTTTTAAGTTTCATCCTTAATTTTAAGAAAGCATTTCTGCTTGTGTCCTACAGTTATTTTTCTATAATTGGCTCACAAAACAGGCTTACAAGGTATTTTGGTGTTCCCCCGCCCCCCACAATTAGAGATACCTTTTAAACTCTAAAGGTCCATCTTCATTCTCTCTTAAGCAGTAATAACAATAAAATGTCATTTTTAATTCAATATTGTTAGCATCATTTAGGAAATAACCTGTTTTACTTTGAGACCAACAAGGTCCTTAATGTATGTTTGTTTTTTAAATATTTCATACACATACAGAAAAGTATATTTTCAAGCTTAAGAAGTTATAAAACAAACATCTCTGTAACCACCATCATTGTCAAGAAAAAAGAATGTTTCCATTACCTCAGAAATGCCTCCTGCCCTTTCCAGTCTCCTTTCTCCTCCCTGCTATCATAACCATTATCCTGATTTTTATGGCAATCCTACATTATAATAGAGAAACATGCAAATTGACCGCACCTCCGCTATGCCCATGATTGGGCCTGCCAGAGGCTGGGGGCGGGACTCCGGGTGGCCTAACTGGCCATTGAGAAAACCAAGATGGCGGCGCCAAATCCTCTTAGTTCGGGGGGTCCTGGTGAGTGATGGCAACCCTAGAGGGGCGTGGTATGCACAGCCAGCAGCCTCCCGGGGGTCCCAGGTTCAATCACGACCCGGGGGGGCGTGGCCGGGTACGGCCAGCAGCCTCCCGGGAGTCCCAGGTTCAATCGCGACCCGGGGGGGCGTGGCCGGGCACGGCCAGCAGCCTCCCGGGGGGCCCAGGTTCAATGGCGATCCGGGGGGGCGTGGCCGGGTACGGCCAGCAGCCTCCCGGGGGTCCCAGGTTCAATCACGACCCGGGGGGGCGTGGCCGGGCACAGCCAGCAGCCTCCCCGGGGTCCCAGGTTCAATGGCGACCCGGGGGGGCATGGCCGGGCACGGCCAGCAGCCTCCCCGGGGTCCCAGGTTCAATGGCGACCCGGGGGTGGCGTGGCCGGACACGGCCAACAGCCTCCGCGGGGTCCCGGGACCCATCGCGACCCGGGGGGGCATGGCCAGGCACGGCCAGCAGCCTCCCGGGGGTCCCAGGTTCAATGGCGACCCGGGGGGGCGTGGCCGGGCACGGCCAGCAGCCACCCGGGGGGCCCGGGACCCATCGCGACCCGGGGGGGCGTGGCCGGGCACGGCCAGCAGCCTCCCGAGGGTCCCGGGACCCATCGCGACCCGGGGGGGCGTGGCCGGGCACGGCCAGCAGCCTCCCGGGGGTCCCAGGTTCAATGGCGACCCGGGGGGGCGTGGCCGGGCACGGCCAGCAGCCTCCCGGGGGTCCCGGGACCCATCGCGACCCGGGGGGCGTGGCCGGGCACGGCCAGCAGCCTCCGCGGTGTCCCGGGACCCATCGCGACCCGGGGGGGCGTGGCCGGGCACGGCCAGCAGCCTCCCGGGGGTCCCAGGTTCAATGGCGACCCGGGGGGGCGTGGCCGGGCACGGCCAGCAGCCTCCGCGGTGTCCCGGGACCCATCGCGACCCGGGGGGGCTTGGCCGGGCACGGCCAGCAGCCTCCCTGGGGTGCTGGGACCCATCGCGACCCGGGGGGGAGTGGCCGGGCACGGCCAGCAGCCACCCGGGGGGCCCGGGACCCATCGCGACCCGGGGGGGCGTGGCCGGGCACGGCCAGCAGCCTCCCGAGGGTCCCGGGACCCATCGCGACCCGGGGGGCGTGGCCGGGCACGGCCAGCAGCCTCCCGGGGGTCCCAGGTTCAATGGCGACCCGGGGGGGCGTGGCCGGGCACGGCCAGCAGCCTCCCGGGAGTCCCGGGACCCATCGCCACCCGGGGGGCGTGGCCGGGCACGGCCAGCAGCCTCCCTGGGGTACCGGGACCCATTGCGACCCGGGGGGCGTGGCCGGGCACAGCCAGCAGCCTCTTTGGGGTACCGGGACCCATCTCGACCCGGGGGGCGTGGCCGGGCACAGCCAGCCGCTCCAGGGGTGATGTCCCTGGGCAATGGCCACCCTCGCCTAAATGGCTGGTGCTGAGAGGGATCAATGGGGCCAGTGGAAGGAGCAGGTGGTAGTTGACCACGGAGGCCATCTGCAGCAGCCGGATGCAGAGCTGGGGTCCACGTTCTCCAGGTTGGCCTCCGTGGGGGCCCGAGTCGCACCCATAGTAGCCGAGTGGGCATGCTGGCATAGTAGCCCCAGCATGAGGCCAGCTTCCCAAGCCAGGCTGCGGAGGGAGGGAGGGCCTCTGGGCTGGGAGCACTCCCCCACCCCAGTGGACAGGACACAGAGAGCGAGCAGCAGAGAGCTACTAGAGGTGGTGGGTGTGGTGGCCTGGCTTCCAAGAGGCTGGCTTCAGCTGCTGTGGCCTGCGCTGAGGTGGCTGGTGGTGGGGGCAACTGCATGGGCGCATCCGAGGCTGGGGCACTGGGACACGTGGGACTGCAGCCCAGAAAGCGAGGCTCCGGAGGACCTGGTCACCGACCCCGGGCATTAAAGCCGCCTCCTACAAGATGTATCCTAGCCTAGGTGTGTGGGAAGCAGATTCAGGAACCTCTCCCTTTGCGGCGCCAGAGCCCAGGCCTGCCAGCCCCCCAGAGGAGATCCCCACCAGGATCGGGGGCGTGACCAGCCTCTAAACCTCCCGCAGCCCTAGCCCAGGCCTGCCAGCACCCCAGAGGAGACCCCTGCCAGGATTGGGGTCATGGCCAGCCTTCAAACTGTGGCGGCCCCTAGCCCAAGGAGGCCTCCTGGCCGAGGACGCCTGAGTCTGTTCTTGACCTAGGGCCGGACTCTCCCCACAAGGGACTCAGAAGCCACCAGAGTCTAACTGCCAGTCTCTGGGAGTGCATCCACTGTCCACCAAAAAGTAGGGCCATCAAAGCATTCAGTCTCAGTGCAGGCACAGGTCCGTGGCTGACGGGGTGGAGGCCAGACCAAAACAAAACAGCAGAAACACCCTGCCCACCTGGGCGGGTACTGCTGTAGTCCACGTGGCCTAGGCAGTGTAGAAAGCGCTACCTTCTCCCAGGTCCTATGCTGGCACCGCCGCCTCGCTCACCCTCAAGCCCCCCTGAGTCCTGACAGCAAAGTGTGTGGGGCATTCTGCAGGAGTTGTGCCGTTCTGGGTGCTTTTGCCCAAAGACACACTTTGGGATGAATTCAGAGCCACATCTCATTTCCCATGACACTGGAAGAACCATGTAAAAGGATTTTGACAAAAGCTTTCCACATCTCTGTTTATTCTTTTGAATCCATAAAACGACCTTAAAAAAAGCATCCGGGCCACCTAAGAAAGAATGCACTTTCTGGCCAGAGCACGCAGGATTCTTTTGCCCAACAGGTTAAAGGGAGCAGAGCTGGCACAGTGGGAATGACCCTGGTGCCCTATGAGGAGACCGGGGGAATGGGGTTGCCGAAATTCCATAAGCCTCTTGCCACCTTCTCCTTTGCAAACCACACCATCCAGATCCACCAGGACTGGAGGCAACTGGGAATCACAGCCGTGATTTGGGACATGGTGAGCAAATCTTGAGGGGCCTCTGTAAACATCTGCAATTGATTATAAGACTGGTCTTTATTTAAAAAGAAATAAAAGAACAGCTTTGTTGAGAAATATCCATATACTGTACATGTCACCTAAAGTGTACAATGAACTGGTTTTTTAAAGTAAATTCAAAGTGGTACAACCATCACCATGCTCAATTTTTAAATATCTTCATGACCCATCCCCTCCAAAAAAAACTTCTACCCATTGGGATCACTTTCCTGATCATCTTCCCCAAAATAGATTGCACTTTAAAGGTGGGTAAAGGAAAGTTGAGGGAAGTTAAACACTGCACAAAGGATATTGTAAGATGACAAAGCCCAAAGTGAAGCTCATGTGTTTTCTTTAAAAAATATATATTTTTTAAATGTCAGAAAGGGAGAGGGAGAGAGAGATAGAAACATCAATGATAAGAATCACTGATCAGCCGAAACCGGTTTGGCTCAGTGGATAGAGCGTCGGTCTGCAGACTGGAAGGTCCCAGGTTCGATTCCGGTTAAGGGCATGTACATTGGTTGCTGGCACATATCCTGGTGGGGGGTGTGCAGGAAGCAGCTGGTCGATGTTTCTCTCTCATCGATGTTTCTAGCTCTCTATCCCTCTCCCTTCCTCTCTGTGAAAAATCAATAAAATATATTAAAAAAAAAAAAGAATCACTGATCAGCTGCCGCCCACAGGCCCCCTACTGGGGATTGAGCCCAAAACCCAGGCATGTGTGCCCCTGATCAGAATCAAACCTGGACTCTTCAGTCCACAGGCCGATGCTCTCTCCATTAAGCCAAACTGACCAGGGCCATGTGTTTTCTTCAAGTTCTGCGTGGTTTTAATGGTCCCTAAATCTATACTAATAAAAGGATAATATGCTAATTAGAGTCGTTGTCTTCCGGACATCTTTCCAGACAAAGCTACAGTGGCTACAAAGGCCAAGGCTCAGGCAGCCATAACCAGCTGCAGTGGCAGCAGCATTGGGGTTATGGGGGTGTTGCCTCCAGAGGGAGGCCAGACTGGGGGCCAAGGCACAGGCAGTTTGGGGTGATCAGGCTGATAGGGGAGGACAAGGTAGGGGCAATCAGGCTGGCAGGAGATCAAGGTAGGGGCGAGCAGGCAGGCAGGCAGTGGGGTTAGGGACAATCACGCAGGCAGGCAGGTGAATGGTTAGGAGCCAGCGGTTCCGGATTGTGAGAGGGATGTCCGACTGCTGGAAGTTGGACATCCCCTGAGGGGTCCCAGATTGAAGAGGGTGCAGATTGGGCTGAGGGGCACACCCCCCCACCCCCACCCCCAGTGCACGAATTTCGTGCACCGGGCCTCTAGTCAATTATATATCCCTACACACTTTAGTTTTGCCTGCTTTTGAACTTTACATAGAGATGTGCTAGTTTTCTTTTATAATATCCTTAATAGGAAATCATAGTGGGACTATTTATATAGGTTTAATGCAACTTTTAGCTGTGCTTTTCTGCTTCTAACTCTTTCAGAGATATTGTCTTATCAGGGGGGAACATTTAGTTACTGGATCATGGGTCTCCCTTCTTTTCGTTGCTTTTGAATTGCTTTCTTCACAAAATTAATCTTCTTAAAATGTGAATCCTTTTCTTTCATTATCCTTCTAAGCTTCTTTATAATTTCTATCTAAAATCTTTAGAGCCCTAGCTGGTTTGGCTCAGTGGATAGAGCGTCAGCCTGTGGACTGAAGGGTCCTGGGTTCGATTTTGGTCAAGGGCACAGGCCCGGGTTGTGGGCTCAATCCCCAGTAGGGGGACATGCAGGAGGCAGCCGATCAGTGATTCTCTGTCATCATTGATGTTTCTATCTCTCCCTCTCCCTCTCCCTTCCTCTCTGAAATCAATAAAAATATATTTTAAAAAATAAAATCTTTAGAGAAGTGTATCTCTTTCCACTGTAAGTTTTCTTTTATAGAATATGACCATGAGCAAACCTAATCATTTGCTGTTTAAATTTACAGAAATCTGTAGTTAATGGAACTGTTTAGCAAAATAAAATGTTTGAAATTGTAGATTTAGTCAAATAAAAAGCTGATTGCTTTTAGAAACCTTATTCGGTGGTAGATCTTAAATATTGAGCCTTGGAGGGCAAAGGTAGAAGACATTCTGTACAAAAACAACTTAATTATGTTTTCAGAATGCCTTATCTGAAACCATTCTCTACGGTGCTAAGTGAGATCTGGTTCAGGATTTTTAATCCAAAACTTTAGATTTTAAGATCATTAAAGCTCCTTATACAAATATATATTTGTATAAGGAGCTTTTATAATTTTATAAGGTGCTTTTATAATTTGGTTTCACGGGCATATTCCAGTTGATTTAACAATTCTATATAGTAAGAAAGGCTGCTATTAAAACTCCATTTTATTATAATTTCCATGTGGAGTTAATATAGCCCAAGAGAGGATGTTTTCTGGGCTTGCCCCTGATTACAGGGTTAGTGAAAGGTGACTGGAACTTGAACCTTAAATATCTGTCTCGGAGTTAAATTTTTTGGTGGTTTTTTTTTTTTTTCCTGCCATAAGACCAACTATTACTGATAAGACAGTCTGAAACTTGGCATCTAAAAACATCAATATAAAGCAAGATGTATTTATTCGGTCTAGTTCAATCAAGTGTTTTTTTAATACTAACATTTAAATTTGATGAGTTGAAAATTCAGTTCTATGCTGAGTGAATAAAAGCTCTTTAAGAAGAAATTTTATTTCTGTGCTTAGAATTAATGCACCACGCTCCCCTGGGTCCGGGTGAGGCCATGTGTCCCTGGATCCGGGTGAGGCCTCGCGCACCTAGGTCCGGGTGAGGCCTCGCGCACCTAGGTCCGGGTGAGGCCACGCGCCCCTGGGTCTGGGAGAGGCCACGCGCCCCTGGGTCCAGGTGAGGCCATGTGTCCCTGGATCCGGGTGAGGCTGGGTCCCGGGTCCGGGTGAGGCCACGTGCCCCTGGGTCTGGGAGAGGCCACGCGCCCCTGGGTCCGGGTGAGGCCATGTGTCCCTGGATCCTGGTGAGGCCTCGTGCACCTAGGTCCGGGTGAGGCCACGCGCCCCTGGGTCTGGGAGAGGCCACGCGCCCCTGGGTCCAGGTGAGGCCATGTGTCCCTGGATCCGGGTGAGGCTGGGTCCCGGGTCCAGGTGAGGCCACGCGCCCCTGGGTCTGGGAGAGGCCACGCTCCCGTGGGTCCGGATGAGGCCATGTGTCCCTGGATCCGGGTGAGGCCTCGCGCACCTAGGTCCGAGTGAGGCCACACGCCCCTGGGTCTGGGAGAGGCCACGCGCCCCTGGGTCTGGGAGAGGCCACGCGCCCCTGGGTCCGGGTGAGGCCATGTGTCCCTGGATCCGGGTGAGGCCTCGTGCACCTAGGTCCGGGTGAGGCCACGCGCCCCTGGGTCTGGGAGAGGCCACGCGCCCCCGGGTCCGGGTGAGGCCATGTGTCCCTGGATCCGGGTGAGGTCTCGCGCACCTAGGTCCGGGTGAGGCCACGCGGCCCCTGGGTCTGGGAGAGGCCACGCGCCCCTGGGTCTGGGTGAGGCCACGTGCCCCTGAGTCCGGGTGAATCCGTGCCCCTGGGTCAGGCCGAGACCAAACCAGAGTGAGTCGGACCTACGTTACCACCATTTGTCCACCATCCAGAGCTGAGGGGTCAGTGCTGACATGTACACATAAGGAACTGGTGGACATTGAAATTGGGTCTCTAAAGAACTGTTGGTCCAGAAAGAAACTCACTACAGACTGATTCATTTGCCTGTCAGCATAACTATTATTGCTCGTCTCACATTCAGTTCTTATAAGTATATCTCTAGGGACACATGATCTCGCTCATCTAGGGGAAATGATGAACAACATAGACTGATGAACAAGAACAGAACCAGAAACAAGCAGGCATCGATCGGACTATCGGGCCACAGAGGGAGGATAGGGGAGGTTGGGGGGAGGGGGGAGAGATCAACCAAAGGACTTGTGTGCATGCATATGAGCCTATCCTTTATAAGTATTTATAAATACTTATAAAGTATTTCTAGTTCTCTTAAGTATATTTATCTTATTTGTAGTTCCCCCTTGTCCACGGTTTCACTTCCCATAGTTTAAATTACCTGCGGTCCAAAAATATTAAATAGATGCAAACAACTATATGCTAACAAATTTGACAATTTGGGAGAAATGGGTAAATTCCTAGAAACATATAGTCTTCTAAGACTAAAACAGACTGATTACAATCAATGAATTCGAAGCAGTAATCAAAAAACTTTCAACAAGCAAAAGTCCTGGATGGTTTCACAAGTGAATTTTACCAACATTCATTGAACGGTTAAGTTCAACAGGGGGTTGGGGCATCCGTGGGGAGGGGTGTGGGATGGGAATGGGGGAATGAGGACAAATATGTGACACCTTAATCAATAAAGAAATTTTAAAAAAAAAGAAAAAGAAAATAGAGGCAGTGGGGGGTCACCAGACAATAGCAACAGGGAAGGGAAGAAAAAGAGTAAACAGAAGCAGTAGTATCAAATTTCTTATTGTTACAAACAATTGTATTTGTTATCAGCAAACATATATAAAATTGTAATAAGTGCATAATTTTTGTTTATGTATATGTTTGTGTATTAAAATGTGCTTCATCTTAAAAAAAAAAAAAAAGAATGCACCAAAAGAACATAAAGTCAGGCTTACTTGCGATGTAATTTTTAAGGTGACTCAGAGCATAGTGAAGTGAGTATAATGTTAAAATTTAAGTATGTAATTTTCCAAGAGCATTTCAGGATCAGGGTATTAGTAGATTTGGGAAAATTAAAATTGTCTACATTTAAACCTCAACAGTGTGGACCAAATGCAGAAGGTATGATTTGAATCTGTGTAAAATCTACATTGATTCTTTTTAAAGTAGTAGTAGTTTCAAATTATATAACCAAGTGATAAACTGTATATATGACAAAATGTCAGCAGAGACCTTTATATCCTTTTTAATGAGTATATAAGGATTTGTAATTAAGGCATTAATTATTGAACATCTTAATAGTTGTGCAAATATTTTGTTGAATGGATATTAACAAGTGTTCATAAAGTACTTATAAAGTATTTCTAGTTCTCTTAAGTAGATTTATCTTATTTGTAGTTCCCCCTTGTCCACAGTTTCACTTCCCATAGTTTAAATTACCTGCAGTCCAAAAATATTAAATAGATGCAAACAACTATATGCTAACAAATTTGACAATTTGGGAGAAATGGGTAAATTCCTAGAAACATATAGTCTTCTAAGACTAAAACAGACTGATTACAATCAATGAATTCGAAGCAGTAATCAAAAAACTTTCAACAAGCAAAAGTCCTGGATGGTTTCACAAGTGAATTTTACCAACATTCAAAGAAAAACTAACACTTATCCTTCTCATGCTATTCCAAAAAAATTCTGGCGGGAAGACACCCAACCTCATTTTACGAGGTCAGTATTACCCTGATTCCAAAACCAGATAAGGAAATTACAGAAAAAGAAAATTATAGGCCAATATTCCTGATGAACATGGATATAAAAATCCTCAACAAAATATTAGCAAGCTGAATTCAGCAATACATTAAAAAGATTATATACCATGATCAAGTGGGATTTATTCCTGGGATTCAGCGTTGGTATAATATCTGTAAATCAAATAAGGTGATGCACCCCATAAACAAAATGAAGGACAAAAATCATATGATCATATCATTAGATTCAGAAAAAGAATTTGACAAAATCTAGCGTCCATCCTATATAATAAAAGTATAGTATGCAAATTGTCCCCTCAACCGGAGTTCTTCCAGGAGTTTGACCAGGGGGTGGGCTGGCCGGGGGAAGGGAGGGAGGCCCCGGTGCTGGCAGGCAGCCAGGGGAAGGGAGGGAGGCCCCAGCCGGTGGCCAGCAGCCGCTAGGGACCCTACCGGTGCATGAATTTCATGCACTGGGCCTCTAGTTTATGATAAAACTCTTAGCAAAGTGGGAATAGAAGGAACACAGTTCAACATAATGAAATTCTCATATGACAAACCCACAGCTAACATTGTACTCAATGGGGAAAAACTAAAAGCATTTCCCTTAAGATCAGGAACAAGACACCATTCTTATTCAGCATTGGAAGTCCTAGCCACAGCACTCAAGACAAGAAGAAGAAATAAAAGGCATCCAAATTGGAAAGGAAGAAGTAAAACTATCATTATTTGCAGATGACATGAATACTGTATACAGAGAACCCTAAAGATTCCACCAGGAAGCTATTAAAACTGATGAATGAATTCAGTAAAATAACAGATACAAAATTAATATTAAGAATTTGATTGCATCTTTACCTTCTATATATATAAAAGGCTAATATGCAAAGTGTCCCCTCGGGAGTTCAACCAGGAGTTCGATTGCTTGCTATGACGTGCACTGACCACCAGGGGGTGGCACGGAATGAAAGAAGGCCCTGGCCAGCAGCCGAAAGGCCCCGATTGGCCCTAATCGCCGGCCAGGCCTAGGGACTCTACCCATGCATGAATTTTGTGCACCATCCTCTAGTATATCAATAATGAAGTATCAGAAAGGGAAACTAAGAAAACAATCCCATTTATAATTGCATCAGAAAAAATAAAATATCCAGGAATAAATTGAACCAAGGTGATAAAAGACCTGTACTCAGAAAATTATAAGACACTGACAAAAGACATTGAAGAAGATACAAATAAATGGAAGCATATACAGTGCTCTTGAATAGGAAGAATTAACATAATTAAAATGTCCATACTACTAAAAAAAATCTATAAATTAAACGAAATTCCTATCAAAATACCAATGGTGTTTTTCACATAACTATAACAAATAATTTAAACATTTATTTGGAACCACAAAAGACCTTGAATAGCCACAGCAATCCTAGGAAAAAGAACAAAGTTGGAGGTATCATGCCAGCTGATACCAAATGATACTACAAGGCTATATTAATCAAAACAGCATGGTATTGGCATAAAAACAGATACATAGATCAATGAAACAGAATTGAGAGCCCAGAAGTAAACCCATGCCTATATGGTCAATTAATATATGACAAAAGAGACAAGAACATACAGTGGGGTAAAGACAGTCTATTCAATAAATGGTGTTGGAGAAATTGGACAAATAAATGCAAAAGAAAATAGACCACCTTATACCATATGCAAAAATAAACTCAAAATGGATCAAAGACTTAAATATAAGATGGAAACCATACAACTCCTAGAAGAAAACAGGCAGTAAAGTCTCAGATATTTCTTAAAGCTCTATTTTTTCTGATATATATCCTTGGGCAAGGGAAACAAAAGAAAAAAATGAACAAATGGGACTGTATCAAAATTTTTGCACAGCAAAGGAAACTCAACAAAATGAAAAGACTGTCTGCTGAGTAGAAGATATTCGCCAATGGTACATCTGATGAGGGGTTAATATCCAAAATTTATAAAGAACTCCTATAACTCCCTCTAGCTGGTTTGGCTTAGTTGGCCCATGAACTGAAGGGTCCCTGGTTTGATTCCAGTCAATGTACCTTGGTTGCAGGCTTAACCTTTTGCACTCGGATGTCGAGTGTGACTCGACACGGTTAGCATCAGTAGCAGGAATCGAGAAAAAAGCAAGTGAGTGCAAAGGGTTAATCCCAGCCCGGTTGGGGCATGTGAGGGAGGCAACCAATCGCTGTGTCTCTCTCACATCAATGTCTCTTGTCTCTCCCCATCCCTTCCACTCTGTCTAAAAATCAATGGAAAAATATCCTCGGGTGAGAATTAACAACAAAAAAGAACTCATATAACTCAATACCAAAAACAACCAATCCAATTAAAATATGGGCAGAGGCCCTGAATAGACACTTCTCCAAAGAGGACATACAGATGGTCAATAGACATATGAAAAGATGCTTAGCATCACTAATCATCAGAGAAATGCAAATATAAACCACAGTGACATACCACCTCACACCTATCATAATGGCTATCATCAGTAAATCAGCAAACAAGTGCTGGCAAGGATGTGGTGAAAAGGGACCCCTTGATCACTTTTAGTGGGAATGCAGATTGGTACATCCATTATAAAAACCAGTATGGAGGATCCTTAAAAATAAAAATAAAAATTGGAACTGCCTTGAGACTCAGCAATTACATTTTTGGGAATATATCCAAAGGAACCAAAAATACATATTCGAGAGAATATATGCATTCCTATGTTTATTGCAGTGTTATTTACAATAGCTAAGATATGGAAGCAACCCAAGCACTCATCAATAGACAAGTGGATAAACAAGATTGCTACATATATACAATGGAATATTACTTGACCATAAAAAGAATGAAACCTTACCATTTGAAACAGCATATTTGGACCTAGAGGGTATTATGCATAGTGAATTAAGTCCATTAGAAAAAGACAAATACCATATGCTTTCACTTACATGTGGAGTCTAAAGAGCAAAATAAACAAATAAAATAGAAACAGACTCAGATACAGAGAGCAGACTAATGGTTGCCAGCGGGTAAGGCGGTTAGGGGACTGGCTGAAAAAGTTGAAGGGATTAAGAAATACAAATTGGGCCCTACCCAGTCTAGTTCAGTGGATAGAGCATCGGCCTGTGGACTGAAGGGTCCTGGGTTTGATTCTGGTCAAGGGCACATGCCTTGGTTGTGGGCTCGATCCCCAGTAGGAGATCGAGCAGGTCAGTGTGCAGAAGACAGCTGATCAATGATGCTTATCATTGATATTTCTATCCCTCCCTCCCTCTCTGAAACCAATAAAAATATATATTTTAAAAAGTTTTAAAGAAATACAAATTGGTAGTTACAAAATAGTCATGGAAATGTGAAGTACAGCATCAGTGATATAGTCAATAATATTGTAATGGTACTAGAAATATTGGGGGAACTAGAAATATTGGGGGAAATGCTTTGTAAAGTCTAACAACTATGCTGTTTACTTGACACTAATACAAAATAATTTTCAATGTAAACACAACTGAAAAATAAAATTTTAAAAGAAAACAAGAATATTAAATGAATTCCAGAAATAAGCAATTCATGAATTTTACTTTATTTTTATTTCTTTTTTTATCTTTATTGTTGAGAGTATTACATATGTCCCCTTCCTTTTCCCCCCATTGCTCCCCTCCACAAAGTTCCCACCTCACCACAGGCTTTCACCACCCTATTGTCTGTGTCCATGGGTAATGCATATATGCACATAAGTTCTTCAGTTAATCTCTTCCTGCCATCCCACCACCACCACTCTTCCCTCTGAGATTCATCAGTCTGTCCCATGTTTCCATGTCCCTAGTTCTATTTTATTCATCAATTTATGTTATTCATTAGATTCCACATATAAGTGAGATCATGTGATATTTGTCTTTCTCTGACTGGCTTATATCACTTAGCATAATAATTTCCAGGTCCCTTCCATGCTGTCTGAAAGAGTAAGAGGTCCTCCTTTTTTACAGCTGCATGGTATTCCATTGTGTAAATGTACCACAGCTTTTTTATCCATTCATCTGCTGATGGGCACTTGGGCTGTTTCCAGATCTTAGCTATTGTAAATTGTGCTGCTATGGACATAGGGGTGCATACATTCTTTCTGATTGGTGTTTCAGGCTTCTTAGAATATATTCCTAGTGTGAGATCACAGGATCAAATAACAGTTCCATTTTTTAATTTTTTGAGGAAACTCCACACTGTTTTCCATAGTGACTGCACCAGTCTGCATTCCCTCCAGCAGTGTACGAGGGTTCCTTTTTCTCCACAGTCTCACCAGCACTTGTTGTTTGTTGATTTAGTGATGGTAGTCATTCTGTCAGGTGTGAGATGATACCTCATTGTCATTTTAATTTGCATTTTTCTGATGATTAGTGACGTTGAAACCAACATCATAGTAAAGGAGCAAAGACTAAAAGTGTTTCCCTTAAGAACAGGAACAAGACAGGGATGTCTGTTTTCACCACTCTTATTCAACATAGTACTGTAAGTTCCAGCTACAGCAGTCAGACAAGAAGAAAAGATAAAAGGCATTAAAATTGTCAAGGAGGAAGTAAAACTGTCATTATTCATAGATGACATGATATTACACATGGAAAACCCTACAGAATCCACCAAAAGAACTACTAGACTTGATAAGCACATTCGGCAAAGTAGCAGGATACAAAATTAATATCCAGAAATCAGTGGCATTTTTATACACCAATAATCTCTCTGAAAGAGAAACTAAAAAAAAAAAAAAAATCCCTTTTATTATTGCAAATAAATAAGTAAATAAGCAAATGTAGGAATTAATTTAACCAGGGAGGTAAAAGACCTGTACTCGAAAAACTACTGGACATTGAAAAAAGAGATAGAGGAAGCTACAAATAAGTGGAAGAATATACCGTGTTCATGGATTGGAATGAGGTAACATCATTAAAATGTCCATACTACCCAAAGCAATCTAAATCTACAGATTCATTGCAATCCCTATTAAAATACCAATGACATATTTCACAGATCTAGAACAAATACTCCAAAAATGTATATGGAACAAAAAAAGACCCCGAACAGCTGCAGATATCTTGAGAAAGAAGAACAAAGTTGGAGGTATCAAAATATCAGGTTATACTACAAAGCCATGTTTTATTGTTAATCAAAACAGCCTGGCACTGGTATAAGAATAGGCATATAGATCAATGGAACAGAGCTGAGAACCCAGAAATCGACCCAAGCCATTATGCTCAATTAATATTTGACAGATGAGGCAAGAGCATATAAGGGAGTAAAGAGAGTTTCTTCAATAAATGATGCTGGGAAAATTGGACAGATATGTGCAAAAATAATGAAACTAGACCACCAACTAACACCATACACAAGAATAAACTAAAAATGGATAAAAGACTTAAATGTAAGTCGTGAAACCATATAAATCCTAGAAGAAAATATAGGCAGCAAAACCTCAGACATCTGTAGCAGAATTTTCACCAATAAATCACCTAGGGCAAGAGAAACAAAGGAAAAAATAAATAAATGTGACTACATTATACTAAAAAGCTTCTGCACAGCTAAAGAAACCAGCATCACAATGAAAAGGGAAACACACTGTTTGGGAGAACATATTTGCCAATGATACATCTGATGGGTTAATTTCCAAAATATATAAAGTACTCATACAACTTAACAAAAGGAAGACAATCTAATTTAAAAATGGGCAGAGGACCTGAATAGACACTTGCCCAAAGAGGACATACAAATAAATGGCCAAGAGACTTGAAAAAATGCTCAACAATTCATTGTGCACCTTTCTAAGTAGCATGTTAAAACCTCAGTGTGAATCATCCCTTTGTCCAGCGTATTCACATTGTATACTAGTACACTACCTGCCTATAGTCACTTAATAGCCATTTGGTAATCAGATCAACTGTTCAGGTATCACAGTGCTTTTGTTGAAGCAACCCTTTAGTAGCCTAATGCTATATCACAATGCCTACGTTCGTTCACCTCAGTTCATCTCATTACGTAGGCATTGTCATCTCACATCATCATAAGAAAGGTGATGAGTACAATATATTGAGAGAGACCACATTCACATAACTTTTATCACAGTATATTGTTATAATTGTGCTATTTTATTGTTAATCTCTTACTGTGCCGAGTTTACTAGTATAAATTAAACTTTATTATAAGTATGTATATACAGGGAAAAACATAGTATATATAAGGTTCAGTATTATCTGCAATTTCAGGCATTCTAATGTGTCCCCCAGAGATAAGGGGGGACTGCTGTATTCCATTTCTGAGCAAAGCCTTATTTTTCTAGATTAAAAAATTGAGTTGTAGTTTTATTTTTTTTTTTGCAAACTAAATCTTTATTTAGTGGTATATGAATTCAATGAAGTTTTCCCTATCGTTTAATGTTCTGATTTTTTTTTGTTGAATATTAGAGATCGTTTTTTAAAGCTGGTGACAATGAAACAAAGGCTGGGGAAATGAGCCTAAGTAGGCTGCTTTGGTTCACTAAGAATTCAGAGAATAAGCGGCCTTGAGAATAGATTCAGGGAGTTTGCCTGGAATGAACTGCAGCTGCCCATTGCTGCCCTGGTTGCAAGCCTCATGGGGTCCCTTAGAGTTTAGGAGATGCATTCCTCTGGGGAAGAAAGGAGGGGGGCAGCGTGTGGGTGTGCTCCTGAGAGGGAGAGCAAGCCTGATTCTTTTTATAGGTATGTATATCTGAAAAAATTAGGCCAAAAAAAATTCTGTTTGATTTTTTTAATCACAGTGTTACTAATACATAGTAACAAAAATCCTTAATTATTGAGATCAAACAATGTATAAATTTCAATTTTTACTGCTTTAATTCTTTAGATCAGGTGAAGACTAAATATGTCATATAGTGTTTTGAATGCCTGGTGAAGATTCTGAATAATATGTTTTTAATATGTGGGCACTAAGTATTTTATAAAATATTTACCAAGATTTTATTTTATTTATTTATTTATTCATTTATTTATTTTTGCTTTAAGATTTTATTTTAATGACATACGGTTTTTATCCTAAGTCAGTTTCTATTCTAATAAAGTAGCTGTAAAAATAGAAGTTAGCAGTCAACTAAAAACTGATGTTTGTGAATTTTCACCCAGTCGGTATGGCTCAGCGGTTAAGTGTCGACCTAAGAACCAAAAGGTCGCCTGGTCGGGGCACATGCCCCGATTGGTCGCTTGATCCCCAATATAGGGGTACGTGCAGGAGGCAGCCGACTGATACTGTTCTCTCTCATTGATGTTTCTATCTCTCTATCCCTCTCCCTTTCTCTCTAAAAATCAATAAAAACATTTTTAGGTGTTTGTGAATTTTAGATGTGTACATTTTTTATCTTTTATTGTTTTGAGGAAAATTTTTTTCTTTTAATTTTAGTAAAAAATCCCAGAAGTGGGATGAAATGAACATCCTGGCGACATATCATCCAGCAGACAAAGACTATGGTTTAATGAAAATAGATGAACCAAGCACGCCATACCACCGGTAATGTTTTGTAGACATCATTCCTTTTTTGACTTGTTTACATTTTGCATTTGATAATGAACTTTTGGATAACAGCTGATTTGAATTTGTTTTTATATGTGTTACTGGAGCACTAATTAATAACCCAACTGTAAAATATAACTAATATGTAACTTTAAAATGGGCTTGTTTGCTTCCAAAATAGAAATCAGGGGCTTACTCAAGTCTCTTTGCAGAAAATAACTTCACAAATGTTAACTATTTTTTAACCCATTCAAAGACAAGTGGTCATTACTACTGTTTGATGTCCTTCTTTTTCACTTACATAATATTGTAGTTTAGATAAGTGCATTGTTATTGTTAGCAATTTTGAGTCTTCCAAAATTTTTAAAATAATAGTGTGTGGCAGTGATTAGTATAAAGACAAAAATAATGTGCCAATTAGCATTTTGCGAAGATGGCGTTCTAAATAAGTGGAAATACCTAATGCAGAGTATGCCTTAACTTGTATCGAAAAAATAAAGATTTTCAGGACTGAAATATTTTGTCATTGAAGTGTAAGTTCATAAATCCAGAAATTATTGTTAAAATAGAGTTAAGAAATTCTGTTTTAAATCAATGGATGAAATCTTTGGAAGAAGCGAAGTTGAGATAACTTGATGATAACAAAAACCGTAAAAAGAATAAACATGATGATTTTGGCAAGGGTAGAAAGAAATAAGGAAATAGTAAGTACAGATACTGAAACACTAATACTAATAAACTTGAGGGAAGAAATAGACATATTATTTATGAAAAGTTTATATTGTTTTCTCCTAATTACAGATATACTTTAAAACATATCTTAAAACATTTATTGTACCAGAAGCCAAAGTTAGGGCTTTCTTCCTTTTCAATAAAAGTAGCAGACTATTTTGTAACTACCAATTTGTACCTCTTAATCCCTTCACTTCTTTCACGGGGATATAAAAGTACAGTATAGGGAATATATTCAATATGTATGGTACTAAGTAGGTACTGGAAATTTCAGGGGAAACACTTTGTAAAGTATGATTGTCTAACCACTTTGTTGTATACCTAAAGACTTTAGATCTAACATGATTCAAAAATATAGCTGTACTCATTATTTTTAGGCTTTATATTTAAAATATAATAAATCAGAATGGTAGATGAACAGTGTCCAGCACGGCCAGTGGTGAACCTGAGGAGGGGTGGTGAAGGATTAAAGAAGACACACAAGAGAATATAGATGGGACCAGGTAGATCACTGTGCCTGGATGAGGAAACAGTGACACAGCCTGTAAGCCAAAGCTTTATTTAAATTATAGTCAGATCACACAAAGCAAAACAAGGGCAAGAGGTTTACAGTGTTCTTGCGAATTTCAAATCTGCTTCTTTCCTGTGTTGCCATTCTCTGAACTCTATTAAGCTTTATTTAGGCAGCACTTGCTGCACCCCCCACCCCACATCCCTTAGCTACCTAGGACTTCAGGGTCAGACTATAAGGTCAAGCTTACAACCATAGCCTTTTGGCTATAATTGTGCTGGGAGGGCTTTGCCCTCCATGCTGGGACTTGTATGTGGCTTTGCCACAAGTCAGTCCGAGGCTTGATCCTGTCTGAACACTGCAGCCACTCTCCACAGGTAGATACGCTTTTTTCTCTCTCTCTTTACCTTACCCATATTCTTCCTCTGAGAGTCTCGAAAGTTATTTGGTCCCTAAATGATTGAGGCTGTGTGTATGTACAGATGTGTGTGCATACATACATCTGTATGTACGTTTTCTTGATGTGGTGCTCAGTTTTACTAGCTCTTATTTTTCTTGAAGAGGTTTTTATTTGTTTGTTTTTAAGATGCTTTTTATAGCCATGGCCATTGTTGCTCAGTGATGAGTGTAGGCCCACAATTCAAAGGATTGCGGGTTCGATCCCTGGCCCCATTCGGGCACATGCAGGAGGCAACCAATACATGTGTCTCACATCAATGTTTCTTTCTTCCCCCCCTTCCCATATACACTCTCTGAAAAGCAATGGAAAAATATCCTCAGGTGAGGAATTAAAAAAAAAAGTAGGTTTATAGTGTTTGTATGGAAAATAAGACAATAAATATTTTGTTATTTTTACCTAAACTTATGTCTGCATAGATCCCTTTGTCTCATCTTCAGGTTATGTAACATTACATATTCTAAAACAGACAGTGAGGTTGTTTTGTTTGTTTGTTTTTGCATTATTTGTCTCCCCCACCCCCACTGGATGGAATAATCGAAGTATTTTTTTACAGATGGTTTGAATTTTCAATATTTATCTTCATGGTTGCAGTAGTGTTGTTGTTTTTTAATCATTTACTTTTAAATATTTGCATTGAATTGAATTGAAGCTAAAATTAAACATCAAAGATGACAACAGAGCTATAAATGTCTTGATATTTTAAGTAAGTCTATTGGATTATATTTACCTTGTTTTTCTGCTTGAGAAATTATAGTTCCGTTATTAATTATAATATGCTTGTTGTCCTAGTATGATAGGTGATGATGAAGATGCATTGAGTGATTCAGAAAACACTGAAGCCCTGATCCCAGATACGTTAGCTAAGAAGTAAGTACTGATGACTATAAAGCATTTTCACTTACGCTGTTTTTAATTGTGCAGAGTTAAAGGCATTTTACTTGTACAAGTGTAAATAAAAAGCATGTGCTAAGTATATCTGGATTTTTCATAACAATTTTTATAGTCTTGTTTCTAGATTAAAATCAAGGTATGCAAGTGACAGAAAGATTAGAGTACCAGAGCCTAATACACTGATTGTGGTTTGTTTGTTTTTTTAATATCCTGCCTCCTGAGTTTTAACAGTGAATGTGAGAAAGGCAAAAATAACTGAATTTCTAAACAAAAGCTCTATTTCTTTGCTGTTCATTGATTTCTCACCCTCCAGTCTTCTTGTTGCATTTTGGTTTCTACACCCAGGCTCACTCTCTTGCTTTTTATTTTCCTCATCAAGTTATAGCTAGTATGTTAATGACCTTGTTAATGATGTTTTAATGGTACTCAAAAGTTGAACAAGTCACTGAGTTAATATAAAAATATCAGAGTGTTGATTTCTTTGCAAATGATTGTTTAGATTAGCTGCTGCTGAAGGCTCGGAGCCCAAGTATCAGGTTCATGTACAAGAAAGCAGTGACGATGAAGACAGTGACCTCTCACCTGAAGAACAAGGTAGTTTATTTCCTGTTCTTCTTTCAGCGTTATGCTAATAATTTTTGCTTAAAATAAACGCATTATTTGGAAGATTTAAAATGGTTGTGTGTTTTTTTGGAAAGTGGATAAGGGAGATTGGGAGTGACATTTTTAAATTCAAATTCTACTTATGTGTGTTTATTGTATTGACAGTCTTTTCCACCTCGATATCAAGAATTTGGGAAAATATTACCATCTTTAAAGTAATCACTGGTGTTCCTTTGTAATTTTTTTAGTGCCTGGCATAGAGTAGATGCTCAGTAAATATTTATTAGATTAATGCTTTTAGAGTCATTGAGTGTATGGGTGGTTTTAAAGTAGATAGAAATAAAAGCTAATTTGCCAGTTGTTTGTGCTTTTTCTGTTTCAAGGCAGAAAAACTTAATGATCCCAGATAGTCAGGCATAGTAAGAAGATTTTTATTAGGTTCCATCATACAAAGAACGATAGTGTCATAGGAAAGAAGATAAAGATAACCTCTCAACGGGGATGGAAAAGGCCTTTGTAGCCCATATAGCACATATACAGTTAAGGCATTGCTATCTACTCATTGTTTCTATTATTACAGTAACAGCGGTTATGTATGGAGGTTCGGAGAAAAGGAAGATATTTCACCTTGCTTTTTATACCTTTGAACCATATGAATGTAGAATCTTTTTAAGAATTAAAAATAGTTTATATAACTTAAACTATTTTTAAAAGGAAAAAACCACAAGCCTCTGTGTAGAAAAAAAAAAAAAAAAAGATGCAAGAAAGACCCACATACCCTCACAGAAAAAGAAAAGAGAGTAGCAGTATACTTGGAGCTTTGAAATGTAGGGACTACCTAAAAGAAGTTCAGAATCTTTGTCATAGGCAGCTGCTAAGGTATAATTTGCTATTCCCTCCTTACATCCTTAGAATATAGCTTATTCCATGAAATTATGATAGTCTGAGCCTAATTGTACAAAATAGAAAATTTTACGAATAGCATAATCTCAAGTTGTATTATATTTTTTGTACCCACAGTGACTTCCTGACTTATATTTTCCCAACATATACTCCAAAAGGCCCTTAAAAGGGTTTCAGATAGAAATTCTATATCTTGTTTTCTTCATTATTCTCTAAAAACATGATCTATTGAGAACAGGGAATTTATTATTAACCTATACTGTATTGACAATTTTCATTAAGGATTTTTTCTTTAAATTGTACTTCTGGGAATAAGCCAGCAGGGGGAACTATTGAATAGTTGGCAATTTCACATGTTCAGTTTCCACTAGTAGAGTTACTGATGTGTATATATGTATAGATGTTTATTACTTATAAACAAATTACATGTCTTAAAAAGCCTTGTTTGTTGACAGAAATTTTTAGAAAAAAATGTCTTGTAACTGATAGCATAACAAGATACTGGCTATGGAGTCAGACAGACCTAAGTTTGTACTCCAGGTATGTCACTTGTCTTAATTTCTCTTGAGTCTACATTTCCTCATTTATAAATCGGGAGCTTTAGAAATACTGAGAGCCATTGGTATTAAATTACATAGAGTTTAAAGCACTTAGCACTGCTTCTTGGCATATTGTAAGTGCTCAGTAAATATTAACTTTTAAGAATTTAAAATAATTGGTATATTCTCCATTATATTAGTTTGTAGGATAGTAAAAGAAAATATAAAAAGGATAATTAACTTGTTTGTTCATGTGGTTAGTTCATTATTATTAATCTGGACCTGAAATCTGAATGCCCTTGTACTCTGCATTATGTTGCTCTGCCATACAAGGATTATATAGATAAAATGAATATATTCAAAGAAGACTAAGACTATTTGTGTATTAGCAGCTTTCTATGAAGTGAATAGAAATTTATTAAATTATGTAATAAGTTTTGAGTATTCCAAAACTAAAATATATCTGTAACAAGCAAAACCAAGTTTATTATCTCTTAAAATTAAAAAGAAATAATTTTCTTAGACTGTAAATATAATTCACACAAAAAATACTATAATATCAACTCCTAGGAATAAGGAACTACAAATTAAAAATGTCATGGTACCTTTCTTTCCTTTCAGATCAACAAGAATTAAAAAGAATGATAATATCTCTTTCAGTGTGAATGTGGAGAAATAGGTTACTCATATTACTATTGGTAGGCATGAAAAATGAAAACTAAAAACAAAACAAAACATCTTTTGATCTAGTAATTCAGTTTCCCTGTACAATTCAGTTTAATGTTTTTTTAAACATTTTAAATGAAATCCCATTTAATATACATGTGTACATAAAATTACAAAAATAAAAAGTGCACAAGAGTATCCCGCTTTACTATATGAGATATTTCAGGGGGTTTTTTTTTGTTCTACTTTTTTTCTTTAAATGCTAGTTGTGACTCACTAAATAGTCATGAAGCACAGTTTGAAACCACACTAGTTAATATTACGAAGATAATAGAACAAATACACAAAAATGTATGTATATTACATCATAAAAAACATTGAAAATATAAAGAGAGAAATCAGGAACCTATGATCAAGAATAGGGGATAAAATTGTAACTCATACTTTATAATCATTTTTAAATTATGTAAACCTGCTCTGTACATGGCAGAATTTTACTATGCTTCTCTCATGAAATTGTGTTACTTGTAATGAGAAAAAGTGTTACCTTTTTAGTAAATTTATACAGTATTAGAGGCATTTAGGATTTTTTTTTATATTGCCTTGTACTACATCATCTGAATACTTAAAGGCATAACTAAAAATTTAGTCATGAGAACTTGGTCTTTTTAATGGCCTTTTTTTTTTTTTTTCTTAATTTCATTCCTCTTTACAATATGGTACTCTGAAAGAGTAAAACAAGTCACAAAATAATCTATAAGCAGAGAAGAAGAAAGATACTTGGCAAGATCTTTATGGAATGCTGAAATGGATGTTGGTCTCAGAACTTCCCTGAAAATGATTAATGAGTGGTGATATGAACTATAAATGCCTGTAAAATAAGTATCCATAATGATAAAAACTTGAAATTAGAGGACATTGAGAAAGTACTTTGAATAGCCGTATTCTGAGAGATTTCTATTTCTTGGTGCCTTTTTGGCATTAAAATGTTTTTATGAATACCATAATAAAACTATGGTGAATGAGTTTGAATGCTCTCTTGTTTGACAAAATAAATAGTTGGCAGTTTTATATCAGCCCCCTTTTTATTTTTTAATTTACTGGTCTAAGATATTTTAAAATCTTAGAATTATTTCTTCTAAACAGTTGATCTTTAAAATGCTGTCTATTAATTAAATATGATCAGCTACATTTATTTGTTGCTTGTTTAATGTTACTATGGTGAATATAAATAAAAGAGTAGTCCATAATTACTTCACTTTAATAACTATAATAACAGGTTTTTCTTAAAATTATTCTGGGGATGAGGTTGCATTTTTAGCCAGCATTGTTTTAAATCCTAGTAATTTCTTAATGAAAGAATTTCTTAAAGAAATTTTTTTCTTAATTATAAAAATAAAAACTTAAAAATATTAAAAGTATCCCATAGTTTCTTGGCCCAGAATTAGCCACTGTTACTTATTTTCTCTCCATGTGTATGCATGCACATATATGCAGACTTTGTATATAATACTTGTACATAATACTCATCAGTTTCTACTCAAGACTATCAATACACACACACACACACACACACACACACACAGTATTATAGTTTGCTTTTTTTCCCTATTCAACTCTTTCTGGAAAGTTTTTCAATATCTTTAAATTTTCTTCACAAATAGAGCTACTAAATGGCTTTATTCCTGTATTCCAATTAAGATACACCTGAACCATCTAAAGCAGAAGTTGACAAACTTTTTCTGAAAAGACTAGAAAGTAAATATTTCCAGTTTTATAGGTCATATAGTTCTATTGCAACTACTCAGCTCTGCCTTTGAGCACAAAAGCAACCTTAAGCATTACAAAAACAAACGTGCGTCACTATGTTCCGGCGGTAGCAACAGATATAGGCTGTAAAGTTTGCCAGTCCTTGAGCTAAAGACTTCTAAGCCTATTTTTTGTATTTTACAGAAAAAAAGCGACAGTTTGAAATGAAAAGGAAGCTTCACTACAATGAAGGACTGAATATGAAATTAGCTAGGCAATTAATTTCAAAAGACCTACATGAAGATGATGAAGATGAAGAAATGTTAGAGAGTGCAACTGGAGAAAGTATGAATATGGAAGACTCAAATCAAGGTTAGATGTTTAAGAAATATTCCTGAGACTCTTGTAATCCTTTGTGCCTAAGTAATAGACTTTATTTTGCTTTGAACTTGAAGAACCTCAGAATATTTTGCTGTCATTCAATTATGCCAAAAGTTTCTAAAATTTAAACACGTGTGGCCAATCTCAAAATAATAAGGTTTTTATGCCCTGAGTTGACTTAAGACCATATTTTATTCTAGAAGCCCAGTACACGAAATTTGTGCACAGGGGTGTGTGTCCCTCAGCCCAGCCTGCACCCTCTCCAATCTGGGACCCCTCTCACAATCCAGGACTGCTGGCTCCCAACTGCTCACCTGCCTGCCTTCCTGATCACCACCTAACCACTCCCCTGCCAGCCTGATTGTACCTAACTGCTCCTCTGCCAGCCCAATTGCCCCCAACTGCCCTCCCCTGCTGACTCGGTCACCCCTAACTGCCCTCCCCTGCCAGCCTCATTGCCCCTAACGGCTCTCCCCTGCTGGTCTGGTCCCCCCCCACAACTGCTCTCCCCTGCATGCCTGGGTCACCCCCAACTGCCCTCCCTTGCAGGCCCAGTTGCCCCCAACTTCCCTCCTCTGCTATCCTGGTCCCTCCCAACTGCCCTCCCCTGCAGGCTTGATCGCCCCCAACTGCCCTCCCTTGCAGGCCTGGTCCCTCCCAACTGCCTTCCCCTACTGGCCTGATCACCCACAACTACCCTCCCTTGCAGGCCTGGTCCCTCCCAACTGTCCTCCCCTGCTGGCCATCTTGTGGTGGCCATCTTGTGTCTACATGGGGGCAGCCATCTTTGACCACACGGGGGCAGCCATCTTGTGTGTTGGAGTGACAATTTGCATATTACTCTTTTATTGGATAGGATAGGATAGAAGCCTGGTGCACGGTTGGGGGCCGGCTGGTTTGCCCTGAAGGGTGCCCCGGATCAAGGTGGGTGTTCCCTTGGGGTGTGGGGGGGCCTGTGGTGGTTTGCAGGCCGGCCACACACCCCGGCGACCCAAGCATAGGCCAGGGCCGGCTGGAAGCAGGTATCTGGGATTTATTTATCTTCTATAATTGAAACTTTGTAGCCTTGAGTGGAGGCCGGGGCGGCCAGGAAGCTTGGCTTCCTCCATTGCCAGGGGCAACCCAAGTCTCCTGCTCACTCCCGCTCCGTGGCAGCCGCCATCTTAGTTGGGTTAATTTGCATACTCGTTCTGATCGGCTGGTGGGCGTAGCAGAGTGGTGGTCAATTTGCATGTTTCTCTTTTATTAGTGTAGATTACATGGCTATGTGTTTTGGTTTATTTGATTTTAAGCAATGATGTTTGTCTTCATATTAAGCTGTATTTTGTTTTTAATGTTTTAGATCCTGTTTGATATTTCATAATCTAAATTAAGGTTTAAGCTTTTTAAAAGAAACATTTTTAATATGGAAGATTTGTTTTAATATCCCTTTGGGTGCAAAATGTATGATATGTTTTCAGTGTTGATTCTTTTGACTGTTGGATTGACAGGTTATTTGGCTAATTGTTTTTTTATAAATCCTCACCTGAGGATATTTTTTCCATTGGTTTTTATAGAGAGAGTGGAAGGGGGCAGAGGGAAAGAGAGAAACATCATTTGTCTCTCAATTGGTTGCCTCTTGCACATGCTCTGAACCGGGGCCGGGAATGGAACCTACAACCCAGGTACATGCCCTCGACCTTTCAGTGCTCGGGCTGACGATCTAACCACCTCAGACGATCTAACACAGGCCAGGGCTTGTTTTGTTTTTTTAAGTCTCAGACAGTATGCCCCTGCAGCCTACCAACTCTAGATTTTATTTATTTTTAACAAGCTGTTATTTTGGTATTCCATGAAGGTGCATCTTCTACACCACTAATGCAGATGTTGTACCTGTTTACCTACTCTTTGTAGTTGCAAACTGATGCTTTTCAGTGGAGATGTAACTTTATTTGTTGTGCTTTGGATGGCTAAATCTTAGGAAAGTAAATTATTATATTGTTTTGCTGAGCATATGTGAAATATAAGTGATTCTGTGATAGAATCTGATAACTGTCTCATAATAAAAATATTATTGTAGTATTTTTGGTATTCTGTATTAGGCTTTATTTAGCCTTTTATATAGTTTGTTTTCTGTTTTATTTTTTTATTTTTATTTATTGATGTTAGAGGAAGAGAGGAATGGAGAGAGACAGAAAAAAAACATCAATTTGTTGTCTCACTTATTTATGTATTCACTGATTGATTCCTGACCTGATATCAAACCTGAAACCTTGGCATATCAGGATGGTGCTCTAACCAACTGAGCTACCCAGCCAGGGTGATACAGTTTACTTTATTCAGCATTTCATTTCCATTTTATACACTATAATCTGTTTAGCTTATATTTAATTTGAACAAACTCTATTTTGAATAATTGTTGTATGTTTTTAAAATTTATTACCCATTTTTAGTTGGCCTTTCTCCTAATTGGCCTTTGTTTCCCATTTACCTATATCTTAGTGATTTATTTTGATGTATTAAAAATGAATGTTTCTTTGGTTATGAGTTTTCATCAGTTTCTGCTCAGACTTTCAATATCAATTCTTAAAGACTCTGTGAATACTTACCTTATTTGCCTCTGGCGATTTGCACCAGCAACACTGTGCCAAAGGTTAAAGGGATTTCTTTTTTTAAACCACAGCTTTTGAAAAGTAGCTCTTTTTGTCTTTCTAGTTGTAAGAAATTAGATTTCACACTTACAGTACATAAATATATTTTATCATTTAAAGGTAATTAAAATTTGTACTAGCTCAGTGCTTTGTTTTTCTTCAGTGGAGATGAAGTACTACTTACATAGGAATATATTCTATCTAGCTTCATAAAGTAACACAAAGATAGAAAAGACTACAAAATAAAACAGAAAAGAAAGTTCCTTATTTATCCTCTACCCTTTGGGTTTTAAAAAAAATATTATCAGCTTTTAATATCTCCAGGTTTTATAGAACCCATTACTTTTTTAGCGTTATTCTTCTCCTCCCTCTCCCCTAACCTCTGTTTTATTACTGTTTTTATTTTAAAAAGTGGCATATTTAGAATCTGAAGAAATATTTTATAATTTTGATACCATAAATGCCAATCTTTTTATAGCTTTGGGTATTTGAGTTATAATTAACTCAGCTATCCACCTGTGCTTTACTCACAGAAATGTCAGTCTGAAACCTTTTTGTCTTGTCACCAAATCGACACTCCAGTTCTGCTCTTTAGAATATTTAGGGGGTATGCAGATTCTTTCATATCAGACTATTTTACCTACATGAAATATACTATATTTGTTTTTTAGATCTTTTTATTTATTAATCATCAATGGCAGTAGAAGGGAACTTTAGCTCAGGGAGTTCCCAGGTTGACAATATACAACAAACAAATTATGTTGATTGCTTTTCTTTTATCTTTGCAGGATCTACTACAGGTGACCAACTGCAAAACAAATCACAGAGTTCATAGAAGAGATTTGTTCAACACTCATTGTTGATACAACCCCTGTTACTATACTTTACTGCTCTTGTTATCTACAATTCATGACTTAAGTACCAAAATGCATACCAATGTTGCCAAGAATTAAATAACTTTAGAGACTAATTAGACTTGAAAATGCCTAATTGATATATATATATATATATATTATTGTGCCTAGTACTTCACCACAAATACAGCATAATATCATCAGTCCAAAACTGCATTACTTTTTTAAGAACACTGGTTAATTTGTATAAGATATTACATAGCTCTATATGCTTTAGAGGTTAAATAATATCTTGGGAAGCGGGAGGGGATTTAATTTATTTTATTCACTTCTAGATGTGATAGCTCGTATAAAATTTTTTAAGTCAAAATCCAGTTGGAACAACAGATTATATAGGCTGATAAATATTCAATCTGAAAAGTATTTTAACACATTTCAACTTGATTTTTCTCTTTAAATAAAAAAGATTACAAGAATTACTATTGCATTTTCTGGCCTACTACCTTTAAAATTCCTTTTGAGTTTGTTTATGTTTTCAGGGAAAGGATTAAACTTTTTCCTCACGTAAACTAGCTTTATTCACAAATAAATTATCAGGTTAAACTTGCACTAATGTCTGCTCTTCTTTTGTACACTTAATTGGCAGACTTCAGATCAGTTTTTTTAACAAATATAATTTTAATATAGTTTCAGCATTCCCTTTATATGACTGTCCTAACCACCTGCCTTTGTTTCCTACTCCTTTCCACATATATACACACAATAATCCTTTACCTTTATAAAGGACTAGAGGCCCAGTACACGGATTTGTGCACCAGTGGGGTCCCTTGGTCTGGCCTCCAGGGATTGGGCCAAACCAGCAGTCCAACATCCCCCAAGGGGTCTTAGATTGTGAGAGGGCTCAGCAGTGCACGAATCTGTACACCAGGCCTCTAGTATGCATATTAAGATATTTGGTTAATCTTTTTTCACCCTCCCCCATGCCCCTTCTCCTCTGAGATTCATTAGTCTGTTCCATGTTTCCTGTGGGTTGAGCATCTGCCCCCTGGTGATCAGTGCACATTATAGCTACCGGTCGACTGGTTGCCTAGGCTTTTATATATATAGATCATAAAGATTGCCGTAATCTAATATTAGGAACTCTTCCTTCTCTCACATATTCTATCATTTGTTGCAACAATGAAAATCTTATTTTGACTATCAATGCCTTTTTTTTTCTTCTAATATGTGGAGAAAATGGATTTAATAGCAGTACTATGGACAGGAAATACAATGCAACTGCAGAATTTCTACACCACTCTGATTTACAGCCTGCTAATTAATTTGCTATTACTAGTTTATTATTTGACTTAAATAGACCTTAGGAAATAACTGAGGTTTTGTTTGCATGATGAGAGAATGGTGTGTAACTAATGATATGAAGATAGTTCCTAATGAACACTTTTTAATTTAAAACTTTACTCTCTGCTTTAAGGGAATATGATAATGTATACTATGACAAATGTATTTTATTCTTCTAAAACAGTAAGATTGAGATTCCCCCCCCCCCATAATGAAGTGCAATTCCTGTGTTTCTTAGTTTAATGATAGTTTCATTTTTAGTCAATTATTTGTATCTTAATTTTTTGTTAGTGCCCAAAGAATCATTATATGAACAGACTTTTAAATAATTTCTGTATATTGTACATATGAAATGGCTTTTATTGAACAGCTTATCTTCCACTTACAAGTTTATGGAAATATCAATATGTTAAATAAATAAAAAGTGGGAGAGCCCTGGCCAGTGGTCAGTTGGTTGAACGTCATCTGAAAGGTCACCTGGTTCGATTCCCAGCAGGGCACATACCAAGATTACAGGTTCGATCTCTGGTCAGGGTACTTACGGGAGGCAACTGATCAACGTTTCTCACATCAATGTTTCTCTCCCTCTCCTTTCCTCTCTCTAAAAAATCAATAAAAACATTTTTTTTTAAAATGGGAAAATTGTTTGCTATTACAAGAATGTTATTTTGAATGTATTTCTAAAATAGAATCCAATCAAAGCACTTCTGAACTGCAGGTATAGTATTCTAACTATAACATGTTAGCTATTAGTAGCACCAAACTATTTCTTGAACTTCAGTCCCAGGCAAACTCATTTCTCGTTTTTAAGAAATGTAGAACCCTACTGGTTTGGCTCAGTGGGTAGAGCATCAGCCTGTGGACTGAAGGGTCCCGGGTTTGATTCGAGTCAAGGGCACATGCCTGGGTTGCAGGCTTGATCCCCAGTAGGAGCGTGCAGATGGCAGCCGATCAATGATTTTATCTCATTATTGATGCTTCTATCCCTCTCTCCTCCCTTCCTCTCTGAAATCAATTAAAAAAAAATACTAAAAAAAAAAAAATAATAAGAAATGTAGATAGTTATCTCAGAAAAGTAAGACATGGCAAATAGCATGCCCAGTAGGATTTTAGAAGTCAAATGTAACTAAGTAAAACTTTTTATCAAATCATGAGTTTCTAATTAACATGGTATTGGACTATATAAAAAATGAACCTTTATGATTCAAGTTAGATTTTCCCTTTGGAGAAACTTACCTATCAATGTTCAGTTCTAGCCAAGGTAGATTTTACATTTTTTTTAATCAATATTACTTCCTCAGCTTAACTCTTTTGGTGTCATCATTTCTACTCATTCATTTTTTAGTCTGAAATTCAGCAATGATGTTCTTGAAAATTTAATAATAAGATGGATTATTAAAGTAAGAATAAATTGAAGATTAAGGAGAAGTGCCATTTTTCCCTAGACTTATTTTGTTTACATTTTTCCTCTTAAATTGGTACACTAAATACCTATATATATAAAACGCTAATATGCAAATAGGCCGAACAGCCAGTCACTATGACATGCGCTGACCACCTGGGGGTGCTCGTGGAACATGGTGGGCGTTGGCCATAGCAGGATGGTGGAGCAGGTAAGCAGGGGCGCCAGACCAAGGCGGGTCACCAGTCGCTGTCATCGGGGCAAGCCTCTGGTATTTACTGAAAATTATTTGCTCCTGCACGCCATGGTCCCGCCCAGCGCTTGCACCTGCTGCTGGTGCCAGCTCCACTCACACCCACTGCCTGCAACCAGCACCAGCCCTCATCGCTCATGTCAGCAGGTGCGAGCGGTGGCTGCCAGCCCCGATCGCCCCTTAGGGCTTCTCCACCTCCCCCTGCTCCTGACAGGCGATCGGGGCCGGGAGCCGCCTCTCACACCCACTGCTGGCAATTGCCCCACTCGCACCCACTGCTGGCGATGGAGCCACCGCTCACACCCACTGCTGACGCCAGCTCCACTTGCACTTGGAGCCGGAGCTGCCACTCGCGCCCACTGCTGGTTCCCGGTGCCAGTCCTGATTTCCCCTGAGGGCTTCTCCACCTCCCCCTATTCCTGCAGGGCAATTGAGGCAGTAGCCACCGCTCACACCCACTGACGGCGCTGGCCCTGCTCGCGCTGCACCATCAGCAGGTGCAAGCAGGGCCAGCAGCATCAGCATGTGGGAGTGGCAGTGGCGGGAGGAGGGCTTCTGGCAGACGGGGGACCTGGGGCCACGATAGGAGGGGCCAGGCGGGGGCACGAAGGATAGGCTGAGTCCTGCCCCTTTGCCCACTGCAGCCTCGCAGCCCACAGTTCCTTTCAAGGTACACAAATTCGTACACTGGGCCCCTAGTATTGTAATAAAATACAGTGATTGACAATTGCCTGTCTGTGGATTTTTTTTGTCCAACATATCTCAGGATCATGTTCCATAGGCCAAGTGTTCTGGATACCAGGAGAGGATTTTGGACTACATTGTGGTAGGGAAGTTTGTTTAGTTGTGAAAGAAATATTAACAAAAGATACAATTTATTGGGAGTCTTTTATTTGCTCTTGCCCCGCATTTTGCTAAGACACTAATATAATCACACCAACCATGTAAAGCAGTTATTCCTTTTTATAAAAATACTTTTATTGATTGGAGAGAGAAACATCTAATTGCTATTCTACTTATATATGCACTAGAGGCCCAGTGCACAAAATTCATGCATGGGGGGAGGGGTGTGTTCCTCAGCCCAGCCTGCACCCTCTCCAATCTGGGACTCCTTGAGGGATGTCCAACTGCCCTCTCACCATCCAGGACTGCTGGCTCCCAACTGCTCGCTTGCCTGCCTGCCTGCTTGATTGCCCCTAACTGCTTCTACCTGCCAGCCTGATCACCTCCTAACCACTCCCCTGCCAACCTGATTGACACCTAACTGCTCCCCTGCTGGCCCAATTGCCCCTAACTGCCCTCTCCTGCCAGCCTGGTTGCCCCTAACTGTCCTCCCCTGCAGGCCTGGTCCCTCCCAACTGCCCTCCCCTGCAGGCCTGGTCACCCACAACTGCTCTTCCCTGCTGGTCATTTTTTGGTGGCCATCTTGTGTCCACATGGGGATGGCCATCTTTGACCACATGGGGGCAGCCTTCCTGTGTGTTGGAGTGATGGTCAATTTGCATATTACCTCTTTATTAGATAGGATTCTTTGGTTTCTTTTTGGATATACCCTGACTGGGGATCAAACTCGCAACCTTAGCATATTGGACAATGTTCTAACCCAGTATTCAGCAAACTCATTAGTCAACGGAGCCAAATATCAACAGTACAACTATTGAAATTTCTTTTGAGAGCCAAATTTTTTAAACTTAAACTTCTAACCCCACTTCTTCAAAATAGACTCGCCCAGGCCATGGTATTTTGTGGAAGAGCCACACTCAAGGGGCCAAAGGGCCGCACGTGGCTCGCGAGCTGCAGTTTGCCGACCACGGTTCTAACCAACTGAGCTACTCAGCCAGGGCAAGCAGTATTCTTACCAGTACTTTGTAAATGAAAATGCTCTTGGTCACGTTTTTCAGTCTCAATGTATGTCTCATACATGCTAAATTACAGTTTAATCTCAGATCTAACTATAAATTTTATACTCTATCCATGCATTTTTCAATATAGAAAATTCATTTTAGAAGTTACACCTTACAAATTAAACTTTATTTGGATTACAGATTTACATCCTTTGCTTTAGTAGTAACATTTTTTTTAGGTTTTTGAAGGTTTTTTTAGTAGGAAAATTTGAAAATTATTTGAGGATTTTATGCCATTTAGGAAAAATCTCAAAAGCACAAATATTCTATGGTTAGGGATGTCTAAGTGCATGTAATTTTGCGCATTCTGCAAGTTTGTTTTTAAGCAGGATGTTTTAAACTCAGAACAGGATTTTTTTCATCAATACCAAGCTAGCTTATAAAAACAAGCATGTCATATCACTATTTTTTTTAATGTTTTTATTGATTTAGAGAGAGGAAGGGAGAGGGAAGAGAGATTGATTGGCTGCCTCCTGTACACTCCTTACTGAGGATTGAGCCCACAACCTGAGCATGTGCCCGGACCAGAATCTAACCTGTGACCTTTCTGTGCATGGGAGAAAGCTCAACCAACTGAGCCACACCAGCCAGGGCATCACAGTATTTTATTACAATGTGTTTAGTGTACCAATTTAAAGGGGGAAATGTAAACAAAATAAAAATCTAAGGAAAAATAGCACTTTGCTTTAATCTTCAGATTCTTCAACAATCCCATTTATACCATTTTATTTTATTATTAGATTTAAAGAACATTACTGCTGAATTCCATGAAACCTTCAGTCCACAGCATATTCCATGAAAAGGATTCCATGAGCACATAAGCTTTGCACATACTATAAACTTTATTATCCTACCCCCTTGAAAACTGATGATAATGCACATCATCATATTAAAGGGCTTGAGACATCCTGCATAAAGTATGTGTTTAAAACTTGGTTTAACCTAGCAATTTTAAAACATATTTCACCATAATCACTCCACTTCCCCTTTTCCCTCAAGTAAAATCCCAAATAGGAATTGGGAAGGTGGACTAGGGTCTCCAATATCTTATGAAAGTTGAAGCTCCTAAAATAAGAACAGTTTACCTTTGAAATAGGGAAGATGTGATAGAAATAACTGCACAATATTTACGGATTGTACCTAATTTGCCAAACATAAGACCTTAGTTTTTGGTAAATTATTCAAGAAACTAAAATACATATCCAGGACAGATGAGAGTATGGTTAGTATAAGCTGCTGTGGTTTAGTATTGCTATGACTACAAGCATAACTTGTTTTATTGCACTTCGTCAGATACTGCCTTTTTTTTTTTTTTTTTATAAATTAAAGACTAGACCCTGCGCCAGCACTGGGAAACCAAAGAATTTGTGTGACTCGATTTATTGCGGTGGCCTGAAACCAAATCCACAATATCTCTGAGGTATGCCTGTATTGTGCAAAGAATTGCTGCTTTAAGCAATTTTCTAAAATGCCTTGTCCTCCCCATCAGCTCTTGCATAACTGGCTGACAAGAGCGCATCTGCTACTCATTGGGAAAATAAAAGAGCAGATAGCAAGTCTCCCTAGTCTGGATCACAGCTGCAAGCCTTAGTTACTACCCCAGCCAAAGTGTTTTGAGGGTGTGGGGTTTGGCTTCTACACTTTAAATGTGGATTTGACTCACCTAGTTTTTTATTTGAGAAATTATTTGGAGGAGGTAATTCTAAGAATAGCTAAGTGAGGGTGGAATCGGCCAATATTTAGTCATGATTTTATCTCAACTGCCCAACATGAAATTTTTTTCAGTTAAGTCTGCCAGGTGAGGGTTAAGCATTTCAGTTGTATTACCAGCTAGAGGCCTGTTGCATGAAATTCACGCACGGGTAGGGTCCCTAGGCCTGGCTGGCGATCGGGTTCCCCACCTCCTCCGGAGCCACCACCACGCAGTTCCCCGCCTCCCCGCCGCCTCCTTCCGTCACTCCCTCAGCACCCTGCCACCACCGCTAGTCACCTGCCATGTTCCAGGCCACCTCCAAGTGGTCAGCCCAGGTCTCTGGGTTGAACTCATGAGGCGACAATTTGCATATTAGCCTTTTACTGTATATAGGCTGGGAATTACTGGAATTGGAAGAGAAGGCCTATAAATTTTTATTCTCTGTTTAATTCTTTTTGGATTGATGACAGTGTTGACTGGAAATAGAGGAGGAGTGAGCAGGCTGATCTTTTGTATCTTAATATCATTTGACCTCACTTTTAGGCAAAGGAGATTATAAGCAGCTTTGCAGCATGTTTTAGTCTAATAAAATTGTTCAACTTAAAAAATTGTTACCAATAATAGACCTAACAAAACAGGAAGAAGAAAGGTGAGTTATACTCTTGTTTAGTTGCACTCCCTAGTATCTGAGTATCTCTTACATAAGCAATTACTTAAAAGACAATATATTTTCATCTCCCCATGAATGAGATGCCCAAGTGAAAAATAAGTAAGCTCTTTATTGTAGGGCACCATGCCAAACTAATTGGGAGATGTGAACATAAAACTCCCTGCCTTTAGAAATTTTCAAACTTTCATGTACATATAGAGCAGATAGTACTTCTTTGGGAGAACAAGGAAGAAGTAAGCAATATACTTACTCCAGCCATTCTCTGGGGCCTTTCTGGTAGGGAAGGCTGGGATAATTATTAGCAAGACTTTGTTACTTAGCAGATTTTTATGTAGTTTCCCTAAAAAAAAAAAAAAAAAAAAAAAAAAAGGTATTATCTCTTTAGTCATCTACCACAAAATTGTTAGTAGGCAAAGTAGATCCCACAAAAATCAGAAATCTCAAATGATTTAAAAAAAAAGCACAAGCTAATCACTGAAACCAGTTTGGCTCAGTGGATAGAGCGTCGGCCTATGGACTGAAAGGTCCCAGGTTCGATTCCGGTCATGGGCATGTACCTTGGTTGCAGGCACATCCACAGTGGGGGTTGTGCAGGAGGCAGCTGATCGATGTTTCTAGCTCTCTATCCCTCTCTCTTCCTCTCTGTAAAAAATCAATAAAATATATATATTTTTAAAAAACAACCTAATCCAAAATGTTGGCTTTCAGAAGTTGAAACATATTTGTGGATTTTTGCCAATTAAGCTGCTGCTGTCATTTTAATAATCCCTAAATCATTTTTTGGGGGTTGGAGAGAGGGTCTGGTCAAGACCACAATTAATGGGAGTCCCACTCAAGTTTGAACTCAGGTAATGTGTTCTGGTTCAGTGATAACTTTGACAAGCAAATTGGTCCCTACTTCCCCAAGTTTAAGTGACTTGAGTTTTTCATAGTAAATCACAAAGTGTGGAATTCAATCTAGAAATTTTAAAAGCAGCCTTAGGGAAAATACACACACACAATTGGCCAGATTGCGCAGCAAATTGGACCCAGAATGGTATTCCCTTTTATTTTAAGTTTTTGTATGTAGACCTAGACTAGAATAATCTGGAATTTTATGATCTAGATGAAGGCACATGGGTAAATGTAAGGTTGAGGGGAAAAGATGTTTATTTTTTAGGACATAATTAAACATTGATTGAGCACCAACTATATGCCCAGGTATATGCTGGGCAGTGTGCATAAAAAGATAAATAAAAGGTGGGTCTTAGAAAAAAGGTGTGTAATTACTGTGCCCAAAATCAAAACAAGATCGGTAGAATAGAGGGTTCAGGATGCCCATTGCTTACATAAGATGTCTCCCAGAAAACAAATATCATGTCCAAAACAACTCTATTTCCCCCCAACTATTCTAAACTCTTCTATCCCCCCTCAAAACATTCTCCCCAAATCAATAACTTAGTACAATATTATTTCTCAACATTGATTGCTTTCATTCTTTCAAATATGCAGAAACTGTCCAGTAGTAAACCTTTTTGACTCTACCTCCATGGTATATTAAATATCTCCCCTTTTCCAATCCCTACTGCAGTGTCCTACTCAAGCCACCATTATACTTTGCCTGTACTCCTGTCACAGCCTCCTAAGTGATTTCCCCACTCCCAGTGTATCCCTTCAAGTCCATTTTCTATAACAAGAAGTGTTACTTAAAGCCTGTCAGTGATTTCTATACTGCTTAAGAATGAGTCCAGAAATTCTTAGAATGGCAAAATTGTACTGGCCCCCACCTACTCTTCAAATCTTCTTGTACTACTCTCCTGCTTTATTATTACAATCTTTTTTTTCCAGTTTCTCAAATTCACAGTTAAGCACTTAGACACTAGTAAGTTTCTCTGTCTGAAATGCTCTTCATAAATTCTTCATATTGTTTTTCTTCTCATTATGTAGGTACCGTCATAACTTCTCCAAAGGTGCCATTCCCTGCCCACCCTACCTAAAAAAGATGTCTTTTCTATTGTTCTCAGACTCTTGTTTCCTTATTTTATTTGCTTGGCTGTTGCCTGACTTCCTCATTAAATAGAAAACTCCATGAAGGCAGGAGTTCTTTTACTTCTTCCAGTACTTGTAGAGTTTTGTATGGGCCAGCTCAATAAAAGCCTCAATAAATGGTGGTTGAATGAATAAAGAGAAGATAATTGGCATAATATGATTTACCTTTTCCGTCCTATTACCCTTTAATATCCATACTTAATGTTTGAACACCAGAACTGGGAAGGATTTTAAAAATCAAGTAGCCTAATGGCCTTGTTTTGCAAAGAAGTCACCCCAGGCAAAGAGAAGTCAAGATTACCCAACTGATTTTTGGCAGAGGAAAAACTAGAATCTAGTTTCTCTGACTCCTTATTTTTCACAATAAATCCCTCTTTGGATGGAACAGCTGTGACCTTGTCTTGGCTTGGTGTTTTGGGTTTTTTTTTAATGTGAAGAGAGTTAAGAACTCATTATTCAGGATTATCTGAAAATCTCACCCAAGTAAAATTCTCAAAACAACCCTAGTACCAAATCTCTGACTTTTAAGCATTTTGGAAGTAAATCTTGTTAAAGAAGGTGCATTTTCTAACATACACAAGCCAAGGACCCTAGGTGTAATCTTAACTTACCGACTCCAGTTTGCTCTGAACATTGATTATTGTATTGTCTGAAATACAACCTTACCCTCAAGATCCCCTTGAAGGGTTTTTCCCTGGGCCTTAATATGCTGGTCTTTTTCAAAAGTAAGACATCTGAGGGTGGTTACCAGCTCTGGGTGTGGGCTTTGTGACTTATTTTGCTTGACGCCAAGAAGCTTGTTTTCATTTCCAGCTTCCTGTCTTTGTTTCTGGCTGTAATTACCAAAAAGCTCACGCCAGGGTGAATGGGTGGTTAGGTAGCACTCCTTGAACTACTCCCAGCCCTGCTTGTTTTAGGAAGCTCTTTACACTTTTGAGAAGATATCAGTTGTCAGGTTCTGTGGCCAAACTAGAACAGAGTCAGAAAAGTTCTATGAATTTTGAGAACCAGACTTGGAATACTTTGAACCATTAGATTTTTCTTCTGTCCAAATTCTGGAAAATTACACATGTTGGTGAGATTCTTATGAAGAATTAAAATGGTAGGACATACTTTACCTAATTCTTCTATTATTATTGTTATTATTATTATTATTATTATTGGCTTAAAACAAGACATCTATTATCCCACACTTCAGGAGGCCAAAATTCTGAAATCCAGGTGTCCGCAGGGTTGGCTCCCTTTGGAGGCCCAGAGGGAAAATCTGTCCCCATTCCTCATTCCCAGCTTCTGGTGTTGTTTCCAACGTGAATCCTTGGCTTGTGGACACATCACTCCAATCTCTGCTTCCAGCTTCACATGACTTTCTCCTCTTCTGACTCTTCTGGGTCTTCACGTGCATGACCTTCTTTTTTTTAATTTATCTTTTATTTCAAGAAAATCAATTTTAAATATAATAATGTTACATGCAATAAACTAATATTTTAAGAAAAATTATCTTAAATATGAATGCGTGCAATAAACATTAATATCTCAAGAAAAACTATTTTAAATATAATGCCACATGCATTAAACACCAATAATTCAAGAAAAACTTATCTTTTATGGTGGGGGGGATAAAAATTTTTTTTTATTGGAAAACAAATATACAACTTGGAATGGATTTGAGGCAAATTGTGCCATAAGCAGATTTTCTTTAAGTGGCTAAACAAAGTTTAAAAAGCAAGTAACAATAAAAGAAAATGTTTCTGTTACAGGACCAGCAATACAAAAAAATAGTGTACGGGTACCTGGATAATACACCCGTTTTGCAATAGTGCAACTTTTAAGTGCATATTGTTGACTGTCCATAGTCCATGCAGAGTTACAACTCCACACTTTAACAACAACATGCTGACAGTTCCTAAAGAAAACTACTTTTAAAAAGGCATATCCAGATGTTCCCTCATTTGACCAACTCCATATAAGTTTAGATGTGCAGAAGGGCTTAGATATATCCAGAGTAAGGCACATGCAACATGTTACTTGATCAATTTTCTAAAATAAGGTTTCAGGACAATAACAGTAAGATAAGGGAAGAAAACATGGAGGAATGAAGTCCTAATTACTATACATGCACATTTTTTTGGCAGTAGGGGGAACCTTCCTATATAATAATAGACAAATATGCAAATTGACCATACCTCCGACACACCCACAAGCCACACCCACAAGCCACGCCCACCATCCAATCAGAGCGAGCATGCAAATTAACCCAAACCAAGATGGCTACAGCCACAGAGAGCAAGGTTTCCTAGGTAACAGAGGAAGCCAAGCTTTCTGCCAGCCGTTGCAGGCCTAAGCCTCCACTCAAGCTACAAAGTTTCAATTTTAGAAGGTAAACAAATTCAAACAAATGGCGGCAGAATGGAGCTTGAGAGAGCAGGCCAGGGTTGCCGCTGGCAACAGGGGAAGCAAAGCTTTCCACACACCCTGGCCGGGGCCCACCTGCTTAAGGCAACAAAGTTTCAGTTATAACCCCAACACAAATGGCTACCAGCCTCAGAGGGAGCCCCAGGCTTGGCTCTGCTCCAGGCTACAAAGTTTCAATTGTAGAAGGAAAATAAATTCCAGATACCAGGGCCTCCGCTTGCGTTGCCAGGGGGCGTGGCCAGCCTGCAAACCACCACAGGCCCCTCGCTCAGGCCACCCCACGCCCCAAGGGTACCCCACCCTGATCAGGGACACCCTTCATGGCAAACTAGCTGGCCCCCACCCCTGTACCAGGCCTCTATCCTGTCTAATAAAAGAGTACTATGCAGATTGATCATCACTGCAACACACAATGTAGCTGCCCCCATGTGGTCAAAGATCCTGCCCCCATGTGGACACAGGATCGCCACCACAAGATGGCCAGCAGGAGAGGGCAGTTGGGAGGCACCTGGCCTGCAAGGGAGGGCAGTTGAGAGGGACCAAGCCTGCAAGGGAGGGCAGTTGGAGGTGATCAACCCTGCGGGAGAGGGCAGTTAGGGGTGACCAGGCCGGCAGAGGAGGGAAGTTGAGGGCAAACAGGCTGGCAGCAGAGTGGTTAGGGTGTGATCAGGCTGGCAGGCAGAAGCAGTTAGGGGCAATCAGGAAGGCAGGCAAGCAAGCAGTTGGGAGCCAGCAGTCCTGGATTGTGAGAGGCAGGCAGAAGCGGTTAGGGGCAATCAGGAAGGCAGGCAGGCAAGCAGTTGGGAGCCAGCAGTCCTGGATTGTGAGAGGGATGTCCGACTGCCCATTTAGGCCCAATCCCACCGGTGGGATCGGGCCTAAACGGGCAGTTGGACATCCCTTGAGGGGTCCCAGATTGGAGAGGGTACAGGCTGGGCTGAGAGGGTACAGGCTGGGGTACAACCTCCCTCCGTGCACGAATTTCGTGCACCGGGCCTCTAGTTTATAGATAAGTTACAAACAAAGAAAAGGCAAATAAATAATTTTGTACAAGAAATTTAACACATTCTGTACAATACCTTCACTTTGCTGTCATCATTTGTACAAACTCTTCATAGTTTACTTGACCATCACCATCAATATCTACTTCCCTGGTCATTTCATCAACCTCTTCATCTGTTAACTTCTCTCCAAGGTTTGTCATCACATGGCGAAGCTCTGCTACACTAATATAGCCATTGCCATCCTTATCAAACACATGGAATGCTTCTCGAATTTCTTCTTCACTGTCTGTGTCTTTCATTTTTCTTGCCATCATTGTCAGAAATTCTGGGAAGTCGATTGTGCCATTACCATCAGCATCCACTTCATTTATCATGTCCTGTAACTCTGCTTCTGTGGGATTCTGCCCAAGAGACCTCATTACAGTTCCCAATTCCTTTGTTGTTATGGTTCCATCACCATCCTTGTCAAATAGTGAAAAAGCTTCTTTGAATTCTGCAATCTGCTCTTCAGTCAGTTGGTCAGCCATGCTGCAAGCGCTACCGGTCTCCGAGACGCAACTACACAACCAGTCAGCTTGCTCGCTCCACTCGGACTAAGAAAAACTATCTTAAATATAATATTACATGCAATAAATATTAATATTTCAAGAAAAAAAGAATTTTAAGTATAATATTACCAAAATTGTACCAACATAGTATGATATCACAAAAGTTGTAGGAAATATTCTGCAAATAACAGGATTACTTCTTTTTTCTTTTTTTAAAAAATATATTTTATTGATTTTTTACAGAGAGGTAGGGAAAGAGACAGAGAGTTAGAAACATCGATGAGAAACATCGATCAGCTGCCTCCTGCACACGGAATCGAACCTGGGACCCTTCAGTCCACAGGCTGACGCTCTATCCACTGAGCCAAACCAGTTAGGGCAGGATTACTTCTATTATATTCTAAAATATTCCACCACCCCCCCCTCTGCCTCTATTTTTGTTCATCAGTTTATGTTGTTCATTATATTCTACAAATGAGTGAGGTCATGTGATATTTATCTTTCTCCGACTGGCTTATTTTGCTTAGCATAATGCTCTCCAGTTCTATCCATGCTGCTGCATATGGAAAGAGTTCTTTCTTTTTTTACAGCAGCGTAGTATTCCATTGTGTAGATGTACCACAGTTTTTTTAATCTATTCATCTGCTAATGGGTACTTAGGCTGTTTCCAAATCTTAGCTATTGTAAATTGTGCTGCTATGAACATAGGGGTGCATATAGTCTTTCTGATTGGTGTTTCTGGTTGCTTGGGATATATTCCTAGAAGTGGGATTACTGGGTCAAATGGAAGTTCTATTTTTAATTTTTTAAGGAAACACCATTCTATTTTCCACAGTGGCTACACCAGTCTGCATTCCCACCAGCAGTGCACGAGGATTCCTTTTTCTCTGCATCCTCACCAGCACTTGTCATTTGTTGATGATAGCCATTCTGACAGGTGCGAGATGGTACCTCACTGTTGTTTTGATTTGCATCTCTCGGATAATCAGTGACTTTGAGCATGTTTTCATATGTCTCTTGGCCTTCCTTCTGTCTTCTCTCGCAAAGTGTCTATTTGGTCCTTTACCCATTTTTTATTGGATTGTTTATCTTCCTTTTGTTAAGTTGTATGAGTTCCCTATAAATTTTGGAGATTAAACCCTTATTGGAGATAACGTTTGAAAATATGTTCTCCCATGCAGTGGGCTTTCTTGTTGTTTTGTTGATGGTTTCTTTTGCTGTGCAGAAGCTTTTTATTTTGATATAGTCCCATTTGTTTATTTTCTCTTTAGTTTCCATTGCCCTAGGAGCTGTATTGGTAAAGATATTGCTATGACATATGTTTGATATTTTGCTGCCTATGGATTCTTCTAAGATTTTTATGGTTTCCCATCTTACATTTAAGTCCTTTATCCATTTTGAGTTTATTTTTGGATATGGTGTAAGTTGATGATCTAGTTTCCTTTTTTTTTTTTTTTTTTGCATGTATCTGTCTAATTTTCCCAATACCATTTATTGAAGAGACTATCTTGACTCCATTGTATGCTCTTGCCTCCTTTGTCAAATATTAATTGAACATAATGACTTGGATCGATTTCTGGGTTCTCTGTTCTGTTCCATTGGTCTATATGTTTGTTCTTATGCCAATACCAGGCAGTTTTGAGAACAATGGCTTTGTAATATAGTTTGATATCTAGTATTGTGATCCTTCCAACTTTGTTCTTCTTTCTCAGGATTGCTGCAGCTATTCGGGGTCTTTTTTTATTCCAGATGAATTTTTGGAGAGTTTGTTCTAGGTCTGTGAAATATTCCATTGGTATCTTAATTGGGATTGCATTAAATCTATAGATTGCTTTAAGTAGTATGAACATTATAATGATGTTGACTCTACCAATCCATGAACACGGTATATTCTTCCATTTGTTTATGTCTTCCTCTCTCTTTTTTTTCAATGACCTGTAGTTTTCCAAGTATAGGTCTTTTACCTCCTTAATTAAGTTTATTCCTAGGTATCTTAATTTTTTTGGTGCAATAGTAAAGGAAATTGTTTGTTTAGTTTCTCTTTCTGTGAGTTCATTATTGGTGTATAAAAAAGCCATAGATTTCTACGTGTTAATTTTGTATCCTGCTACATTGCCAAATTCATTTATTAAGTCTAGTAGTTTTTTGATGGAGTCTTTGGGGTTTTCTATGTACAATATCATGTCATCTGCAAACAATGACAGTTTTACTTCTTCTTTTTCAATTTGGATGCCTTTTATTTCTTCTTCTTGTCTGATCACTATGGCTAGCACTTTTAATACTATGTCAAACAGGAGTGGTGAAAGTGGGCATCCCTGTCTTGTTCCTGTTCTTAGGGGAAATGGTTTTAGTTTTTGCCCATTGAGTATGATGTTGGCTGTAGGTTTGTCATATATGGCCTTTATCATGTTGAGATGTGCTCCCTCTATTCCAACTTTGCTGAGAGTTTTTATCAAAAATGGGTGTTGGATTTTTTCGAATGCTTTTTCTGCATCTATTGAAATGATCATGTGATTTTGTCTTTCAATTTATTTATGTGATGTATCACATTTATTGATTTGCAAATATTGTACCAGCCTTTCATCCCTGGAATAAATCCAACTTGATCATGGCATATGATCTTTTTAATATATTGCTTCATGAAATTTGCTAATACTTTGTTGAGGATTTTAGCATCTATGTTCATCAGGGATATTGGCTTGTAATTCTCTTTCTTTGTAGTGTCTTTAACTGTTTTTGGAATTAGGATAATGCTGGCTTCATAAAAAAAGTTTGGAAGTGTTCCTTCCTCTTGGATTTTCTGAAATAGTTTGAGGAATATAGGTCTTAGGTCTTCTTTGAATGTTTGGAAAAACTCCCCTGTGAAGCCGTCCAGACCTGGACTTTTGTTTGGTGGGAGTTTTTTTTATTATTGCTTCTATTTCATTGGTAGTTATTGGCCTATTCAGTTTTTCTTTTTATTCTCCCTGATTCGGTTTTGGGAGATTATATTTTTCTAGGAATTTATCTATTTCATCCACATTGTCCAGCTTGTTGGCATGTAGTTGTTCATAGTATTTTCTTACAATTCTTTGTATTTCTGTGGTGTCCATGGTTACTTCTCCATTTTCATTTCTGATTTTATTTATTTGGGTCCTCTCTCTTTGTTTCTTGATGAGTCTGGTTAATGGTTTATCAATTTTGTTTATCCTTTCAAAGAACCAGTTCTTGGTTTCATTGATTTTTTTGTATTGTTTTTTAGTCTCTATGTTACTTATTTCTGCTCTATTTTTTATTATTTCCTTCCTTCTACTTACTCTGGGATTTTCTTATTGTTCTCTTTCTAGTTCTTTAAGTTGTAGGGTTAAATAGTTTATTGCTGATTTTTCTTGTTTTGTTTTTTTGTGTGTTTGTATGTTTGTTTTTGATGTATGCCTGTAGTGCTATGAACTTCCCTCTCTGGACTGCCTTTGCTGTGTCCCAGAGATTTTGGGTTGTTGTGTGTTCATTTTCATTTGTTCCCAGGAAGTTTTTTATTTCTTTCTTGATCTCATTGATAACCCATTCATTGTTTAATAACATGCTATTTAGCCTCCATGTGTTTGAATATTTTGAAGTATTTTTACTGTAGTTGATTTCTAACTTCATTCCACTGTGATCTGAGAATATGCTTGATATGATTTCAATCTTCTTGAACTTGTAGAGACTTGTTTTGTGTCCTAACTTGTGGTCTATCTTTGTGAATGATCCATGTGCACTTGAGAAGAATGTATATTCTGCTGCATTAGGGTGAAATAGTCTATAAATGTCTATTAAATCCACCTGATCCAGTGTGTCCTATAGAGTCTCTGTTTCCTTGTTAAGTTTTTATCTGGAAGATCTGTCCAGTGAAGTCAGAGGGGTGTTAAAGTCCCCTACTATGACTTTATTATTGTCAATCTCTCCATTAAAGTCCTCCAGAAGTTTTTTTATACATTTAGGTGCACCTATATTAGGTGCATATATGTTTACCAGGGTTATATCCTCTTGTTGGATCAATCCCTTTAGTATTATGTAGTGACCTTTGTTGTCTCTTTTGATGGCCTTCATTTTAAAGTATTTTGTCGGATATGAGTATTGCTACTCCAGCATTTTTTTTCTTTTCCATTTGCATGGAAAATTTTTTCCCATCCCTTCACTTACATCCTGTGTGTTTCTTTTGTTTTGAGGTGGGTTCTCTTGTAGACAACATACAGTTGGGTCATGTTTTTGTATCCATTCCGCTACCCTACACCTTTTGATTGGAGCATTTAATCCATTTACCATTAGGGTTATTATTGAAATGTACTTATTTATAGCCATTTTAATTCTATATGGCTAGGTTTCTCTCTCTGTTTCTTCTTCTCAGCAATCCCTTACAATAAACCCTTTAGCATTTCTTGTATTGCTGGCTTGGTGGTGATGAACTCCTTAGGCTTTTTTTTTTTTTTTTTTTTTTTGTCCAGGAAGCTCTTTATTTGACTGTATATTTTGAATGATAGCCTTGCTGGATATAGTAATCTTGGTCTTAGATCCTTGCTTTCCATTACCTTGAGTACTTCATGCCATTCCCTTATGGCCTGTAGAGTTTCTGATGAGAAATCAGGTGTCAGCCTTATGGGAACTCCTTTGTAGGTAATAGTTTTCTTTTCTCTTGCTGCCTTTAAGATTCTCTCTTTGTCTTTAATTTTTGGCATTTTAATTGTAATGTATCTGGGCGTGGGCCTGTTTGGGTTCTTATTGTTTGGGGTTCTCTGTGCCTCCTGAACTTGTGTGACTTTTTCCTTTACCAGGTTAAGGAAGTTTTCTGCCATTATTTCTTCAAACACCTACTCTATTCCTTTATCCCTTTCTGCCTCTTCTGGCACACCTATTATTCTAATATTGTTACGTTTCACATTGCCCCACAGCTCCCTTAAGGCTGTCCTCCTGTTTTTTAATTGTTTTTCTTTTTGGTTCTTTGATTGAGTGATATTTTCAACTCTTTCTTCTAATTCACTGATGCAATCCTCAGCTTTGCCTAATCTGCTGTATATTCCTTCCAATGTGTTCTTTATTTGTGTTATGTTATTCTTTATCTCAGACTGTTCTTTTTTCATAGTTATTGTATCTTTTTTCATGCTGTTGAGCATTTTTACCATCATTACTCTGAACTCTGTTTCAGATAAATTTCTTATCTCGGCTTCATTTATCTCTTCTTCTGAAGAATTCTCTAGTTCTTTCTGGGGGGCTGTTTGTCTCCTCATTTTTGTTGTCTGTTTGGGTTTGTGATTATGTTTTAGGTAGATCCTCTATACCTCTTAATCTCTAGTGCAGGACAGTGTTAAAGGCTGTTTCTGACTAATTGGATCAGGCAAAGACTCAAAGCCTCCAGAGACTTCTTCTGTCTATAGACTAATAGGATTCCAACTTGAATTGCACCCCCAGGCAATCATCCTCAGATGTGGCGAGAGTTTTTTCAACAGGGTGGGGCAGTTTCCTCTGCCTGGAGGCTAATTGTTACTTTTTATCTCTTAAGTGACCTCAGGTCTAGGTGTTTTCCAATAGGGTGTGTCAACTGTCTTCCCCTCAGGCAAGGCAAATGACTATGTGGGAAAGATGTCCTCCTCTGCTGTGTGAGGGAATGACTCAGCTCAGGAAACTTGGGGAGTCTGCCTTCTGAGCTCTATCCCCTGAGTCCCCAGTCCTGGGTTCTGCTCTCACAGCTTCAATCCACTTCACCCTCCCTCTGCCAGAACACAAGGTGGGTGGCTCCACAGGGAATTTTTGTGCATTGGCCCTTCAAGAGGGTGCCTGAACTTTCAGCTGCCACTCCCTGGCAGACAGCACCCCGTTGCTTTTCACAGCTATATGTTATGTGGGTACCCTCCTCAGATTAGGTGCTCTCTGCTGGGGATTAGATCCCAGATTTCTCAGTGGAATCCCCCCTTCCCCCCACAGGTGAGCTATCTCTCCAGGAATTCAGTTTCTGTCTGTGGGTGCCCAGCCAGCCCTTTTGTGCCTCCATCCCTCCTACCAGTCTCTATGCGGTCTCCACTTTTGGTCCTTGGGTATCAGGGTTCTCTCCTATGAATTTTCTATTTGATTATTCAGGAAGCCTTTCAATATTTCATTTGTAATTCCAGCTTGTTCCTGGGAGCATATCCATGCAGCATCCACCTACTCTGCTGCCATTTTTAATCTTTGCATTACCTCCCTAATTCTTCTTTTAGATATTTTTCTGAGTTAGTAGTAAATGTGAGTAAAAGTATTACTTTTCACTTATTTTAAAAGACGAAAAGATCCATTTGCTTGATTTACTTATAGTCAGGGGTGCTGATAGACCAATAAAATATGATTTTGGCCCTGGCTTAGCTGGTTGAAGTTTTTTCTCATACACCAAAAGGTTGAGGGGTTGCAGGTTTGATCCCCAGTGAGGAGATATATATGTCTATATACAACTCCAAGTTTAATAGAATATAAGAGTCTGGGCCTCCTAGTAAAAAGTGTTTCTCCATAATATAGAATTAGCCTCACATTAAAGTGAAGAAGTGTGATTTATTTTTTAAAGGTATTGGGGTGACATTGGTCAGCATATATATTTTTTAAAGATGAGTTTGGAACATATCTTTAATATTTTAAATACTCTATTAAGTATATTACATGAATTAACTAATTTAATTCCCCCAAACAAAAGGGCTAACATGACAAAGTCTTCATTAGATTTAGGGTCTCGTGATGACCTTGAGAATTAACTTCATTGGCCTTGTGAAGGTGGAAGCTATGTTGCAGGGGCTGAGAAATGAGTGGAAGGTGTGGAAACAGATACTGCATATATAGGCAGCTTGTTTAAGAAGTTTAGTTATACCCTGGCTGGTGTGGCTCAGTTGGTTGAGCATCATCCCATGCACCAGAAGGTCTCTGGTTGGATTCCCAGTCAGGGCACATGCCCCGGTTGCAGACCCAACCCCAGCAGGGGATGTGCATGAGGCATCGGATTGATGTTTCTCCTCACATCCATGTTTTCCCCCCCCTCTTCCTTACTCTCTCTAATATCAATTTTTAAAAATCATATTAAAGAAAAGCTGTTTAGTTGTAAAAGGGAAGATGGAGATGGGAAAATAGATGAGGTTCAGCAGATATTTGTATGTTTACATTTTACAAATTTTTTAGTATTGATTTAGGAGTTAGGAAGTGGAATTTCACCTTTTGTATATAGGTATGAATGCACATGTTACAAGATAAAGTTTAGAAATTAATCATCAGCAATGAGACTGCATCAAACTGAAAAGCTTCTGCACAGCAAAAGAAACCAGCATCAAAATGAAAATGGAACCCACTGTATGAGAGACAAATTTGCCAGTGATACATCTGATAAGGGGTTAATTTCCAAAATATATAAAGTACTCATACAACTCAACAAAAAGAAGACAACTCAATTTAAAAATGGGCAGGGGACTTGAATAGACACTCTCTAAAGAGAACACACAAATGGCCAAGGGCCATATGAAAAAATGCTCAATGTCATTAATTATCAGAGAGATGCAAATTAAAACAACCTGCCAGTGTGGCTCAGTGGTTGAGTGTCAACCATGAACCAGGAGGTCACAGTTCGATTATTGATTAGGGTACATGCCCAGGTTGCAGGAGGGTGTGCAGGAGGCAGCCAATCAATGATTCTCATCCTTGATGTTTTTTGGTTTTTTTTTTTAATTTCTTTATTGATTAAGGTGTCACATATTTGTCCTCATCTCCCCATTCCCATCCCACACCCCTCCCCACGGATGCCCCAACCCCCTGTTGAACTTAACCGTTGGATAGGCTCATATGCATGCACACAAGTCCTTTGGTTGATCTCTCCCCCCTCCTCCCAACCTCCCCTATCCTCCCTCTGAGGCCCGATAGTCCGATCGATGCCTGCTTGTTTCTGGTTCTGTTCTTGTTCCTCAGTCTATGTTGTTCATCATTTCCCCTAGATGAGCGAGATCATATGTCACTAGATATATACTTATAAGAACTGAATGTGAGACGAGCAATAATAGTTATGCTGACAGGCAAATGAATCAGTCTGTAGTGAGTTTCTTTCTGGACCAACAGTTCTTTTGAGACCCAATTTCAATGTCCACCAGTTCCTTATGTGTACATGTCAGCACTGACCCCTCAGCTCTGGATGGTGGACAAATGGTGGTAACGGAGGTCCGACTCCCTCTGGTTTGGTCTCGGCCGGACCCAGGGGCACGGCTTCACCCAGACTAAGGGGAACGTGGCCTCACCCAGACCCAAGGGGCGCATGGCCTCACCCGGGCCCGGGACCCAGCCTCACCCGGATGGATCCAGGGGCACACGGCCTCACCCGGACCCAGGATCCAGCTTCACCCATACCCAGGGGCGCAAGGCCTCACCCGGACCCAGGGGCACATGGCCTCACCCGGGCCCAGGGACCCAGCCTCATCCGGGTCCAGTGGCGCGTGGTCTTACCCGGACCCAGGGGCACGTGGCCTTACCCGGGCCCAGGGACCCATCCTCACCCGGTTCCAGGGGCGCGTGGCCTCACCCGGACCCAGGGGCGCGTGGCCTCTCCCAGACCCAGGGGCGCGTGGCCTCACCAGGACCTAGGTGCGCGAGGCCTCACCCGGATCCAGGGACACATGGCCTCACCCGGACCCGGGGGCGTGTGGCCTCTCCCAGACCCAGGGGCACGTGGCCTCACCCGGGCCTAGGTGCGCGAGGCCTCACCCGGATCCAGGGACACATGGCCTCACCCGGACCCAGGGGCGCGTGGCCTCTCCCAGACCCAGGGGCGCGTGGCCTCACCCGGACCTGGGACCCAGTCTCACCCGGATCCAGGGACACATGGCCTCACCCAGACCCGGGGGCGCGTGGCCTCTCCCAGACCCAGGGGTGCGTGGCCTCACCCGGACCTAGGTGCGCAAGGCCTCACCTGGATCCAGGGACACATGGCCTCACCCGGACCCGGGGGCGTGTGGCCTCTCCCAGACCCAGGGGCACGTGGCCTCACCCGGGCCTAGGTGCGCGAGGCCTCACCCGGATCCAGGGACACATGGCCTCACCCGGACCCAGGGGCGCGTGGCCTCTCCCAGACCTAGGGGCACGTGGCCTCACCCGGACCTGGGTGCGCGAGGCCTCACCCGGACCCGGGACCCAGCCTCACCTGGATCCAGGGACACATGGCCTCACCCGGACCCAGGGGCGCGTTGCCTCTCCCAGACCCAGGGGCACGTGGCCTCACCCGGACCTAGGTGCGCGAGGCCTCACCCGGATCCAGGGACACATGGCCTCACCTGGACCTAGGTGCGCGAGGCCTCACCCGGATCTAGGGACACATGGCCTCACCCGGACCCGGAGGCGCGTGGCCTCTCCCAGACCCAGGGGCACATGGCCTCACCCGGACCCGGGACCCAGCCTCACCCGGATCCAGGGACACATGGCCTCACCCGGACCCGGGGGCGCGTGGCCTCTCCCAGACCCAGGGGCACGTGGCCTCACCCGGGCCTAGGTGCGCGAGGCCTCACCCGGATCCAGGGACACATGGCCTCACCCGGACCCAGGGGCGCGTGGCCTCTCCCAGACCCAGGGGCACGTGGCCTCACCCGGGCCTAGGTGCGCGAGGCCTCACCCGGATCCAGGGACACATGGCCTCACCCGGACCCAGGGGCGCGTGGCCTCTCCCAGACCCAGGGGCACGTGGCCTCACCCGGGCCTAGGTGCGCGAGGCCTCACCCGGATCCAGGGACACATGGCCTCACCCGGACCCAGGGGCGCGTGGCCTCTCCCAGACCCAGGGGCACGTGGCCTCACCCGGGCCTAGGTGTGCGAGGCCTCACCCGGATCCAGGGACACATGGCCTCACCCGGACCCAGGGGCGCGTGGCCTCTCCCAGACCCAGGGGCACGTGGCCTCACCCGGGCCTAGGTGCGCGAGGCCTCACCCGGATCCAGGGACACATGGCCTCACCTGGACCCAGGGGCGCGTGGCCTCTCCCAGACCCAGGGGCACGTGGCCTCACCCGGGCCGAGGTGTGCGAGGCCTCACCCGGATCCAGGGACACATGGCCTCACCCGGACCCAGGGGCGCGTGGCCTCTCCCAGACCCAGGGGCACGTGGCCTCACCCGGACCTGGGTGCGTGAGGCCTCACCCGTCATCCTTGATGTTTTTATCTCTCTCTCCCTCTCCCTCTCTAAAATCAATAAAAATATATTTAAATAAATAAATCAACAAACAGCAAGTGCTGGCAAGGATGTGGAGAAAAAGGAACTCTAGTACACTGCTGGTGGGAATGCAGACTGGTGCAGCCACTATGGAAAATAGTGTGGAGTTGCCTCAAAAAATTGAAAATGGCACTGACATTTGACCCTGTGATACCACTTCTAGGAATATATCCTAAGAAGCCTGAAACACAATCAGAAAGAATATATTCACCCCTACCTACTTTCATAGCAGCATTATTTACAATAGCTAAGATCTGAAAACAGCCCAAGTGCCTATCAGTAGATGAATGGATAAAAAAGCTGTAGTACATTTGCACAATGGAATACTATGCAGCTGTAAAAAAGGAGGATCTCTTACCCTTTGAGACAGCATGGAGGGACCTGGAGAGTATTATACTAAGTGAAATAAGCCAGTCAGAGAAAGACAAATTTCACATGATCTCACTTATAGGTGGAGTCTAATGAACAAAATAGATCCAGAAACATTGACGCATGCAACAGACTAACATATTTCAGAGAGAAAAGGGTGGAGGAGGAGGAGATTAACCAAAGAACTTACATGCATAGTAGAGGTCTTGTGCACGAATTCATGCACCAGAGGGATCCCTCAGCCTGGCAGTGATCAGGGCCAATTGGAGCCGGCCAGCTGGGGAGGGACTGTAGGAGGGCTCCAGGGCATGTCCAGCCCATCTTGCCCAGTCCCGATCGGCTGGACCCCAGCAGCAAGCTAACCTACCAGTTAGTGCGTCTGCCCCCTGGTGGTCAGTGCACATCATAGCGACTGGTGGAATGGTCAAACAAATGGTCGAATGAACAGTCGGACACTTAGCATATTATGCTTTTATTATCTAGGATATGCATAACCCATGGACACTGACAATAGTGCGGTGAAGGCCTAGGGAGGGGGTGGGAGTGGGGTGGAGGGGTCAATGGGAGGGGGAAATGGGGACATCTGTAATACTTTCAACAATAAAGATAAATTTTTAAAAAATACATAAAAATAAAAATTATCAGCAGTAACACTTTGAAAAGAGACCTATGAAACTACCTAATCAATAACCTTGCTTTACTGTTTTTTAAAGTAGCTCCCTCATCAGTGCACATTATAATGCAGTTCAGGTTTACTTAGTGTTTTTTGATAGTGTGGGTTTATGAGATTTATTAATATTTTCCATTTTTTTCATGTTGTGTGCCTTCAAAAGATCATCTATTTTTAAACCATTAATTAGTTTCTAAACAGATGGCACAACAACTGAAAAATTATTTTTAGGGTCAGAAGCTTTAGTATATAATATTAAGTTAGAACCCCAAACTTTATGATTCTTTGTTCACACATCTTATTAACAAAAGTTATTGCATCCAAAATTTAGTTAAAATTAAAATATCTACTATTGGCAAAAAAAAAGGCTATTGAGAAAAACATTTACAATTACTACCTCCTATTTTTTGTTATATGAAATTTTGGACAGTAAAAGTGGCAGGTCTTAGAGAAAGGGGATATTCCAATACCCCAAAACAAGACAATTGAGCACAGAGCTAGACAGCTTGGAGCTAATTTTGGAACTCAACAGTCAAAGCAGATTTTTTTTTCAAAAGCATATCTGAGAAAAAGCAGATTTTAAGCTTACATTCTTTTGTTTAAACTCAATGTGTACAAAACTAAACATAAACTTCTACTAAAAAAAAGTTGTGAAGCAGTGTCTTCCTGTCATGTTACCATGCAAAGTCAATTTTTATGCCCTCTTTGTCTTCACCCTTACATCTTATCAATTACTAAGCTGCCAATATTACCTTCAAAATGTCACTTAAATCTGTCCTTTTTACAGATTCTCTGTAAATCTGTCCTTTATATAACTACTAGAGGCCTGGTGCACAAAATTCATGCCAGCAATCAGGGCCAATTGGGACCTTCCAGCTGCTGGCTGGGGCCTTCCTTCCCCAGCTACCAGTTCCTTTGTTCCGCCCCGCCCCCTGGTGGTCAGCACATGTCATAGTGAGCGGTCAAACTCCCGAGGGGACAATTTGCATATTAGCCTTTTATTATATAGGATTCTGATACCCTTGCTAAGTCACATCCATCCTGTTCCTAGATGTTAATTTCCTCTTAAAAGTAATCATATATTACAATATTCCTGGTTTAGCCCAGCCACTGTGGCTCAGCGGTTGAGCATTGACCCAGGAACTAAGAGATTGCTAGTTCAATTCCCAGTCAGGGCACATGCCAGGTTGCGGGCTCAATCCCCAATAGGGGTGCATGCAGGAGTCAGCCAACTGATGATGTTCCTCTCTCATCGATGTTTCTATCTCTCTATTCCTCTCCCTTCCTCTCTCTCTAAAAATCAATAAAAACATATATTTTTTAAAAAGGCAATATTCCTGGTTTAGAAACCCCTGGCTCTCCTACACCTGCAGGATAAAATCTAAACAGTTTGCTTTTAGATCCTTTATATTATGGTGCTGGTCCACCTTCCAGCCATATTTCTAACCTCTATATGTCCCCTGGGTTTGGATAAAGTTAGACTGCTTGCCCAGCTGGCATGGCTCAGTGGTTGACTGTCAACCTATGAACTAGGAGCTCATGGTTCGATTCCTGGTCAGGGCACATGCCTAGGTTGCGGGCTCCAACCCCAGTGTAAGGCATGCAGGAGGCAGCTGATCAATGATTCTCTCTCATCATTGATTTTTCTATCTCTTTCTCACTCTCCTTTCTTTCTGAAATCAATAAAAAAGTATATATTTTTAAAGATTAGACTGCTCTTTTTTCTCTAACATAGTTCTTGTTTTTTTTATTTCCTTTTCTTTATCAACCCTCTATCATGATCTTTTCTGTCTTTTAGGTTAAGTTCCACCTCTTTCATGAACTTTTTTATATATGTTATTTCCCTTTGAGTCCCTAGTATATAGCATGCTTATTTCTCCCTTACCTTGTTCTGCTCCATGTTATAATTATTTGTGTACCTGTCTTTTCTTCCTCTGGACTAATGACATCTTTCTTATATTTTCTAACACATACAAAGGTGCACAATAGGTGTTTAATTATTCTTGAGTCTTGAGATATATTGACGAGGGAAGCACTAGTATGTGACACCAATCTGTAATGACAGAGCCCAGAGTCAATTGACAGCTGGATAAAGGTGCAGGGGTCAAGAAGAATGGTTGCTTAGATTCTAATGCCTTGAACCTGTTTTTCTATTGGATGTAAAAAAAAAAAAAATTACAGTTGCATTGCTCTTCCGTCCTCTTTTCTCTAGATCTTGAACACCAAGCAAACTAGCAGGATTGTCAAGGTATTATCTATATGCAGATTCCACCAGATGGATTTGGGCTACTACAGACACATCTATTCAGTTTAGATTGAGCTGAGTTTACCCACCTTGTGCAAGGCCTTGCAATAACCAACGGAGGTAGGGAATAGTGATGACATGGTCTCTCTCTCAGGATTCAAGTAGGCTTGGCTTGAACAGCTGTCTGCTTCCAAATGCTGGTTGCGGAAAAACACAATGATATTTTATATATATATGTATATATATATATGAATATATATATTTATTGATTTCAGAGAGGAAGGGAGAGGGAAAGAGAGATTGAAACATCAATGATGAGAGGGAATCATTGATCAGCTGCCCCTGCATGCCCCCTACTGGGGATTGGGCCTGCAACCCAGGCATGTGCCCTTGGCTGGAGTCGAACCTGGCCCCTTCAGTCCATAGGCCGACACTCTATCCACTGAGCCAAACCAGCTAGGGCAATATTTTATATTTTTAAGTGGCGTGTGGGTCCATGGAGATTTAAATGTTAATTTCAGCAGATTTGTCAACTTTACTCAGGGAAAAGGTGTCAGAACACTGTACTATCACCAAAAATAGCTTCTTGAAGGCAGTGGGTGCCTGAATTTAGAAAGGTTAAAAATAAAAACAAACATATTTTTACATGCTTTTTCAAGTGGTGGTAAAATATGCTGTGCTTTACCCAAGGAATTTTTCATTGTGTTTATTTATTATCGGGATAGTTTCTTACATAACCTAAATGATACATATCTCTGCCAAATTTTCATAAATCCCAAGGGATTTTTCTTCTGCCTTGTTCCTTTTAAGCTATTTATTTATATGGGAAGACTTATTTAATGGCATTTTTTAATCCATACCACATGCATCTTGATCCAGTTTTGAAGAGAATTTGTTTTTGGCTGCTGTTCGACGCCAAAAGAAGAAATTAAGTAAGGTGGGTGATTGAGTAGCTGGTTGGCAACTGGGTTTTAGAATAGTTTTGTTCTCAACCTGGTTTGCTTCAATTACACATGACTCCGATTTCCTTCCTATATTCAAACAGCAAAAAATAGGCTCTGCTAAATATTGTAAGAGTAAGGGAGAAGTTATAAAAACATGGACTATGGTAGATGTGGATATGGGTGCACATTGCACTATTGAAAACAGATGATGTCTTTTTACTGTTACACAGAGATGGCAGAAATAGCACGGCCATGGTTCTACATGTATTAGGTTTTACTGGGATTGAAATCATTTTTCCTAAATAGTAACAAATACCGTGAAAGCTTGACATGACTTAGGTCATTCCTAAGGTGCCTTCAATACTAGCATGAGGTCCTCTGTAGTTTTGCAAACATGGGCTAACAACAATACTGACAAAGTCTGTGCCTTAAAATAGATTTTAACTTTTATCTTTATTCATTGTACACATCAGTATTGATTTTTAAAAATTTGTCCGATTCTTGAAGCCTTATATAAAGAATGTTGTATAGACACAGACTATTACAGATGTCTTAGAAAAACAGAGTGTCTTTCATAGAAAGTAAGTATATCAAGAGTGTCACGTTTGGTGCAAGTGACAGAAACCAAATTCTTAATCAAAATAGAATTTATGGCTCCTATAACAGAGGTAGATCTGATGTTAGCTATGGCTGAATTCTTGGCCAGGCTGTCTCCACATTTTGACTCTACTTCTCTCTGTGTTGGCCTCCATTCTCTCTACCTAATGGTAGAGTTAGCTGCTGGTACCTGTTGCACAGCGTTTTTCAGAAGCTTGAGATGAGAGAGAGGGAGAGAGAAAGAGAGAGAGAGAGAGAGAGAGAGAGAGGATTCTTTCCCTACAGTTTGGCAGAAATTCCAAGGACTCTGATTTGGCCCAGTCTGGGTTTTATGTGTGTACACTTTGGAGGGGGGCAGGGATGCAGATGACAGAGTGTAGATGGAGGACTCTGGGCAGACCTGGATCTCATTTTACTCCTCACCAGGACTAGATGGACCAAGAAGAATCACTAGGGATGAGGGAGGGTTGGCTAAAGGAAGGAACAATGTACAGATAAAGCCCTTCATTGCTTATTTAAACCCTTTATATTTAAGCACTTTTAAATCATTCAGAACTTTGTGGGGGGGGGGCTAATTTCATTTGTTGTCTGAATTCTACAATACTTTCTGTATGATCCTATCTAATCTAATAAAAGAGTAATATGCAAATTGACCATCACTCCAACACACAAGATGGCTGCCCCATGTGGTCAAAGATGGCTGCCCCCATTTGGACACAAGATGGCTGCCACAAAATGGTCAGCAGGGGAGGGCAGTTGGGGTGGGACCCAGGCCTGCAGGGGAGGGCAGTTGGGGTGGGACCCAGTCCTGCAGGGGAGGGCAGTTAGGGGCAAACAGGCTGGGAGGGGAGCAGTTAGGCATCAATCAGGCTGACAGGGGAGTGATTAGGGGGTGATCAGGCTGGCAGGCAGAAGGGGTTAGGGGCAATCAGGAAGGCAGGCAGGTGAGCAGTTGGGAGCCAGCAATCCTGGATTGTGAGAGGAATGTCCGACTGCCCGTAGGATCAGGCCTAAACAGGCAGTTGGACATCCCTTGAGGGGTCCCAGATTAGAGAGGGTACAGGCTGGGCTAAGGGACACCCCCCACACTGTGCACGAATTTCATGCACCAGGCCTCTAGTAAGTATATATTTATTTTTTGTTTAAAAATGGTTTTCTTTATATGTAACTTTTGTTTAAAAAGTAAATTTCAGATTCTAGATTAGAAAAGTTAGATTAATGAACTCAATTAGTTGTACATCTTGATAACTAAAAGTAATAATGCCTACCTCCAGCATCATCCTCCAATCTCCCCCTTACTCACTTTTGCTATTCCTCAGATATGAATCCCAGGTTCATTCTGACCTCTGGAACTTAAGTTCTCTTCTCTCTATCTAGATGCCCTTTCTTCAGATTACTTTATAGCTTGTTCTTTTCTTTTTTTAGTTTAAGTCTCTATCCAATGTTACCTCCTCCCTGATCACTCTATAACCTCTGTCTTGTTTTATTTTTCTTCACAGCATTTATTACTCTTGAAATTATCTACTTATGTGTTCTTGTTTTTGTCAGTCTCCTTTTCCACTATAATGCAAACTCCATGAGGGTGAGGATGTTGTCTGTAGGTTCATGACCTGTGCCTGGTGTCCCTTGACTGAATACATTTAGTTTCTCCCAAGAATCTATAAGGTAGATAAGGCAGGAAATACATCTTTTTTATAGTTAAGGTGGTCTCAGAAAGGTGAAATAAATACCTTAAATGTATTGGCTAACAGTGGTTGGAACTAACATGAGACTAAAATCCCGCTCTCCTCCCTCTCGAGTCTGGGCATTTTACACTGTACCACCACGGTCTGCCTGATGTCATCTGTTTTTCTCTTCTTTGCCTCCGGAGTGGTTACAGAATATTTCTGCAATTACTGTCTGCATCACTCATCACAGCAACCAAACCACAGATTGACTCTCGATGAGAATTCTTAAGGCTCTAACTTTTGCTGTTTCTTGACATCATTTTTCTATGGCTAAAACTGAAGCACTTATAAACCTATGTACTTTTCTCCATCTCCCTTTTCATATGTGGTCAGAATATTTAGCTAACCCCAAGTCTTTGCTTAATTTTAATGAATTAATTCATTTCTTCAATATGGATTTGAATTCCACTCTTCTATTTACTGATATAAGTCATTTAATCTCTCCAAGCCTGTTTCCTCGTTTCATAAATGGGAATAATAATAGTGCATACCTCACAAGGCCGTTCTGATGATTAAGTGGGATTATATAAAGTGCCTGACACATAGTAATGGCTCAGTAAATAGTAGTTAAGAACTGTATTGTTATGTTCTATGCACTCATTCATGTGAGAATACAGCAATGAACAAGCCAGATTGGAGCCCTTCTCCCTCAGAGCTTTCAGCCTATTAGGGAGATAGTTAAAGAAACACAACATACATCAAGTACTCTAAGGGCAGAGGGTGTTAACCTGGGGCTTATTCTCGACGCCTCTTCTCTCACACCCCACATGCAGTTCATCAGCAAATCATGTCAGCTCTACCCTCACAAAACATCCAGAATTCAACCGCATCTCACCTCCTGTACCGCTGGCACCCTGGCCGAGGCCTTGATCGACTCTCTCCTGGATTACTCTGACAAGCCTCTACCTGGTCTCCCTGCTTTCACCCTGGTCCCCTACAGGTTATTCCCCACAGAGCACTGGGGCAATCCTGGTAAAACTCAAGTCAGATCATGTCATTTGTGGTAGGCAAGATATACCCGCCCCCAAATGTCTATGTCCTCATCTCTGCAATCTATGAATATGCTACATGACCAAGGGACTTTGCCTATGTGGGTAAGGCCCTTGAGATGCAGAGATTTTTCTGGATTATTCAGGTGCGCCCAAACTAATTACACAAATTCTTAAACGTGGGTACCCTTTCCTGACTGTGGCCACAGATATGTAAACGGTTGGCTTTGAAGATGGACAAGGAGGGCCTCTAGAAGCTAGAAAAGGTGAAACGGAATCTCCCCTGGAGAATTCTGATTCTCCCCAGAGCACAAGCCTTAGAGCCTCCAGAAGCCACGCAGCCCGGCAGATACCTTGCTTTTATCCCAATGAGACTGTTTCTAACTTCTGACCTCCAGAACTGTAAGAGGAGAAACTTGTGTCGTTTTAAGACACTAAACCGTGGTAATTAGTTACAGCAGCAATAGAAAACTACTAGTTTACTCTTCGGCTCAGAACCCTCCCGAGGCTCCCCGCCTCACACAGGGGAAAAGACGAAGTGCCCTGCAAGGAAGCTCCACGCCTCTGTCCCGCGGTGGCTCTCTGACCTCACTTCCTTCTGGTTCCCCCTGGCTCCCTCTGTCCCAGCCACACTGGCCTCCTTACTGTTCCTCGAACCCTCCAAGCACTCTCTCCACTCAGGGTCTTTGCGCTGGCTGTTGTCTCTTTTAAGGACTGTCCCACCTCCAGAGATCCACATGCTGCCTCTCACTGCCTTTGACCTCTGCTGAGATATCACCTCCTTAATGAGCCCTTTCCTGTTGTCCCAATATAAAATAGGCACATGCCCCTTGGTCCTGTGCACGCCCCATCCACTTTATTTTTCTCATTGACACGTATCACCACCTGACATAGTATTTAATCATTTATTATCTCCCCACCCCTTTTTGGAAAATATGAGCTAACTTGCAACTATGCTTTTGCTGCTATGTCTCCTTGCATGGAGTAAGTATTCAGTAAGTATTTATCAAATGAATTGAATGGATGAATGAGGGGGAGTGAGGGAAGGAGGGGAAGAGAGAATGCAGAGGGGACATCTAAGACAGTGTGGGGGAGTGAGGGAAGACCTGGCGTGAAGCTCGTGTAGAAGGGAACCAAGTGCAGGACTCATTTTAGACATGGGAACTGCATGTGTGAGGTCCTACAACGGTCCAGCAGGCTGGAGTATAGGAGGCATCATGCTGAGGTTGGGAGACTATTTTAAGCAGCTGGATTCACTGTTAACTGTGGCACGGTGACCAGGAGAACTAGACAGCTGCTTAGGTTCACATCCTAGCCCTGCCTCTTACTAGCAGTGGGTCTTTGAGCTGGCTGCTCATCATGTTTGTAAGAGAGGTGTGCAAATAACCCAGCCCTTTAGAGGTGCTGTGAGGGATGAGTGAGGGGAGCCTGGCACAGGGTAAGCACGGTGTGTTAGCTATTGTCATGACTGGCAACCAGGAGCCACTGAAGAGCTTTATGCAATGGACTGACATGATGGAGTTATGATTTAGAAGCCTTGCTTCCGCTGTGTGTGCACGGATGGAGAATAATGAGCAGGAAAAGGAACTGGTTTTCTGAAACGGGCTTTACATGAAATATGAAACCTTCTTTGAACTAAGAGTGATGATTACTCTTATTTTCAGAAATGTTTACTATGTAGCGTAATGTGAGCTGGATGACTCGGTATGAAATAACACAAGGAATTTTTGCTCATCTGACCATAGACCAATTTTGTGGGTCAAAAACAGCTTTTAAAAAACAATAATAGAAAGTGGAGCATAACATTTGGGAAAGGTAGTACTATGTCATGCCATTTCTGTTTTAATTACATATGTGGATATATATCTTAAAATATTTTGATTGATTTTTAAAGAGATATGGGAACATTGATGAAAGAAAAACATCATTGATTGGCTGCCGCCTGCATGCCCCCTCCTGGGGATCAAGCCTGCAACCAGACATTGTGCCCTGACTAGGAATCAGAAGAGGTGACCTCTTGGTTCCTGGGTTGATGCTCAACTGCTGAGTCGCACCGACTGGGCCATATGTAGATATATTTATCCTCACATATGTATATATTACACTCACACTCACTGGGTAGCTTATAAAGTGTATTTCTGACCATGGATCAAGTATGGTTTCGTGAGTTTGAAAGACACTGTTCATGGGACCTGTTCTAATACTTTTTAAAAAAATATATATTTTATTGATTTTTTACAGAGAAGAAGGGAGAGGGATAGAGAGTTAGAAACATCAATCAGCTGCTTCCTGCACGCCCCCTACTGGGGATGTGCCCCCAACCAAGGTACATGCCCTTGACCGGAATTGAACCTGGGACCCCTCAGTCTGCAGTCTGCAGGCCGACGCTCTACCCCCTGAGCCAAACCGATTAGGGCTGTTCTAATTCTTTTTCTGCAGGCTAGCCGTGTCATTCTGGTGAGTCCTTCCCTGAATCTTCTGGCTCTGTAGAATTACGACTGTAGATGTAGGAAATCTCCCTGTTTGGGTGTGTGTTCAAATGTCTTGCTGTGACATAGTGAGTTAAAGGCAAACCCCAACCACTCCTTAAAGGACAGCCCCAAGGAAGCAGTTGGCAAAGCACAAGCCATAGCCGAACAGCTGCAGGAGGCTGGAGCCAGATCCCACAGGACCCTGTGTTTCCAAGTTAAGGAGTGGGAGGAAGGATGGGAGGTGTGAACTGTTTATCTCCATAGTGCCACCCACCTCTCTGCCTTGGAGAGTCACATCCACCAGCTGCCAATAGCTCAGTGCAGTCCCTCTGCCCACCCTGGCCCCTTTTGGTTGCCAATTATGGAATCAGCTAAGGAGAACTGTAAGTGCTACACCAGAATGTTGGAGGTCCGCACATGCCCCACGGTCATCTCTGCAGAACTTCTTTGCCAGGAGCTGCCTGGCCGGTCAGCTGCTCCATGAGTGGAGGGGAGGGTGGACTCTGGCTAATTATATGTGTGTAGCAATGTAACCAATGCCAGTGGTGCCACACACCCCTTTTGTCACTGGCTGCATGCCACTGGCTCCAGCCCACCTACGAGCTTTGCTCTAACAAATTTTCTAGAGATAAGAAAGCTGGGAGTCAGAACTCTGAGGAACTAGATTAGCGGTGGCTCGGACCAGGAGAGTTGGACAATATCTGCTCTTTAAATTTAGCTGTCTTGTGACCGATCATGTAGAAAGCACAGTGCTTTGAGCAGCATTATACTTTTAGGCACTGAGGCCCCTGGGTGAGGGTGTGGGGTTAATCCCTTGTATTCCAGGACTTTGTCCCTTTTATAATAGTTTATTCCTTGTTCTGGCTATTTTTACTAACTTGCAACATTATCCTTCCCCTTGCATCTCCATAGCACATACACTGAGTATTTTGTATATGCAGTTTTGGATTTGTAGCTTTTGAGGAAGTATTCATTTGGTGCAAAAGGTTATTAATAATATCAACATTACAATGAATACCTCCTTCTGGTGAAATAAAACCTCTTTTTTTAAAAAAAAATGCTTTTATTGATTCTTTTTTGAGACAGAGGAAGGGAAAGGGAGAGCTAGAAATGCCCCCTACTGGGGATCAAGCCCACAACCTGGGTATGTGCCCTGACCAGGAATCAGATCAGTGACCTCTCTGTGCATGGACAACACCCAATCCACTGAGCCACACTGGCCGGGCCAAAACCTCTTTTAAAAATACTTTTTTTTTTAATTTAAAAAATTCAAATTGTAATGTAGATCTGTACCATGATGTAGAACAGGAACTAATAAATTAGAATTCTTCATCTTCCCCACCCTCCACTCCCACTCCCCGAACACTCTTTTTAACAACAGGAAGCCATCTTGTCATGCAGAGAGATTAAGAAATGAGGCATCTACAAAACATTTTGGCATATAGTTGGGGTAGGCAGCTTCTTAGCTTTTCTAGTAAGGGACACATTTTTCTCTATTCCTTCCATTGGTGAAAATTAAAGAAATGTTTTTAATTCCAGCCTCAGAAATCAATAGCTTGGTTTTATCTATCAATATCAATTTTATCGCATGAAGAAAGAAGAAGACAAATTTATTTCTACTGCCTTCTACTTCCTTAGCACTTCTGCCAAGAGTTTAGAGGCAGTTGAAGGGAAAAGAGAGGTATTTCGAAGAAAAGAGTGTGTTCATGCTGAAGGTTGTGGGTGGCCTTTGGCAGTTCAGGAGAGAAGCGCGGAAGTCCAAGACTGGCCAGCTCCCCTGGCATCAACCTACCCTTCACTGCATGTGCAAACATTTAAAGAATTTAAATCTAAACTATAGCAACAAAACTAAGTTGCCCTAATGTTTGGATTAAACTTACATTTTCTTATTGGGGAATACCAAATTAAAAAAAAAGTAATAAAAGCAAAGAAAATAAGGTATATGTTTTGATGCCACTAAAAGGAAGTACCAAAATGTGCTTGTGATAATACCACATCCTCAAGTGTAAGCACTTTCAAAGCCATGGATTCAGCATTAAAGAGAGGTTTGAATGGAAGTGCACATTAGTTGGCTAATAGTAATAAGAATAGAAATTAAGCTTGGAAAAAGAAAAGAAAAGAAATTAAGCTTGTATAAATTCCTTTTGGAACTCAGGAAAATGTCTATCTTTTTCATACTGGTATAAGTTTTTCCTCTGTTAATTAGAACAATATAACAGTGTATTTTCTTTTTAATCTTGTAAAAAACAAAAAAAAAAGCCTAGATTCTTGGCATAACTTTTCACTCTCTTCCCCATAAGGTTTTCATTTAAAAAAAATCATTTTAACTGTCTTATTATTTAATATTTTTAATTCATGAGATATGCAGGATATAAATAGACAAAATTTGAAATTCCCCAAACTGAAACTTTTCTTGAATTTGAAACTTTTCTTGTAATAATAGGGGTAAAATTATTTTTCTGATTACAATATATATATATACATATGTTTATTTTAAAAAGGAGTGACTACATAAAGGAATAAAGCAAACAAATAATTATTGCTAACATTGAACTTATTTCCTTTCCTTTTTTCCCCCTAAGAAACTTACATTACATGATATTCTACTGTAATGATATATTGTAATTTAACCAACATATTGGTAAAAATTTAACGTATATCCTCTTTGTCTCTAGAAACAACATTGGAGCAAACATGCATAAGTATATATGTCCTATCCTTTCCTTAAGGTAAATTTAAAAGATACACGTATTTAGCATTTTGATACATATTGCCCAATTGTCCTTCAGAAAAGTTTTTATGCTCCTAACAGTCTATGACAACCTCTATCTGCACAGTCTCACCAATATTTACTTAATATGTTTTACTTATACATGTTTCCTGTTTTCTTTTTGAAGATAGTTTATCTTCTCACGGGCCAGAGTTTCAGAACTGTAGCGCATATTCAGCCATGAACAGCAGGCATTTCCTTATGTGTTGTGTGTGGCCGAGGGAAGGCTGGAGGACTGGATATGCCTGCCTCCCTCTGCAATAAGAAAGCCCATATCGCACAGGCATGCTAGCCCTTTATTTAATATTACATATTAATTGGCACCAACTTTCTGCCAGACCTTGTGCCACATGATAGGGTGAGCAAAACGGTCTCTATTCTCAGGAAGTTTACATTTTAATGGGTTGTTTTCTAAGGTATTTTTTCCCATCTTTCCCATCTGATAGAGAAGGGAAAGATATATCTTTCTAACTTGCATGTTTTATTTCTGAATTCAATATTGTTTTGGTCCATTTGTATTTCTTTCACTTAAAAATTTTTTTTTTTCAGCAGTGTGATGATTGGGGGGAGGGATGTGGAAGTGAATGAGGGCATAAAGGGGATAAATGGTGATGAAAATTTATTGGTTTTAGAAAGAGAGGGAGATGATGGGAGAGAGAGAGAGAGAGAGAGAGAGAGAGAGAGAGAGAGAGAGAGAGAGATCTGTTGTTCCATTTATTTATGCATTCTTTGGTTGATTCCTATGTGTGCCCTGAACAGGGATTGAACCCACAATCTTGGCATATTGGGACAACGCTCTAACCAACTGAGCTACCTGGGCTGTATTTCCTCCACTTTTTAATATGACCAATATTGGCCTTTTCCTCCATTTTCTTCTGATTTGTCAGCATTAATCACATTAACCCTTTGCCGTTGTGGCAGACACCAGTGCCTCTCTCTGTACTTACTGACCAGGCCGTGGTTTTGTTCAGATGCTGGATGGCCATGGCAAGTGGAGCTGGATTTGTTGTCTGGGCTTTTAGGAGAAACAGGTAATCGTGTGCTGAGCCCCAGCTCTGGCACTAAATCCCCAAGTGATCTCATAAGTGCCTCCATTTCCTTAACTGTAAAATAAAGGCGCTGGACAAGACAATGTTTTCAGTTTCTTTCTAGTTCAGATGGTCTACACTGTTATGGATTTAAGAATACAAAGACAAACCCAGCAATATGTAGCCAATGTTTACAATGCAAGATACTATGTTAGGCCCTGAGTATACATAGGAAAATAAGACACCATCATTGCTTTTAAATGATTTGTGGCCCAGCCGGTCTGCCTCAGTGGTTGAGCATTGACCTATGAACAGGAGGTCATGGTTCTAATCCCAGTCAGGGTACATTCCCAGGCTGTGGGCTTGGTCCCCAGGATGGGGGCGTGCAGGAGGCAGCCGATCAATGATTCTTTCTCATCGTTGATGTTCCTATCTCTTTCTCCCTCTCCCTTCCTCTCTGAAATAAAAATAAAAATATATATATATATATATAAAATAAATGCTTTGTGGGCTAGTAGGGGAAGATAGATGTGTAAACAAATAAAAAGTGATCTACTAGGGTAGACTTTTTAATGCACAGCACTGAGGCAATGAGACAATTAGCCACCAATATACTATATCTTTAAAGATAGCTATTTCCTACCATTCACAAAAATTGAATCCATGTGGGCCTAAAGATTCACATGAGAAACAAAACTTAGAAGCTTCTATAAGAGAGTGCCTTCATAATCTCAGGGTATGGAAGAATTCTTTCAGACACAAGAAGCACAAATCATAAAGGAAAAGATAGATTTGAGTACATTGAAGTCAATTACTTCTATTTATCAAAAAATGCCATAAAAAGGAAGAATATCCATAACCAGGAGAAGATATTTGTAACACATATAGTTGAAAAATGATATCTAGATATAAAGAAAAATGACTCTAATAAACACTGGGCAAAAGAAGGGGGACGGGGGAGGTAGAGGAGGAAAAAGGAGAGATAAATGGTGATGGAAGGAGATTTGATTTGGGCAGGTGAACATAGAATACAATATACAGGTGATGTATTATAGAATTGTACACCCGCACCCTATATAATTTTATTAACCAATGTCACCCCAATAAATTCAATAAAAAGGAAAAAAGTTGATTTTTAATATAAAAAAAAAACGGAACAAAAGACATGAAGACATTTTACAAAAGAGGCACTATAAATAACCAATAAGTGTATTAAAAGATGTTCAACCTCATTAATAACCAGGGATATTATATATATATACTAGAGGCCCAGTGCATGATTGAATCATGCACGTGTAGGGTCCCCTACACGCTTTCGCTTTTCACGGTGGAGCTGGGTGCCTGTCCGCTGGTGCACCAGGCCTTTCAGAAGCCTCCGGCTCGGCGGAGGCTTCTGAAAGGCCTGGTGCTGAAGCAGACAGGCACCCAGCTCCCACGCTTTTGATGGTCTGCGGCCGCTGAGGGGGCTACCCTGCGCCTCTCAACGGCCGCTGAGGGGGGCTGCCGCGGACACCTGGCTACCCTGCCGTTGAGAGGCGCAGCTGGGTGTCCACGGCAGGCCCCCTCAGCGGCCGCGGATCTGGCCGTTGAGAGGCCCCCTGCGCCTCTCAACAGCAGGGTAGCCCCCTCAGTGGCAGTGGATCCGTGCCTCTCAATGGCCGGTTAGGCCACCCCGAGTCCCACCCCCCAGCCTCCCGCCGCCCAATCATGGGCATAGCAGAGTGATGGTAATTTACATGTTACTCTATTATTAGATAGGACTAGTGGCCTGGTGCACAAAATTCATGCACGTGGGGGAGGGGTGTCCCTCAGCCCAGCCTGCACCCTCTCCCATCTAGGACCCCTCGGGGGATAACCAGCAGTCGGACATCCCTCTCACAATCCAGAACTTCTGGCTCCTAACTGCTCTCCTGCCTGCCTGATTGCCCCTAACTGCTCTGCCTGCCAGCCTGATCATCCCTAACTGCTCCCCTGCTGGCTTGATTGCCCCTAACCACCTCTGCCTTGGCCCTGCACCCGGGACCCAGGATTCTCTCCTCCACCCAGCCACAGGCACCCGGGATCTGGACTTCCCTCCCTCTGGTCAGCCATAGGCACCCGGAACCTGGGCCGGCTTCACCTGGGCCAGCTGCAGCCGCAGGGGATGGTGGGCAGGTGGCTTCGCCTAGGCCCCAGCCGCAAGCGCTGGCACCTGAGACCACAGGCAGGTGGCTTCTCCGTCTTCCCTGGGATGCAGTGTAGGTGGCTTCTCTGGCTGGCTGCAGCCTGGGATCACAGGGCAGGTGGCTTCTGGGCTGCAGCCAGCCTCAGGTGCTAGGGCCTGGTTTCTCTGTCTCACCCAGTTTTTCCATCTCCCCCAGGATGTGGGGCGGGAGGACATGGGGTGGGCGGCTTCTCCAGCTGGCTTCGGCCTGGGATCACAGGGCAGGTGGCTTCTTTGTCTCCCGTGCCGCAGGCGCTGGGGCCCGGTTTCTCTGTCTCCCCCACAATGTGGGGCAGGTGGATGTGGGGCGGGTGGCTTCTGTGGCTGGCTCTGGCCTGGGATCATGGGACAGGCAGCTTCTTGGTCTCCCTGGCCGCAGCCAGCCTCAGGTGCTGGTGCCCAACTTCTCTGACTCCCACAGGCCTGGAGGGGCTGGGAGGCGGGGCCGCCACCATCTTTGTTGGGTTAATTTGCATACTCACTCCTGATTGGCTGGTAGGCATCGCGGATGTATGATCAATTTGCATCTTTCTCTTTTATTAGTGTTGATATATACATATATGTGTGTGTGCATATATGTCCAATGAGATGCTTTTTATACCATTAGATAAGCATGAATTAAAATATCTGACAACACCAAGTATTAGAGAGGATATGAAGTAATAAAAGTTCATACAGGGTGGAGGCAATAAATACAAAGTTGTTTAACACCTGGCAAACAAATTGTCTCTATCTTACAAAGTTAAATATATGCAAACCCCATGGCTCAGTAATTCCACTCCTGGGTATAGGCTCTGGAGATGCTCTTGTTTTTTAAAAAATATATTATTATTGATTTCAAAGGGAGAAGAAGAAGGGAGAGGGAGAGAGAGATAGAAACATCAATGATTAGAGAGAGTGATTGATCAGCTGCCTCCTGCATAGCCCACAGTGGGGATCAAGCCTGCAACCTGGGCGTGTGTCCTGACTGGGAATCAAATCATGATCTCCTGGTTCATAGGTCGACACTGAACCGCTGAGCCATGCCATTTAGGCTCTGGAGATGCTCTTGTAAATGCGTACAAGGAGACATGCACAGGAATGCTCATAGCATCATTGTTTCTGGAAAAAAAAAAAAAGAACTGTGAACAACTCATATGTTCATAGTAGAATAAATAAGAATATTTAGCCTTGGCCAGGTAGCTCAGTGCTCAGTTGGTTAGAGCATCGTCCCCATATGACAAAGTTGCTGGTTCAATCCTCAGCCAGGGCACATGCAAGAGGTAGCCAGTGAATGCATGGATGGATGAAACAACAAATCAATTTTTTCTTCTCTCTCTCTCTCCCTTCCTTTCTCTAAAATCAATAAATTAAAAAGCGTTTTAAAGAATCTTCATATAGCAGTGAAAATAAATGATCTAAAACTATAGGCATTAATATGGGTGAATTTCACAAACATGATTTTGAGCTATAAAAAAGTAGAGAAAAAAGTTATAGAAGAATACATATATAGTATTATATCATTTATGTAAAGTCCAAAAAATATACAAAACTAACCTACTTAACAACATAGTTTAGCCTAGCAGACCTTAACCGTGCTCAGAACACTTACATTAGCCTACAGTTGGGCAATTATCTTGAATTTCATCTCATGAGTAGTTTCCTTCTTCTTCATACCAAAAGCAGGAGACACAGATGGACATTTTGAAGACATGACAGGATGTAAAACCACCACACACAATATCCAAAAAACACTGGCAACACAGTACACTGTAGACTATCGGTTGTTTACCCACGTGGTCATGTGACTGACCGGGAGCTGTGGCTCACTGCCACTGCCCAGTATCAAGGCAGAGTGTGGTGCTAGCCTGGGAAAATACCAAAATTCAAAAATTTGAAGTACGTTTTCTATTGAATGTATATCATTTTCACACCATTTTAAGGTCAAAAATCCTAAGTTGAAGCACTGTAGTCGGGAATCCTCTGTATTCGTCTTTTTACCTGTTGATTGACATGTAGGTTATTTCCTGTTTTGGGCCATTATGAATAAAACTTCTAGGAACACTGTTAGGAACTAAATGTTTATGTCCACGTAAAATGTATATGTTGAAGCCCTGATCCCCAGTATGGCTGTATTTAAAGATGGGACCTCAGGAAGGAACTAAGGTTAAATGAGGTTATAAGAGTGAGACCCTGATCAGATAGAATTTTGTGTTCTAATAAGGAACACCAGAAAGCTTCCTCTGTTTCTCCCTCTCTCCCTGTGAGCAGAGGAAAGGCTATGTGAGGACACAAAGAGAAGGTAACATCTGCAATCAAGGGGAGAGCTCTGGCCAGACGCCAACCTTGATGGCACCTTGATCTTGGACTTCCAGTCTCCACAACTGTGAGAAAATAAATCTCTGTTGTTTAAGCCACACTGCAGTATTTTGTTATGGCAGCTTGAGCAGACTAATACAAACACCTAACAGCATTGTAAGGAATTCCTTTCCTTCTTAAACTAGCCAGAGTTGGTTTCTGTTGCTCGTTACACTTAAACCACGACGGACATAATGTGTATAACAGAAGTTTTGGAAATGGTGGTGCAAGAATAAAAGATGGTGCTGCTAAGAAAGGCCAGAGCATCTCCGTGTGCTGTGCCCAGAAAACAATGTAAGATACCACCGTATTTTGAGCCAAGGAGTCATGTGACCAGATTAGCTTTTTAGAAAGATAATTTTTAGTAGTACAGAGATTTGGAGAGGGTGACATTATGACTGTATTTAGTTTACTGGGACTGCTGTAACAAAATGCCATAAGCTGGGTGATTTATTAAACTGATAAGAACAGATACTACACTTGATCTTAGCCAAAAGGCCGAGAAGCGATTAAGCTGGGTGATTTAAACCACAGACATTTGCCTGGCCAGTGTGGCTCAGTTGTTTAAGTATTGTCCCATGCACCAGGAGGTCGAAGGTTCCATTCCTGGTCAGGGCACATGCCTGGGTTTCGGGCTTTATCCCCAGTAGGCAGCATGTAGGTCACAGCCAATTGATGTTTCTCTCTCACTGATGTTTCTCTCTCTCTCTCTCTCTCTCTCTCTCTCTCAACTCAATAAAAACATATTTAAAAATACATTTATTTTCTCATGGTTCTGGAGGCTTGAAAGCCCAGGATCAAGGTGTTGGCAGGTTTGGTTTCTCCTGAGGCCTGGTTCCGTGGCTTGAGGATGTCTGCTTTCTATCTGTGTCTTCACATGGCCTTGCCTCTCTGTGCCCTAGCATCCCTCGTGTCTCTTCCTCTTCTCATAAGGGTACCAGTCACATTACATCAGAGCCTCATCCTTATGACTTCATTTAACCTTAATTACCTCCTTACAGGCCCTATCTCCAAATATAGTCACATTCTGGGGTATTGGGGGTTAGGGCTTCAACATATAATTTTGCGGGGAACACAACTCAACTTGTAATAGGCAAGGAGCCCCGTTAGGATGTTATTTGCAATAATCCAGGGACAAGGTACTGAAGGCCTGAACCAAGGCAGTGACATTGAGATTTTTAAGGTGGGGACAAACTCAAGAGCTTTTACATGGGAAACAATTAACAAGACCTGAGGTTCAATTAAATGTGGTGATTATGAGAAAGGGAGATTCCAGGAAAGTTCTCATCATAGACCATAGCCAAATCAAGAACTTACTATGTACTAAAGGCATGAAGGTGGCAAGAGGGTGGAAGAAAGGGAGAGGAGCAGAGGGTTCACTGAAGTGCAGACCCAATAATGAGGGACTGAGAATCAAGTTGTGGTCTGGGCCCCTTTAGCCTACATCTACTGTTTTACCCCAAACCCTTGGCTTGTTAGATATTAAAAAAAAAATGTTATGACCTGAATGTTGAAAACATCATATACTTCAACTTCAACTCAGCCTATATTTAGTGAGCACCTACTATATTGCTGGTCTCTGTGGCAGGTCTTGGAGTTATAAAATGAACATTAGCTAGCAGTTACTGAATTTCAATGACAAAGGCTGGGCATCAGAATCATCTGTGGGCCTTCTGCCCAGGCCTCACCTATGGAAATCTGACTTAGTAGATAAGGCCCACGAACCTATATTAAAACAAACCAACCAAAAAACACACAAATATTCTACATGGGATTCTGTTATACAACCATGATTAAAACTATCAATGAGAGGCATTATTAGGCACTTTTATGTATATCTTATTTAATTGTTACAACCACCCTAGTATACAAGTATCATTATCTGAGCTCATAATCTGATAGGGAAATAGATATATGTGCACAAGTAATCGTGAGGATCTGAATAGGAAAATATTACTTTGGGAGAAAAATAAAATCCATTTATTTACCATTTATCAGATACTTAGTAAAAATGACAGGCACTGTGCTAGGTTCTAGAGCTACAAAGATGAATAGAACATAATGTGGCCACCCAAAAGCTCCAGGTCTGAGGAGAATATGGCTATAAAAATCTCAAATTATAATGCTGAACTGAGCTCTGTTCTAATAGACTTATGTAGAAAGGGTGGCTGAACAACCACAGCACAGAGGAGAAATCAAGTCACTGTGATAGGCAAGTACCAGAAGAGGTTCCATTTAAGCCAAGTTTTAAAGAATGAATGGGAGCTCACCAGGCACACAAAGGGAGGAGGCCCATTCAGGCAGAGGAAATATCATGTACCGAGGTGGGTCTGAGAAAGAAGCACACTGAAGTAGCTGAGAGACTTCCTTCATGGGGGGATGAACCCATTTGGAGCAGAGAGACTGGCAGCAAAGAAAGTAGGGAAGGTTGGCAATCCTATCTAATAATAGACAAATATGCAAATTGACCATACCTCCAACACACCCACAAGCCACGCCCACCATCCAATCAGAGTGAGTATGCAAATTAACCCAAACCAAGATGGCTACAGCCACAGAGAGCAAGGTTTCCTAGGTAACAGAGGAAGCCAAGCTTTCTGCCAGCCATTGCAGGCCTAAGCCTCCACTCAAGCTACAAAGTTTCAATTATAGAAGGTAAACGAATTCAAACAAATGGCGGCAGAATGGAGCTTGAGAGAGCAGGCCAGGGTTGCCACTGGCAACAGGGGAAGCAAAGCTTTCTGCACACCCTGGCTGGGCCCACCTGCTTAAGGCAACAAAGTTTCAATTATAACCCCAACACAAATGGCTGTGGGCCTCGGAGGGAGCCCCAGGCTTGGCTCTGCTCCAGGCTACAAAGTTTCAATTGTATAAGGAAAATAAATTCCAGATACCAGGGCCTCTGCTTGGGTTGCCAGGGGGCGTGGCTGGCCTGCAAACCACCACAGGCCCCTCACTCAGGCCGCCCCACACCGCAAGGGAACCCCCACCTGATCCGGGAGGCCCTTCAGGGCAAACCAGCTGGCCCCCACCCCTGTACCAGGCCTCTATCCTATCTAATAAAAGAGTACTATGCAGATTGATCATCACTGCAACACACAATATAGCTGCCCCCATGTGGTCAAAGATCCTGCCCCCATGTGGACACAAGATGGCCACCACAAGATGGCCAGCTGGGGAGGGCAGTTGGGAGGCACCCAGCCTGCAAGGGAGGGCAGTTGAGAAGGACCAGGCCTGCAAGGGAGGGCAGTTGAGAAGGACCAACCCTGCAGGAGAGGGCAGTTAGGGGTAACCAGGCCGGCAGAGAAGGGAAGTTGGGGGCAAACAGGCTGGAAGCAGAGTGGTTAGGGGGTGATCAGGCTGGCAGGCAGAAGTGGTTAGGGGCAATCAGGAAGGCAGGCAAGCAAGCAGTTGGGAGCCAGCAGTCCTGGGTTGTGAGAGGGATGTCCGACTGCCCATAAACGTTTACGGGCAGTCAGACATCCCTTGAGGGGTCCCAGATTGGAGAGGGTACAGGCTGGGCTGAGGGACAACCCCCCTCCGTGCACGAATTTCGTGCACTGGGCCTCTAGTGATGAAATAAAAGAATTTGGAGTTTGTCCTACAGATCTGTGGTTTTCAAATTATACTCAGTGGAGCTGTGAGTATTCCTTGGAGTCCACTGGAGAGTCATCTGGTAATGGGGAGTGGGGCCAGGTGGCCAGGCACTGGTCTCCCCGCCCTGTTTCAACCACACCAGTTCCGATTTTGTCCATTTGAGGGTGGGCATTGATGATAAACTTTTTTCTTTTAAACAAAGGGTTCCAAGGTTAAGTAAAGTTAAAAAAACATAGCTTTAGGTGATATTAAACTTTTGAAGAATTTTAAGCAGGAGAGTCTGTGAGTTTTCAAGGTGAAAATAGTTGCCAACAGTGTCCAGTGCTGAAGAGATGTCAGGAAAAACAAGTACTTAAAAGTGTCCTTTGGTTTGGCAATTGGAAAGTGACCTAATTGAAAACAGTGGCTGGGGCTGAGCAGGGAGGGGAGAATAGAATGCAGTGGATGGTGAAATGAGTAAGAGGGGAAATATGGAGGCTATGCTCTGAAGAGTCTGAGATAGAAAGCAATGGCCAAAGGGGAATTTATCCAACTCACAAGTTCTCCTTTCTTGCCAACTGATCCCCCATCCACATGGTCATGAGAGCAGACTTCTGGAAGCTGTGTTCGTAGATGGCTGACCCCTTGGCTACAGTTGCTTGGCTCTGCAGGAGTACATCGTCCAAGTTGGGCCAATGCTTCCCCCAAGACACTTAGTATTTGGGTCAAGAGTGAAAACCCTTTCCCTCCTGTTGGTTGGTTACTCTTGGGAGCTGAGCCTGGAGGGGGAGATGAAATGAGCTTCATGTGTGCAGAAGAACAAAGCAGAGGTGTGGAAAGGATGGGCGAGAGAGCATCCAGGCTTCACAGGTGCTGTTTCTAAAGACTCCTCAAGGTACATGGATAGTCCACCATTGGTTCTGGGTGAAACCATTCTATCCTATATAATAAAGAGGTAATATGCAAATTGATCATCACACCCTCACAAGATGGATGCCTACAACCAGGCCAGTAGGGGGGTTAGTGAGGGACGACCAAACAACTGAACAAGCAGTCTGCGTGGGGTGACCAGGTCTGCAGGGGGGTTAGTGAGGGATGACCAAACGACTGAACAGCAAGCTGCGTGGGGCAACCGGGCCAGCAGGGGGGGCAGTTGGGGGTGACCAGGCCAGCAGGGGGGCAGTTGGGGGCATTCAAGCTGGCAGGGGGGCAGTTGGGGTGACCAGGCTGGCAGAGGAGGCAATAAGAGGCAATCAGGCCATCGGGGGGGGGGGCAGTTAGGGGTGACCAGGCTGGCAGGGGGGTGCAGTTGGGGGCATCCAGGCTGGCAGGGGTGGCGATTGGGGACAATTAGGCTGGGGGGGGGGCAGTGAGGGGTGACTAGGCTGGCGGGGGGGGCAGTTGGGGGCAACCAGGCTGGCAGGGAGGGCAGTTGGGGGCGACCAGGCTGGCAGGGAGGGGGTAATTGGGGGCAACCAGGCAGGCAGTCAGGTGAGCGATTAGGAGCCAGCGGTCCAGAATTGTGAAAGGGATGTCCGACTGCCGGTGTAGGCCCGATCCCCGGCAGTCGGACAACACCCAAGGGGTCCTGGATTGAAGAGGGTGCAGGCTGGGCTGAGGGAACCCCCCCTTTTCACCAATTTCATGCACCAGGCCTCTAGTCTTATCATAAACCCACCTCATTCCCCCTATTTTGCCTTATTCAAATAGTTTCTCTTAAACTTTTTGCTGTTATTTCTTTCTCTTTTCTTCAAAGAGAACAGAAAGGTCAGTTGAGATACAAGTTGAGGATGCAGAGTGGATAATTGGTAGAGCCATTCTCAGAGAATGGAAGGTGAGGTCCAGAGAACAAGGGTGAAATGAACTTTCCTCTGAGATGGGTGGGTAAGGGAGAATACAGATGAGTATGTGAGTTGGGGCTAGGAAGAGTGTTCCTACCTATTGACTCCTATTTTCCTAGCGAAGAGTCAAAATTAGCTACAAATCATGAGAGGGGAGGGGCACAGACTGTGTAGCAAATAGCTATTGTTCTAGTGCACTAGAGATCTGGCCACAGATAAATAATACAAAGACAGCTGAAAAGCCTAAGTATGTAGCACCCAGGTCTTGTATCACTGAATGCAGTGATACATAGTCTCAGCCGCAAAAGCCTCTTGCCTATCCAGCTCCCTTTAAAATACAAATCAGATCACATCACACTCCTCTGCTGAAAATCTTCCAGTGACTCCAACTGCTTTCAGATATAAACTGTCTCTGGCATTGCTCAGCGACTAGGAGTGGGGAACATTCGGGTTGACATTGCCAGGGAACGACCTAGGGAGAGGTATGGAGGCATCGTAAAGAGTGCTGTTGAAGTAAGTGGTGGAGGAAGGCAAGACAGGCAGATACCAACAAGATAAAAAGAGTCCCGGGGGTTTGGAGATGTGAAGTGAATGTGTGGGAGTGAGACAGCAGGAAACATTCAAGGTTGAGCTTGCGCATGAATGTTCTGGGTGAGACAAGAACATTCTGGTTTAGGGCAGGGACATTTAAGGACTTCCCAAAGTGACATACTTTGAGACACAGAGATCAATGTTTTCTCTATTTGAATGGTACCGCCTCCCACCTCCCACCAGCCACCCAAACCTGAAACATGGAGTTACCATCAAGTTTAGTCTTTTTTTCCTTCTCCTTCATCACATTCAGTTGGCCATCAGATTTGTTTCCGTTGTATTTCTTAACGATCTCTTGATCAAAATTGCCTTGGTTGAGACCCTCAAAATTGCTTAGAGCGTTTAGTCTCAGTCCAGACAGCCCCACCCCTTTGCCCCACTCTCCTTAACATTCAAATTTAGAGCATGGCACTTCCAGGCTTAAGTCGTTCTCATGTGTTCCCCTTGCCTTAAGATACAAATTCCTTAGCATGGCAGGCAAGGTGCTTCGATCTGGTCACTGTTTACCTCTGTAGTCATATAGTTCACTGTGACTAAAGGGCCTTGGAAAGACCTTCCTCCCCTTCTGTTGGATCTCACTTTTTCAAGATTGCTCATATTTACAGAGACATGAGAACCCTGTTTCCTTCCCCAGAGTACGATAGCTCCCTGCGTACGCCTGACTCGGGATTTATCATGCGTTTCCTCCTTTGGTTTGAAAGCTCTCAATAGGAAATACCACTTATTTCACCTGTAAACCTTGGGACCTACTGTAGGGTCTGGCCAGAGTATATGCTCAGTGGCTGTTATTGAATAAAGAACAAGTGAAGGTGAGCCCAAGTGGTCCTGGGTCTGGGAGAGGCCAAGCGTCCCTGGGTCCGGGTGAGACCATGTGTCCCTGGATCCGGGTGAGGCCTCGTGCACTTAGGCCCGGGTGAGCCCAAGTGGCCCTGGGTCGGGGAGAGGCCAAGCGTCCCTGGGTCCGGGTGAGAGCATGTGTCCCTGGATCCGGGTGAGGCCTCGTGCACCTAGGCCCGGGTGAGCCCAAGTGGCCCTGGGTCTGGGAGAGGCCAAGCGTCCCTGGGTCCGGGTGAGACCATGCGTCCCTGGATCCGGATGAGGCCTCGTGCACCTAGGCCCGGGTGAGCCCAAGTGGCCCTGGGTCTGGGAGTGGCCAAACGTTCCTGGGTCTGGGTGAGACCATGTGTCCCTGGATCCAGGTGAGGCCTTGTGCAACTAAGCCCGGGTGAGGCCACGTGCCCCTGGGTCTGGGAGAGGCCAAGCGTCCCTGGGTACGGGTGAAGCCAGATCCTGGGTCCGGGTGAGGCCGTGCGCCCCTGGATCCATCCGGGTGAGGCTGGGTCCCAGGCCCGGGTGAGACCACGCGCCCCTTGGGTATGGGTGAGGCCACGTGCCCCTTAGTCCAGGTGACGCCGTGCCCCTGGGTTCGGCCGAGACCAAACCAGAGGGAGTCGGACCTCCATTACCACCATTTGTCCACCATCCAGAGCTGAGGGGTCAGTGCTGACATGTACACATAAGGAACTACTGGACATCGAAATTGGGTCTCAAAAGAACTGTTGGTCCAGGGGGAAGCTCGCTACAGATTGATTCATTTGCCTGTCAGCATAAATATTATTGCTCGTCTCACATTCAGTTCTTATTAGTATATATCTAGTGACATTTGATCTCATTCATCTAGAGGAAATGATGAACAACATAGACTGAGGAACAAGAACAGAACCAGAATCAAGGAGGCATCGATCGGACTATCGGGCCTCAGAGGGAGGATAGGGGAGGGTAGGGGGAGGGTGGGGGGAGGGGGAGAGTTCAACCAAAGGACCTGTATGCATGCATATAAGCCTATCCAACGGTTAAGTTCAACAGGGGATTGGGGCATGCGTGGGGAGAAGGGTGGGATGGGAATGGGGAGATGAGGACAAATATGTGACACCTTAATCAATAAAGAAATTAAAAAAAAAAAAAAAAAAAAAAAAAAGAACAAGTGAAGGCTGAAGTCACCTTAGGAGTTGGGGTGGAGAACTGAGTCAGAGGCCAGAGTCCGGGATGAATGTGCAAGTTTAACAGCTGTGTTTTACGGGCCCAGCCATTGACATCCTCTCTTAGGGAAACTGCCTTGTCTACCAGTCAGCTGTCCTGCAGCCCTATCCTTACCCCCATTCCTGTGCAAATGGTTAATTCCAGTGACTTGTCTTGGAAAAAAAAAAAAAATGAGCTGGGTTAATCAGATTTTCCTCCTGGGATCTGGGGATTGGGAGATAGATTAAAAGTGGTTAGCTACAGGAGCATAGGTTAAAAGGATACATCAAGAAATATATAGCAGAAATTGCACAGTGGCTCTGAAACTTGTTTTTATGACCTGTGACATTTTGGGATTCTCACCCTAACCCCACTTTTAATATTTCTTCTATTTTTAAAATCCTCACCAGAGGATATGTTTTTATTGATTTTAGATAGGTAGAGTGAGAATGAAAGAGAGAAAGAGAGAGACATCAATTGATTGCCTCCTATACACACCTCTACTGGGGATTGAACATGAAACCTGGGCATGTGCCCTGACCGAATCGAACCCGCAACTTTTTGGTGTACGGGATGATGCTACAACCAACTGAGCCACCCAGCCAGGATAATATTTCTTAATTTAGGACATTATATTACCATCGACACCCTATAATGCTTGCTTTACCATGGGGCAGAGAAAAAACATTGTGAAATTGCTATCATTTAATGGGTATATGTAAATTTAGCCATCCACAGAAAAATGTTTATTTGATAATTAGCTTAGTTATTTGCACTGATGGTGTCATGCAGTTGAATTTTATTTTTTTCTTTACTGATTAAGGTATTACATATGTGTCCTTATCCCCCCAATTCCCCCCCAACCCCCCCTCTAGTGTCTGTGTCCATTGGTTATGCTTATATGCATTGCATACAAGTCCTTTGGTTGATCTCTTCCTCTTCCCCCCACCCTCCCCTGCCTTCCCTATGAGGTTTGACGGTCTGATCGATGCTTCTCTGTCTCTGGATCTGTTTTTGTTCATCAGTTTATGTTGTTCATTATATTCCACAAATGAGTGAGATCATGTGATATTTATCTTGCTCTGACTGACTTACTTGCAGTTGAATTTTAATTTGAATCTCAAAGTGTCACTATAGGCATCTTCCAAAAGGTTACAGTGTTGAAGCATTGAAACAATAAGTTATTGTATATACAGATTATGCATCAGGAATGCAATTAAATGTAGAAATGGCCAACTCTATTTCTAAATTTGACATAGAAGTTACAAATCTAGAAGAGGTTGGCTTGATTAAAGTGTCTGAGGACACAACTTTTGACTGTCAATAGTTTCTAGTTATCAAGAGAAGCTGTGTGGATTCCAGGAATATACAATTCAATTAAAAAAGAGAAACCAAGCTTACAACCAAAGAAGGCACATTTATAAAGCTTGTATATTCTTTGAAATGTCTCAAAATTATACTGTTAATTCTTGAAAGTACTAAAGATAACAAGATATAACCATAGTTTATGAAAAGCAACAAACCATCATGCTATAAAGTTAGCCAGTTGGTCAAAGGGCTGTCTGTATAAGACTTCAGGCAGAAGTGAGAAGGCTTAAACTTAATCACTGACTAATAGCACAGAAGAAAAAAGTGGTACAGGTCTAGATGGACCCAATGAAACCAATGAAATCGCCAATGCCAACGCCCGGCAGCAGGTTTGGAAGCTGACCAAAGATGGGCTGATTGTCCAGAAGCCTGTGACTATCCATTCCCGGGCTCGATGCCCGAAAATCACCTTGGCCCGCAGGAAGGGCCGGCGTATGGGCACAGGTAAGCAGGAGGGTACTGCCAACGCTCGAATGCCTGAGAAAGTCACCTGGGTGCGGAGGATGAGAATTCTTCGCCGGCTGCTCAGAAGATACCGCGAATCTAAGAAGATTGACCTCCACCTGTACCACAGCCTGTACCTGAAAGTGAAAGGTAACGTGTTCAAAAACAAGCGGATTCTCATGGAACACAGCCACAGGCTGAAGGCAGACGGGGCTCGCTAGAAGCTTCTGGCTGACCAGGCCGAGGCCCGCAGGTCTGAGACCAAGGAAGCCCGTGAAGAGCGGCTCCAGGCCAAGGAGGAGGAGATAGAGCATCAGGACTCTGTCCAAGGAGGAAGACACCAAGTAATACAGCTCCCCCTCTCTTCCCTGTACATAGTGGCCTTGGCAATCACATGGTTCAGTCATTTAATAAAAGTAGACTTCACCTAAAAAAACCCAAAACGAAACAAAACAAAAACGAAAAGAAAGTGGTACAATTATGGTAATAGTCAGCATTTATTGAATGAGTACTATGTGGCATTATGTTAAGTACCTTTAGAGGTCTTATCTATTTCAACCTCAGGACAATTCTGTTGGACCAGTGGTGTTGATCTTCATTGTAGTGAGAAAGCCAGGAGCCACTGTGCTGTTAGAACACCCTACGTGTGCATTTTTATGGATACGCCTATACTTTTTGGGTTGGGTTTAAAAAGTATACATTTAAACATAATGTGTCTATGGTGCAGGTGTTGCAAGTTGGAGTAAGGAAGCCTTACTTTCAGAACCCTCTCATCTTAGAGCTGGAGAAGGCTACCGAGAGAAAGGTTGGTAAGGAGGCATGTCTCCGGTGCTTTTGACAACAGTTCCTCCACCCTCAACGCCCTTCCACTCATACCTGTCTAAAGCCTTCTGATCTTTCGATGCACACTCTAAACACCAACTCCTTCAGAAAGTAGTCTCTGGTTACATAAACAGATATACATGGGAGATATTTCTAAATTAATTAAACAATGAAGCCAAGAATTGAAAGACGGATTTTTATAATTAACTTTTACCCTCGCTCCTTTCCTGCCCTCAGTTTCTTTCAACTGAAAGGAATCGGTGGCTCAGTCTATATCTTTCTTTTATAATTTCTTCTAACCTCTTCAGATTTCTGCCAAAGCTGCCTTAAAAAGCAACTCTCCTCGCCGAGACCTGCAGGAGGCGGCTCCTCCGCGTTGGCAGCTCAGCAGGGCGGGGCTCCGAGGGAAGCGCGGCGCGCACTCACGTGACTTCCTTCCCAAGGAGCCTCAGCTGTCGGCCTCCTAGCAACCGGTGCGTCCGCCTAACGACGCCTGCGAATCCCGGTTGGCCCCTGGGAACGCGTGTAGCAAGAAAGCACCCACGGTCGCTCTGCTCATTGGCTGGGACTATCGTCGCTCTGGTGCGTTGCCGGAGCGCCCGCAGGCGGCACTGCCGGAAGCCCCGCCCCCTGGCCGCTGGGTTTGTGGCTGGCTGGCGGAGGCTGTCACTCCCGGGCCGTTTCCCTGAGGCCGGCGCTCTGCTGGGGGTGGGAGGAAGAGGGGCCGGACTGGGGCCTGACTAGCCGTCGCTGCCGCCGCCGTGTTCGCGGCTGCTATGACCCTCCGGCGAGGCGCCCTGCTCAGCTCCGCGCAGCGCTAGTGCGCCCGCCGTAGCCGTCTGGGTACCCAGCGCAGCCGCTCCCGCGGCTCCTTAGGCTCCTCCAGCGCCGCCGGCGAGGCGAGGCGGAGGCAAAGGCAGGATGAAGATGACGGTGGATTTCGAGGAGTGTCTCAAGGATTCGCCCCGTTTCAGGTAACCTGCGCGGCCGCCCAGCGCCGGGCCGGCGTCACGCCGGAGCTGCCTCCCCGGGTGGTGGGGGCGTGAAGGCTGGCGGGCGGAACGCGCGGAGGGCCCCGCAGCCCGCGCCTTCCGACGGGGCGAGCGGCCGTGGTCGCCGCTCTCGATCCGGCGAAGGCACTGCAGCTCCAACGACCCGTCCTAAGCTGCGAGGCTGCCCGGGAGGAGGACCTTGCCTCCTCATCCCCCTTCCTCGCCCTCTGCCCGGGGCGTAGCGATCCAGAGGCCGGGCGCACCCGCTCTGCTCCGGGGACTGGGGTGCAGCGGCGTCCACGAAGACTCGTGCCCTTCTCTGGCGCGCGCTCGCCTCCCCTTCCTCTCGTAGCTCATCCTTTCCCCTTCCTTCCGCTCCTTTTTCGTTTCCACCCACACCCCACCCCTTCTTTAAGAGAGCTTGCAGGGCACCGTCTTGCAGTTCACTTAGTTCCTCTTTGCGCTTTTCCACTCTCCTTACCCCGTGGAGGAAGTGGTGGAGGGGAGGGGGGTGGGGGGGTGATGGTGGGGGGGGGGGGGGGAACCGGGGGTCGAACTGGAACGTCGATTTCTGTTGCGTGAGAATCCCCAGCCAGAGGGGCTCTCGGGAAGGCGCTGGCGGGTGATTTGCACCGGAGTCGGGGGTGGGGGCGCTTTGACCAACCACGTTCTGTGGGCTCGGTCCGAAACCATCTGCTTTGCTTTCCACTTAAGCTTTTTGAAGAGGGTAGTGCTGTCGAGAGGTATTGGATTGAGGGGTGAGGAGCAGGAGAAACAGTGCCTTTCTGTTTTGAGAACGGAAGTAGGCTCTGAAGGTTGCATTTACGTTCCCCTTCCAGCCGCGCTGGCCCGGGAGGGCCCGGGATCACGGTGGGATGCTCCCAGCGGATCTGTCACATCAGCGGGCGAGGTGGCACTCCGATTCCCGTGGGCTGCCCTCCCTCCTGTGCGAGAGGCGGCCGTCCTGAGGGTGGCCAGACAGAGAACAGGCTCTTTCCGTTTCGGGCATCGTAGGAAACTCTTGAATTGTTTTGGAGAATGGAGTTCGCTAGATTGTATTTTACAGCGTATTTACAGGCGTAGGGTTGTCCTTAGGCCTTAAAAAAAAATAAGGCCTTAAAACTTCCGTTAGGCAGTGACATTTCTTGAAAGCGTCCCCAGAGCATTGGTGTGTGTGTGTGTGTGTGTGTGTGTGTGTGAGAGAGAGAGAGAGAGAGAGAGAGAGAGAGAGAGAGAGAGAGAGGGAGAGAGGAAGGGAGGAGGGGAGAGAGAGAAAGAGAGGTCTCTAGGTCAGGCCTGCGTTGTCAATTTCTTGCATCCTCTGCCTGGGAACTAACTGTTCTCATCCTTATCACTGTTAATTAGATTTCCCGTGCTTCTTTTCAGTGAAAAGCAAACTGTTGTAAAACTAAGGAACTCCTACTTCTAAGAGAAAATTTAAGAACACTTTGTGGCTTTGACTTTCGTTTTGTTAATAAAACATTTTTTAAATTAATTTGAGAGAGAGGAAGGGGGGAAGAGCTAGAGAAACAGCACTTAATTTTTCCAATTGCTTATACATTCATTGGTTGATTCTTGTATGTGCCTTGACGTGGTGGGGGTGGGCGTGGGGGTGGGGGATGGAGATTGAGCCCACAACCCTGGCGAATCTAACCAGTTGACTTATCTGGCCAGTGTCTTGTTATTAATTTTATTTGGAATTCAGGGCTGTTGCTTGTAACAAGCTGCACCTGGTTTGATTGCTGTTGGTATTCGCTTTTGAAACTCTCACGTTCTGCGTGAATTGAAGGACTCAGGAGACACTGATGGATTGTGTAGGACAGCTTTACAGGTTAGATTTCAGGATTGTGTAGCAAATGAAGTAATTTTTAAAGCGTACCTTATAAAGTTATGCTTTTAGTGAAATTTTTATTAATATGAATCAGCTATTTGGTGTTTTGTTTTTTTAAATGCAGTAATCACAGCCTTTTTCTCCTAGAGAAAGTGGCGTTGTGTGCAGTTTATTCCACATTTTAAATTTCACTTTAAAAAGAAAGTTGAGAGAAGTGACTTGGAGAACTTCTAGCCACTGGTGTTGATCACAAACCATATGATATCTTTTATTTTATTTTATTGAATTTAGAGGGGGGGGGGAAGGAGGAGAGAGAGAAAGAGAAAGAAAGACACATTGATTGGTTGCCTCACACACCCACCCTGACCTGGGATGGAAGCTGACACCTTCGACCTTCCCTTGCAGGAGATGATGCTCAAACAACTGAGCCACATAGGCCAGAGCATATCTTTGTGTTTTTTTATATAAAGTAATCATTGAATATAAAATAAAAGGGAAAGATATTAAGTTATATGGAATATTATAGTGAAGTTTTGTTAAATTTGAATATAATATTTTATTTTAATTAAGATATTTGAGATTTTTCAAGAGTTATTTCCAGTATTCCAATTATTATTGGGAAGAAAAACCAAAATTAATAGAACTCCAATATTTTGCATATATTTTTGGGACTAGATTAGATTATCAATAGAGGGAGGAATGCCAAGAAATAAAGGCCTCATCATTTACATCCTAAGTTTTACAGTTTTTCTATAATCCCATTACTAAGTAGGTTTTTATAGAATTTGAAAAGAATATTTCAGAAGTCTTTTTATTCACATGCTTTATGTGTAAGAGAAACTTGATTTTTAAGAGTATTGTGCATTTTTATGAGCAATATGTTGAAATTTTCATATCAAAACAAGATTTGTGAGGGCTGGGCTTGTTTTTTTGATAGCAGGGAAGCTGCCTTATTTATTCCTTGTAGTGTCCTGATCTGTTGTGTTGTTTTTAGGTTAATACCTATTTTTATTTTAATTCACAGATGAATTAAAGTTGGGTGTTGTAGAATTAATGCAAAAGGCAGATCTTGCTGAAGAAAACTTTCATCAGTGTTCTAGCTTTAAACATTAATTTTCCTATTAAATTGATAAAACCAGAGAAAGACTGATTAAAATAGGAGTAGAAAGATCTTGCAATTGTAACATTGTCTTTATTCATTTGACTAAAGCTAGTGGTTACTTTCACATTCCAAAGCATTTTTTATTCTCTCTTTAGATTAGATTGGAAGGCACATTTCATTGTGTAATTTTGGATTGCCTTTTTAGTTTTTTAAATCCTTCTAAAGGTCAAAATCTTGTTAATCTAAAAATCTACAAGAAAGTAAATGTGTCTAAATGTACTTTTTAAAGGTGCTTTCTGAACTGTGAAAGATTTTTGGTCTAAACAGTACTCAAAAATAAAAATATTGGCATTAGCAAGACTTCGAACACTTTAATCTTTATCTGATTTATTTTTATCCTTAACAATGTTTATTCTGAAGTGTTTGTTTTTTTTTTTTTGTAGATTCTATTTCAGATATGATCTTTGTTCAAAAACTTGGGATAAAATTCTTAAAAAGATGTTTTGGGGCAAAAGTTCTTAATGGGTAGAATAAAAGGTAAACTACTTTTGGTTATGTTTTGCTGTTAAGCTGGTGCCAATCCTGGCTGCTTTGCCACTTTACCTGCCATCTTCAGAACAACTGGCACTTGAAACATGGAAAATATATAGTGGGTGAGGGATGAGGAGAAAGAAGTTCTCACTTTAGAGGTGGTAGAATTGCATTATAAAGTAGTTTTTTTTAATGAGCCAAAATACAAGAATCCTGCTATTCCTCACTATAGCTTCTAATTCTTCATTTAATATAATATCAACTTAAGTTGGAATAAGGAAGAACAAGCTTTTATAATGTGCCAGACCTCATATGATGTCTTTTATCATACAGATATTTAAAAACTGGCTTTTGGCCCTGGCTGGTGTGGCTCAGTTGGTTGGAGTGTTATCTGTACACCAAAAGGTGGTGGGTTCAATTTCTGGTCAGGATGCATAACCAGGTTTTGGGTTTGATCCCCTGTTGATCCGGCAACTGATCAATGTTTCTCTCTCATTTAGATGTTTCTCTTCCTCCCTCCCTCCCTCTCTCTTTCTTTCCTCTCTCTAAAATCAATAAACACACACGCACACCCGCGCGCACACACACACACACAGCTTCTTTAAAAACTGGCTTTTGTCTATTACCTAGAAAATTCTCCCCTATCTTATTATTATAGGACTGGAGGCCCGGTGCACGAATTCGTGCACGGGTGGGGGCCCTCAGCCTGGCCAGGGATCGAGGCCTTTCTGGGGGGCCAGCCAGGTGGGAGGGAGGGTCTGCGGGAGGTTGGCTGGCTGGGGGGAAGGGTTGTGAGAGGTTGGCTGTGGGAGTGCACTGACTACCAGGGGGCAGCTCCTGCATTGAGCATCTGCTCCCTGGTGGTCAGTGCACATCATAGCAATTGGTCGACCATTGTTCTGGTCGTTTGGTCATAACGGTTGCTTAGGCTTTTATATATATTTTATATCATTTTATAGTAATTTTTATTTATTGATTTATTTTTAGAGAGAGAGATGAAGGGGGAGAGTGAAAGAGAAACATCTATTTATTTTTCCCTTTATTCATGTATTTATTGGTTGTTTCTTATATGTGCCTGTACTGGGGATTAAACATGTAACCTTGGCATATCAGGATGATGCTCTAACCAAGTGAACTACTTGGCCAGGGCCATTTTGTAGTACCATATTTTCTGGTGTATAAGACGACTTTTTAACCCAGGAAAATCTTATACACCCAGTTGTCTTGTACGCCGGAAAATACGGTATTAGTTTTATCTGGCAATACCTATCCTTAAGTGGTATATATCGTATTTTCCGGCGTATAAGACGACTGGGCGTATAAGATTTTCCTGGGTTAAAAAGTCATCTTAAATGCTGGAAAATACGGTAATTTTAGTGTCGTGTAAAGCAATTGCATTTTAGTTTTAAGTGTGGGAGATAATATAATTTTCTTTCTAATGAAAGCCACTAGTCATAATACCTTTTACTGAGGACTCTATCCTTTTCTTATTGATTTAAAATTATACACAAGCACATATACATACACACATACATACGTAAGTCTTTGTCTGGGTTCTATTCTTTTCCATTAATGTATTTATCTGTTCTCTTGCAAATACCATTAATATTTTAGTTACAATACTTTATAGTCTGTTATATTATCTGGTGGGACTAGTTTTCCCTTGTTATTGGTTTGTGCTTCCCCGCCCTCCAAATATTCTTGAATATTTTATCTTTGCAGTAGTTTCTTCAATTTCAGAGATGAATATGTCTATATATTTTGATTTTACTAGTATTTTTAAAAAACTTTTTGTAATGTAAAATTTCAATGATGATCCAACTATATGCAGTTTACAAGGGACATATTTTAGATTTAACCACAAATAGGTTGGAAGTAAAAGGATAGGAAAAGGTAAAGCGTGCAACGAGTATCCAAAAGAGAGCTGGAAAAGCTATACTAATATCAGATAATATAGATTATAAGACAGAAATTACTGGAGATAAAGGACATTTTATAATGATAAAAGAGTCAATCTATTAGGAAGACATAACACTTATAAACCTACTAGGGGAGTCCCAAAATACATGGAGCAAAAACTGAAAAAAAAAATGAAGGGAGGAATAGACAATTCAACAAAAATAATTCATAAATACTTTTAGTAATGGGTAGAACAACTAGGCAGATGATCAACAAAATAGAAGATGTGAATAATACTATAAATCAATAGGACTTCGTGGATATCTATAGAACACTTCACACAGTCGCAGAATTCACATTCTTCTCAAGTGCACATAAAATATTTTCTAGCATGGACCATATGTTACACCATTAAATAAGTTTCAATACATTTAAAAGGTATTGTACTAAATATATTCTTTGACCATAATGAAATGAAAGTAGAATCAATAACTAAAGAAAATCTGAGAGATTTACAAATAGGTGTAAATTTAGCAACATACTTATAAATAACCAGTGAAGTAAAGAAGAAATCACAAGGATATTAGAAAACACTCTCCAACAATGAAAATAAATATGTAGCATATCAAACTTATGGGGTATGGCCAAAGAAATGCTTAAGAGGAAATTTATACCTGGAAACACCTACATTAACCTTTTGCACTCGGATGTCGAGTGTGACTCGACACGGTTAGCATTAGAATAAAGGAATCGAGGAAAAAAGCAAGCAAGTGCAAAGGGTTAAAAAAGAAGAAAAATCTCAATCAGTGACCATTTATACTAATAAAAGGGTAATATGCTAATTAGACCTGGAGACCTTCTGGGATACCTTCCAGATGTCCTTCCGGACAAAGCCATGGTGGCGGGGCCTAGGCAGAGGCAGTTAGGGGCAAACAGGCCAGCGTGGGGGGGGGGTGAGGGGGGCAGTTGGGGGTGAATGTGCTGGCAGGGGGGGCAGTTGGGGGCGATCAGGCCAGTGGGGGACAGTTGGGGGAGGTCAGGCCAGCGGGGGGGGGGGGGGCGGGCAGTTGGGGGTGAGCAGGCCCGCAGGCAGGTGAGCAGTTAGGAGCCAGTGGTCCCGAGAGGGATGACTGACTGCCAGTTTAGGTCCGATCACTGGTAGTCGGACATCCCCCAAGGGGTCCCAGATTGGAGATGGTGCAGGCCAGGCTGAGGGACATCCCCCCCCCACACACGAATTTCGTGCACCGGGCCACTAGTATTTCTATAAACTAGCAAAAACAACACTTACATTTAACAGTGGCAGCAAAAAGAATAAAATAACCAAAGAAGTGCAAAACTATGTACTGAAAACTACATAACACAATTTAAATAAAGGCCTAAATAAATGGAAAGATGTTCCATGTTTATAGATCAGAACACTCAAAATTGATCTCTAGCCCTGGCCGACTCAGTTGGTTGAGCATCCTCCCATGTACCAAGAGGAAACTAATTTAAAAAAATTTAATCTCTAGACTAAACACAATCCCTATCAACATTCCAGCAGGTTTCTTTGAAGATTGCCAAATAATCCTAAATTTGATAGGGAAATGCAAGTGATCCACAATAGAAAAAAAAAAAAAAGTCCAAGAAAGAAGAACAAAGTTTGGAGAATTCACTTCCCGATATAAAAACTTACTACAAAGTTATTGTAGTCAAGATAATGAGGAACTGGCATAAGGATGGAAGTATAGATCAATGGAATAGAACTGAGAGTCCAGGACTAAACCATTACATTTATGTAAACCAATATTTGATAAGGATACTCATATATTCTGTTTAGAAAGAATAGTCTTTTCAACAAAGGGTGCTGAAACAACTGGAAATCCATAATGCAAAAAATGAAGTTAGATCCCTACACCATATGCAAAATTAACCCAGAATGGATCATAAACCTAAATGCAAGAGCTAAAACTATAACATTCTAAGAGGAAAACAAAGGAATATACTTTGTAACCTTGAATTAGCCAATAGTTTTTTAGATATGATGCCCTAAAGTATAAGCAACCAGAACAATAATTGACAAATTGGATTTCATCAACATTTAAAACTTTTGGGTTTCAAAGGACACAACACTGGTTCCAACATAGGTTTCTACTCCAGTACCCACCTGTCTGTCTCTACTTTTTGGGGGAGCAGTTTACCCTGTGACCTCATTTCTTTGATGGATCAAAGAAAAATTGTTGCTTTTTCTTCGTTCAGTGTTTTACTTGTTAGGATGGAGTGGTAACATCTAAGCTCCTTACATGCTAATCCAGAAGTCTCAGTGTGGGTATGTTTTTAATTTTTCTGTTAGTTAATGATGTCAAGCACTTTAAAAAGTACTCATTAGCTATTTGAATTATATTCTGTGAAATTCTGTTTAAATCTCTTACCCATTTAAAAAAAAGGGGGTTGTGTTTAATTTTTGAATTGAAGTTCTTTATTCTGGAAACATGAATATGTATGTCAGATAAATATTTTGTGACTATTCCCTTTGCTTTTTAAAAAGTAGACATTATTTTTTAGAGAAGTTTTAATTTCACAGCAAAATAGAGAGGATTACACAGAAAATTTTTATATATTCTATATCCCCATACATGCATAGTCGACCCTGTTATCACATCCCTCATGAGAGCGATACATTTCTTACAATCAGTGAACCTACACTGTCACAGCTTATTACCCAGAATTCATAGTTTATACATTAGGGTTCATGGTTGATAAACATTTTATTGATTTCTACAATGTGTAGTGATATGTATTCACCATTACAGTATCTTACAGTATAGTTTCCCTGCCCTAAAATTCCTCTGTGTTCTGCTTATTCCTCCCCCACCCCCACACCCCAACTACGGATATGTGTGCTCTTTTCATACATAGTTTTGCCTTTTCCAGAATGTCATATAGTTGGAGCCATACAGTGTGTAGCTTTTTCAGATTGGCTTCTTTCACTTAATAATATACACTTAAGGTTCCAACATGTCTTTTCATGGCTTGATAGCTCATTTCTTTTTAGCACTGAATGAATATTACATTATCTGGATGTACCAGTTTATATAACTGTATAACTGCTGAAGGACATCTGGTTGCTTCCAAGTTCTGGCAATCCTATATAATAAAAGGCTAATATGCAAATAGACCGAACGGTGGAACAATGGAATAACCAGTCGCTATGTGTGCTGACCACCAGGGGGCATGCGCGGAACATGGCGGGCGTTGGCCACGGCGGGATGGTGGAGCAGGTGAGCGGGGGCGCCAGAACAATGCGGGGTATCGGTCGCTGTCATTAGGGCGAGTCTCTGGTGGTTACTGAAAATTCTTTGCTCCCGTGCACCGCAGTCCTGCCTGTCGCACCTGCTGCTGGTGCCGGCCCTGCTTGCACCCGCTGCTGGCACCGGAGCTGCTGTCCACACCCACTACCGGTGCCCAGCCCCGCCCCGATCGCTTGGTGCCATCAGCGGGTGCAAGCAGCGGCTGCTGGCCCCGATTGCCCCTCAGGGTTTCTCCACCTCCCCCTGCTCCTGAGGGAAGATCGGGGCCGGCAGCCACCACTAGTACCTGCTGTTGGCGATGGCCCTGCTCACACCTGCTGCTAGCACGAGCTGCTGCTTGTACCCACGACCAGCACTGGCCCCCCTCGCACCCGCTGACTGCGCCGGCCCTGCTTGCACCCGCTGCTGACACTGGCCCTAATCTCTCCATGCCTTCAGCGATTGGGGCCGGTGCCTTCAGCGGGTGCGAGCGGGGCTGGCGCCATCAGCGTGTGGGAGCGGCGGTGGGAGCGGGGCTGTCGGCAGACCGGACCGGGGCTGCGGCGGGAAGGGCTGGGCGGGGGTGCAGAGGATGGGCTGAGACCTGCCCCTGTACCTACTGCAGCCTCTCGGCCCACAGTTCCTTTTAAGGTGCATGAATTCGTGCTTGGGCCCCTAGTTTTGAATATAGCTGCTGTATACACCTTTGTGTAGATTTTTTGTGTGGACATAAGTTTTCAAATTATTTTGGGTAAATACCAAGTAGTGTAATTGCTGGGTTGTATGGAAAGGCTATATTTAATTTTGTAAGAAACCCCTAAACTATCTTCCAAAGTGATTGTGCCATTTTATTACTTTTACTAGAGGCCCGGTGCATGAAAATCATGCACTCAGCAGGGGTGAGGGGTGGGGGGAGTCCCTCAATCCGGCCTGTGCCCTCTTGCAGCCCGGGAGCCCTCGGGTGATGTCCAATTTATGGCTTAGGCCCGCTCCCCGCAGTTGGACATCTTTAGTGCCGCAGAGGCGGGAGAAGCTCCCGCCACCACCGATGCACTCGCCAGCCGTGAGCCCGGCTTCTGGCTGAGCGGCACTCCTCATGTGTTGAGCATCTGCCCCCTGGTGGTCAGTGTGTGTCATAATGACCAGTCATTCTGCCATTCAGTCAATTTGCATATTAACCTTTTATTATATAGGATTATTTTTTTATTGATTTTAGAGAAGAAGGGAGAGGGATAGAGCAAAACATCCATCTGTTGCCTCCCACACACACCCGACTGGGGTGGAACCTGCAACCTGGGCATGTGCCCTGGCCAGGAGTCTTAACCCAAGGCCCTTTGGTGCATGGGAGAACACTCAGCCAACTGAACCACACAAGCACTGCTTGTGTGCCATTTTACATTCCCACCACAATATTGCTTCACCAGCATTTGGTATTGTTAGTATTCTGCTCATTCTAATTAGGTTTGTAGTGGTATCTCATTGTTATTTTAATTTGCATTTCCCTGTTGGCTTATTATTTTTCTGGTTGAGTTTTAAAAGTTCTTTTGTATATTTTAAATAATAGTTCTTCACCAGATATGTATTTTGCAAATACTTCCTCCAAGTCAAGGCTTGTCTTTTTAGTCTCTTCACTAGAGGCCCGTTGCACGAAGATTTGTGCAATAGGCCTTCCTTCTCCTGGCTGCTGGCACTGGTTTTCCTAGGGCACCCGGGACCCAGTCCTTTGCTCTGGCTGCCGCCTTCCGTCTTTGCTCTGGCCAGAGCCTTCAGTATTGGCTCCGGCCAGAGCCTTCAGTGTTTGCTGTAGTCGGAGCCTTCAGTCTTCTCTGCTCTGGCCAGAGCGCCGCTCCTGTAGCTTCCTCCACCCCCCGCCCTCCCCCTCATAGCAGGCATCCCATCCCGCCTGGCTTCTCTGCACCTGTGTATGCAAATTAAAACGCCACCTTTGTTGGGTTAATTTGCATACTCACACCTGATGGGCTTGTGGGTGTCGCGAGGTACGGTCAATTTGCATATTTCTCTTTTATTAGTGTAGATTCCCTTTACTTTTTCGATAATGGGAATTCCCTCTGTCTTTTTTATATTGGATTCGGCTTTCATGTTATCTTTTCTGTTTACTTTTTTTTTGGCAGAGCATAGTTTTCATTACCTTCCTTTGAAAAGGTGCATTTTTTATTTTGAGTCTTTATATGTCTGAAAATGTTTATAAGACTAAGTTGAAACCATTTTCCCTCAGTATTTTCAGGCAGTACTCCATTGTCTGCTGGTTTTCAATGTTGCTGTTGACACATAGGGTGCTGTTTTGATTTTTTGATTCATTCTTTTGTCTTTGAAGGTTTTTTAGATTTACTCTTTATTTCTGGTATTCTGAAACTTCATTATGATGTGCTTTAGGATGGGTCTTTTTTATGTATTTTCTTGGAGACTTTCCTTTCAATTTGAAAACTCATGTCTTTTGCTTCTGGGGAAACATATTATTTCTTTGATAATTAATTTCCTCCTTTTTTGTTATTTTTTTGCTAGAATTTTGGTTATACTCAGATTTTGAATTAATCATCTAAATTAAAAAAAATTTGTCTTTTTATTCTAAATTTCTGGATGATATATGTAACTTATTTTCTAACCCTAGTTTCCACGACTTCTTTTTTACTGTTTGCATATTCCTTTTCAATATCTGCTCATTCTTTAACAGCTTCTCTTACACAGCTGAAGAAATGAATCATAGTTAACCTTTTTTTTTCTCTGCATTATCTCTTCTCTTTGTCTTGTTGTTTTGTTTTTTTTTTTGTTAATCCTCACCCAAGGATATTTTTCCCATTGATTTTTAGAGAGAGTAGAAGGGAGTGGGGGAGAGAGAGAGAGAGAGAGAGAGAGAGAGAGAGAGAGAGAGAGAGAGAGAGAGACTCATTGATTGGTTGCCTCCTACACTGCCCCGACCCGGGCCAGGGAGTCTGCAACTTGACCAGAATCAAATCTGCGACCCTTCAGTCCATGGGCGGATGGATGCTTTATCCACTGAGCTAAACCGGGTAGGGCTTCTCTGACTTTTTTATTTTTAATTTTTTAAATTTTTTATTGATTTCAGAGAGAGGAAAGGAGAGGGAGAGAGAGATAGAAACATCAGTGATGAGAGAGAATCATTGGCTGCCAACTGCACACCCCTTACTGGGGATCGAGTCTGCAACCCGGACATGCACCCTTGACTGGAATTGAACCTGGGACCCTTCAGTCCTCAGGCCGACACTCTATCCACTGAGCCAAACTGGTTAGGGCTTCTTTGACTTTTTAATGAGCCAAAGCAGGCTAGCTTAGACTCATTTCCCCACCTAGTCCCTCTCCTATTGCTGCTTCTATCCTAGGCCATTCCTTGTTTTATTGTCCCCAGCTTTAATAAATGTCCTCTAAAAATCACCTGGACTCCTATTGTGAATTCTTGCCTGCACGAAGCCAGGAAGCCACACACTACTGAGGGGCTCTAGGAAGACCGCTTGGGGCCAGGCCCACTTTCTGGTAACATTATTACTATTATGGCTTCTGTTCTTTGTCCTTGTGGATTAGCAACCCCCTATTTTCCCCTTTTAATTGTCATTCTGGAGAAAGTGGAGATAAATAGGTATATTCAATTTGTCATGTTTATCTGGAAGTTTCTGTGCTGTTGATAGGCAAAGCATAATTTATACAGGAGAACACTTCTCGGGTAGTGAATATGGACCAAGTATGTGGGCTATTGAGGAAGATGACCTGTTTGACTTTTTTTTCAGTTACAGATTGTGAGACCTTGGGCAGGTTTCTTTCTTTTTCTCAGGCTGAGTGAATGAGAAGAGTACTGCATGACTGAGTCCAAATGCCTTTCACTGACCCACTTAATGATGTGAATTCCCCTTCTTCTTCCTCTTGTATCCTTGAAGAATAGCTTAGATAACTTAGTTATGGTGTTGGTTTTCCCATGTGGAAATAAGCTATTGGTTGGAAGTATCTAGGATGCATGAAGGATTTGGCATATTGTACAAAAGAAAATCATCAATGTTGTGGATAATGAAACAGTAAAAGTAGATGGACAAAACTTCAGTCAACTTTGTATGAGATCAGTAAAGGTCTTACAAAAGAGCCATGTATAGATTTTATGTTTAGAGTATTTAAGAGGTAGAGTGATCAGAAGAAGAGGAGGAAAACAAAACAAAACCAATAAACAAAAATGAGGGCACAGTACCTTTAAGATCTAAATCTGAAAATATATCAGAAGAAAGGGTAAGTGAACTCAGAGGTCACAGAAGAAAACTACTGTGAGGAAATATGTATGTTTACTTGATATTACATGAAGTCTATGCCCACTGAATAGTATCTAGAATGATCTATAGGTTAGATGAGAAACAATGTGAGTTAAATCTCTATAAACATTGGGATAAATGAATATATTGAATATGAACAGGAACATATTCCTATTTCAGAGATGATGAGGTTCTTGCAGAAGGAATTGACTTGATTATAATCTTACTAGAGGCCCAGTGCACAAATTCTTGCATGGGTGGGGTCTGGCTGGCCCAGCCCCATTCGGGGCAGATCAGGACCGAGTCAGCTGAGGGGAGGGGCTGCAGGCGATTGGCCAGCAGGCCCTGCCCCCGATTGGGGTGGGGGGCTGATTTGGGGTGGGGCTTGCCGTGGGTAGGGGCTGTGGGTGGGGGGCTGGCCGGCCCCACCCCTGAATGGGGTGGGGGGTGCCAATTGGGGGTCAGCGGCCGGGGGAGGGGCTGTGAGAGGTTAGCCAATCAGCCGCACTCCTGATTGGTGTGGGTGGGGGTGATAGGGGATGAAGCTGTCTGGGGGGAGGCGCTGTGGGCTGATCAGGATGGTGGGGGCTGATCTGGGATGGGGCCAGCCGTGGGGAGGGGCTGGGGGTAGTGGGCCAGCTGGCCCCATCCCCAAATGGGGGGGAGGCTGATAGGGGGCCAATGGCCTGGGGGAGGGGCCATAGGTGGTTGGCCAGCAGGTCCTCCCCCTGATCAGAGTGGGGGGGCCAATCAGGGGCAGAGCTGATGGGGGGGAGGGACTGTGGGCCAGTTGGGGTGGTGGAGGCCCATCGGGGGCGGGGCTGGCTGGGGGGGCTGCAGGCGGTTGGCCACTGGCCCTGCCCCCTTTTGGGGTGGGGGGTTATTGGGAGCAGGGCAGGGCCACAAGAGGTTGGCCGGTCGGCCCCACCCCTTGATTGGGCCAGTTCACTGGTCCCAGTGGGTGTTATAGAGACCAGTCGTTCTGGTGTTCTGTTCACTGGCTTTTTATATATATAGATTTTGCATACATAGATGGTAATTTGTACCTGAAGTAAGTCAGGATTCTTTATTGAATGTGGTCATTTTATTCCTTTAATGTTTACATTTTCTGTGATGCTACAGATATACTCAAATTTAACTATATTTTTCACTGCTTAAAAAAAATACAGTTTAGTTTGAACTGTAAAATATGATAAAACAGCTTAATCCAAGGCAGGCAATGGAGAATGGGCATGAGGATGAGTAATACCAAGGATTTTACCTTTGTTTTTCTTTGATGTTTAAAGGCTATTTTTCCAAAGCATATATTAAGTAGGTCGCTTTTTTTTTTTTAAGCACAATGTTATTTCATTGTCTTTTGTTTATCTTTTGTCTTTATCATTTGTTACAAGTTTGTTAGTCTTATTGTTGCTCTTTTGAAGGTAATGTGTCTTTTTCCTTCTAGCTATTTTTAAGATTTTTTTCCTTTGCCTTTGGTTTTAGGCAGTTTTACTATGATGCATGTAGTTGTGGTTTCTGTTGTATTTATCTTGATTGGGGCTTGCAGAGTTTCTTCAATAAAGTATGGTGTTTGTAGAGTATCTTTCATCAGCTTGTAAAATTCCTGGTTATTATCTCTTTAAATATTGCCTCTACTTCACTTCTCTCTTTCTGGGACTCAACACCACATATGTTAGAATTTTTTGCTGTGTCCTGCATTTCTTTTCTGAAATGTTAATGTTTTATAGAGAATTAGAATATTTTCTATTGACCTATATCCTGTTTATTAAGCTCATCTTCTGCTGGGCATAAACTGCTGTTAAACCTATCTGTGGAGTTTTTCAACTGTATTTTTCACTTATGAAAATTTTATTTGATTTTCTCTTTTATAGATTACTAGAGGCCCGGTGCACGAAATTCATGCATGGGAGGGGATCCCTCAGCCCAACCTGCACCGTCTCCAATCTGGGAGCCCTCAGGGGATGTTCTACTGACAGCTTAGGCCCAAGTGGGCCTAAGCCGCAGTCTGGCCTCCCTCTGCAGGAGGTGACCGGGCTGATCAGGGGAAGGCACCGCCCCTATCACCCTGCTGCTGCTGCCCCTGCTGGCTGCCACAGCCACCAAGGTGTTTTCATCAACACGGACTTCAGTCCCTTCACCACAAATAAATGATAACTTTCTTTAGGCATTTTCAAGATGTCTCTTTCATAGGATATGACCTTTCTTCCTTCTTTCCTTCTTTCCTTTCCTTCCTTCCCTCCCTTCCCCTCCTCTCCCCTCCCCTCCTCTTCCATTCCCTCCCCTCCCCTCCCCTCCCCTCCTCCCTTTCTCACCTGAGAATATTTTTCCATTGATTTTTTAGAGAGCGTGGAAGAGAGAGGGAAAGACAGAGAGAAACATCAATGTGAGAGAGACACTTCGATTGGTTGCCTCCTGCATGAGCCCTGACCTGGGCCCTGGCCAGGGAGGAGCCTGCAACCTAGGTACATGCCCTTGACCAGAATCGAACCTAGACCCTGCGGTCGGCAGGCCGAGGCTCTATCCACTGAACCAAACCAGCTAGGGCAGGATATACTTCTTTGCCCCTCCAGCAGCGGACCTTTGTTTTTTTCCTCCAGGAGTGAGGTGGAAACACCCTAGATCACCTTCTTGGATTCTTATTACCCAAGTTACCAAGAACACTGCGAGTGGCGTACAGGGAGCTTAGCCCATGAGCGGTCAGAAAAGGTGTTTCCTGTGCAGCTCACGCGCAGGTGGGACTGCCGGTGCGCTGCGGCTGGCAGACCCTGCTGTCTGTCTGCAGGCCATGGCGCCTGGCAGCCAGGCCCTGCTGTCTGCGCCTGCCTCGCCCCGTCCACTGGGCTGCCAGCCTTGTTGTGATAGGAGCCTGTGGGCCGCAGGGGCAGGACCCAGAGGTGCTCCATGCACTTCCTAGTGACTGGTTGTCAGTCTGGTCGTGATGGCCCTAGGCTATTATTAGTATAGATTATGTTTTCATTTTTAAATCATTTTTATTTTTAATTTTTAATTTTTAATTATAGTTGGCATACAATATTATATTAGTTTCAGGGGTACACCCTAGTGATTAGACATTACATACTTACGAAGTGATCATCCCAAGGAAATCTCACACCCATCTAACACTATACATAGTTATTAGAATACTAGAGGCCCAGTGCATGAAATTTGTGCATGGGTAGGGTCCCTAGTGGCTGCCCAATGCTGGCTGGGGCCCCCCAGCTGCCTGCCGCTACTGCTGGCCGGGCCCTCCCTTCCCCTGGCTGCCTGCTGCCACTGCTGACCGAGCCCACCCTCCCCCCGGCCGTTGGCTGGGGACCCCCTTCACACCTGCCTTGGTCTGGCACCACCCACTCACCTGCTCCACCATCCTGTCACAGTCCTGCTCTTGTCAGGGCCCATCAGGGCTGGCAGCGCCTCCACTGCTGCCCGCTGCCAGTGCCGCATCACCGATGCCCGCCATGTTCCACGCCAGTGGTCAACACATGTCTAACTCCTGGTCAGTCCAACTCCTGCCTATAGGGACAATTTATATTAGCCTTTTATTACATAGGATTATTGACTATAGTTTCTATGCTGTACTTTATATCCCCATGACTATTTTGATTTTAAAATATGGTTGTATTATATGTTGTATGAAGATGTTATGGCATAACACTTATTGCATATTCCTGTTTTGGATGTGTTGTTTCTCCACTTTTCTGGGTTATGGATAATATGATAACTAACAATCTCATGTTACTTTTTTGATGAGTGTAGAAAAATTTTCTTGTATTATATTTCACTTTCTGAATTTGTCTGTTTCCTCTAGATAGATACAGTTTAAACATTTTTGGAAAGTAAACTCATAGGTGGTGATGTAATGTGTCATTTCCATCAGGAATCCCATGAAGTTTGTCTTCCTGTTGACAATGCAAATTTGATCACTGGTGCTATAGGTGGGAAACCTGGGGAGGGAGAGGCTTGAGGTGGGATCAAAGATCAAAGGCCTTGAGGTGGGGAGGAGTTTGATCTTCAAGGAACAAAAAGAAGGCCAATGTGGGCTGAAGCAAAGTGAGCAAGAGAAAGAATGGTAGGAGATAAGTTCAGATGGATAGGTAGGGGCCAGATCATGTTAGGCTTTATAAGTCATCCATAGTAAGAAGTTATGATTAGTGCAATAGGAAGCCATTCGAAAGTTTTTAGCAGTGGTGAGAAATGATACGGCTTATATTTTAAAGATATTTGGAAGGTGGATTGTGGAGGGATGAGAGTGGATATAGGGGAGAGAGTGGAGGGGAGGGAGGAGTAGGAGAGAGAGAGAAAAAAACATCGATTGATTGCCTCCCACACATGCCCTGACTGGGGCAGGGATGAACCTGCAACAGGATATGTGCCCTTGACCGGGAATCAAACCTGAGACCCTTTGGTCCGCGGGCCGACACTCTTAACCACTTAGCAGACGTCTAGGGTGAGACTCTTCATCTTGATGGTAGAATGGCAAAGTCATGTTGCAGAAGACCATGTGTGGCCTCCTTTGGGAAATATAATCTGTAATACATGGTGTCCAAAAGTGCCTTGGAATCATGATGAAGAATGTTATTAAGATGCAACAAGATTGAATATTTAAAACTAAAGTGAGTTACTTTTCTCTGTCAAAGTGACAATTTTAAGAGTTCTTATTGTTAGGAAAGCTTTAGGGAAAGGTCCTCATACTATTGTAAAGAGTGTGGTTTGGTATAGCTTTTTCAAAGGGCAAAATACTAAAATATCTTAGGGTTTAAAAATTCATCTACTTTGTTTCAGCATTTTTGCATCTAGGAATTTCTCTTAAGGAATAATAGGAAAAGTGTGCAAAGTTGTATGAGCAAAGATATATATATATATATATATATATATATATTGCTTATTTATTTAGAGGAAAAATTGTGCAAGTACAATGTTGGCTAAGTACAATATTGTATTGTACTGTTATTTACAGTATATAATCCTATCTAATAAAAGAGTAATATGCAAATTGACAGTCACTCCAACAACAAGTTGGCTGCCCCCATGTGGTCAAAGATGGCTGCCCCATGTGGACACAAGATGGCCACCACAAGATGGCTGGCAGGGGAGGGCAGTTGCGGGCAATCAGGCCAGCAGGGGAGGGCAGTTGGGAGGGACCAGTCCTGCAAGGGAGGGCAGTTGGGGGCGATCAGGCCTGCAGGGGAGGGCAGTTAGGGGTGACCAGGCTGGCAGAGGAGGGCAGTTGGGGCGACCAGGCCTACAGAGGAGGGCAGTTGGGGGGAACCAGGCCTGCAGGGGAGGGCAGTAAGAGGTGACCAGGCCAGCAGGGGAGGGCAGTTAAGGGCAATCGGGCCGGCAGGGGAGCAGTTAGCTGTTAATCAGGCTGGCAGGGGAGTGGCTAGCGGGTGATCAGGCTGGCAGGCAGAAGCAGTTAGGGGCAATCAGGCAGGCAGGCAGGTGAGCGGTTGGGAGCCAGCAGTCCTGGATTGTGAGAGGGATGTTCGATTGCCCGTTTAGGATTGGGCCTAAATGGGCAGTCAGATATCCCTTGAGGGGTCTCAGATTAGAGACGCTGCAGGCTGGGCTGAGGGACACACCTCCACCCCCATGCATGAATTTTGTGCACCGGGCCTCTAGTACTTAATAATGGTAATAAATGACTCTTACTGGTTTATGTACTTATATACTATTTATTGTTGGTTTAGAGTGTATTCTTTCTACCTATGAAAACAAAGTTTGTAAACTACATGCCATGTTACACTGGCAGCAGCCTCATACATCTCATGTTTATTGCGCCTCATGGTTGTGTCTCTTGTGCTTGACTTAATCATATGTTGTTTTGTACAGTAACGTGCTATACAGTTTTATAGCCTAGGAGCAATAGGTTATACCATGTAGCCTAGGTGTGTAGTAGGCTATTCCATCTAGTGTAAGTGCACTTTATGATGTTCACATGATGAAATCGCCTAACGAGGCATTTCTCAGAATGTATTCCCATTGTTAAGCGGCACATGATTCTACAGATCTCAGTTTATGGGCATAATTTTCATGATACAAGAAAAGTGCAATATAGAGTTATAATTTAGAATGTATAATATGGCACTGCATATGTCAAAAGGGTTATGTGTTAAAATGTCTGGAAAGACTAATATATTTTACCTGGAAAATGGGAGTATGCTTTTTGGCCTTTAGTTTTAAAGTTTTATTTACAACAATCAGTGTTATCAAAGACAAAACAATCAAAAACACAAAACACAGGGTAAGCAAAATGGGTGAAAAAAACACAACAATTAAAAAACCCCAAATATAATAGTGGGAAAGGAGGCCATCCATTCTTGTCCTTTCTCTGCCTCTCACAACTTACAGAAAAGTTGAAAGGATCGTACAATGAACACTTATTATCTTTCATCTAAGATTTACCAGTTGTTTATATTTTGACATATTTGTTTGCTCTGTTTTACACACACAAACACATCCCTGTAAATGCATACAGCAAGAATATTTATTTTTCTGAATCATTTGAAAGTTTGGCATGTATCTGTTAAAAATAAGGAATTCTCTTTTATAACCACATTTATAATACAGTAATTACATGTTCAAAATTTTCCAGATTTACAAATAATGTCTGTAAAATAAAAATTGTTTTCCTCCTCCTGTTTAGGTAAAATCACTATTCTTTCCTACTAAGACTCTTTTCTTTACTAGCCACACAGAACATTTCACTTCTGACTTCCGGTCACCAAATGTGTGGTCACCCCTCCCCCACCCCCCACCCCCCTTACACACCAAGAAAGTCTCCTACACTAGCTATAATTTAACTAAATTCTGACACTATCTAGTCAGACATAGCTTCAGATCTCACAGGTTAAGGGCTCAGTATGATAAGGCTGCCCTTCCCCATCTCCATTTCAGATGCCAGTTACAAATTCAGATTATCACCTGTAACTCTGACCAGCTATATAGATCGGAGGTTCCCATGACCGCCCCTGCTCAGGTCTGAGTATAATTTGCTAGAGGGGTTCACAGAACCCAGGGAAACACATATGTTTACCAGTTTATTAAAGGATGTGGGAAAGTATGTACATGAACAGCCAGATGAAAAGATACATAGGACTCGGTCTGGGAGAGTCCCAAAGTGCAGGAGCTTCTGTCCCTGAGGAGTTGGGGTGTCTCATATTCCGAGTGTGGATGGATGTGTTCACTCACCTACCTAGATGCTCTCTGAATCCTGCACAATTGGGCTTTTATGGAGACTTCCTCACTTAGGCAGGATCAATTAGTAACTCTATTTCCAGCCCCTCTCCCTTCTCTGGAGAAGGTGAGGTTGGGGGGTGCTGAAAATGAGAAGGCTGTAATCATGGCTTGGTCGTTCGGGTGACCAGCCTCCATCTAGGAGCCCACCCAGAGTGGCCTCATTAGAACAAAAGATGCTCCTAGTGCTCTTACCACTTCGACATTTAGAAGGGTTTCAGGAGCTCTATGTCAGGGATGGGGCCAAAGACAAATATTAGAACAAGAGATGCTCAGAGCATTCTTGTCACTTAGGAAATTACAAGGGTTCTGTGCCAGGAACGGGCAGAAACCAATATATATTTTTCTAGTATTTCATAGTGTCTCTTGTAAGTAGTTTGTTTTTGTTTTTTTTCCAGCCTCCAATCAGGGTTCCTGCATTGCTTTTTCATTACCTTTAAGCTGACTGACTGTACATTCTTTTAATCCATCATCTCTCACTGAGGTTACTTAACCATGAAGAAAATATTGGGTGATTGTGGAGCTAGGAGAGGTCTTGATCTTATCTGAGACTTCAAATTGGGGAAGATTTTGTATGTCATGTTAAGAATTTTGGTGGATTATCATGGAAACAGTGTGAAGCTCTTAAGAGATGTGACATGTTCTAATTTGTATAGTATTAATTTTTGAGGCAAAATATTTTAGTGTATCACAATTTGGTACAAAATGACATATTGAACAAAACTGAAAAATACATTTTGAGACAGTCTGGGGAAGTCAAACATGAAATAAATACGAGATTATTAAGGAATTATTATGATGTGCGATAATGGCCAAGAGGTTCTGTTGTTACCTTCTTTATCTGTTAAAGATCAATAAGCCCTAACCTGTTTGGCTCAGTGGGTAGAGCATCAGCCCATGAACTGAAGGGTGGATCCCAGGTTTTATTCTGGTCATTGGCACCATACCTCAGGTGCAGGCTTGATCCCCTGCTCTGATTGGGGCTTGTGTGGGAGGCAACCAATCGATGTGTCTCTCTCACATTGCTGTTTCTCTCTGTTTCCCCCTCCCTTCCACTCTCTTTAAAAGAATTCAGCACCTGAATTTGCTTTAAAGTACATCAGAAAAAAAAAAAAAAGGGATAGAATTATATGAAACAAGAATAATTTTGATAATTATTGAAACTAGGTGATGGGTATTTTTATGTGTTTGATTCATTGCATAAGAGGTTAAAAAAGCATAACCACTGACACCTCATTTTTTTGAAATGGAAAATGAACTAGAAGGTTAACTTGTATGTGAAAGTTATCTGATATTCAAAATTTCTGTTACTTTCCAGAGGAGTTCTTTTATATATAGTGTGAAGATATATATCTCAGGCTTATTTCTAGACATTTTATTAGAAAAAGAATTCTTGCCTAGCCGGCCTGGCTCAGTGGTTGAGCGTCAATCGTGAACTAGGAGGTCATGGTTTGATTACCGGTCAGGGCACACGCTTAAGTTGCGAGCCCTATCCCCAGTGTGGGGCTTGCAGAAGGCAGCTTATCAGTGATTCTCTCTCATCATTGGTGTTTCTGTCTCTTCTTCTCCCTTCCTCTCTAAAATCAATAAAAATATATTTTTAAAAAATAGAAAAAGAATTCTTAGCAAAAATAATTTACTTCTTAAAAAGAATCTAACATTTAAAGATATTAAGTAATCTTGCTTTTACAGTATTTATTTTAAAACTATAGTCTTTTAAGTATGGCAGAAAGCTAGCTTTTACAATGGAAAAATTCTGTACCAATTACACAACTGTTTAATTCAAACTGCCACTCACAATTGTAGAATGCTGTTGTGGAGATACTTTGCTTATCAATCAGCTATTGTGTAAGATGTGTGTAATCTTTCCTATGACTATAGCACTAATGCATTACTAATACTGCTTTACTATGAGTCCAAGATATGTAACAATGGCATTTCTTTTTATTTGAATCCAGCTTCTGTAGTCTGGCCACAGGTGCTGGTAGCAGTCATTGAAGTAAAAATATGACAATACTGTATTATGAAAATAGAGTTTGATTCTAAGAAAGAAAGTCAACAGGTGACTTAGTGTCAGGGCCTTTGTTCTCTATATTAAGAATGTCTTAGTTTAATTTTTATTTTAATGCTTAATTATTTGAGAAGCCATTTATATAGTCAATAAGCAATTTTTAGCCAGAGTTGCACTTTAGAATCACTTAGAGTGGTTTATCCAAAATACCTTTGTTTGTACTCTATTCCAGAACTATTGACTCAGAACTTTTGGGGAGATCAGGACTCACAGACCTAGATACTTTGAAAAGGCTTTTTAGGAGATTTGGTTTTGAACCTTTATTCAAGGATTAGTGCCCTAAGAGTGTCAGAATTCTTCTTTTTTTTTTTTTTAATATATTTTATTGATTTTTTACAGAGAGGAAGAGAGAGGGATAGAGAGTTAGAAACATCGATGAGAGAGAAACATCGATCAGCTGCCTCTTGCACACCCCCTACTGGGGATGTGCCCACAACCAAGGTACATGCCCTTGACCGGAATCGAACCTGGGACCCTTGAGTCCACAGGCCGACGCTCTATCCACTGAGCCAAACCGGTTTCGGCAAGAATTCTTCTTTATAATATGTAAACTGATAATAATAAAGTCCTTTCCTGGATGTGGAGAAAAGGGAACACTTGTGGAATTGCAGACTGGTATAACCACTATGGAAAACAGTATGGTGTTTCCTCAAAAAATTAAAAATGGAACTGCCATTTGACCCAGTGATTTCGATTCTAGGAATATATCCTAAGAACCTTGGAACATCAATCAGAAAGAATATATGCACCCTATAGCATCATTATTTACAGTAACTAGATCTGGAAATAGCCCAAGTGCCCATCTGTAGATGAGTGGTTAAAAAAGCTGTGGTACAATTACACAATGGAATACTATGCAGCTGTAAAAGAGCAGGAACTCTTACCCTTTGAGATGGCATGGAGGGACCTGGAGCTTATTATGCTAAGTGAAATAAGCCAGGCAGAGAAAGGCAAATATCATATGACCTCACTTATATGTGAAATCTGATGAACAAAATAAACTGATGAATAAAATAGGTCCAGAGACATGGATGCATGGAACAGACTGACAGATCTCAGGGTGGGGGGTGTGGGTGGGTCAGAAAATATTCACTAGAGAACTTAGATATATGTGCATGCATGCATAGCCTATGGACACAGACAATAGTTTGGTGAAGGCCTGGGTGAGGCAGGCAGGGGCTAAGAAGGGGGAGGGGGGAATGGGGAACATCTATAATACTGCCAACAACAGCAACAAAAGAAGTCCTCTCCCTGTCTTTTTAACCTGATGATTATAGGTAGTACATAGTTTCCCACTGGCTGTCTCTAACTCCATTCCTTATTCTGTTTCTCTGGAACAAATAAATCATTTAGCATTGCAGTGGATAGATAGCCATTAAAGTGTTTTTAGTAGGTGAATGATATGATAACATTTGTATTTCCCACTTATAAGTACCAAAATTATTGTGTCACACCTCAGACTGATCTCAGTAACTACCCACTGCAGACAACTTCATTATAGCACTTTGCTAGAAACCTGTTCTCTGCCCAACCCAGAGCTACCTATTATCATTGTTTTGTATTCATAGTCTTTCTAAGATAGTAATTTCACCATTTTTACTTTTATACACAAAAATTCTCAGTGTCTCTACATTGCTTTTGAGATAAACTTTACTAAGGTCTTCTAATATACTCTCCGTCCTGTGTCTTCTACATTCTAATTTTTCTTTCATGTCACCTAACAATACCATAGGTCTGCGATGCTTTTCTCTTCTGCCTTTAAAGAAATTATGAAACTTTATTTTTTTTGTACAAGTTTTAAAAACAATTACATTATTTGGAAAAACAGTATAATATAAACATGGGACAGATTAATAAGAGAAAATAACCAAATTTAATATGTGCACATGCATGGGAGCCCCACATAGCAGAAGGTTCAGAGACAGGAAGAGAAAATGAGGTGTATGTGACATTCTTAGCTAAGGATAAGGTAAGGCACCTTGGGGCTTCAGAAGGTCACTGCAAGACAATAATAAGAAAAGATGTTCCGCCCAGCCGGCGTTGCTCAGTGGTTGAGCATCAACCTATGAACCTGGAGGTCACGGTTTGATTCTTGGTCAGGGTATCTGCCCAGGTTGTGGGCTCGATCCCCAGTAGGGGGTGTGCAGGAGGCAGCCAATCAATGATTCTCTCTTATCATTGATGTTTCTATCTCTCCCTCTCCCTTCCCCTCTGAAATCAATGAAAATATATATTTTTTAAAAAGAATAGATATTCTGTAATTAGAAGTTTGCCCTGACTTATAGGTGGGTCACAAAAAGTTATTTCTACTGATAACTCTTATTATGGGCAAGGCACCTAATTGATATTTTTTAAAAAAATGTTTTTATTGATTTTGGGAGAGAGAGAGAGAGAGAGAGAGAGAGAAACATCTATCAGCTGCCTCCTGCACAGCCCCCTCTGAGGATGGAGCCCACAACTGACCAGGAATCAAACTGGTGACCTCTCTGGTTTGGGACCATGCTTAACTGAGCCACATTGGGCCAGGGACCTAATTGATAGTCTTTAAGGGAGAGGTAAAAGTTTCTTTTGAGCCCATACCAAAGTATCACATCTTGGGGAAGTCTGTTATGAACCTCTGCAAAATCTAGGTTTGGTATCTTGGACTTTTAGCATCAGTGATGTTATTATGAGCCCATGGCTTTCTCTTTAACAGAGTTCACCAATTTGATATGAACTGTTTTTTGTTTTTTTAAAATCATTATTTACCATGTATTTTTACTGTGTAGTTTCTATTTTCTTTTAACACTATTTAGGAGAAATTCCTGTGCTTGTTTTTTGTTGTTGTTATTCTTTTATTTTTAATTTCATTACATTGTGGTTAGTGTGATTAGTTATATTTCTGCTTAATGAAACACAGATTTTCTTTGTGGATTAATAAATCAGTTTTTTAAAGTGGTCCATGAATGTTTAAATAGAAGATATATACTCTTGTTTGCCAGGTATAAATCTTAGCTATAGCTATACGTATGTCTGTATGGCTATTGGATCAAACTGTATTAATGACTTTATTTCTATTTATTTCTTCTCCATCAGAGGTTACAAAATGGCTAACAGGTCTTATTTGGCTCATAAACATACTCTGCTTGCCATGCATTATGTTGGCCTGAATAATGTTAAAAATTAACATTGATTAAAAAGTTGCCAACATTTAAGAATTTGGAGATTTTATGTGGATTTCTACTTTCCTCAGGTTTTATTTCAGCTTCTCAAGCTCATACTCTCTGTTGTCTCTAGGTTTTGAACAGGCTGTTTGTTCCCTTTGTCTGGAAGTCTTTTTCCACCCCCTTTTCCTAGCTTGCTCCTATTCATCTTTTCTGACTCAGTGTTAATGTCACAGCCTTCCAGAAGCCTGCCTTCTTTCTCAGGACTAGTTAAAGAAGATGTATGAATAGTAAATATGCATATGAAGAAATGCTCAACTTTTTCAGTCCCTTGGAAAATACAAACTAAAACCACAATGAGATGCCATTATAAAGGTAGTAAAGTGACTTAGACTTACAATACCGAGTATTGGCAAGTATGTGGAGCAACTAGAATCCTCATGCACCATCTGTGAATTATATAAAATGGCAAAACCACTTTGAAAAAACAGACAGTTTCTTAAAAAGTTAAATATAATCTTATCATATGATGCAGCCATTTCACTCCTAGGAATTTACCATGAGAAAAGAAAGCAAATATCCACAAGAAGACTTGAACATGAGTGTTTATATGGATATATAATCCAAATGTCCATGTGAAGGGAGTGGATAAAGAAACTGGTATCTTCTTAAAACCTAATACTAAATCAGTAATAAAAGGAATGAAGTATTGATACATGCTACAACCTGGATGTATCTCAAAATAAGTATGCCGAGTAAAGGAACCCAGATTAAAAAGGGTGCATACTAATAATCTATTTATATATAATTCTTGGAAACTTAAATTAATTTATAGTGACAGAAAGTACCTGGCGAAGAAAGGGGCAGAAGGCAGAGATTGTAAAGGGGCAGGGTAGATATGTTTATTATCTTGCTTGTGGTGATGGCTTAATGGGTATATACGTGTCAAAGCTGATCAAATCATATAATTTAAGTATGTGCAATTATAGTATGTCATTTATACCTCAATAAAGTTGTTAAAAAGCAAAAGCCTAGAGAGTGTGTTAGATTTGCATTATTATTACTCCCCAACCTCCATCAGTGGGGATCTCTTAACTGCTTTTCTCTTGTCAAGAGTGTTACCTGAAAGGACCCGGCTGGTGTGGCTCAGTGATTGAGCACCCACCACTGAACCAGGAGGTCACACACAGTTCCATTCCGGTCAGGACACATGCCTGGGGTTTGGGCTTGATCCCCAGTGGTGGGGCATGCAGGAGGCGGCTGATTGACTATTCTCTCTCATCACTGATGTTTTTATCTCTCCCTCTAGCTGAAATCAATAAAAACATATTTTTTTAATAAAAAGTATTACTGGAAAGGGACTGGGCCCAGGGTGGGTTTGCCTTGGGCAGGCTTGTAGTGTGTGGGTTATTGATTTTGTGCAGGAAAGATTTCACAACACAAGTCCAGGTGATTTTGAGAGTATGTTTGTTAAAGCTGGGGACAGTGAAACAAGGAAGGGCTTAGGATGGGGTAGAGGAAACAGCAGGAGGGAGCCTTAGGTGGGGCTGCTTTGGCTCACTAAGTCAGAGAAAAGGGGGCCTTGGAGGCAGGTTCAGGGGGTTAGTCCGGGATGAGACCAGTTGCCATTACCCATTGCTCCTGTGGTTGAATGTCCCGTGCAGTCCCATAGAGTTAGGAGATGCAAGCCTGTGGGTTAAGGAGAGGGGGCAGGGAAAGGCATGGGTGTGCTCCCTAAAGGCAGAGGGGGAGTACACACCTGGTCCTTGGTCTTGAGGGTTTTAAAATGTATATTTTTTTTTAAAAAAAAATTTATTTATTGGGGGGAGAGAGAGGACAAAGAGAGAGAGAAGGAGAGAGAAACATTGATTTGCTATTCCACTTATTTATGCATTCATTGGTTGTTTCTTGTATGTGCCCTGTGAGGGATTGACCCCACAACCATGACATATTGTGAGAATGTTCTAACCAACTGAACTACCTTCTCAGGGCTCCTATTGAACGTTTTATTTTATTTATTTTTTCAATTTTTTTATTAAGCTATTATATGTGTACATATCTTACCATTGCCCCCCCCCACCCCACTCCCATATATGCCCTCACCCCCCAGAGTTTTGCGTCCATTGGTTATGCTTATATGCATGCATACAAGACCTTTGATTGATCTCTTATCTTCCCCACCTCTCCCTAACCTTCCTGCTGTAATTTGACAGACTGTTTGATGCTTTACTGCCTCTGTATCTATCTTTTTGTTCAAGTTTATAATGTTCTTTATTATCCATAAATGAGTGAGATCATGTGGTATTTTTCTTTCATTGACTGGCTTATTTCACTTAGCATAATGTTCTCCAATTCCATCCAGGTTGCTGCAAATGGTAAGAATTCCTTCCTTTTTTATGGCAGCATAATATTCCATTGTGTAGATGTACCATAGTTTTCTGATCCAGTCATCTGCTGATGGGCACCTAGGCTGTTTCCAGATCTTAGCTATTGTAAATTGTGCTGCTATGAACATAGGGGTGCATATATCCTTTCTTATTGGTGTTCCCAGTTTCTTAGGATATATTCCTAGGAGTGGGATTACTGGGTCAAATGGGAGTTCCATTTTCAGTTTTTTGAGGAAACTCCATACTGTTCTCCACAGTGGCTGCACCATTCTGCATTCCCACCAGCAGTGCACAAGGGTTCCTTTTTCTCCGCATCCTCGCCAACACTTGTCGTTTGTTGATTTGTTGATAATAGCCATTCTAACAGGTGTGAGATGGTACCGCATTGTTGTTTTGATTTGCATCTCTCGGATAATTAGTGACGTTGAGCATGTTTTCATGTGTCTCTTGGCCTTCCTTCTGTCTTCTTTTGAAAAGATTCTATTTAGGTCCGTTGCCCATTTTTTTTATTGGATCATTTATCTTCCTTTTATTAAGTTGTATAAGCTGCCTGTAGATGTTGGAGATTAAACCTTTATCAGTGATGCCATTTGCAAATATGTTCTCCCATGCAGTGGGCCTTCTTGTTGTTTTGTTGATAGTTTCTTTTGCTGTAAAAAAGCTTTTTATTTTGATGTAGTCCCATTTGTTTATTTTCTCTTTAGCTTCCATTGCCCTCTGGGCAGTATTGATGAAGAAGTTCTTTTGGCATATGTCTGAGATTTTGCTGCCTGTGGATTGCTCTAGTATTTTTATGGTTTCCCGTCTTATGTTTAAGTCCTGTATCCATTTTGAGTTTATTTTTGTGTATGGCGTAAGTTGGTGATCTAGCTTCATATTTTTGCATGTATCTGTCCAATTTTCCCAACACCATTTATTGAAGAGACTGTCTTTATTCCATTGTATGCTCTTGCCTCCTTTGTCAAATATTAATTGAGCATAGTGTTTTGGGTCAATATCTGGATTCTCTATTCTGTTCCATTGATCTCTATGTCTGTTCTTGTGCCAGTACCAGGCTGTTTTGAGAATAGTGGCTTTGTAATACAGCTTGAAATCTGGTATTGAGATCCCTCCTACTTTATTCTTCTTTCTCAGGATTGCTGTGGCTGTTCGGGGTCTTCGCACCAAACAAATTAATATACCTAGGAATAAACTTAACTAAGGAGGTAAAAGACCTATACACGGAAAACTACAGGACACTGAAAAAAGAGATAGAGGAAGACGTAAACAGATGGAAGAACATACCATGTTCATGGATTGGTAGAATCAACATCATTAAAATGTCCATACTACCCAAAGCAATCTATAGATTCAATGCACTCCCCATTAAAATACCAACGGCATATTTCACAGACCTTGAAAGAACTCTCCAAAAATTCATCTGGAATAAAAAAAGACCCCGAATAGCCTATTGAGCGTTTTAAAGGCTGGGAGTTTAGAGGGGAGGTCTTAGGAAAGGATCTCAATAGAATATTCATTAGCTTTTCTAGGTGTGACCTCTTAGGGCAGTGATGGCGAACCTATGACACGCGTGTCAGCACTGACACGCATAGCCATTTCTGATGACACGCGGCCGCTGAGGCGGCCGCATGCTGAGGATGAAACATTTGCTGCTACTGAGGATGAAACATTTGCGAAATAATGTTTTTTTCCTCAAAGTGACACACTACCCGAGTTATGCTCAGTTTTTTGGCGAAGTTGGACACACCACGCTCAAAAGGTTGCCCATCACTGTCTTAGGGTCTTGGAAAGCGCCAGGGCAGGGGGTAATGACCTCCTCATTGCAACTGGTCCTAGCCTGCCTGGCTTTGCTGCTGCTCCTCTTGGGCTGAAATACAACTGAGGCCTACTAGATGTTACTGTAGGGAAGAGAGATCAGGGGGTCTAAACTGCATGACCTTGCTATTTTCCCAGGGAGGAAAGGCCACCCTGGGGACAAGGTTCTATGCCAGTTTTGACTGTTGCTAGGCTCCTGGGCTTTCCTTTTCTTCCCTGGTGACCTGTATCTGGCTGTAAATTGCTTGGCCAGTTTGTTTAGCTGTCTGTCTCAGTTTCCCCATTCCACTTATCAAGGAATTTTCCTAGCTTCTTGCTATCCTGCCTCAAAAAGCAAATGCTTCTTTAATTTAAAAAAATTTTAAGGATAATTTTTTAAAACATTTTTATTGATTTCAGAGAGGAAGAGAGAGATCGAAACATTAATGATGCGAGACAATCATTGATTGGCTGCCTTCTGCACACCCCCACTGGGGACCCAACCTGCAACCCTGGGCATGTGTCCTTGACTGGAATTGAACCTGGGACCCTTCAGTCCTCAGGCCAACGCTCCAACCACTGAGCCAAACTGGCTAGGGCACAAATGCCTCTTATTAGGCTGGATGGTTGTTTATAATATTTCTGTCAATCCCTTGACATCCAGTGGTATACTTCCAGCCTCTTTCTGCTTTACATCATACAATGAGAAGTTATCAAAATAATAAATCGATCAGAAACCACCATAGTACCAGTAAATGTACTTGAACAACTCCAGGCTAATTGCTTAATTTTGTGTATATTTTTTTTGTTCTTTTTTGCTTTAACTTTATTGCTATAAAAGTATAATTTGAGTAATGGAAAAAGGAGTATTTGGGTAAATTGCCTGTGTTAAGACCTAATCTGCCCTCATGAAAATTCTTATGACATAGATGTGAGTGGAAACCAAGTGAAATATTTGAGACATACAAGAATGTGAGGGTGAAACAAGAAGAAAAACAATATGCAACAAAGCTATCCTTTTTCCCTGTCTGTACTAGTATGAGGCAGCCTTTAAAAAAATCTTGATCACAGGGAAACCATTAATATGGTAAAATTTATTATATATGATCAACATAATTGAGAGGTTATTTGTTTTGATCAGAAGTCTCTGAAAGGGTAACCAAATGCCTACAAGAAGGAAGAGTAACATAGTCACTCTTTTCGCCCGCAAATTAACAGTGTAACACAAAAATCATTCCAGATGGGTTCACTACTGAAAAGATTTTCATGATTTTCCTATCATAATCTATTCCAGACTCAGTGAGATACCTCTTAAACAAGGATACATTTTTGTGGCATGATAATCCTTTTTGTTTTCTGATGGGAAAACAAATATATGTTAATTTGTGAGATAAATTTAGTATTTCAAAGTTAGTAGTAAGTCACATTTTAAGATGAAAGTTAGGTCAGATGAACTCTGAGTGGAATGGTTCTTTTTCATTAACTTCCATCCAATGTCCTCTTCTCCCAAGTTCATGGCTGTACCATTCTTTCTGCTCTTTATTTGCAAATATCTTTGAGAAATTTAGCTTCTTGAGTATGGTCATAGATGAATGCATTTTCTGATCATATTTTTCATGTCTTTTTCAGTTTATAATATTTAGGTCTGATTAAGTAGAAGGCAGATATAATGAAAATTAATAAAAATTTAAAAAGGCCTTTGAATGTTTATACATTACATAAAGTTAGTAACTTTCCTGTATACCAGTAAGCAGATGGAAATAAAAACATTACCAAGGAAATCTCATTTAAATTAATAACAAAAGATATAAAATAAATAGAAATGAAGTCAACATAAAAATATGTAGGACTTGCCCAACTAGCATGGCTCAGTGGTTGGGCTTTGACTTACAAACCAGGAGGTCACAGTTTGATACCCGGTCAGGGCACATGCCTGGGTTTCGGGCTCGATACCCATTGTGGAGTGTGCAGGAGGCAGCCGATCAATGGTTATCTCTCATCATTGATGTTTCTATCTCTCTCTCCCTCACTGAAATCAATAAAAGTATACTTAAAAAATAAAAAAGAAATGTATGACTTTATAAACAACAATAAAACAGAACTTGATGACCAAAAGGAAAAATATGACTAAGGAAAATCATCTGTGGCTTGAAGATTCAACATTGTCAGAGTTGAATCTTCTAACAAAACACTTTTATAAGAATTAATGTCCTTATCTCTTTGATTGTTGAGAAATGATTAAAAACAACAGTGTTCAGAATTGTTATTTAAATGAACTTGTAATTATAAATGCAATATCAGTGTTCTAAAGACTAGTAAACCTAAGAACAGATGAGTGAGAAGAAAATTTTGAAGAATAAGAGCAATAAGGATGATGTCCCCTGTCAGATTTTAAAATGTATTATTGGAGTATCAATATCAAAATAGTGTTGTATTGAGTCCAGAACTGATAGACTTGAAATGAATAGAATTTTTAAAAATCCAGAGACAGACTCAAATGTATGTAAAGATTAGAGTATATAAAGGTGACATTTCTTTTCTTTCTTTATTAAAATAGATTTTTATTGTTGTTTTTTTTGTTGTTGTTGAGAGAGAAAGGGAGAGGAATAAAGAGATAGAAATATCGATGAGAGAGAAACATCATCAATTGGTTGTGTCTTGCATGTCCTGTCCCCCTTCCCCCCCCCCCGGCCCCCCATGGGGACTGAGCCCTCAACCTGGGCATGTGCCCCAACTGGGAGTCAAACCAGTGACCTCTTGGTTCATGGATTGATGCTTGACCACTGAGACACACCAACTGGGCAAGATGATATTTCTAATCAATGGAAAAGGATAGTTACTTGAGAAATAATGAAATTGATCATGGTGAACAACAAAGTGGGATATATATATTTCCTCAGAATAAATTTTAGGTGGAGTAATGATTTTGATGTTAAAATTGAAGCTATGAATATACTAATGGAAAACATGCAGGAGATATCTATTAACCTGGGGTTTGAACTGTTTTTCTAGCATGACACCAAAGAAAAAAGCTTTAAAATAGATTTGACCATATCAAAATATTACTTCTTCACGAAATGAAAGATGGGAAAATATTTGGAATGTGAAAGAAGTTTTAAATCCTATATGTTTAGAGAGCTCTTAAAAAATGTCTTGCATTTCCATTTATATGAACTGTCCAGAATAAGCCAGTCTATCCAGAATGAAAGTAGTTTAGGTGGTTCCTAGGCCTGGGATCAGGGGGGAAGGAGAAAGAGAAGGGACTGCTAATTGGTATGAGGTTTCTTTTTGGGGTGATGAAAATGTTCTAAAATTAGATTGTGGTGATGGGTACACAACTCTGAATATAATAAAAACGATTTATATGTATACTTTAAATGAGTATGGTATTTGAATGATATCCTAATAAAGTGATTAACATTTTTTTTTTTTTATTGTAAACCTACCTCAGTAGAAAATAGGCTAATATCACAAACAGGCAGTTGGAAAAAAGAAAAATGTGGTGGCTAGTAAACCTAAAATTTTTCACCTTTTGTATTAATTAAATAAATGGGAATTCAAGCAACTTTGAGATACCATTGTTTTAAATCTTTCAACTGAAAAAGATTAAACATAGATGGGTATATTGTATATAGTTGGTGGGATTGTAAATTGGTTCAGCCTTTGGCCGGGGGGAGGGGAGGAGGTTAGGAGGGTAGATAATACATTATTGTATAACAAAAAACCATAAAATATTTGTACTCAAAAAACATTTGTTTCACCATCCCACTTCTAGAAATTTATCTGAGGCTTTTTTTCACTTTACAATCCATTGCAAATATCTCTATGTTACATTATTTCTCAATATTTTGCATAGCCCATACATATATACTATTTAGGGGGCAGTATTCCCTACAAAACACTTCTATTTATTTGTTTGTTTGTTTGTTTGTTTTAGCGGTAGGGGGAGGGAGAGATAGATAGAGACATTGATTGTTGCAGTGCCCCACACATGCCCTGACGGGATCAAACCTGCCTCCTGGGTATATGCCCTAACTGGGTATGAACCCATCACCTTTTGGTGTCAGGGATGATGCTCCAACCAACGAAAGTGTTTTGTAAGCCAGCCAGGGCTACAAAACACTTTTATAAGAATTAATGTTCTTATCTGTATGTCCCATTTATCTCCTTGATTGTTGAGAACTTATTAAAAACAACAGTGTTCAAGATGGGTTTCAGGCCACACAAGAGCAAGTTAATTGCAAATTGAAAGAAATTGCAGTCCTACTTTTTAAAGAAAGTTTAAGTTGTTAAACCTTTGAACTAGGTTTTGGAGCTTTGATGGTGAACAAGACTCAGTCCCTGCCCTCATTGAGCAAATGGACACTTAAATCACCGTTTGTTAAGTGATACAATTGAAGTAAATTCTGGGAGCAGATGTGTTGGCATAGTAAAGCTTTCCAAGGTAAAGAATGTTTACATTGCCCTGCTGGTTTTGCTCAGTGGATAGAGCATAAGCCTGCAGACAGAAGGGTCCCGGGTTCGATTCTGGCCAAAGGCACATGCCTGGGTTGTGGGCTCAATCCCTAGTAGGGGGCATGCAGGAGGCAGCTGATCAATGATTCTCTCACATCATTGATGTTTCTATCTCTCTCTCCCTTCCTCTCTGAAGTCAATAAAATGTGTTTAAAAAAAAAAAAAGAATGTTTAAGTTGAAGGACAAATTGGGAATTAACCAAGGTTTAAGAAGAGAAGGACTTCTGGCAGAGAACTGTATGTGCAAAGACCCAAATGTAGGTGTGCATGTAGAATGGTGAGGATAGAGGTGTTAATAAGGGCCAAATCATGGGCCTTTTGAGTCACATTTTAACCTGAGCATAGTAGAGAGCTGTGGACAAAATGGGCTATGTGCTAACCTCACAAGTTCAGGGAAGGCCTGCATGGCGGCCTTGCAAACTCAGAGACAGAAAGTGACCACAAAGGATGGTTTGAAATTAAAACTTTTTGAACTAAAAGCAGTTATGGCAGGTAGTTTTGTCTAGGCTAAAATCTTCCCTGACAAAAGTCTATCTTTACCTTAACAGTGTATCTATTTTCTTTTACATCTACCATAACATACCTTTGGAATGTCAGGGTAACTCACCTTTTTCTAGACCCCTCAGGGCACAACCCATGCACCAGGGTGGAGACCATAAATCCTCTCATGTTAATTGTTGACTGTTAACTGTCTTGTACCCACCTGTGTAAAAAATGTGTATGTCTGTCATTTTACTTTTCATCCAATCCCAGAGGTTCCCCACCCTTTCCTTTTTCCCACACTGATCTATCACAAGTGGATTTCAAGTAACCCATTTATGTCTTCTCTTTTAATTATAATGTATAAAGTAAGGTGTAAACTGCCATTCTCTGGAGCATTTTCTCAATCCATTGAGATTTTGCTTCCCAGCAATTGTTGATAGTTTGGCTCAAATAAACTCACAAAAAGTCTATATAGGTTGAATGTTTTACATTGACAAAGCTGTCTCAAAATTTTAAGAGGGTTGATCTATCTTGATCATATTTTTGCTTGTTAAAAGAACATCTTCATTGTATTGTATTAGTGTAATTAATTTCATTGGAATAGTAGAGACCTTGGGAAGATGGTTGCAATTCTGGTGAGAGAAAGTGATGGTCTGCTCTAGGTAGTAGACATGGAAGTGGGATAGCATCTAAGTTTTTAGGAGGTAGAATGATATGGGACATTATGTTTGCTTGGATATGACTAATGGGCTAGGAGGAGTCCAGATTTATCTTGATCAACTGTGCGAATAGTGTTGTTACTTACTGAGATTGAGAAGAGCAGATTTGGTAAAGATAATGCCCAGTATTTGAATAATGCATGGTCCATCCAGGCAGACATTTTCAATAGGCAGTCTGAAGCTCTGAGAGAGATATGGGCTGGAGATAAAGATTTGAAGTCTTGATATTTATTTCAAATTGGTAAATGGGTTTTATAAGTTGGGATAATTTCCTTTTATATTTATGACAGATACATGTTAAGCTTATGCTAAAAGAGCTGCTTGCCAAATAACAGGCTTTCTGGAAGTATTTTGTTGGATGTGTTTTATTTCTAGTGTTATAATTGTGAAATTCAACCTAATTGATGCATGCTATTTTCATTTATTTATTTTCAGTTTTCGTGGCGTTTGGAAATCCATTGTAAGGAAATACTTTATGGTATTTAGCTCTTCTGTGGATAGACATTTAAATTGTTTCCTATTTTATCTATGCTGCTGTTGCCAGAGGCCTGGGTGGGTGGAATTCCTCCGTCACTAGTGGGACTGGGGCTCTTGGGTTACCACTGAAATAAGAATTTCCAGAAGCCCCCAGGGGAGAATGAGTGGTTTTTGTTTGCGTAAAGTTACATTCCTCGATTTGCAAAGTCCCATTGGGCTTAAACCAGTTCTGGAAAATGTGCAGCTGGGCCTCCAGCAGAGCCAAAAGCAAGGCGGGCCAGTATCCAGAGTTTCCTTCCATAGTGGAGCTGAGTCCAGTGTAGCATCAGGCTAATTACAGTCCTTTAGTCCACTGTGTGGGTCCCACATAGCCTTGAGCCACACGGGAGAATGCAGGGGAGCTGACCCCTGCAACGGGAGTTTCAAGAGGACAAGAGGGCTTAGAGCACAAGAGCCAGGAGAGGGAACTCCCTTTGTTCAGGAGTTTAAATATCAAATTTTCCCATGGTGGTGGCCATGCCTATTCTGGCCACCAACTTGTTCCCAAGTGACTGACAGGTAAGCATCCTCCCACATCATCCAGACCTTACTGGGCATGTATTTAAACTGCCTCTGTCCAGTCCCTTCCCCCATCAATTTGCAGGGAATAGACCTGTAGAGTGTTAACTGCAGCTTCCTGGCAAAGCTGTATAAATGGCATGCCTATATTATCTAGTCTTCCCTTAATTCCTTTCCTGTTGTTATTAAGGTTAGCCCTAGCCAGTTTGGCTCAGTGGCTAGAGCGTCGGCCTGTGGACTGAAGGGTCCCAGGTTTGATTCCAGTCAAGGGCACATGCCCAGGTTGCGGGCTTGATTCCCAGTAGGGGTGTGTGTGCACCCTCCCAAAGTATTTTTTTTACATTAAATCTTTTCTCCATTTCAATGTTAGATACACTGAATATAGTTTTTCACTACTTCCCCCCTCCCAAAAAAATAAAAGTTTTAAATTTTGACTGACTATATTTGATATCTAATATCTAAGTACAATATTGACTTGGGAGGCAGCCAATCAGTGATTCTCTTATCATCATTGATGTTTCTATCTCTCCCTCTCCCTTCCTCTCTGAAATCAATTATATATATATATTTACTAGAGGCCTGGTGCATGAAATTCATTCACTTGGGGAGGGGTCCCTCATCCCAGCCTGCACCCTCTCGCAGTCCAGGAGCCCTTGGGGGATGCCTGACTGACGGCTTAGCACTGCTGTGGAGGTGGCAGAGGCTTGCCAGCCTTGAGCCCAGCTTCTGGTTGAGTGGTACTCCCCCTGTGGGAGCGCACTGACCACCAGCGGGCGGCTCCTGTGTTGAACGTTTGCTGCTGGTGGTCAGTGCACGTCATAGTGACCAGCCATTCTGCCTTTAGGTCGATTTGCATATTAGCCTTTTATTACATAGGATATATATTAAAATAAATATCAATAAAATATTGATTGGCTCTCTGCCTGGAGCCCTTCCCTATGCCTTGGACCAAATGGAATCAATAAAGCTTTTTGCAGTAATAACAACAATTTTTTTTACATTAATCTGAATTTTATTTTTTAAAACTTATAATGGGCTCATATTTAATATACTACTTTTCACCATGGGGTTGTTTGTTAGTATAAAAGCTCTTATTTATCTCTTCCCTATTATAATGCCAATACAAAGTATTTTTTTTACATTAAATCTTTTCTCCATTTCAATGTTAGATACACTGAATATAGTTTTTCACTACTTCCCCCCCCCAAAAAAAATAAAAGTTTTACATTTTGACTGACTATATTTGATATCTAATATCTAAGTACAATATTGACTTGGGAGATAACAAAACAAAAATTGAATGAAAATATAGGGAAGAGACTCCTTAACAATGCAGGAGGCAGTAATTACAACTGAGTAGTGGCAACTTCCTAGGATTTTGGGCAAGAGTTTCCTTCTTCCAATTTCATGTGCTTTGAAAATTATGAGATTATTAGATACTATGCAAATTTCAGCCATCTTACTTCTTTGACCCTCTTTCTAACAAATAAATTATAGACTGCATTTTTCAGTGCATTATTTGTTGTGAAAAATAATTTTTTCCCATTTAACATATATAAATTTATTTCCATTTGTAGGGAAACTAAGAATGTAAAATTACCCTATTTACTATTTCTTGGGAACTTTTAGACACCAAAGCTCAGTTTTTAACCTGAATACTCAAAATATTTTCATGGCAAGGTTTGATTCAGGAGACCCTTCAAAGTCACACCTCTTTATTTCTCTTTTGTGCATATATCACCAATCAAGCACAAATGCCTGTAATGCAGAGAACCACACCTAAAAAGAGAACAATTGCATCTCCAGCTTCTACTGCTTCAACAACGGTCAACAACAAAAGCAGTGAAATGAAGACTGTGAACAATTGTGCTGAAACTGAGGTCATGATGTTGGGACCTAGAGATGGGTGGATTTTGAGTGCTGAAGGTTTTAAAGAAATGATATATGTATAACACTACCTGCCTTGAAATACTCCCTTCCTGGAGCTCGGAATGCTGAGGCTAAAAGGTTCCATGACAGCGCCTTCTAGGAAGCAGCCTGTGTCCCACTTGGGGGAAGCTGAGTGTTGCTTTGTGGGCACCAGGTCCATGGTGCCGTTTCTTGTAAATGGCCAGTGCGTGTCACAGCAGCTCCTGCATTGAGCATCTGCCCCCTTGTGGTCAGTGCGCGTCATAGCGACTGGTCGGATGGACACTTAGTATATTAGCCTTTTATCTCCTGTATATATATAAAAGGCTAATATGCAGTGTCCCTTGGGAGTTTGCACATTACTCTTTTATTAGATAGAATAGAGGCCTGGTGCATGGGAGGGGGCCACCTGGTTTGCCCTAAAGGGTGTTCTGGATCAGGGTGGGGGTTCCCTTGGGGCATGGGGTGGCCTGGGCGAGGGGCCTGTGGTGGTTTGCAGGCCGGCCACACCCCCCGGCGACTCATGCGGAGGCCCTGGTATCTGGGGTTTATTTATCTTCTTTTTTTTTTCTTTTTTTTGACAGGGGATAACTTTAACTTTATTTATTTATTTATTTATTTATTTATTTATTTATTTATTGTTCATAGCATCAGTTTATTTTTTTATTTTATTTTATTTTTTAATTTTTATTTATTTATTTTTAATTTCTTTATTGATTAAGGTGTCACATATTTGTCCTCATCCCCCCATTCCCATCCCACACCCCTCCCCACGGATGCCCCAACCCCCTGTTGAACTTAACCATTGGATAGGCTCATATGCATGCACACAAGTCCTTTGGTTGATCTCTCCCCCCTCCCCCCAACCTCCCCTATCCTCCCTCTGAGGCCCGCTAGTCTGATCGATGCCTCCTTGTTTCTGGTTCTGTTCTTGTTCATCAGTCTATGTTGTTCATCATTTCCCCTAGATGAGCGAGATCATGTGTCCCTAGAGATATACTTATAAGAACTGAATGTGAGACGAGCAATAATAGTTATGCTGACAGGCAAATGAATCAGTCTGTAGTGAGTTTCTTTCTGGACCAACAGTTCTTTAGAGACCCAATTTCAATGTCCACCAGTTCCTTATGTGTACATGTCAGCACTGACCCCTCAGCTCTGGATGGTGGACAAATGGTGGTAACGTAGGTCCAACTCCCTCTGGTTTGGTCTCGGCCTGACCCAGGGGCACGGCTTCATCCGGACTCAGGGGCACGTGGCCTCACCCAGACCCAGGGGCGCGTGGCCTCTCCCAGACCCAGGGGCGCGTGGCCTCACCCGGACCTAGGTGCGCGAGGCCTCACCCGGATCCAGGGACACATGGCCTCACCCGGACCCAGGGGCGCGTGGCCTCTCCCAGACCCAGGGGCGCGTGGCCTCACCCGGACCCGGGACCCAGCCTCACCCGGATCCAGGGACACATGGCCTCACCTGGACCCAGGGGTGCGTGGCCTCTCCCAGACCCAGGGGCGCGTGGCCTCACCCGGACCCGGGACCCAGCCTCTATTTATCTTCTATAATTGAAACTTTGTAGCCTTGGGTGGAGCCAAGGCTCCTGCTCACTCTGTTGCCGCAGCCATTTTTGTTGGGATTTATTTATCTTCTATAATTGAAACTTTGTAGCCTTGAGTGTAGGCCTGAGCTCGATTCCCAGTAGGGGGTTGTGCAGGAGGCAGCCAATCAGTGATTCTCTATCATCATTGATGTTTCTATCTCTCTCTCCCTCTCCCTTCCTCTCTGAAATCAATTATATATATTTACTAGAGGCCTTGTGTATGAAATTGCCTGGTGCATGAAATTCCTCCATCGCCGGGGGCAACTCAAGCCTCCTGCTCTCTCCAGCTCTGTGGCTGCTGCCATTTTTGTTGGGATTTATTTATCTTCTATAATGGAAACTTTGTAGCCTTGAGTATAGGCCTGGGCTGGCCAGGGCGGCAGGGAAGCTTGGCTTCCTCCATTGCCGGGAAACCCAAGCCTCCTGCTTGCTGCAGCTCCGTGGCCACAGCCATCTTGGTTGGGTTAATTTGCATACTCACTCCTGATTGGCTGGTGGGCGTGGCTTGTGGGTATAGCGTAGGTATAGTCAATTTGCATATTGCTCTTTTATTAGATAGGATTACCACCATTCATCTCCAGAACTCTTTTCAAAAAAAGTGAAACTCTGTACCCATTAAGCAATAACTTCTCTTTCTTCAGCCCCTGGCAGCTACCATCCCACTTCCTGTCTCTATGATTTTGAGTACTCTAAGTACCTCATATAAGTGGAACCACAGAATATTTGTATTTTTTTAACTGGTTTATTTGATGTCTCCAAGGGTCATCCATGTTGTAGCATATGTCATAATCCCTTCTTCCCTTCTTTTTAAATAAAGAACAGTTTATTGATTTTTTTTTAGAGAGAGAAGGAGGGAGAGAGAGGAACATCATTGGAGAGTGCAACACACATTGACATATGCATGTGCCCGTGACTGGAAATCGAACTGGCAACCTCCTGGTGTAACTGAGCCACACGGGCCAGGATATAATTTCCTCCATTTAAAAAAATATACATTTTATTGATATTTTTACAGAGAGGGAAAGGGATAGAGAGTTAGAAACATCGATGAGAGAGAAACATTGATCAGCTGCCTCCTGCACACCCCCTACAAGGGATGTGCCCACAACCAAGGTACATGCCCTTGACAGGAATTGAACCTGGGACCCTTCAGTCCTCATGCTGATGCTCTATCCACTGAGCAAAACCAGTTAGGGCAGTTTCCTCCATTTTTACAGAGATAGGTGTGGTTACCATTATTATTCCAGGAGCCTTTCTTACTGTCATCTTTACATATTCTAGATTTTAGTATATGTCATGTACATATCTCCATTCCTTATTGCATTAAAAGGCAAATCAAAATAGACTTGTCAGCAGTCAACAGAATCCTTTTATAAAATGGGTTGTTAGACACAGATTTAGATATGCTACAAGTCATACCATAAGGAAAATAAGATTCAAGCCAATCCATAAGTCTGTAACAGTTTAAGAGGCTGCTCTGTCTGGTGTAGCTTACTCTCTGTCTCACTTCATTACCAATAAACTCTTTCACTTAAAAAAAAAAAAAGAGTTTAAATAGTAGTTTATATTTCTTTTCCTTTGAATTGTGTTAAACACAAAACATTTTGAACTTATATGTTGTCTTAGTTTATACTTACTTGAAAGTGTCACATTAGCAGTTTTATTAAGGTAAATATATCATCCGTATACATACTGGTTTATCTATTTTTTTAAACAACATTTATTTGTTTGTTTGTTTGTTTGTTGTTGTTGTTGTTATTAATCCTCATCCAAGGATATTTTTCCATTAATATTTTAGAGAATGGAAAGGAGGGGGACAGACAAAGAGAGAGAGAGAAACATTGATGTGAGAGAGACACATCGATTGGTTGTTTCCTGCACACGCCCCATCAGGAACAGAGATCGAGCCTGCAACTGAGGTACATGCCCTTGACCGGAATCGAACCTGGGACCCTTCAGTCTGCAGGCTGATGCTTTATCCACAGAGCCAAACCAGCCACGGCTACATACCAGTTTATCTCTCTCAGTTAAGTCATCTGATGGCTTGGAATATTTTCCTGGTTTTTTGTTGTTGGTAATATTAGGTATCACCAGAAATTTGCAGCTGAGATGCTATAGATCAATAGGTGTTTAGTGAACATCTGTGTATCTGTAGTCCCTTCTTAGCCATTGTACATCAGTGGATTAGATGTAATGATGAACTGTGGACTTTGAATAAGTACTCAGTTTAAATGTAGGTATTACCGTAGTTGTATAGTCTCTTAAGTTGCACAATCTCCTTTAGAGTATAAGAATGGTTAAACTGGAGGATGAGGACTTGCTGATAGAAAGTCAAGTTTGAACTACAGAGATTCTTGGCTCCTCAGCAATATAGTTAATGTGATTGCATTAAGGTTACTGTAGCTAGACTATTCAAAGATGACCTAGTTTTTAAGACAATTTTGTGGACTACTGAAACACTTGATTGGTAAATTTGTGGGACAGATTTATAATCCATTCTTAAACAGTTAATGAAGTTATTTTGAAGTGATTGATCTGTGTATATGTGTTGCTTTTATTTTATTTTTAAAAATTTATCTTTATTGTAGAAAGTATTACAGATGTCCCGCCTTTCCCCCCGTTCTGTGTTTGCTTTTAATTTTGAGAATTTATCAGCAAAGGGTAACTATCTAACTATATAGTGACTATAGCTATACAAAATGAATCAGAGTTAGACTGTAATGAATCCTAATTTTATAGAAGACAAGAAAGCGCAAATCTTTATCTACTGTACCTTGTCTCATGGAGAGTTAGAACTAGATTAGCAGTCCTTGCATTTGTAGAAGTTAGGTTGTATTTAATATTAAAAGTGATAATATGGACTTTTGCCCCAGACTTCCCGAAAAAGAATATGAAGGTGTGTTTTTTTTCATCCAACTAATTAGTTTAAGCTTCCAGGAAGGGATTGAGAATGGAGAAGAAGTGGGGAACTTAGCCATTTGTTTTTCTTGATGATTGTTAATATGCATTCTCATAATTTCTAGTTGGGAATTTTTTTTCTCATTTTAGTTTCATGTGTCTGATATTTCTGGAAAATTTTCCAAACATCTATTTTAAAATATTAAATTAATCTATCCTATAGGACCATACTCTTGGTTCATCCAAGTATCAGGCCAGTCCCATTTTTCAAAATTTAAAAATTGTTTTCCAACTATTTTTGACTTATCTTAAAATTGATGTTTATTTTCAGCCCTTATCTTATTTGATCTCTTAGTAGCTTTTTGACATAGTTGATAACTCCTTCCTCCTTGATACACTTTTTTCATTTCCCTTTTACACACTTGATTTTTCTCTTGTTAGTTGCTCTTTCTCATTATATAAATATATATATATATATATATATATATATATATATATATATATATATATATATATATATATATATATTTTTGCTATTTCCCCTTGTTTTTCCAGATCTTTAATACTTGAATGTGCCAAACCTCAGTCCTTAATCCTCCTTTTCTATCTTTACTTTTTTTTTTTGGGGGGGGGGGGTGGGTAATGTCCAGTCTTGGGACTGTAAACACTATCAAATGCCTATGATTAGTAAAGTTATATCCCAAGTTCATTCAGACTTCTAAACTCCAGACTCAACATATTTATCCACCTATTTAATGTCACCCCTTACATGTGTATATAATAAAGATTTCAGAGTCCAGTCCAAAACTGAGTTTGGGATCTCTTCTCCCCAAACCTGTTCTGCCCATAGTCTTCTCCATCTCATTTGGTTGTAACTCTATCCTTTTGGCTGCTCCAGCCAAAGTCTTTGAATACATCTTTGATTACAGGTCTACCTTCTCACTGGTGTACCTGTGCACACATTCACATACCACATCTAGTCCATGAGAAAATCCTTGTGGCTCTACTTTCAAAATATATCCAGAATCTGAACATTTCTTAACACTTGAGTAGAATTTAGCTTTAGCCATCATCATCTGTTAACTGAAATCTCTAGTCTTCAGACTGATTTTTTTGCTTCCTCTTTTGTTTCCCTAAAATCTCACGCCAGCAGAATGATTCTTGAAAAAAATGAGTCATGTGTCTCATCCCTGCTTCAGACCCTTTGGTTGTTCCATATTTCACTTAGTATCTTTATTGTTGGATTACAAGGCTCATCATTGTGATGGGCTCTCTATCATTTATCTCAATTCCTCTCCTACACTTCTCTGCTTTGCTTTTTCATTTTCAGCCATGCTGGCTTCCTGGCTGTTCTTTGAACATACCAGGGCCACTGCATTGATTATTTTTTCTGCTATATCATCCTACTTGACCACCCTATTTAAAATTGTAGCTGTCTCTATCCCCACCCCTATTCTGACTTAAACAAAAAATAGCACTTACCACTTTATAGAACATTATCACATCGACTTATTTGATACTAGAGGCCCGCTGCACTAATTTGTGCACCGTGGGGTCCCTTGGCCTGGGCTGTGGGATCAGGCCGAAATTGGCTCTCCGGCATCCCATTAGGGGCCCTGGATTGCAAGAGGGCACAGGCCAGGCTGAGGGACCCCACCTGTGCACTATCGGGGCAAGAGAGGGACGTGGGAGGTTGGCTAGCGGGGGAGGGACCATGGGAGGGCTCCAGGGCATGTCTGGCCCATCTCACTCAGTCCTGATAGGACCCCAGGCACAAGCTAACCTACCAGTCGGAGTGTCTGCTCCCTGGTGGTCATTGTACATCACAGCGAGCGGTTGAGCGGCCTTAGCATATCATTAGCATATTACACTTTGATTGATTGAACATCCAACCAGATGACGGGACACTTAGCATATTAGGCTTTTATTCTGTAGGATGTTTGTTGTTTGTTGTCTGTCTTCCTCATTTAAATGTAAGGTCTGGGAGGGAAGGATCTTTGTTTATTTTATTCACATATGTCAAGGAATAGATATTTGCTCCTGTTTGTTATTAGAGAAAAGAAAGGGAAATAAATCTCAAATTTCCTCACTTGTATGAATTTTTCTAGTTTTGTGTTAATTTTTTTAAAGTTGCTTAATTTTTTTCCTATTTTTGATTAACTATTTTGATTCTTCTCTTTGAATGTTGAGGTTTTCTATTTGATTATTAGTTGAATGAAGTGAGGGGATCATGGAAGTATAATTTTACGGTGGTATTGGAATAAATTCCTCCTTAGCTCCTTTGAAGTTTCTTTTAGTGCCCCCTTTCTGAGGTGCTCAAGAAACCCACCAAAGGGCCCTCTTTCTTTTAGAAGTCCAAATCTTATATTATTCTGTATTCTAGAGTATTATATAAATTTCCCTTTTCTCACGATTAAGAGAAATTATAGGTATTGTAATGATTAAATTAAAAGAACATAGGCTTATCCTTGTATGTGGAAAAAACTGACTTTTTCCTTATTTCCTTGTAAATCTAGTTGTGAGGGTTATGCAATTATTTGTGTGTTCTTTTTTTATTTTCTGGTAACATCTAAATGAGGCTGGAGAAGTCATGAAAAAGTGGAATAACTTAGCTAGAGCAAGAGGGTTTTGGGAAGTTACACATAATCACATGTACACTGAGATGTAGGTATAGTCATCTTGAGTGGTTCCAGTCCCCAGGTTACATAATTGTTTTAAATGCTGCATCTATCCTTCCATTCAGTTAATTTACTTGGTAATTAACTGAACTAGGGATATATAATAAAATGAACCATCGTCTCTCTCAAGACCTCTTAGTTTATCCATCCAGACTAAATAGTTGACTTATCATATTGAGTGCCAAGCGCACTATTTGAAATGAGCATAGGGTGCTTTGTAGAGGTGGTGATGAGGTGCTTATACTGGGGAATAGATGCTGCCTCACTGTCACCAGTTTACTATCTTAAAATGGTTTATGGTGGGGCCAGCTGGCATGGATCAGTGGTTGAGTGTCGACCTATGAACCAGTAGGTCATGGTTCGATTCCCAGTCAGGGGACATGCCCGGGTTGTGGGCTCGATTTCCAGTGTGGGGCGTGCAGGAGTAGCCAGTCAATGATTCTCTCTTGTCATTGATGTTTCCATCTCTCGCTCCTTCTCCTTTCCTCTCTGAAATCAATTAAAAAATATTTTTAATGAAATGGTTTATGGTGGGAACATTGTCTTTAAAACCCTGAGCCTATTTATTACTCTCTTAAATTTGTATTCTTCTGCATCCTGTTTACAGATGTTTAAAAATTGCAGGGTTTCAACAGAGATGAGATACTATATATATAAAAGCCTAATCTGCAAAGTGTCGCCTCTGGAGTTTAACTCTCTGGTTTGATTGCTCGCTATGACGTGCGCTGACCACCAGGGGGTGGCGCGGAATGAAGGAAGGCCCCGGCTGGCTGCCGGCAGCTGCTAGGGACCCTACCCATGCACTAATTTCGTGCACTGGGCCTCTAGTGTGAAATGATTTTCTTTTTTGTTTTTTAAAATATGTTTTTCTGATCTTAAAGAAAGAGGAAGGGAGAGGGGGATATATAGAGAGAAATTTCAGTATGAGAGAGAAACATTGACTGGCTGCACATTGTTGTACTCACCCTGACCGTAGATCAAGCCTGCAACCCAAATATGTGACCTGACTGTGAATTGAACTGGTGACCCCCTCAGTGCACAGAACGATGCTCAACCAACTGAGTCACATTGGCCAGGGTGTGAAATGCTTTTATATATCTATATATCTATACACACACACACACACACACACACACACACACACACACACACACACACTAGGGGCCTAGTGCACAAATTCGTGCACCTTCAAAGGAATTGTGGGCCACGAGGCTGCGGTGGGCACAGTGGCGGGTCTCGGCCCATCCACTGCACCCCTGCCCGGCCCCTCCTGCCACGGCCCTGGTCCCTTGTCTGCCAGCAGCCCCGCTCCCACTGCTGCCGCTGCCACTCTCATGCACTGATGGCACCGGCCTTGCTTGCACCGCTGACGGCATGGAACGATTGGGGCCTGTGCCAGCAGCGGGTGCGAGCGGGGCCGGCACCGTCAGCAGGTGCGAGTGATGGCTGCTGCCCCGATCACCTCTCAGGGGCAGGGAGAGGTGGAGAAGCCCTCAGGGGTGATCGGGGCCAGCAGCCGCCGCTCACACCTGCTAATGGTGCTGAGCGATTGGGACCAGCACTGGGTGCCGGTTGTGGGTGTGAGCGGCGGCTCCAGCACTGGCTGCGGGTGCGAGTGGGACTGGTGCCGGCAGCAGCTGCGAGTGCCGGGTGGGACTGCGGCGCGCGGGAACAAACAATTTTTAGTAACCACCAGAGGCTCACCCCGATGATAGCGACTGGCGCCCTGCCTTGGCCTGGTGTCACTGCTCACCTGCTCCACCATCCCACCGTGGCCAATGCTCGCCATGTTCCGCACATACCCTCTGGTGGTCAGTGCATGTCATAGTGACCGGTTGTTCGGTTGTTCATTTGTTCCATTGTTCCGCCGTTCGGTCTATTTGCATAGTAGGGTTTTTTATATCTATCTATCTATCTATCTATCTATCTATCTATCTATCTATCTATCTATCTATCTAATTTTTAAATTGATTTCAGAGAGAAGAGGAGAGGGAGAGAGAGAGAGAAACATCAGTGATGAGAGAGAATCACTGACCGGCTGGCTGCCTCCTGAGCCCACTGCCTGGGCATGTGCCCTTGACTGGAATTGAACCTGGGACCCTTCAGTCCGCAGACTGACACTCTATCCACTGAGCCAAACCAGCTAGGGCTGAAATGCTTTTCTAAACAGCTGCTGTACTTTCATTGAAAAGTTCTGACATTCAGCAGTTTGCTAAGGTTTCTTCCAATTCAAGATTCTGTGATTCTGGTGTTGTTTCTCACTTCCTTTTAAGTTTTTTTTCTCTTTATTATTTTACATTACTAGACTATGTTCTCTTAATATAACAAATGCTATATCTTGCATGCAGGTGCCATGCCAGTTATAAAACACAGTGAAAATGTAAGGCAAAATTATTTTTATTATGTATTAATATGGATTTTGTTGTTAATGGAAGAATCTGGGAAAGTTGTTGATGTGATTTGTTTAGCAGCCCATGGAGAGAACCATGAAAGGCTCAGTATGTAGTTACCTACTTGCTCTGATTTGCATAGTACTTGAGCCTTAAATACCACTTCCAGTAGTGAAAAGGGTAATGGAGAACCATTAGAGGGGGAATATGACAGGTCTTGAATTGTAGTTGTTGACAGTTTTGTCGGGGCCTCATCCTAGATGTCCCTACCATCTTGCTTCTTTCTCTCATTGTGAGTCTGCTGGTAGTTCTATCTTATTTGAAATACTTGGTCATCCTGACAGTATTATCAGTCACAGAAATCTTTTCTACATAGAAATCTCATTTCCCCCACGAAGTTTATAGTGCTCTCTTCTCCCTACATGTATTGCCCATAACTGTGACAGGAATTCTTGAGAAGTAGACATGCCTGAGTTTGTTGGGATTGCAAGTGGAAATGCCTTCCTCCTCAGTCTTTATTTTTCTGAGCCCAGTTGAACGCAATATTATATAGCTGTGATTTTGCAGTTTTTTTTCCTTAACCCTCCTTTTTTCCTCATTAAAGTGATGTTAACCCTCTGTAGGTGACTGGTGCCTTCATTCTAGCTTTGCACGCTCTATTGTGAAAACTGGATGGGGCTGTTAACCAGTCATTAGTCACTGTTGATTTATTGATTCCAACATAATAGATAGGCCATCTCTTCTTCCACCATCTTCTTTCATGGCATTGTAGAAGGATGTTAACTCCCACTGCAATTATAGTGCCATTTTACCTGCTTGAATATGCTAAATAACTCCCTGGACAAGAAATTCAGGCTGTTAAGAGAAGGGCGGATGAAATGGAAACAGCTTTCTAAAGTACTGCTGATTTTGTGTGTGTGTGAGGGAAAAAAAATCTCATTTCCTACCTGCTCAGAATAAAACATTAGACTAGGTTTCCTGTAAATAGCATCACCACAAACACATGAGTACTGAGTTGTACTCTGACTTTAAGACCTTACTGTGGCTATTATAGTTATGGCAACATTAGGTGATAGGAACGTTTCAGCTCCATTATAATCTTACTAGAGGCCCGCAGCACAAAAGTCATGCCAGGGGCTCAGCCCTCGCAGCCCTTGCAGCCCCGGCTGGCCCTCACATCCCCGGCTGACCCTTGCAACCTCGGCCGGCCCTCGCAGCCCCTCCCAGCCTCGGCCGGCCCTCGCAGCCCCTCCCAGCCTCGGCCGGCCCTGGCAGCCCCTCGCAGCCTCGGCTGGCTCTCACAGCCCTGCTTCATCCAGAAGGACTTCTGGAAGGTCGTTTGGCTGTTCGGTCTAATTAGCATATTAGCTCTTTATTATTAAGACTAGAGGCCCAGTGCATGAAATTCATGCATGGGCGGGGGTACCCTCAGCCCAGCCTGCACCCTCTCTAATCCGGGACCCCTCGGGGGATGTCCGACTCCCGGTTTAGGCCTGATCCTGGGCCTCGGGCCTAAACCGGCAGTCGGACATCCCTCTCACAATCCTGGACCGCTGGCTCCTAATTACTCACCTGCCTGCCTGCCTGTTTGCCCCTAACTGCCCCCCGTCTGGCGCCTGATCGCCCCTTACTGCCTCTGCGTGCCGACCTGATCCCCCCAACTGCCCCCTCTGCTGGCGTGGTTGCCCCTAACTGCCCCCCACTGCCGGCCAGGTTGCCCCCAACTGCCCCCTCCCTGCCAGCCTGGTCGCTCGTAACTGCCCCCCTCTGTTGGCCTGGTCGCCCCCAATTGCCCCCCCCCCCCACTGGCCTAGTCTCTTGTCACTACCCCATCTGCCAGCCTAATCGCCCCCAACTGCCCCCTCTGCCAGCCTAATTGCCCCTCACGGCCCCTGCCAGCCTGGTCACCCCACGCAGCCTGCTTGTTCGGTCGTCCCTCACTAACCCCCCTGCTGGCCTGGTCATAGGCAGCCATCTTGTGAGGGTGTGAGGGTGAATTTGCATATTACCTATTTATTATGGAGAATGGGACCACCATCATGTATATGGTCTGAAGTTGACTGGAAGAAAGGTTGTTAGGCTGCACGTGACTGTATATGTTCAGTAGAAATCAACAACTAAATCAAATCTTAAGTTGGTCATTTCAACTAATTTGCTTGAAAGAAGAAGTTTGAGTCAAGCTGAAGAAGTTGAAGTTTGAGTCAAGCTGTAACCTTTTTACATATAAAGGTTAAACAAAGAGAGTTTTTGACAGTGAAAATTGTGGAGTTTCTTTATTGAGTCAACAAACAAGTTGAGTATACTGCCAAGGAAGAAGTGAACAATGATAGAGATATATGTGAGATGCTTTGGGGGCACAGAAGGGACATCTAATTGAGCTTGAATGGGTGGGGGAAGAGTTTCTAGGAGGACCCACATCCTAGGAAGGTAATGTCTAAACTTTTTTCTTTCCCTCTTTATTAGCTTTAAAAATTATTTAAAAATGCATAGTTATTGCAAATACTAAAGAATCCAGAAATACGAGTAGCAAAAGGTGTAAATCCCTAATTATACACCCTGCTCTCTAATCCCCATTCTCCAAAGTTGTCATTAATAGATTGGTGAATATGTTTCCAGATTTTTTTCTGTGTGTATACTATCAAAGTTTTTCTCCACAAAATTGGCCTCATATTATGTTTAATTTTGTAACTTGCTCCCCCCCATGTAATAGTCTATTGTGTTTTTCCATGTCAGTAGATATATATCAATCTCATTTAAAAACTTGCTGCCTCACATAATGGTATGGCTTACTACCATTTATTTACATTATTTTCGATTGCTGGACATGTAGGTTTCCAACCTATTATAAACAATGAATATCGTTCTACCAAATTATTTATTTTCTTTTGTGAATTAAGTTTTAAATGATGAGTAGCATATAGTAGGTGAGGAGTATGAGGATTAATGTGAAGGAGAAACGTTTTCTGATTAAGGGAACAACATATACTTTCAAAAAACACTGCTTAGGAAAATGACAGACTTAGGGAAGAAGCATTTCTGTTTTTATGCTTTGAAAATAAAGCACCTCTTGTTTTCCTGAACTGTGTGTTAGAGTATCTTATTTTATGGAATAGACACCTATTTACTGAATAATTTATTAATACATAATTTTCTTTGTGAGATTAAAATGTTTTTCAATAAATGTAACCAATGGAGAAGTGGGATCACAAGCTGATAAAAATGACTATTCAGAAGTTTCACAGAGGTTAAGTGGATAGTTATGGGAATAGAGCTTATATATTAGCTATCTCATCTTTCTTTTGTCTAATTGAGAATTTCTTATCTAGAGTTTAAAATAGTTTTCTGAGTTGCTAGTCCCCACTACTATCCAACTGAAACAAATTTTGTTTAATTAAAAAAGATAATGATTAGGAAGTTGCTAGTTTATCAAGAAGATATCTGAAAATGGTATATATGGCTTATAGTAGATGAATTGCATTTTGTTGTATATTACTCTTAACAGTAAAATTTTATTATACTTCAAAAGTTTTAGTTGCTGCTGTTTTGTTCCAAATTTCTAATTTTTGAAAGTTGCTTGTAGTGTGACATCAAGTACTATAGTATTATCCTATCTAATAATATAGCTAGTTTGGCTCAGTGAATAGAGCGTCAGCCTGCAGACTGAAGGGTCCCGGGTTCGATTCTGGTCAGGGGCACATGCCCAGGTTGTGGGCTTGATCCCCATTGGGAGGTGTGCAGGAGGCTGCCAATCAATGATTCTCTCTCATCACTGATGTTTCTAACTCTCTCCTCCCTTCCTCTCTGAAATCAATAAAAATATATTTTTAAAAATAAGGAAAAAAAATAATGAAGAGGGGATATGCTAATTACCGTCACACCACCACAAAGATGGTGGCACCCACAGCCAATAAGGAGGTAATATGCTAATTGACTGCCACACCCTCAAATATGGCGGTGCCCACAGCCACAAGATGGTGGTGCCCAGTCCCCTCAGCCCTGCTGGGCAGCAGGCGCGTGGCACAGCCGGGCCCGCCCCCAGGCATGTCCGGCTGCTACACACGCTTGCCTCTGGAGTCCCCCAGTTCCCTCAGCCCCCCAGCTGCCCAGGGCCGGCCTGAGGCGCAGGCAAGCCTAGGATGGTGGCTGCCCAGTCGCCCAAGGCTGGCCCGAGGGACGACCAAATGACTGAACATGCAGGCTGCATGGGGCGACCAGGCCAGCAGGGGGGTTAGTGAGGGATGACCAAACGACTGAACAAGCAGGCTGCGTGGGGCGACCAGGCCGGCAGGGGGTTAGTGAGGGACGACCAAATGACTGGACAAGCAGGCTGTGTGGGGCGACCAGGCCGGCAGGGGGGTTAGTGAGGGACACCGAAACGAGTGAACAGCAGTATGCGTGGGGCGACCAGGCCGGTGGGGGGATGCAGTTGGGGAAACCAGGCTGGCAGAGGGGGCAGTTGGCGATGATTAGGCTGGCAGGGGGTCAGTGAAGGGTGACTAGGCTGGCAGGGGGAGCAGTTAGGGGCAGCCAGTCTGGCAGAGGGGGGTAGTTGGAAGCGACTGGGCAGGCAGGCTGGTGAGTGATTAGGAGCCAGTGGTCCCAGATTGGAGAGGGTGCAGGCTGGGCTGAGGGGACCCAACCCCCATGCACAGATTTTGTGCACCAGGCCTCTAGTATTTTTATCATAATCCTGACAAGTAAGAATATTTGCTCATTTAAAAAACAACAACTAGACTGTATGTCCCTCAGCTCAGCCTGCACCCTCTCCAATCTGGGACCCCTTAAGGGATGTCCGACTGCCCATTGAGGCCCAACATCCCTCTCACAGTCCAGGACTGCTGGCTCCCAACCGCTCGCCTGCCTGCCTGCCTGATTGCCCCTAACCGCTTCTGCCTGCCAGCTTGATCACCCCCTAACCACTCCTCTGCCAGCCTGATCGATGCCTAACTGCTCCCCTGCCGGCCTGATTGCCCCTAACTGTCCTCCCCTGCCACCCTGGGTCCCCCTAACTGTCCTCGCCTGCAGGCTTGGTCACCCCCAACTGCCCTCCTCTGTCGGCCCGGTCACCCCCAACTGCCCTCCTCTGCAGGCCTGCTCACCCCCAACTGCATTCCCCTGCAGGCCTGGTCACCCCCAACTGTATTCTCCTGCAGGCCTGGTCACCCCCAACTGCCCTCCCTTGCAGGCCTGGTCCCTCCCAACTGTCCTCCCCTGCTGGCCTGATCGCCCACAACTGCCCTCCCCTGCTGGCCATCTTGTGGCAGCCATCTTGTGTCCACATGGGGGCAGCCATCTTGTGTGTTGGAATGATGGTCAATTTGCATATTACCTCTTTATTATATAGGAATCACATTGGAAATAAATATCTCATGATCTCACTTATATGTGGAATCCAATGAAGAAAATAAATTGATGAAGAATACAGATCCTGAAACATGCAACAGACTGACATATTTCAGAAGAGATTAAACAAAGAATTTATATGCATATATACATAGTTCATGGACAAACAATAGTGGGGTAAAGCTTGGGGGGAGGGGACAGGAGGTAGATGGAGGAGGTTAAGCGTGGGGGGAAGGGGGACACTTGTAATACTTGCAGCAATAAAGTTTTAAAAAAATACATTGGCAATAAATGGAACATTAAACAAGGGTGGCATCCTTCTGAGCTATTTCTAAAAGTAAAAGATTTTCTTTTTGGTTGCCAAGGATGCTTGGCTGTTTGGTTACTTGTTGAATAGAAATCTGAACCTTTGTAAGGCTCAACTTCTAAAATTTCTTACTCATTTAAAAAAATATATATATATGCTAAGTAGTTCTAATTAGTTTTATTAATTTAAAAAGTATAAATGCTTTAAGTAAATCAGCCCAATGTGTTCTCTCATTACCTTAAACAATAATTGTATTATTTATTATATTTCATGATTATGAAATATTTATACTTTAATAATTTTTAAGCATTTATATCTATTTTTTTTTACTTAGAGTAATTTTTAAGAGTAAAGTATACATTTAAACACATAAAATAACTTATTTTATATGTAATTTTTTTTAGGGCTGCTTTAGAAGAAGTAGAAGGAGATGTGGCAGAATTGGAACTAAAACTTGATAAGGTAAATTTTACTTTTTAAAGTTTTAAAACATTCTTATTTTCTATAAATAATAATTTGTGCCTATAATAGTAGATGATTCACATTACTTCTTTTATCTCTGTGTGGGTAAATGCTATTTTTATCCCAATTTTACACATGAGAAACTTGAGGCTAGGAACAATAACTAGCTTGTTGAAAATTTAATCAAAGTGCCAGATTAAGAATTTGAACTGTGTCTGATTTTATTTTTTTTGAAAGCTTATTGATTTTAGAGGGAGAAAGGAAGGAAGAAAGAAAGAAAGAACGAGAGAAAGAAAGGAAAAAAGAAATGAGAAAGAAAAAGAGGAGAAAAGAAAGAAAACTGATTTGTTCTTCTACTTATTTATGCATTCATCGGTTGATGCTTGTATGTGCTCTGACTGGGGATTGAACCTGCAACCTTGACAATGCTCTAAACAACAGCTGACCAGCCAGGGCCTCGTGTCTGACTTTAAAGCTCACTATATATTCTTTATATTGTTGAAAGTTTCTTCCCTTTTTCTCCACCAAAAAGACTGTAACTATCTTTTTTGATGCTTATAAATTTGTAAGTTCCTGTTTATAAATTTGAGTGTGGCCATGTTCAAATATACAATACAATACAATACAATACAATACAATACAATAAATACAATAAAATAAAATATAATAAAATAAAATCTCATTATATTTTTAAAAAGCTATTGCCAGAATACTTAATATATATTTAATAATTAATATTAAGTGGTCATATTCTCTGTAAAGCTAAATGTACATGGATTACTATCTTCTATATGAATTATTGATAATCTTGGCTTTTTGCTTCTACTCAAGAGACATTGTCTGCTATACAACAGGCAGAAATATGAGAATGACTGGACATGGCTTCTGATCTTTTTTTTAAATACATTTTTATTGATTTCAGAGAGGAAGGGAGAGGGAGAGAAAAATAGAAACATCAATGATGAGAGAGAATGACTGATTGGCTGCCTCCTGCATGCCCCCCAACTGGGCATTGAGCCTGCAACCAGGGCATTTGCCCTGACTTGGAATGGAACTGCGACCTCCTGGTTCATAGGTCAGTGCTCAACCACTGCGACATATCGGCTGGGTGTTTCTAATCTTAAGTAACCATTATTCAGTGAAAAATTTCTGGAAATAAATCAGATGCATATATTTAAATTATCTTTTTTGAAAATAGTTTTTATTTATATAATTACTAGAGGCAGGGTGCACGAATTCATGCATGGTTGGAGTCCCTAGGCCTGGCTGGCAATTAGGGCCGATCAGGGCTGGGCTGATTGGGACCTGCCAGCCGGGGGGAGGGGGGGAGGGACCACGGGCCAAACGGGGCTTGCTGGTGTGGGGAGGACAGGACGCGGGAGGTTGACTGCAGGCCTCGAGGAGGGAGCCGGCCCTTGGCCCTCCTAGGAAAGGGGCTGCGTCCACTGCCACCCACCCCCAGTTCCCCATCCCAGCCCGGGGTCCGAAGGCCCCATCAGGGTCAGGAGAGGAGGCGACTGTCACCGGGCCAGGCATGAAAGGAATGGCCGCTGCCACTGGCCAGCCACAGGAAGTTGGCTGTGGGAGCGCACTGACCACCAGGGGGCAGCTCCTGTGTTGAACGCATCATAGCGACTGGTTGACCGGTCATTCTGGTCGTTCGGTCATAATGGTTGCTTAGGGTTTTATATATATAGATGATAAATGGTATTGCTATGTAAAGCAATGCTTCTGAAACTTTACTGTGCTTAGATTCTTATCACCCGGGGATCTTATGTGAAAATACAGATTCTGATTTAGTAAGTCTGGAGTATCTGAGATTCTTTGTTTCTAACCTAATTCCAGGTAATACCTATGCTGTTGTTCCAGGACTGCACTTTGAGTAGCAAGGATATAAAAATTAGTCTGCTGATTTTTTCAAATGTTTTGAAATCTTGAAATATACATACATAGGTATATAATGTAAATAGTATAGAAACTATATAAAACAGTATTAGTTATATATGTAAAACATACAAATTTTAGAAGCATTTTGTTATACAGTATGTTTTTGGATTTTTATAAGGTAGGTAGGACAAGTGGTATTATTCCCATTTTAGAGATGATAATACCAAAGCCCAGATGGCAAAGGGGATTTGCTTCATATCACAGTTAGAAGAGGCAGAATCAGGATTAGAACCCATATGTTTTTATTCTTAGTTCAGTGCTCTTGTGCACCACTGTATTTCTGGATCCATGTTGGGGGAGCACATACCACTTGGAAATTTTCTGAGGAAGACTAACAAGCTTCCAGGCAAGTGTTTTTAAGAATTAATGTTATGATTTTTGATAAGAATATTGTTTTTAAAACTTTACTTTTTACTTAAAAGTAAGTGTCTGGGATTATTATTGTTATACTAGAGGCCCGGTGCACGAAATTTCATGCACTGGGCGGGTCCTTCAGCCTGGCCTGCGCCCTCTCGCAATCCGGGATCCCTTGCTCCTTACCACCTGCCTGCAGTGGAGGCTGGAGAGGCTCCCGTCACTGCCGCTGCCCTCGCCAGTCATGAGCCCAGCTTCTGGCTGAGCGGCGCTCCCCCTTGGGAGCACACTGACCACCAGGGGGAAGCTCCTGCATTGAGCGTCTGCTCCCCGGTGGTTAGTACATGTCATAGCGATAAGTCGTTTCGCCCTTCGGTTGGTTTGCATATTAGGATTTTATTATATTAGGATAATTCCTGAGGTATTATATTTGTTTTTAAGCACTCTTTAAAACAGTTCTTAAACCCTTAAGGTAGGCAACAGAAGATACCATTTTGATTTTCTGGTAGATTTATGAGAGAATATATAAAAGGCAAGGTTTTTTTTAAAGAATCACAGAGTAGTATAATAGGGCATCTATTCTCTGGGTAGAACTGCATGTAAATCACATGAAATTTTTTGGGGGGTTGAGGAGAGCCTTACAATTTAAAGTATCGAAACAGTCCACTGACAGAATTTTTGTTAATGACTTTGCTTTTAAGAGTGTTTTTTTTTCTTTTATATCATTTAGTTGGAGTTGGAAGACTAGTAGAATTCTAAAACCAAAAGATTCAAATCCAAAACTAGTTATTAAAGTATTGACATTTTGCTCTCAAAGGGCTACTTAAAGGCACCCATGGAAACTTTGACTTTTAAGGAAATGTCATCTATCCAAAAAGAAGTTCCATAGTTATTTTTATATTTTTCTAATTTAAGATCTTAATTCCTTATAAATTTACTCTCCCAAATTCTTAAACTATTATCTATCATTTTTCACTTTAGAAATATGAGGAGTTAACATAGAGCAGAGAGCCTGAGAGGTGCTAGAATGGTTGTTATTGAAGGTGGTGACATTGAAGGACTAGTGGAGGGGAGAGGTTGCCCAAGACTAGTTTAGTGATTTCATAACTTTGTGCAGGGCGAGTTTCACCTTTAATATTGTAAATCATGCCAGCAACAGGTTAAACTAGCTTGATGACTTAGCTTATATTTATTTTGCTTATAATGTATGCCACTCTTCCTCATGAATATTGCTTCATGAGTGGCATTGCTTTAATGGGTCCAATTATTTGTCCGTTGTGGCAGGTATTCGGGCATTGACATCATAGAGTATCATAGTTGCCATCTAGACAATTTCTGTATCTGCTGCATTTTCTCACTGGAATACTTGCTCCCTATTTGTTAAGTAGATACCCTTTAAATCACAGCTCAGTTGCCTGGCTGGTGTGGTTCAGTGGTTGAGCATCAACCAATATACCAAGAGGTGGTTGATTTGCTTGGGTTGCAGGCTTGATCCCCATTGGGGGTCTGCAGGACATAGCCAGTTGATGTTTCTTTTTCTTATTCTCCCTAAAAAAAACCCCCACCAAAAACCATATTTTAAAAAAATCACAGCTCAATTACTACCCAACTTAGGTTCTTTTTCTAGTATTGCATTGCTACTTGTACAAACTTCCATTTAAATTATGATATTGTAATTTTTGTTTTTTAGCAGTTATGAGACAAAGCCTAGAACAAGGCTGCCTACATTTGAATGTGGTTGTACCACTTACTAAGCTATATGGTCTTGGACAAGTTCCTTAGCTTTCCTATGCTTCAGTTTCTTCATCTCCAAAATAGGGAAAGAAGAGTTTCTGTCTGTCTTATAAGCTTACTGGAGGCCTAATGCATGACATTTGTGCAAGGGGGTTGGCCCTCACAGCCGCGGTGGCTGCCTCGGCCCTCGCAGCCCTGGCTTTGTCCAGAAGGTCATTCTGCTGTCTGGTCTAATTAGCATATTATGCTTTTAGTATTATAGATTATGAGAATAAGGTATGTTGATACATGTTAAGTGCTTAGCACAGTTCTTGGCACATAATAATGTTAATGATAATGGTGTTCAACAGATTATTAGCTCCTTGAAAACAGGCTGTCTTTAGGGAAAAATAACCCTCTTTATTTCTTGTGCACTTAGAGTACCAACTTATAAGTTTTACTTATCTCCAACCTTTACAACAATGTTGCAGAGTTGTTATTATACCAAATTTGCACATAGAAAAAGTGAGAGTTAGAGAGGATCTTTCTTACTCAAGGGTAGTCAGCAAATAAGTTATTTGTATTTCCATTATCTGGCAAGTGCCCATGGCATAGTTTTCACTTCAGTAAAAAAAAACAAAAACCAACAAACACCACAGTTTAATGAATTGGGACTACTAGCTTGATAATTGTGACTAATTTGACATTTGCTCTTAGGTAAAATTCTTCCCTCTTCCTAGGCTTATGTTATTCAGTTCTATCTCAGTCATAACTGTTATCTAGTATGGATTTTGACAACTGGCAAAGTATCTATCACCAAGTTAGTCTTTCTTCTGAGTAGCAGCAGTGTATATATGGTTCAGCTATATGACAATTACATTTTCTCTCCAACTCCTGTAATAGTGACCTCTATTCTAATATTGATACCTATTTTCATTGCCATGTTCTATGCCTCACCAATCAAAATTCTAATCTTTGAGATTTGGAATGCTGATGTCTTACTTTCTGACTTGAATCTCCAGTTCTTCCAGTTACAATCTTTACTCGTAAGGCTTCTGTTCTTCAAGCTCATCTAGACCCCTAGTCTTTTAATTTATCTACTTCTGATATTTCAGCGTTCTTTTAAATTCACTTTCCTTTCAGTGCACCCTTTTTTTGGTAATTATTTTTTTAAGATAAAATTCACTTAACATAAAATTCACCATTTTAAAATGCACAATTTAGTAATTTTTAGTATATTCACAGTGTTGTGCAATCATAACCACTGTCTAATTCTAGAACATTTTCTTCACCCCAAAAGGAAATTCTGTACCTTTAGCTGTCACTCCTACCCTCTCCCAACATCCTCTGGCAACCACTATTCTACTTTCTGACTCTGGATTTCCCTGTTCTGGACATTTCATGTAAACAGAATCATATAATATTTGGCCCTTTGTGACTGACTTCTTTCATGTAGCATAATGTTTTTAAGGTTTGTCTGTTTATGTTGCAGTGTATTCCAACATTTCTTTTTTATGGCTGAATAAAATGCCATTGTATGAATATACCACATTTTGTTTGTCCATTCGTTGATTGTGATGGGTTGTTTCATTTTTTTGGATGAATAATACTGCTACAAAACCTATCAGGCTACTCTTAATTTTATTACAATATTATTTCTCTTCTGGAGACCTTCACTTCCCTTCCATAATACCTACTTTATGGAATTCTCACTTTATTAGTCCAACCATCTATACTCTTTTACCCTATATCTGGGCTATAAAAAGCCGTACAGGAGAAGCTATACAACTGTTTGGTGAAACCAATCAGTAGAGCTACATATTCCTGGAATTCTTGATGGAAATGATTTTTTACGAGATTCTATCAGGTTTATTTTGTTACCTTAAGCAGCCCTTATACTTCTGTTTTCTCAAAGACTTACCACTTTATTCTTTATTCTTAGTAATGACTAAGACTCTTCCTTCCTTTTGGTGGGAAAACCTTTGTTTCCTGCCCCTGATCTAGAAATTTAACAGAACCCATCCTTGTGCCGCGCCAGCACAGCCAAGGGTTCGGGGAGCCTGAGCGGGGGCGACAAAGGATGGAGAAATGATAGACAAAGAGAAAAAGCTGGGTCTAGGTGGATCTTCTGTGCCTTGCTGAGGCCACAGAACCCATCCAGACTGCAAAGCTGAGGCTTTATTTATAATCAGGGACAAACAAGGTAATCTGCAATGTTGTTGTAAGTTTCACTTGTTTTGGCAGCACTTGCTGCCCCTCCCACAGCCCACTAGCTACCCAGGAAAGATCTAGGGAGCAGTTACAAGATCAAGCCTAATTATGCTTAGAGGACTGAGCCCTCCAAGCTGGGACTTGTTTGCGACTTTGCCAGCAGGTCAGTCCGAGGCTTAACCCTATAACCGCTTCCTACAGTCCTTATCTTTTTCTGTTTTTCCTCCCATTCACGTGGTAAAAGTATCCCTTTTCTTATGCAGTCCCAGACTCGAACTCCTCAGGACTTTGCTTTAGCCACCTTTCTCCTTCCCCTTGTATACTACCTCTTTATTTTAAGTAGATAAAATAAATGTCTCTTGATTAAAAACAAAACAAAAGAAAACCTCACTTCTGACAAGGAAGTGCAAATCTTTGTTGAGTTATTACCATGTGCCAGTAGCAGATTGGGCTAAGATCTTTAAGGGTGTTATCTTGATTCTTTTATAGTAACCTTATTTGGTTTGATACCAGTTACCAAATCATACAGAAGACACTGAGGCTTGTTGAGGTGAATGAGGTCAGTCAGGATTACTTTGATGGTTAAGTATAGCAGCAGGATTTGAATCTAAGCTGCTTGAGTCCAGAGCAGCTATCCATAACAAGACTCTGTATATGTACCGTACTTTCTGGCGTATAAGACGACTGGGCATATAAGATTTTCTTGGGTTAAAAAGTCGTTTTATATGCCAGAAAATACGGTATATTGGACTATATTGATGGGATTAGATGTAATGGATTAGATATATTGGACTACCGTTTTTTCCGGTGTATAAGACGACTTTTTAACCCAGGAAAATCTTATACACCCAGTCGTCTTATACCCCGGAAAATACGGTATATATGTATATGCATATATGTGTGTGTGTATATATGTGTGTGTGTATATGTGTATGTATGTATATACACTGAGTGGCCAGATAATTATAATCTCTGAACGCATAATAATCTGGCCACTCAGTGTATATATATACATATTAGAGGCCTGGTGCATGAATTCGTGCATGGGTGGGGTCTGGCCAGCCTGGCCAGGGGGAGGGTACATGGGCGGTTGGCCGGACTGCCTGCTGGTCGAACTCCTGGTCAAGGGGACAATTTGCATATTAGCCTTTTATTACATAGGATATACACTGAGTGGCCAGATTATTATGCGTTCAGAAATCATAATAATCTGGCCACTCAGTGTATATGTCAAATAGTTGACATAAAACGTATAATATTATGTTAGTTTCAGGTGCACAGCATAGTGATTCAACATTTATATACTTTATAGTGATTACCACAGTAATTTTAGAAACCATCGGTTGCTCTATATAGTTAAAATATTATTGACTCTATTCTATGCTATACATTATATCCCCTTGTCTTATTTCATAACTAGAAGTTCATACTTCCTAATCCCCTTCCTCTTTTTTGCCTAATTCCCCACCCCACCCCTTTGCTATCAGTTTGTTCTCAGTATATGAGTTTGTATTTTATTTCATTTATTTAATTTTTTAGTAATTGTCTTACTCTTTCCGACTTATTTTACTTAACAAAATACTTTCTAGGTTTATCCATGTTGTCTCATATGGCAAGATTTCATTTTTTTTGGCTGAGTAATATTCCACTGTATGTATGTATCATGTCTTCTTTATCCATTCATCTATAGGATGCTTCCATATCTTGGCTCTTGAAACAATGCTGTGATGAACATAGGGGTGCATGTATCTTTTACAATTACTTTTTGTTTTCTTCAGATAAATACCCGAAGTATTTATCTGAATCACTGGATCATTCAGTAGTTCTATTTTTACATTTTTGAGAAATATCTAGACTCTTTTTCATAGTGGCTGCACTAATTTACAGTCCTACCAACAGTGCACATATTTTTCCCATATCTTCTCCATCGCTTGTTTGTTGTCTTTAATAATAGTCATTCTGACAGATGTGAGGTGACATCTCATATGGTTTTGATTCACACTACATATTAATATATCAAAAGCTCTCAAAAGTTTAGTAATAAAGAAACTGTTTAACTTTCTAAACTGAGTTTTCCAGGTTTATTTGATCACAGATAAATAAATATACTGTGGAATATACTGTAGACTATATATTAGGAAACATTGACCTATCATATATCTTCTTTATGTACATTTCATAAATTGCTGTAATCTCACTACAGCCCTCCTAGTCAGTTTCTCTTAAAACTATTCTTGCCCAGGGACGCTGGTAACTTTCTGTCACCAAATTAAAAAAAATACACACACACACACACACACACACACACACACACACACACACACACTAGAGGCCTGGTGCATGAAATTCGTGCACGGGGTGGGGGAAGGCAGGTGTCCCTCAGCCCAGTCTGCACCCTCTCCAATATGGGATCCCTCTCACAATCCAGGACTGCTGGCTCCCAACTGCTCACCTGCCTGCCTTCCTGATTGCCCCTAACCGCTTCTGCCTGCCAGCCTGATCACCCCTAACCACTCCCCTGCCAGCCTGATTGATGCCTAACTGCTCCCCTGCAGCCTGTTTGCCCATAACTACCCTCCCCTGCAGGCCTGGTCATCCCTAACTGCCCTTCCCTGCAGGCCTGGTTGCCCCCAACTTTCCTCCTCTGCTGGCCTGGTCACCCCTAACTGCCCTCCCCTGCAGGCTTGATCGCCCTCAACTGCCCTCCCTTGCAGGCCTGGTCCCTCCCAACTGCCCTCCCCTGCTGGCCATCTTGTGGTGGCCATCTTGTGTCCACATGGGGACAATTATCTTTGACCACATGGGGGCAGCCATCTTGTGTGTTGGAGTGATGGTCAATTTGCATATTATTATCTTATTAGATAGGATTAGAAAGGACAGAGGCCTGATGCACAGGTGGGGGCCGGCTGGTTTGCCCTGAAGGGTGTCCCGGATCAGGGTGGGGTTCCCTTGGGGTGTGGAGTGGCCTGGGCGAGGGGCCTGTGGTGGTTTGCAGGCTGGCCACACCCCCCGGTGACCCAAGCAGAGGCCCTGGTATCTGGGATTTATTTATCTTCTATAATTGAAACTTTGTAGCCTTCAGCAGAGCCAAGCCTCCTGCTCACTCCTTGGCCGCAGCCATTTTTGTTGGAATTTATTTATCTTTTATAATTGAAACTTTGTAGCCTCGAGTGAAGCCAAGCCTCCTGCTTGCTCCGTGGCCGCAGCCATTTTTGTTGGGGTTTATTTATGTTCTATCATTGAAACTTTGTAGTCTTAAGCGGAGGCCAAGGCAGGCCAGGGCTGCGAAACTTGGCTTCCTCCATTGTCAGGGGAAACTCAAGCCTCCTGCTCTCTCCAGCTCTGTGGCTGCCGCCATTTTTGTTGGGATTTATTTATGTTCTATAATTGAAACTTTGTAGCCTTAAGCGGAGGCCAAGGCAGGCCAGGGCAGGTGGAAAGCTTGGCTTCCTCCATTGCCGGGGAAACCCAAGCCTCCTGCTCTCTTCGTGGCCTCAGCCATCTTGGTTGGGTTAATTTGCATACTTGTTCCTGATTGGCTTGTGGGCATGGCTTGTGGTTGTAGCAGAGGTACAGTCAATTTGCATATTACTCTTTTATTAGATAGGAGATATGTATATATATATATATATATATATATATATATATATATATGTATATACACTGAGTGGCCAGATTATTATGATCTCTGAACACATAATAATCTGGCCACTCTGTATATCCTATATAATAAGAGGCTAATATGCAAATTGTCCCCTTGACCAGGAGTTCGACCAGCAGGCAGGCCGGCCAACTGCCCATGTCCCCTCCCCCTGGCCGTGCTGGCCGGACCCCATCCATGCACGAATTCATGCACCGGGCCTCTAGTATATACATACCGAGTGGCCACATTATTATGCGTTCAGAGATCATAATAATCTAGCTACTCAGTGTATATATATATTTAAATACATTTTTACTGATTTCAGAGAGGAAGGGAGAGGGAGAGAGAGATAGAAACATTAGTGATGAGAGAGAATCATTGATTGGCTGCCTCCTGCACGCCCCCCACTGGGGATCGAGCCCGCAACCCAAGCATGCATCCTTGATCGGAATTGAACCTGAGACCCTTCAGTCCGCAAGCTGACGCTCTATCCACTGAGCCAAACTGGCCAGGGCCTCAATCAATAGATATTTTTAAAGTCTTTCTAAAACGTGACCTTGCCCTAACTGGTTTGGCTCAGTGGATAGAGCGTTGGCCTGCGGACTCAAGGGTCCCAGGGTCGATTCCGGATAAGGGCACGATTCCGGATAAGGGCACGTACCTTGGTTGTGGGCACATCCCCAGTAGGGAGTGTGCAGGAGGCAGCTGATTGATGTTTCTTTCTCATTGATGTTTCTAACTCTCTATCCCTCAGGCCCTTCCTCTCTGTAAAAAAATCAATAAAATATATTAAAAAAAATAAAACGTGACCTTTATGGATTTTCAACTTATTCACCATCCATCTTTTGATATTTTAGTCTTTTTTGACTTTGGTAAAATTATTCTCTTGCTTTTCCTCCTATGTTTCCCTCTTCTTCTTTAGTCTCCTTTATGGGGTCTTCACTCTACATGCTCTGCCCTCCACTTTTTGTCTAGGATATAGCACTGTAGCACTGACACTGTATTTGCTGATGTCTCCTGTGTCTGTATCTATAACACACTCTTATATTTTGAGCTTCAAACATCTGTTTTCACTGGTGTTTGATAGACTTCCCATTTGGTTTATTTCATAAGCTCATCTAGCTCAGCCCACGTCACAGGCCCAACACTTTAACACACAGTCTGCTGGCCAGTGTGAAATTGAGTTTTGTAGCAGATGTAGCCCTCAGCAAGCAGAGCTCAGGCTGAATTTCAGTCTCTACTTTTTCCCCTTCTTAGGACATAATCTGCATAACTGTACACCATACTCGACTGTAATTTTTGAATTTCTTTCCCCTCTTCTCTCCCTACCTTACTGCTTTAATTCAGGCTCTGTGATCAAGTAAGTCTGGAAAACTCAGTTTAAAATGTTAAACAGATTTATTACTAAACTTTTAAGAGCTTTTGATATATTAATGTGTGGTGCGAATCCTAGAAAGGAGTTATAATATGCAGCATTTCTCAAAAACATTATCCTGAATTAAGATAATACCCTGGGGAAAAAAACAAAATCTTTATCTTTATTCTTTATATTTCCCTACCTTTAGTTTTTCCCCTTTTAGGTTATCATTCTAAAATGGAACTCTGGGCAACACACCCAATTAATGCCATTGATTGTTTCCTATTTCCTTCATATAAAATGTGAACCCCCTTAGCATTGCACACAGGCTTTTCCTGATCTGGCTCTTGTATACATCTTCATGCTGCACTAAGGTACTTCTTGTTTGCCCTGTCCTCTTAAACTTCTGGGCCTTAGCTCATGCTCTTCATAAAGTAGTATCTTCCCATTACCCATATCTGATTAGCTTGTTCCTATTGGTCTTCAGGACTTCTCTCAAGTGTTACCTTTTCCAGGAATCCTTCCTAATCCCCTCAGTCCTAGTTAAATGTTCTTCCTTTGTTCCCTCATGCATGGTTTTGTCATGTATAGCAGTTGTGTTTGTGCTATATAAAATTTAGCCTCTAGATCAGTGGTTCTCAACCTTTCTAATGCCGCGACCCTTTAATACAGTTCCTCATGTTGTGGTGACCCCCCAACCATAAAATTATTTTTGTTGCTGCTGTTATGAATTGTAATGTAAATATCTGTGTTTTCCGATGGTCTTAGCTGACCCTGCTAGCGGTTCTCAACCTGTCGGTCGTGACCCACAGGTTGAGAACCGCTGCTGTAGAGCCGAAGACCATCGGAAAACACAGATATTTACATTACGATTCATAACAGTAGCAAAATTACAGTTATGAAGTAGCAACGAAAATAATTTTATGGTTGGGGGTCACCACAACAGGAGGAACTGTATTAAAGGGTTGCGGCATTAGAAAGGTTGAGAACCACTGATCTAGAATGAGAGCTCCTGGGAACAGAGATGATATTTTCAATTTCTTTTCTTCAAGGCCCTAGTGCCGTGGTTGGCAAACTGCGGCTTGTGAGCCACATGCGGCTCTTTGGCCCCTTGAGTGTGGCTCTTCTACAAAATACCACAGCCTGGGCGAGTCAATTTTGAAGAAGTGGCGTTAGAAGAAGTTTAAGTTTAAAAAATTTGGCTCTCAAAAGAGATTTCAATTGTTGTACTGTTGATATTTGGCTCTGTTGACTAATGAGTTTGCCGACCACTGGCCTAGTGCAACAATTTTAAGTTAGACTCCTGAGATCCTTTAGGTCTTTTCTGAAAATATTCTGGCTCTTTATCCTCCTTAGTACCCTTCCCACCTTCATCTATGGTTCCACATTTATCTCCCCCCCCCCCCCAGATTGATTGATTGATTTTTTCCTAAATATATTTTTTTATTGATTTCAGAGAGGAAGGAAGAGGGAGAGAGAGATAGAAACATCAATGATGAGAGAGAATCATTGATCGGCTGCCTCCTGCATGCCCCCCACTGGGGATCGAGCCCACAATCCGGGCATGTGCCCTTGACTGGAATCGAACCTGGGACCCTTCAGTCCGCAGGCCGATGCTCTATCCACTGAGCCAAACGAGCTAGGGCCACATATATCTTTTTTATATTTATCATTCACCCAAGATTTTGTTTGTTTAAAGAAAATGTTCTATGTCTGAATGGAAGATATAAAAAGGGAAGAAATGGAAAAAGAGAAGGAGGGAGGGAGGAAAGAAAGAAAAAAAAAAGGAAAGAAAAACAGAAGAAAGAATAGAAGGAGAGGAAGGAAGGGAGGGAGAAAGGAAGGGAAGGAGGGAGGGAGAAAGGGAAGGAAAGAAGGAAGGAAGGGAAGAGAAGGGGGAAGGGAAGGAGGAAGGGGAAGGGGGAAGGGAAGAAGGAAGGAAGGAAGGGAGGAAGGGAGGGAGGGAGGGAGGGAGGGAGGAAGGAAGGAAGGAAGGAAGGAAGGAAGGAAGGAAGGAAGGAAGGAAAAGAAAAGCAGGTTCAGTCCTAAATCTTGCACAATGGCCAGAACAGTAGGCATTGGAGAAATATAATCAATTCAGACATCTGCTTAGACAGACTGATATTGAAATGACCAGCAGTACTAACCCACCATACCAGTTTGCTTCCCTTTCTTCCAACATACCACAGTTTTTATTTTTATTTTGAGTAACTTTTATCATACTGCTTGTTCTCCCTGAAGTTTCCTTTTCTTCCTCTGAAGAGGTGTTTTAATAAATTTTTTAAAAATTTACTTTATTTATTTAACATTTACAAACTTATTTTTTCCCTTTTTAAAATTCTTTATTGTTTAAAGTATTACATATGAATCCTTTTTCCCCCATTGACCTCTCCCCACTCCTTCCCACCCCCCCAGCACATGCCCTCATCCCCTCTACTGACTGTATCCACAGGTTATGCTTATATGCATGCATACAAGTCCTTTGGTTAACTTATGGGATTGAATTTGACTTGATAAAATGATTTTTTTGTTGTTATCAGATAATCTCTGGGTCCTGAAAAGTCAACTTTTTGGTGTAATTTTCATATGAATTGCTTGTTCAAATACATAATTTATAAAATTATTTTCAACCTGATGTAACGTTTTTCTTTTTCAGCTTGTGAAGCTTTGTATTGTGATGATTGACACTGGAAAAGCCTTTTGTGTTGCAAATAAACAGTTTATGAATGGGATTCGAGACCTGGCACAATATTCTAGTAATGATGCTGTAGTTGAGGTTAGTATGTTAAAATGATAAATGCAACAAGACATTAATAAATTATGCATCCATTTGCTTTATGAAGAGTTATAATGGTCCTTAAAATTAGAAGTAGAAAAGCTGTCACCCATTGGTTCTATCTTGTATAGTTCTGTTTTCTTGGATAGTTAGAAGTTGATGGTTGATTTGTATTGTGAATATAAGTTTACTTACTGCTTGGTGAGCTGAAGCATCTAGAAGAAGGATTGAGCAGGAAGAGCAGGATCTTGCTTACTAGTAGCTACTTATAGAGTAAAGCAGAGCATTAACCTAAGAATAGTGTCAACTGTATGTATAGGGGCTGCATAGGAAAGTTTTGGTCAGCTACCTATGCTAGGTTAGCCTAGACCCCTCACCATATTATGTGGTATTAATGACATTTCTTTCATGAAGAATAATAGCAGGTGAAGAAATTGGTATAGTTTGATGATTATTTGATCCATAGATGCCTTTATGAGCATAGTCTTGATACACTCAATTTTACTTTTAGATTTATATATGCCATTCCTATTTGTTAGCATAATACTATTGATAGGGCAGTACTAATTCTTTGACTGTTCTAGGGTTTTATGTTACTGCACATAGACTTGACCTCTGCGGAGCATGCCCATGAGATATTGAGATTTTCCTTAGAAGTAAATGTTATTGTTAACAATGTAACTTGATCTTTCTCTCAGAAATGCTGAAGTAATGTTTTTTTTGTGGCCTGTTTTAGTGGATTTTAAATAACTTGGTTTTTTCTTTTGTTTTTTTTTCTCATAGACAAGTTTGACCAAGTTTTCTGACAGCCTTCAAGAAATGATAAATTTTCATACAGTAAGTGTCAGTAAGTAGGTATTAATATGACCATGTTATTTTAGTATGTTGTTTTAGTGGCAGTATTTTATGAAATAATTTAAGTTGTAATTCAGTGACTGAATTTGTCAACTTTTTAGTTGGGTGTTATCTAAAATGTGTGTGTGTGTGTGTGTGTGTGTGTGTGTGTGTGTGTGACAGAGAAAGAGAGAGAGGTAGAGAATACATTTTATTTCCTATTCTAAAATACTGAACTTATATTAATGAGGCACACATCTTTTAAGTTGTACCTTGTAAAAATTTAAGCAATTATTTCAAGAATGAAGAAGTAAAAGTCATTCTAAATTTAGTTATTTCTTATTTCTTTTATGATACAAATATTACATCCCATTTCTTTGATTACTTGCCAGTATTAAAGACTGCTGTATTATTTGATATATGTGTGTGTTTAATATGTGGTGCCGAGCTGCAGTGGCTCAGTGGTTGAGTGTTGACCTATGAACCAGGAGATCACAGTTCGATTCCTCATAGGGGCATATGCCCAGGTTGCAGGCTCAATTCCCAATTGTGCAGAAGGTAGCCTATCAATGATTCTCTCTCATTATTGATGTTTCTATCTCTCTCTCTCCCTCTCCCTTCCTCTCTGAATCAATAAAAATATATATTTTTAAAAATTAAAAATAATATTTGAGGGCATTTTTTCCCATGGACAAACAATAGTTCAAGGAATGCCCAGGTAGGGGAAGGGAGTGGGGTAAGAAAGGGTTAATGGGGGGGGGGGGGAGGAAAATCTGTAATACTTTCAACAATAAAGATAATTTTTAAAAAATTAAAAAATATTTGAGGGCATTTTTCCATCAAGAATGAAGTATATATATTACTTTTGGAATGTTAGAAAATTCCTTTTGAAATTTATAAAAGTTTGCTGAAAATATGGTAGCTTATAAGCCATGTACTTCTTAATTTTTAAAAAATGTTAACATATATGGTTATATAATTATTTAATTCAATGCTTAAATTTATCAGAAGCTGTCTATAACAAGAATATCAACACTTATATTCCTTATAAAATCTGCTAATTTTTGGTTCTTATTTAAGAATCTAACTTAATTAGTTTATTCTTATTTATTATTATTTTTGTGTAACATATTAAGCCTGAAGTTATCTGATAATCTTTATTTTAATTGTAGTTCAAATTGCAGCTGTACCAAAATTATCATGCACAAGTACCTGCTTCAGTTCCTGCTTTCAGTTCTTTTGGGTATATATCTAGCTGTAGAATTGTAGGTCATATGGTAATTCTGTGTTTATCTTTTTGAGCTATCAAACTGTTTTCCACAGAGGTTGCACCATTTTACATTTCCACCAGCAATGTATGAGTGTTCCAATTTTCTACATTCTTGTCAACACTTGTTATTTTCTATTTTTTTTATTATAGCCATTCTAGTAGATGCGAAGTGGTATCTCTTTGTGGTTTTAATTTTCATTTCCCTAAAGACTAATGCAGTTGAGCAACTTTTCATGTGCTTATTAGCCATCTATAATAATGAAAGTGTAATATGCTAATTAGACCAGACAGCAAAAAAGTGGAACGACCGACCAGACAACCTTCTGGACGACGTTCTGGATGAAGCCGGAGCTGCAAGGGCCAAGCCCCTTGCATGAATTTCATGCATCGGGCCTCTAGTTTGTATATGTCCTTCCATCACTGTTGCACATTGATGTCCTTTGACCATTGAAAGTTTTGAAAAACTGAGTTCTTTTTAAAAAAAAATAAATCTTTATTGTTCAGATTATTAAAATTGTTTCTCTTTTTTCCCCTCATTGCTCCCCTCCACCCGGTTCCCACTCCCCCCTCTGCCCTTACCACCCCCACCCCCCACTGTCCTCATCCATAGGTGTACAGTTTTTGTCCAGTCTCTTCCCGCACCCCCTACACCCCCTTGTCCCTGAGAATTGCCAGTCCACTCCCTTTCTATATCCCTGATTCTATTCTATTCACCAGATTATTCTGTTCATCAGATTTTTTATTCACTTGATTTTTTAGATTCACTTGTTGATAGATATGTATTTGTTGTCAGTTGTTGTTCATAATTTTTTATCTTTACCTTTTTCTTCTTCTTCCTCTTCTTAAAGAACAACCTTCAGCATTTCATATAATACTGGTTTGGCGGTGATGAACTCCTTTAGCTTTTTCTTATTTGTGAAGCTCTTTATCTGCCCTTCAATTCTAAATGATAACTTTTCTGGACAGAGTAATCTTGGTTGTAGGTCCTGGCTATTTATCACTTTGAATATTTCTTGCCACTCCCTTCTGGCCTGCATAGTTTCTGTTGAGAAATCAGCTGACATTCGTATGGATACTACCTTATAGGTAACTATCTGTTTTTCTCTTGATACTTTTAATATTCTCTCTTTGTCTTTAGCTCTTGGCATTTTAATTATGATGTGTCTTGGTGTGGTCCTCTTTGGATTCCTTTTGTTTGGGGTTCTCTGCACTTCCTGGACTTATAAGTCTATTTTTTTCACCAGGTAGGGGAAGTTTTCTGTCATTATTTCTTCAAATAGGTTTGCAATATCTTGCTCTCTCTCTTCTTCTGACACCCCTATAATTCGGATGTTGGTAGGCTTGAAGTTGTCCCAGGGGCTCCTTACACTATCTTCATATTTTTGGATTCTTTTTTCTTTTTTGCTGTACTGGTTGGGTGTTTTTTGCTTCTTCATATTTCAAATCTTTGACTTGATTCTTGGGATCCTCTAGTCTGCTGTTGGATCTCTGTATATTATTCTTTATTTCAGTCAGTGTATGCTTAATTTCTAGTTGGTCCTTTTTCATATCCTCGAGGGTATCACTAAATTTCTCAGGTTTCTAGAAGATTCTTGAGTAACTTTATAACCGTGGTTTTGAACTCTATATCCAGTCATTTGCTTTCCTCCATTTCTTTCATTTGTGAACTGTTTCTTTGTCTCTACATTTTGTCTGCTTCCCTGTGTTGATAAAATGGCTTTGTGTGCTAAGTGTCCTATAGGGCCCAGTGGTTCAGCTTCCCTAATTACCTGAGGTGGACACTCTTCGTGCACCCCTTTGTGGGCGGTGTGCACAGTCTTGTTGTAGTTAAGTCTTGATTGTTGTTGGTATCACTAGGAGGAATTGACCTCCAGGCCAATTGGCTATGAGGATCAGTTGTGTCTACAATGGGAGAACTTCTGTGCTGGAGACACCTTTATGGGGCAAGACTTGCTTCAGTGGGACTTTGGTGCTCACTGAGTCTTCTCCCCGAGTGTGTCTCTTATGGATGTGAAGAGTTGTAATCTGGATTGTCTCACTCTAACCCCTTGGTACACTGGCTCTTGGATCTCCAAGGAGGTGCAAAGTCAGCCACTGCCTGAGGCCACCCAGCAGGAGCTACAGAGACATCTGCAGATTCCTCCTCTTTGGTGTTTGGAGGTGTCCAGATGAGGCCCAGCTTTGAAGCAATGCAAGCTGCTGTCCAGCCTTGGGCCTTCTTTTGGAGGCTCTGGGCCTCTCTGACCCAGCTGCAGTTTGTTAGGTTTTAGATTGCAAAAGGCCAGGCCATTCATATGCAAAAGCCTCTGCGCATAGCTTGGGTGGGGTTGCAAATTGGGTTGTAAATTTACAACCCCACCCAAGAGACACACTCAGGGAGCAGACTCAGTGAGCGCCAAAGCCCCACTGAAGCAAGTCTTGCCCCATAAGGGTGTCTCCAGCACAGAAGTTCTCCCATTGTAGACACAACTGATCCTCATAGCCAATTGGCCTGGAGGTCAATTCCTCCCAGTGATACCAACAACAATCAAGGCTTAACTACAACAAGACCCCTTTGGTGGGGTGTCAGGGAATCACCAGGGCAGAGCAAACAGTAATGGCTGCCCGTTAGCCTGCTCCGAAGAGGTCCCCGGGTCTCTGTGTCCTGCGGCATCATACAGGAACAATGATTGCTGCAAGCACCTCTGAGAGAAAGCTGCCCTCGTGTTCCAGCCCGATGCCAGACAGTCCAGTTTCTCCCCATATGAGTCTGGGTCCCCAGAGTCTCGCCCAGAACTAGAGTTCAGAGCAGTCGGGAGCTTGTATCTCCCTCCTTTGAAAAAGACAATAGCGTACCCAGTTGCCAGCCCTTATCTGCGTGTTCCTCTGTACCTCCGCAGTTCACTTCCGCACCTTCTTCCAGTCTCAGTGTGCTTTTCTCTTTCCTTCTAGTTGTATAAATTCCACTCAGCCAGCCTTCCCGTGGTTCTGGATGATACCCGTTTTGTCTTTTAGTTATAGTTTTTTTTAAAAAACATATTTTATTGATTTTTTAGAGAGAGGAAGGGAAAGGGATAGAGAGTTAGAAAAATGGATAAGAGAGAAACATCAATCAGCTGCCTCCTGCACACACCATACTGGGGATGTGCCCGCAACCAAGGTACATGCCCTTGACCGGAATTGAACCTAGGACCCTTCAGTTCGCGGGCCAACGCTCTATCCACTTAGCCAAACTGGTCAGGGCTAGTTTTGTAGTTTTGATATGGTTGTGTGAGGCAGTAAGTTCAGGTGTTTACCTATGCTGCCATCTTGGTTCCTCTGGCCTGAGTTCTTTATATAGTCAGATATGTAAAATTTATGTATTATGACATGTAAAATTTTTCTCCCATTTGCAGGTTGTCATTTTACTCTCTTGATAATGCTCTTTGATGCAAAAGTTTTAATTTTGGTGACAGTCAGTTAACTTTTTTTTCCTGTTGCTCCTGCTTTTGGGGTCATAGATCATGATTTATTCCTTTGATTGATTTTATTCCTTTGTTTTCTTCTAAGAGTTTTATTGTTTTAGCTCTAATATTTTATACCAATTTGTTTTTAATGATTTATTACTAGTTCTCTTTTTGCCTTCCACTGACCTTGGATGCCAGTGCATGCTATATTTGATTTCTCTTGAAATCAAGTGGTCTTTTGGATTCCAACTTCTTAAAAAATATAATATAGTGAGCATTATTTTTTTTGTTAAAAGTTATTGATTTATATTAGCATAATATGTTAAATGTTTCTCCATAATGTATGTTTTGTAATAGTCCTGTTTCTGATATTTTCTTTAAATTAGTCCTTCTTATATTTATGTTTTATATAAGAATACCATGCTTTTTTATAGTTTTATATGTACAAAGTTATGGTTATGACAAACTTTTGGTAAATAAATTGTTTAAATGTATGTTGGAAACTTTGTTGTCAAGAAATTTTACTTGAAAATATTTTATAAATCACTTTCTTAGAGTAAATTAAAATCTTCAAAAATCATGTTTGTTTGAAGCAAGGTACATAAGTACAGTTTGCTTTAAAAGAATTGAGATTGGACTTTTTAGTGCTAGTCATGTTAATGTGCACCTAGATTCCTGAACTGATTTTAATAATGTTTGTGTGTTTTTCTTTTCTAAAATTGAAAGCAATCAGTATTTCTTGAACATTGTTTTAAAAAGAACATAGGATTTAGCCCTAGTCAGTTTGGCTCAGTGGATAGAGCGTTGGCCTGTGGACTGAAGGGTCCTGGGTTCAATTCTGGTAAAGGGTACATGCCTAGGTTGCGGGCTCAGTCCCCAATCTGGGGCATACAGGATGCAGATCCTGTGAAGAGGTTCCTTGGTGAAAAATTGAGACCTGGGGCCAACTGCCATGTACATGAGACCTGTCATATATGGAGGTGGGGAGCGCCACTCAGCCAGAAGCCAGGCTCATGGCTAGCAAGTGCAGCAGCGGTTTTGGGAGCTTCTCCTGCCTCCACGACAGAGCTAAGGACCCCTCCGGGGGATGTCTGACTGTTGGCTTAGCCCCTAAGCTGAGGGGTCCTGGTCTGCAAGAGGGTGCAGGCCGGGCTGAGGAACCCCAGCCCCCAGTGTCATGCACCGGGTCTCTAGTAATAATAAGTACCGCCTGGCCGGCGTGGCTCAGTGGTTGAACATGACCTATGAACCGGGAGGGCAGTGTTTGATTCCCAGTCGGGGCACATGCCCAGATTGCTGGCTCGATCCCCTTTGTGGGGCATGCAGGAGGCAGCTGACCAATGATTCTCATCATTGATGTCTCTCTCTCTCTCTCTCTCTCTCTCTCTCTCTCTCTCTCCCTTCCTCTCTGAAATCAATAAATATATATTTTAAATAAATAATTAAGTTCCAAGAAGTAACAGCCAAAAAAAAATAGCAAAACACATTACATTCTAATAGGAATACTTCATAGCAAATGATCATAATATTAAGGAAACAACCATACATACTTAGCTAAGTAGGGAAAATGTGAAAAATAAAACAAATTAATAGGAGTGAATTGTGAAAAATAAGAGCAAAGGAGAGATGAAATATTGGACAATGGGTACAAGTCAAAGAAGTGATGACAAATTGTTGACTACAATAGTTTACGAGGATCCAAATGGTAATGCCAGGGGAAAAGTATTGTTTTGTTATTGTTTTTTATCATTATTGATTACTTTGCATTTTTAAGACTAATATGTAAATGGAATCTTTGTCTAATTTCTTTCATTGTAATTATTTTGAGCCTCAATTATGTGATTGTGTTTTTCAATAGTTCATTTTTAATTGCTTGGTAGTACTGTATTTATGAATATATTATTTGTTTATCCACTCACCTGATGGATATATTAGCTACCTGTTGTTATTAACAGATTACCCCAAAACATAGTGGCTTGAAACAAAAAGTATTTATTAGATCACAGTTTCTGGGACAGGAATTTTAGAGTGGCTGAGTCTTTTATGAAATTTCTATTAAGATGTTGGCTGAGGCTAGTCATTTGAAAGCTTCAATGGGATTGGAGGAGCAATAGTATGCAGAAAGCTGCAATACTTTTTATGACATAGTATCAGAAGTCACTCATTGTCACTTCCTCCACATCTATCTAGATATATAAAAGCCTAAGTGACCATTACGACTGAATGACTAGAACGACTGGTTGACCAGTCGCTGTGATGTGCACTGACCACCAGGGGGCAGGTGCTCAACTCAGGAGCTGCCCCCTGGTGGTCAGTGTGTTCCCACAGCCAATCTTCCGCACCCCTCCCCTCCTCTCCCCAGCCAACCTCCCACTACCCCTCCCCCCAGCTGGCCAACCTCCACCTGGCCTCTCCCCTGGGCCAGCCAGCCCCATTGGCCCCAATCAGGGGGCCAGCAGGCCAACCTCCTGCAGTCCCTCCTCCACAGCTGACCGGCTCCCCGATAGGCCTTGATTGTCAGCCAGGCCGAGGTACTCGACCTGTGCACGAATTAGTGTACTGGGCTTCTAGTTAATTTACTGGTAAGTCACTAGTAAAAGTAAGTCACTAAGACCAGCCCACTCTCAAAAGGTGAAGAATAAGGTTCCACTTTTGAGAAAAGTGTCAAAGAATTTGTGGACATATTTTAAAGCAATCGTAATGGATGTTTGAGTGGTTCCCAAGTTTTGGCTATTATAAATAAAGCTTCTTGTAAAATACTTTATATATGTAAATATCTGTACAGACATGCTTTTCTTTTGTGTAAATAGGAGTTTGTAAGGTAGGATTATGTGTCTTTACAAAATTACTTATCTAGCAAAGACTACAAAAGTACACAGCTAAGAGAAATTAAGGGAACATGAATTTCTTATTTTGCTTTACTTATCAATGTTTATAATAATGTTAATATTATTTTACATATTCCTAAAAATTTTTAATTTCCTTAAAGAAATTAAAGCGAACCTCCAAAAATTTGGAAATTGTTTTCGAAAGTCAATTGCATCATTTTATACCAGCAATACAGTATATGAGTGTTCTAGTTGCTTCACATGATTGTTAACACTTATTATGGTCACTCTTAAGTTTATTATGGTTTAAATTTGCATTTTCTTAACTAATGATGCTGAGCATCTTTTCATGTGTTTATTTGCCATCTATGTATCTTCTTTGGTGAAATGTCAGATCTTTTACCCATTCAAAACACTGGGTTTTCTTATTTAGTTGTAAGAGTTCTTCCTATGTTCCATATATATCTTTTGTCAGATAAATGTTTTACATATATTTTCTCTCAGGCTGTGGCTTGTCCTTTTTATTTTTGTAGTACTTCTTTTGAAGAGCAGGTTTTAAAAATTAATGAAGTAAATTTATTGATTTTTAAAAATAGTTTTCTCTTTGTGTTGTATTAAGAAATATTTGCCAAACCCAAGTTCACTAAGATTTTATTCTATGTTTAGTTTAGATTTGTGATCCATTCTAAGTTAATATTTGTGTGTGTTGCTTAATAAAGGTCAAGGTTCATTTATTTGGCATATAATTCTTCACTTGTTTGTTTCAGCACCATTTTTTTTTTAAAAAAGATCTTTTCCCTATTGACATCTTTTGTTTAAAAAATTGACTATGTGGGTCATTTTTGGACTTTTCTGTTTCATTGATATTTTTTCCCATCTTTATTTTAATACCACCAGTGTCTTGATTATTTTAGCTTTCATAATATGTTTTGAAATCAGGTATAGTTATTCCAACTTTGTCCATTTTTTTGGTTTGGTTATTCTAGATTCTTTACATTTTCATACAAATTTCAGAATCAGGTTTTCAACTTCTACATAAAGCCTTCCTGGAATTTGGAGTAAGATTTCATAAAATCTATAGATCAATTTGATGAGAATTGACATCTTATTAATATTGTTTTAAATTCATAAACAATATGTCTACATTTATTTAATTTTTCACTCTACAAGTCTTGCATATCTTTTGTCATATTTATTCCTAAGCGTTTCCTAATATTGGATGCTATTATAAATTGCATTCTTTTTAAAAGTTCACAATTACTAATTGGTCATTGCTGGTATACAGAAATACCATAGGTTTTTTTTTTATATGACTTTGTTTCTGCAACCTTTCTAGGAGATTTTCTGTATATTCCATAGTATTTTCTACATAGTCATAGCCTGTGGATTAAAAGCAGTTTTACATTCTTCCTTTCTAATGTGTCCACTTTTTATTAAATTTTCTTGCTTGATGGTATTGCTAGGATTTCTGGTACAGTATTATGTAGAAGTGATGAGAGCATACGTTCTTGCCTTGTTCCTGATTGTAGAGGGAAAGTAGCTTTTCACCACTAAATATGGTGTTAGCTGTAGGTTTTTCATATGTGCCCGTCATTGGGTGAGGAAGTACCCTTCCATTCCTAAGTTCCTGAGAACTTTTATTAGGAATGGGTGTTGGATTTTGTCTAATGCTTTTTTGCATCTAATGATATGATTATATAGTTTTTTGTTAACATGGTGAATTATATTGATTAATTTTTAATGTTAAATCAGTCTTGCTTTCCTAGGATAAATCCCAGTTGGTCATGATGTATTTTCCTTTTTGCATATTCTTGTTATATATCCTTAATAATTTTTTTGAAGCTTTCTTTTCTTAGAATGTCTTTGATTTTGTCCCTCTTAAGAACTTTCTGATGAATAGGTTTTCTGGTAGAATTCACGTTTTGGGGAAGAGTTTGAATAGAATTAGTATTTTTTCTTTCTTAATGTTTGGTAGAATTCACCAGTGAGGACATTTTCTTTTAGAAGGGTTTTCAAACTCCTTTTTGATGGGAAGTCACTTTTTCTGATTATTATTAGAAGTTGAAATAATTTTATAATAAACATTCATATATTCACCTGCTAGATATACAGGGTGTCCCAAAACAATATATACACACTTTAACAGCTGATAGCTCAATTTTGTTAATGAAATGTATTTTGTTGAATACTGCCTTTATAATTATTCAAAGTGTGTGTATACATTTTTTGAGACACCCTCTATTTGCTTTATTACATATTTATCCATTTATCCTCCCTTCTATCTATGCAACAATCTACCTATTATAGATCTGTTATTGATGTGTAGTTCAAAATAATTTAGAGATAACAGTATATTTCACTCTTAAATACATTCCCATACCTAATTTGTGAGTTTAATATTTTTTACAGTTTTTTAAAATTTTGAGGTAAAATTTAAATATAGCTAAATGCATGTCTTACGGGTACCAATCAACAAATTTTGATAAATGTATACATTAGTGCAGTGGTGGCGAACCTATGACACGCGTGTCAGCACTGACACGCGTAGCCATTTCTGATGACATGCGGCCGCTGAGGCGGCCACATGCCGAGGATGAAACATTTGCTGCTCCTGAGGATGAAACATTTGCGAAATAATGTTTTTTCCTCAAAGTGACACACTACCCGAGTTATGCTCAGTTTTTTGGCGAAGTTTGACACACCAAGCTCAAAAGGTTGCCCATCACTGTAACCCAAATTTTTTAAAAGATAAAGATCATTACCGTTACCCAGAAAGTTTTCTCATACCGCTTCTCAGACAATTCCAACCCGCACTCCTGAGGCAAGTACTGTTCTGTTTTTTTTTTATAACTAGTTTTGCTTGTTTTATAACTTCATATAAATGGAATAATATAGTGTGAGTGTGTGTGTGTTTGAGAGAGAGAGAGAGAGAGAGAGAGAGAGAGAGAGAGAGAGAGAGAGAGAGAGGGAGGGAGGGAGGGAGAGGGAGAGAGGGAGAGAGGGAGGGAGGAGATTTTTAGGTCTATCAGTAGCATAATTTCATTGAGTTCAGAGAACATGTTCTATATGATGCCATACTCTTGCTTTGTCCCCTATTATATGGCAGTTTTCATAAATGTTGTTAATGGGTATTTTCTTCTTGTTGGTTTTATGTTTCTGCATCTGTCCTTTCAGTTAACCTCATTAGTCATGTTGTTTGTTTCTTAATTCTTTCAAAAGTCTGTTGGTTCATATGTATCCTGTTGTTGTTCATATTTTAATGTTATCTTAAAATTTTAATATAACAAAATTGATTCTTTGTGGTATACAGCTTTATGAGTTTTGACAAATGCATATGGTTGGGTCTGTATTCACAATCAAGATGCAGTTCCATTAAATTTAAAACCTATATAATAAAAGCCTAAGCGACTGTTATGGCAGAACGACCAGAATGACCAGTCACTGTGATGTGCACTGACCACCTGGGGGCAGAAGCTGCCCCCAGGTGGTCAGTGCGTTCCCACAGGGCGAGTGCTGCTCAGCCAGAAGCCAGGCTCACGGCTGGTGAGTGTAGCGGCAGTGGTGGGAGACTCTCCTGCCTCTGTGGCAGCACTAAGGAGCAGTGAGCCGAGCAGTAAGGAGCAGCGAGCAGGTGAGCGGTAAGGAGCGAGGGGTCCCGGACTGCAAGAGGGCACAGGCTGGACTGAGGGACTCTTCCCCTCCCCCGTGCACGAATTTCGTGTACCGGGCCTCTAGTACACTTAAAATACCCTATTGTTTGTCAGCCCTTCCACCCCTTGCCACTGGAAATTGTTGATTTGTTTTCAATCCCTATAGTTTTGCCTTTTTCTAAATGTAATATAAATGTAATCATACAGCTTGAAGCCTTTTGATTTACTTAGCAAAATGCATTGAAATTCATCCATATTTTTGCATGTATTAATAGTTCTTCCTTTTTGTTGCTGAGTAGTATTTCATTGTATGAATGTACCATGGCTTGTTTTTTCAGACATTTGGGTTATTTCCAGTTTTTGTCAGTCGGGAATGAAACTGCGATAACCATTGGTATCCGGGTTTTGTTGTGAACCTAAGCTTTTATTTCTCTTGGGAAATACATAGGAGTGGAGTTGCTAGGTTTTATGTAAATATAGTTTTAACTTAATAAGATACTAGAGGCCTGATGCACGAAATTCATGCAAGCATAGTCCCTCTCGGTCTGGCTGCCCTGCCCCCCTCCCACTGGTCATTCTGGAAGGTCGTTCCTGAAGGTTGTTCTGCCGTTCCTGAAGGTTGTTCTGCCGTTCCTGAAGGTTGTTCTGCCGTCTCGCCTAATTAGCATATTAGCTTTTATTTTATAGGTTAGGTTTTAAACTATAAATTCTACTTCTTTAATTCTGTTTAGGTTACTAATTTTCTTCTTGAGTGAGCTTTGATAATTTTTGTCTTTCAAATAATTTAATCATCTCATCTGTTGAATATACAGGCATAAAATACCCAACTCCCCTGGTTTTTATTTTGTTGTTGTTGTTAATCCTCACTTGAGGGTAGTTTTTCCATTGCTTTTCAGAGAGAGTAGAAGGGAGGGAGGAAGTAGGGAGGGGTTGAAGGAGAGAGACATTAATGTTAGAGAGAACTGGTTGCCTCCCACATGTGCCTTGAAAGGGGTGGGGTTTGGGGTGGGGGAAGCAAACCAGCAATCCAGGTGAGTGTCATTGGGAATCAAACCCCTGACCCTTTGGTGGGTGGGCCAGTGCTCCTAACTGAGTCATACCAGCCAGGGCCCCTGGTTTTCCTTTGTAATATCTGTAGAATCCGTGGTAAAGTTAATATTTGAAATTTGTCGCTTCTTTTTTTTCCTGTTCACTTTGGCTGGAGGTTAATCAATTTTATAGATCTTCTCAAAGAACTAAGCTTTGGTTTCATTGATTTTTGGCTATTGATTTTGTTTTCTGTTGACTTCCATTCTGATTTTTATTTACTTTTTATTGCTTTAGGTTTAACATAATATAGAATTTTTTTTCTCTCTGTCTCTGGAAGTAAATTGACAGAATTTGGAACCCTGGACTCAATCTACAGTGTGTGTGTGTGTGTGTGTGTGTGTGTGTGTGTGTGTGTGTGTTTGGTTTTTAGGTGAGAAGATAAGGCTTGCTAATAAGATTTCAGAGAGTGTGACTTTTTCATTAACAGAAGGACACAAGATTTTCTTTCTATTTTGAATATTGATTCTTATGCCTGTTCATCTGACATCTGTTTCTAATTATAAATGAAGTGTATCTATAAATTATGAAAGTACTTGGAATTCCCACGATTAGCCCTGTGAAATTTACCACACATAGAGCTATCAAAGTTAAATATGTGATGTCCTTTAAGTGAGGATAATATTGTGAGAAATAAAATTCTATTCCTGTCTCTAACCTTAGCAATTATTTAACCTAAGGACTATACAATGTTTACTTGAACTCAGAATATAAAGCATTTAAATCCTGAGCTCTTCTCAAATGAGTAACCATTAACTAAGATATAAGGTAGTTGTGGATTTGTTTTTATTTGATATATAAGATTAAGAAATTTTTGTTGTGGATGGAGTGAAATTTGTATTACTCTTTTAGGTTACCTTTCAAAGCCGGAATTAAAATTAAGGAAATAAATTGCTCTACTGTTTGAGCATTTTACTTAAATAGTAAAGCAGATTTGATTTCCATTGTATATAAAAGTGATTTTATTTTTTAGACAGATAAAATTTGCTTGAAAATCAATTTTTCTTTCTAAATGCTTATTTTTTAAATATATTCTTGAATTAGAAATATAGGTGTTATTAGAAATTGGGGTATTGCTAGATGGATGTGATAATTATAGTACTACATGGAAATTATTTTCTTTATTTACTTTTCTAATTGCTTAATGTTACATTTTATCTTTTAGATCCTATTTGACCAAACTCAGAGATCAATAAAGGCACAGCTTCAGAACTTTGTTAAAGAGTAAGTCAATTGCAGTGAAGGAAAAAGTAAAGCATTTAGTTAATTATTACATCTAGAAGTTGGTATCTTTGGAGAGAAATGATGGAAGAAATAATGAATTATGAAAATATTAGAGCTTTTTTTGTTTTGCTTTATGAAATGTATATTGCACTTTTTCCAGAAGTATTTTATATAGAATCAGACTTAATGCCTTATAGTGAGTCATTTATACTGTGAAACATCTGTTCAGGATACATCGGTAGAATTATTATGAATTAATTAAATAAATAAATAATCCAATGACCTTTCAAAATCAAAGCAAACCTCAAGAATAGTTGAAATACTATCAGTTATTGTAGTTGATGTTAAATTTTGCATTCTCTCAATATGGTATTTTCTTTGAAGAGAAGATAATATATGGGAATGAGTAATGAAAGTGCATGCTTTTTGCTACATATGAGTCTTTTGTGTCACATTCATTACATTTCTAAAAAATACCCAACTTTTCTGTTTTTTTCCCCACATTAATTCAGATTTTCTCTTTTAATTCCTGACTGAAAATATATATTAAATTACAGATAAAGTTGATTATAATACAATATTCAGGATAAATTGTAGATGTTATGAACTGTAAATAGTGGCAGATCACAGAAATGAAATGCATTGCCATTTTAGTAGGTTAGAATTGTTATAGTGGAGGTGATGTCTTGCAGATTCTTTATAATTTACTTCATAATAGGCTAATATTCAGAATGTCCTGATAGAATGTATACATGGCAGTTGATGGCTTCTTACAAGAGTTCTTTCTTAGGTAAACTTTATTATTATTATTTTTTAAAAAGTTGTCTGTCTTCAAGTTATTTTGCCGATTTCCCTGATAGAAAAAGTAAAAGCAAAGTGATATTATATACTTACCTAAGATTATTAATGAAATCAAGGATTTCAGATTTTCAGACTATTGAAATGGATACTGTTATCCTTTATGGGTATAAGAATTCTTTTAGAAAACATTATAAATTTTTGTTTTAAGAATACATTCATGTCCTTTGGGCCAGTGGTTCCCTTCAAGAAATGAATGTTGTTTCTTAAAGTGTGGTCTGAGACCACCCATAGCAGTAAAACCAAGGGTGTGTCTTAACACCCACCCCTCCTCCCCACAAACACAGATTTCTATGATTCATCACAAAGACTAATGAATTGTAATCTCTGGAAGAGGAGATTATATTTGCATATTAAATTTGTATTTTTAACAAGTTCTCTGTGGTGATTTTTATGTATTCTACTACTTAAAAATCATTTGCTTAAATAATGATACATGCCCCTGAATTTGTTTTGAGGGGGAAAAGTTAACTTTGCCTTTAAGTTTCTGTAATGTTAATTTGATAATTTAATTTCACGTCAAATTCATAGATCTAAGTAAGGAAATGTTAGGTGACTGTGTTGGAATTACATATAATTGAAAACAATATATATTATAGTCAGAAGAACTATTGAGTCTTATTGCACAGTGAATCAAATAAGTAGAGGAACATGAAAATTAAATTCTAAGTGTTATTTTGCTAAAATTTTTGATCAAGAAAATTTTATAAAGTTTAACTGTTTTTATTTTTTAGAGATCTTAGAAAATTCAAAGATGCCAAGAAGCAATTTGAAAAAGTCAGTGAAGAGAAAGAAAATGCACTAGTAAAAAATGCTCAAGTACAGAGAAACAAACAGCACGAAGTTGAAGAAGCCACAAACATTCTGACAGCAACAAGAAAATGTTTTCGACACATAGCCCTTGACTACGTTCTTCAGGTATATTTATTATATATTTTAAAAAAAATGCTTACTAGGTGGAGGAGGGTCAACTGGGGATAAAAGGAGGACATCTGTAATACTTTTAACAGTAAAGATTAAGAAAAATGCTTAATGAACATGTCTTACTTTTGAGTGGTTGCACTGAAAATAATAATGTTTTTTTAGTTTAAAATTAAACCAAAACTTTGTGAAAAAAATTCACTTGTTTGTATATCTGTCTGTGTGTGGATATGTATAATTTTGCTTGTGATTTCTTCCCCTTTTCAGTTAACATTACACTTTCCTCCATTTAAAATGTTGTAAAAAGCATTTTTAATTGCTATATTTTATGGAGTTGCTGTGTTAATTTAATAAATATTTGATTGAGACATTTTAGTGTTGCCACTTTTACTGGCAGTAGTGAAAATACAGTTTTCAATAATTTTAAGTGATAACATCTTTGCATACAGATCTTTTTCCACATTTCTGATTATTTCTTTAGGGTAGATTCTAGAGGTACTAAGGCTCACCGTATTGCCAAATGAAAAATATTTCTAGAAGTAGTGTTCTCGTGTTTTGTATTAGGTGCTGTTTTTTAAAACTAGAGATCAGTTTCTGGTAAGTTGCCTGGTGATCTTCTGGTCTAAAGTATAATTGAAACCAATTTGAAGGTAATAGGTTTCTAAAGAAATATAAGAGAAATAAAAAATGAAGGCACACATTATACGTACATTATTTCACATGTACATTATGTGTCCCTATAGATCATGGATTTTAAAGCTTAAAAGCATTAAGGCTTATGGAATTATCTTTTCTAAATCTCCTTGTTATAAAAAAAAGCAGTGAGTCCCCAGAGATTGTTGACTTAATGATGATCACAGACTATTTCTTAAAGCAATCCTATTTAATAATCCTATCTAATAAAGAAGAAATATGCAAATTGACAGTCACTCCATCACAAAGATGGCGGCACCCATAGTCACTAGATGATGGCGCCCAGTCCCCTCAGCCCCGCCGTAGTCGTCCTTTTAGCCCTCACCATGGTGAGGGGCCAGCAGGCTCCCGCAGAGAGCAGACTACAGGGCCCTGTTTGCTACCTGACTGTGGCAGCGAGCCAGAGAGCAGACAGCAGGGCCCTGCTTGCCCCTTGCCGCGGTGGCGAAGGGCAAGCAGGCCCCTGCAGAGAGCAGACACCAGGGCCTGCGGAAGCGACAAATACAGGCAGGTCCGCAGAGAGCAGAGAACCACAGGGAGCGGGCCTAAGCGATCAGTAGGACATCCCCTGAGGGCTCCCAGATTGGAGAGGGTGCAGGTCAGGCTGAGGGACACCCCCCCCCACTCCCCTACCCCCTGTGCACAAATTTTGTGCACCGGGCCTCTAGTACATAAATAACAGTATACAAGCTAGTGATTAAAAAACTAACCAATAACTGCAAAATAGTAGAAAGCTTAAGTTCCCGTTTAATTAGTGGAAAGTTAAATTTTAAAAGAGTAAAGTAAACTCCCTTCATTAATGAAAGGCTTCTAGAATAGAGTAGTCTGTATTTTCTGTCTCCTGTTACCTACCTCACATTCATACCACTTCCTGTGGTAGTATGAGTTCTCAGTCTTCCTACCCCATTACTCTGAAATACTCATGCTAGTGTTATTCATTAGATACATTTTAGTTTTTAGCCAACTTGACTATTGTGTGTCACTGAAAATTGAGGCCATACTCTCCTTGAAATATAATTTTGTCTTGATTTATCTTAAACCATTTTCAGATCATCATCTTCTGTTTCTTTTCCATTTCTGCCATGGGCTTCTCTCCTTTGCCCACTTTTTCACTTTCTTTTTCAGGGTTTTATCTTTGGTCCTATTCTTTTCTGACTTTATAATTTCTCTGACAGTCTCATTATGCTCCCTTGCTTGAATAACCACCATATAGAGATGACAGATTCTTTTTTCCCCTCTCTTTTTCACATAAGTACCTCATTCTTTTTGTGCCCAAAGCTTAAATCTTCTTCCTAAACAGCTTCTTTTTGTTCTTTACTAACTGAATAGGATCACCCTCTTAATCATAGAAGTTCAGATTTGAAGAATTATATCAGATATTCTCCTCATCCTCAGCTACTATAACAACCAAAACTGCCTTGAAAATTCTGTGTACCTCTTAAATCTGTTCTCTCACTCTTGCTGTAGCCCCCACACAAGTTCTTACTGTGTTTTTTTTAATCTAGTGTATTAAGATGTTCTCAAGCAGTTGGTCTTTCTTGCATTGTTTTTACTACCCCCATTATTAATTCATTCTCTGTTCTGTGGTGAGTTACTCAAACTTCTCCAGGCAAAGTGAATTATTTTTGCCTCTGCCTCCTCTATGCTACACTAATATTGTCATACACATTGCTGTTGGAGCACTTAACCCATTTATTCTAATTATTTATTTATATGTCTTTTCTACTCCTAGATTGTATCTTTTTCCTCTAGTGTGGTGGTTGGAAATAGGTAATACATGTTTTTTGAGAGAACGAATGGCTTAATTTTTTTTTTTTAATCCTTATCCGAGGATATTTTTTCCCATTGATTTTTAGAGAAAGTAGAAGGGAGGGAGAGGGAGAGAAAAAGTGGGAGAGAGAGAAACAGCAATGTGAGAGAGACACATTGATTGGTTGCCTCCTGCACGCACACTGAGTGGGGCAGGGATTGAACCTGAAACTCAGGTACATGCCCTTCACTGGGAATTGAACCCACGGCATTTTGGGGTATGGGCAGATGCTAAGCACTGATCAACATTGGCCAGGGCCAAATAGCTTAATTTTAAATTTAATTTGGGAAGGGGGATACAGATAAAATATTCGTTATTTTCAGACTTACATATAAATTTTCCATTTTCTTTGGTGTCCATCCAATAGTTTTGTGAAGAGTTCCAACTTCCCTTTATTAGTTTGTTTGATTTTTCTGATGAGAACTGTTGTGTCATTTTATTATATGGCCAAAGTGTTTTAGAGAATATTAAGTAATAAATATCCAGATTTATAAAGGTTTTCATGATTTAGCTTCTCTAAATATTTGAATTTACTTTTTTTCCCATTTGTTTTTTATTTGTATGTTTTTGTTTGTTTTTTGTTTTTAATCCTCACCCAAGGATATTTTTCCATTGATTTTTAGAGAGAATGGAAAGGAGAGAGAGACAGAAACACTGATGTGAGAGAGACACATCAATTGGTTGCCTCTGGCATGCCTGGGACCAGGACCAGGAGACTGTATTTGAGGTATGTGCCCTTAACTGGAATTGAACCTGGGACCCTTCAGTCCGCAGGCTGACGCTCTGTCCACTGAGCCAAACCAGCTAGGGCTTTAATTTACTTTATTAGTATTTCCCCAAGTAAATGCTGTTTTTCATTGACAGGGAAAAACAAAACAAAACAAAGGCACTTTTAACATTTTTCAGAGTTTGAATAGTAGGTTATCTGTAGCCTCTACTTTTACTTAGAATATTTGAAAGTTAATATTTTAGTTCTCAAAACTAAATAGGCCTTGAAAGAAATAAGCAGAAGAAACTAGGGCTTAGTTAAGCAAATATATTTGGGTATTTCTTGGTCTGTTTTTATTTTCTGATCAGTGTTTTAAAATTATTTTATAAACCAATAGGCAGAATATTCAGTGAGAAGGACATATTAAAAAGGCAGGTATTCTGTAATACCAGTCTTTTGACAATATTAGTAAAAAGTGAATGATTCTTTTCAATGATTTTATTTTACTAAATTGATATATAACATACAAAAATAAAATGTTTGTTTATGAATTTCTAGAGTTGGGAGACATACCACAAAATGCAAATTTTGTAATTTACTGATCTTTTAGTAAGTTTAATCTAATTAAAATATTTATTTAAAATCTATTTAACAAATATTTATTGAGTACTTACTACATAACACTTGGAGAATACACCTGGAAATAAGGCAAGACCTTCATCTCACAGAGCTACACTTTAGCTGGGGAAAAGACATAAATAAGAAAATATAAGGGCCCTAGCCGGTGTTGCTCAGTTGGTTGGGCGTCATCCTGTGTACCAAAAGGTTGCTGGTTAGATTCCTGGTCAGGGCACATTTCTGGTTTTTGGGCTTGATCCCTTGAAGGGAATGTGCAGGAAGCAGCCGATCAATGTTCCACTCTCACATCAATGTTTCTTTTTCTCCCTCTCCCTTCTTCTCTCTTAAAATGAATAAAAATATATTTTTAAAATTAAACAAAAGAAGAAGAAAATATAAGGTAGTTATGATTGCTATGAATAAAATAAATAGGGTTGATATACTAGAGAGTGTGTATGGGTCTACTTTAGACCTTTGAAAGAGATAGTATTTAAACTACCTTAACATGAAGTTAGAACAGCCAGTATGCAGGCATTGAGGTGGGAGTAGTATTGGGTTGTGGTTGAACACAAAAAGGGGGAAAGTGGTAGAAAAGTAGGTTGGAGAGGTAGGCAGGGGCCAATCACAAAGGATCTTGAAGGCTGTGGTAGGGAGTTGGAAAGTTTTAAGCTAGATGGAACATGGTCTTATTTATATTTTAAAAAGATCACTCTGGTTGCTGAATGGATTGTGGGAAATTAAGAGTGGAAACACTAGTTCATAGACTATTGCAGTAGTCTAGAAGAGATATGGTGGTTGATAATAGTGGTAAAAGTGATGACAGTTTCATTAGGATATATGTTGAAAGGTCTTGATGAGCAAATCAGATAAGAAAGGTGGGGAAAAGATGGAACTCTAAGGAATTTAAATATCTATCAAAATGATAGTTTTAGCACTACAATATTATGATTTAAACTCAGCCAGTTTTTTCTTTGAGATAAAAAATGGATCAGAATTTCATTGGTATGTTTGTCTTAATAGTTTTCACAAAAAGTAGGCCAAAGGGTAGAAAATTTGAACTTTGTTTTTATTTACTTTTTAGGAAAAATGTTAAACCATTAGGATAAACAACTTTTACAATATTGCATTATGGATTAGTTTTTAAAATAATGTGTGGATGATTAACCAAGTGTATTTTCCCTCAGATTAATGTCCTTCAATCAAAAAGGAGATCAGAAATCCTAAAATCAGTAAGATATTTATTGAAATGATGTTTTAAATATTTTAATATGAAATTACATGTACATATTTAAGTGTTTAGAGAAGTGCATGCACGCGTGCTTGCGTGTGTGTGTGTGTGTGTGTGTGTGTGTGTGTGTGTGTACATATTTATTCCAGGTTCATAATTAATCTTTTTATCTTTTTGTATTATATTTCATCTACTTTTTTGTCTCTGTCATCTTATAGTTATTTGTGTGTGTCTTATCACTTAATACACTGATCTCCTTAAATCAGACATTTAAATATTTAAGATTCAGGGCATACATAAATAGCATTTAGAGAATTTTTTCCCTAGGGTTGCTGATAATGTATCAGCCTTTTGGTTTGTTCTTTGGTGTGCATTTAGAAAACAAATGGGATGAAAATTAAGGATCACCTTTTTTTTCCCCTTAGCTTCTGCACCCCTGTTGACTTATTTTTTGTTTTAAAGTTAATTAAGTAAATGGGCATGGAATGGTAGTGGTGTGGCATTACACTTTTATATTTTGAAAAGCTTAGAAATTTTCCTATCTGATTTTGTTCATTGACACTATTTTTTTTTCTCTGAAAGGGTATACTTAAATTGCTCTTTATTCTTATCCCTATGTAGCTTTTTCCTAAAATTTGTATGTGTGTGTGTGTATTTGTTATTTTTTAATCTGATAATTACATTTTACTTCTGGTTTACATCTATCTCCTCCAGATGGAGAGTAAAGTATGTTAGTTATAGGAAATTCGAAAATAAAATGCATGAAGAAATAAATAAAAATACTTATAAATCTTACCACCAAGGGAGAATCACTGTTAATATTTTGGTGGAGTGGGGGGTTCGGGGGGCAATGGGGCGATAAGGACATATATGTAATACCTTAATCAATAAAGGGGAAAAAAAAAGAAAATCATAAGGAAGAGAAAAAAATCTTGGTTAATATCTTTGTCTTTTTTTCTCTTTTTCTATATATGTGTGTGTGTGTGTGTGTATATATATATGAACATTCTTATATACTTTTTAAATTGCATTTAATTTTTTAAAGAAAATATGAATAATTTCTGTATACTGTTTCATAACTTTCTTTTTTTCACTAATACACTCCAAAATCATCAGATGCCATTACATATTTTTTATGTAATGATGACTTTTGTTGCCAGGCCAATTTAGGAGGGGTGGGCAAACTTTTATTTTTGAAGGGCTAGGTAATAAATATGTTAGGTTTTGTGAGCAATATGGTCTGTGTCACATCTACTCAAGCTGTGCTGCTGTTATCAGAAAGCAGCCATAGACAATATATAAATGAATGACATGGCTATGCTCTAATAAAACTTTATGGACATGGAAATTTTAATTTCATATAATTTTCATGCATCATGAATGTGATGTCTTTTCACTTTCTTTCAACCATTTCAAAATGTAAAACTATTGTTACCTCATAAGCCATCAAAATACAGTTGGTAGATATAGTTTGCTAATCATAGGTTGCTGACCATGAATATGCCATACATTAACTTCACTCATTAATGGATTTTTAAGTAATTTTCATGTTTTTGACATTAAAGTATAACATTATAATGATTGTTCTAATGAATAATATGATTATTTCCTTAGTATAAATAAAGACAAGAGATTACTTAGTCAAAGGTGATAAACACTTATTAGGATTAAGAAAAATACTGTCAAATTTCAAGGATTGCACCACATTTCCACTAGTAGTTTGTGCAACTGAACATTTTCCCACCTTTTACCAATGCTGGATAGTAGTTATAATTGGGTAGATAATGTGATGTGATTGTTCAATTTTACTTTTATTTAATTCAAAATTGAACAGTTTTTCCATATATTTTTTGTCCACTTGTGTTCCTTATTTATGTCCTTTGTCTCTTTTTCTGTTGGCATGTTCATCTTTTTCATACTGATTTGTAACCTCTCTTATGTATTAAGACTATTAACCCTTTGTCATGTGTTGTTTTCCTAGTTTATCATTTATTTTTTAATATGCATATGTGTTTTGATGTGCTGGCATATTTTACATTTTTATGTAGTTGTAGTTATTAACATACCCCCTTTTAAAATGTAATTCAGTGTTTTTATAATATTCACAAAGTTGTTCAATCATTATCTAATTTCAAAATAATCTTTTAGTGAGCTTTGTCTTTGGGTATTATTTAATTGTTTTTTTCTCTTAAAAATTTCTTTTGAAGAATTCTTAAGTACTATGAACCTTATGATCTATTTTAGATTTCAGAGAATTAAACATGGGTCGTCTTGCTAAAAATAACATGGTCGTTAGAGAATTCTTTTAATATTAGTTATTTATTGAATTGTTTATTTTCTTCTCATGTGCCAACTTAACTAATAAAAGTAGAGGTGATTTTTCTCTTATGTATAGGTAAAATATAGGAAATTTGGAAAAAAAATTTCAATCCATTAATGACATTTTAGATTTTTGGAATGAGTAGAAAGAAACCTCCATAGCAAAGTCTATTGATTCATTTCATTTTGGTATCTTGAGCAAATATGAGCATTTCCCTACTTTGGGTTGTGCTTGCTAATCTAGTAAGTTGTAAAGTGTTTGTGATTGTTTTGTTTTGAGTACTTCATATTTCTCCTTTTAATCTTTTAATGTCTTATTTGCAATTTAAGTTTTTGCCAGTATATTTGGTTGAAAGTCCCATAGATATTTCATAGTGTACCTGGGAATATAGTGGAGCTATTGAAAACTTAATTCTTCCAACTATTACTATGAAAATTTTGATCATCTGGATATAGTCCAAACAACTAAAATTTGGTGCAATGTTAAAATTTTAAACCGTTTAGATATTCCTTTTAAATAAAAATTGTCATACTTATAAGTATTTTTAAAATACTCTTTCTTATACATATTGTTTCTTTTTTAAAATATATTTTTATTCATTTTAAAGAGAGAGGAAGAGAGAGGGACAGAGAAATAGAAACATCAATGAGAGAGACACATCAATCGGATGCCTCTTGCACACTCCCAACTGGGGATCGAGCATGCAACCCAGGCATGTGCCTTCACCAGGAATTGAACCAGGGACCTCTTGGCTCATGGGTCAACATTCAACTACTGAATCATATCAGCCAGGCTCTCAAATACCCTTTTAAGAAAAATGATCCAGTTTAATTTTAAATAGGTTTGATATTTTGGTGTCTTGTGGAGTAATTTCAAACATTAGGTAGGATAAGGATTAATAAGAATTTTGAAATGTTTATCTAGAATTGATTTTTAAATGCTAATCTTTTTTTCTTCTATTAGATGTTATCCTTTATGTATGCCCACTTGGCCTTCTTTCATCAAGGATATGATCTATTTAGTGAACTTGGGCCCTACATGAAGGACCTCGGTGCACAGGTATACCTCTTGATTCTTTGTTATACACTGATATATGCATTTTTAAAAATTGAGATATAGTTGACACATCCTCTCTAATAAAAGAGTAACATGCAAATTAACCATCACTCTGCTACATAAGCCACGCCCACCAGCCAAGCCACGCCCATCAGCCAATCAGGGCAAGTATGCAAATTAACCTTAGCCAAGATGGCTACCAGAAGGGAGGCTTGGGTTTCCCCGGCAACAGAGGAAGCCAAGCTTTCCATACACTCTGGCAGGCCCAGGCCTCCACTCAAGGATACAAAGTTTCAATTATAGAAGGTAAACAAATACAAACAGAAATGGCGGCAGCCACAGATTGAGCAGGAGGCTTGGCTCCACTCCAGGCAACAAAGTTTCAATTGTAGAAGGTAAATAAATTCCAGATACCAGGGCCTCTTCTTGGGTTGCCAGGGGCGTGGCTGGCCTGCAAACCACCACAGGCCCCTTGCCCAGGCCGACGCCCCAAGGGAACCCCACCCTGATCCAGGACACCCTTTAGGGCAAACCAGCTGGTCTCCACCCATGCACCAGGCCTCTATCCTATCTAATAAAAGAGTAATATGCAGATTGACCATCACTCCAACACACAAGATCAAGATAGCTGCCCCTATGTGGTCAAAGATCCTGCCCCCATGTGGACACAAGTTGGCCACCACAAGATGGCCAGCAGGGGAGGGCAGTTGGGAGGGACCAGGCCTGCAAGGGAAGGGCAGTTGAGAGGGACCAGGCCTTGCAAGGGAGGGCAGTTGGTAATTTTATACCCTGGTCTTAAGAATAATAACTACTTTATTACTACTTTTTAGCTTTCCCTTTTCTGAATTATTTTTTCTAACTTAGATTTGATTATAATGTTAGGAAGCCAACTTGAAAACAGGAAGTATCTTATCCTGGTGAACTTCTGAGAGCTGCCATGTACTAGCTTAGCTGCTATTTTTGCTGTTGCAGAAAAAAAATCACCAGTGTATCTTCTTTCTATCTTTGATTGTAACTACCAGAATTGCTGAGTGGTCAGCAGGCAATAGAAGTTGGAGTCATTTTCTTTGTTCAAGGAGTGAACAAGTTGTCTCTGTTGTATCCTTGACCAGGCATCCTGTCACATTTGTTTGAACCATGGTTATTCTTAGAAACATTTTTCTTAGAGGAGTTATGGACCTTTTCAAGGAGGATTTGATACTAGAAAACAAAATAAAACAAAAACATTTCCAATTTAAAATTATAGCCAAAATGCTTTCTTAAAGTTCATTTAAATTGACTTCCTGGGACTATGGTTATAAAAATAAGCATACGGTTTTTTTAAAGTCTATATAAATTTCTCTCCCCTCTCCCCCCCCACTTTGTAGTTGGATCGACTGGTTGTGGATGCAGCAAAAGAGAAAAGAGAGATGGAGCAAAAACATTCCACCATTCAACAAAAGGTAGCTGATGGGGAAAGTTAAAGGAGATTAATTTCCATTTGACTCAATTGTTTGATTATTGTTTTTTAGCAAGATACTGTTGTGTTGGAACAAGTCCTTTGAGTTGCTTTAATAATTAAATTTGTATGTGAATTCCTTTTTTTGTGAAAAGTAAAATATTTTTCAGATGTTCAGGCATTTGTTTTATTATTCTTTTACATAAAAATATTTGAAAGCCATGCTCTTGAACCAGTTTGCAAAAACACCAATCTGTTAGGGCCTTAACTAATTTAAAAGGGGTCTTTAGTTAGAATTTAAAACACTATAGTTTCAGGTAGGCTATTACCAATCCCTGTAGAAGTGTGTGTGTGTGTGTGTGTGTGTGTGTGTGTGTGTGTGTGTGTGTGTGTATGTGGGTGTGTGGTGTGGTGGTTGGGTTGGGAACTGTGGGTGGGTAGGTAGGGGTGGAGTACACCTCAGCATCAATGTGTATTTTGGTATTATGGACTTCCCATCTGGCAGCACTCTAAGGCAGCACCCTCCCATCTTTCATGTGATGCTGAAATTCCACTTGCATTTCTTGTTAATTTGCCTAAGCCTAGCTAAACTGATAATGGAAAAATATATTTTTAAATGAAAATTTAAGTATGAAACCAGTTTTATTTCTATGTGCTAGAAGCTTTGAATATTACAAACCTGGAATTCAACCTAATAATATTTATCTTATATAGTTAGTGATATTTTTTGTGTAGTAATCTGAAAACAAAAGGATAGAGTTATAGATTTAATATAATAATACAAGCATATGACAAAATGCCTCTATCCTGTCAAGGCAGATGCCCTAACTATGAAGGTGGTTTTCCCAGGGTGAGGCTTATTGATCACATTCCTGATCTACTAACACCTGAGATTTTCCCAGATGTGGGAAACTCAACTAAATAATTTGTGAAAGTGCGGACTGTGTTTGTACTTTCCCCTAAAAGGAAAAAAAAGATGCCTTCTAGCATTGCTTTAAAGGAATCTGTTCCTTTGTTGTTGAGCAATCAAATCAACCTTTGTTATGGTTGATTTAGAATTTAAAATACCAGTAAGCTAGATCTGACATAGGAAAAAAAAGTGAAATCAGTAATAAAAGTAAGGAAAATTTTATTGGTGATGGGTTATTAATACTCAAAGAGAAATACTGTCTACCACTCCATCTTTAAATTAGTTACTTCTAGCTATAGTCTAGTAAGACTAATTCCATCTTTTGTTTTTGTTTAAGGTTAAATTACTTTGGGTTGGGTAACTTTTTAAAATGACATTACCATGGAAAGATTTTTAAAATTTGGGACCAATCATCTCTAATTAAAACAAGAGGTTATGATATTTGTAGAAACACAACTGTTTGCTTAAAATGAATTATTTTATTAATATTTGCATCTTTTAATGTCTTTCCCTATTATTTACACAATTCAAAGTTAGTAGACTATTAAATCTAAAATTAATTTATTTGGTTTTAAGTAATAGTCTATTACTGTTTTCCTTTAAAGAAAGTAATGCTATTTTTGCTCATTATATATATATATATACATATATACTTACTTTTTTTCTGCCCTTAAATGCTGACACAAGGCTGCATTACAGGTAAAATATAAAGGGGGGAAGAAAAAAAGATCCAGTCAACTAAAAATTAAGGGAAAGTATGTCTAATGTAATTATTTTGATTTTCAAGAATTGAAGTTGATCAGTTAAAGAAATAAAGATGCTATGCATAATCAATTCATGTAAACTATTTTTCAAAATGTTATATCATTCCCATCACGCAGCACTGTATGAGAATTCCCATTGCTCCTTGCCACCTCATTGTATTGTGAGAATTTTTTTGTGTGTTTGTGCCTACTTTGGTGGGTAGATAGTGACATCTCATTGTCGTTTTAATTTATAAGGTGTGCTTTAGTCACAAATGAGCTTGAGTACCTTCCCCTATGTCTCTGGTCACTTGGATATCCTGTTTTGAAATGTCTGTTAGTCTTTTTTCCCATTTTTCCATTAGGTTGCCTAACTTGATCATATTCTTCATATATTCTGACTCTAAGCTCCCTTTTAGGGTATATGTGTTTTTGATTTTCACAATTTTTTTTAAGTCTTTTTTGGTTTTGTGTGTGTGTGTGTATGTGTGTGTTTGTATGTGTATCTTTTCGTGTCTTGCTTCATAAATCCTTCCCAACCCAAGATCATGATGATATATTTCCTGTATAATCTTCTCTGTTTGTAGGTTTGCCTTTTATGTTTCGATCTTTAATCCATCTGTAATTGGAGTTTTGTGTATGGTGTGAGGTAGAGATCCAATTTCCTTTTATGTCTCACATTGATAGCTAATCAGTTATTAAAAAGTTTATTCTTTCCCTACTATTCTGTGTTTTATTCTCTGTTATATATCACATTTCCATATACATGAGACTGGCTTCAGGTTCTCTTCTTCATTGTGTGTGCGTGTGTGTGTGTGTGTGTGTGTGTGTGTGTGTGTGTGTTAATTGTGCCAGTACTCTGTTGTCTTAATTATTTTAGCTATATAGTAGGGCCTCTTATATCTGAAAAAGTACCTCTTATATCTGACAAAGTAAAGCTTCCTACTCTCTTTTCTTCAAAAGTGAATTGCCTAAATTTTGCATTTCCATATAAATTTCAGAAGTATCTTTTCACGTAGCATAAAAATCGCTTTTGGGAATTTGATTGAGAGATTGCATTAGATCTGTGATCAGTTTGGGGAAGAATTCATATCTTTTTTCTATAATGTCTTCTGATCCATGAGCTTAAAATATTTTCTTCATTTATTTAAGTTTTCTTTAATGTCCTTCAGAAATTTTGATAATTTTCTTATATATCTTTTGTTATTTATTCCTAGACACTTGTATTACAAATGTTATTGTAAATATTATCTTTAATTTTTTTCACTGTTTACTTTTGTATAAGGTAGAATAAAATGAACCTTTCTGTATTGATTTTATAATCAGTGATCTTGTTGCGTTCTTTTTAACACTAATTTGTCTCTGGATTCTTTGTGTCGTCTTTGGATGTTCTGTGTACAAAGTCATATCATCTGCAAATAATGATAGTTCATTTCTTCCTTTCTAATCCTTTGCTTTTTGTTTGTTATCTTGCTGGCTAAAACCTCTATCATAATCTCGACTCAAAGTGGTAATGATGTTCCTTCTGTTCTTCTTTGCAATTTCAAAAGGGAAAGCTTCTATTAGATTCCCTTTATTGGCCAACCTTACTCTTGCCTTCTGTTCCCTGGGCCCTACACCAAAGCTTCAAGTTCTCCGGATGAGTCAAATGCCTTTAAGGTGAAAGCTAGCTTCCTTGCTCTGCTTACCTCTTTGGCTTCCAATTTTCACTGAGCCTTTTGCCTTTGAGTATTCCTTTCTGATTTGTCACTCATCAATATATTTACATGCTAATATTATATATCTTAACCAACATTATTAGTTACTTTCATTATACAATAATCTGTCTCATTTTAACTACTATAAACTATTAATTTGATATTAATAATAATGAAGTTGAAGGCTTAATTTACCTAAAAAATATAATTGAAAATTAGAATACTACAAATGTACTACATTTTCAATGAAGTCTTATTTGATATTTTAGATAGCATCAGGGTTATTAAAAAACTGCTGATGTTACAAATGAAACTCAATTATAACTATTGCTGACTTAATCCTGTCTGCATAATTATATAAAGTATAGCCTCAAAGAAATTTTAAATGAAGGAATTAAAGTTTTCCTGATTTTTTTCCAAAGAAAAATAGGAATAAATGTAATAATTCATTTATAGATTGTTTCATTTGATTATTTTATATTGTCATGTCCTCTTATGGGTTAATTTTGAGACATGTCAGGTGAATTTTGTTTTTAATCCTGATTTTAGTTTACTTTCTTTTTCCATCTTCGAAGACTCAGGTTTGGAAGGCCCTTAGTTGATTCTCACTCTGCCTCTCCTTCAGTACAGGAACTCCATGTCCAGCAATCTTGGCAGGTCCTCATTCAGCTTTTGTCAAAATCTTTCTCAAGACAGAAAGTTTACTACTGCCTAATAGGATAGCATTCTAATTTTGATCATTGGTCCAGAGTACTTTTGAAATTACTGAGACTGATTTTTAATGTTTTAAATTTGGGGATAGCAGCAATCTTGGATTTTTATCAGATTACTTTGGAAGTTTGTCAGGAAAACATTTAAAGTGGGATTTGTGATTTCAATATTTCATGAATCCTTGGGATAAATTTAAAGTTTGAATTGTATACAAGTGAAGATTAGAATGATAGAAGGTTATGAATGATTCTTTCCTCTCTAATAAAAGAGTAATATGCAAATTAACCATCAGTCTGCCACACAAGCCACGCCCACCAGCCAGCCACGCCCACCAGCCAAGCTATGCCCACCAGCCAATCAGGGCAAGTATGCAAATTAACCCCAGCCAAGATGGCTACCAGAAGGGAGGCTTGGGTTTCCCCGGCAACAAAAGAAGCCAAGCTTTCCACACACTCTGGCGGGCCCAGGCCTCCACTCAAGGATACAAAGTTTCAATTATAGAAGGTAAACAAATCCAAACGGCAGCCACGGATTGAGCAGGAGGCTTGGCTCTGCTCCAGGCTACAAAGTTTCAATTGTAGAAGGTAAATAAATTCCAGATACCAGGGCCTCTTCTTGGGTTGCCAGGGGCGTGGCTGGCCTGCAAACCACCACAGGCCCCTCGCCCAGGCCACTCTATGCCCCAAGGGAACCCCACCTTGATCCAGGACACCCTTCAGGGCAAACCAGCTGGCCCCCCACCCGTGCACCAGGCCTCTATCCTCCTATCTAATAAAAGAGTAATATGCAGATTGACCATCACTCCAACACACAATATGGATGCCCCCATGTGGTCAAAGATCCTGTCCCCCATGTGGACACAAGATGGCCACCACAAGATGGCCAGCAGGAGAGGGCAGTTGGGAGGCACCAGGCCTGCAAAGGGAGGGCAGTTGAGAGGCACCAGGCCTGCAAGGGAGGGCAGTTGGAGGCAGTCAACCCTGCAGGGGATGGCAGTTAGGGGTGACCAGGCCAGCAGAGGAGGGAAGTTGGGGGTTAAACAGGCTGGCAGGGGAACAGTTAGACATCAATCAGGCTGGCATGGGAGTGGTAGGGGGGGATCAGGGTGGCAGGCAGAAGTGATTTAGGGGCAGTCAGGAAGGCAGGCAGGCGAGTAGTTGGGAGCCAGCAGTCCTGGATTGTGAGAGGGATGTCCGACTGCCTGTTTAAATGGGCAGTCGGACATCCCTCGAGGGGTCCCAGATTGTAGAGGGTGCAGGCCGGGCTGAGGGACACCCTCCCTCCCTCCGTGCACAAATTTCATGCACTGGGCCTCTAGTATTCCTCATAAAAAAAGAGAACTTGACATGCCCACTTCAGACTGTGGCTCTCCTTTGTAACACTAAATTTTATTTTAGGACAAAATGCCTTTATCTTATTTCATTACTCCCATATGGTGGTTATTACTCCTATCAGATTAAAAAACTACAATGATAGTAATATAATTAGAAAATAGTGGTAATACCATTTAAAAATATCCATATTCCCTTTTTAATAGTTAGTACACACATCACCATAAAATGTTTGAAAAAAGGAAAACACTTTAAATATAACACCCCGTATATTATTTAGTTGTTCTCTTTGTATACATATTATTTTGTGCTTTTAGTCACAGTGTGTATAGAGTTTATATTGTTTTGTTTTCTCTTTCAGAGTATATTTCACATAATCACCTGTTTTTTATGTCATCATCATCATCATAACAATTATTGCATAATAGTTCACTGAATTGAAATTCTTTAATATGTTGATGCATTCTTCTGTTATTGAACATTTAGGTCTCCCCCTTTCTTATGACTATTGTTGATGTATCTGTCTTAATTCGAAGTTTTTCTACCATTTGAGCTGTTTTTCTAGGATACATTTGTTGTCTAGCAACTTAGTCAAATCATATGAAATTTCTTGTGTTATTTTGTATAGGATTTCTCCAGTGATGATTCTAAGTTAGAATATAATGTAGATGCTGCAAATGGCATTGTTATGGAAGGATATCTGTTCAAACGAGCCAGCAATGCCTTCAAAACTTGGAACAGGTAATATATTTCAAATTTTTCCATATTCTCAGTCTTCTAACTTTTCCTGTGATTTGGCAACTCCTTCCTTCATAATTCTCTAAATTCATAGTTCATGGTAATTTTCCTGAACCCATTTCATTGAAGATAAGATGCCCTTCTAGGAAAGGGGACCTTAAGAAGCAAGTGAAAAATGACAACACTAACTTAAGCAAAGTTTAAACCAGGAAGCAAGGAGAGTTTTTATAGTGATTGGTCTATACTGATTAGACTATTACAATAAGGACATTTTCAATTTGAGCTACCCCTCATATTTATTAGGAAATAGATCTGATTACAAATCATGTGTTGAATATAATGGGTAAATAGGTCAAGTGAACTCTTACCCCCTTTTGATTTCCTGTCCTATGTAATGTTTTGTATATTTTTACTTAGTGTTTATTTATGAATTTTAAACGGGGTCATTCTGATCGTTGCAATAATTTTAATTAACGAGGAGTTTTAGGAAATGCGATTGTTCTTATGTGAAGTGTGTGTGGTGCTCCTTTATTCTAAACTTGATAGCTACCAGAAACTCTGCATTTTTTTGCTAAATTTATTTCTATAAAATATTATTTCAGTAAATTCTGTTAAATGAATGAATGTGTAAAATATTTTATTGTATTTTCCCATGTATTAATATAATAAAGTGAAATCACTTGAGACATTAAGGCATTAAAAAAAGATTGGGTTGTCTCAGGATAATCCTTCTGAATAGCAGTCACTGATTTTTTTTTTAATTCAGTGATGCCTATCTTTGTGCAAAAAAAAAAAGGATAGTAGTCAGAACAATTTTGTATTAAGAGTAGTATTGGGTTCTAGTTAATTGATTTCCTATTATATTATTAGTTGAATATATAAATTTTATTTGCTACTTAAACATGATATGAATTCACTTAATGATGGAGAATATTTTATTTAAAAAATGTACATTAGCAAAATAAGTAGAGTTTTCCTGGTAAGTTTAGTATACATTTTTGTTTAAACAGAAATGACCATGCTTGAATATTCAACATATTAAAATGGGTTCCTAGTGTACTTAATCTGATTTTTGGATTATGAAGTTACAGAGATAAAACATTCATTGATATTTTCAAATTTGAGCATTTCCGAAGAATTGGTATTACCAAATGTTTAAGTGGTACATGGTGTGTTTTATTTGAAATGATTTTTCTTTACCTGAGAATGAATATAAACTGGAAAAATAATGATTTTATTAAGCCTCTTTGAGTTATATAGAACTTTAAAAATAATACATGAATATAGAAGGACCAACTAAGATGGTCTAGTTAGAAATAATTTTATGAGCTATAGTAAAATGAAAATGAAAAAGTAAAACTCTGCTTACTAAGCTGTAAAAACCAAGACAATAATCTTTCAAACCTTTTCTGGCATATTTCTATAGCTGGAGTAGGAAATAAAAATAATGTGATTATCAAACTTTTATAGTAAAGATATTTCAACCAGTTCAGTTTCATGAGGTAATGTTAGAATTGAATTTTAACCTTCAGATTACAAAACAACCTACTTAAAGTTTAACATAGTGAAAATCCAATAAATCCATAGATACTATACCATTATGTTAAGAAGAATGAAATGAACTTTCATGTGTCACTCCAGTGAGAAATGATGTCAGACTTCAAAATGAGGTACAGTGTTAGTGGAAAATTGCACTGTCATTTAGGAGAGTAGAAATTTTTTTTTAAAATGTACATTAGCAAATTTGAATTCTGATTTAATCATGGACCTTCTTATTTTTGTTATTTGTTTCATGAATATTAATTAGCATAGATATTAAATATAACTAAAATCAAGTAGGAAATAACTATTCTCAATTGTAGACATGTAATCTACCATTTGCAAAGTGAAAAAAAATAGTACCTTTATAAATGAGACTACTTTATAAAGGAGAGGCTATCTATATATAATAGGATGACACTTATTAATTCAAATCATAGATCATAGTTCACCACCCTAATTGTTAGTAAAGAAATGGAGGTGCTGAGAGATGGTTGCTCATTCAAGGTTACACAGCTGGTTTGTGAGGCCCCCAAACCTGGCATTTTTTGAAAACTTGATATGGAAATTCCAAGCAATCTATATTTTGATACAACAAAATACAACTTCAGCTATTAAAAAAATAGCTGAAGGGGGACATCTGTAATAGTGTCACAATTAAAAAAAAAAGAAAGTTGGAGGATTAACAAGAAAAAAAGTAGCTTAGAAACTAGTCAATTTGCATTATTAGGAAAAATTATGGGTAGCAAATTAATTTTATTTTCATGAACTTTTAAAGAACATTTTGATGAAAACACTGGTAAAAAGCAGACTTGTAGGAATAGAGCATATAAATACTAAATAAAACTCACAAACAAATGCAAAAGTCAAAACCTTGTAACAGAAGACTTAAGTATTTTTTAGGTTATAAGCCTGTAACTATAAAAGGAAAAAGGAAGAAAGAGTTATCTATTAAGTATTATTTAGACTTTCTTCTGCTTTTTAATTATAAAAATTTAGAATGTATCTAAATTTCTTATGAATTTTATAAAAGGTTGAATCCCAGGCAGAAATAATTTTTCTTTCCGTATAGTGTCTAATCTGCTTCTTGAATTAGTTCTCTATCCAGCTTGATTTAATATAATCTAGCCTCTGAATAAAAGACTATTTGTGATATTTGTGCCTTCACTCTAAAAATCCAGGAATCTAGCTCTTCAAATATTTTCCTGCCTACTGTTTAAGTTTTTGTTTCTGTGTGTGTGTGTGTGTGTGTGTGTGTGTGTATTTTTTTTTTTTTTTCTGATTGTTCATGCATTATATTTAGGGGAACTTTTTTTTGAGGTCATAATCACCATAGGTACCAATTACAAATTTACCATTATTTGTAGTTTTATAGTGGCATATAATATTTTCAAAATTAACTTTTTTAAAAAGACCTCCTTTCTGAGAGAAATGTGAATTTGACTACGAATTCTGATAGTTTTAAAACCTGATCTGTGCTTCATAAAATCGAAGTATATTTTGACAGCATTATTCTATAACCTGAAATTAACTGAAGAGATCATATTTTGTGTGATGTGGTTGAAATAATATAAGGAGTGAAAACGTTTTATGTTTCATGAATTATTGAGTTTGTTTCTGGTTGATTTCAGATTTTAGTTTTAGTGTCTTAAGATTTTTATACATCTATAATATATATATATACATATATATATATATTTTTTTTATTTTATTTTTTTTTTCTGAGAACATGTAAGATCTACTAAAATAATATTTCATTTTCAGGCCATTTTCTCAGTGTGGCAGCTTTACTTCAGGCTCAAATCAGTGGTAGATGGATTACTAGTACCTATATTTCTCTTTTAATTTTAATGACAAATTCAGAAAGGATGTATTAATAAGGAAAATAATTAAATATTAAAAATTATTTAGCTTTAAGCTGGTAAAACAAAACTGAATAATTATGTGCTATGCTCAGTCTTTGTTAAATTAAAAAATATAGCTAAAGGAATAAAATGTATTATACAGTTTCTTAAAGCTGCTAATACAGATATAAATTTTTATTTTGTGTGACTTTGTTAAAAATAAGATGTACGTACATAGGTTAAAGATGAACTCTACTTGTGTGTGGCCTTAGAATCTGCTATAAATTTAACGAAAAATGGTTTGAGCAGGTGGGTGAGTTTATTTGGCCTATAATATTTTATAATCACTGAAATTCTTAATTAGTGATCCCACTTTTCTTATAAAAGATTTTATTTATCAGGCTTATATAGATATATCTATAGTGATTGTTAAGATGAAGAAAGGTACTATCTATATTTAATAGCTTTGACAACAGAGGCAGAAAATAATAGTAGAGGTATACCCAAGTGTGCTAAGTCCTATAGAACTTTATATAACATAATACTAGAAGAAAATTTTTAAATATTTCTGAAATATTAGTTTTCAGATTCCTAACAGTTGGAATTAATTGTACAAGTGCATATATGTATACTATGTGAAAAAAAATGCAACAGATTTTTTATTATTTTGTTAGATTTTAAGCTTAAGCTTGTTCCTTTAATTCTTGCTTTATTTTCATATCATGCTAGTCCTTTGCTTATTTTGCACATTTGCGTTTTCATTCTTTTACCACCTTTCCCTTATGTTTTAATCTGCCCCATTTTTTCACATGACAGGAAAAAGCCCGATCATATCAGGTACCAAATGGCTTTCTTCCCCTCACCCCCTACCTTACTCCAATTTCTTCTTTGGCACGAGAAAGCTCATAATTAACCTGCATTTTGTTTGGATTACTTGCAATGGATATACAGTCTCTTATGTTTTAATTGGGAAGAAAATGTAAACATTTTATTTGAGGATCAAAATTATACCTTTTCATTGCCTATGTCCTCAATTTCTTTAATATGGAAAAGAACATATGATGTGTTTATAGTTACTCAAAGAAGATTATACATTGAGTAATATGATATGTACTAGTGTGTGTGTGTGTGTATATATATATATATACATATATATATATTTTAAAGGGAAATAAACAATAACTAGGAATTAGTCCCTTTGGTAATAACCGGATTGGTTTTGTTGAAAGGAAACACTGTCAGTTCTTAGAATTTTTTTTTTTTTTACCATTTTGTTTTTTTCCCTGTGAAAAGTAAAATTGATTTGGAAATAAAGGAGCATAAATGTTCAAGCTTTTAATTTTGTTAAATGTTCACTTGTTTGACACCTATATGAATGTGTGCATGAATCCATTACCTGTATAATTTTAGTGAAAAAGCTTTTGCCAGTTTAAAAGTTTGACTTTTACCCACGTTCTTGATTTCAAGTATAGTTCTGGGCCAAATAGGGTAAAAGATACTTGATTTATTTTTATCTATTTTTTTGTTAATCCTCACCTGAGGATATTTTTCGCATTAATTATTTTAGAGAGACTGAAAGGGAGGGAGAGAGGCATTAGTGGGAGGGGGGAGGAAGGGAAGGGAGAGGGAGAGAGAGATGAGAGAGAGAGGGAGAGAGGGAGAGAGGAAGAAAGATGAAGGAAGATGTGAGAGAGACACATCAGTTGGTTGCCACTTGCACTTGCTCCGATGGGGCCCAGGATTGAACCTGCAATCCAGGTACAATCCCTTGACCGGGAATTGAACTGAGACCGTTTTGGTACTCCTGCTGATGCTTTAACACTGAGCCACACTGGCCAGGGCTTGATTTATTTTATTTTAAATATATTTCCCTCTCCCCTAATTTTGTCATCTGGAAAGCTCTCATTGGTCTTTGCAATTTAATAATATTTTTTTTTTTTTTTTAAGATATATTTTATTGATTTTTCACAGAGAGGAAGGGAGAGGGATAGAGAGTCAGAAACATCGATGAGAGAGACACATCGATCAGCCGCCTCCCGCACGCCCCCCACCGGGGATGTGCCCGCAACCAAGGTACATGCCCTTGACCGGAATCGAACCCGGGACCCCTCAGTCCGCAGGCCGATGCTCTATTCACTGAGCCACACCGGTTAGGGCACAATTTAATAATATTTATGGATATAATATTTTGGTCTCAAATCTTTATTATATTGAGTTACTCCAATTTGAGAGAGATATAAAATCGTGTCTTATTTTTCTTAATGAACCAAGAAATTTTCCTTTTTAAAACGCTGTCTTCTATTTTGGCTTTGTGACAGCTTCTGAATAGAATGTAGTGTAATTATCAGTACAATGCTTTTCAAAATTTGTCTTTTTTATTATTTAATTACCTTTTTTAAGTACCTTCAAATTGCAGATAGTGTGACCTAAAATATTAAGTATTTTTCTATATCCTAGACGGATATGTGAACTATCTCATTTCTCCTTTTAATAAAAGTGTTAATAATAACTAAAGAGCAATTAAAAATTGTATTCCATTTTACTTATATGGTTAAAGTCTTGGATCAATGTAAATGAGTACAGTCAGCTCTTTTTCCCTTATTTTTTAATGGTAGAGGAGGGGAGATAGTGTCATAAGATATACAAATCTTAGTAATTGAAAATTTTTTCTACCTATAACATTATGGTTTTATTCCTTAGGAGGTGTTGCCAAATTCAGATGAATTTATAGTGTTTTTCCTGAGTGTACAAAAACTGATGATATGAGAAAGTCACCAGAAACAGAAAGATGACAGGGGAACTAGGTTTCAGAAGTATGTATCTTCTGTAAAGTTCATAACCAGAGGAAATGATCTCTGACAAAAAACATGTTTTTATCTAATGCTTTATTATTTTTAGAGGTTATGATCCTAAGATGCAGCAGGTCAAAATAAATTTGTTTTTTTGAAGACTAAGAAGCATGAAAAGCTTACATAGTTGTATGGGTGTTTTTCTTTTGTGCTAGGCTACTTATTTTTCTATGTAGTTTTTCATCAAGTTATATAATACTAGAGGCCCAGTGCACAAAATCCGTGCACAGGCAGGGTCCCCTAGACCTGGCTGGAGATCAGGGCCAATCGGGGCCTTTCAGTGCTGGCCAGGGCCTTCCTTCTCCAACTGCTGGCTGCCGGCTGGGGCCTTCCTTCATTCTGTGCCACCCCCAGGTGGTCAGCGCACATCATAGCGAGTCATCAAACTCATGGTCTTCCGGTCGAACTCCCAGTCTCCTGGTCAAACTCCTGAGGGGACACTTTGCATATTAGCCTTATATATATATATATATATATATATATATATATATATGTATCGACTAGAGGCCCAATGCACAAAGATTCATGCAAGAATGGGTCTTCCTTCCCCTGGCTGCTGGCACCACCTTTGCTCTGGCCGGAGCCACCTTTCCACCTTCCCATGCTGCCCAAAGGCCCGGAGCAGCTGGGGTGGTGTGGAAATGACGTAAGCATCCCGCCCCGCCCCCGGCCGCTTGGCGCCTGTGTATGCAAATTAACCCGCCATCTTTGTTGGGTTAATTTGCATACTCCTGATTTGCTGGTAGGCGTCACAAAGGTATGGTCAATTAGCATGTTACTCTTTTATTAGGTAGATGATTACTATGAAACATAAGGATTTTTATTAATATAGTTTACGCTACCTCAAATGATTTTTTAAAAAACACTTCAATCAGTAGCAGAGATTGTTTCCATTGCATGTCATCCCATGTGGCAGGGCTGCACCATTTTGTTTGTTTGTAGGTATTTCCTTTAACATTTCTAACCATGTGTCTCAAAGCAAAGAAACCCAGAAGTTCTTCCTTTTCTAGCCTGCCTCTTGATGATTTGCATTTAGAGGCAACCCACTTGGTTTTATCTAGATGCTAATTTAACAAATCTCTATTAATGGTAAAGGTGATACCTTTTTAAAGTAGCAAGAAAACCTAACAATCTGTCTAGCTTAAAATTAGAAAATCACTTCCTCAGCTTTGGAGAATTAATTTTTAAAAATAGAAATTCTAAATATGTCTCAATACAATTTCTAATGCTTTTTTTTTTAGTATCAATGAAAAGGTAGAATCTCTATCTGCTAATAGATTAATAACTAATGTTTACAATAGAAATCATCTCACATAAAACTAATTTTAAAATAATGACTCAAATAATGTTTTACCTTTCATGCTTGATGAGAATTTTTGCTTTCTTTTATGAATGGCTTTTGGCTGTGATTTTTATTGTTGTAAGTTTTTAGGTTCTTTTAATAAATTAGAATTAGTAAATATGCCATAAGTAGCTTAGCTTTGTCTTCTAAAGAAGATTGCAAGTAAATTATTTGCCTAATAATTTACAATAATGAGCAGAACAATATAAATATTTTGATGAATCATTTTAATAATAACTTACTATTCTGTTTCTATGATTATATGAAAGTAGACCGCGCGAATTGGCAGTTCTTTCTTGTTCTATAGCAATTGTAAAATGATGATTTAATTTTCTGTTTTGCTTACAATTACCAAATCTCTTGCTGAATTACCTGCAGAAAGGTTGAAACAAAGCACCATTTATTTCAATGTTTTAATGTATACAAATACATAGTCTTACTTACAACATAAATTTATTTCCACTTTATAATAAAAGCAATTACTTTGCGGGAAAGATTTTGGTTATTTTGAGGTACCTCAAAAAAAAATCTTGTACTTTAAAACAATTATTATTTGATGATAGCATAAAAGGTAGCTTTTGTTAGGATTTAAATTTCTGACTTAAAATGAATCAAAATATAGTAACTTTACTTTCCTAATCTGCATTTAAAAATTGTTCTTTACTTTCAGTAGTTATTTTATTGGCATCAATTTATATAAAGCAAAACGAAACAATGTACTTCTCAAAAAGTAATTATCATAAACTGATTTTCTAGTGCTTTCCCAAATGTTGTTCCTAACAACAATTGAAATAAAATGTGTTGGTGAAAACTTAATCTATTTTGTATTTATTTAGACGCTGGTTTTCAATACAGAACAATCAGTTGGTTTACCAGAAAAAGTTTAAGGTAGGTGTTTTGTTAAGTAATTAAGTGAAAAATCTAGTGACTCCCCAGTTTTGGTTATTTATCTGTTTGGCTTGGGAAAGCATTTAAGTTCATAAATACTCATCTGTGCAAAATTACTGTTAATTAGTTTTATGTTTGGGCATGTATATTAGTAAGAATGTTCAGAAGTGGAAAGTATTCACATTCAATACTTAAAAGCAGTGATTTTGAATCCCGAATTCTTAATTCCTAGTTTTGAGGTGAATTTTTTTTTCTGTCCCAGGATTTATACTTTTTTACTTCACATGTTTCTTTGTCTATTTGTGTGACAAGAATAAATCAACCATTCCACAGTACTATTTTGAGGCTGTAAAAAAAGATGCCTTTTAAGAAATAACGCCTTATGGCCACTGATGATAATATAGAGATATTAGAAATGACATTAAAATGTAACCTTGAAGTAAGTTAAATAAAAACTTCTAAATTTGTTAATGTTCTTTTTATATATTCATTTTCCTGCACCTTATTTTAAGGGTGAGGAGTTCTTATTTATTGGAAAGGCATACAGAAAATACATGTGGTGTAAGAATGTGACAACTCACTTCCCTCCCAAGTAATGTCCAAATATGCTATCTTTACCTCTTTGGGCACTGATCCTTGTCCCCTCCCCACTATACCTTGACTTCTCTGCACTCCCTCTCCTGTCACCAACCTTGTTGGTGTTCACTCAGAATACTACAGTTGCAGGTGACAGTGGCCAGGAGAGACCATGGGAAGTTTACTTTATGTGGAAGGAGGTTAATGAAATGGTCTGTAGACACCATGCAAAGCGTTGGAGATTTTGTTCCTTCACCTATGCTCACAGCTTTTTCTTTTTCTTTTTCTTTTTGTTCTGAAGGTTCTGGTAACTTGTGGTGTATTTCTATTTCCCTGTGAGCATTTTTCTTTTCTTTTCTTTTCTCTTTTTCCCTTATGTCTTTTCCCACTATGCACAGATAAACATTACCTACAAACTCCTTAATCTGATCTGTGGAGAATGTACAAAGTTTAAACACATCAATAAATACTTTAAACCCCCCCCCCCCAATTTAGAAAAAAAAGAACCAGAGTTAATTGGTAACTTGATTTTTACCCAGTTAGCTATTATGAATGATGTATTCAATTGTAAATTTGAAATATTCACTTTACTCTTGTGATGACACAATATGAAATTTCCAATTAGCTCATGGTTTCTTCTATTCTGATACTTGGTTTTTAAATTAAATACTAGGAAATGATAAAACCATTTTCATTTTCGTAGGTATTTTAAGAAGGATATATAGGCTTCTTTTTTTTTTTTTTTCTTTCCAGTTATTTAAAACTTGACTCATTAAAGGCTTCTATTTTGGAGGAAAGTCGTTTTTATTATATGTGAGTAGGGACCAGGAGCGTAATGGATATGAAAGAAAATTAACAGGAAGCTGACATTTATTGAGTACCTATTAATTAATTGCCAAGTGTTAGATTAAAACTATTTTATTTAATTCTTATACAGCAATTTTATGAGGCAGGTAAAATTATTAACAGGGTATAATTACCTTTATTAGTTATATCTATGTTGATAAGTCTTGTCTCTAAATTAAGAAAAATATAAATCTTTAAGACCACTTATTCCAAGTAACATTTTAAAGTATTATTGGTAGTAGTATTTAAAACCTAGGATTGATAAATATGGGAGTTCTGTTTCCTTGTTGTAGGATAACCCCACTGTGGTAGTGGAAGATCTAAGGCTTTGCACAGTGAAACATTGTGAAGACATAGAACGGCGATTCTGCTTTGAGGTGGTCTCTCCAACAAAGTGAGTGGTTCTAAACAATTTGAGAGTTGCTTTTATATTTCTATAGCTTGTTTTAAAGAACTTTCCAGATAGAGAACGATTTGTTTCACTTGTGGTGGTCTGTGCTAACTAGAAAAAAAAGTGTCTTAAAAGTAAATTTCATTATTTAGTGATTACAGGTATTAGAGTCAGAAATTTCTGTAACTTCTACCCAGTATCATATTCGTTAAATTCTTTAAAGATTATTGATGTGGCCATATGAAAATTTTTTAGTTGTCATGGATGATAAAGTGAACTCATATATCAGATTGATTTTTTTATAACTATCATTTTATATTTCTACCCAATAGAAAAAAAAAGTGTTGTATTTATATGGTAAATTTGAAGTTCGTTTTGATTTTTTTTTAATGTGAAGGAATGGGTGATTTATTTCCAGTAGGTAACTTATTTCATTACTACCTTGATTTCTTATTGAATACAATTTGTCCTAAAGATAGATGAAATAAAATTTTTCAACAGAAATTATTGTTTTTTTTGTTAGAAAATTATTGTATAACAAAGCCAGCAAAAAAAATTATTATTCTTTTTTTGGTTAATTTCGTGACTGAGAAAACAATGTTATTTTCCTTTAGAAGTTGTATGCTTCAGGCAGATTCTGAAAAGCTGCGCCAGGCATGGATTAAGGCTGTTCAGACCAGTATTGCTACTGCTTATAGAGAGAAGGGTGATGAATCAGAGGTTAGTAAACAATACTGCAATACCAGGTGATATATTGTCAAAAGTTTTTAACTTTAATTGCAACATTGTATGATTACAACTTTCTTTAAATTTTGTTAAATTGAGGTATAATTGACAAGTAACTTTATATTAGTTTCAGGCGTACAACGTAATGATTTAATATTTGTATATACTACAAAATGATCACCACAGTAAGTCTAGTTAACATCTGTTACCATTCATAGTAACAAGCATTTTTCTTGTGAGGAGATTTTAAGATTTACTCTCTTAGCATTTTTCAAATATGCTATATAGTGTTATTAACCATAGTCACCACACTGTATATTATATCTTCATGACATTTATTTTATAACTTGGAGTTTGTTATCTTTTGACTCCCTTCACCCATAACATTCCTTTTTTATAAAGGATGATTTTTTTCATTATTGAAATGTTTACTTTTAAAACCTAGATTCAATTTCTCTTTTGTTTACTTCTCTTGACTTTACCTATCATTTTATTTTAATATTTAAATATGTTTAATTCTGTATTTGAATATTGTCCCAGATTGACATAAGATAGTTTGATGCAAGTATTTCCTCCAAATATTATTATATTGAAATAATGAATGTGAAAGGTATTTAAAATTAAAACCGGGTAAATCTAAAACAGGAAGGCTCAAATTGTCTCTTAGTTGAAGTCTTTCTGGAGAAGATAAGCTTAATATGGACGCTTGGGTCATAGTCTGGCTTCAGCTTCTCAGTGAGTTTACATATTCTTGAGCAAGGCCATCAGTGCGACTTGAGAAACAGAACTCACCACTTTGTTTGGTAGGATCCTGAAAACGAGTCTTTTGTGAGTCCGTGCATGTCTGAAAATGCCTTTATTCAGCCATCATATTTGTTTGATAGCTTGGTTGGGTGTGGAATTTTTAGGTTGGAAATAATTATTCTTACGAATTTTAACTGCATTGTTTTTTGGTTCCAGTGTTGCCATTGGAGTCTTTCTTATTACAGTACTATCTTTTGTAACCTTCTTTTCCAATTCTCCTATTGTTTTTTTCCCCTGGAATTTCTGGACTAATCTTATGATTTTCTAATTTTTGTGTGTCTTTTTTTGCTCTAATTTCTGAACTATTTTCTCAGTTAATAATCTTCCAAACCTTCTATTGAATATTTTAGTTCTGGTAGCATATATTTAATTTCCATGAGTTTCTTTTTGTTTGCTGAATGCTTATACATGTAAATCTGTTCTTTTTTCATGACTGCATTGTTTGAACTGTGGTTCTTAGCCTTGACTGCACATTATGATAACACAGGGAGCTTTAAAAAAATAAATCTCAGAATTAGTCTACCACTGAACAGTTGAATGGAGTTGGAACCCACGTATCAATATTTTAAAAAGATTCCTAGATGATTTCTGTGTACATGCATTGCTGAGAACCATTATGTTCTAGAGCAAGCATGTCAAACTCCCAGGCCTCATGCCTCGTTTGTTTGGCTCATGTTAGCCTTTGAGTTTGACATGCTTGTTCTAGAGGCGTTGTTCCTTGGCTCTCTGGTAACCTGTTCATGATTATACGGTAACTGAAAACCTCTTTGGAAGCTCTGAGAACAGTTAGGACTTTGTTGACTGTGAGGTTTGCTCAAGTCTGGACCATTTATTTTTTGAGGAACAACCAGAGTTAGGAACTTTTGGGTCTTTTCATCTGGTATGATTCCCCAGAGAACATTCACCAACCTCCAGCATAGGGGTAAGGGACTGACTGGGAGCTCATTACTGGGGGTCTCAATATTCAGTGTGTCTACGTTCATATAGTCCTCTGCCTTCCACCTTTCGGGTAAATCCCATCCAGATACTCTGTTTTACTTCACCAGAGAATGTACTTTCAGTCATTTGTGTTTATGAATAGGATGCAGAACCCTAATGGCATGGAATTGGGGAGGGGACCTTGGATGCTAACTGCTTCTTACACAATCATTTCTCCAACTTTTATTTCCACTTCCAGGGTTAACATAGTGTAAATCAGTGATTTTTAGTCTGTGTGCCACAAGAATTTTTAAAACATGCAATACCTTACTATTTAGTCAGGGTCACTGACCTCTTTTCCCTTAGATCCAACACAATAGCCTGACTCAAAATTATACCTATTTTTTTGTAAGAGCTGCCAAAAAAAAAAAAAAAGTAATTTTTGGTGTCCTGTGGAATTGTAATAATTAGTTTACCATGATAAGAAAAAGGTTGACAATCACTGGTTTAAATCCTTGAGCCCTTTGAATATTATGTGATGTAAATTAGTGAACTCTTGAGATTTTTCTTATTGCCATCCTTAGATTTGGCCTTGGTCTGTTCAGTTACTTTATTTACCCACTAGGGGCCCAGTGCACGAAATTCGTGCACAGGTGCGGTCCCTAGGCCTGGCCAGCAGTCAGGGCCAATTGGGGCCAGGCTGATCAGAGCTGGGCTGGAGAGGAGGTGATGGTCGCCGGGCCAGGCACGGAAGGAACGGACGCCAATCGCCAACACCGCCATTGTCAGCGCTCTGCCACCACATGGTTCCAGACCTCCCCCCTCCTCATTCCCTTGCCACCGTGCTGCCACTGTGGTGGGCAGATGGCGGCCAATTGGGGCCTGCCGGCCAGGGGGAGGGACGGGGCATGGGAGGTTGGCTGCTGGCCCCAAGGAGAGAGCCGGCCCTCGGCCCCTTTGGGAAAGGGGCTGCATCTGCTACCACCCACCCCTGATTCCCTGTTCCAGCCCAGGCCCGGCCCTTATCAGGTGATCGAGGCCTGCTGGCCTGGGGAGGGACTGTGGGAGGTTGGCTGGCTGCGGGGGAGGGACTGTGGGTAGTTGGCCGGCTGGGAGAGGTTGGCTGTGGAAGCGCACTGACACCAGGGGGCAGCTCCTGCATTGAACATCTGCCTCCTGGTGGTCAGTGCGCATCATAGTGACTGGTCGTTCTGGTTATTCTGGTTGCTCAGGCTTTTATATATATAGATTTCCCACCTCCTAAAATTTTGTTCCTCTTATTTATGTTATTCCTGTTCTTATGAGTAAACATTGTTTTTAATGAAAAAATACTAAAGTTTTTAAAAAGTAGATTACACATATTATGCCATTCCACACCCAGTAGTAATTTCTTAATATCATCTGTCACCCAGTCTATATTCGGATGTTCCCAGTTGTTTTAAAAATGTTATTGACCACCTTTTGTACAAAGTACAATATAATCTATGCCAGCATTGCATCTGGTTATGTCCCTCAAAGCTAGAGCAATCCCTTTTTTTACACAGCAATGATTTAATAAAGAGATCAGGTTAATTGTTTCCATGCCTTAAGATTACGTAATGGGTTGTGTGTATGCTTCATGTTGCAACAGGAGACACAATATTTGGTTATGCAACCATTGCTAATCCTGAAATCAGGCTTCTGTGTGAAGATGAAATGGACATACTGGTTTTGAGAAATTACAATGTGATTCCTCCAATGTGATTCCTCCAAATGACAATGTGATATTTCCTCCCTTGTTTCCATTCTGTTTTGTTATTTTGTTATTATATCTTTTTTTAATATATTTTTATTGATTTTTCACAGAGAGGAAGGGAAAGGGATAGAGAGCCAGAAACATCGATGAGAGAGAAACATCGACCAGCTGCCTCCTGCACGCCCCCTACCGGGGATGTGCCCGCAACCAACGCACATGCCCTCGACCGGAATCGAACCTGGGACCTTACAGTCCGCAGACCGACGCTCTATCCACTGAGCCAAACCGGTTTCGGCTGTTTTGTTATTTTGTATAACACATCTACTTCCTGTTACTTTCATCCCCATAAAATCTCCTTCATCAGCTATTCATCAAATGGTTTTACAGCTGAGTTTGCTATTTCATTAGAAATTGAAAAATGATTTTCTAATTCTGTCATCTCATTTACATTTATTAACTTGTATTCTTATGTGAAATACAGCTTTTCCTCATCACCTGGAGCTGTTTAGTTTCTATAATAAGTGTTTAATTTTAATTTTTTGCTTTTAATTACCACCTTTGGTTAATTTATTAGCTACCTTAAGTGGGAACAGATATTTAGTTTTTTGGGTATAATTTAGCAACTCATGAATTTTTGTAAATATGTTGGGTCCTACTTAATCACAATAATTACTCTTTTTTCTTTCTTTTTTTATCCTTCCTATAAGATATTTTTCCATTGGTTTTCAGAGAGATTGGAAGGGATGTAGGAGGGGGAGAGAGAGACAGAGAGAGATAGAGAAACATTGATGTTGGAGAGACACATTGATTGGTTGCCTCCCACACCTACCCTGAACTGCTTGAACCATGGTATGTGCCCTTCCTTGATCAGGAATTGAACCTGTGACCCTTCGGTCCTCGGCCTGATGCTCTAATGAGCCAGACTGGCTAGGGTAATAATTACTCTTTTTGTGATTATCAAAATGATCACATCTTTGTCCAATGAGGGCCCTGGGTAATGCCTTTTAAAAAATTCTCTAGTTTTTAGCAGTTTGGAGAGGAAATAGAATTAGGTGTGCATCCAGGTAATTTTGAAGAAGCTGGTGGCGTTGCTGAAATAACTGGTTTATGCAAAATAATACACTAGAGTAATAGGGGTTATGGGACAAATAGGGATAAGGCTCACCTAAAAACCTGTGTAAGTTTGTAACTAGAATACTTCCAGGAGATTTAGAACCCTAGTAGAAATACTAGCACAGTTAAATTCATAATAAATGAATACTACAGTATAGATAGGACCTAACTTTAAAAGTTGGTGACGATAGCCCTGGCCAGTATGGATCAATTGGTTGGGTGTTGTCCTATGCACCAAAAGGTTGCCAGTTTGATTGCCCGGGTTTCGGGCTCAATTCCTGGTAGGGAGGCAAGGAGAAGGCAGTCGGTTGATGTTTCGCTCTCACATACATGTTTATCTCCCCTTCTTCCTTCCTTTTTCTGTAAAAACTATTTTAAAAAATATATATTTTATTGATTTTTTACAGAGGAAGGGAGAGGGATAGAGAGCTAGAAACATCGATGAGAGAGAAATATCGATCTGCTGCTTCCTGCACACCTCCTACCGGGGATGTGCCCGCAACCAAGGTACATGCCCTTGACCGGAATCAAACCTGGGACCCCTCAGTCCGCAGGCCGACGCTCTATCCACTGAGCCAAACTGGTCAGGGCTGTAAAAACTATTTAAAAAAAAAAAAACAAAATAAAAATTGGTAAAGATAGCTTAATGGGAGCGTACAGAATTGAGGTTACTCATTTATGGTGACAGGCAAAATACATAATGCAGTAAACTCAAATCAGAGTACGTGGCCAAAATGAGCCAAGAACAAGAATGGGGGATGGGTGTCATGTTTCTTGAAATGACTAGTACAAGTTCTGCTGTGTTAGTGTACTTTGCTTTCAACTCCTCTAATTTGGTGCCAAAGCATTAGCTTATAGAAGGAAATTGCTAATAAACTACATGATTTCTGCATTATATTGAGATTCTTTCACCATATGATAATTGCTTATGAGTCCACATTATCGAACATGTTCTAGTAAAAGATTGTATCTCTTCTTTAAAAATGTTGAAATAATCTCAAACTTACAGAGAAGTTCCAAGTGTAGTACTTTCCCCCTGAATGGTTTCAGAGTAAGTTGCTAACATGATGCTCCATCACTCACTATTTCTTTAGTATTTTCCACAGTCTAAGATATTCTCCTATATAATCATGGTATAACCATCAAAATCAAGGAATGAGCATTGGTAAATTATTACCACTTGATTCCCAAATATCTTTAAGTCCCAGTAATGTTCTTTATGGAAAAACAATCCAATCCAGAAGCACAGGTATTATTTAGTTATCATGATTCTTTGATTTTTGTTAGTCAGGAATAGTTCCTTAGTCTTACTTTGACCTTCTTGACCTTGATAGTTTTGAAGACTATATACTAGTTAATTTTATAGAATGTCCCTTAGTATGGGTTTGTCTGATGTTTACTCACAAGGCTATGCATCTTTGGCAGGAATCCTATATAATAAAAGCCTAATATGCAAATTGACCAAATGGCCAGCGGAATGACTGGTCGCTATGACGTGCACTGACCACCAGGGGGCAGACCATCAACTCAGGAGCTGCCCCCAGCCCGCAGGCCCTAGGCCAGCCAAACAGGTGCAAGTGGGGGACCTCCCCCCCCCCGACCACCCCCCAGAGGGAGGCGTCCAGTGGCAGCAGTGGGGCTGGCCAAGGCGGGTGCCAGCAGGGGCCCCCTGATCGCCCCACCAGACACCCTGTAGATCGGCCCAGATCACCAGCCAGGCCCAGGGACCCTGCCTATGCACGAATTTTGTGCACTGGGTCTCTAGTCTATAATAATAAAAGTGTAATATGCTAATTAGACTGGACAGCTGAATGTCCTTCCAGATGTCCTTCCGGATGAAGCCAGGGCTGTGAGGGCTGAGGCAGGCTGCCGTGAGGGCCGAGGCAGGTCACGGAGGCTGCGAGGGCCAAGCCCCTTGCACCAATTTTGTGCATCGGGCCTCTAGTCCTATATAATAAAAGCCTAATATGCAAATCGACTGAACAGCAGAATGACCAGTCGCTGTGATGTGCACTGACCACCGTGGGGCAGATGTTCAATGCAGGAGCTGCCCCCAGCCTGCAGGCCACAGGCCAGCCAAGGCAGGTGCAAGCAGGCCCCCCCCCAGCCCCCCTAATCGCCCTGCCAGTAGCCCCGTGGTGGGGGGTGGGGCCGGTGAGCGGGTAGCACCAGGCCGCCAAGGTGTGTGCCAGCGGGAGCCGCCCCCCACCTCCGATCACCCCGCTGGTCGCCCCGCAGAGGAAGGCAACTGGCAGCGGTGGCAGGAGGTGGGGCCGGTGAATGGGCAGTGCCAGGCTGCAGCACCAGGCTGGCAAAGGTGGGTGCGAGCGGGAGGCGGGCAGGCCCGATCACCCCACTGGTTGCCCCACAGATTGGCCCTGACCACCGGCCAGGCCTAGGGACCCTACCGGTGCACCGGGCCTCTAGTATTATATAATTGATGCTGTGTTCTTCTCACTGCGTCCTCTCAGGTGGCATTTGATTTTGATTTGTCCCATTATTGGTGATATTAACTGGGGTAATTTGAATAAGGTGGTGTCTGTTAGACTTCTTTACTGCAAAGTTTTCTTAGTAGGTACTAAGTATTTTGTCGGGGAGGTACTTTGATATTATGTAAATACTCTGTTCCTTATCAAGTTTTGAATTTTTTAAACAGATATATTTTTATTGATTTCAGAGAGAAAGGGAGAGGAAAAGAGAGAAAGAAACATCAATGATGAGAGAGAATCATTGATCGGCTGCTTCCTGCATGCCCCACACTGGGGATTGAGCCCGCAACCCAGGCATGTGCCCCTGAGCGGGAATCGAACCATGACCTCTCACTCAGTTCATAGGTCGAAGCTCAACCACTGAGCCAAGCCGGCTGGGCTGAATTTTTTTTATTATGTCAGCATAGGCTATGATGTGATGTGTTAAAATCCATTACCATAATTATTTGTTTTGTTGCACAAATTGACTCAAGTTTGGCCAATAGAGCCCTGGCTTCTGTATCCTTTTAACATGGTACCATCAATCTTTTGAGTTCTTTCATACTTCTAGCATGATGAGATGTTTCAGGTTCATCTTGTCCTTTCTCTGCACCAGCTCTGAAATCAGCCGTTTTCTTAAAGAGCCCTAGTTCCTTTTGGTGGAGAATAGGTTTTAGAAACCAAGATAAATAAATAAATAAATAAATAAATAAATCTATATTTCTTTATATACCTATTTATATTGAAATCCAATATTGTGCCTGTTGGTATCTCCAGTTCCAATCTAATACAATGGGATTTGTTCTAATTCTCTCCCTTTCTTATGAATAACTTCTTTCTCAGCAGTGAGAAATTTAGCTCCCGTTAATTTCAATATGTTTATTTGCATGATCAGTTTCCCCTATATGTAAGCAATGTCCTTTCTCTGCTGCCACCTGCCCCCTCACCCGACTCTGGCTGTGACACATCACAGTGTGGCACTCCTTCTCCACACTTCTCTCCTTCCTCAGGCTCTTTCTTCCCTTGCTGGGCTCCCTCCTTGTGCAGGTACCATTGCTGGGCTCCCTCCTTGTGCAGATACCCTCCTTATCCTGTTTGGGATCCAACATGGTGGTGTTTTCATTTAAAGATATGCTCCCCGCCTAGCTCAGTCCTCTGTAGACAATACTCCAACTATTTTTTTGCTTGGCCCCAACTAATGGCTATTGAATTGAGTTTTCACAAGGGCAAAACAAGGGCCAAATTATATTTCTAATGATTCTTTACTAAAATACTAACTTATTGAAATGTTTTTAAACTCGAATACTTTTTAGGCCATATGTTTAATTGCTTAGGACCCCCAAACTACATGCTTCTATTATTGGTATAGACTTTGCTGTAAACTTAAGAAATTAGCCTTTTGCTCATCTGCTACCTTTTGCTTTACTTAATAGCCCAGGACATTTTTATTTTTATTTTTTTCATTGTTAATAAATCTTTATTGTTCAGATTATTACAATTGTTTCTCCTCCCCCCCCCATGTCTCCCCCTCTTCCCAGTTCCCACCCTTCTCTCTGCCCTTACCTCCCCCCCTCGCTATCCTCATCCATAGGTGTATGATATTGTCCAGTCTCTTCCCGTACCCCCCACACAGACACCCCCTTCCCCTGAGAATTATCAATCCACTCCCATTCTATGCCCCTGATTCTCTTATGTTCACCAGTTTATTCTGTTCCTCAGATTTTTAATTCACTTGATTTTTAGATTCACTTGTTGATAGATATGTATTTGTTGTTCATAATTTTTATCTTTACTTTTTCTTCTTTTTCCTCCTTTTAAATAATACCTTTCAGCATTTCATGTAATACTGGTTTGGTGGTGATGAATTCCTTTAGCTTTTTCTTATCTGTGAAGCTCTTTATCTGCCCTTCAATTCTGAATGATAACTTTGCTGGGTAGAGTAGTCTTGGTAGTAGGTTCTTGCTATTCATCACTTTGAATATTTCTTGCCATTCCCATCTGGCCTGCATAGTTTCTGTTGAGAAATCAGCTGACAATCGTATGGGTGCTCCCTTGTAAGTAACTAACTGTTTTTCTCTTGCTGCTTGTAAGATTCTCTTTGTCTTTTGCCCTTGGCATTTTAATTATGATGTGTCTTGGTGTGGTCCTCTTTGGATTCCTTTTGTTTGGGGTTCTGTGCGCTTCCTGAACTTGTAAGTCTATTTCTTTCACCAGGTGGGGGAAGTTTTTGGTCATTATTTCTTCAAATAGGTTTTCAGCGTCTTGCTCTCTCTCTTCTTCTGGTACCCCAAAAATTCGGATGCTGTTACGCTTGAAGTTGTCACAGAGGCTTCTTACACTATCCTCTACTTTCTGAATTTTCTTCTCTTCTTGCTTTTCTGGAGGCGTGTCCTTTGCCTCTTTGTATTCCAAATCTTTGACTTGATTCTTGCATTCCTCTAGTCTGCTGCTGGGTCTCTGTATAATATTTTTTATTTCAGTCAGTGTATGTTTCATTTCTAGTTGGACCTTTTTCATATCCTCGAGGGTCTCATTAAATTTATTGGCTTTTTCCATGAAATTCTTGAAAAACCTTATAATCGTGGTTTTGAACTCTATGTCCAGTCGTTTGTTCTCCTCCATTTCTTTTGTTTGGGATCTGATTCCTTGCCTCCTCATTTTCATTTTTGTTGCTTCCCTGAGTTGGTAGGGTAGCTTTGTGTCCTATTGTGTCCTATTGGTTCAACGGGTCAGCCTCCCAGTTACCTGAGGTGGACGCTCTTGGTGCCCCTTTTTAGACTGTGTGTACAGCCTTGTTGTAGTTAAGTCTTGATTATTGTTGGTGTCACTGGGAGGAATTGACCTCCAGGCCAATTGGCTGTGAGGACCCGCTGTGTCTATAAAGAAAGAATTGCTGTGCTGGAGACACGTTTATGGCCCGGGACTTGTTGCAGTAGGGCTTTGGCACTCACTGAGTCTGCCTCTTGAATGTGTCCCTTATGCGAGTGGTTGAAATCTGGTGTCATCTCACACCGACCACTAGATGCCCTCGTTTCTGGATCTCCAATGGGGTGCAGGTCAGCTACTGTCTGAGGCCACCCAGTAGGAGTTACAGCAAAAACTGCAGTTTTCTCCTCTTTGCTTGAGTGGTTTTGGAGCAGTCTGACTGGAGCTGCAGTTTATTTGGTTAAGCTGCCATAGGGCAGGCCATTTATATGCAAAAGCTGCTGTTTGGAGCCTGGGCGGGTTTGTAGAATGTGCTGGGTGGGGTCTCAGGGCGTCACTAGGCTAGGGCGTGGCAAACAGCAATGGCTGCTAGTCTGCCTTTTCTGCCTTTCCCATTTCCAAGTCCCTGCGTCCCGTGCTCCAGTTCAGTAAACACTGATTGCTGGGCACACCTCTGCAAGAAAGTCAGTCTCACTTTCCGACCCGTTGGCCGAGAGTCCAGCTTCTCCCCGTAGGTGTCTGGGTCCCCCACACATCCCCAGAAACTGGATTTCAGAGTGATCGGGAGCTTATCTCCCTTTGGGTTGGAAAAAAAGCCGCGCGTCCTGTCGCCCGCCACCAGCCTGATTCACGCGCCTCCGTACCTCAGCCCTTCCGCGTTTGTTCTTTCTTTTTCCTTCTTAGTTGTAAATCTACCATTCAGCCAGCTTTCCTGTGGTTCTGGGTGGTAGACGCTTTGTCTTTTAGTTGTATTTTTGAAATTGTTGTGCGAGGCAGCAGATTAGTTGTTTAACGTTGCCGCCATCTTGGTTCCTTCGCCCAGGACATTTTTAGATATTGTGTATTCTATTGTTGATTCACTCTGTGATTATAATTATGTAACTGATTTGTTCTTTAGTAAAAGGCCATGCCCTGTTATTCACTGAAGTAGTTTAAACAACTTGCTTGCAGTTCATTGAATACCTTGGAAAAACCTTGTATAAAATCATATTTATTTTTTTCTTGAGTCTTAATAATTTCATGTTTAGTCCCTCTGTTTTCTCATTTTGCACATTTAATTAATGTTCTCCTTTCTCTTTGACCTCATACTTTGTACATATGTTCATTGTATCACTTTATACATATGTATATTTGTATAAATATTATGTGTAAATATATATTACATATTATATTTTCATTGTACCAGTTTATATATTTACATAAATACTATATATATATATATGTGTGTGTGTGTGTGTGTGTGTATATATATATATGTTTTCAATGTTTGTATATAGGATGTCCCCCAAAAATGTATACACACTTTAACAGCTGATAGCTCAATTTTGAAAATGAAATGTATTTTAATAAACACTGCCTTTATAATTATTCAAAGTGTGTATATATTTCTCCCCACAAGACTAAAAGTCAGTTGATAGAGGAACCTATATCTTTCCATTTTTAAAAAAATTAATTTTAGAGAGGGAGGAAGGGAGAGAGAGAGAGAGTCAGAGAGAGAGAGAAACATTGATCGGTTGCCTCCAGGACACACTCTGACTAGGGATTCAGCCCGCAACCTGGTATTTGCTCTCACAAGGAATTGAACCCGCCACCTTCTGATGTATAAGACGATGCTCCAACCAACTGAGCCACATGGGCTAGGGCTGTCATTCTATTCTTAAATCTCTAATGCCTCTACCAGTGCCTGGTTTAGGTCCATAATAGGCTTCAATTTATTGATCAGAAACTTTAGTTTGGAGCCTGTAGTATGTAACATGGTATTACAATCTTTTTTAAAACAAAGACAAAAACAAATAATTTTTCATTCTTTTAGAAGCTGGATAAGAAGTCATCTCCATCTACAGGAAGCCTGGATTCTGGAAATGAGTCAAAAGATAAATTATTGAAAGGAGAAAGTGCACTGCAGCGAGTCCAGTGTATCCCTGGCAATGCCAGCTGCTGTGACTGTGGCCTGGCAGACCCACGGTGGGCCAGCATCAACCTGGGCATCACCCTGTGTATTGAGTGTTCTGGAATTCACAGGTGAGTAGGCCTGCCCAGGGTGAGAGACTTCTTTTGGATAAACATACATTTAAATTATCATGTCCTATTAGTTAGAGGGCCTTTTCCACTTGCCTAATTTGACTGCTAGTTTATATCTTTTTACCTTTGTAAAGTGGATACAATTCTGGCTTGTGAAGAGCTTTTGAGGACTTTGGTTTACCATTCATTGTATTAAATAAATCAGAAGATGCATTCCTATTTATATGTGTGTTGGGGGCTTTATTAGAGACTGCCACATTGTAAGAGAAAAGTAATTTGCATAATAAGCAAATCAAGGTTGATAGTTTTGTATATTAACAAAGTCTTTTCCCACTTAGGAGTCTTGGAGTTCATTTTTCAAAAGTACGTTCTTTAACTTTAGACACATGGGAGCCTGAACTTTTAAAGGTAAAATAAGTATTTGCTTTAAAATGTTTTATATTTCCATATAAAAGGAATTTAGAATCTTGGTTTACAAATGTATGAGTTTCTCAATGCTAACAGTGAACTGTGTTGTTTTGGAACATTTCTCTGGCTATTTTGACAAATCTGGTATTTTCATATTGAGATTTAAAAATTGCTAAGTTTATGTAGCATTCTTAACTCCACATCAGTTCACTTTTTAAGGAAACCAGTGTTCCTACATTTTTATGCTTTTTCAAAAAATATATTGGGCTTTGTGCCTTAATTTTAATATTTTGTAATTATATAAATTCTTGATAAAAATATGAGACATATTGCTATAGTAAGCTCCATTATGGATTGGCATATTATGTTTCCATTGGGTTTAGCATAGGACCATTTGCAAATTTACATTTGTCAGGGTAGTAGCCATCAAACCAAGACATCCCTTTTCCATGTGTGAGGATTCATATCTATGAAAATGTCATAAATAATTTTAGATCACATCTGGGTTTCTGATATGATTTACAAAACTCATAAGTTAATACTATACTCCTTTTAATTCCACCCATTTAGTTTAAAGGTTGTAGTATACTTTTCATTTATGTTGTCTGAAAATTGTGTTCTTAATGTGCTTGTGCTTTTATTTTAGTCTGTAAATAAACTGGTAATCCTCTCAACTATGTAAAGTAAAATATTTGTGGAATTACAGTATATACCTCTAAATGAAAGTGATAAATTGGCTCCTAAGGTAGAGCTCTGTTTATATAGATTCTATTAATTGTTATTAATTCAAAGGGGAAGAGGGATAGAAATCTAATTTCTGCATCAACTTTCTGTGTAGATATGATCTCAGTGGATTCAATTTAGAAAATTTGTTGAAGCACAACTGTGATGCATTAAAAAAACATGACAATCTTTTAAACAAAATATTTTGAAATATTTATATATGAAGTATAAGAAGGAAATAGTTTACTTCAGTTCTGAGTTACTTAAAACTTTTCCTGTCTGGCCTTAGACTTCTTTTTTCATTTAATTGACCAGACATTGTGAATAATATACAGGATTGTGCTAGCCATGGTGGAATAGGAAACTAGTAGAAGATGGGAGAGGAGAAACCCTTTCTTGAAGGAGTGGTAATTCTCTAGGAGAGGTATTTTGCTGAAGAATGGCAAATGGTGATATTGCTCTCAGCTCTTGTTTCATTTTGCTTTAACAGTAAACTTCTTTGTGGGATGAGTAGTTGCAGAATATGCAAAAGGAATTTATTAGCTGTACTTGCTTTAATGACTTTTATAATATTTTTAGGAATTTCTAGCTTATTTTTCTGTTTTTCTGCCAAACAGCTTATGTGTGAGTTGGGGAATGATGTTATAAATCGAGTTTATGAGGCTAAAGTAGAAAAGATGGGAATAAAGAAACCACAACCAGGACAAAGGTACTATTTCAGTTGTCTTAATATGTTATCTTTTTTTTCCCTAGTCAGAAATACAGCTGTGATTTTATTTCACCATAATTGATATGTAATACTGAAACAGACTGTTTAGAAGAGATCATTACTGTTTCTGCTAACACATAGCTAATTATTTTTTTATTGATCAGACAATCAATTATAGTCTCCAGATAAGGATCTTAAAAATTAAAGTTCTACATAGAATGTAAAAACTCTTGGCAGTTAAAGTAGACCAAAGTTCCATTTAAAAAGAGATAATCTGTTCATTAATGTATCTAAGGTTTAAGTTTCTACTATGTACAATGAATAATTTTACATTGTGAGACTTAAGCAAATATTTATTAATCACCTTGAGGTCCCCTGTCAAGCCCCGCATGGCGGGGGACCCGGCCTCAGGTCCCCCAGCCTGGCGCCGGGGCGGGGGGTGCTGCCTGAAGTCCCCAGCCTGGCAACCTGAGGGCCCCCATCAAACCCTGCCAGGTAGGGGGCATGGCCTGAGGTCCCCTATCAAGCCCCACCATTTGGGGGGGGGTGCAGCCTCAGATCCCTGCTGATTGCTCATTAAGGCTTTTATGGGAACTCGGCCTCCACTGTGGGCACAGCCATCTTGTGTTACGGAATCCCTGCCTCTGCTGTGGACACAGCCATCTTGTTATGGCATGATGGTCAATTTACATATTCCCTCTTTATTAGATAGGATTGATTTCAGAGAGGAAGGGAGAGGGAGAGAGAGATAAAAACATCAATGATGAGAGAGAATCATTGATTGGCTGCCTCCTGCATGCCCCCTACTGGGGATCGAGTCTGCAACCCAGGCATGTGCCCTTGACCAGAATTGAACCCGGGACCCTTCTGTCCGCAGGCCAATGCTCTATCCACTGAGCCAAACTGGCTAGAGCCTTATTTTGGTTTTTGATGATGTTTTTAGTCTATGATTATTTTTAGCTTTAAAATTTTATTTGTCATAACCCTATGTTGGGGTTTTACATTTGACTAAATTCTTATGTATAATCAATACTATTTTAATGTTATTGCTCTCTAAATCAATATCACTTAAATCAGATTATTTATTTACTAAAGCATGGCTTTTTGAGTTACATTAGACCTTGAAATATTCTGTTTTAGCCAAAGATCTAAGCACTTGAAAAATATACAGGAAAAGGTATAGAACACACTTGGCATTTATAATCCTACTAGAGGCCCAATGCACAATTTTTCTGCAAGAGTAGGTCTTCCTTCCCCCGGCTGCCGGCACCGGCTTCCCTCTGGACCCCGGGACCCGGGCTGGCTTCCCTCTGGCCGCCCACAGGCACTTGGGACCCGGGCTTCCCTCCAGTCTGATTAGCATATTATGCCTTTATTAATGAGAAATCAAAAGCTTAAAATGTGACATCTTTTCCCCCCTGTAACTTAGAAATGCTGTGTTTTAAAGTAGTTGTCTTACGAAAAATTATGACTATCAATAGTGATAGTTCAGTATGTGACATTATTGGAGTAAAAACAAAATTAAAGCACAAAGGACTGTATAGAAATGAATGAGTACAGAAATTAAGAGAAAAAGAATGCCATGTTAATATTTGTGATTTTTAAGTTAATTTGTTATTTGTATATGATTTGAACATGAAATCATAGCTTATTAAATATTTGGAAGAAAAACTTGGCATAATGTCACAAATTCTGTTTTAACTAGTATTACATTTACTGACTTCCTTTGAATTAGTCAATGTATAATGGCTTCTTTTCAGTGTTAGTCATGCTCAGAAACCAAGCAGAACATCATGACATTTTTATGTTTACCAGACAGGAGAAAGAGGCATATATCAAAGCAAAATATGTGGAGAGGAAATTTGTGGATAAATATTCTATGTTATCATCACCTCCTGAGCAGGAAATAAAGATGATCTCCAAAAGTTGCGAAGAAAAGAGGCTAAGCATTCCTAAACTTGGGCCAGGTGACCAAGTCAGAGCATCTCCCCAAAGTTCAGGTATTACAACTTACTTGCGTATATAAGTATTTTCATATGCTGATGTTCCTTTCTTAATCTCCGAATTAATAGCCATTGTAGATTTTTAAGTGCTAAAAACCTGTTTTCTTCTACATATTCTAAGGAAAAATTGGATTTCTATGTCTTTAAAACTATTAAATTTAAATAGGTCTTGGTAATTAGATTTCTAGGTAATGTGTATATTCTAAGGAATAAAACTGCTTAAAGTACAAGGGGAGATGGGAATTATAAATCTATCATGGCAGAAAGCCCTAAATATCTGATTAACCACCTAACATCCTTCCTATTTTTTCCCTCCTAAATTTTTCCCAATAACGTTTTTTTCCTGCCCTTTTCCCTTCTTATGGCCTGCTTTGTGCTTTGCTAACTTGCATGTCCCCAGTGGTTGCTGTAAATAGCGACGAGGCCAGGCGGGAGTCTCTGTTCTGTCCTGATGAGCTAGATTCACTCTTCTCCTACTTTGATACCTCTTCAAAACTACGTAGTAGTAAGTACTACTCTTGTGGAGCATTCCAAGTCTGTGCCAGTGGTCATTGTGCAGTGTGGCCATTTCTCTAGATGTTACCCATTGTCTCAGAATTACACATTACTTACAGTCAAACAATAAATTCTTTTTACTACCCCTTACATATTATGGGGTAATGAGATGTGTTACAACTCTGAAAATAAGCTTATTTTCCGTTTTTGTGCTTGATTCATATTTTGATAAGCTAAGTGCTCAAAAGGATTAAAATTGTATTAAATGTATTCTACTGGTGATGGCTGAGTTCCCATTGATGTATCAGAGTTCATTTTAAAACTTCGTTGTTTGTGGGAGGTTGTTTTCTTAATGGCATTTTTTTAACCACTAGCTGATTTTTCTTTAAAACAGTCAAAAGTAATGACAGTGGAATCCAGCAGAGCTCTGATGATGGAAGAGAATCTTTACCCTCTACAGTGTCAGCCAATAGTTTATATGAGCCTGGTGAGTTTTGGTGAAATTCAGGGTTAATTGGTATTATTTGCTGAAAAATACATTATTAAATGCCTAGTCTTGATTAAATAGTTTCTAAAGGAAGTGGTTAGTTTTTTGGAAGAAGGAGTAACACAATTAAATGAAAAGCGGCTATTTCTTTTTATATTTAGAAGTTATCTCCTAGCTGTACATTCTTCTGAACCTCATATGTTATATAAGTGCCTTTTAAAATGTTTTTATTGATTAACGAGAGAGAGAGAGATTTTTTGTTGTTCCACTTATTCATGCATTCATTGGTTGATTCTTACATGTGCCCTGACCAGGATCGAACCCACAATCTTGGCATATTGGGACAGCACTCCAACCAACTGAGCTACCATTCAGGGCTAGCTAAGAATAACTTTTAATTCACATCGACTGTATGTCTTATTACTCTTATCTTCCTTTGTGGCTGTTTTTTTCTTATCAGGAGGAAGAGATCAGCAACTCGCTCTCTTTAGTTTTTTTTTGTGCTTTACTGCTATATTTTCTCCTTCATATTTAGTGATTTGGGTATTGCAGAATATTCAGGGTAATAAATGTTCTTCACATTATTTGAATTGCTTATACTGCAAATTGTGATGGTATTGGATTATCTTAGGAATACAGTGAGGTGTCATCTGGTAGTAAAATTCTTTAGGGATTCTTACTGCCTCTTTTGAGTGTTTAAGTCCAGGCTTATAGGAATACTGGAGGCCAGGTGCACGAAATTTGTGCACGAGTGGGGGGTCCCCCTCAGCCCAGCCTGCACCCTTTTCAATCTAGGACATCCCTCTCACAATCCGGGACTGCTGGCTCCTAACTGCTCACCTGCCTGCCTGCCTGGTTGCCCCCAACTGCCTCCCTACCCCCCGCCGGCCTGGTTGCCCACAGCTGTCCTCCTCTGCTGGCCTGATCTCCCCCAACTGTTCCCTCCCCCCTCCCCGCCAGCCTAGTTGCCCCCAACTGTCCCCCCTGCCAGCCTGGTTGCACCACGCAGCCTGCTGTTCAGTCGTTTGGTTATCCCTCACTAACCCCCCTGCTGGCCTGGTCGCCCCATGCAGCCTGCTGTTCAGTTGTTTGGTCGTCCCTCGCTAACCCCTCTGCCGGCCTTGTTGCCTTATGCAGCCTGCTGTTTGGTTGTCCATCTGGTTGTTTCGGTCGTGATGGCCCCTGGCTTTTTATATATTAGGATACCTAATTTTATTCTAATACAGAGTAATTAACCTACCTATTGGATGCTGGCAAGAACACAAAAGGCTGACATACTAATTGATGTGTTTATAAGAGAGGTTGACAGGGGAATGATAGTCTATTGGAAATAAAATATCTTTGTGAAATCAGCTCATGTTTAATCAGCTTTGTTAAATTAGTCATTTCTTATGCCACAACTTTCACATTGGGATACAATTAAGAGTTCATTTTAAAAAATTGTGGCAAATTACACATAATGTAAAAATTATCATCTTAACCATATTAAAGTGTACAGTTCAGTGGCATTAAGTCTTTTTTAAAATATATTTTTATTGATTTCAGAGGGGAAGGGAGATGGAGATAGAAATATCAATGATGAGAATCATTCATCAGCATTAAGTCTTAATTCACATTGATGTGAATCACTGTCACTATTATCCATCCAAGAACTTAACTTACAAAACTAAAATGCTGTGCCTATGAAATAGTAACTTCCCATTCTTTCCTACCTCAAGAGCTAGTTTTTAATGATGTGTTTGTGTTTGCTTTTCAGAGGGAGAAAGGCAAGATTCTTCCGTGTTTCTTGACTCTAAACATCTTAATCCAGGACTCCAGCTTTATAGGGCTTCATATGAAAAAAATCTTCCTAAAATGGCTGAGGCTTTGGCTCATGGTGCAGATGTGAACTGGGCTAATTCAGAGGAAAACAAAGCAACACCACTTATTCAGGCTGTATTAGGGGTATGGATTTGTACCTTGAGGTTTTCAGTAGTAGTTAAACATGTAAAATCACAATTCATTTGAAACATGGCCTTAGAATTATCTTTTGTTTTAAAAGATGGGTTGGAAAATCGAAGAAGCTAGTAGTGATTCTGGGCATCACTTTGATTGTGTGAATTTGATTTTTTTTTTCCTTAATGGAAGAGAATTCTGGTAATGCAAGTGTGTTTTGCTAGATTGCAAACTGCAAAGGAATCTTTATTAGAAGTAATTCTTGGGAAGAAATAATATAATTTGTCATTTTTCTGCTTTTGCTGGGGGGTATTTTCTCTTTAGAGGAGAATGAAATAGAAAGACTATTAGAATAAAGTAAACACTGTTTTTAATGGAAATACTTTGCTTTTTGTACAATGCTTTCTTCTCTCCTCTAAGGGCTCTTTGGTGACGTGCGAGTTTCTCCTACAGAATGGTGCTAATGTAAACCAAAGAGATGTACAAGGGCGGGGACCACTGCACCATGCCACCGTCTTAGGGCACACTGGGTAAGCTATAGTGCTTACATATTTAAGTAGGTTTTTCTTGAAAAATTACTTTGAAATAATGTTTTGCTTTAAGAGATGGGTTGGAAAATAGAAGGAGCTGGTAGTGATTTCTGAGTATCACTTTATGTAAACTTCATGTTGTTTTTTTTTCTGTAAATATTTTTAAAATTGATTTTTGAGAGAGAGTGAAAGAGAGCGAGAGAGATATTGAGATTTATTTATTGCTCCACTTATTTATGCATTCATTGGTTGATTGTTGTATGTGCCCTGACTAGGGATTGAATCCGCAACCTTGGATTATCAGGACAATGCTCTAACGAACTGAGCTACCCGGCCAGAGCTATCCAATTTTTTTTTTCTTAATGGAAGAGAATTCTGGTAATGAAAGTAGTGTGTTTTGCTAGATCACAAACTTTTTCTCAGATGACAGCCATTAGGTAGAGTTTGTAATATTATACTTTCCTGTGACTTAAACTGTCATGATGGAATTTGAAATTTTAAAAATCTCATTTAAAAAAATCTTTTACTTTTCAGATAAGAAAATTCCAAAACTTACTTTGAAATTCATTTGTCATTTATATCGATTAATTTCAGTATTTAAAATAGTAAAATGATGGTGATTTTTGTCAGACAACTTTAAGTCTGTGTGTGTATTTAAGCACGTAGACATACATTATGTACATAACAAACACTTATGGGGGAACTTTGTAACTTTGGGCATTTTAGTTTTCCTACAGGATATCCAAAGTCAAATTTGAAGGTAAATTTTTAGTCTGTGATATTAATATTGCGACTTCTGGAGCAATATTTAGACTCACAAAACAGTAATACCATGAAAACATATTTTCTATTAGAGTGCACAAATGTAGTCAGATTGTTAGCCTTATTTGTAAAGTTTGTGAATGGGTGATTGTTCTTTAATCATTTCAAAGATATCCAATTATTTTTTTAAAATGTGTTTATTGATTTAAGAGGAAGGGAGAGAGGGAGAGAGGTAGAAATATCAATGATGAGATAGAATCATCCATCCACTGCCTTCTGCACACCCCCCACTGGGGATGGGTATGTACCTCGTCTGGGAATCGAACCATGAGCTGACACTCAACCATTTTGAGCCACACTGGTCGGGCCTATCCAATTCTTATTACCTTGACAAGCAAACTGTTCTTTTTTCTGTGTATTTATAGTATCTTCTATAATTTGTTTTGTTCCCTCTGTCAGTAAAGAGATTCAGTTCAATAACTTCATCATAAAAACTTTTCTACACTTAGAAACTATAGCATTTAACTCATTCTTTGTATTTTCTTCTTAAACAATCATACTTCTTCCCATTTTACTTCATGGACTCCATTTATTCATTTCATATTTTTTTCATTTTTATCAATTTCTTCAAGTTACAATATTTGTGAAGTATAGTGGGAGGATATATTCCCACTCTGCTATTGTATTATATTATGCCTAGAGGCCCGATGCACGAAATTTGTGCAAGAGTAGGCTTTCCTTCCCCCGGCTGCCGGCACCAGTTTTCTTCTGGCACTCAGAACCCAGGTTTCCCTCGCAGCCCCAGCTTTGTCCGGAAGGACAGCTGGTCTAATTAGCATATTGCGCTTTTATTATTATAGATGTTAACATTACCTTAGCTTCCTTCTTTCCCAAATAATGAATGACCTTGATTGAGTTTTGTTTTAACTTTATATGTATCTGTGTACATCTTTTTATGATATTCTTTGAGGGTAGGGACCATAATTTACAATCCTACTGTACTATATAGTACCAGGTTAAATAGACTTGTAAAATGCTGATTATGGTAATTTTTTATTCTTAGAGTCAGTGTTCAAAAAGAGTTAGAGGTTCTTAGTAGAATGAATAAGAATTTGCTAATCAAAATATTATTTCTTAAAGTTAGGTAGTGCTTTTTATTTTTTAAGGTAAATACTAATTTCTTTCTTATTGACTTTATCTCAAAAATGCTATTTGCTTAAAAAGGCAGGTATGTTTATTCCTAAAACGAGGTGCCAATCAACATGCCACTGATGAAGAAGGGAAAGACCCATTAAGTATAGCTGTGGAAGCAGCCAATGCTGATATAGTGACCTTGTAAGTGTGTTTTTTTTACTTCGTTATTTCCCATCCACTATAGTACTTGGGTGGGGTTTCCTTTGTAGGTATGAACTTTAAACCTGGCCAGTTATTTACTATATACCATATACTCCTCTAAGTACAATAACTGTATTAAGCACTTTACATACATGATCTTGGTTTTCACAACACTGTGAGGAAGATATTATTGCTATTAACCTAATTTTATAAGGAAGTCAGGCCACAGATAATTTGAAAAACTAGTAAGTGGTAGTGCTGGAATTTGAAACCAAGAATTCTGGCCTTCAAACCCATGTTCTTAGCCACCTCTGTTATCCTTCATGACCAATAGAAACAGAACACCAGTGATTTCTCTAAAATGGATTCTTTAACTCTTAGTACATATTGGGATGAGGATTGGATTGGTATGGTAACAGGCAATTATTCTGCTACCTTGGGACTCAGGATTATAAGTAGGGGGGACATCTACATTGGTGTTAGTAACTTTGTAGTTGCATTGGTTTTGGGCAGTGATACTTAAGGATTAGTTTGTACTTATTTTTAAAAGAATATTCTATTTTATGGTAAAAGTACTTGTTTTTGAATGTTTGAATACAATTTAAAATGATCTGTTAAGGAATGATTTTTGAGGTCTTAATTTGATTTTCATATTAGATAAAAGATAATTGTTACACTTGGAATCAAGAAATGCGTTTTTACTTACATGTCATTATTATGTAGGAAATCTCAAGCATATTGTATGAAGTCACTTCTTCATTCTATTCTGAGGCCCAGAATGATTGATCCTCTGATATATAAGTAGAGAGAGTTCCATTCACACTACTAAATCTCTGTCACTTACAAAGAGAAAATCCCATGACTGCCTTGAACTCCTGAGTTCCCACTGAGAATTCTTGGCTTGTCATATGTCACTGCCTAAAAAAAAAAAAAAAAAAAAAAAGGCATATTTTCTCTGTACTCAACTTCCTTTCCACATTGGAGGAGTGAGTTATTGTTACTGTGGAGGCTATTGTAGGGAAATTTAAATCATTGTAGATTTACAATTAGAGAAAGGTAAGTTATTAAAGAAAAGACAGAAAGGGTATAGAGAAACAAATCTTGGTTTTGCAGGGTTCCCAGGCAATTCATATAGTAATGGCCCCTCTTCCCAAAGAAAGCTGTTTCAAAGTTATCTAAATTTTCTCATATTACTTTGTATAAGGACTTTAGTTTCACTTAAAAATTTTTGAAAATAGATGTCCTCTTTGAAAAGTTCAAATACTGAAGGGAAAATTATGTTGCTATTATTAATTGACACAGTGGTTGAAAATGGAAATGCAAGGGATTCATGGTACTCTGAAGATAGGAAAAGCCCGTGTTAGATGCTGCAGTTGCCAGAGAGAGCATGTTAGAAGAGAGTGTTAGAAATCTGGGAAGGCAATGAGTATTTGGTGGCTTGAAGAACAGAAGAGTAATATAAAGTAGGAGAGGGGCACCAAATGCAACATTTGCATATTTTAAAATGTTGTTTCACGTTAGTAAGAAAATGGGAAAAAATTCTTGTCTTCTTAATCCAATGCTACATGTCTTCCTGCTGCCAGGATGAATAATCCCCCAAAAGAATGCATAGCCAATATGGTAACCTTGGGAAAATCTTGGTCACCTGTGGTCAGTATTATAATGTTTGTATATCAAAATATATTTCCAGTATTTAGAAATAACAGACACTGCTTATATGACTGGAACTACTCACCTCAGAGTGAACCAGAGTGAACTTATGGCAGGCTATTGCTTCCATACTCTAGCATTAATTCCAGCAGTTGGTGGTTAAAGTTTGATAGGTTGCTATGGAAGCCAGGAATTCTCTGGAGTCTGGAGGAAGCAAGTTGCTGAAGGTGCTGCAAGAATCCTGCTTTAACAGAGCTGAAATGCACCTTCATTGTCTTCTCATGAGAATTGTATAAAGTGAAATACAATTATTTTTGTATCTGGATGCTGGCTGGGTCTGATAGAATAAAAGACAATTAATTTAGTGGCAAATATTGGTAAAGAAAAAAATTACATTAGTACACGTTTTATCTGCTTATACAGTTCATTACTTTATGAATATTTATCTTGTATAACTTTATCTAAAAATGCTTTTATTTAATTTTAGGTTACGTTTAGCAAGAATGAATGAAGAGATGCGGGAGTCAGAAGGACTTTATGGACAGCCAGGTCAATATTCTACTAATAACCATACCGAAATGCAGTATAAGAAATGCATTCAAGAATTTATAAGTTTACAATTGGAGGACTGATAGTTCTTTAGTAAACTAACTTAATATTATAGAGTTTTTATAACTTGTAAATTGTGAGTTGTTAAATATGTACTGTACCTATTGAATTCTTGGGGGTGGTCCACTCCTGGGCCTTTAAATATCCATAACTATTCCTATTAGAGTACACATTTACTTGCTGTTTTGAACTCTGGCTGCTGACTTCTTTTTCTGCTGTACAGATGTCTTCCATATACATTCCAGTGAAGTAAATGGAATGATAATGTATCTTTATACACTTACAGCAGCACAATAATAATTTTCTTTTTGAAGTTCTCTGTCAACTGAATATAACAAAATGGCTTTCTTTTTGTTAATTCAGGGAATTTCTATAAATTGTGTTCAGGGAAAAAAACAAATCACCTATGCTTGGCAAATAAAAAGTCGGAATGGAAAATACCTAGAAAATGAATTTAGGAGTTTTATACTTTGATATAAACATGAGTTGAAAGTTTAAAATAAAATTTACCAGAAGGTTAAGAAGTACATAATGGGAGTGGAGTTAGTTTAAAAGGTATAGAGGAAAGGTATCATTTTATCTTATAACGTAAAATATCTGTTAGATAAATGGAAGTTTTTTGAACAATATTTTGAGAACCTGATGGCAAAGTAGACTTATTCATATTAGATAAATCTAATTCAGTATCAGCTCAAGTCTCATTTTGAGTTATTTTCACCCTTGAATCAAGATGTTAAGAAAAGGAAGAAATGTGATCAGATTCCTCTCTTTGATGAACATATCAAATAATTAGATCTGCAATTTTATGAATTTGAGTATATGAATTATTAACATATCTGTTTTAAATTCATATACATACTAGTAAGAAAGTTTTGGAATTAATGACTAAAATAATTGAAATTGTTCGGTATATTTTATTTTTTAATGAATATTAATATATTATTTAAAAAGCAGTTTGATAATATCTATTCTTGTTTAAATTTGTTTTGAAATTTCTGTACTTTGTGCTAGCTTCAGCCATTTACTTTTAACCAGATTAATATATAATTAATAGAAATATGGGGCCATTCTTTTCTCAGAGGACTGGATTTACTACTTATTTTTGGTCTAATTTAACAGGGAACAAGTAAGAACTTTGAGAATAGAGAACATCTAGATACTTCTAATCTAGGGTGTCCTACTTTAATCCCATGGATCAAACAATACTACTGATTCATGATATACCAAGATGTAAGAAAGCTGATTAAGGGTGAAGTCTCAGTGTTAATTCTGAATTTCACCATTTGTTTTAAACTTGAATGTTAGATTTTAAATGTTATTATTTTGTAACATATACTTAAGTGATGGTATTACTAGGCCATTTTTGAGGCCTTTGTGTTTAAGCACTTTAAAATAAAAAATATTATTCAAAGGCCATGATCGATATTTGTGAGATAAGAGTGATCTTCAAGATTTTAAGTTAAACTTTTTTTTTTCCTGAAATTTTAAACTTAAACATTTGGTCAGCTGCTCTTTCCTTAAGGTGTTTGCTGATGAAGTTACACCCAACTGATTAGTCAGAAGGTCAGTGGTTGACTTTTCTCTGGAGTTGGGAAGCTTGAAAGGACAGGGCCTCTATGCTCTTGCAACTTCTGGTTTCACCTGAATTGCTTGGGCTTTCGCCACCATTTAGGAGCATTCATATGTCTCTTTCACTGTCGTTTTATGTATAAGTTTATGAGTATATACTTTCCATTCATTCAAAGAAAAATAGATTTTTGCAATTTATTTGAATGAAAATTTGAAAAAAATCTCTTTAAAAAACAAACTTTTAATCTCAAATTTCAGTTTAGAGATTAAAAATAGATCAGAATTCTGGAAATACAGAATAAAATGAAATTTTTATCTATTTGAGGATCATCTTGCTAATTAGATTTTTCTAATTAGGTTTATTCAGAGTCTGATATTTAAAGCAGAACAGTTTTATACTTATACAGTGACATGGTGAAATGGCACAGCAATGGCTCTCTGGCTTCTTTTCCCTGTGAGTCTTTGGAGAGCAGATATATTTGCTTAGGCAACAGGTCTTTTTCCCCCCTTTGCCTATCACTGTAAATTTTTCTCATAGATTTTGATTGGTTCTATTATCTAGATACTTTTTTTTTTTTTTTTTTGCTGCCTACCATAAGAAAGAAAATCTCACAATTCTGGATAATTTTAAAATGCAGTTAGTTTCAGTCTTTTGATAATGAAGAACCCTACCATTTAAAAGACTCAGATATTGTCTTTGGGAATCATGGACCTATTTCTAGGAGACTCCAATTCTGAATTTTCTTTCCACAACCCTGATCTCAGACTCCCGATTTTTTGCAAGGTTTAAGAGCACATGTTTCCTGAAGGGAAGATTTATCTAACCCTTATCAGTTACTGCAACTCTTAGGACAATTGGGGTGGGGTGGAGAGTGAGATATCCTGCCCTGCTCTGAATTGTTGGAAACCAGTGTGATGATTCCCACCATCCACTTTCTGGTCCTAGGATTCCTCTTGATTGTTGGCAGTTTCTTAGTCGGTTGAAAATCACTGCTTTAGTTAACCGCTACTGGTTATGTGAGTATGTTACTGACAAAGGCTTATGTCTGATCTAATCAGTTATAAAGGAAGGCTGTAATTAACCCAGAAGGGGCAAGATTAGTTGGGGGTGGAGTTTCACATGCTGCCATCTCTTTGCTCAAGAGCAAAATCAACAAAATCTTGGATCATTATAACTGCTGTTGCAGTGTCTATTCTGAATACCAAAAATCAAAAACTATTTTAAACTACCAGTGGAAACAGCAGTCCACATTTTAAAAACTCAGAACTGTCCAGGCATATAGAAGAGTTAACTTTCTGAAGAGAAATACTAATACAGTGCGATTAAGTAATTTAAAGGATATAACTTAGCATTAAAAATATTGGGTGATTAGTTGTTTACCATTAATAATAAACTGTTAAATGTACTTCTGTAAACTTTCCAGGGCATCATATTCTGGCTTATTGTTTATATATTCTAGTGTAGACAAGTTATAGTTGCCTTGGGAGAAATTCTAAATGATTAAAATTATATTTAAATTTTAAAGGATCACATTGAAGTCGGTTTGTGTTAACTATATTAAATAACTTAGTCATTGTCGTTATTGTAATGTTTGTTTTCTGACCATATATTTTGAAGCCTAAGAAAGATATATTGATAGTCCATTATTTAGTATTTTATTAGAAACTGAATGTTAATAAAAAGTTTTGTGTGTGTGTGAAGGTGAGACTTCCTTCCGTATTGTAGTAACTCTTTTAAAATGTACTCAGTAAGTGAAACAAATGATTAGTGTGTAGCACCAACAACTTTTCCCTCAAAGAAGCATTTAATTCAGTGAATAAAAGAGTTTATAATTTGTTTTGCATGGTACAATGGTTCTACTAAAATGTACTTGTGTAATAGGTACTAGATAATTTTAAAACGAAAACTGGAAAACCACAAAAAGAAAAAAATTCACAGCTTGCTATACAAAATATGCATTGCTAATAGTAGAAGCCATATATCGCCATTGTACTGTTTTAATACTAAGAATGCTCATCTGGTGCTATCTGTAAACTATTTGGCATTGGTGTCTCTGCTAATCCTTCTTCCTATTTCTTCTTGAATGTATAATGTGTGCCTTTTAAGTTACTTCTGGTGTTGAATGGTAAAATCAGTGTGGTATTTTTATATTATAATCTGCACTTTACACTTTCTTGGAAAGTAAAATTCCAGACTCTCCAGTTTAAATAGTATTTTAAAAATATTTATAATGTTTACAATAAATATTTTAAATATTTTAATTCAACATCTAAGAATAAGAAAAAATTTTAAATATTTTGTATGGTTTCTTATTTGATATTTAATGTTGGTCTCTTCTTGTATTATTTTATATCTTTTAGAATGGCTAAAAATGGGAATAGATTGTAGTTTGTCTTTCAATGTGGGAGTAACTTTTAAGAAATCATGGGTATAATTGAATTGTCTTACCAATTGTTCCAGCATATCAATCTTTATTTTTGTTTTTTTAATGACAATGAGTTAAGAATGTTGCTCTTAGCCAACCCTATTAAGATTCTCTCCTTACTTTTTTCTTTTTAAAGTAGAGTGATTGATTCAGGTCATGAGAAATTTCCAGGGTTAAATGAAAACTATATAGAGATTTTAATTACTTGCTTTTTACATAGATTAAATATTAAAAGTGAAAAAAATATTGAAAGTATTAAAAACTTTTTGGGTTATGCTATTAGACCTTTTTACTAGATCTTTGTTCCCTTCCCAAACTTTTTCTAATCCTCTAGCTTTTGGTATGACATCTATTGCCTCAAAAAATCTCTTTTCAAAACTTGACAAAACTTACTGCACTATTAACAACAATTGTAGCAATTGAGTTTGTAATAAGATGGATGCAAGGTATATTCTGGGAAATAATTATAAAACCATGTTGCAACAATAGTCATGTAAAATAGTGTTTGACAGTCTAAATCTTGAAAACAGAACTATGCCAAGCTTCTGTATAAAGCTGATGTTTAATAGGAAGCAATCCTGATGGATTACTCATCTTGAAAATAAGATTTTATTTTATACAAATCTTTTATTTGAAGAGTAATCTGTATGTGTGCATATGTTTAATTTCTCATGGCAAGAAATATAGTATTCAATCAGCTATAATACCAGCATGTATAATCTTTTTCTCTACAAGCATATTTGTATGTATATACATATGTCTGTTACTCTAATTTAACATGTTTTTGGTATTCCCATTTTTGTCATAGCATTCTTGCTCAAATGACCTACAGTAAATAAAAAACTTCTGACTACATGTGAAATTATGATTTTTGTAGTCATTTTCTAGGCTTTATCACTTTATAAGCTTAGTAAGCAGGGGATTAGTGTATTAGTTTTAGTTAAGCATTAAAGTTAGAGTAAAGAATTTCTTTTTCACATGCTATTTAAATTAAAATGCCTTTTAAAAGATAATATTAAAGTAGGCTCCCCCCCCCCCCCACCTGATTACCAGCTTTGTCTGGTTAATAACTTGCATCCATCAGAAACAGTTAGTGTTGTGTTTTGTTTTTTTTTGTCTTTCCTTTTGGTCTTGATCAAGGGAAATATTTATTTAAAGAATGCCTTGTTTACTATACCTCACTTATACTGACTTTTATTTCCCATGTATGAATAAATGTATTTCTGCACATTGCTTTAAAATACTTGCATCTTTGCTCTTTTCTAACTCTGAACTTTCCTCTATGGCTGCATTTGAGGTGCTTTTTTCAGGTATAGTTTCCTTTCTTCTTTCACTATATGCTTTTCTAGCACTTACATTTAGTTCATCTTTTTTCTTTCAAAAATGCTCAGCTAAGCAAAATTTTAATATAATGAATTATAAAGTAGTTACTACGTATAAGAATGAATATTGTTTATTAATACTTTTATTATATACCTTTTTAAAGTGTCCTAATTTTACTTTCATGCAGGTGATGAAACTTACCAAGACATTTTTCGTGATTTTTCTCAGATGGCATCCAATAATCCAGAAAAACTAAATCGTTTCCAGCAAGATTCACAGAAATTCTGATTTTTTTTTTTTTTTAAGAAAGGGAGAATACTAAATCTGGTGACTTCCTAATGTATAGATTTGAAAACTCACACATTTTTACTACTTTAATTCTACTTAATTTTAGTAGATATTGAGTAGTTTGGAAAAATGGTACCCATTCTTTGGTAAAACATAAGGCTTTAGTAGTTGGAAGAGGAGCCTACTTTAGGACCCACAGAAAGGAAAAGAGCCTGTTTAAAGGGCTATTTTATAGATAAAAATTGAATCCAGACTAAGGCCATCTTTGGGTTACTATGTCCTAAGAGTTTAGACAAAAATCTCTTTTTTTTTTTGCTAGTGGATGGGAGCATTGATTTTTCTTCTGTGTGTCGTACCCAGTGTCATTCAGTTAAGCATGTTTGCATCGAGTGGGAGCTGACTGGTCCTGCCTGCCTCAAGAGTATGTCTTTTCTTCAGTTTCCCAGATAATGTTAGTGGTTCAGAAGTGGTTTTGTTTTGCTTTGCTAGCCTAGCTGTTATACACACATATGTAATTTAATTATTAGCTAGAGAGTATGTTTCTCCCATTGGCTCATAAATGCAGTTATATTCCTTAGATACCTGGTTATTGTCCAGTACTTTAACATACATACAATGGTTGTACAGGTAGATATAACTCAGTCCTTCAGTTTTATTCCATTTTATGCAGCAAAAAGAAGCCCTTAACAATTTTTTTTAATCACCAAAAGATTCTTAGTTAATAGAAATTTTAGTTCTTCATTGTTGGGTTGATTTCCTAAAACCTGGACAAACTTATTGATGTAATAAATCTTTTTCAAAGGTTACTTGAATGTTGCAAAATTATGCTTTCATCATATTGTAACTTTCAAAGGAAAAGCTGACTTATAGAGTAATATAGAGCATTTTTATATTTGAAATTTGTCCTTTTCAAGATACATTTTTGCGGTTGGTCCTTGTGAAAGAAAAATCTCTTTGTAAAAGGAGAAAAAAAGTCATGTTTTTCTTAGCTTTAACTAAAATATAGCATTAAATTGCTTTTTAATTTTTCCAACATCTATTCTGTGTACTTGTTGTATACAGTGTATATTCTTTTAAATTATAACATCTATATAGCTTTAGTATTTGGTTTTATGAATCACAGACCCTTGAATTCCAAAATTCCAAATGAACTTTGGTGTTTGTTTCTCAAAATGTATAGATTTAATTTGGAATATGTGCTTTGGTTCTTCATGAGTGCATTTTGAAAAAGAAAAATCCCACAAAAATATATACCTTTACAATCTGGACAACTCAAGTTTGTGATGTGTTAAGCAGTATTTTAGATATGTAATTTTATAAATGTAAAGTATGGTCACAATCAACCAAATTGCATTTAAGACTAAATTTACTACCCATTTTGAATAATGAGACATTTCCATATCAGTCTTAGATTGTCAAATTAACTTTTCTGTTTGTTAGCACCTTTGACTGTGGACACGAGCTGGAAAAATGATGTTTTTATAGAATTGTTTGTCCAGAATGACTTCAGACCTGCATAGTGGAAAGAGCACTGACTAGTAGTTACTCTTCTTTGTGGATTCAGAGCTCCTCACAAATAAACCAATGCGATGAGGCAGAGTGAAACAATAACAGGATCCCTCTGTATACTGTTCTGCTGTTCACAACGTACTTCAACATTACTTTATCTCACCTGATTTCACAGTAGGACGTCTATGGTATTTACTCTGCGAGAGCCAACATTGTCTCTTCTTTGATCTGGTTCACTCTTGTTATACAGAGGGGGTCACTGGTTTGCTGGTTGGTGGCATAGATGACACCAGAGCCCCCTTTCTGTCTTTAATAGTTGGAGGCACTTTATTTGTATCATGAATTGATTTGAAATCATTGTAAAGCAGCAACATCTGATAATGACTGCCAGCTTTCCTTGGGTTTTGATAAAAGCCCCAAATATTCCAGAGAACCTGGCTATATAATTACCTTGAAGGAATAGATTAGGATCTGACAACATTAAATTATAGGAAAATTTACATTTTTGCAATAACAAGCATTAATGAAAGCGAAATATTGCAAAGGTAATTTTAATTTACTATATACAGGCATAGCTCATTTTAATGTGCTTTGCTTTATTGCATTTACAGATATTGTGTCTTTACAAATTAAAGGCAAGACCCTCCACCAGCAAAAAGATTATGATTTACTTTATGACGATACTTGCTTTATTGTGGTGGTCTGGAAATGAACCCACAGTATCTCTGAGGTATGCCTGTACTTATAAATTTCTTGATGAAAGATAACTAAAAGGGGCTTGGATTCAATTTGGTTGAATCCTGACATCTGCAAATATAATTTTGTGGATATCCTTTTCTGTTTACATACATTTATTTACTTAAAATGAGATAATGGTGGAGGGGAGAAGCAAGGTTTGATTAAATAAGCTTTTCTCTATATTGGTCTTTTCACTATTTTATATTCTAGATTTTTAAATTTTTTCCTCGACACCCTTCCCCACCTTTTTGGTGTTAATTTTAAACAGGGAAAGCTTGCTACATTATAAAGAGTGCTGACATCATTTATTTTACACAAAGGCTAAAGGTTAACTTTTGGAAACGATGAGCTACTTTTCTGTATGTGTTTACTTGTGCTTTGTGGTATTTTGGATCATTCCAGGCATAAAGACTTATTACATATAATATTTCTTGCTATCTGTGAAAGGGTCTATTTTAAAGAATGTATAACCAATACATCATTTACTTTTTATTAGTATGTAGAGGATTTGTATCTAATTCATGAATGTAGTTTTACTGTAGTTTGTCATTGTAAATGAAACAAAGTACATTATCTTTATAGTTATTCTAAAATGTACATTATGTAAGAATTGTAAATATTACACTTGATTAAATACTTTGTATACTGAAAAAATTATAAGTCAATAAAAATTTCACCTCTGGCATAGTTCTTTCATGCTCACATTTTCACTTTATTGTAAACTACAACTTCAGACTTATCTGTTAACAACTGTCATGTTTAAGGTCCTATATTCCTTTCCAACCCTGTCAGATCCATCAGATTGTTCCCATTTCCTGATTGCTTCAATAAAAAAATCCATTTTGATCTTTTAAACATTCTCTTCCGTCTGATCACAGTATGGCTCCCAAGTCATTAGATAAAAATCACAAAGGCTTTTTTGGGGCCCTAGCTTTTTTTTCCCTTTCCATTATGATTGACATATATGTTGAAGTTTCTAATCTACACAACACATTCACACTCAGTCCTTTTAGTAAACAAAAACATGTTTTTATATGGATTGAGACAGAAGGAATGGAGGGATTGAAAGAACAGATCTGGAGGTGAATTGCCTGCTTTTGCCTTTCAAAGCTAATTGAAAGCAAACACAAAACTTCTATGTATCTTGCTTTATTCCACTTCATTTCATTTTAAAAATAGTTCTATGAAGAAGAGAATCCACACTAGTCAGTAAATGTTTTAAATGAAAACAGAGCCTGCTTTTTCATTATTGCAAAACAATGCTTTTTCATTGTAGAAAAATTTTTAAATTGCAGTAAGTAAAAAAGAAGATAATCATCCGTAATTCCATTATCTGCCCATGCTGTCCAGTGTGGCGTCCACTGTGGCCATTGAAATTTAAATTAATTAAAATTACGCAAAGTTAAGAGTTTATCAGTTGCACTGCCTTGTGGCTACTGTTTGTTGTTTTTTATTCAGAAAGGAAGGGAGAGGGAGAGGAAGAGAGAGAGAAGCATCAATGATGAGAGAGAATCATTGTTCAGCTGCCTCTTGCACACCCTCTACTGGGGATCTAGCCTGAGACCCAGGCATGTGCCCTGACAGTGACCTCCTGGTTCATAGGTTGACACTCAACCACTGACCCACACCGGCCGGGCTTGTGGCTACTGTTTTGAACATGGCAGATAATATAACATGCCCAGCATCATAGTAAGTTCTGTTGGAGAGTACTGAGGGGAAACTTACTTCCTTGGCATATGTCTTTATAGACCTTTGGGTATATGCATTTATATACAATGGGATCATACTGTTTTGTTACCTTTTTCTTTTGGTTAATAAATGGGATACAAAATTTTAAGTCCGTAAATATTCTACATCACTTTGAGGAGGATTTAAAAATAGTTTATTATGGAAAAATTCAAACATATAAAAAGTAGAATAACTTCAGTAGTAGCTATTACCTCATGACTGACATTGTTTTATTTGTACTCCCACCCATTTTTTTCTCTTACCCAGATTTTTAAAAACCAAATCCCTGCCATTGAACCAGGAAATTATTCAGTATGTATCTCTAAAAGAAGAACTGTTAAAAAAAAAAAAAAAGGCCAAGCATAATACTACATTTATTTATTATTTTAGAGAGAGAGTGGAAGGGAGGGAGCGGGGAGAGAGATGGAGAGAGGCACATCGATTGATTGCCTCCTGCACTTGACCGGGTGGGATGGAACCTGCAGCCTTTTGTTTGTGGGCTGGTGCTCTAACCATTGAGAAACACCAGCCAGGGCATACCACACTTCTTTAAACTAGAAAACTATAGTCCGTATTCACATTTTCACGATTGTCCCAAATGTGTGTGTTTTTTTTAAAATAGGTTCTTCAAATCAGAATTCATGTTTCATTCATTGCAGTTGGCTAATAATGTCTCGAGTCTCTATAGGTTCTATTATTTTTTAAAAAGTTTCTACTTGCATTTGTTGAATACACCATTTTTATTGAAAGCATCATTTTAGTTTAGCCCCTGTATTATGAACATTTGATTCCAATTTCTTGGCATGATAAACCTAGCTCTGCTTTATCTTTTTGGCTAGATATTTGAGTACTTTCTTGACTATTTCCTTAGAATGATTTCCTAGACTGCTGGTTCACAATGGGTGGGTATATTTTTGTGGCTTATTCAGTGAGTCAGGCACTGTGTTAGGTACTAGGGATATTCTGGTAAAAAGGTAGACACTTCCTGTTCTCTTGGAATCTGCCTTGCAACAGAGAAAGATGGGACTGGCTAATTTATAGATGGCCCTCGGGGGATTGTGGAGGATGGTGCCTCAGCCAGACATGGATTGGTTAATGTTTAGAGACCACTTGTTGAGGCAGTGACATCTGAGCCAAGGTCTGAAAGAGGTTGGCTGGGTGAAGGTCTAGGCCAGTGGTCGGCAAACTCATTAGTCAACAGAGCCAAATATCAACAGTACAACGATTGAAATTTCTTTTGAGAGCCAAATTTTTTAAACTTAAACTTCTTCTAACGCCACTTCTTCAAAATAGACTCGCTCAGGCCATGGTATTTTGTGGAAGAGCCACACTCAAGGGGCCAAAGAGCCGCATGTGGCTCCCGAGCTGCAGTTTGCCGACCATGGGTCTAGGGTAGTGCTTTTCAAACTTTAGTCTGTGAAACAATCACCATTGAGGCTCAGGCTCACTGGAGATAAGTAGGGCCTGAGCCTTTATGTTTTCACTAAGCCCTCCAGGTACTTCTAATGCCAACCAAAATCTGAGAACCACTGTCGGGGAGAAACAAGCATTTGGATAGAAAAGAGAACTGAAAGTTCTTTTAGAGGCCGTAAAGATTTTAGGATTGCTGTTGGGTCCTCCAGAAAAGTTGTACCAATGAACACACCCTCATCTGCTGTGAAGGAATGTGCCTGGTTGACAATATTGGGTAGTAGTCAATACAACAGCAAAATCTGATAATCTACCTGACGTTACAGATGTGGAAATTATACAACAGGAAAAACCAATCACCTCTAATCTATGGTCAGAAGTCAGAGAAGTTGGCCGAAGTTAAAAGTAAGAATGGAAGGGTAATTGTGCCTACCAAAATTCCTTGTCTAGTCAGTCATATTATACACCCAGATGTATCTATTTTAAGCTGAGGAAATAGCACATATCACCATCTGACATCCTACATTATTACTTTTTTTTGTACTTGTCTATTTCGCCCGCTACAATGTAAACTCCACGAGGGCAGGGATTCTTGTTTTTTTGTTTTCTCTTTCTTTTTCATTGCTGTATCCTCTGATGCTACTAGGCTTGGCATGTAGTGTAGTAGTCACTTGGTAACTACTAAACAAATGACTGGCTACTACTTTCAACTTACTGTTTTAGATTCCAGGCAATAGCATTCTTCAGGAAGCTGCAAATTAGGTTTTACTAAGAATTGGGAATAAGGGAATCTTGAGGTAAGACCAGTTCCTTCCTGTGTCAACTGATTTTCTAGCTTTAAATTAAATTTAAATTATCTTGTTACTCATTTCTTATTCATTAATCCTAGGAGTACCTAGGTCTTATAAAGGTCTGAAGAAGAAAATATTTGTTGAATAAATTCTAGAATAAGTGACAGAGGAAAGAGCTACCTTACTGATGGTGTAGGTTAGAGGCTTAAAAGGCACAATTTGAGAATTATTTCTCCCTTATAAACAATCATTAGAAGAATAATATAGCTGTAGCACACTGCTGTGGGGATTCTGTGGAACATGTAATGAAGTCTTAATGGAGATATGGGGTTTAGTCTTTGTAAATACCCACGAAAAGCTATGATTGCTAAATTGTATTTTGGTATTTATTGGCTATTTAGACTTTTTTAAGAGCTTGGCATTTCTAGCATATTTTATATTGGTTTGCTACGTGTTAGGTACAGTTCTGCTTTTTAATCTATTTCCTCTCATAACCCCATGAGGCATAGGTACCAGTATTAACCCCATTTGGTGTATGGATGTAATTGCAGCTCAGAGAAATTTAGTAACTTGCTTGATGTCTGTCGGCTTGTAGAGGCAGAGTGGTCTTCCATTGTGAAAGTCCAGCTTCTTAACTTGCTTTAAACGGGCTCTTAAGAGAGCCTTGCTCTCTTCACCACCGTGTCATCTGCTGAAGATTGTGGCACAATACACACAATACCGAGCTCAAATTACTGCTTTAAGTGCTAATCTTGGCTAAAAGCTTGAGCTTTGGAAGCAGTGAGACTCGGGTTAGGGTCCTGGTTCCATTACTCATTAGCCAACTAGATTTGGGCAATTTATTTGTCTAACTTTCAGTTTCCTCTATTGTAAAATGCAAATATTACCTCTCAGAGTTGTGAAGATTACATGAATCAAAGAACCTGTTACTCACCTGAGCTAATTCTGCTATAGGGTTTTTTCGGTCTGTTTAAAAAAGATGAGTAGTACGCACTGAACTTGCTGCCAAGCCTGTTTCAGAGGTCCACTGTTTGTCAGAAAAGTGTTGCTCTGGTTGAAAAGAACAAGAGTTAAAAATGAGATGAATTGTGTTCTGGGGACCACACTTTGAGGAATAATGACATGGCACAATAGACTGGTGAGAGAGTTTTTTCCATGTATTTTCACCTCCACCTCTTCAAGCACACAGACCATCTGTACATGTTTACCAGGTACTTACACGCTGTGGTGTATCATCAGTCCTTAAGAGACTGAAGTTAATGAGTTTTTATATAGTTGACAGTTTCCAACGGTCTAGGGGCAAAGCTGCCAATGTGTGTGTGCCCTTGGAGAATTTACCTCAATGTGCCTTAGTTTAGAATTTGCAAAACTACCTGGTACATATTAAGGCTTTTTAAGTGTTGAAGTAAAAACCTTGTATGCATATATGCATAACCCGCGGACACAGACAATAGGGTGGTAAAAGCCTGGGGCGGGGGCCGGGGCGAGCTGGAGATTTTTTTAAAAAAATCTTTATCAACAATAAAGATTAAAAAAAAAAATTAGCATTACAATCTCTGGTATTACTCCTTTGGGGCTCTCTGAACTATTCCAAAGTTTTGGGCAGCGGGGTCCCCCTGCTGGCCACATTCTTTAGATACCTCTGGTCGCCTCGGAGATGACAAGTCCGGTGAAAGGCTTTTTCTATCCACCTCAAGTTTTAACCCCACTTCACCGTGAAATGGGGAAGGAAATTGCTAGTTTAAATTCCTCAGCTCCAGTTCGACTCCACGATGTGAGTGGAGTCGGGAGAGAACTTAAGGCCTCAAAGAAATTAGGGAGGGAAGGGGATAGAGAGAACACATTTCCTCTTTGTGCGTGCAGTTTAGTCTTTTTGCTAACCGAAGGTCCTGCGTTGGGACTTTTGAAGGCTCAGCTTCGATCCTAGCGCCTGCGGCTAGGCACTTAAGAGGTCAAGTTTTCACAGCTCATGCAGGCCTTCGGCTTTCTCCACCCCCGAGTCCCGCTCAGATCTCACTGCCACTGCCGCGGTTCATCCCGGCTTTAATCCTTTTGAACCTAGGACCCAGCGGCCGCCCGGCAGCTCGGGCCCCGCCTCTCCGCGCATCAGCGCCCTCGGATTGGCTCAGTGCAGCGTAGCTCCGCCCCCGCGATGGCCGCCGCCCGCCGGCGGTGCAGCTAGTGGCTGCCGGGCTACGGGTTTCCGCGGCTCCTCTCCGGCTGCTGGGTGCCCGGTGCTGGCCGCATGGGCATCCTCCGAGGCGGGGCCCCGTGCGCTCGGGCCATGGCGCGCCTGGGCGCTGTGCGTTCCCATTACTGCGCGCTGCTGCTGGCCGCGGCGCTCGCCGTCTGTGCCTTCTACTACCTGGGCTCGGGCCGGGAGACCTTCTCCAGCGCCACCAAGAGGCTGAAGGAGGCCCGCGCCGGGGCCCCCGCGGCGCCCTCCCCGCCGGTGCCGGAACAGGCGCGGGGGTCCGTGGCGCCCGCCCTGGGTGCCAAGGCCAAGAGCCTGGATGGCGGCGGGGCCGGGCCGGTGGACTACCACCTGCTGATGATGTTCACCAAGGCGGAGCACAACGCCGCGCTGCAGGCCAAGGCCCGCGTCGCGCTGCGCTCGCTGCTGCGCCTTGCCAAGTTCGAGGCTCACGAGGTGCTCAACCTGCACTTCGTGAGCGAGGAGGCCAGCCGCGAGGTGGCCAAGGCCCTGCTTCGGGAGCTGCTGCCGCCCGCCGCCGGCTTCAAGTGCAAGGTGAGCGGGGCCGCCGCTGGGGGCTCCCGGCGGTTGGCCCACCGCATCCCCAGGGCGGCCAGTGTGCGCGCCAGGCCAGGTTCCGGGGGTTGTGAGGGGAGTGCCTTCATTGCGCTGCCCACTGCCAACGCCCCTGGAAGCCTAACTCCTCACCACCACCGCCCCTGCGCCCCCACAGCCCCGTCCGAAATGTGCTTTCACTGCGAACTGAAAGTATTGTCCGTGAGCCCCGTGCACTCAGCTGGTGCAGGAGTGGAGCCGCGGTGCTAACTTAACAACCCTGACCAGAACTCCATCCCCTCCCCATTAACTGCGGCCCCCTCGAGAGAATCAGCACGCCCCGTCTTTGCTAGCATTGCGAGATTCAGCAGTACCTTCAGAGTCTGCACCTCCTTTTATCCTCTTAGTCTTTGACTTTTGAGGATGAAGCACGTCATTTGAAGACACCAGTAGTCATCCTGTGCAGAGTCTATTGGACAGGACCTTTCTTAGTGAGGCTGCGTGAATTGTTGAAGTTGCCCCAACATTTCTTCTGGTTTTTAAGGTATTTCAGCTGGTCATCCTCAAACCCAGCCAGTGTGAACCATCTCTTCCCCTCTCTGTGCCCCTTCTTTCCCACCCTCAAGGATCGTGAACTCATTTAGGGTTGCTGGTTCCTCCAAGGGAGCAAGAGAAAGAAAGTTGCAAGAGGTACAGATGCCATCTGGGGAGAGCAGAGCTAGCTAGCCAACTTGTTGCAGGCTGGACCAACCTTTCCCTGTGACGTCAGAGACTGGGACCCTGGCTTAGTGTTAATTGCCTTAGTCAAATTGCTTGCCTCATTTTGACCTAGTAGCTGCACAGAGGGGATCCGAGGTTTGATTTTTGGATAGGAATCGTAGGTGATCGTAAAGGATGGAGACTGATGTTGGTGGTGGGGAGGCAAGAATAATGTGCCATGTATTTGTGCCCTGAAAATGACTACGGGGAGCTCTTGCCAGGATCCTGCAGGCTTTTTGTTGCCTACAGAATCAAGTCCTCGTTTCTTGGTAGGGCTATCTGTGTTGTGGGCCTGGACATCCCTTCCAGCTTTGCTTCTCATCCTTCACCTACATGCACCTGAGGTCGTAACTGTGCTGAATATGCCTTTACACAAGCTGTACTCTCTGCCCGGAATGTCCTTCCTTCCCCCTGGGCCCTTGGCTACTCTTCACTTTCACCTTTTTTGACAGTGTCCCTAGACTAGGAGGCAGTCTGGGCCCAGCCCTCCACAGCTCTCCATTCCTGCTTCCCCACAGCATCAAAGGTCTGTCCCCTGCTTAGCAGGAACACCCACCATAGTCAGGGAAGGTCACCCAGGCCTGGACTTTGTGTGGTAGGAGGCCAGGAATCCAGGGCCTGGAGCTTGTGGCTGGAGGGGCCCTTGGAATCTTCCAATTGGAGGTGGGGCCTGGCAACCTGTCCCAGGTGACCCTTAGGACTCTGCTGTTTGAGAAATGCTGCACTAGTCCAGTGGAAACACCGAGGGCTCTTGGTCATAGGGCCAGTCTGGGCGGGAGCTGTGATTTGACACCAGACACCACCCTGAAGACCAGCATTGTCATCTGTTCACTCCCTGAGTTAAAGGTGGCAACTCAGGCCACTGTACATCATTGCCAGCTCTCTGCTGTCCCTCATCCTGAGCTCCAGCTGCAGGTGTTGCACACCCAGTGCTTTCCAGCCTCCATGCTTTGTTTATGTCGTTCTGCTGTCAGGATGCTTTCTCTCTCCATCTCCACGTCTTGCCCATCTTCAGATACTGTCCCCTCCTTGGGGGGTGGGGGACATGTCTTCCTCTTCCTCCCTTGTGTACCTTCTGGTGCTGTTACAATATCTTATCTCCCATCCCTATGCATAATGCTCGGCACATCGCACCAGAAATATTGGTCCAGGGGCAGGTCCAGCTTGGAGTCTGTTTTATGGGCCCAGTTCTGACCGCCATAGCTGTCACCCAAGGCCTGGAGGCCGCTGCAAGTGACCTGAGGTATTAACACCACCCTGCTGAGGTATGAGGTGTGAGAGTTCGGGGGCTTTTAGCCAGATGGTCAGATAAGGGTTTATCAGTTCTAGCAGAAAATTGCTCCTGTTAACTGGTCCTCTGCTTTCAGCACAAATGTTATATTTGCTTGGCAAACTTTTCCTGAGGTCTCACTATGCTCTGTCATAGCACCAAGTACTTCTCCTTAGTAATATTTATGACAGTTGTAATTACATAATTATTGAATGAATTATTTGTCTGCCTTCCTAGACCATAAACTCCTTAAGGACATGGACCCTGCTTTCTCTTAAATATTGTATCCCCAGCACCAAAGCATCATGCCTTGTATATGGGAGTGCATTTTATACCGAGAATCATTTTCCAATATTAGTTAGGAAGAAGGAAACTATAAAAATTCTCACCCTGGTTGCATCAGAGCTGTAAGGGATCTTCAAGAGCATATAGCACAACAGGTGAGGAAACGTGCCCAAGGCCAGTAGGGGGGTGAAGAAGGGGGGCTACTGACCTGTCTTAGACCAGTGTTTTTCCCTTTGTACCATGTTTCCCCTTTAAGGAGCACTTCTCTCTTGTAAGTTCACTCCCAGGGAGACTTGCCCTGATGTGTGTTAGAACATCTTGGGAATCCCTTTGGCTGGGCTCTGGGACTCCACCATGTCTGCAAGATGCAGAACAGGGCTGCAGTGGGCTAGCATAGAACTCATGCTCACGCTTGGAGGTGTCTTCTCAGGCTATATTTAAGTGACACATACGTATTTTTTTGCTGAAATGATTGCAGAAATAGATCATAGACATTAGTTATTAGTGACCTTAGATTATATTGTGGTTAATTAAATAGCTAAAAAAAAAATAAACCCAACACATTTACTTAGTTGTTTCGATTATTATGGAAAGTCTTTCAAAATCTACTGGCTTGTTGTCTTCTAATAGTATGGAAATATACTGTTTCAGGTACCAGGTAAGGAGCTGCTTCTAGCCTATTTAATATGTCTACGAACTGCACATAGAATCACCTGGGGACAGCTACTAAAAAGACAGAATCCCGCCCCTGTCCGTGAGTCCTACTCTTCTGGGTGGGCCTGGGAATCTGAGCTTGTGTGGGGCTGCGGAGGCAGACATGGGAATCACTGCTGTGAAGGATACAGGAGTGCCTGGTGCTCTTCTGACATCTTTCAGACTCCGCTCCAGGATTCTGTCCTGTGCAGCCGGGGGCACACGGCCTGCACCTTCTAGACATTCAGGAAACATTTGACTGCACAGCTCTCCTCCATCCAGGCTGTCCTGGTTCTGCTGGCCTGGGAAAGGCTGCCACATTCACCGTGCTGAAGTGCTGATGTTATCAGAGCACTTCCCCTCAAAACCTCCTGGCTCCTGGCTAACAGTCCGCCCAGGGTGCTCCAGCATCCCAGCCCCTCAGCAGCTGGCTTCAGCTTCCTTGTCCCGCCCGTCCTCCCTGAGCTGTAGGACGAGCTCCCGAGCCCTCTGCTGTCTCATGCTGTCGAGTGGAATCCTACACTTCGCAAACTTAGGTCGAGATTTTTCTCTTCCACAACCCTTCCTCGCTGTTGATCAGGTTTGATAGAATATGCCAGGAAAACCCCAAATAGAGCCCAGCTGGCGTGGCTCAGTGGTTGAGCATCGACCTATGAACCAGAGGTTATAGTTTGATTCTCGGTCAGGGCATATCCCCAGTGTGGGGCATGCAGGAGACAGCTGATCAATGATTCTCTCATTGATGTTTCTGTCTCTCTCCCTTCCTCTCTGAAATAAATAAAAAATATAAATAAAAAACAAGCAAGATTGAGCTTTATTTCTCACGTAAATGAAGTCCAGAGGTAGGCATTCCTGGGCCCTTCATGAAGTTTTCAGGGTCCTGGGCTCCTTCCAGTTTTCTGTTTCACCATCTCTGGGGAGTGGCCCTTGTCCTCATGGTCCAGGTTGGCTGCTAGAGATTTAGTCATCACACCTGTGTTCCGGCAGCAGGATGGAGAACCAAAGCAGAGGACCCCATTTCCAAAGGTCGGTTAGTCAGGGAGGAGAGGAGAGGGCAGGTTTTGGGTAATCTGCCATCTCTGCCCCACCCTTCAGGAGCCCACACTGCACTTTGAAGCCCCAAGAATGACCAAGCACCCACTGGATGTGGGCCTCTGAGTCCAAAGCTGCAGGGGACATAGACACGGGTCAGGCCCAGCCCGTGCCATCCAGGAACCCATGTCACTTAGCATCACACTCCTGTACATCCTCCCCTGCTGCAAAACTCACTGAGTGGGGCATGAGATGGTCCCGAGGGAGAGAGACATCACGGAGTGTCAACCCCAGTTGGCCAGTTACTAGCTGGGTGATTGTGGGGAATCTGCCTTGCCTCTCAGGGCCTCCTCAGCCTCCTCTGTAAAAAGAGAATTAAGCACCCACCTCACACGTGGTGGTGAGAATTAAATGGCACTGTGCTGTAATGCATTCAGCCCAGTGCTGCTGTGTTGGCTGTTGGGTGTCCAGTCTCACAACACGGTACTACTCTGCTGACTTCTGGGAAAATCAATACGACGGGCAGGCCCCAGTGCCCCTGGCATGACCCTGTGCCATCTCCTCCTTCCTTTTTGGGGTGGCCAGTCCCCTGCAGAGGCCCAGTGAGGCTCATTGAGCCACCATTGGCACGCCTTTGGAGGAGTACAGCCATATGGCTGCGTTGTCGTGTTTCTCTTGTGCTATCACCACTGTGTTACAACTCAGGTGGTAACCACTCAGAAAGGCCTTCACTGAACCCCTCCCTTTTCTGAAGCAGCACCCACACGCGTTATCTTTCTCATCACTTTGTTGGTAGCACATATTCACTTGTTCATTCATTCATTCAACTGATGTTCTTGATTGCTTGCCCTGTGCCAGGCGCTGTCCTAGGTGCCTGTGAACAGCGGGAACAGAACCTGGCCCTGCCCTCAGGCAGCCTACATTCCGGGGTGGTGGGGGATGTGCGGGAGGTAGACTTTAAACACATCACAAGTACATGTAGAGGGAGTCAGGTTGTGATTAGTCGTGCAGGGAGAAGTCAAGAGGATGAGGACACATGCGTGTCGGGGTGGGGGGTTGTTGGCTGTTGGTGTAAGTGGTCAGGGATGGCCCACTGCTAAGGTGACGTTTGAGCGGGGACTGAAGGAAGTGAGAGTGCGAGCTATTGGGACACAGAGCTCTTGTCAGAAAGGCCTTAGGTAGGAGCGTGCTCCAAAAGTTTGAGAATATAACTGTCCTCTTTGTTTGCCGTCTGCCTCTCCCTCCTGGAATGTAATCTCCATGAGGGCAGGATGTAACTTAACCTTCTTCATTTACTGAGGTGGTCAGGAACCCCATAATTGCCGCCCCTATTTCTGGCCTGGTTGGAAGTGATACACAGACACAGGGGGCAGGAGCCGCCTAACCTGGAACATAAAAACCAGATGGACTTCTGGAGGGACAGGCAGCTCTGGACAGCCACTGGCTTCCTGCAGGGTTGGGCGGGCTCTGCAGGCAATTCCAGGGCCGGGGAGAAGAGGCCAGGTCAAACCTACCTCCCCCACGCGCCCATCAGGTCACTTTCTTCTCCTGGCATTTGTGTGTGCCCCGTGGGGAGGAGAGAGGCGGGAGCAAGAGGCCAGGAGTGCCGGTCTTGTGGAGCAGCCTCCATGGAGAAGGCGTGAAACAATGGGAAGGAAGGTGCTCCCTCTTCCTCCCACCCCATTATATTCTTAGCACCGTTCCTGGCACATTCTAGGTTCTCAATAATATTTTATAGTTGACTGATTGATGGCTGTGTTAATTCAACCAAAGAAATCATAGTGTACTTGGTGATCTGCCCCTCATGCATCAAACTTCAGCCTCCCTAGAGCATGAGGCTGGGTGGCGGCTCAGTCTCCAGATGACAAATGAGGAATAAGAAGGAAGCCACGTGCATTCCATCCTTAAAAGCGATGGTTGGATTCCCAGAGCAGTGTATGCTGAGGTCTAGAGTGACAAGACAATGGCTAAAGCTCTCTGTGCCCATTGGGGATTTCTGGAGGTTCTTTTACTGCAAGAGCAAAACTGAGTGTCTTTGAAGAGTACCTCAGCTCATAGTTGGGGCTTGAAAGAAGCCTGAGTGTCAGGACCTTGATGCTGGCTGTCTCACTGAGGGAGCGAATGACAAATAGGTGACACTGTGATGCAGGTTCCCCAGCTCCTCATGGCACCAGCATGAAATGTTTGAATATGTTTCGATAGTCTGCAAAAAGGTGATCCAAGAAATGTGTCCTGAAATGAGAGGCTCATTGAAAAGGTGGCATTTTATACTATAGAACTAGAGGCCCGGTGCACAAAATTCATGCACGGGGGTGAGGGTGGAGGGGTTCCTCAGCCCAGCCTGCACTCTCTTGCAATCCGGGATCCCTCAGGGGATGTCCGACTGCCAGTTTAGGTCCGATCCCAGCATGGCCTGTGGGGATTGGGCCTAAACCGGCAGTTGGACATCCCCCGAGGGATGGAGCAGTGCGCCAAGTGGCATGGGGCCAGGGAGGAGCCCGAACTGGGCTCAGGCGCTGTGCTGCTCTCACTCATCCCGGCCCACTGCGTCTGCTGCCTCCGCTCGGTAGTGCTGCTGTGGAGTTGGGAGAGGCTCCCACCACTGCAGCTGCGCTCGCCAGCCATGAGCCCAGCTTCTGGCTGAGTGGCACTCCCCTTGTGGGAGCGCACTGACCACCAGGGGCAGTTCCTGCATTGAGCGTCTGCCCCCTGGTGGTCAGTGCACATCATAGCGACTGATCAACCGGTTGACTGTCTGCCCCCTGGTGGTCAGTGCAGGTCATAGCAAGCGGTTGAGCAGCTTTAGCATATCATTAGTATATTAAGCTTTGATTTGTTGAACAGCCAACAGGTCGACTGGACACTTAGCATATTAGGCTTTTATTATATAGGATTTAGAGAACAGTGTTATTTTACCAAATGCATTTTAACAGTGGAACTCTTTTAAATTATAATATGTTCATGAAACAACTGTAGTAGCTGTGTACCAATGCATTTCTCGTGGAAGACTTTAGTTCTGGATCTGTAGGGAATAACTTTGTATAGTGTTACTGTAGTGTATACAATAAATTCTGGGTAATTTCACAGGTATGCGTTGGGATCATAAGGTAAAGCCAGTAACATAGGCCAAGGTTCATCGTATAGATGAAATACATTGATACATGGGCGATTGGTAAATGCTATGGGGGCTTCAATGTACAGATGAAATGGTCCAGCTTTGGGCACTAGTAATGCTTCATGATGTCCGTACTGTTCTCTGTTCTCATGGGCCATTTTAAAAAAGACAATGATACATTTTTTTTTGCAATTAAAAAATGCACATACCATTAAACTCACCCTTTAAAATTTACAATTCAGTAGTTTCTTAAAATATGTTTTCATTGATTTCAAAGAGAGGAAAGGAGAGGGAGAGAAGGATAGAAATATCAACCCTTTGTATGCCATAGTGTCTGTAGACGCAAGTGGTTGCTTTTTTAAAAATTAAATTCAAAATATCGTGGTGTGTGGGGATGGTTCCCATTTTGGATGCATGGCAGTTAACTGGTCAAAGATAAGAGAGAGAATCTTTGATCAGTTGCTTCCTGCTCTCCTCTATTGGGGATGGAGCCCACAACCTTGGCATGTGCCCTGACCAGGAATTGAACTGTGACCTCCTAGTTCATGGGTTGATGCTCAACCACTGAATCACAATGGCCAGGCTACATTTCATTAGTTTTTAACTTATTCTACTATTAAACAAGGTTGTTTAATTATAACCACTAATTCCAGGATGTTTCCTCAACCCCAAAAGAAATCTTATACCCATCAGCAATCATTCCCCATTTCTCTTCCCCCCCCAGCCCTGACAACCACTAATCTGTTTTCTCTCTATATAAATTTGCCTATTGTGTACATTTTGTATAAATGGAGTCATTCAGTATGTAATTGTTTGTTCCTGGCTTTTTCCACTTAGCATAGTGTTTTCAAGGTTTGTGTGCATGTGTCAGTACTTCTCCTTTTTAGTGGTTGAATAATATTCCATTATATGGATATACCAAATTTTACTCATTCATTCGTTGATGGACACATTTAAGTTTCTACTTTTTGGCTATTATTAATAATTTGTTGTGAACATTCATTTATAAGTTTTTGTGTGGATATATGTTTTCAGGTTGCTTGGGTATAAACCTAGGAGTGGAATGACTGGGTCATATGGTAATTTTGTTTAACTTTTTGAGGAACTGCCAGCCTGTCTTCAGAAGTAGTTGTACCATTTTCATTCCCATCAGCAATGTATTGAGGTTTCCAATTTTCTTCACATCCTCGCCTATTCTTATTTTTTTTTAAATAAATCTTTATTATTCAGATTATTACAATTGTTTCTCCTTTTTTCCCCCCATATCTCCCCATCACCCGGTTCCCTCCCCCCCGTTGTCCTTATCCATAGGTGTATGATTTTTGTCCAGTCTCTTCCCATACCCTCCACACAGACACCCCGTTCCCCTGAGAATTATCAATCCACTCCCATTCTATGCCTCTGATTCTATTATGATCACCAGTTTATTCTGTTCCTCAGATTTTTAATTCACTTGATTTTTAGAATCACTTGATAGATGTTTGTTGTTCATAATTTTTATCTTTACTTTTTTCTTCTTTTTCCTCTTTTTAAAGAATACCTTTCAGCATTTCATATAATACTGGTTTGGTGGTGATGAACTCCTTTAGCTTTTTCTTCTCTGTGAAGCTCTTTATCTGCCCTTCAATTCTGAATGATAACTTTGCTGGGTAGAGTAGTCTTGGTTGTAGGTTCTTGCTATTCATCACTTTGAATATTTCTTGCCATTCCCGTCTGGCCTGCATAGTTTCTGTTGAGAAATCAGCTGACAGTCGTATGGGTGCTCCCTTGTAGGTAATTAACTGTTTTTCTCTTGCTGCTTGTAAGATTCTCTCTTTGTCTTTTGCCCTTGGCATTTTAATTATGATGTGTGTTGGTGTGATCCTCTTTGGATTCCTCTTGTTTGGAGTTCTGTGCGCTTCCTGAACTTGTAAGTCCATTTCTTTCACCAGGTGGGGGAAGTTTTCTGTCATTATTTCTTCAAATAGGTTTTCAGTATCTTGCTCTCTCTCTTCTGGCACCCCAAAAATTCGGATATTGGTACGCTTAAAGCCATCCTGGAGGCTCCTTATGCTATCCTCACACTTTTGGATTCTTCTTTCTTTCTGCCTCTCTGGTTGGGTGTTTTTTTCTTCCTCATATTCCAGCTCTTTGGTTTGACTCTTTGGGTGCGGTGGTCTACTCTGTATATTCTTTATTTCAGACAGTGTATGCATAATTTCTGACTGGTCCTTTTCCATTTTTTTAGTATTCTCATTTAGGTCCTTAAAGGTCTCTTCAAGTTCCTCAGCGGTTTTTAGAAGATTCTTGAGTAACCTTATAACTATGGTTCTGAACACTGTGTCGTCCATTAGTTTGCTTTCATCTATCTCTCCTACTTGTGACATACTCCGATGTCTCCACATTTTGGCTGCCTCCCTGTGTTGATGGAGTGGCTTTGTGTGGTCGGTGACCTATAGGGGCCGGTAGCTCAGCTTCCCCAATCACCCTAGGTGGTCGCTCTTGGTACTCCCCTTTGTGGGCTGAGTGGAAAGTCTTGGTGAAGTTAAAAGCCCTGATTGCTGTTGGTACACTGGGAGGAATTGACCTCCGGTCCAATTGGCTGTGAGGGCCTGCTGTCTATATAACGGAAGAATTGCTGTGCTGGAGACACAGTAGGGCTTTGGTGCTCACTGAGTCTGCCTCTTGAATGTCCCTTATGAGTGTGGTTGAAATCTGGTGTCGTCCACACCGACAGAAAAGTCACTCTCACTCTCCAACTGATGGCCGAGAGTCCCGTAGGCGTCTGGGTCCCCCGCGTGTCCCCAGAAACTGGAGTTCAGAGTGGTTGGGATTGTTGGTATCACTGGCGGGAGTTGACCTCCAAGCCAGTTGGCTGTGAGGATCAGCAGTGTCTCCGCTGGGAGAGCTTCTGTGCTCAGCTTGGATGGGGCGGAGACTCAGGGTGGCGCAGACAAGCTTTGGTTTCCCGTCTGCTCCGCCCTAAGAGGGGCGGTTTCTCTGTGCCCTAATTAATGGCTGCGCGCCTCTGAGAGAAGGCAGCTTTCGAGCCTCGCCCACTGCCTAACAGACCAGTTTCTCCCCAGCTGGGGCTTTGTTTTTCTCCCGAACGAGAAATGCAGTCACTGGGAGGGCTGTGCTCAGCTTGGATGGGGCGGAGTCTCAGGGTGGCGCAGACAAACTTGGTTTCCGTCGGCACCGCTCTAAGAGGGCCGGTTCCTCCGTGCCCGAATTAATGGCTGCGCGCCTCTGAGATAAGGCCGTTCTCAAGCCTCGTCCGCTGCCAAACAGCCCAGTTTCTCCCCGACCGCAGCTGGACCTCAGTGCAGTCGGGCGGCCCTGCTTTTCTCCCAAACGAGAAAGCTAGCCACGCAGCGCCTGCTGCCCTCCCTCTCCTCCGCCGTGAGCAAGCCTGCCGCGTATTCAGCCGCCCTCCCCCTCCGCGCTCACGGATCTCCGCACCTCCACAGCTCCTGAGGCTCAGCGTCCCCCTCTCTGTTTTTCTCTAGTTGTAGGTTTTCCACTCTGCCAGCTCTCCGGTGGTTCTGGGCAGTGTGCGCTCTGTTTTCCAGTTGTAGTTTCAAAATTGTTGTGGTAGGCAACAATTAGGTGTTTACCTTATGCCGCCATCTTGGTTTCTCCCGCCTATTCTTATTGTCTGTCTTTTTTATTATAGCCATCCTAGTGGGTGTGATGTAGCATCTCATTGTGGTTTTGATTTGCATTTCCCTAAAGACTAATGATGAGATGATTATCCTCCTATATAATAAAAGAGAAACATGTAAATTGACCATACCTCCGCTACGCTCACCAGCCAATCAGGAGTGAGTATACAAATTAACCCGACAAAGATGGTGGGTTAATTTGCATACGCAGGCGCCGAGCGGCCTGGGTCCCAGGAACATCCTTGGGACCCAGGCCGCTCCTAGCCTGTAGGCCCGTGCGTAGGCCCTGAGCAGCCGGGGTCCCTGAACACTCCCGGCCACTCCGGGCCTACGGGCACATGCCGCGGCTGTGGGCGGGGCGGCCGCTTGTGCGTGTGCTGGCGCCAAGCGGCAGCCTGGGTCCACGCCCCCAGCCCAGTGCCCACTATGTGAGGCTGGCTGCCAGCCTCAGGGGTGTGCAGAGATCTGGCGGCTGCCGCATGGCCCGGGGTCTCCGCACACCCCCAAGCCCGGTGCCCACAACGCGGGGCTGGATGCCGGCCTCAGGGGTGTGCCCCCCCTCCCCCAGGCGGCGGGGACACACCTCTAGCCCAGTGGACACAACACAGGGGGTCCTCTGCGCATGAGCTGCAGAGGAAACACCTTTTCTTTTTTTAAAAAATATATCTTATTGATTTTTTTACAGAGAAGAGGGGAGAGGGATAGTCGGAAACATCGATGAGAGAGAAACATCGATCAGCTGCCTCCTGCACACTCCCCACTGGGAATGTGCCCCCAACCAAGGTACATGCCCTTAACAGGAATCAAACCTGGGACCCTTCAGTCTGCAGGCCGACGCTCTATCCACTGAGCCAAACCAGGTCGAGTGTAAACACCTTTTCTGACCGCTCATTGGCTAAGCTCCCTGTACGCTGCCACTTGCAGTGTTCTTGGTAACTTGGGTAATAAGAATCCCAGAAGGTGATCTAGGGTTTTTCCACCACACTCCGCTGCTGGAGGGGCTAAGAAATGTCATATCCTGCCCTAGCCGGTTTGGCTCGGTGGATAGAGCCTTGGCCTGCCGACCGCAGGGTCCGGGTTCGATTCTGATCAAGTGCATGTACCTAGGTTACAGGCTCCTCCCTGGCCAGGGCCCAGGTCAGGGCTCATGCAGGAGGCAACCAATCAAAGTGTCCCTCTCACATTGATGTTTCTTTCTGTCTCTCCCTCTTCCACACTCTCTAAAAAATCTATGGAAACATATCCTCAGTTGAGGATAAAAAAATTAAAAAAAGAAAAGAAATGTCATATCCTATGAAAGACACATCTTGAAAATGCCTAAAGAAAGTTGTCATTTTTTCATGGTGAAGGGACTGGAGTCCGTGTTGATGCAAACACCTTGGAGTCAGTAGGACATCCCCTGAGGGCTCCCAGTCTGTGAGAAGGGGCAGGCTGGGCTGAGGGACCCCTCACCCCACCTCCGTGCACGAATCTCATGCACTGGGCCACTAGTATATTGATAAGGACAAACAAATGAATTTATTTGGTATTTTTCTTACATATTTACTAAAATGCATTTTACAAGAAAAAACAGGTACCTTGACGCTCCTCACCCTGCAGTGTTTCCCTGGAAACACTTGTATTTCGAAGAACATGGTCTGGAAATTTCTGATATGTACCGTCATGTTCTACCTAAAATGAAAGAGGAAGTCTTACTACTATGTAGTGGGAGGGGCTGAGAACGGGCTCCCTCTTAAAAAGGGGGAGAATCATAGTAACAACAGTTTTCTTCCAGCACTTCAGAGCTTACAAAAGTGCTTTCACCAACGTCTCATCTGGGCATCACTGTCACCCATAAAGGCATCCCCAAGTTTGAGATGCCTGGTGTCGTACTTGATTTCCCACACTAAACCATGAGGCCGGACTAGGTGACATGACTTGGGGAGTAGGAGACACTACAAGACAGGGAGTGTGCGGGGTGGGCTGTAGCCTACCTCACAATCTGTCATCTCCAGCCCAGCTGCCCCTAATAAATACATTCAGTCTGAGCAACGGCTGTCTGCTGGAAGTGCAGCTTCAGTCTCGCTCGCTTCACAGAGCCTTGGAGCAGGAAGAAAACGCTGGACCTCTCTGCAGCCAGTCCTCCAGTGAGCTGACAGACGGGAGGTGGAGTGACAGCGACTTGTTCAGGTCCACCCAGAGCTGGGTGAGGACCAGCCCAGGCCCTTTTCTCGACTGTTTGAGGGTATTATCAGCAGCTTCTGGCCCCTTTTGGAAGGGGAGGTGAGAGCCAGCTCACCCTAACTCCCACGCAGAGGCAGGGTAAGGGCCAGTTTTCACCCATCTCAGCTGGGCCTCACCTCCCTGTGTCCCTGTAGATATCTCTGGCTGGGGAGTGAAGGCATCACACTGATCTCCAGGAGGCCAAACTTTTGTAGGTCCCTCGGGGTTGATTTTCCAGCTGCCCTGTGCCTGAGATCAACAGGGGAGTCAGTATCAGGGGAGCAATATTCACTGGAGGAAAACCTCATGGTGTGTCCTGCTTGGGGGTGCGCGCTGGAGGGAGCTCGGGAGCTGGAATCTGCGCGGGCCTTCCCGCCTGGAGGAGGAGGCGTTGCCTTTCCTGCGAGTCACCACGCCTCCCTGAGACCCAGTCGTGGGCGGAGGGCTCTCCTGCCCCAAGGCTGGGTCACTTCACTGCTCTGACGAGCCGTGTGCGCCGCACCGCGCGGCCGCTGGAGGGCGCCGTGGCACCGTGGTCGGAGCCGGCGCCTGCAGCCTGCCCGCGCTGTTTCTGCCACCTTGCCAACCCAGGCCGTACGCAGAGCAGTTTTTGTTCTTTCTCCACTAGCCTCCGTCCGCACAGCTCCCCCAGTGTTTTAGAAAGGAAGACTGAAATGAAAGGGCGTCTGCGCGGTGGTTGTGGGCGGTCGTTTCCTTCCTGCGTGTGGTGTAAACCTGCTTTGATGAGGCGCTTTGAAAAGGGTGGATGCAAAGCTGGGATGGTTGGGTCCTGGATGGAGAGGCCTTCAGCGCTTCCCCGCAGTTCAGCAGAGGGAAGAGGGTGGATGGGGACGGGTGTGACTGCGCACACGAGCCTCCTGGACCCTCCTCGGTCCGCCCTGTGACCCCAGCACAGCCCAGTTTCCACAGGCGCCGGCTCATCCTTTCCGCTCCATCTGGGGTCTCATCACACCTCACATGTGCCCTCCGGGTGCGGGGAGGCGGGCTTCCTCTTAAAAAGGGGAAATGTGTCGCTTGCAGCTCTGTGTACTAGTAGGTGGGGCCCCTCTCACCCACCACGAGCTCTTGCAGCCCAGGTGTCCTGGCGTTTGGTGGGAAGTTGGGTGAGTGGTCCAAATCCAGGCATGGTGGGAGGGTACAGTGACCTGCGTGCTGATCCTGGCAGGCAGCGCGAGTGTGGCCGACAGGTGGGCTTGGACTCCCATCTCAGGGGGCCACGTAGTGCGGTGCATGGGAGCGCCCCCAGTCTGTCTCTGGCGGGGGGTGGGGGGGGGGTGGGAGGGGGGAGGAGGAGCTGGGCCGCAGCGGGAGGGGCTGAGAACGGAGGCCTCCTGCACCTGCGGCCCCACACAGGCACTCAGAGGACTGGAGGGCAGGGAGCGAGTACCTGGAAGGGCTCCCTGCTTTCCCTCCTCACACCTTTCCCTGTCCACGGCCCTTGCCTTTGGCCTCCCAGTCACACACTGGCCCGTGGGCTGCTGAGGACGGGTCAGGATGCCTGGGGCAACCTCACCTTCCAACCCTCTTCCCCGGGCCAGAGAGCCCTGTCACCTGGCACAAAGCCTGCCTTTGACTTAATGTCTTATAAATGAAAGCCGTTTGCTTTATGTAGCGGGGTGATTACAGCTAAGCAGCCCTAGTAAGCGACGGAGTCGGGCGGCGGAGGATTGTCCCAGAGGCTGGCCTCTGTCGCCCTTCTCTGGCCCGGCCTGGGCCTGCGAGCACCCTTGTTCTTCCTCTCCTCACCCAGCTCACTGCGCGTCCCCCACCAGCAGCCTCTGTCCCGAGCCTGCCAAGGAGAGGCCCCGGGGCAGGGGCGCATGGCTTGGAGCCCGTGACTTGGGCTCAGATGAGGTCTGTGACATTGGGGAGCAGTGTGGCCCTGGCTGTAACCCACCGGAGCCTCCGTCCCCTCACACACGACCTTACAGCTGGCGGCCGATGGTTAGTGTGAGGGATCTTAGAGGACCGTGATGTTTTGAGCCCCGCCTCCCTCATTTGGCAGCAGGCCGCCAGAGGTCAGGGCTGGAGGGGATCGGAAAGGCCATGCAGTCCTGTCCCTTCCCGTTACCTGTTAGGATCCTGGGGCCCAGAGAAGCCAAGCAACTTGTTCCAGGCCACACGGCTGGTCAGTGGACAAGAGGTCTGGGGCCAGGTCTCCCGCTCCTGCTCTCTCCCTGCCGGCTGTCCCTCTTGTTATTTCTGAGGCCAGTTCTGGGTTACGCTGGTCTTTCTGTGCTTGTTTGCCTTCTGCTTTTGCTCCTGGCCTGACACACTTTTCTCATCCACCGGTGACGGCCCAGCCTTCGCCCGTGTTTTGTGTACATTGAATGGCTTTGCTTCATGCCTCACTGAGTGGCTGCTGCAGAATAAAGCTGAGTGGGCCTCCTCAGCTGCAGGCCCCCGAACCTTCTGAAAGGCACCCACTGTCCCTCTGCCCGGCCCTGCTAGCCCCCTGGGCCCAGCCCATGTATGTGATGCGGCTGGTCCTGTAGAGAATCCTGCTGCTGTCTCAGTTCCAGGTCTGCACCCTGTCAACCCTAGTCCTGCCATGTCTGTCACAAGGATCTCTGGGTGCCGGGGATTGGGCTCCCCGTATGTGAGCTGACCTATGCTATACACAGCTCTGAGGAACCCTGGGCCGTGGGGTGGGTGTGAGAAAGTGGGAGGAGAAAAGGCTTAGAGAAAAGTGGGCAGTTGGGAGCAGTTCCAGGGCCGCCTGGGAGCCCATCGTGACCGGCTTCTACAGAGAGTATAAACCCCAAACCTAAGGAACCATCATAATCTTTCCATGTCCCCTTTGCAGGCGTACGTTAGGTGTGGTGGGAGAATTCGAGTCTCTGCTCATTTCACGTAACATGGGACGCAACGTGGGGGGGCATCCCATAAGTGTTCTCCTGTCTTTCTGTCTTGTCTTGCGCTGACTGACTGTATGGCTGTCGTGTAAGTTATTGTCACATTTCTTTTGTAAACTATTCTGTGGGTTTCCGAGTTTTAACACTAAATAACACCACTGAGAACATTGCGGTGTGTATGTTTTTTTTCTTCTTTTCAATTGCTCCCAGGAACCCTTCCTTAACTCTCCTCAAGGTACACTTGACAATCCTAAATGCTCCTGCACCACCAATTAGTGTGTGGAAGCCAGGACCCAGCAGTAATGCTCCTCGATGCTCACTCTCTTGCCTTTCTATTATAAAGAGTGTTGCCAGCTAATTTACATTGCATAGTCCTGCTTTCTCTCCTCTTATGTCGTATTTCATTTTTTAAAATGTTACTTTTAGTATTTTTTATACATTAAATTCTGAGATACCAAAATATAGAAAAATTCAGAAAAAATGTAGTAGACACTTATTTCCCTACTATATAGGTTAAACTGGAGCTAACAGTTTGCCATATTTGCTTAGGTACTTTTAAAAAAAGAAATAAAATATTATAGATTTACCTGAAGCCCACCCCTAATTCTGCTCTATTCTACTCCCT